>NC_042624.1:33470655-34670655 GCF_901001135.1 Rhinatrema bivittatum | reverse complement strand
CTTTCCCTTGTACCATCTGCGGTGACTTTGAGTCTTTTCACTTAGAGGAAGCCCTGAAACTCATACCATCTGCAGCAGAGTCAGGCGTCATTGCTGATGTTGGAAGGGGCGTGGCCTCAGGATTTAAAATCACCTGAGGCATGGCGCTGTGTCTGGCTTAGTCCGGGTGAGTCTCGGTGTTTGGCCGAGATCTTGTCCATGCTGACTTTATTCTATCCGGATGGGGAAGAAGAGGAAGGCAAGGACTATGAAATCGTCACCAGTGCAACAAGTTAGCACTGGCCCTATGGATCAGCATGTTGTGAGACAGAGAGCTGATCCAAATGAGGAAGTGATGGGAAGTTCATTGTTAGCTTCCATCAGTCCAGGAGAAGGACCCATTTCACCACCTCAGCCAACTAAGAGTCCATCCACTGATTTGGCGTCAGAACTGGTAGGATTTAACCCTTTGGAAGTAAGCTTGGTAACCCAAGGAGGAAACCAAAGGGTTGAGAAATCTTTAGTGAATAGTTTACCTGTTGTTACCATTCCAGTTCTTTCTAGTAGCACTGTCATGGGTAGTCCTCCAGACAATGTTACATTATCAGATGTATGGAAAATTATTTTGAAACTTGATAATAATATTACTACTATGAACAGATCTCTTTCAACTATGATAAATGCCAATTCTGATAAATTAAAAGAGCAAGAGATAAGAGTTTTTAAGTGTGAGAAAGAATTATTGGATCTGAAGAATAAAATGCAATTAGTACAATCTTCTGAAAATACCTTTACGCATGATAGTTTAACATTACATAAAGAATTGGAATGAATGGAAAATTTTATGAGATCAAAAAATTTGAGATTGGTAAATTTTCCTAAAACTCGCTTGCTCTCCCCTATAGAAATGTTTAAGAAATGTCTTAAAGAAATATTAATGTACAAAGATGAAGAGTTTCCTATTCTATCTAAAATATATTATTTTAGTAAAAAAAAAAAAGGGAGTGATCTTCAAAATCAGGGTCTGGAGAATCCTCCTAGTTTAGGTTTATCTACCTTTCTGGAGGAATCTCTAGACTTGATTGAGAATAGAGCTACTCTCTTTATCGCCTTTATATTAGAACAGGATAAGGAGAAACTGTTCAGAAAGTTCTTCAATTGTAAGGATGTCTCTTTTTGCGGAGCCAAAATCCAAATATTCCCAGATGTTGCCAGACCACCCAAGCAAGAAGGAGGGCCTTTCTTGCATTGAAACAGCATGTGGTGGCTCTAGGGGGCACTTTCTTTTTGAAATTTCCCTGTTTATGTTATATAAATTATAAAGGGAAAAAATTTGGGTTTACGGATCCAGTCCATCTAGAGACATTCTTGTCTGATAAAACAACTTCAGTAGTAGAAATAATAGTGGTAAACGGACCTTAAATAAAATGTAAATATCCTTTCTCCATTATTGATTGTTAATATCTAATGATAGTCCCATGAGAAAGGGGACTATATAGATGTTAGATTACCTAAAAGAATTGTTTGATGATCTCCCCCGATTATGTTTTATGTCTCACAAACTTTAATGTTATGGTTTGAAATAATAGTTGCTTTAAGGAATCTGTGATACATATTTGTAAATGTTTTTCATGATATAATCATTGAAAAAAAATAAAGATTAAATTGAAAAAAAAAAAAAGAAAATTGTTCAAAATTATTCAAAATAAAAGAAACCATGGTACAATGAGGACTTATGATGTACCAAACAAACCCTAAGAAAATATGAGAAGCAATGGAGAAAAAACTGATCAACAGAAAACCTTGCAAAATACAAATTACAACTATCTAAATACAACTAATAAATAAACATATAGAACATAGAAATGACAGCAGAAGAAGACCAATCGGCCCATCAAGCTTCACACTTCTTTTTTTCTCATACTTATCTGTTTCTCTTGGCTCTTAGTAACCTTTGGTTCTATTTCCCTTCCACCCCCACCATTAATGTAGAGAGCAGTGATGGAGCTGCATCCGAGTGAAATATCAAGCTTGATTAGTTAGGGGTAGTAACCGCCGCAATAAGCAAGCTACACCCATGTTTATGAAGACTAAATAATTCAGCCCTTATTGGTTGTTTTTCTTCTCCCCTGCTGTTGAAGCAGAGAGCTATGCTGGATATTCATGAAGTATGTTTTTCTTCTCCCCTGCTGTTGAGAGAGAGAGAAAGAAAGAAAGAGAGA
Source organism: Rhinatrema bivittatum (assembly GCF_901001135.1). Lineage (NCBI taxonomy): Eukaryota > Metazoa > Chordata > Amphibia > Gymnophiona > Rhinatrematidae > Rhinatrema > Rhinatrema bivittatum. The sequence continues at coordinate 34,668,454 of NC_042624.1, read as the reverse complement.
GAGAGAGAGAGACATGCTATAGATCCTACTCCCTAGACAGGTATTTGTATCCCCATGGTAGGCCCACCTAGTAACTCGAGGTGGGGATTAGGTATGAGCGTAGGGGGTTGGGGGCCACGTTCACATTCAACATGAGACGTACGAACAGAACAGTGGTCTCTTGTGAAGATTTGATGGCCTTCGGAGTGAGGAAACTCACTCCAAGAAGAGATTTGGGCAACGTTCTCTCAACCTAGCTTGATGGACACTCTACCTGGGCAACAACAAGCTAGGTTGAGAGAACGTTGCCCAAATCTCTTCTTGGAGTGAGTTTCCTCACTCCTAAGGTCATCAAATCTTCACAAGAGACCACTGTTCTGTTCGTATGTCTCATGTTGAATGTGAACGTGGCCCCCAACCCCCTACGCTCATACCTAATCCCCACCTCGAGTTACTAGGTGGGCCTACCATGGGGATACAAATACCTGTCTAGGGAGTAGGATCTATAGCATGTCTCTCTCTCTCTCTCTCTCTCTCTCTCTCTCTCTCTCTCTCTCTCTCTCTCTCTCTCTCTCTCTCTCTCTCTCTCTCTCTCTCTCTCTCTCTCCTGAAATAAGCCATTTGGAATTGTCATGGACTGTGATAAACCTTTACTGGCCTGTAACGTGAATGAAAGGGTTGTAGCTAGGAGCCATGCTAACACTGCGGCACACAATAAATTGTTTCCCACTTTACATATACTCTGCCCCCTGAATTTCAAATTTGCATGTGTTAATGGCTGTTAGTGCAATTTGTGAATTTATCTCCCGCGGTAACTCCTTGGAAAATGACCCCCTTAGTAACCTTTTGATTCTATTTCCCTTCTACCCCCACCATTAATATAACTGCCTCTAAGTGAAATATCTAGCTTAATTAGTTAGGGGTAGTAACCGCCGCAATAAGCAAGCTATACCCATGTTTATTTGTTTACCAAGACTAAATAATTCAGACCTTGTTGTTTTTTTCCTGTATATAGATCTACTTTTCTTCATTCCCCCTGCCGTTGAAGCAGAGAGTTATGCTGGATATGCATTGAAAGTGATCTATCAGTCTTTCTCCCATGCCGTTGAAGCAGAGAGCTATGCTGGATATGCATTGAACATGAAGTACCAGGCTTATTTGGTTTGGGGTAGTAACTGCCGTAACAAGCAAGCTACTCCCTGCTTTTTTTGTGAATGCAAATCTTTTTCCATGTTTCCTCTTGCCGTTGAAGCTTAGAGCGATGTTGGAGTCGCATTAGCCGTGTGTATGTTTATTGAATAAGGGTATTATCTCTAGGCAGTAGCCGTCATTCCCGCGAGACACCCACTCTTCATTCACGTCCTCTAGACTTTATGGATCCACAGTGTTTATCCCATGCCCCTTTGAAGTCCTTCACAGATCTGGTCTTCACCACTTCTTCCGGAAGGGCATTCCAGGCATCCACCACCCTCTCCATGAAGAAATACTTCCTTACATTGGTTCTGAGTCTTCCTCCCTAGAGCTTCAAATCATGACCCCTGGTTCTGCTGATTTTTTTCCGACGGAAAAGGTTTGTCGCTGTCTTTGGATCATTAAAACCTTTCAAGTATCTGAAAGTCTGTATCATGTCACCTCTGCTCCTCCTTTCCTCCAGGGTGTACATATTTAGATTCTTCAATCTCTCCTCATAAGTCATTCGATGAAGACCATTCACCCTTTTGGTCGCCCTTCTCTGGACCGCCTCCATCTTGTCTCTGTCTCTTCGGAGATACAGTCTCCAGAACTGAACACAGTACTCCAGGTGAGGCCTCACCAAGGACCTGTACAAGTGGATAATCACTTCCCTTTTCTTACTCGATATTCCTCTCTCTATGCAGCCCAGCATTCTTCTGGCTTTAGCTATCGCCTTGTCACATTGTTTCGCCGACTTCAGATCATTAGACACCATCACCCCAAGGTCTCTCTCCTGCTCCGTGAACATCAGCCTTTCTCCCCCCATCGAATACAGTTCATTCGGATTTCCACTTCCCATATGCATAACTCTGCACTTTTTGGCATTGAATCTCAGCTGCCATATCTTCGACCACTCTTCCAGCTTCCTTAAATCCCATCTCATTCTCTCCACTCCTTCCGGCGTGTCCACTCTGTTGCAGATCTTAGTGTCATCTGCAAAAAGACAAACCTTACCTTCTATCCCATCCATAATATTGCTCACAAAGATATTGAACAGGACCGGTCCCAACACGGATCCTTGCGGTACACCACTTAAAACCGCTCTCTCTTCAGAGAGAGTTCCATTCACCATCACACATTGTCTTCTATCCGTCAACCAGTTTGCAATCCAGGCCACCACCTCGGCACTCATTCCTAAGCTTCTCATTTTATTCACCAGTCTCCTGTGCGGGACCGTATCAAAAGCTTTGCTGAAATCCAAGTAGATGACATCAAGTGCTTTTCCTTGATCCAATTCCTTGGTTACCCAGTCAAAAAAGTCGATCAGATTTTCCTGACAAGATCTTCCCCTGGTGAATCCATGCTGCCTCTGGTCCATCAATTCTCCCGACTGTAGATAGTTCACTATTCTCTCTTTCAACATTGACTCCATTACTTTTCCCACCACCGAAGTGAGGCTAACCGGTCTGTAGTTACCAGCCTCTTCTATGTTCCCACTCTTGTGAAGCGGGACCACCAACGCTCTTCTCCAATCACTCGGCACCACTCCCGTTTCTAGGGATCTATTGATCAGGTCGCACAGCGGACCCGCCAGCACATCTCTGAGCTCCCTCAGTATCCTGGGATGAATTTCATCAGGCCCCATGGCTTTGTCCACTTTCAGTTTCTCCAGCTCTTCCCATACATTTTCTACTGTAAATGGAGTTACATCTACTCCACTCCCCTCCAGTTTCTTGTTAACTAGCGACGGTCCTTCTCCAGGACCGTCGCTAGTGAACACAGAACTGATGTATTCATTTAATATTTCTGCCATTTCTTCGTCTCTCTCCACACATTGATCCTTTCCATCTTTCAATTTCGCTATACCACTTTGAACTTTTCTCTTTTCACTGATGTATCTGAAAAATGTTTTGTCACCTCTCTTTACTTCCTTGGCAATCCTCTCTTCCGCTTGACTTTTTGCTGTCTTGATTAATTTCTACATCTCCCTCAGTTCTACCAGATATTCTTCTTTGTGCTCCTCCCTTTGGGATCTTTTATATTTCTTGAACGCTGTTCTTTTAGCCTTTATTTTGTCAGCCACCTCCTTTGAGAACCAGATAGGTTTCATTTTTCTTTTGCTTTTCTTTACTTTTCTAACATATAGATTAGTTGCCTTGGTAATTGCTCCTTTTAGATTGGTCCATTGTTGATCCACATCTCTCTCATTCTCCCAGCCTTTTAATTCTTCCTCCAGGTACTTCCCCATTTCATCAAAGTCCGTGTTTTTGAACTGCAAAACTCGGGTCTTTGTGCTTCTTTTCCGTATCCTTTTTGTGATATTAAACCATACTGTTTGATGATCACTGGTGCTGAGATGGGCGCCCACCTGGATATCAGAGACATTAACTCCATTAGTGAGCACTAAGTCGAGTATAGCTCCTTCTCTCGTGGGTTCCATTACCATTTGTTTGAACAAAGCTACTTGCAGGGCATCCACTATTTCCCTACTATTATTAGATTCTGCAGATGGGATTCTCCAGTCTACATCTGGCATATTAGTCTCCAACGATCACCACTTCTCTCTTCTTTCCTATCTTTTGGATGTCTTCAACCAGATCTCTGTCTAGCTCTTCCTTTTGGTTTGGAAGCCTGTAAACCACTCCGATAAAAATGGATGTCCCATCTTTTTTTAGGTCAGCCCATAGTGCTTCTTCATTGCCCCATCTTCCTTGCAGCTCAGTTGCTTGGATATTGTTTCTGACATAAAGAGCAACTCCTCCCCCTTTCTTATCTTCTCTGTCCTTTCTTAACAAGTTATAGCCTGGTATTGCCGTATCCCAATCGTTAGATTCCGTGAACCACGTCTCCATGACAGCAACAATGTCTAAGTCTGCCTCTATCATTAGGGCTTGCAGATCTGGGATTTTATTGCCCAAACTATGAGCATTTGTGCTCATAGCTTTCCAGCTTTCCTTGTTCAGGTTACTGCTGTTCCTGGACTCCTTTTGTGAATTTACTTTTGTTTTGTTGTCCTCTTCACCCTTCCCTTTTGTATTTGTGCAAAGGAAGGGATTAGTGCCTTTGACAGATTTATCCAGCACAATGACCTTTTTCCTTTGGTTATGGATCTGGAATTTCTTTGTGCAAACAAACAAAAAAACATACAATACCATACTAATCAATTTCATGGAGTAATCTAAAATACCATATGAAACAGTAAGAAACCTTATCAAAGATCCAACATCCTCCACTTCAAACGACTATGACTTCACAAAAACCTCTTGTAATGATTATGCAAACTATCTCCTACATAAAATAAATACCCTCAAGCCACAATTCTCCACCAAGTAGATCTCAGAAAATCACCCTACCAAACCAAAATGGACTTCTTTCAACACAGTATCAAAACTTGAAGTGAATCAGATAATCAATAAAATGAAGCCTGTGTCCCACCCACTAGATCCCATCCCAGCTACTACCCTTAAAAAAGTAAACACTGTAATCAAACCAATAATCACAACAGTAATAAATCACTCACTATCACAAAGAATAGTCCCCAAGATGGCAAAACAAACTATTGTGAAACCAACATTAAAAAATAAAACTGGAAAATTAGATGACTGGGACAATTGCAGACCAATCTCAAACTTACCTTTCATCTCAAAATCATTAGAAAAAGTTCTATCTCAATTAGAAAATCACCTGGATGACAATATTCTATTCCCAAACCAGTTTGGATTTAGAAAAAAACAGTTCAATAGAAACTCTGCTCATATCCCTAACAAACAGCATACTAAAAGGATTTGATCATAATGAATCATATTTACTGGTTCTACTAGACTTAAAAGCAGCATTTGATACTGTAGACCATCATCTACTATGTCAACAACTAAAAAAAATTGGAATTGATGGAAAAGTTCACAAATGGTTTTCCTCCTTCCTTAAGAAAAGAACTTTTCAAGTAAAATTAAACAACCAAATATCAGACATATTAGAAATAGACAAGGGAGTTCCACAAGGCTCAGCACTCTCGGCAATCCTATTCAACATCTACCTTCTTCCAATATGCACTCTCTTAGAAAATCTGAACATTAAATGTTTCACACATGCCGATGATATTCAATTTTATATTCCATTTCTTAAAACCTTTGAAAGAACTACAGTAACCTTAACAACATACACAAGATCTATTCAACAAGAACTTTCTCTTCTAAAACTTACACTTAATACAAATAAAACTGAAATAATATGGCTAAGAAGAGACAACAAAAATCTCAAACAACCCACCCTCAACCTTGGAATAGCGAACATTACACCCTCAGATGAAGTCTGTGACCTTGGAATACAGATAGATGAAAATTTTTTACATGAAACAACATATAAGAAAAATAATGAAATCTGGATATTCTAAATTCAGAATCTCACACCATCTAAAACCTTTACTTACCTTCCAAGATTTCTGCACAGTCCTACAAACATTAATATTTTCAAACCTGGCTATTGCAACTCACCTTTGTTGGGCCTTCCCGCAAGCACAATTAAACCACTACAACTTCTCTAAAATGCTTCAGCAAGACTTATTTTATGAACTAGAAAATTTGATCACATTATCCCTTCTCTAATCGACCTTCACTGGCTTCCAATAAAGTTCAGAATACATTACAAAATATTATCCCTCATCTTTAATATCATAAACAACTATGATCCACCTCGTCCAGGAATCACAATAAAAAGTTACAGCCCTCAAAAAGATCTCAGATCTCAAAACAAAACTCTTCTTACAATTCCTTCAAATCTGAACACTCATCTAACCCAAATAAGAGAACGAATGTTCACCATAGCAGGACCCAAACTATGGAATGATCTACCCAGATCAATAAGACTGTTAACGGGGAAAAAAAGAAATTCAAATAAGAACTTAAAACCTGGTTCTTCAGAAAAGCCTATGAACTAATGTAAAGAGATATCATATAAGCCACTTAATGAACATTATTACTCCAGAAATATTACTTCTTCTCAGCACATCAAATAATATTTGACTAAAATCTATTCCAAACTGAAACAGTAATAACAAATATTAGATTGTTAACTTTGAATATTTTGATTAATCAATAGTATTATAATAGATACCATTACTCTAAATAAGAACCTGTTAATACAATAGTTTAATGTGTAATCAAATGCAATTTATGTAAAAAGTGTAAATAAATAACTAAATAAATAAATGACAAGAATTTCATATACTGACCCCGGATTGAGCTTATCGACTGATATTTTGCAGGAACTCTCCTGCCCACCCCCCCCCCCCCTTTACTCCTAGACTGAAAGACCCATGAGTGTTTCACAGGGCAAATTTGATTAAGATTACAAATATCTGTTTTGAGAAGCCAAGTCTCTATAATGCTTAAAAAGTCTGACTTATGTAAACAAAGCAAATTATACAGTAGCTAAACTCTGGCTCTAATTGACTGTCCATTTACTAACATAAAAGAGAATGGCAAAGTTGTAGATGAACAGTTCGCATTAGAAAGCTGACAGTTAATAATCCTAAAATAGGATTGACAAAGACAGAATGTGGAGAAACAAGAAATATACCTTTCTTGTTTGGTATGTACTGATATATAATATGATGTCACAGAATATAAGTCATCACTCCCTTCCATAGAATCAGAGTTGAAGAAAGTTGCATGGTGCCGAGTGCCATTGAGGACTCTGCAACTTTGTCGTGCTTTTTTCTGTACGCACCAGAGCTCACACCATCACAACACACAGCACTTCTGGCATCCATTGCTGGCCCATGACCCCCTGACTTCAGCAGAGAGCAGAGTCAAGGCTCCCAGCCACAAACAGAGCTGGTAGGAAGATGACAGCAGGCAGTTTTAGTGGTAGAGCAAAAGATGGAAAACTATATGATGATCTGGCCAGACAGGAGGCAGATAGAAGGACCAATGGCTAGTCTTGGCATCCACTGCTGTCTCTTGAACGAACCCACCCACCCCCTTGTGGGTGAAATCAGCGGGGATGGAGTTAAGATTCCCAGTCACTGACAGAGGCAGCGGGAAGATGACAACAGGCAGGTTTAGTGGCAGGACAGGAGATGGAAAACTATATGATAATCTGGCCAGAAAGGAGACAAATGGATGTCTCAATACCATAAGATATTATCACACAAGGGTCAAAAGAGCAAACAACCTCTTCGTCACAGTAATATAAAACACAAGAAGAGGACCTATTCAGCAAATAAATTCATTTATTCATATATAATCAATACCCTATCTAACATTAAAATCTATCTAACACACTCATCCATCATACATACACACCCATATAAAATCAATGTTCATCAATAAACATGGAATGAAATGTACTGTATACAATGTGTATATTAAATGTAATTATACAGTATAAATATTCAAAACCAAATTTTTCAATGCTTGACAATTTATGTAAAATACCAATATTATAGCTTGATAATTTATGTAAATGCTAATATTATATAAAGTGCTAATGTTATAGAACAAACTGATGTTAGTCCAAAAAATCCAACAAAGATCTTCGTTTCGCCAAGTTTATCTCAAAGGCTTCTTCAGGGATGGACTTAAACATCGAAAAGTAACCAACACAAGTTCCCAAAAATATTCTCCTGATTCTATTCAACAGGTGTATTTGTGAACATCATCAACTCTCGAACAGCCTTCAAACAGATCAATCACCATTATTCATATAGGGGCGGATTTTAAAAAGCATTTACATGCGTAAATCTGGGTTTTACGCATGTAAATGCACTTTACTCGAGTAAGTGGGCTTTTGAAAATTGCTACAATATATGCCATTGAATCGTCCATAGGATTTATTCGCATAAGTGCACTTTACGTGAGTAAATGGCTTTTGAAAATTGCTACAATAGTAGTTACATTTATGCGCGTAACTCCTTTGAAAATTACCCCTTTAGTGTCCCGACAGGGACTACATCATCTTCAAATATCTAAATAAAGATTAATTAAAACATATGGTAATCATCATCTCATCTATGGACAGGTACCTGGTTAACATGCAAAAAACCAAAAGGTTTCTACTTCTTTCCTACCTACATACTCAAAAACCCAGTCACAACCCCATTACATCACACTAATGTTAAATCCTACAAGTCATTGCAACTCAAAATCCAAAATCGAGGCAACCTACAATACCTTCAAAGCTCCTCAGCAATTTTCTCACATAATCAATCCCGATTTATTCATGCCAAGACTCAGAGAATTCACCATCTATAACAAAAAATATATCTAATTGGTCAAATCTTTTTCTCAATAAACCAACATTCCCACATTCCCACATTCACTATCAAAGAGTACAATACCTTCAAAAATTCTTCAGACACATAATTATACGATCAATTTAGAATGTTTCATTGCACCTCCGTTCTCGAAAAAATTCACCATCTAAAACATATAATATCAAATAATCAAACCCGGTAGACTAGCAGATATACAGCTACTCACCAACGCGATCCTTCAACGAACACCTACCCGGAAGTGACGTCTACTTCATGTTTGAAAAAGAGCGTAATGAATGTACATCTCCCCTTCCTATATATATATTCCCGACAATCAGCTGACCCACACTCTCCATACCTTTAAAGACAAACTCAAAAACCTTACTCACAAAAATGCATTCCATTCAACCAGTCCGTTAAGTCCGTGTGGAATTGTAGTGTTCCATTTGAAAATAAAGCTTTGTTCTGCACGCCGCAAAGCAGTGGATAGATCTCCATCATTCTTCAAACAGATTTTTTTGATAGGTGTTCATTGAAGGATCGCGTTGGTGAGTAGCTGTATATCTGCTAGTCTACCGGGTTTGATTATTTGATATTATATGTTTTAGATGGTGAATTTTTTCGAGAACGGAGGTGCAATGAAACATTCTAAATTGATCGTATAATTATGCGTCTGAAGAATTTTTGAAGGTATTGTACTCTTTGATAGTGAATGTGGGAACGTGGGAATGTTGGTTTATTGAGAAAAAGATTTGACCAATTAGATATATTTTTTGTTATAGATGGTGAATTCTCTGAGTCTTGGCATGAATAAATCGGGATTGATTATGTGAGAAAATTGCTGAGGAGCTTTGAAGGTATTGTAGGTTGCCTCGATTTTGGATTTTGAGTTGCAATGACTTGTAGGATTTAACATCAGTGTGATGTAATGGGGTTGTGACCGGGATTTTGAGTATGTAGGTAGGAAAGAAGTAGAAACCTTTTGGTTTTTTGCATGTTAACCAGGTACCTGTCCATAGATGAGATGATGATTACCATATGTTTTTATTAATCTTTATTTAGATATTTGAAGATGATGTAGTCCCTGTTGGGACACTATATGAATAATGGTGATTGATCTGTTTGAAGGCTCTTCGAGAGTTGATGATGTTCACAAATACACCTGTTGAAAAGAATCAGGAGAATATTTTTGGGAGCATGTGTTGGTTACTTTTCGATGTTTAAGTCCATCCCTGAAGAAGCCTTTGAGATAAACTTGGCGAAACGAAGATCTTTGTTGGATTTTTTGGACTAACATCAGTTTGTTCTATAACAGCACTTTATATAATATTAGCACTTTACATAAATTATCAAGCTATATTATCGGTATTTTACATAAATTGTCAAGCATTGAAAAATTTGGTTTTGAATAATTATACTGTATAATTACATTTATTATACACATTGTATACAGTACATTTCATTCCATGTTTATTGATGAACATTGATTTTATATGGGTGTGTATGTATGATGCATGAGTGTGTTAGATAGATGTTAATGTTAGATAGGGTATTGATATATATGAATAAACAAATGTATTTGCTGAATAGGTCCTCTTCAATACCATAAGAAGCATGAATGCATTTTTTATACCATAAGGATAGTATGAAAGCACTTTCCTGATGTCTCAATACCAGATATCAGAAAACTGCTTTCTTAATGAACAGATATTAAAGCATTAATTTAGATTAATAAATGTAAGAGTTTGCTTTTGCAACTATGAATTTGCAGAACTTACATTTCAGATTGTTTGTTTTGCATAAATTCTCAACTGCTTATATATGGCCAGAGGAATTATTTGAGGATATGGCTTCACCACATTGGTGTCCTTTTGATAAACTGACCCAGTAAGGCAGCTGCAAGTGGGAATTGTTGCTCCTGTCCACTTTGGACTTCACCAGTCCCAGGAAGGTCTAAGATTCATCCAGGAGGATAAGGAGGGAGGAACAGACAGGCTTCTCGGATTCTTTAACTTTTTAATTTTTGCTCTGGAGGAGCTTACTGTCAGCAGGGAGAAGGAGCAGTGGAGAACCCAGGCAGAGGATGGTGGCTGATTAGTAGAAAATGAAACAACAAAAAAAAAATTAAATGAAGCAAAACAGCAAAGTTTGTTGAAATGTCCTGTTCTATTTCAAATGGAAACACTTTCCTAGCTGAGTGTTGTATTAGCTCAACACACTAAGGGCCTGATTTTAAAAAGCATTTACATGCATAAAACTGGGTTTTACTCAAGTAAATGCACTTTACTCGAGTAACTGGACTTTTGAAAATTGCTACAATATGGGGCGGATTTTAAGAGCCCTGCTCGCGTAAATCCAGCCGGATTTACGCGAGCAGGGCCCTGCGCGCCGGTGCGCCTATTTTACATAGGCCTACCGGCGCGCGCAGAGCCCCGGGACTCGCGTAAGTCCCGGGTTTCTCCGAGGGGGGCGTGTCGGGGGCGGTCCCGGTCGTCGCGGCGTTTTTGGGGCGTGTCGGCAGCGTTTTGGGGGCGGGTACGGGGGCATGGCTACGGCCCGGGGCGGCCCGGGGGCATGGCCGCGCTCTCCGTACCCGCCCCCAGGTCGCGGCCCGGCGCGCAGGAGGCCCGCTGGCGCGCGGGGATTTACGCCTCCCGGAGGGAGGCGTATATCCCCGGAGAAAGGTAAGGGGGGGGTGTAGACAGGGCCGGGCGGGTGGGTTAGGTAGAGGAAGGGAGGGGAAGGTGAGGGGAGGGCGTTAGAGGATTCCCTCCAAGGCCGCTCCGATTTCGGAGCGGCCTTGGAGGGAACGGGAGTAGGCTGCGCGGCTCGGCGCGCGCCGGCTATACAAAATCGATAGCCTTGCGCGCGCCGATCCAGGTTTTTAGCAGATACGCGCGGCTCCACGCGTATCTACTAAAATCCAGCGTACTTTTGTTTGCGCCTGGAGCGCAAACAAAAGTACGCGCTCGCGTAGTTTTTAAAAATCTGCCCCTATATGCCACTGAATTGTCCATAGGATTTGCTTGCGTAAATGCATTTTACATGAATAAATGGCTTTTGAAAATTGCTACGAGAGTAGTTCCATTTACACGTGTAAATCCTTTTGAAAATTCACCTGTAAGATACTGGTATTCTGCTGTACTCAGCAGGCCTAGGTTTGAATGATAATATTAGATAATGTTTGCTCTGATTTATTTGCCTGAACGTAACAGAACATAGCAGGGCAGAACAGCTTAGTCAGCTTGTTCTATGCATGTACAGAATGCAAAGAAAGAAGCATGTTGACAAGTGTGACTGAGAAGAACACTATGGCAGTCTGACATCATTTGGCTTGTCATTTTATATGTAGAATTCTAAGCCATCTAGTATTTCCCAAAGAAATGGTTTCCATTATGTATGCATGTGAGGTGGGGGAGGTTATCTTCAGATTAAATTAGTTTAGTTTAGTTTGATTTTTTAACCTCTTCCTCGGTATCTGTCGTGGTCAAAATGGTTTACAAATATAGTACCATTTCTACCAGCTAGTCTGAGAAAGGGCTTCACTTGGAAATAATGGGAAAAGTTGTGACCCACGCTCCCGGGTTCTTCCCTGATGGAGGTGTAACCTTCCATTTATTTCCCAAGCCTGGCTATGAATAATGTTCCAATTCCAATCAAAGATGTAGTCACCACTCTAGGGGTCAGGCTTGATAAAGATCTGAAATTGTCAGTGCACATTTCTCAACTCATGCAAACTTCTTATTTTTTTTCTAAGATTCATCCAGAAGTTGCGGCCTTTCCTAGACCATCAAGATCTTAAAACTTTAGTGCATGCATTCTTTCTCTATAGACTTGACTACTGTAATGCTATTCTTCATGGCCTGCCTGCAGCCACTATTCGAAGACTTCAAGTCATTCAAAATACATCAGCCAAACTTATCTTTGAAAAAAAATATTTGATCACGTCACTCTACTTCTCATTGAGCTTCATTGGTTACCCATTTCAGCATGTATTGCATTCAAACTGGCCACACTGACTTTTAAAGCCTTCAGATTTAGCTCTCCTTCTTATCTTTCTTCTTATCATCCTAGTTATGACTAGAACTTTTGACTGTTCCTTCTCACAAAGAAATTAGACTTAAATCTTCCAGTGATAGTTGTTTTGCCTTTCTCAGCCCTAGCATTTGGAATTCTTTACCTCTTAGTGTACGTTTAGAGAAAGATTATTTGAAATTTAGGAAAGCTCTTAAAGTATTCTCATTATCCAACTGTTTCAGCACTACATTTAGTTCCATCTTATTTTGTGTTTGTTTGATGCAATTTTATTGTTCTTTAAAAATATATATTAATATATATTTTTATTTTTGTTATGTAATCTGTTCATTATGTAATTTACAATTGTTATTCCACACTATTGCTTTTTTTTCATTTTTAATTGTTTAAGCTTATTTTATTATATATACAAAATGTTTTGTTTGTTTTCTGATTTCTTTTATTTCATGCACATGATTATTTTTTGTACATTGCTATGATTTGCCTTAGTAAGAAATAGTGATTTATTAGGTAGACGATATAAAATTCTAGCACATGTGTGCTCATGTCCACATACAGTACATGTATATGGGCGCACATGCCCTTTTTTAAAGTTACCATCTTAGGCTTTTGCAAGGTCTTCTGATATCTTCCAGAACTCCTACAACAAGTCAGAGAAGATGCCAGTGTTGATGGGGGGTGGGAATGGGGTGTGTGTAAGGGGAGATAGTGAGAGAGGTCGGTGTCTGCAGGGGGTGGTGGAACACTGCCATATAGTGTTGTTCAAAATAAATCCTTTACTGAAGTATTTGAACAGATGACAAAATGCAGTAGAGGGTACAGTAGTGAACAGTGCAATCTGTATAGAAACCAAAACAATAATACACAGTCCAAATTCTGCAAATATTTACTCACTAGAGGTTTTCTTCATTAGCCATTAGTAGGCAATCTTTGGAGAGGGCTCCTTCCTTGGCTTGCCCTTTATTGGTAGCTGTTTTCTGGTGTGCGTCTTTTCTTTGTGTCCAATAGTTGAACTGGAACGCTCTTCTGAACAGATGCAGATAAACTTCTGCTGATTCTTTCTAGGCAGCAGTTTAGGAATAGGTTTTTAAGCCTGGCAGTCCTTCCTATGACTCCAGACTTCAAAAGACTTAAGGCACATCTTTAGTGAAACAAAGATTATGGGACTAACTCCCCTTTCATCACTCTTCACTTCCCCCAAACTTCACCCATAAAGAATTTGTTAACCCCCTTGCTGCTTGAAGCACCTCTAGAGGGAGTCATTTGATGTTTGGTGTCTGTGCCAGCAGAAACTTTTCTCCATCTCTTTCATAAGAAGAAACTGGGCCTCTCTGGATTGGTAGGTGCCATTCCAGGGGTATAGGTAGGGGATGGAAGGTCTTGATTAGCCCCCATGGGTGCATTGTTATTACTGCTGATGGAGGGGATATGGAAGTAAATGACCTGTCGTTACTTTTGGGGGTATTAGGAGACATATACCTTAGAAGGAGCTGTGTAATGCCTGGCAAAGAGAGGGGGCAGTCAGCACATTCATTGTGGAATGGTTGAAGGGAAGAAGTCCCTCCTGCTACATGGCCTCTCAACTTCAGGCAGATTAGCATGGAGAGAGTTTTCTGCACCAGAAAACATAAAACATAATAAAAACATAACCCACAGGTTTTAACTTTTTTAATTTATCAGGCCCATGATAAATAGTGGGTGGAGGTCAGCATTTTATGTTATTTACCATGAGCCTGGTAAAGTCTCATATGCATATGATACTCCATCATTTACACACAGGAACACACCGACTTTAGTGCATAACTACTACTATGCTTGGGGACCATTTTAGTGTGTACAATAAGGCCTTCTTGTCTAACATATTTTTAGCTTGCTCTAAAGGCCCTTACTGTGCATTCTAAATTTTATTGCATAAGCCTCATAGAATGCACTGGGAGATTATAGCTAAGTATACCATTCACTAAGGGGATGACACATTTGCACATACAGAACAAAGTAAAGCCACTTGGGTCTCATCTCACCCTTTCTAGGAACCAGTAAGAGAGCAGCATTTCAAAGTGCTCCAATCTAATGAAAGACAGTTGTAATAAATAGGATGAGTATACCTAGTAATTCTCCAGATTTGGCCCGTAGACTCTGGAATTCTAAAGGAATTACTGGGTCTTTGGGCCAATTCTGGAAAACTCCAGGTGTTGCAGCAAAAGCAGAAGAAAGGAGAGTCATTGGTTTTCCATGGCTGAAAAACAAGGAATTTGACAGTGATTTGCCTGTGTAGAGATGTGCACAGTTGTAGGAGCCCAGCACAGCTGTAGGAGTCCAAGGAATGACCAATCTTTGTGTGGTAGGGCTTGTCCAGCACTGCGACACTGGACAGAAAGACATTTGTGGACAAAACCTACAGGAATGAAAAGGAATAGCAACATCTGGAACACTGAGGAGGCCTGGAGGACATGTGCTTTGAATTAGCAGCCAGAATGCCTCAGTATGCAATGTGGAGGGTCAGGATTTGAATTTTGTGCCCGGAGGAAAGGGGGGGGGGGGGAATATAAAAAAAAAACCCTGATTTTTCCAGAAACAGCGGAACTAAAGAGGAAAGGATATGGTCAGCAATAAAGAACCAGTATGAACAGGTTCAGGCTGGATATTGGGGAATGTAGCAAAGACTGACCAGTGACTATGAGCTGCTTGCCATGTACTCACACAGGATAAAAGGAACTTATTGTAAGATGAAGCTTGGAGAGGAGTGCACAGTGATATCTTGCAACTTGCAGGAGCCATAGCACTCCATCCCCAGGAAGAGAATTGGCAATAAACATTAACTATTAAACACTAAGCAAGATTGATTTTGTATGCACTAAGATATTTGCGGGCTATTGAATAAATTTTACTAAATGGCTTTATGTGTTTCTCTTCCTGTCCATCAGATTCAGGTAAGTGAGAGAAAATTCTAATTAGAGTAAAACCTGGGGACAAGCACCTGGAAAGTTTGGCCCATATTAGCCTTCTGATTCCTCACCCCTAGCAGGGAAGACAGACAAAGAATGGCCAAACACCGGTAATGCCTCCTATTGCTGTCACCAGAAGCAGTGCAGCCCCGCTGGAATTGCTTGCAGGTCCTTAGGAGAAGGAGGAGCACTGCAGCCACTATGGAAATGCTGGCGGAGCTGCCCTCCGCCAGCTTCCCCTCCTAAGGCCAGTGGGGCCTTAGGAGGGGAAGTACTGCAGTCTCTCTCTGCAATTGCTGGCAGAGCTGCCCTGCTTGGAAAAAGGACAACTGAGAGGGAATATGATAGAGGTGTTTAAAATCATGAGAAGTCAAGAATGGGTTAATGTGAATCAGTTATTTACTCTTTCGGATAATTTCACTGACAGACCATATCATCATGGGCCTGGACAAAGGACAATCCTTTTTACTAATTCTCCTAGACCTGTCTGCGGCTTTTGACACAGTCAACCACTCCATCCTCCTTAACCGACTGTCAGACATCGGAATAACAGGAATGGCTCTCTCCTGGTTCAAAACCTTCCTTAGTACAAAGGAGGGTACAAAGTCAAAATAAACAATAAAGAATCCCCTCGCTGCAATTCCTCACTAGGAGTTCCACAAGGCTCCTCTCTTTCCCCTACCCTTTTCAACATCTACTTACTTCCTCTATGCCAGCTGTTAACCAACCTTCATCTAAAACACTTCCTCTATGCAGACGACATGCAAATATTGATCCCCATCAAAGAATCAATTACAAAAACTCTCGAATACTGGGAATCCTGTCGACAAGAAATCAACCTCCTCCTCTCCAGTTTAAACCTGATTTTAAATTCGGCGAAAACTGAACTCCTCCTCATTTCACCGGAAAACAGTAACACTACACAAAGTACACCATCAAACATCTTTGTCTCCCAAGCTAGAGACCTAGGAGTCTTAATCGACAACCACTTAATTTTAAAAACATTTAGCAACCGTACCACCAAGGACGGCTTCTACAAACTACAGGTACTGAAAAGAATAAAACCACTCCTTCACTTTCAAGACTTCAGAACTGTCCTACAAGCTATAATTTTCTCTAAGATAGACTACTGCAACTCTATCTTGCTAGGTCTCCCTTCTTCTTCCATAAAACCATTCCAGATGCTACAAAACGCAGCTGCCAGGATTCTAAAAAACACCAGAGGAAGAGATCACATCTCCCTCATTCTCAAAAAATTACACTGGCTCCCAATTCACTTCAGAATCCTCCACAAGTCCATCACCATCATCCATAAAACCATCTATTCTCAAGCCCCTCTTAGCCTTCAAATCCCGCTCAGACTACACTCCTCATCCAGACCAATCAGAGAAGCATACAGAGGATCCCTACACGTTCCCTAAACAAAAGTTACACACCATCAAACATTCAGAGAACGGGCTTTTTCCCACTGCGGGACCATCTATATGGAATGCCATTCCCCCTGACCTCAGACAGGAACCATGCTTACCAAAATTCAGAAAAAGGCTAAAGACATGGTTTTTTAGACAAGCCTTTCCTGATCACAAGTGACTCTCCTAACTTTCTCACCAGAAAGACTACAACCATCTGTAAGATTCCTGTCAACACTATATAAATAATTTATTCCTCTCGTTGTTACTGCCTAAACTATTCCTTTCTACTCTTCTTCTTCTCCTAGTTCCAACTTCCCCTGTTTTATTGTAACTTACTTCTTTGCCTCCCAACACCTGTTTATTGTTCAAAGTTATCACTCCCCCTGTTTCCTGTAAGCCAGCATGATATGATTGTATCATGAATGCCGGTATAAAAAAGCTCTAAATAAATAAAAATAAATAGAATGCATGTGCATGTATGTATGTGGAAGAGGGAGAAGTGTGAATGAGTGTGCATGTGTGTTGAGAGTATATGTATGTGGGGGAGTGAGAGTGAGTACGTGTGTGAGAATGAGCATGTATGTATATGTAAGAGTAATTTTGTACACATGCTCCTCCCCCCCCCCCCCCCTCCCACCACCACTATAGTATCAGGGTGACTGGAAATCAGAAGTTCCCAGGTATGCAAATCAATTGGTCTGGACCTAGCCCTGGCACCAAGGCCTGGCCCCTGTAATGAGGCCTGGCACTCTGGCCTAGCCTGGACACTGAGGCCTCACCCCGGATCAGGCCCAATGTCGAAGTCTTGCCCTGGGCCACGTCTAGCGCCAGAACCTAACTGGAGTAGAGGCCTAACTGGAGTAGGCCAGAGCCAAGTCCTTCACAAGATCAAAGGCCAGGGAGCTTCCACTGACCACCTCTAATCCTGTTCCCAGATTCAGCATTGAAATGGTTATAAAATATGTGTATCTCCAATTCCACTGTCTCTTTCCCCACCCTCTTGTCCACAGGAGTGAGTTCTTTTCTATGGGGAGGAAGGATATTCCTTCTAGGCCCAGGCAGTTTAATGAAATCTCTTTCACTTATGTGCCACTGAACTACTTTAGGTGACGCTGTGCAGCAGGAACCAGACAGGACACAGTATTGGGTGTTGAAAATAAAAGTTTACTCTGATTTCTTCATAATTAATAAATGTACAATCAGCAGATAACTGTGCCAAATTACAACAACTTTCTTACTATTTCTTTCTATTTCTGAGTATGTATACTTAAACCTCATCCCAGGATCCTGAGACTATCACTCCTGAGTTGAGTGAATAAACTGTCCTAGTTGGGCAGGGAAATCCTAGTAGTAAGGGGATCCCCCTAATCCTAGAAAAATCCTACCTGCGATCCAAAAGTCCAGTCTTCCTAACCCCAGCCTCTGTCCTGTGTCCCCAAATGGTGGAAATCCCAGGGATTGGTCTCCAAAGATCTTGTTTCTTCTTTCTTGCTGTGCCCTCTTCTGAGGAAGATCAACTGTGGAAAGATCCAGGCTATTGCAGCCCAGAGCCAGCATGAGGAGGGGTGGTACTAATCCTCCTCACAAACAAAAAAGGTAAAACACTTTCAAAGACCCAAACCTTCTGAGGTAAAACTGTCACTGCAGCCCCTTCACTTGCAGGGAGAGGGGCTCACGGATCTTCTTCTTCCTGGCCTCCAGATCCGGGTCATGTCCCTCACCAGAATGATAAGGGGTGGTTTTCGGATCTATTTTTTCAATTTTTTCAATTTTTACACGCCATAAATCAAAAACACATTCTTAAGATCAATGTTTTAGTTTGTAGGACCGCTACCAAAAGGATCTGTATAACAATCAGACCCAGCATAGGAGAGGTCACTTTACTTTATTATTAATATCACCAGAATGAGCCAGGGCCTCACCATAGCAAATGAAAAAAAATATCCAATCTTCACTCAAAGTCTCTCTACAAAAAGAGGAGGCAGAACCTCACAGGCAGGGGGTGCACTGAAACGTCTCTCCTCAAAGAAAAAACAACAAATTTGGTTGGTAGGCCCTAACTTGAACAGAGGTAACACAAACAGCTCCTCACTCTCCGAAGCCAAACCAAAAGACCACGCTATACTCTTAACACCACCTTCTGGACTAGGACAAAACCACTGCAGCAATCCTCTAAGGAAGGTGCTATAAATAATGGTTTCTCCTTTTAGATGGATAACTAAAGAGCAGGGATCTAGGGCCATCTGGTGGAGACCTAGGGGGTATCTACACATCCATCAACTCTGTCCCTCTCCTTCCATGTACACACACACACACACACACACACCCTGCCCTTCCAACGAGTGGTCTATGGATGAGGTGAGTGGAAGCCAGAGATTTAGGCAGCTGCCAGTCAATATCAAAGGGTGCAGGGAGGGGAAGGAGTCAGCAGGGCTAGAGGAGGCTCAGCTGGGTAGGCCTAAGCCTGGGCCCTGGGCTGGGTTTAGCAATAGCAGAGCTGGGAGTCAGAAGGACACAGGGAGGTTTCAGCTGGGTTCAGGGCTGGTTTTGGACTGGAGGGGAGGGATTTGAAGGCCTCTGGAAAGCCCTTTTAAAGCATGAACAAACCAAAAAATAGCTTCAGTTGTTGCATTTTCAGCAGTCATTCAAAACAAATGCACGTTCCTAGTACCAAGGATCCTTAAAATACAAACGTCCTGCATGAAAAAGTAAGTACAAGCCATACATCTTTTTTGCATTAGTCCTGTGTTTTTAAACCATCTGTTCCTAAAATATTCTAGAATTTGTAGTTCAAATTTCGCTGGTGTAAAATACAAGACTACAAATCCCAAAAATCGTAAAGTTGGGACGTGCGAAAATTAGGATGCACTCAATGTGTCCCTAAATCATGGAACTACTTGGAAACTCTGCTTCTGCACCATCACAAACATTATTTTGTGGGAAGTAATTTTAAAAAATGTAAATTATAATGCAACAGAATATTCCTGCCAATTTCACAGTTGCTGCATACTTTATTATTTTGTTATTTTTGCCATAATTAACTACTGAAGAGACGATATTCCACATCACTGTGCGTGGTAATTTTAAAAAAAGATTACATGAGCGTTCTGCAAGATAGAGTACAATTAATAGTGTTTGCTCTGAGCATGATTAAATATGTAGGGAGATATGCAGGTCAATAGACTGGCTTCTGCTGACTTGGGGAACTATGGAAGCATTTTGAGGTGAAACAGTAATTTCACACATTCAGAGGGGAAAGATTTCCAGTAGCTACATCGATCCTGAAGAAAACGGCATTCTTGATAGGTTGTGATACCTTTTAGTGGAAAAACATAAAAAAAAGGTGGTATAATATATGTGTGCTACTGAGACCACATAAGTCTCTTCCCCCCCCCCCCCCCCCCCCACCCCTGCTGTCTTCAGGTGTGGACTAGATGAAAAGCTTTATAGTGGAGCAGGTGAGAAAGTTCTGGAAAGACTGCTGGGAGCTGAGCTACACCCCCTGTGGAGGGAAAGCCAGAGGACAACTGTGCTCTGATTCCAGTTTCATCAACAACAGAATGCATGAGTTCATTCCAAGGAAGGGGTATAGATACACTTACAGAAATGTAGCCCAGGTGCAGACATCCACAGCAAATAAGAGCCCATCAGAGACTGATACAAGAGCAGACTGAAAACGTTTTTTGTTTTTTTTTACCCAACTAAAATTTGCTTTCTATGCAAGGTGCTGTTTCATCTCTCCCTCACCCCCAGCTTTATCTCTTTTATTTCACTTCAACAGAAGGCAAAAAAAAAAAGAGATTTTACTGGCATGGATGATCACTACTCACTGTCCATCTGTTTAGCTTAACCATAACAGACAATCCATAGAGTGGGCGTGTGTGGGCATATGCATGTACTTGAGCATGGTGAAAGATTTCATACTGTACTTTGAATAACATAATTTTGATTGGAAAATCACTCATGAATTTTAAATGTTAAGAGCAACAATTGACATGAATTATGCAGGGTTCCTAAGTAGAGATGTGTAAACTTCTTCATAATAGGTTGGTTGAATGAGTCAGGCAGATCCACTTCAGATTTTTCATTAAAAAAAACCCAATTTGAATTTTTCTAATTTCTTTGGAACTTTCCTCCAAATCCATAGTTAAAAGCTGAATATTTTTTTTATAGTTGTTCTAGGGAAAATCAAACATTTCTATCATATTCAAATTAGACTGAAATTTTCCAGGTTCAAGCTCCACGTCATATTTCTGAGCCATTTAAATTCCTAAATATTTGAAGATACTGGGTCTATGACATTTTTTTCTCATGCTGCCAAAAAAAAAAAGTGTATATATATATATATATATATATATATATTTGGCCTGGACTAGAGTGGGAGATGCAGTTTTGTCCATAAAGATTTACTCTTGTGCATCATTTTTACGCACCTGTGAATTTCACAGAGTAGTGGTTCGTTTAAACTCTTCATTACTATATACTATTCAGTTTCCAGTGACCATACAAGATAATATAGTACCGAAACAATAGATGCTTGTACAGTTGTGCAGTGTCTCATCAAAGAATAAAGCCATAAATATGCCTATGATAAAGAAACTGATAGAATTAAAGAACTGGACTTCTTAAAATACAACACTGTAGTCATTACTGTAAAATGATTAGATTTACGTATCATCAAAAACACATTGTACAGATTGAATATAGTGTGATTAGACATTATTTTAACCACTATATTAAAATACAATTTAAAATAAAATAGCCTTTTATATTATACTGATATCAGTGTTTTAAATAACAAAGGCAATTTATTTTTTTAAAGACGGGATTAGCATTTAGTTTCAATCAGTACAAGCAATGATGTTCCAGTTGCTGTCTCAAAGATTCAGGATTTTATTAATATTTGAGAGCTGCATTTGTGTTGCCTCTGGGTACACTGAAAAGCCACTTAAACTGCACTTAAAGCAGCACTACAGGATCAAATTGATGTGCATCAACCATTTACAATAAAACTTGATTATTATAAAGGCATACATATTTGCATAATTACATGTTTTATTTTTTTGATAATGCAGCATACGCTACAAAATGTTGCTCCTTGTAGAAACAAATCATCATAAAGCGCCATCTGCTGTGCTATTAAATGTACTGCAGCACTATGAAAAAGCTCTCTCCCTCATTCTCTCTCTCCAGTAAAAGTGAGAGTAAGCCAATGTTCAGTCCCAAATCCCTCCTCTTTATATCAGTTCTGGATACATTGACAAGGGTTTTTCAGAAGAAGATTCTGTGTGTATGCTGTTTGCTGATGACATTATGCTAAGTGCAGAGATCAAGGAAGAAGCAGAGAAAGACCTGAAAAAGTGGGTATGACACATGTAAGAAGGCAGACTAAAGAGCAACAGGATGAAGTGATGAGATGTAGAGCCTGAGAATTGGAGAGAATAAATTGAAGAGTTAAGGAGTTTAGATATCTAAAAGCAATAATAAATACAAGTGGATCTCTTGCCAGAGAGCTCAGCATAAGAACCACGGTCAAATGGGTAAACTGGAGAAAAGTGAATAGCATTACCTGTGATAAGAGATTGCTAACCTGATTAAAAGGAAATATACTTTAAAGAGTAATCACAAAAATTCAGTTTGTTAATTTGATCTTCAAAGTTCTCCATAATATATGCTCTCTAATAATGGAGAACTTTGACAATTTAGTTAACAGATTGATTTTGGTGGTTACTTTATAAAATATTGTTTCCTTTTTTTTTCTGTCAAGCAGATCTTATTTTTTCTTTCCAAGAGTTTCTAAAAAATATATCAAGATGTACCATTATTTAAAAAATAATAATAAAACAAAGATGAGGTAAATGCATCAGAGTTAATTAACTCTAGTACGACCCGAGAGGAAGGCATCAGTTGGTTTCAAGAACCAAAGAAAAGACAATGGAAGCAGAGCACTCCAAGGCTTGGGCTCGATCCTTGGCCGAGGACCATGCATTGGGACCCAGTCTATGGGTCAGGTCCTGGCATTGGGCCTGAGTCTGGCCCAAGCATCTTTGGACCATGTCGTGGTTTGGGGCCAAGGACCAGGCATCAGGGTCCAGGCTTTAAAGCCTGGGCCTTGTATAGGACAAAGGCAAAAGTTGCGGTGACCATCCCGATGCTTAGGCCCAGGCTGAAGCCTCAGCCTTGCATAAGCCAAAGCTGTGGTAGGTCTCTGAGATCTCAGCCTATGCTGTACGCAAGGCTCAAGCTTCGTCTGGGTTTAGGCCTCAGTGTCAGATACCCCCAGACCAGGTAAGTGGGGGGCAGGGGAGGTTCCTGGCCCCATTTTTTCAGGTGGGAGGGATGAGTAGGGGTCTTTGGATGCCTCAAGAGGCCCTGTTTCTTTTTTTGTTTTTGGTGGGGGGGTTTTTGTTTAAATGTTCATTTTGTTTTATAACTAAATAAACAAAATAAACATTTGAGAAAATAAATTCATGGAAAATCAAATCTGTGAAAACAAAATGAAAAATGAAATGAAAATTTTTCTTCTTTCCATATGGTAGAGTTGGCCTACATTTCTGTGTAGCAAAAAAGAGGAAGCTAAGTGAGAAATTCAGGTCATATACTAACAGGTATTTAAACTAGAGAAAGGGGATGGCAGGAGGTGGCCAGTGAAATTGCTATTTCATCCCCAAGAAATACAGAAAATGGCGAGAGTAACAAAATCAATCAGTTTAAAAAAGCTCAAAAAGTGACTAGGACTAACAGCTGGAAAGTTATGACCACAATGTAGTCTAGGCAGTAAAATCTCAGACCTGAAGGCCTAATGATAGAGACAGGCAGACATTGTTACTGTTATGGAGATATGGGTTCACTGATTCTCATGATTGGGATATGGCCATCCCAAGCTATAACTCGTTTAGGAAGAACTGAAAAGGTGAAGGAGGGGCTTTTTGTGTCAAAAACAATATCAATCAATTGAATTACAAGGGACATGGGGTAGAAAAGAAGCATTATGGACTGTCCTAAAAAAAGAAGATGATGCTTCCATTTATACTGGTGTGATCTACAGGACTCCTTCTCAAACAGAAGAATTGGACAGAGATCTGATCGAAGACATCCAAAATGTGGGAAAGAAGGGAGTAGTGTTTCTCATTGGAGATTGTAATCTGGCAAATGTGAATTAGAATATCCCTTCTGCGGAATCTACAAGATGTAGAAAGATATTGGATGTCCTTCAAAGGGCTCGACTCAAATGTGTGAGGTGGAACAATAGTGGGCCAAATTAAAAGGAGCTATTACAAAGGCAACACATTTATATGTTAGAAAAGTAAACAAAAGTAAGAGAAAAAAAATGATCTGGCTCTCAAAGGAAGTGCTGACAAAAAGTACAACGTTCAAGAAGTATAAAGGATCTCAAAAAAAGGAACGGGGAAGAATATCTGGTAAAGCTGAGGGAGACAAAGAAAGAAATTAGGAAAGGGAAAGATCAAGCAGAAGAAAGGATTGCCAAAGAGGTAAAGCAAGGTGACAAAATATTTTTCAGATATATCAGAGAAAGAAGGAAGGTCCAAAGTAATATAAGGGTAGATTTTCAAAACAGTGCGCACATGTCCATGTGCGTGCAGTTCCTGGGGTTCACACATAGATGCGCTAGTTTTATAACATGCTTGTCCTAAACCTAAACCTAAAGAAATGGTAATGGTACCCAGAGGTACCTTCCTTTCCCTAAATATTTTATTTTATTACTTACTGTTCCTCCAGAGCAAAAGCAAGTTACGTTCATTGGCCAGCTGCCGGCGCACACTTCCCTGGACAGTGGCTGATGGCCACAATCCCAGCTTTCCTCTGTCCCACCCCACCAAGCCCCTCCAGGCCTGCCCCTTTTTCAGGCCCAGCACTTGTGCATGTACTGGGGTTTACAAGCATGGCCAGGCCCGTTATAAAAATGCACACATAGGCCTTTGAAAATTTGGCCTATAGTGAAACAAAGGTGACAAGAACCAATGTGAGGAGAAAGACGAAAAAATGGTGGAAATATTAAACAAATACTTCAGCTCAGTGTTCATTAAAGAAGACCCTGGAGAATAAGAACTGTTGCTGGTTGACAAGACCAAAGATGGGGATGGGTTAGATGAAACTCCATTTACAGAAGAGAATGTATGAGATAAGCCAAATAAAATGAAAGTGGTCAAGGCCATGGGGCCAGATGAGGTACTTCCCAGGATAATGAGGGCGCTCAGATATGTGCTGAAAGACCTGTTCAATAGAGCCTTGGAAATGGTAGTTGTGCCACAAGATTGAAGAAATGCGGCTGTGATCCCTCTTCACAAGGGTGATAGTAGAGAGGAGGCTGGAAACTACAGGCTGGTTAGCCTCACCATGGTGGTGGGAAAATTAATGGAGACTCTGCTGAAGAAAAAGATAGTGAAGAATCTACAATCAGGTGGCTTTCTGGATCTGAGGCATCATGGGATTCACCAAGGGAAGATCCTGTCAAACCAATCTTTTTTTGATTGGGTGTCTAGCGAATTGGATCAAAGAAGAGTGCTCGATGTGATTTATTTGAATTTCAGCAAAGCTTTTGAGATAGTCCCAGATAGGGGACTTGTGAATAAAATGAGAAGCTTGGAGTGAGCACCAAGGTGGTGGTGTGGATTACAAGGTGGTTGACTGGTAGGAGACAGTGTGTAATGGTAAATGGAACATTCTAAAGAAAGAACCGTGTTAAGTGGAGTGCCACAGAGATCGGTGTTAGGACCGGTCCTGTTCAATATTTTTGTGAGCGACATTGCGGAAGAGATAGAAGGTAAAGATTGTCTATTTGCAGATGTTACTAATATCTGCAACAAAGTGGACATGCCTGAAGGCATAGAGAGAATGAAAAGTGATTTAAGAAAGCTTGAAGAGTGGTCAAAGATTTGGCAGCTGGGATTCAATGCCAAGATGTGCAGAATCATGCATCTAGGGTGTCGTAATCTGAAAGAGTTGTATATGATGGGGAATGAAACTATGATGTGCTTGGACTAAGAGAGAGACCTTGGAGTAATAGTATCTGGTGATCTGAAGTTGGCGAAGCAATGTGACAATAGCTAAACCTAGAATAATGCTGGGTTGCACAGAGAGAGGAATAACCAGCAGGAAAATGGAGGTGATAATGCCCTTGTACAGGTCCTTGGTGGGGCCTCACTTGGGGGCGGATTTTAAAAGCCCTGTTCGCGTAAATCCGCCCGGATTTACGCGAGCAGGGCCTTGCGTGCCGGCGCGCCTATTTTCCATAGGCCTGCCGGCGCGCGCAGAGCCCCGGGACTCACGTAAGTCCCGGGGTTTTTCAAGGGGGGCGTGTCGGGGGCGTGTCGGGGGTGGGGCCAATCGGCGCAGCATTTTGGGGGCGGGACGCGGCGTTTAGGGGGCGGGCCCAGGGGCATGGTTTCGGCCCGGGCGGGCTGGGGGCGTGGCCGCGCCCTTCGGAACCGCCCCCAGGTCGCGTCTCGGCGCGCTAGCGGCCCGCTGGCACGCGGGGATTTACTTCTCCCTCCGGGAGGCATAAATCCCCGACAAAGGTGTTTAGATAGAGCCGGAGGGGTGGGTTAGATAGAGGAAGGGAGGGGAAGGTGAGGGGAGGGCGAAAGCGAGTTCCCTCCGAGGCCGCTCCGATTTCGGAGCGGCCTCGGAGGGAACGGAGGCAGGCTGCGCGGCTCGGCGCGCGCTGGCTGCACAAAATCGGCAGCCTTGCGCGCTCTGATCCAGCGTACTTTTGTTGACGCCTGGTGCGCCAACAAAAGTACACGAAGGCGCACTTTTTAAAAATCTACCCCTTGGAGTACTGTGTTAAATTCTGGAGCTGTCTCTCAAAAATGACAGACAGGATGGAGGTGGTCCAGAGAAGGGTGACCAAAATAGTGTGGGGTCTGTATTGGAAGACTTATGAGCGTGAAGGACTTAAATATGTATACAATGGAAGACAGGAGGTGCAGGGGAGACATATTACAGATCTTCAGATTCCTGAAATGTTTTAATGATGCACAAACTTTGAAACTTTTCCATTGGAAAGGAAACAGTGGGACTAGGGGGTCACTAAATTAAACTCCAGGGGGATGACTCAGAACCAACATCAAGAAATATTTCTTCATGGAGAGGGTGGTGGATGCATGGAATACCCTTCCAGAGGAGGTGGTGAGAAGAAAACAAATTCAAAGGGTCATGGGATAAACACTGTGGATCCCTAAAGGCTAGAGGGTATATGGGGAAAATCTGCATGGAGTGGCAGTTACTACCCTTAACAGAAGACAATCAATAGCTTTGATGCTTTTAATGCAATGAATAGCTTTGATGCTTTTAATGTAACTGCAACATCGCTCTCCGCTTTGACGATGTGGGTGGAAAGGGGAACTGGATACAGACAACAACCAACATTAGCCCTAACGTTTACAGTCTGGGGTACCAAGTAAAAATATTTCTAGCAGTAATTTATGGGTTTGACAGTTGCTTGGTTTTGATTGATTGTAAACATTATTATCATTATCATAAGGTTTGGAGGTAATTGCATGAAGTGGCAGTTACTTCCCTTGCGAGAAACATGGGGGCATCTTGCATGGACTGGCAGATACTACTATAAGAAGCTTGCTGGGAAGCCTCTGTGGCACTCTGTGTAGTCAGAATGGGCAGAGAATAGACACAGGCTGGTTATTCAAGAACGTTTTATTCATTTAGAATTTTAAAAAAATGTCTGCAGCTTTCTGCAGCTTATAAACAAAACTGGGCTTCCTAAGGTTCCTACTGAGACTCCTGTTCTCTCCTGTGCCTGGCCAAATATATGCTTTCCCAGGATCCTCCTCCTGGACCTAGATTCCCTGCTGCCTGTACTTAAGGTGGACTGGGCCAAGCCTCTGGGATCCAGTCCTTTAAGGTATTCTGGGGTTCTCTGTGTATACTTCTTCACATATCCTCCCTCTCATTTTGGCCTTATTAGATTGAGCACTTTCCCTTGCTAAGGGTATACTCTTAAGAAAATCCCTGCTTCTCTCTTCACTCCCTGTCCTAAGCTGAAGCTGCTTCACCCATTTAAGGTTCCCCCTTCCCAAGTCATTTGGGAAACTGCTCCATGGTTCATGGGGTGTCCGCTCTTCCAGACTGGCTCAACTGTCCTTAAGCTGACCACACAAGATTTTAAACAGGGGACAATTGTACCCTAAAACCACTGGATAAGGGAATTCTGGGAGTACTCCTGCTTCCATAACCGTTTGTTCTGCTGGTGGTGTCAGCAGGATCTGACTGGTGGGATACTGCTGTCTGTCACCATGTACACAGATCAGCATCACTTCCTTCTTCACATTGATATCCTCTCTCTTGATTAAGTTCTTATGAACAAGTGTCTTACTGTAGCCGTCTACCAGGGCTTCGATGGGAACTTCATCCAGCTCCACCTGGACCACAAATTCCTTAAATTCCCAATGTGAGATCTCCATCAAATTACAGCTTTTAAATTTTGCGAAAATGTTTGCCCATTCTTGTTCCCACTTTTCATTCTCATTCTGGAGCCCTGCCTCTGCCCCTTGCTCCTTCTTGCACTGCTCCGCTAGCTTTCGCTCCTATTTGATGTCCTCGAGCCATAGGTACTCTTTGTCTGTACGGTCCTCTGCCTTACAGTAGGAACATGTCCATAGGGCTGGTTCTTTTTTTACTTCACCCTTTCCTCCCAAGGGCTCTTTATTACCTACTTTCCCATATGAGCACTGATCTTCTACATGTCCATTTCTCACACAAACGGTACAGAAGGAGATAGTATCTGTAGCCTTATAACTGGAATGTACAAGTCCCTCTGAGAGTCCCTTTTTTTTCCGATTTGAGGATTGGCCTTGCTTTGCAGAATTTCCTTTCCATATGGACTTTTCTCTCTAGTATCATCTGAATCATCATATTGACATCCATTGCTTCACTTCAGTCATATCGACAGTCCTTGGCCAAATGGCTTCTCCTTCCACAGGTGAAGCAAGTGGGAGAGGCTATGTTCTGTGAGCTGGTCCCAGACCCTGAGCTGTCCACTCCTGAGGCCCCATGCTCGTGCCTTCCACTCTCATTACTTCACCATGAGGCCTGTGCGGGATGTCTTTCTAGCATTCTGACCAGGTCAAACATTAACTGGACCTGGTGGAAGGCCTCTGCCAGATCTAATGCTTTGCCAAATGTAAGTCTGGGGTGTCAACAGACCCAATTCCACATGGAGGAGTCAAAGTAATTTAGGAACTATTCCAGAAGCATATGGTTCGCTACCTCAAGACCGGTCTTTGTCTCGGGCTGCATCCAGTTTCATCCAGCATTTTTCAGTTGGTGGAATAGGCTATGAAAACTTTCATAGGCTGTATCATGCCCCTCCTGAACTACTGTCAGAAAATTTCTGAAGTATATCCTTCCCTTTCTAGGATGACAATCTTGACTTCCACATGCCCTTCCCTCTGGATTAGCTGCTTGAAAGGCCACTTGGCTTTTGCCCTTAAACAAATTTGCCAGGTAGGTTTTCCAGTTAGCTTTAGATCAACTCATCATCTGGGCGGTCTTTTTAAAGATTTTCAGGAAGACTTCTGGGTCTTCCCCTGCTTTAATCTTAAAAAGATGGGAAGAAGTAGATTCCTCAGGGTTAGGGCAGTAAGCTCCCAGGTAAGTCTTTCACATAAAGTTTGAAAGGTTCGCTGCCAGGGCTTGTATTATCTGGTCCATGCTGGCTTATTGGTCCTGGATGCCGTGTGAATCTGAGAATAGCTCTGCACTACTTCTGAGCACCTGTACCAAAAGTGTTTATCTTCTCTGTTTTTGTTTTTTTTAAATCAAATCTTGCATGTCGACACATTCCACAAATGAAACAAATAATTTTAATCCGATTTGTTTGTTTCACAGTCATTTCTTTAGCCCATTAAAGTCTCTGGCTGTGTACTGCTGAGAAAAAAAAATCTGGGATCTATAGCAACCATCTCTTACCTGTTTGACCTCACTACCTTGTCAGAGCCTTTTCAAGCCAAGGCAGGACAAGTTGGCAAGGAGACTAGCCAAAAGATAAATCACAGTGCAACATATTTTTAAATAGCCTATAGCTGCTATCTGGATCAAATAATGGGGTCCTTCTCCCACTAAAGTCTGAGCAGGTCCAAAAAGCTCTGGATTTCCTCTCTAGCTTTTGATGGAGAAGAACATGACACTAGAAGCCCTCAGAGATTTAAAAAAGCTTACAAACATTGGGATTTGGCAATGGTAAAGGGCCGCTTCTGCTCTCCTCTGTGTTGCAGTGTTCTCATATACTCCCTGTGCCAGAAAGAAAGTCAGTGTACTGCACTGCTACTGATTTTGATTTTTCTCTTCAGTGGGGAAGGTCAGGGTGGGAGCCAGAGTGGAGATTGCTTTTTTACCCATGCAAGTGATTTTTTTCTTTTTGTCTGGATACCAGTGAGGTGAGCAGTGTACACTTAGAGGCTGCTGAAGTTTAAGGTGCTTATAATCATTTATAATTGCTTGCAAAAATCTGCCCCAAGCTATTTATCAGATCTGTTCTCTGCGAATATTCCAGTAAGGTCATTTTGCTCTTCTAATAACTATTTATTGGATGTTCTTACCTTTAAGATTGTTTGTTCTCAAGAGACTAGGAAACAGGCCCTCTCACTTATTAGGCCCATATTATGGAATGCTATTCCTTTGGAGATTAGGTCCATTCAA
Source organism: Rhinatrema bivittatum (assembly GCF_901001135.1). Lineage (NCBI taxonomy): Eukaryota > Metazoa > Chordata > Amphibia > Gymnophiona > Rhinatrematidae > Rhinatrema > Rhinatrema bivittatum. The sequence goes on along the minus strand of NC_042624.1, from coordinate 34,637,975 downwards.
GATGTGAAATTGTTCAGAAAAAAACGTAAAGCTTTTTTATTTGAGGAAGCTTTTAAATGATTTTTAGAATTGTACTGAGTTTTAAACTGTAAATTATACTATGTATTGTGTGTGTTTTTATATTGCTGTAATGTTTATGTTGACTGGAACTTGCCTAGCATAACTGAGTTAATATAGGCGAGGAATAAATATTTAAATAAATAAATAAAGAGAAGAGTCTTACCAGGCTGCCAGTTTTTTTGGTTCTATTAGTGTTTAACAGGTTTTTTGTGTGTGGAGTCAGAACTAATGCACACAGCACAGCACACATACATGGTATATGTGTTTGTGTGAATGTGTGTGACACAGTTCTCCATTAGGGATGTGCATTTGTGCATCCATTTATTTGATTCGTTTAGCCATGTTCCGTGGCTAAGTACATATCTAATGAATAGAGAAATGGATGCACAAAATGAATTGTGTGTGTATGTGGGTACCCATAGATATAAATGCACACCATTTGTTTTGTGCACCCAGCATCCATTCATTAGATAAGCACTTAGCAGTGAAACAAATCAAACGGATTGATGTATGAATATACATCCCTTTTCTCAATATAGTGAGTGTTATGGTGAGTGGGGGGTTTGTTACAGTATCATTTGTAATATCCAAACCCCAAGTAGGCAGCTCACTTCAACAAATTCCATCATGTCAGGAAAAGGGAGAGAAGTAGATGTTGGTAGGGTTGGAAGCTTTGGCAGGGACAGCAATAAAAAGGAAGAATTATACCTAAACTGAACAGGGAATTTTAAGGTCCAGAATGGCAGGAAAGGAAGGCAATGCAGAAGAAATTGAAAATTGATTTGTACCTGTTAAATTTCTTTGTAATTAGAGTGATGTCGGCACAACAGCTATTTAAAAAATATGTTTGTGAGGTGTTGTGTATACTTGATGATAAAGTACCTATGTTATGTAGGATCTATTATCTTTCCAAGGAAAAGATGGTGACTGGAGAGGTCAGGGGGATGGATACTTGCCACAAATCCAGGGATTTCTACTTTTCTTGAGGTCTCAGTTGATGATATTCAGCCAAGGGCCATATTTTTAGATTCCTTTTGTTCAGAGAAGATCAGAAATCTAGTATTTCAAAAATATATTAAAAAATGTTCTTTTGATCAGGTGGGGGCGGAACCAAGAAGGCCAATTGAGTGAACGCTGCTCCTTGCTGCTCTGCTATCTCCCCAAGATTTTCCTATTGCTGCTGTTTTGCGTGTTTCCTTATTTCAGCTATGCCACACAAGAGGAAGGGGAAGGTTAGGGTTTTTCTGTCCAAACTTAACCTCCCTGTGGACCAGCGATTCATCTGCGAGTATGCGATTCCCATTATTGAGTTGAGGGTTTCTAGCCCCGCCAGTGAAACAGAGAGAGGAGCTCTGTTTTCACCTGGGGAGATATCTTTGAGCCCTCCTGACCCACGACCACAGCTGATGGCTTCTCCTTCAGGTGAGGCTGTCGGTGCCGGGGCACCAAGAGGAGACTCTGTTGAAGTGCCTCTGTCGGATGGAGCCGCTGGCGTTGTGCTGATCGGGCATTGACTTCCCTTCCCGCCAGCAGTTGGAGGTCTCTACGGAGAGTGTTGGAGTTAGGGGAGATGTCCTCCTGGTTACATCTATTGGGAGTGTTTGTGCTGCTGGAGTTGGAAAAGGTGTTGGTCAGCTTTCCCAGGAGATACTGAGACCGGCTGTGGTCACTGGAGTCTCTTTGGGACCTAATAGCAAGTATGTCCTCTATTCTAAAAAAGAGCAGACCCAACTTTTAGAAACTGTTTCATTAAAATTGGATATGGTTGCTCAAGATCACCAGCAAATCCTTCATGATCACTCTACTCTCATTCAGAAGCTAGAAACAGATGTTAAAAGCCTACAGGCTTCTAATGGAGCCATTATTCAGGAACATTTTTCTTCTGTTAGGAGGCTGGAATTTTTGGAAAACTCCCTCCGACATTTGAATCTGCAGTTGCTTAATTTTCCTAAGGTTCTTGGTGACTTGCCTTTGATTACTTTTAAAAAATATATCTAGTTGAGATATTAGGGATGTGAATCGTTTTAGGACGATTAAAATTATCGTCCGATAATTTTAATATCGTCTTAAACCGTTATGGAACACAATACAATAGAGATTCTAACGATTTATCGTTATAAATCGTTAGAATCGTGAGCCGGCACACTAAAACCCCCTAAAACCCACCCCCGACCCTTTAAATTAAATCCCCCACCCTCCCGAACCCCCCCCAATGACTTAAATAACCTGCGGGTCCAGCGGCGGTCCGGAACGGCAGCGGTCCGGAACGGGCTCCTGCTACTGAATCTTGTTGTCTTCAGCCGGCGCCATTTTCCAAAATGGCGCCGAAAAATGGCGGCGGCCATAGACGAACACGATTGGACGGCAGGAGGTCCTTCCGGACCCCCGCTGGACTTTTGGCAAGTCTTGTGGGGGTCAGGAGCCCCCCCCCAAGCTGGCCAAAAGTTCCTGGAGGTCCAGCGGGGGTCAGGGGGCGATTTCCCGCCGCGAATCATTTTCGTACGGAAAATGGCGCCGGCAGGAGATCGACTGCAGGAGGTTGTTCAGCGAGGGTTCCGGCGCCTCGCTGAAAGGCCTCCTGCAGTCGATCTCCTGCCGGCGCCATTTTCCGTACGAAAACGATTCGCGGCGGGAAATCGCTCCCTGACCCCCGCTGGACCTCCAGGAACTTTTGGCCAGCTTGGGGGGGGCCTCCTGACCCCCACAAGACTTGCCAAAAGTCCAGCGGGGGTCCGGAAGGACCTCCTGCCGTCCAATCGTGTTCGTCTATGGCCGCTGCCATTTTTCGGCGCCATTTTGGAAAATGGCGCCGGCTGAAGACAACAAGATTCAGTAGCAGGAGCCCGTTCCGGACCGCTGCCGTTCCGGACCGCTGCTGGACCCGCAGGTTATTTAAGTCATTTGGGGGGGGTTCGGGAGGGTGGGGGATTTAATTTAAAGGGTCGGGGGTGGGTTTTAGGGGGTTTTAATGTGCCGGTTTTGCGATTTTACGTTTTTTCGATTTTTCACGATTTTTCACGATTTTTCACGATATTTTACCCCCCCAAACGGCAACAATACGATTCCCTCCCCCTCCCAGCCGAAATCGATCGTTAAGACGATCGAGGACACGATTCACATCCCTATGAGATATTAAAGAGTCCTTCAGATTTGATTCCATCTACTAAGAAGATTCTGCTTCTTTTTCAGAGGCAATGACTACCTCAGTTCAATAATGAAGGGAACTTTTCCAATTTGTCTGAATATTTAGAAAATCTCTACTATAAAAGTTACTGGAAGATTTACGTTGTTAGTTTTCTTCTTCTCTGAGCAAGATTTAAGTCTTGTTATGCGATACTATTTTAAAAGTTTAAATATTTCTTTTTTAGGTGGTGTAGTCTGAGTCTATCCAGACTTAGCTTGATCCACGCAAATGCATTGGAAGGCTTTTTTGAATATGAGATCTGAGGTTACTTCTTTGGGTGCAAGTTTTCTTTTGCATTATCCATGCAAATGAATAATTAAACTACAGGATAATACCTATATTTTCTTTAGTTCTTAACAGTTGCAGGAGTTCTTAAATGCTAGAGTGTCAGTTCCTGCTATTAATATTTAATGTTAGTGGGTCATATTGTGATTTGTGGGGAATTCCACGCTGCAATTTTTTTTTGTTTCTATTGATCTTTTTTTTTTTTGCTTCTTCCCCCCCCCCCCCCACCCCTAATTTCCTCTATGATGAAAAAAGAGTTTGTAATGTTTCTGCTGTATTGGTAAATTATCTTTAATTACATATTTCCTTGATATGTACTCTCAAAATGTATTTAACAAAGTATTACTTTGTGATTGTAATAATAAAACTTAATAAAGATAAAAATTTTAAAAAACTGTATTATTGTGGACAAAAAATATAAATCTTTCCAGATGCTTTTCGAGCTACTCAATCTCAGTGAAGCAGTTTCTTCTTTTAAGAGAGAAGGTATTAGTACTTGGAGCCACTTTCTAAAATTTCCTTGCTAGTGCATTGCTACCTTTCAAAATAACAAGTCTTATTTTTTAAATCACTGCACTTGCAGGTTTATTATGGATAAAAGTGTGGACTGCTGATATGGGGAAGTAGTACAGTTATTGATATTATGAGGTATTGCTGTTGACTTAATAAGCTTTTATACTCCTAGTATTCTTTGGGGGCGGGAGGGGTGTTTCTCCCCTTCATTAGGCTTGATAATGATTTACCATGTTTAGTCTTTACATATATTTTTTCTAGGTGGTAATTATGAAATGTTAACTCAAGTGTGTTTTATTTCATTATATGTAAATGAAATGATTAATAAAGAATAAAAGAAACAAAAGAAAAACTGAAATTATGAGAGCATATCCCCCCACCATCTGGGAGAGTCATCCAAGACTGCATTAGAAGTGCAGGGGTAGCAAAAGTGCAATACCCAAAACTAGCAGCACTCTTATCTTTGGTTACTGCTTCTGAGGCAGTGAAGATAGTATTTTTACCCACTGATTATGAGGAACAATCTTGTCTGTGATTCTCTGAATCAGAAGATATGGAACAGCTAATAGACAAAGAGAATTTGGGAAGTTTAGTCAGTAGCTTCTTAGCCTCCAGTGAGGTGATGGCAGAGAGAGATGATATGGACAATATTGAGATCACCCCCAGGAAGAGAAGGCAGCAGAGGTAGAGAGCATGAGTGATAGCCCTGACATTTTTCCTCAAGGTCCACTATTTACTTCAACTGCAATGTCAACATCAGCCTCCAAGGATGTGGAGAAGGGATTGTGGAAGTAGTTTGGAATGTTAACAAATATAGAAGTTTAAAAATCAAGAAAGTCTATGCCTTCCTTGTTTTCCTCAGTCTTACCCTGACTTTTTTGAGTAGCAAAGTTGGAAGCCATTTATGCACATAAGGCCAGATTTTAAAAGGGTAACACATGCCGAGCCTATTTAAAAAAAGGCCTGGCAATGCACATAAAGCCCCGGGACGCGTGCCAGTCCCGGGGCTTTCAAAAAAGGGCAGAGCGAGGGCGGGGTGGTCCGGGGCGGGGCATGAGTGGGACCAGGCTTCTGGCACAGCGGCCATATTTGCTGCTGTGCCAGGGATCGCACACTGGCAGTCGGCCGGTGTGCGCAACTAACTTCAGCCCCAGGGCTGAAGTAAGTTTGGAGACAAAAAAAAAGCTAAGGAAAAGGTAGGGGGGAAAGGGCGGGGGAGGTAGGAGAAGGGAAGGGAAGGTGGGGAGGGGGGGTAGGGAAGTTCCCTTCGAGGCCGCTCCGATTTCTGATTCCGCACGTGCTTCTTTTAAAATCTAACCCATAAAATACAGCTTTATATGCATAAATGGCTCCTTATAAAATTGTGTAGAATTTGTACACATAAAAGTATGCATATAGCCCAATTTCAAATTGTGAAATAGAAAGTCTCAATTGAATGCACACCAACAATAAAAATAAAAATGTGAATGCTCTCTTTCTCTTATTTTATTGTAGCCCAATTTCACACATACTTTTATACGCACAACAAATAGGCATTCTAGGGGGAATGATTTGTTGTAGAGTTGGGATTTAAGTGTATACATTTAATTTTAAAAGTATATATGTAAATTAACTAGCACAAGTTATGTACTGCAAAAGCAAGGGTGAAATTGTGTGGGTTAACTAGTGTGCATTATTTCAGAAATTTTGGGGCAGATTTTTAAAATTACGCGCGGGGGGTACATTTGTGCATGCTACCCGGCGCGCACAAATGTACACCCAATTTTATAACATGCGCGCGCTGCCACGCGCTGCCACGCGCATGTCCGGAACCCCCGCTGAACGACCTCCTGCAGTCGATCTCCTGCCGGCGCCATTTTCCATACGGAAAACGATTCGCGGCAAGAAATCGCTTCCTGAACCCCGTTGGACTCCCAGGAACTTTTGGCCAGCTTGGGGGGGCCTCCTGACCCCCACAAGACTTGCCAAAAGTCCAGCGGGGGTCCGGAACGACCTCCTGCGTCGAATCGTTTTTGTCTATGGCCGCCGCCATTTTGCGGTGGCCATTTTGCAAAATGGCGCCGGCTGAAGACAACAGGATTCAATTGAGGGGGCCGTTCCGGACCGCCGCCGTTCTGGACCACCGCTGGATCCCCAGGTTATTTAAAGCATTTGGGGGGGGTTCTGGAGGGTGGGGGATTTAATTTAAAGGGTCGGGGGTGGGTTTTAGGGGGTTTTAGTGTGCCGGTTTTCCTGCCCTCCCCCTTCCCCCGATTTACGATTTTTTAACGATAAATCAGGGGAATTGGTATTGTATCGTGGCCCAAACGATTTTTGACGATTTAAAATATATCGGACGATATTTTAAATCGTCAAAAAACGATTCACATCCCTATTAAGTTCTGCTGAATATTCACCTAAAGATAACTGATTAAAATTATCCAGTTATCTTACCTGCTCAGTGGTCTTTCAATATCTACCTCTTAGGAAATAAGACTACCTGAAGTTCCCTAAGTAAATACCATAAAATGTATAGCACAAACAATTAATGCTACAAAACTAAGAATTTTGTTTAAATTTTGTAAGGAGCAAGATGACAGCTGCTGTGCTATGCTAGTCAGATGATGTCTCTGCTAATGCTGTGAGTCACTCACCCTGGATTTATTTTTGAGTGCTGCTTTAGATATGCCTATGTAGAGAATGTAAAGGATTTCTGCTAAGAGGGCTGATCCATTTTTTCAGGGAGAATAGAAGTAATAGATGGTTGAGTTTAGCTCCCCCAGGTGAGAGACTGAAATGGTTGAGTCTTCAGACTATAAACCCCAGTGCTACCATTTTAGGGTGCGGATTTTCAGTAATACTTTCAGGAGACAGGATGCCTCTATGCCTGCTCCTGCTTTTATGATGTTCCTGGGGAAAGGACCCTTGGGTTTCTAGGGATGAAGCCTGGGTATGGAATAACATAACAGGTGCCTTTTTCTCTTTTTAAAGAAGTCATGTTTGCCCTGTTTGAGTTACAGTGAAGGAAGTTTTATCCATCCTTACTTCCTCCCTTTTTGTATTTCTGTTTTCATAAGTTTTATTTTTTCCACCTACGTGAATTCCTTAGGTACTAGGGACTCAGGAGTTTAACATCTTAAGGAGTTTGGAATCTCTAAAGCACACTATTGGAAGTCCTGCAAAGGAATGAATCTTCATTCATTCTTGGGGAGAAGGAGAAATGAGGAGTACAGAGGAGATTTGTAGCACCCATCTAGTGTTAACCACAACTATATCACAAGGATATTGAAATAGGGATGTGAATCGTTTTTTGACGATTTAAAATATCGTCCGATATATTTTAAATCGTCAAAAATCGTTAGGGCCACGATACAATACCAATTCCCCCGATTTATCGTCAAAAAATCGTAAATCGGGGGAAGGGGGAGGGCAGGAAAACCGGCACACTAAAACACCCTAAACCCACCCCCGACCCTTTAAATTAAATCCCCCACCCTCCTGAACCCCCCCCCAAATGCCTTAAATTACCTGGGGGTCCAGAGGCGGTCCGGAATGGTCTCCTGCAATTGAATCGTGTTGTCTTCAGCTGGCGCCATTCTGCGCCGCCATTTTGCAAAATGGCGGCGGCCATAGACCAACACGATTCGACTGCAGGAGGTCGTTCCGGACCCCCACTGGACTTTTGGCAAGTCTTGTGGGGGTCAGGAGGCCCCCCCAAGCTGGCCAAAAGTCCCTGGGGGTCCAGCGGGGGTCCGGGAGCGATCTCCTGCCGCGAATCGTTTTCCGTACGGAAAATGGCGCCGGCCATAGGCGTATGGCCGGCGCCATAGGCGTATGGCGTATGGCCGGAACCCCCGCTGAATGACCTCCTGCAGTCGATCTCCTGCCGGCGCCATTTTCCGTACGGAAAATGATTTGCGGCAGGAAATCGCTCCCGGACCCCCGCTGGACCCCCAGGGACTTTTGGCCAGCTTGGGGGGGCCTCCTGACCCCAACAAGATTTGCCAAAAGTACAGCAGGGGTCTGGAACGACCTCCTGCAGTTGAATCGTGTTGGTCTATGGCCGCCGCCATTTTGTGCCGCCATTTTGCAAAATGGCGGCTCAGAATGTCGCCGGCTGAAGACAACACGATTCAATTACAGGAGACCGTTCCGGACCGCCGCTGGACCCCCAGGTAATTTAAGGCATTTGGGGGGGGGGGTTCGGGAGGGTGGGGGATTTAATTTAAAGGGTCGGGGGTGGGTTTTAGGGTGTTTTAGTGTGCCGGTTTTCCTGCCCTCCCCCTTCCCCCGATTTAGCTACGGACCACCGCTGGACACCCAGGTAATTTAAGGCATTTGGGGGGGGGGGTTCGGGAGGGTGGGGGATTTAATTTAAAGGGTCGGGGGTGGGTTTTAGGGGGTTTTAGTGTGCCGGTTCACGATTTTAATGATTTTCACGATACTCTAAACACCCAAACGGCGACAATACGATTCCCTCCCCCTCCCAGCCGAAATCGATCGTTAAGACGATCGAGGACACGATTCACATCTCTATATTGAAAAAAGGAGTCTGGAGGAATCCACCAGGTACTCACAGGGAGTAAGGAGAAAGGAGAAGGAGTAAAAACCTATGGTCTGAACAAATGGATAAAAGGTGTGAGATATGGAACTTTATCTTATGATATCTAAATTGTGAGTAATCATCTTATCCATCAAATTCTGGAAGGAAGCTTTAAAATTACCTCCATTAATTAGAAAGAATCAGGATTAAAAGAAAGGAAAGTTAAGTAATTTTTTAGTGTGTGTGTGCCTAATTAAATGAAAAATAGGTAACTTTTAAGTGTATGAGGCTGATTAAAAGAAAGGTAGGCAATTTTTTGTGTGTCTTTCTTTTCCTCCCACCCACCCCTTTGCATATTCTTTGATTTATAACTCATCCCTTTTGAAAGGCCAAGAGATTTTTCAAAAAAAAAAAAAAATCAAGAATTTATCTAAAACGAGCAAGTGACCGGGCCCATATCAATAGATTTCTTATTGTTTTCTTGCAGATCACTGCCATATAAATTTAAATTACTTTACACATCTCTAGTTCCTTAGCAACTTAAATTAACTGAGAACAATATTATGAAGCAGCCAGTAGTCCCAGCAGTGAGATGGGGGCCTTCAAGTCTTTTCAATAGAGTGTCACATGTATGATTATCTACTGGTTGGTGAAAGGTGCTTAGCTGGTGCTTAGCTGGTGCAAAGAGCTCCTGGATCCCAGAGAACGAGTCTCATTTCTGAAGGCTAAGGTGGCAAACCTGGATGAGCTGAGGCAAACAGAGAGGTATATAGAGGAGACCTTCAGAGACATTACTTCCTTTTATTTATTTATTTTATTTATTTTTAGATTTTTATATACCGGTGTTCCTGTATTAAAATACAGATCACATCGGTTTACATTGAAACATAAAAATTACGCCAAGAGGCGGTACATATAACAAGGTTATAGAACTTGGAGAACAGGGAAAACAGATTCAAAAAATAACATTGAGAAAATTGTAAAGTCTCTTTGAGAATCCAAATCATAAAATAAGGCGTAACTAAGTTAAATGTGATCTGCAGAAGGGATTGGAATCAATGTCAAGTAATATAAAAAGAACATGAATATTGCGATGGTGAGAAAATCTTAATAGCTGGAGGTGAAAAAAATGATCATAGTTCTCGAAAAGTTCTGGATCATTAAAAGTTCCATATCATTAATGAATTAATTAAACATTAGTTCCAGTACAGACCCCTGAGATACTCTATTTACCTCTTTCCATTGTGAAAACCTGTTGTAGGTTTGGGCTGCAGCCAGGGTGTGGTGAACATGACCTCCAGGAGTAGCACAGAAGGGCAAGGCTAGAGTTAAGTGTAGGTGGTCCGGAGAGGGGTGGGTATGTGTCCACCATCTTCCAGGGTAAAGACTGAAACAAAGAATTCATTAAATTTTTCTGATATGGCCTTATCCTCCCTCAGTGCCCCTCTTATCCCCTGGTCATCTAATGGCCTGACTGATTACCTCATAGGTTTCCTATTTTTAAATGTACTCAAAAAAGCTTTTATTATTAGTGTACACAAAATTCTATGCACAAAATAAAAAATGTGGCTTACGTGAGGAATTCTGCACAAACATTGCCTTGCAGATTTGTGCAGAATTCGCCCAGTAGAATATAACATAGTCTAATCATTTCCTCTGAGGAATCCTTACACTAGGAGGGATCTTGTTAGTAGACAATAGAGCCTTATAGTCTTACTCTCATTGTAATTTGCAGTTTCTATAGATGCAGTTACTGAAGATGCAGAACTCAATTTATAGTGAGTGAGATATTGCTCAGTATTTTGTACCTAAATTTCTAGGCTAGGGTATAATATTCTTATTTGGTGCTTTTCCAGTTTATGAATATAATTAAGTGGGTAATGATACTGAAAAATCTAATCACAAAACACTTAGCTTTCTTTTGTAATTTCACAGGCTGCTTCAGAACACAGTACCTTCATACATATGATATGCATGAGTTTTCTTTAAAATGTTATAAGATCTGTAATAAAACACACCAATGATCAACTTTTACTCAACAAATTTAAAAAAATCATCATCTTGTAGAACATTATCTTCTAATTTTAAAGTAACTCTGTATTTATGATTCAAATAATTTACAACAAAAGGAGGTCCATATTGAGTGAGGCAGGCAGTGGTATGTAACCCATGGGTATCTTTAATGGGATATTCGGTGGGAAATGTAACTTGATTAATATAACTGGTTAGTTTTAAAGTTTGGCACACAGTAAGGACGGAAGGATCAAAACCACAGTGTTAAGTAAAGTCACAGAGGTAAGGGGAACAAATCTTGTGGTCCACCAGGTTTGCTGTTCAACACTGTAAGAACATAAAAACATAAGAACATGCCATACTGGGTCAGACCAAGGGTCCATCAAGCCCAGCATCCTGTTTCCAACAGTGGCCAATCCAGGCCATAAGAACCTGGCAAGTACCCAAAAAAAAAGTCTGTTCCATGTTACCATTGCTAGTAATAGTAGTGGCTATTTTCTAAGTCAACTTAATTAATAGCAGGTAATGGACTTCTCCTCCAAGAACTTATCCAATCCTTTTTTAAAAACAGCTATACTAACTGCACTAACCACATCCTCTGGCAACAAATTCCAGAGTTTAATTGTGCGTTGAGTAAAAAAGAACTTTCACCGATTAGTTTTAAATGTGCCACATGCTAACTTCATGGAGTGCTCCCTAGTCTTTCTATTATCCAAAAAAGTAAATAACTGATTCACATCTACTCGTTCTAGACCTCTCATGATTTTAAACACCTCTATCATATCCCCCCTCAGCCATCTCTTCTCCAAGCTGAAAAGTCCTAACCTCTTTAGTCTTTCCTCATAGGGGAGCTGTTCCATTCCCCTAATCATTTTGGTAGCCCTTCTCCGTACTTTCTCCATTGCAATTATATCTTTTTTTGAGATGCAGCGACCAGAATTGTACACAGTATCAAGGTGCGGTCTCACCATGGAGCGATACAGAGGCACTATGACATTTTCCGTTTTATTCACCATTCCCTTTCTAATAATTCCCAACATTCTGTTTGCTTTTTTGACTGCCGCAGCACACTGAACCGACAATTTCAATGTGTTATCCACTATGATGCTTAGATCTTTTTCTTGGGTAGTAGCACCTAATATGGAACCTAACACTGTGTAACTATAGCATGGGTTATTTTTCCCTATATGCATCACCTTGCACTTATCCACATTAAATTTCATCTGTCATTTTGATGCCCAATTTTCCAGTCGCACAAGGTCTTCTTGCAATTTATCATAATCTGCTTGTGATTTAACTACTCCGAACAATTTTGTATAATCTGCAAATTTGATTATCTCACTCGTCGTATTTCTTTCCAGATCATTTATAAATATATTGAAAAGTAAAGGTCCCAATACAGATCCCTGAGGCACTCCACTGCCCACTACATTCCACTGAGAAAATTGTCCATTTAATCCTACTCTCTGTTTCCTGTCTTTTAGCCAGTTTGCAATCCACGAAAGGACTTCGCCACCTATCCCATGACTTTTTACTTTTTCTAGAAGCCTCTCATGAGGAACTTTGTCAAATGCCTTCTGAAAATCCAAGTATACTACATCTACCGGTTCACCTTTATCCACATGTTTATTAACTCCTTCAAAAAAGTGAAGCAGATTTGTGAGGCAAGACTTGCATTGGGTAAAGCCATGCTGACTTTGTTCCATTAAACCATGTCTTTCTATATGTTCTGTGAGTTTGATGTTTAGAACACTTTCCAATATTTTTCCTGGTACTGAAGTCAGGCTAACTGGTCTGTAGTTACCCGGATTGCCCCTGGAGCCCTTTTAAAATATTGGGGTTACATTAGCTATCCTCCAGTCTTCAGGTACAATGGATGATTTTAATGATAGGTTACAAATTTTTACTAATAGGTCTGACATTTCATTTTTTAGTTCCTTCAGAACTCTGGGGTGTATACCATCCAGTCCAGGTGATTTACTACTCTTCAGTTTGTCAATCAGGTCTACCACATCTTCTAGGTTCACCGTGATTTGATTCAGTCCATCTGAATCATTGCCCATGAAAACCTTCTCCAGTACGGGTACCTCCCCAACATCCTCTTCAGTAAACACCGAAGCAAAGAAATCATTTAATCTTTCCACGGTGGCCTTATCTTCTCTAAATGCCCCTTTAACTCCTCGATCATCTAACGGTCCAACTGACTCCCTCACAGGCTTTCTGCTTTGGATATATTTTAAAAAGTTTTTACTGTGAGTTTTTGCCTCTACGGCCAACTTCTTTTCAAATTCTCTCTTACTTTGTCTTAGCAATGTCTTACATTTAACTTGCCAACATTTATGCATTATCCTGTTTTCTTCTGTTGGATCCTTCTTCCAGTTTTTGAATGAAGATCTTTTGGCTAAAATAGTTTCTTTCACCTCCCCTTTTAACCATGCCGGTAATCGTTTTGCCTTCTTTCCACCTTTCTTACTGTGTGGAATACATCTGGACTGTGCTTCTAGAATGGTATTTTTTAACAATGACCATGCCTCTTGTACATTTTTTACTTTTGTAGCTGCTCCTTTCAGTTTTTTTCTAACAATTTTTCTCATTTTATCAAAGTTTTCCTTTTGAAAGTTTAGCAAGAGAGCCATGGATTTGCATACTGTTCCTCTTCCAGTCATTAATTCAAATTTGATCATATTATGATCACTATTGCCAAGCGGCCCCACCACTGTTACCTCTCTCACCAAGTCCTGTGCTCCACTGAGAATTAGATCTAAAATTGCTCCCTCTCTCGTCGGTTCCTGAACCAATTGCTCCATAAAGTTAACATTTATTCCATCTAGGAATGTTATCTCTCTAGTGTGTCCCGATGATACATTTACCCAGTCAATATTGGGGTAATTGAAGTCTCCCATTATTACAGCACTATCAATTTGGTTAGCTTCCCTAATTTCTCTTAGCATTTCACTGTCAGTCTCACCATCTTGACCAGGTGGACGAAAGTATACTCCTGTCACTATAGTCTTCCCCGACACACAAGGGATTTCTACCCATAAAGATTCATTTTGCATTTAGTCTCATGCAGGATGTTTATCCTGTTGGACTCTATGCCATTCCGGACATAAAGCGCCACACCGCCTCCCGGGTGCTCCTCTCCTCATTGCGATATAATTTGTACCCCGGAATAGCACTGTCCCATTGGTTATCCTCCTTCCACCATGTCTCTCAGATGCCAATTAAGTCTTTGTCATCATTCACTGCTATATATTCTAATTCTCCCATCTTACTTCTTAGACTTCTGGCATTAGCATACAAACATTTCATCTTTATCTCTTTATATCTGCAGTGAGAAAAAAACTAAGGGCCCCTGACACGGACCATATTTTGGAGAGCTGCATCGGTAGGGACCAATTCTAAATTCTGAGCTTCAAAAAATTGGTCCCGCCTGATGCAGCTCTCTGACATATGGTCCAGTTTTTTCATCACTGCAGATATCAAGATATAATAAGCATGCAATGTAGAACAGCAAAACTGGTGGCCTATAAGATGTGTTCTTCTTTCCTCTGGTTTTAATGTTAACGATGACTAAACTTACCTGGATAGCACTAAATATTGGTGTTGCCCATCTGAATTTAAACTCCACCCCGTAACATCTCTATGCCCCCTCTTTTATATCTGGGTAAGTTTTCGCCAGGTAATGACTTACATGGCTACAACTGATCTGCTGCGATGGGTGGGAAATTGAAAACTTGAGTCTTGTCTGGCAAATTCCTAAACTTGGCCAGGTGAACCCCTCTTATTACTGGTATGATAAACAGTCAGAGAATGCACAAATCACAGTACAAACACAACAAGCTCTGCTCACCTGGATTCATTACTTGGAAAAATTTACAGCAGAAATGTTTTCATTGATTTCAGCTAGTAAGAAAACATTCACATGTCGAGATAACTAAAGGTAATCAGAAACCCTGTTCATTCTGGAAAGGAAATGTGGTCTTGTTTCGACTCTGAAGAGAGAAGTCTATTATGAGCCACATTTCACTATTCATTATCTTCATTACCCCTTTTACGATGAGAGAGTTGCATTCACATCATCACTGACCTTTGAAAGAGGGGCAAAGGAAACAAAGTGAGCATATTCATCTGTGGTTGTCAGTTTGAAGTAAGAGCATGAATCCAAAAAAGGCTTACCCTACACTGCTGTCACTGGGAATGACCTTTACAAATTCATTTGCTCAAACACATGTGAGCAGGAGGAAACGTGGCAGATAAAGAAGAGTATGGAGAAAAGTCCAGCCATCCAAATATCTGTCCACAAGTGGAAATGTAATGAATTGAATAAGGGTAAAAACTGCTCCAAAATATCAGATAACACCAATATCACATGTCCCGCCCGACACGGACCATGTTTCGCACATAACTGCGTTGGGAGTGACTCAGATTGAAAAATATAGGGGCAGATTTTCAAAGGGGTACGAGCATAAGATACACTTGCCCCAAGCTCCCCCTGCGTGCGCCGAGCCTATGTTGCATAGGCTGCCAGCGTGCGCAAAGCCCCGGGACGCATGTAAGTCCCGGGGCTTTCCTGGGGGGGGAGTCGGGGGCATGTCGCAGCCGGCGCATCATCGGGGGCTTTCTGGGGGCGGGGCCGCGGCCGTGGTTCTGGCCCAGGGGCATTCCGGGGGCGTGGCTGCGGCCTCCGGACCAGCCCCCAGACTGGGACCTGGCGCACCGGCAGGCGTAACTTTTGCAATAAAGGTAGGGGGGGAATTAGTTAGGGCCGGGAGGTGGGTTAGTTAGGGGAAGGAAAGGGAAGGTGGGGGGCACCAGAAAGAAAGTTTCCTCTGAGGCAGGCTGTGCGGCTCGGCATGCGCAGGCTGCTGATTTTGCGCAGCCTTGAGCGCGCCAACCCCGGATTGTGAAAGCTACGCGCATATCTATTAAAATCCGGCATACTCTTGTTTGCGCCGGGTGCGAGAACAAAAGTACGAGCTCGCGTACTTTTTAAAAATCTGCCCCATAGGGAATAGATGAACATAAGGACAAGCAAAATAAGACAAACCAGCACATAGGAAAGAATAATTAAACAACAAATAATGCATATGGGGTAGATTTTTAAAAAAATGCGCGCAAGTCCATTTGCACGTGGTTCCTGGCACGTGATTATGGACGTGGCTATTTTATAACACGCATGCGTCGCATGATGGTTATAAAATTGGATTCCCATGTGTGCATGCGTGCTGGATTTTAATATCTGCCCACACATATGCAGGCGGGTGGCCTCTTCCGCGCACAGTGGGGAGGTTTTTTTTTAATTTACACATGGTGTCGCGATTTCCGTTTTTTCCAGTTCCCTCCTAGTCCACTCCAATAAAGAATCTTAACCCTATCCTTCCTCGCTCTTCCCCTTTCCTCCCTGACCACTAAACTACCCCTACCTATCCCCAATTTTTTAATTTTTCTATTTACTGCTCCTCTGTTGCAGAAGTATCTTCCAAGTGCCGGCCGGCTGCCAGTGTGTGCTTCCCTGGGATAGTGTCTAATGGTGCTGTCCCAGCCTGGCCCCCACCCTACCCCCTCCTCGCCAAGACCAAGCCCCCCCCCCCCCGCCCGCCCCTTTCTGAGGGCCCAGCATTTCTGCCCTTAGCAAGGGTTACATGTGTGTCTGGGCCGCTTCAAAAATGCACGTGGCATGCGCAGGGCACGGCCACACACATAACCCCAAGAATTGTCCCACACGCCCGTTTTAAAATTTGCCTGATAATTTATATAACAGAGTTCATAGCATGCCAACAATAGCTCTGTAACATTCAGCTGGCCGCAGGACGGCCCCACCACCGGCCAGACTCACCCCAAGATGCTGCTGGCAATGCTGGCTGCCTCAATGTCATGCTTTCCTCTTTACGGCATGGTCACAGCTGCTACTGCATGTGCCCACTCACCCAGGATAGAGGCACTGCGGAGGGAAACCCTGTTCATTGCTGCTGAAGAATGTCTTGGGAGTTTGGCTATTTTAACGCAGCTGTACTGTCACAGGTGCCTCAGCAATAGGTCCTCCTATATCCTGTGGAGTGCGCATTACTCTAAGAACATAAGAACATAAGAAAGAAATTGCCATGCTGGGTCAGACCAAGGGTCCATCAAGCCTAGCATCCTGTTTTTAAAAGAGGCCAAAACCAGGCCACAAGAACCTGGCAATTACCCAAACACCAAGAAGATCCCATGCTACTGATGCAACTAATAGCAGTGGCTATTCCCTAAGTATAATTGATTAATAGCCATTAATGGACTTCTCCTCCAAGAACTTATCCAAACCTTTTTTGAACCCAGCTACACTAACTGCACTAACCACCTCCTCTGGCATTCCTGCCTCGCCATTACCTTGCCTTGTCCTGTCTTGCTTGTCTCTGCCTTGCCCTCTGAGTCCTATTGCCTGTACCCCTCCTTGGTTCAACCTTGCCTTGTCTGTCTGGGTCTTGTACGTCTCTTCCTGACTTCCAGTTTTGACTTTGTCCTTGGATTCTGACTACACTTCTTGATCTCCTCCCTCCCCTGAACTCTGCTTGGACCTTGATGCTTCCAGATCTCTGCCATTAGCCGTTGTCCCGGGAAAGTGCACACCAGCAGTCAGCTGGCATGCGAAAACTACTTCTGCTCTGGAGGAGCAGTAAGAATTGAAATACAAAATTTGGGGGTAAGCAGGCAGGGGTTATGGGTTGGGGGTGGAGAGGGGAAAAGGAAAGAAGGTTAGGCAGGGGGTAGGAAGTTCCCTCCCGAGTCCGCTCCTTAATTAGAGTGGACTGGGAGGGAACTGGGGGAGGTCTGATTGCGTCGTCGCGTGTATTTACAGAAAATTGCCCCCCTGCGTGCACCGCCCGCACATTCGCATGTGGATTTTAAAATCCGGTTTGCATGTGCACACGGCCATCGTGTTTTATAACATGCACATGCATGTTATAAAATCGGCGTGTCCATGTGTGTGCGCCAGGAACTGCGCACCTGGACGGCCGCACGCTCATTTTAAAATCGACCCCATAATGTAAATATGAACATTGATATGCCATTATAACAAAGTTAACAGATAAGAACTAAGAATATAAGGAAAACTTAGATGGCACCGTAATGAATAATAGGGTCGATTTTAAGACCCAGCGGATGCACATGGACACACTGATTTTATAACATGCGCACGTCGGTGCATGCATGTTATAATATAGGGTCCCACGTGCATATGTACGCAGTATTTTCATGTCTGCTTGCGCATGTGCAAGTGGGTGGCTTGCTCCACACGCAGGGGGGTAATTTATAGAAAAATAGGCACGGCGACGCAATCAGATCTCCCCCAGTTCCCTCCCAGTCCACTCCAATTAAGGAGCAGACAGGGAGGGGGCTTTCCTTCCCCTAACTCTATCCTTCCTCCCTCTTCCTCCCCACCCCCTAAACCTACCCTAACTATCCCCACATTTTTTATTTGCTGCTTACTGATCCCTGTGCACCGACCGGCTGCCAGCATGTGCTTCCCTGGGACAGCATCGAATGGCATTGCCCCGGCCTGTCCCCCACCCCACCTACTCCCCACCCAGACCACGCCCATGCCCCACCCCTTTCTAGAGGCCCAGTACTTTGGCATGTAACAGGGGTTACCCGCATGGCCAAGCCCTTCCGAAAATGCACGTGGTGCACATAGGGCCAGGCCACGTGCGTAACTCCCGATTTTTACGCACATGTTTTAAAATCAGGCCAAATTGCACCAAACCCTATTACTAGGGGTAGATGAAGGGTTCTGTGAGATGAGATGTAGGCAACCATGAAACTCTATGCTGTAAAAGAAGCAAAAACGGAGATATATACTAATAAATAAATAGAGAAGAAAACTCAAGGCCTAAAACATGAGCCATTACAATTTAGTACATAACTGAAAGATAGACCATGAGGTATAAAGATTACAGCAAAAAGAGTATACAATTAAAAAGCACTACAATATGAGAGCAGACGTAGATAGGTGACACAAACAACATCGCAAGCACAGAGTTCTGGAATCCAGAGAATAACCAGCTATAGAAATGTCTCTTAACTACCACCGAAACAATCAACTGACTATGGCAGAAGAAGCAGGAAAGTGAGGCCACATAAGACCGCAGGTCTTCCAGAGAATCATATATCTTTGTGGAGTTGTTGTGAGTAATTCTCATCTTGGCTGGATAAAGGCGGCCATATTTAGCACCTGCATCATGAAATTGAGGCCGCAGCGCTAGCAAGACTTTCTTTCTCTGTGCAGTCACTTTTGCCAGATCTGGGACAAACAAAAGGCGCATCGAATTATAGTGAACAGAAGGGCACAACTTCACCACTAGAAGGATAGTCAAGGCCTGTTGGTATCTCAATATTTTAAGTGTCACCGGCCGCAGATAAGTTGCATGTGTTAATGGCCATGAAAGAAGCCGGAGTGCTCACTCGATCTCGTGGCGGATCAAAGGTAAGTTGGTGGCTCACTGGGATTAAATGGCACAGGAAGAAAAGAATATATGAGCCCTCTTTGCCTTCTGGAATCCCCAAAATCCTTAAGTTGCTCCTGTAATTTCTGTTAGATAGGTCTTCCACGTCCTTTTGGAGTGCCGCCATTATAATCGAAGTAAGTTTCAGATCAGAAATGGCATCCTCATATAGGACGATCGGATGCTCAAGTGATTTGAAGCACAGTTGAAAGGAGGCTACATCTGATGCTAGGTCTGCTATCCAACTTAATGGCACATAATTATTTATTTATTAAGATTTATATTCTGCTTTTCACACTTTTTTTTCAGCGCTTCAAAGTGGATTATATTCAGGTACTATAGGTATTTCCCTATTCCCAGAGGGCTTACAATCTAAGGTCTGGATGTATCAAAATGCACTAAATATTGCATGTTCAATGTTCTCTCAACCTAGCTTATTGGACTCTCTACCTGGGTAACATCAAGCTAGGTTGAGAGAACATTGCACAAATATCATCTTTGAGTGAGTTTCCTCACTCCGAGAGTCATCAGATCTTCACAAGAGAGCACTGTTCAGTTCGTATGTCTCACTTTAAGGTCAAAGTGGTCCCCTAACCCCTACACTAATACCTAAACCTTACCTCGAGTTACTAGATATAAATACCTATCTAGAGTTAGGGCATTATGGCTAGGCACGCTCGCTCTGTCTCTCCCTCTCTCTCTAGGACAGCCTGGATAGCTAGGCTGGTGCTCCGGGAGCTTCAAAACTACTAAAACAGGCATTTGAGAACAAATTGCAAAATGCCTTAACGCAACCTATCGCACAGCTTAACGCTACTGAAAAACATGTATCTAAAATTGGCATTAAAGCCGTGCAATAGGGCTTCACAAAACAGTAAACCCAGCCCACTCCCGCCCCTAACTCCTCCTCTTTTTTGGATTTGCATCGCACCATATGTTATGGTGCTATCACATGCGTTAAAGGCATGTGATAGCATGCGTTAAAGGTGCTTAACGCATGCGAAAACGCCTTATAGCATTTTGATAAATGACCCTATACGTTTATACCTGAGGCAATGGTAGGTAAAGGGACTTGCCCAAGGTCACAAGGAGCGACAGCAGGACTCGAACCCTGGTCTCCTGGTTCGAAGCTCACTGCTCTAACCACTAGGCTGCTCCTCTACATGTGCTCTCCATATTACGTGTTACACTCGCTGCCCGCGGCAGCCCCGCGGTGCAGCCCTCTCACGTTTTCTACACAAGTGTCAGGCTCCAGCTCCTTGTCGCTGGTGGTGGTAGGCCGCCGGTTCCAACCTCGGACTCCTGCCAGTGCCTCCGGCCCTGCTCCACTTCTCGGGACCTCTAGCCAGGATGCCTCCATCCGACAGGCCTCTCAGCGGGGTTCGCAGAGAGACGCCTCCGGCAGCACCGCAGCCCTCCCTAGGACACATGCGCGCATCAGTGAAACCTGTAAAGGGCCCACGGCGGGACCTGGCCGCGGACCTGGATGCTGACGTCAGATCCTTCAGCTTATAAATGCTCAGGCCTCACACTGGCCTTTGCAACAGGTCTCCTTGGTCTCCTGTTCCAGGTTTCCTTGTACTTGTTGCTTCTCCGTGAGCCTTGCCTTGTCTTCCTGTGTCTCTAAGTTCCTGGTTCTTGTTTCGTGTTTGTCTCTTCTTCATGCTGATTGACTTCCTGGTTCTGACCACCTCGTCTGCTTCTCCAAGCCTGACCACTGCTACACCTGACCACTGCTATGCCTGACCTTGTCTGCCTTCTCCAAGCCTGACCACTGCTACGCCTGACCTCGTCTGCCTTCTCCAAGCCTGACCACTGCTACACCTGACTACTGCTATGCCTGACCTTGTCTGTCTTCTCTAAGCCTGACCACTGCTACACCTGACCTCGTTTACTTTCTCCAAGCCTGGCTACTGCTGCGCCGGACCTCGTGCCTTCTCCAAGCCTGACCACTGCTACGTCGGACCACGCTTGCCTTCTTCGTGCCTCAACCATTGTTACGCCTGACCACACCTGCTTTCTCCATATCTTGACCATTGCTACATCTGACCATGCCTGCCTTCTCCGTGCCTTGACCATTGCTCCGTCTGACCACGTCTGCTTCTCCGTGCCTTGACCATTGCTACGAACAACCTTGCCTCAGACTTTCTTGAGTCCAGAGTTCCATGTTGCTTGCTACACCTTCCAAGTGCTGCCAGCATCCATTCAAGCTTGACAGTGATGCCTCTGTCCCTGTCCTATTAAGGCTTTGGCCTCTCTTTGCTCAAGCATCTTCAGTTCCCACTTGTTCCTTGGTGCTTGGGTTCCCGATCCGCATCCTGTCCAGGATAGGACCATGCCACCTGCTGGCTGCTGCCTCTGGGCTGAACCAGCTATCATCAGTACTTAACTTTGAGGCTCGCCTAAGTCCTGCCAGCCCCAGCACCCAAAGGCTCAACCCGAGAGGAACGTGGGCTGGTAAAGGCGAAGCTCCAGTGTCCTCCAGCTTCAGCCCACGCCACCTGCTGATGGTGAGGACCCATAGGCCCTCGCCAACAGGTTGCATCAACCCCACTTCAGCTCAAGGATCCACCTCCTACGCAACATTATGTTTAAGCATCTCTTCAATTGTTGGAGTTCAGACATGATTAAGTCCAACGGCACTGCAGGCTTGGCCAGAGACTGCTTTTATGGGTCAGAGGATCATGTTTAGTATACTTGGAGTCCAAGACAACATCAAATGCAGACTTAATCTTCCCAGTTTTTGTACCAGACATCCTCAGAGTGGTTGAGGAGCCAAAAGTGGAAGGATATCATAAGCAATAACTCTGCTAGATACAGAAAACAATTAGAGTTACAGGAAGTTGAAGTATCAGACTGCTGTTTCTCTCAGGGCTCAACAGTGCCCCCTGATTAATATATTTCTTGATTTTATTGTTCAGTGTCTGAGTATTGGTGATGGTTTCTGTTTTTCCATTGTTGCACTGCATAGAGTCTGATTTGTTGCGGATTTCCTATTAACTTTTTGCCTCCATGTTTCTATTTATACTTTTTGGTTTCTTTTTCCTGGATTTGATGAAGGTCTGCAGGTTTTCTGCATATGTGTCTGAAGAGAGGTATTCTGCTAGTGTGTAGGAATCTATAGCAGCTTGGTTAGTTCTGTTTTCCTAATATGAGATGAATTGGTGTTTAGGGCCTGGTGTAATATTTACATTGTTGCTTTTTCATAGGTTACATTTTTCAGTGCTAGCAGTTAGTGCTGTTTTGGTATGGGAGGTTTATTATATTTTAATTGCAATTTATTCATGGCTTTCTGAGGGTCAAGCCACATCTAACATGCTTTACAGTATTTTAATGCCATGTGGGTTACAAGTGTCTTTATTATAGGGTTTTCTGGTTGGCACCAAAGAAAGGCATGTAAATATATTTTGGTTGTTTTTACCTCAAAAGACTATATTTTGAATATTCTTTTTTCATGTAAAATCTATTATAAATGCATAATTTTTAACTGTGTATATGGAGAGAGAGCAAGAGGCTTGGGTGCAAGACTATAAGATTTGCCTAGGGTACCTAATACTCTTGCACCAGCAGTGGGTTCTGGGGAAGGGGTGAAGACCCTGAGGGTAGAGAGGTGACAGTTTTTAAAGTTTAGACCACTGGAAGGAACCAGGTTTTTGAGCAGGCCTGAGTCAGAGACTGAATGAATGAGTGCGTGTGTGTGTGTGTGTGTGTGTGTGTGTGTGTGTGTGTATGTGGGGGGGGGGGGGGTGTCAGCACAATAATTTTTTGTATAGGGCAGCAAAAAAGCTAGCACTAGCCCTGTCTGGACTTTCTCTTGCATAACCTTCTGGACCCACCTGCCAGCCCCTGGAACCCAAGGGCTCAACCTGTGGGGAGCAAGGCTGATTTAGGCAAATCTCCAGCCTGTCCCAAACCAGTGTGTGTTCACCAGCTGTTGGCTTGGGCCTAGTGAGCTTGCTTACAAGGCAGAGTCAACCACGCTATAACATAAGTGTTCACAATCCTTACAGCTTCAAGCAGAAATCATTGGCTGCAGACCGCCCAGCCTCTCCAAGTTACTCCCCTGACCAGGCACAGTATCTCTTCTCTGTCCTCTGCAAAGAAGGCCATGACACCCACACTGTAGCTAATTTTGGGGGCTTGACTAATGGGATCCCCATATCACTCCCTACAGTGGTGTTTACTGTAGGAAGAGTTCAGTCATCTGAATGCAAAAATATTTTCCAAGTCTCACAGAATGGCGTGGGCCTTCCGACTGCAGCAACCCCACAACCTAAGAGATCTAGAGGAACAGCCTCAATGCAGAGAAATCCTTCAGGTAAAACAGGTGGGTTCTAGTCCACAGAGTTAAAGAAACCTCACCACTTAGAAGAGACATCTCACCATTCTTCACAGAGGCCCTTCCAAAAGCTTCCCAGGATTGCTGTTTAGCTATGGTTATGCAAAGGAGCCCATAGACAATGACAATTATGAAAGGTGAAGTAGGAAAGGTTTTAACCTTCCATTTCCTTTGGCCCATTTTGTACAAAAAATATTGAATATCAGGGGGAGATAATCAAAACATGATGGACTGATCAGGAGCTCACACATCAGCATCTATTCATTTCAATTCTGATTTGGCCCACAGAGTAAAATGCTTTTCAACTGTGTAAACTGTCTGAAAGTAGCCCTCATAATGGGCCTCTTCCATACTGGACTTTGATTTAGGTCATGGAGTACTGAAGTGTTATATGAAACAAACTAACCTCCCTTTTCCTTTTACTCATTTTTTCCTGCTAGTTTTCTCTGTATAATGCATTTCTGAACTGTCAGGACATCCTAGCCTAGGAGGGGTTGATTAGAGATTGAAGCCTCTGAGTAGTAAAAAGTTGGCATTTGTTCTTTTAGGAAGTGATTGTTCTTCCTTGTTACATAGTGTTGTTAATAAGACAATGAAGACAAGATAATATGTGCAAAGATGTTTGAAATACAATTTCCTTTTCTTTTGTAGATATATGTGAACCTTCTTCTCATGTAGCACAGTCTTTAACTTTATTTCTGACACTGTTTTCTCCACAAGGAATGAAGGAATTATATTTTACTATTATTCTTCTAATTTTTTGCAATTGAATCCTTTGGTATTGGAAAGCATTTGTGTTTTGGAACATATTTAAATTTGCCAGTATAGTGATTGAAATGTGGGTAAGCATGTCTTATTTCTTGCCCTTAATTTGAGTTGACATCAAGGCACAAGTGGGCTTAGTGTGTTTCCTCCACCCAATTCCATATATTGATAGCATCAGCTGAGCAGCTCCATATATTTGAAAATGAGTAATGAAGGCCATGTATACTGCAATGAAGCTGACAATATATTATGCAATTCTGAGCAGATGTCAGCCTAAAAGCCATGTAGAGGGTTAATTCAATTTTCACAAATACACAGGGCTTCTGAATCGTAAATTTGTGGTGGAGACTGTAAACATTCTTATTTACAGGAGTCAATGAATAACTTTTTATCTCAGTCCTGAATCTGGGTGAATTTGAGCCCTTAGTGATTGTGCAGCATATTAAAAATATATGTGCTCACCAAATGTTAAAACATTTTAGCTTCAGGGCTTTAAACTAATTCTTAAAGAAAATCAAACTTGCAAATTGTGCAGATAATACATCCAATAAAATATTTATTGTTGCACAATATGTTGTTAATCATTTCGACTACTCTTTACCAAGGTGCCACTTAAATGAAAAATTAACCACAGCAGAATATAAAACAGCTATGTCTTACAGCAGGTTCCTGAGCATACTAAGCAATTCAGGCCTCCTAAAGACTTCAATGAAGAAAATACCAGAGCTGCATACTTGACAGAAGACAGAGAGCAGCACTAAAGTCATGTGGTCAAGGCTCAGGAATGCAAAAGCAGTAAGATCTGAATTAGTGACATTGAAGAGCTGACTGTAACAGACAGCAGACAATACCCTGAATATTTTATCCACAATGTATATATCCAAAGACATCACTGTTCTATAAACTATGCTTATTTTAAAGTCAGCTTAAACTCGTCTTTCTTATTAAAGATATAACTGGTTAAAATATCCTTTATAGACAAATATTGATAATCTTGTGGGCTCATAAACATTTCTGTGATGATCATCGGTTTTCAAATATCCATATTTACAATCATAACCATATCAGTTCTTGCTTCTCATAATGCTAAGCTAAGAAGTATTTTGTACTCGTATCTAGATGGCCTTTTAAGGAAAAGTAGAACGTGTACTGTAATTTTTTTTTTTACTATTCTGTAACCAGTGTGTCAGATTGTTCTGGTTATAGCTCTAATATTTTAAATAAAGCAATAGAAAATGAGCTCACAGGAAAACAAAAAGTTAGAGTGGAAAACCAATTGTTGGGAGTAAACTAACCACATTGGATATGCTAGAGAATACAGGAATCCAGACAGAAATCATTCATAAGAACATGCCACCATCAAGCCCAGCATCCTGTTTCCAACAGAGGCCAATCCAGGCCATTAAGAACCTGGCAAGTACCCAAAAACTAAGTCTATTCCATGTTACCGTTGCTAGTAATAGCAGTGACTATTTTCTAGAGATGTGAATCGGAACTGGAATCGGTTCGGATTCTGGTTCAGATTCACATGTGGGTTTTTTCCCATCGGGCCCGATCGCGTTTTGTTTATTGGCTGCCCAGCCGATAAACAAAAAACCCACCCGACTCTTTAAAAGTAACCCCTTAGCTTCCCCCACCCTCCCAACCCCCCCAAAACCTTTTACAGGTACCTGGTGGTCCAGTGGGGGTCCCGGGAGCGATCTCCCGCGATCTCCCGCTCCGGGCCGTCCTCCGACTACCAGGCCTTCCTTTGCCCTTACCTTGTGACAGAGTATCCGTGCCATTGGCTGGATCCTGTCACATGGTAGGAGCACTGGATGGCCGGCGCCATCTTGTGCTCCTACCATGTAACAGGGGCTGACCAATGGCACCAGTAACCCCTGTGACATAGTAAGGGCAAGGCTATCGGCACCATCTTGGTTCCTGGCACCCTACGGCACCAGTGTAGGAGGTCGCTCTTGGACCCCCGCTGGACCCCCAGGGACTTTTAGCCAGCTTGGGGGGCCTCCTGACCCCCACAAGACTTGCCAAAAGTCCAGCGGGGGTCCGGGAGCGACCTCCTGCACTCGGGCCATATTGCCAGTATTCAAAATGGCGCCGCGGCTAGCCTTTGCCCTCCTATGTCACATAGTGAGGGCAAAGGTAGCGCCGGCGCTATTTTGAATACTGGCAATATGGCCCGAGTGCAGGAGGTCGCTCCCGGACCCCCGCTGGACTTTTGGCAAGTCTTGTGGGGGTCAGGAGGCCCCCCCAAGCTGGCCAAAAGTCCCTGGGGGTCCAGCAGGATTCCGGGAGTGATCTCCTGCACTCGTGCCTTCAGGTGCCAGGAACCAAAATGGTGCCGATAGCCTTGCCCTTACTATGTCACAGGGGCTACCGGTGCCATTGGTCAGCCCCTATCACATGGTAGGAGCACAAGATGGCGCCGGCCATCCAGTGCTCCTACCATGTGACAGGATCCGGCCAATGGCACGGATACCCTGTTACAAGATAAGGGCAAAGGACGGCCTGGTAGCCGGAGGATGGCCTGGAGTCGGAGATTGAGGGAGATCGCTCCCGGGACCCCCACTGGACCACCAGGTACCTGTAAAAAGGTTTTGGGGGGGTCGGGAGGGTGGGGGAAGCTAAGGGGTTACTTTTAAAGGGTCGGGGTGGGTTTAGGGGTTATTTTTGTGTGCCGTTTTTCCCGCCCTCCCCCAAAACGATAAGGGAAGCCCCACGATCAATATCGTGGGGTTTTCCTATTGTTTTGAGAGAGCCCTCGATTTCTGACGATTTTGAAAATATCGACGATATTTTCAATCGTCCGAAGCCCGATTCACATCCCTCCTATTTTCTAAGTCAACTTAATTAATAGCAGGTAATGGACTTCTCCTCCAAGAACTTATCCAATCCTTTTTTAAACACAGCTATACTAACTGAAATAACCACGTCCTCTGGCAACAAATTCCAGAGTTTAATTGTGCGTTGAGTGAAGAACTTTCTCCAATTAGTTTTAAATATGCCACATGCTAACTTCATGGATGCCCCCTATTCTTTCTATTATCTGAAAGACTAAATAAATAAATAAATAAATAAACTAAATAGTAATTAATAAGAGAAATTCAAGAATCTCAATGCACCTATACTGTATAGTTCATTACAAGACTAAATAAACTAAATAGTAATTATCTGAAAGATTAAATAAATAAATAAACTAAATAGTAATTAATAAGAGAAATTCAAGAATCTCAATGCACCTTACTGTATAGTTCATTACAAGAATATAAGCAGTGAATCAGATAGAATGGCATACATGAATGCTATCAATTACTTAAAATTGATGAAAAGATGGGAGCTCTAGTAAGCATCATTTAAGATGGCTGCCTGAACGCATAGTTCCTGTTCTTTTTTAGTTATCATCTGATCCTTCACTTTTTAAAAGTTCTTTTCTCACTGTCTTGCAACATATTTCCTGTTGCGGTAATGGCTACAAGCAAATCCACAAAGAAAGAACCTGCTTCTTCATGTACCACAGTTAAACACTCTAAGCATGATCATCCATATCTGGTTAAAATGGCATCCAGATGGGACTTGGAGATATCACTTCATACAATCAGGAATGAGTTGCTGTAAGTTAAGAACATACTAAAACTATGTTAGAAATAAGATATTGTATAAATGAAGATCATCACAAGACTTAGGGGATTTCAAGAAAATCAGGGGTTTAAAAGATATCAGAGGTGTTGGAGCAAAGAGTGACAGGTAATACTGCATAGATCATTGACCTCCGCCAGCAAACAAGGAGGATTCTGATGCTAGAAAAGAATTTAGAAAACCTGAATAACCACAGCTGTTAGAACAACTTATGGATCTTGGAAATTCTGGAGAGGGCAGAGGGCTCCAATCTCATCAGTTTCTTACAATTGTTTTTGATTCATCTTCTGGAATTAAACTTTGGACAACCGTTCAAAATAGAGGGTGCCCATAGATCACTTTCTGAACAGCAGCAAGGGACCAAATTTCCTTGACTTCATTATCTGCATCTTAAGATACCAGCAAACGCTGAAAATTTTAAAGAAAGCTCGAATTCCAGCCCCTCTATGGCATGAAGGAAAACAATTTTAAATTTCCCCGATCTCAATAAATTAATTGTACAACAGCTTTGAGCTATACTACAGTCAAGGAAGAAAATCAAAAACAGGACAATCCACATAGCAATGATCACAAGGATCTTTAATGCTGGAAACCGAGGCAAAAACAAACAAATATTTCCAGACTGATGGTTGTAGTTCTCAAAATAGTGGAAAGGTAGTTTTCCTTACCCAGTAGCAGAGAGAGAGACCCCGACCTGCTAACAATCCTTCTGGTGATACTTAAATTCAAAACACTGCAAATACTCAGGAGAAGTTGTGCCAGCAACGGCACTTCCTTTCAGTTGTGTAAACAGGGTGGGTTTACTCACAGCCAATGGAAAATGACTGGGCTTAGCCTGCCCATAGTACCTGAGAAGCTACTAACCCTTGCTTCCTCAATTCCTCATGAGCTACTATACCTCTCCCGGCAGAGCTTCCACCCCATACCACACAAGGTATGGGGTTCCAGACCTTGCAGTTCCATCCAATTACCCTACTAGAATGAGCATGCTGATTAATGATGTCACTAAAAGTTTTGAAGATGCAGGTATCTTTTGAAGAGATGTCAGGACTGGGGAGGGAGATAAAGTGAGGACTAAATGATGTAACCTTTGTATGAAAAAGAAGTCTACATTGTTTACCAATGGAGTGGATGGTTTTTGGAAGGACATTTTTATCATTTAATTTCATTATTTTTTAATTTCTCATTCACATTTCTTGAGTCACAAGACTATGCCACTTGTTTTCTCTGAAGTATGCCCTCTGGATAGTTTTGGGTTGTTCCCTTTCTCATATACCTTGTGATTCTCTAAGTGTACTTTATAATTTAGCTATCTAATTCTTTTATCATTCATGGCTCAACCATTTACCTTGATGGTATGGGAAGTTTAAGCGGTTGGGGTGATGATGACCAACTGTTTCACATAAAGTTTGTCTTATTCTGAATGTCTAGGGTACATGACGTGTTGTTGCTTTGCTAATTATACACCGTGAACCCTGATCTCAGAGACAGTTGGTTCTTGAGATGAAGTCCACTATTCATTTGCTTTAGATTTATTTATTTATTTATTTATTTATTTATTTATTTAATTAAGGGTTTTTATATACCGTGGCTCGTTTGCAAACATCACCTCGGTTTACAATGAACATTAAATTAGCAACAAGCTTTACAATCCAACATATTTAAATAAAAAATACATCGCTGAAAACATATAATTAAAATACACTAAACTAGATTTAGTGGGGGCGCAAAGGGCAGGGGATCAACTTAATCGTACATTATTAACAGTACAGATATTTACAAGGTATAAGATTGGGTATAACCCTCAAAGATGCTTTTTTTTCTACAGTGCAATTGCTATGATCAGTTATCGAATCAATGGAGATGGACTCTTTAATATCAGTATCGTATAGAGTAACATTTAAATGCTTTCTTAGATTCTCTGTTTTCTTTTCTTTTAAGATGAGGGATCACAAGTATGTTTTGAGTGCTCAGTACAGTATCTATGATGGATGCTAACACATGGGGATGTGTTATATGGCTAAGCTTCTGATTGCTTCTCATGTCACTTAGGAATATGCCACTTCATCTGCTAGGGGTTGCTGATATTGCAGCCTTTTTTTCTTTTCTTCTGTAAAATGCTGAAACTTTTTTTCTTTTTTTACTTGTTAGGATTATGGGTATCATTCTTTCTATTACTATCTTGCCTAAAATGTGGGATATGCACTGAACCTCCTTTCTCTAAATGTTAAGGGCTTAAATATCTCCATTAAAAGAAAGAAAAAATGTCTTTATATTAAGAATAAAAAGGCTGATATAATTTTCTTTCAAGAAACCCATCTGTAATATAAGAAAGCCTTAGCATTCTCTGGTATGGGTTTCACAGTTAAAGCCTACTCACCTGCATGTTGTAAGAATGGAGTGATCATTTTAACTCCAGCTCCCAGCCGCCGCCGCCATCCAGACGAAGAGGGGAGGCCTGCGCAATCAGTGCTCGGACCCACCGGGGTAAGGCCTTCTGATCCCCCTGCCCTCGGCGGGCCCGGACGCCGACCATACGGCCCAGACGCCGACCACGCAGCCGAATCTCAGCGCCGTCCATCCCTCCGTGCAGCCCTCGGATCCCCCCGCAGCACGACCGGCCAATCAGAGCGAGCAGAGGGGACTTTAAATTTACCTGCTCCTCTGGCGCCGCTCTCTCCAGCTCCCAGCCGCCGCCGACGTCCAGACGAAGAGGGGAGGCCTGTGCGATCGGCGCTCGGACCCACCGGGGTAAGGCCTTCTGATCCCCCTGCCCTCGGCGGGCCCGGACGCCGAACACGCGGCCCAGATGCCGACCACGCAGCCGAATCTCAGCGCCGTCCATCCCTCCGTGCAGCCCTCGGACTCCCCCGCAGCACGACCGGCCAATCAGAGCGAGCAGAGGGGACTTTAAATTTACCTGCTCCTCTGGCGCCGCTCTCTCCAGCTCCCAGCCACCGCCGACGTCCAGACAAAGAGGGGAGGCCTGCGCGATCGGCGCTCGGACCCACCGGGGTAAGGCCTTCTGATCCCCCTGCCCTCGGCGGGCCTGGACACCGACCACGCGGCCCAGACGCCGACCATGCAGCCGAATCTCAGCGCCGTCCGTCCCTCCGTGCAGCCCTCTGACCCCCCCGCAGCACGACCGGCCAATCAGAGCGAGCAGAGGGGACTTTAAATTTACCTGCTCCTCTGGCGCCGCGCGCTGGCGTCGCACGCCGAAGGAGCACGACTAAGGGGCAGGCCCCTTAGTGTGCCCCTTCGTGCAGCCACTGAGTTAAGGAAGAAGATATACATCCTAAACCACTCCACGTCCTAAGCAAAGCTACACCAATTGAACCATTTCGCCTCAAGGACTGCCTTTTCCACCTCAAACCACACTTCAGACATCCCACACTAAGACAGGGGGAGGCCTGCACAGCCGGCGCTGATACCAGCCGAGGTAAGGCCTGCTCTTTCACCTACCCCAGTAGCTCTCCACGCCGACAGCGAGGCACCACTCGCCCTAGAAGCACCCCTTCTAGCCCCACCCTCTGGTGCTTATCCGGCTACCACATCTTATATAGCAACACGCCAGTGAATTACGCAGCCAGTACACCCCCTCCAGACATTGTAATTGAAAATGCATCCAACAGCCACCATCCCTATCCTTCAACACCTTACACTCTCAACTGGAAACACAGACAAACCCGACAACGCTCACTTATAACTCTCACACCTATTCTAACGGCACCGATCACTCAACTGCTAGGTTTTGCACTATTCACCTTAAGTCTTTTCAATGCTCAATCCCTCACCAAAAAATCCCTCATACTCAATGACTACCTACTAGAAGCCAAACCAGACATATGTGCCATAACAGAAACATGGCTAAAACCCACAGATACCGCAATAATAAATCAACTTCCGAATCAGCAATACAACATCTTCTCCCTACCCAGACTAAAGAAAAGAGGGGGAGGCATCCTTCTAGCAACAAAAAAAGACCTTGGTTTCAAGCAACACTCGGTCATATCGGAACCTAAGCTGGAAATTGGCTTCTTCTCTTCAGATCAACTTCAAATCCTTCTAGTCTACGCCCCACCTGGGCTCCTAGAAACCAACACCTCGCCTATCATTGAGTTAATCATGACCACTATCAATTTGGATGCCCCAACAATCATCTTAGGTGATTTCAACTTACACGTCGACGATCCGACTCCTTCAACCAGCTGTGAATCTTTCCTCCTTGCACTATCTGCCCTAGGTTTCAACCAGATAGTCAACAAACCTACACACAAAGCAGGCCACATGCTGGATCTAATCTTCGTCAATTCAGGCATCAAGCATCCCTCCCAACCGAAATGCACGAAGATTCCCTGGTCAGACCACACCCTTATCACCACCAAGTTTACTATAAATAAAACAAGCCGGGCACAAGGAACCCAACCCACCTTCCAATATAGAAGAACGTGCTCTCTAGAAGACCTCAGCAATCACCTAACACCTCAACTCACCAACATAGATCTCACCAACCCAAAAACAGCCCTCCTATCATGGAACAAAATCACGGAAGCCATAGCTAACAAGTTATGCCCTCTTACAACAAAAAAACCTAATTCAAACCCGCACAAAAGACAACCTTGGTTTACCAATGAGCTTAGAATATTGAAATACAGCTTAAGACAGAAGGAAAGTAAATGGCGTAAAGCCCCCTCCACGAGCACTCTCGGAGCGTACAAACAGGCACTCCACCAATACAAAACCACCACTTCCAAGGCCAAAAAGGACTTCTACTCCCGCAAGATCCACGATCTAGTCTTCGACGCCAAAGCCCTATTCTCCTTTGTTGCCAACCTCACTCAACCCTCCTCACCAGTTATCCCTAGCAATCAAGCACAAGCTAAAGCAGAAGAACTGGCCCAATATTTCTATGATAAAATCAACAGGCTAGTAACTCAGCTGCCTAAATCCACCACTCCTATGCTGACCTCTTCACCCCAAATGAACAAAACGTGGCACCTGTATTCATTTGAGCTCATCTCAGCCAAAGAGATCCAATCAATCTTGAACAAAATGAAGCCCTCCTCTCACCCTGCAGACCAGATTCCCACCAAACTTCTATTGTCCATCCCAGATACCATAGCACAAACGCTAGCAGACATCACTAACTGTTCCTTATCACAAGGCTTCTACCCAGATGACCTTAAGATGGCTTCCCTCAAACCACTTCTAAAGAAGCCAAACTCAGACCCCAACGACCCGAACAACTTCCGACCCATCGCCAACCTACCTCTCATAGCAAAGATTATGGAAAAATTAGTTAACACACAAATCTCAGATTACCTTGAAGACAACAAAATCCTCTTCCCCTCACAATACAGTTCCGCAAAGCGTCCAGCACAGAAACCCTCCTGGTATCTCTGACAGACTACCTGATCCTGGGTCTTGACAAAGGCCATTCATTCCTACTGATCCTGTTGGATCTCTCAGCCGCCTTCGATACCGTTAACCACGCAAGCCTCATAAACCAACTCACATCCATTGGAATAGCAGGTACTGCCCTAACATGGCTCAAAACCTTCCTCAACAATAGAGGCTACAAAGTGAAAATCCACAATAAAGAATCCTCCCGTCATGACGCGCCTATAGGAGTCCCACAGGGATCCTCCTTATCACCCACCTTGTTCAATATATACCTACTCCCATTGTGTCAGCTACTAACAGATCTTAAACTCAAACACCTTATCTATGCAGATGATGTTCAGATAGTAATTCCTCTCAAAGAATCTCTCGCCAAAACCCTCGCATATTGGGAATCCTGCAGATCAAAAATCAATGACCTACTCTCCAGCCTTAATCTCATTCTAAACTCCTCAAAAACCGAACAAATACTTATTGCACCAGAAAACAACAATTATGCCTGCCAATCATCAAACATCCCTCTATCTTCACAAGTCAGAGACCTAGGAGCCACAATCGATAATAAAATGAACCTGAAAGCTTTTGTAAACCGCACCACTAAGGAATGCTTTCACACACTCCATGTGTTGAAAAGGATAAAACCGCTCTTCCATTTTCAAGACTTCAGAACTATACTACAAGCAATAATCTTCGCAAAATTAGATTACTGCAATGCCATCCTTCTGGGCCTTCCATCCTCATACACCAAACCCCTTCAGATGGTCCAAAACACAGCTGCAAGAATTCTCACAAATTCCAAAAGAAGAGACCACATCTCACCAATCTTAAAAGATCTTCACTGGCTCCCCATCCACTTCAGAGTCATCTACAAATCCATCACCATCATATACAAGTCCATCCATCACCTTACTGCCCTGGATCTCCAATATCCATTTAGCCCACACATCTCTCACAGACCAGCTAGAGAAGCCTACAGAGGATCCCTCCAGGTACCGAGCACAAAATCCACCCGGCACATAACTTCAAGAGACCGGGCTTTCTCGACCGCAGGGCCCGCACTCTGGAACTCCATCCCCTCAAGTCTGCGCCAAGAACCCTGCCTACCAACGTTCCGGAAAAGATTGAAGACTTGGTTATTTAAGCAAGCCTTCCCAGACAACTCGTAATCACCTCCAGTTCCACCCAACAATGTAACCTCCTGGCACTGTAAATAATGCAGCCTCCTGGCATTGTAAATAATTAACTTATGTTAACCTACACTCCTCTCTTCTTCTTCTCCCAGTTTCTATTACCTTGTTCATTGTAACTGCAACCCTCATGCACCAATTTATAGTTTTATTTGTTACATGCACCCCCTGTTCGAATGTAAACCGACATGATGTGATCTGTTCATGAATGCCGGTATAGTAAAAAACCTAAATAAATAAACTAAATCATATGATATGAGAGTCTCCTTTCAGGAATCAGTCTCAAATGATAGATGGGTCATTGAATAAAGTAATAAAACTGGCATGATGTATAATATGTATGCTTCTACAATAGACTCTGGCCCTTTTTAAACACTTGACCCAAGTGTTGATTAATCAGATAACATTCCACTTAATTTAGGGGACTTTAATTTATCTTTGGATCTTTGTTTTTTGATAGGAAAACCAACTCTAAAATCAAACAAAAATGACATGTTGGTCCATTTTACACTCCCTAATCCCAGAATTAGATATTTTTGACCAGATAAGGTTACAATGCCCCATTGATCATGAATTTACATTTTATTCTTCCCCTCATCAATCCTATTTGGGATTTCTTTTTCTTTCGGTGTCCAAGAATTTGCTCTCATCCATTATAAATACTGATATTTACAATACTGTTATTTCGGATCATGCAGCAGTTACTTTAGAGGCCATTATCGATGACTTGCCTGCATCTAGATATAATGATTTTCAAGAGATTATTAAAGAGTCCATTGTGGGATTTTTCCCCATAATCCTTCTCAGGACTATTCCACAGGTATCTGGTGGGATGCCCTTCAAGCCACTATAAGGGGTATAATTATAAATTGTACAATTGGCAAAAAAAAAAATAAAAAAAGAATGGAATAAACTGGAAATTCTCAATTCTGAAATTAAAAGCTTGGAGACACAATGCATTCACAATACTAACTATGCAGAAAGAGTAAATGAATTCTTTGCTTCCGTGTTTACTAATGAATGAGGATGTTGGGGAGATACCAGTTCCAGAGATGGTTTTCAGGGGTGATGAGTCAGACGAACTGAACGAAATCACTGTGAACCTGGAAGATGTAGTAGGTGTTACGACTGGGCTCCGGTCAGGAGTCGTGAACACCACCCAGAAGGGTGGCTCCAGATTGAGAGAGACAAGAATGGCTGATACAGGGTCTGGGTCCAGGCTGGGTCAGGGCAGGCGGCAGATAGCAGTGTCTGGGTCCAGGCTGGGTCAGGGCAGGCGGCAGAAAGCAGTGTCTAGGTTCAGGCTGGGTCAGGGCAGGCGGCAGAAAGCAGTGTCTAGGTTCAGGCTGGGTCAGGGCACAGTAAGCAGGGCAAGGCAGGTCAGAAGGCCCGTAGGCCACACGCACACACAGAAGGCCCGTAGGCCACACACACACACAGAAGGCCCGTAGGCCACACACACACCGTAAGCAGAGCAAGGCAGGTCAGAAGGCCCGTAGGCCACACAAGGCAAGGCAAGGAAAAGGCCCGAAGGCCGCGCAGGGCAAGGCAAGGAAAGGCCCGAAGGCCGCGCAGGGCTAGGCAAGGAAAGGCCCGAAGGCCGCGCAGGGCTAGAGCAGGGAGCCCAGGAGAGCTCGATGCCGAAGCACCGAGGCAACTGTCAGGCAGGGTTATAAGGACACACCCAGAGCACAGAGTGGACAGAGGAGATGGACTGGGCCTGTCCGGAAAGCCAGCACTAGAGGGACCCCTTGTGGTGAGGCGGTTGCACTGCAGCCAAAACTGTAACAGTACCCCCTCCTCAAGGCCTCCCCCTCCTCCTGGGTCCCATCTTAGCAGGGGGTACTCAAAGATGAAATCTGGCCCCTCCGAGGGCAACAACAGCTGGAGCAATTCAACAGGCTCAGATGGCTGAGTCAGAAAGTCTGTTAGTGGTACCGGTTTGAGCTCCTCCGGGGGTGGCAGCAGGACCAGTTTAGCAGGCTCTTCTCGGGGTAGTGCAGCAGGCTCGGACCCCTCTCGGGGCGATGAAGCAGGTTCGGACCCCTCTCGGGGCGATGAAGCAGGCTCGGACCCCTCTCGGGGCATTGTAGCAGGTTCGGACCCCTCTCGGGGCGTTGTAGCAGGTTCGGACCCCTCTCGGGGCGATGAGGCAGGCTCGGACCCCTCTCGGGGCGATGAGGCAGGCTCGAACACCTCTCGGGGCGATGAGGCAGGCTCGGACCCCTCTCGGGGCGATGAAGCAGGCTCGGACCCCTCTCCGGGCGTTGTGGCAGGTTCGGACCCCTCTCCGGGCGTTGTAGCAGGTTCGGACCCCTCTCCGGGCGTTGTAGCAGGTTTGGACCCCTCGCGGGGCGTTGTAGCAGGCTCGAACACCTCTCCGGGCGTTGTAGCAGGTTCGGACCCCTCTCGGGGCGATGAAGCAGGCTCGAACACCACTCCGGGCGTTGTAGCAGGTTCGGACCCCTCTCGGGGCGATGAAGCAGGCTCGAACACCACTCCGGGCGTTGTAGGAGGTTCGGACCCCTCTCGGGGCGTTGTAGCAGGCTCGGACCCCTCTCGGGGCGATGAAGCAGGCTCGAACACCTCTCCGGGCGTTGTAGCAGGTTCGGACCCCTCTCCGGGCGTTGTAGCAGGTTCGGATCCCTCTCGGGGCGTTGTAGCAGGTTCGGATCCCTCTCGGGCGGTGAAGCAGGCTCGAACACCTTTCCGGGCGTTGTAGCAAGTTCGGACCCCTCTCGGGGCGATGAAGCAGGCTCGGACCCCTCTCGGGGCGATGAAGCAGGCTCGAACACCTCTCCGGGCGTTGTAGCAGGTTCGGACCCCTCGCGGGGCGTTGTAGCAGACTTGGACCCCTCTCGGGGCGATGAAGCAGGCTCGAACACCTCTCCGGGCGTTGTAGCAGGCTCGGACCCCTCTCGGGGCGTTGTAGCAGGCTCGGACCCCTCTCGGGGCGATGAGGCAGGCTCGGACCCCTCTCGGGGCGTTGTGGCAGGTTCGGACCCCTCTCGGGGCGTTGTGGCAGGCTCGGACCCCTCTCGGGGCGATGAGGCAGGCTCGGACCCCTCTCGGGGTGATGAGGCAGGCTCGGACCCCTCTCGGGGCGATGTAGCAGGTTCGGACCCCTCTCGGGGCATTGTAGCAGACTTGGACCCCTCTCGGGGCGATGAAGCAGGCTCAGATGGCAGAGCAGCAAGGTTAGAAGTAGTGTACATGGAAGACACAGATTGTACTGCCAAGGGCTTGATACCTCGAGCCAAAGTCTGAAGCTCCTGATTTTGTTTCTGGGGGAGCATTTTAGAGAAGGCACAGGCAGTTCTAGAACGTCTAGGGAAGGTGCTCGTTACAGGCTGTTCAGCAGCTGTGGGAAGCAGAGCCCTGCTCGGGTTAATGAGTTCCATCTGTTTTTGTGCTTGCTCTCCTAGAACGGAAGTCCTAGAAGTTCCCTTGGCCAGGTAAGTTTTTGGTTTTCTTGGAGTATAAGCTGCTTTTTGGTGAAAAGTTTTGTGACAAGTTATGCTACAATCTTCTGTTAGCAAACTGTCCAGGGTGAAAACATTCCTAGCTGAGCCAGAAGCAGGGCAGAGTGTGATAGCTCTGGCTGAATCTTTAGGAGGAGAAGGTGGCCCGTTAGCTGTGCAGCGGGGGCAGGGTTTGCCTGGAGGCAAAAGACAAGGAAGACAGAGACACTTTCACCAGCCTGGTTTGGGAGAATTGCAATTAAGGCATTCTTGGTATACAGACACATTCCTTTTGTGAC
Source organism: Rhinatrema bivittatum (assembly GCF_901001135.1). Taxonomy (NCBI): domain Eukaryota; kingdom Metazoa; phylum Chordata; class Amphibia; order Gymnophiona; family Rhinatrematidae; genus Rhinatrema; species Rhinatrema bivittatum. The sequence goes on along the minus strand of NC_042624.1, from coordinate 34,599,825 downwards.
AGTTGCTGCAAATCCAGTGCTCCTGGTCCGAGAGCTGACAAGCTAAACAGTTCAAGTACGTAGGATAATTCAGAGTTTGACAAATGGTACAGATAATAAAGCGTGGAGACTCACCGTCTGAATACTGAGTCCTTACTGTCTCTCCCAATGTAAATGGCTTCGGCATACTGTTACGACTGGGCTCCGGTCAGGAGTCGTGAACACCACCCAGAAGGGTGGCTCCAGATTGAGAGAGACAAGAATGGCTGATACAGGGTCTGGGTCCAGGCTGGGTCAGGGCAGGCGGCAGATAGCAGTGTCTGGGTCCAGGCTGGGTCAGGGCAGGCGGCAGAAAGCAGTGTCTAGGTTCAGGCTGGGTCAGGGCAGGCGGCAGAAAGCAGTGTCTAGGTTCAGGCTGGGTCAGGGCACAGTAAGCAGGGCAAGGCAGGTCAGAAGGCCCGTAGGCCACACGCACACACAGAAGGCCCGTAGGCCACACACACACACAGAAGGCCCGTAGGCCACACACACACCGTAAGCAGAGCAAGGCAGGTCAGAAGGCCCGTAGGCCACACAAGGCAAGGCAAGGAAAAGGCCCGAAGGCCGCGCAGGGCAAGGCAAGGAAAGGCCCGAAGGCCGCGCAGGGCTAGGCAAGGAAAGGCCCGAAGGCCGCGCAGGGCTAGAGCAGGGAGCCCAGGAGAGCTCGATGCCGAAGCACCGAGGCAACTGTCAGGCAGGGTTATAAGGACACACCCAGAGCACAGAGTGGACAGAGGAGATGGACTGGGCCTGTCCGGAAAGCCAGCACTAGAGGGACCCCTTGTGGTGAGGCGGTTGCACTGCAGCCAAAACTGTAACAGTAGGCCAGATTGACAAACTAAAGAGTAACAAATCACCTGGACTGGATGGTATGCATCCTAGGGTACTGAAGGAACTAAAAAATGAAATTTCTGATCTATTAGTTAAAATTTGTAACCTGTCATTAAAATCATCCATTGTACCTGAAGACTGGAGGGTGGCCAATGTAACCCCAATATTTAAAAGAGGCTCCAGGGGCGAGCAGGATAACTATAGACCAGTGAGCCTAACTTCAGTGCCGGGAAAAATAGTGGAAACTATTCTCAAGATCAAAATCGTAGAGCATATAGAAAGACATGATTTAATGGAACACAGTCAAAATGGATTTAACCAAGGGAAGTCTTGCCTAACAAATCTGCTTCATTTTTTTGAAGGGGTTAATAAACATGTGGATAAAGGTGAACCAGTAGATGTAGTGTATTTGGATTTTCAGAAGGCGTTTGACAAAGTCCCTCATGAGAGGCTTCTACGAAAACTAAAAAGTCATGGGATAGGAGGCGATGTCCTTTCGTGGATTACAAACTGGTTAAAAGACAGGAAACAGAGAGTAGGATTAAATGGTCTCTGCTTCAATGGCAGGGGAGAAAGACTGATACTTCACGCATATCCAGCATAGCTCTCTGCTTCAACGGCAGGGGAGAAAGACTGATACTTCACGCATATCCAGCATAGCTCTCTGCTTCAACGGTAGGGGAGAAAGACCGATACTTCACGCATATCCAGCATAGCTCTCTGCTTCAATGGCAGGGGGAATGAATAAAAGTGGATATATATACAGACAATAACCAACAAGGACTGAATTAAATAGTCTGGGTAAACAAATAAGCATGGGTGCAGCTTGCTTATTGCGGCGGCTACTACCCCTAACTAATTAAGCTAGATATTTCACTTAGATGCAGTTCCAACACTGCTCTCTACATTAATGGTGGGGGTGGAAGGGAAATAGAACCAAAAGGTTACTAAGAGCCAAGAGAAACAGATAAGTATGAGAAAAAAAAAGTGCGAAGCGTGATGGGCAGACTGGATGGGCCGTTTGGTCTCCTTCTGCCATCATTTCTATGTTTCTCTATGTTTCTATAATGGTCAATTTTCTCAGTGGAAAAGGGTAAACAATGGAATGTCTCAGGGATCTGTACTTGGACCGGTAATTTTCAATATATATATAAATGATCTGGAAAGGAATACGATGAGTGAGGTTATCAAATTTGCGGATGATACAAAATTATTCAGAGTAGTTAAATCACAAGCAGACTGTGATACATTACAGGAGGACCTTGCAAGACTGGAAGATTGGGCATCCAAATGGCAGATGAAATTTAATGTGGACAAGTGCAAGGTGTTGCATATAGGGAAAACTAACCCTTGCTGTAGTTACACGATATTTGGTTCCATATTAGGAGCTACCACCCAGGAAATAGATCTAGGCATCATAGTGGATAATACTTTAAAATCGTCGGCTCAGTGTGCTGCAGCAGTCAAAAAAGCAAACAGAATGTTAGGAATTATTAGGAAGGGAATGGTTAATAAAACGGAAAATGTCATAATGCCTCTATATCGCTCCATGGTGACACCACACCTTGAATACTGTGTACAATTCTGGTCACCACATCTCAAAAAAGATATAGTTGTGATGGAGAAGGTACAGAGAAGGGCAACCAAAATGATAAAGGGGATGGAACAGCTCCCCTATGAGGAAAGGCTGAAGAGGTTAGGGCTGTTCAGCTTGGAGAAGAGAAGGCTGAGGGGGGATATAGAGGTCTTTAAGATCATGAGAGGTCTTGAATGAGTAGATGTGACTCGGTTATTTACACTTTTGAATAATAGAAGGACTAGGGGGCATTCCATGAAGTTAGCAAGTAGCACATTTAAGACTAATCGGAGAAAATTCTTTTTCATTCAATGCACAATAAAGCTCTGGAATTTGTTACCAGAGGATGTGGTTAGTGTAGTTAGTGTAGCTGGGTTCAAAAAAGGTTTTGATAAGTTCTTGGAGAAGTCCATTAATGGCTATTAATCAAGTTTACTTAGTAGGGATGTGCAGCAAAACATTTTCGTTGCATTCGTGATACGTATTCGTCGGGGGTCATTTCCGTTGCATTCGGACGTATGGCACCCCCGATACATTGATATGTGAATTTGTTTTCCGGTTCCCATTAAAGTCAATGGGGGAAGGATTTCCAGCCTATTTTTGGCTGCAGAATTGGGGTTTTATTATCAGTTTTGATGAAACTTCTGGGGAGCAAACATCACAACAACAAAAGAGCTCCAAGGTACTTAGACTGTGGCAAAGTGGCACCAAAGTGGCATGAATAGCCTAAGGCACTGTAAAGGTGCAAAGGGGTACCAGAAGTGGCAAGAGTGCAGCGAGAGTGTCAAAAACACACCACAGCTTCAATAGAGAGCACCAATAACAGATGCATGAACCCTCAAAGGCAGCACGACAGGCAAAGCGGCAAAACAAGTGGCATTGACATCCTACAGCACAATGAAGGGAAACATAGCAAGCAGAAAGACTAGCACCAACACACTGAGAAACCATGATAGTGGCAATAACACCACAAGGAGTTGAGTGAGTCATCTTGTGATTGGCAGCAAGGCAGAGTGGCAGAAAGTTGATAGGGGCAAGACAGGCTGGCAGAGCCGAGGTAGTCAGTTCCCTGTGGTTTGATAAGGGAAAGACAAGGAGGCAAGACAAGATGAGGCTCAGCATGTGGTGGGACTGTCAACTGTGCATACTGTGCACCCGACCCATCTTGAAACAGGGACCAGGGAGTCTAACACGAGTGCTAGGACCTGAAACATGATGAACTATGCCTGGGTGGAGTGGAGCATCTGCGGGTGCCAATTTTGGTGGCAGTAGCAAATATTCAAACAAGAGCCCTGGGGAGACTTCCCTTTCCTATGAGCAGGAAAGGGCTCCCTAGAATGGGTTCGCCCCTAAACAGCAATTCAACATGGAACAGAGGGCAGATACAGGTAGGCAACACACGGGACCCCGAGGGACTGTAGTTTGAGAATAACCTTGACAAAAGACAGGTAGGCTGGAAAGCAGTCAGAGTACTTCTTGGCATAGAAAGAGGCTGATTTCAAAATGGAACAGCGGTTCAACATGGGTCAGAGGGTAGAAACAGGCAGGCTACACCCGGGGAGAGTTCCCTTTCCTATGAGCAGGAAAGGACTCCCTAGAATGGGTTCACCCCTAAACAGCAGTTCAACATGGGATAGTAGAAACAGGCAGGCTACACCCGGGGAGAGTTCCCTTTCCTATGAGCAGGAAAGGGCTCCCTAGAATGGGTTCACCCCTAAACAGCGGTTCAACATGGGACAGAGGGCAGATACAGGCAGGCTACACACGGGACCCCGAGGGACTGTAGTGTGAGAATAACCTTGACAAAAGACAGGTAGGCCGGAAAGCAGTCAGAGTACTGCTTGGCATAGAAAGAGGCTGATTTCAAAATGGAACAGCGGTTCAACATGGATCAGAGGGTAGAAACAGGCAGGCTATACCCGGGGAGAGTTCCCTTTCCTATGAGCAGCAAAGGGCTCCCTAGAATGGGTTTGCCCCTAAAGTGGGGGGTTTCCATTGGGGTCCAGTGGGCTCTCGCTGGTCTTTTAAAATCAGGCTGGCTGCACCCGGGATTCCCAGGGACTGTAGTGTGAGAATATCCTTGACAAAAGACAGCTAGGCCAGAAAGCAGTCAGAGTACAGTTTGGCTTAGAAAGAGGCTGATTTTAAAATGGAACAGCGGTTCAACATGGGTCAGAGGGAAGAAACAGGCAGGCTACACCCACGGAGAGTTCCCTTTCCTATGAGCAGGAAAGGGCTCCCTAGAATGGGTTCGCCCCTAAACAGCGGTTCAACATGGGACAGTAGAAACAGGCAGGCTACACTTGGGGAGAGTTCCCTTTCCTATGAGCAGGAAAGGGCTCCCTAGAATGGGTTCGCCCCTAAACAGCGATTCAACATGGAACAGAGGGCAGATACAGGTAGGCAACACACGGGACCCCGAGGGACTGTAGTGTGAGAATAACCTTGACCAAAGACAGCTAGGCCGGAAAGCAGTCAGAGTACAGTTTGGCATAGAAAGAGGCTGATTTTAAAATGGAACAGCGGTTCAACATGGGTCAGAGGGAAGAAACAGGCAGGCTACACCCAGGGAGAGTTCCCTTTCCTATGAGCAGGAAAGGGCTCCCTAGAATGGGTTCGCCCCTAAACAGCGGTTCAACATGGGACAGTAGAAACAGGCAGGCTACACCTGGGGAGAGTTCCCTTTCCTATGAGCAGGAAAGGGCTCCCTAGAATGGGTTCACCCCTAAACAGCGGTTCAACATGGGACAGAGGCCAGATACAGGCAGGCTACACACGACCCCGAGGGACTGTAGTGTGAGAATAACCTTGACAAAAGACAGGTAGGCCGGAAAGCAGTCAGAGTACTGCTTGGCATAGAAAGAGGCTGATTTCAAAATGGAAGAAATGACCGGAGGTAAAACACTAATAAAAATGTCTTCATCAAGTGAAGTAAAATCCCAAATGCCAGCTGTTGTTTTAGTAGAAACAGGCTTTGAAGAACCTTTTGGGAGTGCAGTCCAAAGCGGGTGGTAAACTCCATCTAAGGCTAAATACCGGCACGAGACCGATTGTCGACAAGTACTGTAAGGGAAAGTTGAAAAGTACTTTGAAGAGAGAGTTCAAGAGGGCGTGAAACCATTAAGAGGTAAACGGGTGTGTTCCATGCAGTCCGCCTGGAGGATTCAACCCGGCGGGACGGTCGGTCGGACCGGGGTTTGGCGGATCCCCCACCCCAGTCTTCCTGGCATTTTGGTGATATGAAAATTGAATATACAAACGAGAATTGTCAAGGCCGAAGCAGAGGAGGTTACCATGTAAACACAGTGGTTCAATATGGGTCGGAGGGGAGAAACAGGCAGGCTACACCCGGGATCCCCAGGGTGTGAGAATATCCTTGACAAAAGACAGGTAGGCCAGAAAGCAGTCATAGAAAGAGGCTGATTTCAAAATGGAAGAAACGACCGGAGGTAAAACACTAATAAAAATGTCTTCATCAAGTGAAGTAAAATCCCAAATGCCAGCTGTTGTTTTAGTAGAAACAGAGGCTTTAAAGAACTTTACTATTCTAAAGCTAAGAAGAAGTATTAATAAAGTGTGCTTGGCACCTAGCAACACAGATAGAAAAGAGTAATACAGATGAAGTATACTTTAGAAGAATCGAGATTTGATATGTGCTATCATCTGCACTCTTCCTGGCATTTTGGTGATATGAAACTTGAATATACATACGACAATTGTCAATGCGGAGGCGGAGGAGGTTACCATGTAAACAAACAGCGGTTCAACATGGGACAATAGAAACAGGCAGGCTACACCCGGGGAGAGTTCCCTTTCCTATGAGCAGCAAAGATCTCCCAAGAATGGGTTCACCCCTAAACAGCAGTTCAACATGGGTCAACAGGTCCTAAGAGATAGGCTGCAACACCGGGGAGAGTTCCCTTTCCCAAGAGCAGGAAAGGACTCACTTGGAATGGATTGGCCACTAGAGTGTATAATGGTACAAATTGTTCGGATTAAAGCATTTGCAAACAGATCATGACTTCATAAGCAAGACGAAGGAAGTTCTCTTCTCTGCCCTGAAACTAAAGAAAACTCTTTGTTTTATTTAAGAATCAATGCTGTGAAGGAGTACTAGTTTTAATTGCCAGAGACTGAGGTTTCCCTTTGCAACGAGGGTTCAGCCATTAGGACTGGACATAAGGCCTGGACTGACAGGCACAGCAATTGAGGTCAAACACTTGTAGGAATATAAGGCCTGGACTCACAGGCAAAGCAGTCGAGGACAGAAGTCAATCCCACCTAGGGACATAAGGCCTGGACTGACAGGCACAGCAATCAAGGTCAAACACTTGTAGGAACATAAGGCCTGGACTGACAGGCAAAGCAGTCGAGAAGTCAATCCCACCTAGGGACATAAGGTCTGGACGGACAGGCAGAGCAATCGAGGTCAAACACTTGTAGGAACATAAGGCCTGGACAGTTGATGATCAGGCACAGTGTTTCATGTCAGGTACATGTGCTGCAGTGCTTATATTTTCTGGAGCATAGGAGGCAATTGGAGCTGCTGCAAGGCTTTGAATTGCTTTTATTCATCTTGCCATTCACAGGGAAAATTTGGAAACCCAAGCAAAGGCAGGTTTACTTTCAAAAACACTAGCATTTCCATCAACTCTGGTGCCAGCCTTGAGCGGTGAGGGCTCATGATATCCCCTGTCATTGAAAAGACACGTTCACTGGGCACACTGGTTGGTGGACATGACAGATATCGCTGAGCCACTTTGGCTAGGTGTGGCCAGACGGTGGACTTGTGTGCCCAATATGCCAATGGATCTGTCTGCATTTTCTCTATCGGCTCTGAGAGATACCGTGTCACTGACAGCTGTGCTGGTGTCTCCTTTGCTTGGGCGGGCTCAGAGTCACTCATGCCAGCTGCTTTCTCTCTCGCCCGTTGCACAACTGATGAATCTTTATGGGCAACATGCCTTAGGCGTTCTGATGTGGAGGAGGAGGTACTATCTGTCGCTGACACAGTGCTGCTCCTGCTTGGGCTAGTAGCACAACTCTCTGACGTGCCTGCTGTTTCCACCTCTGCTTCAAGCCTAATCTGTCTCCGCCTATGGCGCTCCTGTTCACGGACTTTTGCTAACAGCAGCTCCTTCACAAATGACAGACAATTGGACTGTAGGGCGAGTTTCCCTTTCACACGGGGATCACAGACTGAGGCGAGCATGTATGTGCGGTCATCTGTTAAAGGTCTTAATCTGTCTTTCACCTGCTGCTGCAAAACGTCCAGACACTGCAGCACCTCAACTGTCATTCCCTCTTCCCGTTTAAAGACCTCCAAATGTTCATCCAGGAAATTAACTATAGGGATGATGTCAGCCAAGGTGGCACTTATAGAACTCAGCTCCTCCTTGAAGGGCTGCAGGATTTTTACCAGCTGACTCATGACTAACCAATCATGATGCCCTAGGGGATTCTGCACACCTATGTCCATTGTACCAGAAAGTTCATGAAGGGGTGTCTGCAGCTCCAGTAACCTCTCCAGCATCATAAAGGTGGAATTCCACCGGGTGGCAATGTCTTGAATGAGACGCTTGTGAGGCATATTCAAATCAGTCTGCTTTTGTCGGAGAACCTGCCCCGCCTTGACACTTCTGTGGAAGTGTGCTGCTATGATCCTGCACTTCTGGATTAACCTATGCAGGTATTCATTCTCTTTGTCATTGGACTCCAAGCCCAGAGCTGACTTCACTACTAGGTACAGAGTGTGTGCAAAACATCAGATGTTCTTAAAGCACCCATCGGTTATTGCCTTAACCATGTTTGCACCATTGTCTGTGACAAAGAACCCTGCCTGTGTTGTCCAGCCCTCCAGCATCTGTCTGATGCATGCTAGAATATTGGCTGCGGTATGGGCCTGGTCCGTCAGGTGGGTGTGCAGTAAAGCCCACCTCCACCTTGATACTTCTTCAGTAATAGAGCTGCTGGCTGCCCCTGCCTCAGCCATGTCCCACCAGTGTGCTGTCAGAGAGAGGTAAGAGTGTGCAGCATTCATGGTGGTCCAGATATCGCAGGTGAAATGCACTCTTCCCTCTGCCTTAGCTAGCAGTGCTTGCATGCGACTGCGACACTGCTTGTACAGGCTGGGGATGACCTTTCTACTAAATGTGGTTCTGCAGGGGATTTTGTAATTTGGAATTACGACCTTCAAAAAACACTTCAAACCCATATTCTTCACTAACTGCAAGGGCTGGTCATCAAGGGCAATAATTTCCCCAATGGTCCTGGTTACAACTTTTGAGGCTGCCTGCCTCATACCACGGGATAGCATTACCGCACTCCACCCCATTTCCTCCATGGTGGATTGTTGCTTCTGCCACATGTCAGGGGTTTGCTGGCCTGCCACCTGACTGCTAGAAGGGGATGAGGGCTTGGGCTGACTCTGCTGCTTTCCTACCACTGCACACTGGTTGGAAGGGGTCCCCCCACTGGTACTGCCACCATCCCCAGATGGCAATAATCTTGTTGGGTGTTGCCTCTTCATATGATGGTTCATGCCAAAATTAGATAGATGTCCCATTTGCTTGCCTCTGCTAATATCCCTGGCACAGTAATTACACTGAGCATAATGCGGGTCTTCCGTCACTTTAAAGTGTCTCCAGATCGCAGATGTCTTTCGTGATCCTCCCCTCTCTAACACCTTGCGGGGGGATGCTGTCACTGAAGCTGAGGTAGTGGGTGCACCCTGAGAAGCAATGCCAGAGGGGAACTCATTCACCCTCTGTGGCTGTGCTGACTGCTCTTCCTCCTCCTCATTATCACTTTCATCTCTCCCATGCTGCACATTTGTGGAGGCTAAGACAGGACTAACTGATTCTACAGAAGATTCGTCAGCTATTACTTCTTCCGTTTCTGATGAGAATCCAACACAAGAAGATTCTTCATCTGAATCAGAAGCAAACAGTGACTGTGCTACCTTGTCAACGCTAAGTGTTAGTCGAGACTTCTGTCCCCCTGCTGCTTTTGGGTGTCTACATTTTGTCTGGCATGACTCTGCCTCTCCTTCCCTCACCTCCAAAACTACAGGGCCAGAAACAAGTGGTGGCGATGGTGATGTATCATGGTCAGATTTCATTTTTTTTGGCATGGAACTGCCATCCCCTACAAAGAGTTTAGATTGCGACAGTTGCCTTTTTAGCTGTACTGGTGGTGTTGCACTAGTGTCTTTTGAGGTGCCTCCTCTGCCAGTACCAATCACTCGTCTACATCTCTCTTTCCCTGACATTATGGATTTAATGTCACTGAGTAGTAACACTGATCACTGTCACGGTGCCTGGCTGTGCACTAATGTGTGTGGCGTGCACACAGAAGCTGCTTGCTTGTAAGCACAAAAGAGGCAGACTCCCTGGGCACTTGACTGCACAGACTCACCCAATAGTTAGGATCAGTCTGTTAAAAGTATCCACTGTCCACTGTCACGGTGCCAGGCTGTGCACTAATGTGTGTGGCGTGCACACAGAAGCTGCTTGCTTGTAAGCACAAAAGAGGCAGACTCCCTGGGCACTTGACTGCACAGACCCACCCAATAGTTAGGATCAGTCTGTTAAAACTACCCACTGCCCACTGTCATGGTGCCTGGCTGTGCACTAATGTATGTGGCATGCACACAGAAGCTGCTTGCTTGTAAGCACAAAAGAGGCAGACTCCCTGGGCACTTGACTGCACAGACCCACCCAATAGTTAGGATCAGTCTGTTAAAACTACCTACTGCCCAGTGTCACGGTGCCTGGCTGTGCATTATAACACTAGCAGCCGTCACTCTACCCCACTTGGCCATCGTTCCTACCTTCTGATCCCTTACCATACCTTAGACACAAATGCATTTGTTTTGAATACACATAACACACAGAAACTGTTGTTGGTATAATAAGGCCGCAGCTTTTATTTAACATATCAAGAAAAACTTCCCTGGATACCCGAGCCGGTGTGATGTCTCCACCGCTGCCCGCCGTAGGGACCAAGCAAGGCAGCCTTACTCCATGGGCCCCCCGCCTTGTCCACCAGCAAGGGAGCCCCGGCCATTGGCGCATTCCACGCCCCCACCTTCTAGCTCCGCCCCAGGCGCTGATCGGCTACCATGCCGTCCTGTGATGTCACCAGCACCACTTGCAATATGCCCAACCGGCCCGGGTAACCGCCAAGACACGAGGTAGGGAGGACCCTTGCCTCGTGTCCCCCCATTTAATAAGCTGCGGCCTGTGTCTGATTATTTGTCATATTATGCCCCCTTGGCATCCTGTAGAGCGTTATTAAATGTCTTAACTGTAAATGAGCACATGTCCTTGGCCCTCCAGATAGGTCCTTTGCCCTCCAAATGTATTATCATTACATCTATAGCAGCCCTCGAATCCTCCGGCGTAGTCGTAGGGTCCATAACTGTTCACGATGCACTCTTGGCTATTTCTGCTATGCGACAACGACCCTGTCCTAATTGTGGCCCTAGGATCGTCTGCTCTCTTGTCGTCCCTCCTTACATAGGAGTGCCCAATGATGCAAGCTAAATGCTGTACAGGTATATAATTACGTCGGCCTGCCATCGTCCCCTCCTCCTCATCAAGGCTACTGCCGTGTTTACTTGCAAACTCTGATCCACTGTATATTCGACTCCCTTAGATGTAATTACCATCGCTGGCATCACTATCTGAGCTATCTCGATTGCCACCTACTTTCTGCAGCCTGCTGAACCAATCAAGAAAGGCTGCAAAATGGGTGGGTGTGACCATCGAGCCTTTTGTTGCGCCTTTCACTGAGCACACCCTCTGGCCGAGAGAAGTTGACCGTCAAGCCTTGGTCTACCGCCCCCCCTATGACCATGCAATCCGCACTCCGGAGTAAGTAATTACTTAATCTAGATTGACTGTATACGGGGATCCCCTCTCATGGGGGCCAGTCAGTAGGCTTCGCCCTTGCAGTCTTGGTACCTCTGCCAATATGTCCAGGCTTCGCCCTTGTGGTCTTGGTACTGCTGCCAATATGTCCATAGCACAAATAGCCATGACTGATGCTCCGCTCTTCCTTCCACCCGGACTACTACTGCTGCTCAGGTCCTATTGCATCATGCTAGATTAAGAAGGCATCTAGTCTAGTTCGGTCAGTATGTATAGGCCCAACAATTACTTCTAACCCCCAATGATAGTTATCATCCTTAGTATGCCTCTCCATCTTGGCTGAGCAGCTATTTGAAGCTGGACTGCTGCCTCAATGTTATTACTCCCCAGCTTCCATACTAACCACTTCTGCTCTATTAATTACTAGCCTATTGCGCTTGTTTTCCTCTGATATGGACTTGCTGCTTAAATAATCTTGTACCAAACCCTCTCTCCAGTTAACCCGTATGTTTAGTGTGAAGATGGTAGCGCCTGATGATGCTCTTTCCATTTTCTTGCTGCGCCCCGGAATATGGGTCAAGCGCTCTGTGTCTTATTAACCAATTCTGTGTTGCATGTGCTTGCCCATGCCGCCTTGGGTTTTTTTTTTTAATGTTTTGGCGTGCAAAATTCTTACTGCCTGCCATGTGTTGCCCCTCTGGCAGGGGCAGCTTCTTAACTCTTGCTGCCTGACCGCTTTCTGTTCCGCTAGTCTGTATGTCCCTCTGCCTGCGGCGTGAATACTGGTGGAGGGACCATCGTTCTAGTTCCGTTCTCCATGGGCTATGTCATGTTTATCGTATCCTGGAAACTCTTGGCCCTCGACCAACGCAGACCCAACTGCCTCAAGACTGAAAAGAGCCAGACTAGTGTTTTAAAGTGGTGCGGGTCGGCGAGATGTGTCCTCTCAGGATGTACCCTATCGCGCCCTGACCTTCAATCAAATTGCACTCACTCTGCCCTCCCGGTTTTCTCATCCACTGTTCCTCCAAAATTCTTGTTCCTGTACCAGGGCGAAACTATGCACCTTAACCAGAGTGGCTGTCTCGCCGCGTCGGATCTGCTCAAGGTCATTACCCACCCCTGTGGCTGCCTTTTGCCCCGGCCTATCGAATTTCAACACTGGAGCTGGCACTGTGTCTCCTCCTTCTTCACGCCTTTCCCATTATCAATGGACAGCCCTGCTACTAAAAAGAAAAACCCTATTGCTCTCGTTGCTAATAGTAAAGACTAAGAACATAAGATAATAAGAACATAGGAACATGCCATACTAGGTCAGACCAAGGATCCATCAAGCCCAGCCCCTCGCTTCCAACCGCGGCCAACCCAGGCCATAAGAACCTGGCAAGCACCCCAAAAGGTAAGTCCATTCCATGTCACAGTTGCTGGCAATAGAAGGGCTGGCAACTGAATTAATAGCAGGCAGTGGACCTCTCCTCGAAGAACCCATCTAATCCCTCTTTTTTTTTTTTTTTTTTTGTTAAACTCAGCTATACTAAATGCACTAACCACATCCTGTGGCAACAACCCCCGAGTTAAACTGTGCGTTGAGTGAAAAAGAACTTTTTCCAATTAGTTCCCAAGGTGCCACCTCATGGAGTGCCTGATTAGTTTTAACAGTGCCACCTGCTAACCCTATGGAGTGCCCCCCAGTTCCTCTACCCTCCGCAAGAGCAAACAACTGCTTCACATCCACCCATTCTAGACCTCTCACAAGGTTGTTTTTTTTTTGTTTTGTTTTTAAACATCTCTATCATATCCCCCCTCAGCCGCCACTTCTCCAAGCTGACAAATCCCAACTTCTGTAGTCTTGCCTCACCGGGGAGCTGCTCCACTACCCCCACTACTTTGGTCACCCTTCTCTGCATTCCACCTTTAAGAAGGAACTCTTAAATTCAGCAGACCATTCTTTTTTTTTTTGGATGGTCCGCCCTGAAGGAGACCCTGTAAAGGCCCCCCGCCCTCCTATCTCATGCTACCCACATCCAACTCCTAGGTGCAGGCGGGTAGACTTCCTGGGTGAAATGTCCATGTTCCGTACAGTTAACAAGAGAAGAACACTCCATCGATCCGTATGCCCCATTTTGTCTTGAGCCTCACTTGCCCTATATCGGCATGCAAATCCCCCTTTTTTTTTTTTTTTTTATCACGAGGCTGACTTCCTGAGTTGCTCAGCTGAAGCAAAATACCTGCCCTCTTTGAATCATCCCCCAATTTCTTGGCTTTTTTTTTTGGCCTGCTTCTAGTATTTTCTGTGGTCAGCTCCTAATGTGCCCGCACTGGGATGGGTCGGTATCACACCATAATGCTGCTTTCTGACCCACTATGCCCTTGGGAATCCTCCTCTCCTTTTTTCCACCCATTCCACCATATGAAGTGCTATCCATTGAACATCCCCCTTTTTGATCCATCCTGGTAAAAGTTTGACTAGTATCTACTTTTACCTTCCCACTCTATTCCCAAGCCCAGTTTAGAACTCACAACCCTTAGCACTCGAAGCATAATCCCTCCAGCTCCAATCCACCATCACACAAATAATGGGCTGGGAACCGCCATCTCAATGATGTGCTACTGCTGCTCTGACTCTGTGGCCTATTCTGCCATTTTCTCTCTGTTGAGCATACACACCCTCGCCCCCTCAATGTAACTGGAGCGGTATTCCTCCTCCTTATACTGATCACCCCTTTTACCAGTCGCCATAATGGAAATTAAACTTTTTTTTTTTTTTTTTTGTAAGAGCATAAGGATATGCCATATTGGATAAGACCCAGGGTCCATCAAGCCCAGCATCGTACCCCAAGTTGTCACTTCCTGCCACAAATACCTGGGCCCGCATCCAAAAGCCAAGTCTGTTCCTCAGCACTGATGCAAGCAATAGCCGTGGCTATTAAGTAAGCCAACTCAATCGATAGCAGATAATGGACTTATCCTCCAGGAACCTATGCAATCCCTTCTCAAACGGAACCCCACCAGCTGCACCGACCACATACTCTGGCAACAAAACTCCCGAGTCCCCTTGCGCATTGAGTGAAAAGAACTCTCTCCGATTAGTTCCAAATGTGACACCTGCTAACCTCGTGTTGTGCCCCCTAATCCCTCCAGTATCTGAAAGAGTAAACAATCGATTCTTATCCACTAGTTCCATACTTCTCCTGATCTCACTATTGTAAACACCTCCATCATATTCCCCCTCCGCCAAAACTACTACTTTCTATTCCTTCTGAACAGTCGCATCCTCTGTCATGGAGTCACTGAACTGATGAGTTACGCACCCGCTGCCTCGATGTTCTAAACCGGCTCCGTTTTCTGCCGGATCTGTGTGGCGCCATGTTGCGTATTAGCTTGTGAGAGGTATGACTCGCCTGCTAGCGATGGAAACGTAAACAAAGATTAAGTGCACAGCAATGCAGTAACAGAGCAGATAATGAAAATTAAACAGGAAGTGAAAACAATTTTTTTTTTTTTTTTAAATTAAACTCACTCAGAGGACGCAGGAGAAAAAAAAATTATATATATATATATATATTTTTTTTTATATAAGAGGTAGTAGAGACCCATGGTCTCCTAGGTCCAAGCCCGGGGCTGTAACCACTAGGCCACAGATGTACCTATGTTCTAATTGGAACTAAATATATTTTGCTGGGGAGATTATTAAATCACAGCACGGACAGCACGTGGTAGATGCATATGAGTAAATACCTGTAAAGGACGTGCCAGGGAAATCACAGACAACAAGAACACCCACTCTCTATCCCTCACGAGAGTACTTAATTAAACAGACGTGGGTACACGTGGTGAGTAATGATTCGGCTGTATCCTGCAGGCTTCCTGTTCCCGTGCAAACTGAAAATAAGCAGCTATTCATTAGAGTACATATGAAGCCAGGAAAAGAAAAATTCTTCCACTTTTAAGCACGCGGCCAATCTGGGCTTCACAGTTTAATGTGCTCCATAGGGGGAATGGCTAAACAATTTAATGTGTAGGGGGAAGAGCCCGCAATAGCCGAACCAAAAGCTTATGGAAGGATGGGAATAACATTTTAGAATACCATTCCCAAGCTCCAAAGGAGGGGCATGGGAATCAAACACTGGTGTCCCTGGTTTAGAGCTGGCTGCTCAAGCCAGTGGCCTACATACAGCTCGATACTGTAAGGCCGCGGTAGAAGCAGTGCGGCAGTGTCAGGCGCACCCTTCCCCCCCGCACCCACAGTCCTCTAGACCTAGTGCCTGATACTCTCTTCTAATCGCATGCAAATGCGGCTGTGAAGCGTTAGGGAAGGGTTATGCCCGCGCAACCCATTTTACTGTATAGGCGCTTAATACAGCGCCTATACAGTAACCTGGGTGCGCTGGTACCTGTCATTTCAAATGTCATTTCAAATGACATTTGGAATGACAGGCACCGGGAGGAGGGAGGCAGCGAAGCGACTTACTTCCTGCCTTTGGTTTTTTTTGCTTTGCCGCTGTGTCTCACCGCAGCAGCAGCGGGATCGGGATCGGGATCGGGGGGGGGGGGGTGTTGGATCGGGCGGGTGGGTAGGTGACAGCGGCGCAGCAAAAAAAAAACAAAGCGACAAAAGTAACTTACTTTTCCGCGGCAGCGGGGCAGCGGTAGCAAGATCGGGATCGGGGGGGGGGGGTGTTCGATTGGGCGGGTAGGTGACAGCGGCGCAGCAAAAAAAAACCAAAGCGACAAAAGTAACTTACTTTTCCGCGGCAGCAGGGCCGGGGGGGGGGGGGGGGGGGGGGGGGGTTCGACCGGGCGGGCGGGTAGGTGAAAAAAAACCAAACTTTTCTGAGCCATCAGTAGTTCCCCCGACGAAGACAAAAAGATGGCCGCCTGCACGGGGAAAGCGTGCAATTGGCCGCTGAAGACACGTCCTCAGCGGCCAATTGCACGCTTTCCCCGTGCAGGCGGCCATCTTTTTGTCTTCGTCGGGGGAGCTACTGATGGCTACTGATGGCTCAGAAAAGTTTGTTTTTTTTTCACCTACCCGCCCGCCCGGTCGAACCCCCCCCCCCCGGCCCCGCTGCCGCGGAAAAGTAAGTTACTTTTGTCGCTTTGGTTTTTTTTGCTGCGCCGCTGTCACCTACCCGCCCGATCGAACACCCACCCCCCCCCCCCGATCCCTTTAGAAAACAGGTGCCTCTTTTTTTTTTTTTTTTTTTTACAGCCCTTGCCACTGCCTGAGGCATGGGTTGGGGGTTGCCTTGTCATTGAGCTATTAAGCCGAGCTGGTTTTCTGTGAGAGGTGGGTTAAAAGAAGGTATTTCAGGGCAGTGGGTGCCTCTGGGGGTCAGAGTTGCCATGATAGGCGGGGACCTCATTCACAAGTCAGGGTTTGTTGAGTACGATCTCAGTCTCAAATGTACTGCTAATGCTCTTCGGGATGTTTGCTTTGTACCAAAGAAAGCTTCCTTCTGGAGCTCCTAAGATCTAATATATACCAGCAACATGCCGAAGTGCACTCAGAAAGTCTTGTTAATCAGGTGGGTGGCTTCAGTTGATTCCATTTCTTTATCTTGCTGCAGCATCTTTCTGGTTTCCGATTGTACTGCTTGGTGCTTCATGACCTTCTGTCTCTCCTTACACTAACTCCTACTAGGGGGAGGCGGTAAACTAGCACGTTAAGGCTGCGGCAGAACAGCGGGTTACGGAGGAGGTAGTATCAGCGCCTGTTACAGTATCGGAGGGGAATAGCTAATTCCTTCATTATACAGCTTTTTCATTCATTTACATGCTGGGTGCGGAAAGGGTTATGTGTCTATTTTAGGAAGCGCTAGGGACGTGTGAAACTGGAGACTGTATCGCTGGATGGCCTTACTCGTCTGTATTGTGCGCTCCCAGCACGTTACAGACGGGGAATCTTTAACTCAACGTTACTGTATCGACCTGCCAGGGAGCTGTACTGTTTCTCAGGCAATAGGGTGTGAAATAGGGTGAGCCAGAACATAAACCCTGGCTGTCTAACGACATATCGCCGCGGCGCCTTAGAGCAAAGCAGTGCACGTTAGGGATGTGAATCGTGTCCTCGATCGTCTTAACGATCGATTTCGGCTGGGAGGGGGAGGGAATCGTATTGTTGCCGTTTGGGGGGGTAAAATATCGTGAAAAATCGTTAAAAATCGTTAAAAATCGAAAAAACCGGCACATTAAAACCCCCTAAAAACCCACCCCCGACCCTTTAAATTAAATCCCCCACCCTCCCGAACCCCCCCCCAAATAACTTAAATAACCTGCGGGTCCAGCGGCGGTCCGGAACGGCAGCGGTCCGGAACGGGCTCCTGCCGTGAATCTTGTCGTCTTCAGCCGGCGCCATTTTCCAAAATGGCGCCGAAAAATGGCGGCGGCCATAGACGAAAAAGATTGGACGGCAGGAGGTCCTTCCGGACCCCCGCTGGACTTTTGGCAAGTCTCGTGGGGGTCAGGAGGCCCCCCACAAGCTGGCCAAAAGTTCCTGGAGGTCCAGCGGGGGTCAGGGAGCGATTTCCCGCCGCGAATCGTTTTCGTACGGAAAATGGCGCCGGCCATACGCGTATGGCCGGCGCCATTTTCCGTACGGAAAATGGCGCCGGCAGGAGATCGACTGCAGGAGGTCGTTCAGCGAGGCGCCCTCGCTGAACGACCTCCTGCAGTCGATCTCCTGCCGGCGCCATTTTCCGTACGAAAACGATTCGCGGCGGGAAATTGCTCCCTGACCCCCGCTGGACCTCCAGGAACTTTTGGCCAGCTTGTGGGGGGCCTCCTGACCCCCACGAGACTTGCCAAAAGTCCAGCGGGGGTCCGGAAGGACCTCCTGCCGTCCAATCTTTTTCGTCTATGGCCGCCGCCATTTTTCGGCGCCATTTTGGAAAATGGCGCCGGCTGAAGACGACAAGATTCAGAGCAGGAGCCCGTTCCGGACCGCTGCCGTTCCGGACCGCCGCTGGACCCGCAGGTTATTTAAGTTATTTGGGGGGGGGGTTCGGGAGGGGGGGGGATTTAATTTAAAGGGTCGGGGGTGGGTTTTAGGGGGTTTTAGTGTGCCGGCTCACGATTCTAACGATTTATAACGATAAATCGTTAGAATCTGTATTGTATTGTGTTCCATAACGGTTTAAGACGATATTAAAATTATCGGACGATAATTTTAATCGTCCTAAAACGATTCACATCCCTAGTGCACGTGGTTTTTGGGCACAGCACAGGTTAACGTGTGCACCGTACGAGCGCCGCTGGGACCAAAAAAAAAATTGTATGCCGCTATACAGTCAAAATGAAGGTAAATGCTAGGAAATGTCCGGCGAAAATTTTATTTATATATATATATATATAATTAATTATTATTTTTTTAAACAGAAATGCCTTGAAACTACGAACGGGATTGCCGGGGGTGGGGCGACCGGTGCTGGGCAGTAGCTAGAATTGCCCACACCCCAGTAGCTGTGCCACGACCGGGGAAGGAAAAACGTTCCCAAGCTCACAAGGAGCTTCGTGGGGTTTGAAACGTTAGAGTCAGCTGCTCTAGCAACTGGGCTACATGGGAAGCCAGAAGATAATAAGGACAACGAGGGTCATGACCGCGTGGCGGGGAGGGAAACGCATCGCACGGCAACGAAGGAATGGTAAATGCATGAAATGTAAAGAAAATAGAAAGGACATTTTCCTGTTTGAGGCTGGACAGGAAAGGCTGCTTTTGGTAGTTTTGTTTTTGCTCGTGGGCACTCATCCCGCTCTGTCCCAGCAACACGTCCGTATTGATAAGTCCCCCCTCACCTTTCATTTTCAGGCGCGCGGTCAACAAGAGGGATCTCTGTCCTCCGTCGCAGCCTTTTAAAGGGCCGCTGACATCATCAGCCGGCGCCGCTCCCTATCGGCGCCGAAGCCCCGGGCGTGGCTTAGTGACACATACTTGCGCTTGCGTGGGTAAGGAGGGGGTGTGCCCGATCATGCCCCGGCTCGCTCGCTAGCGTCGTGCGCCTCTTCTCTCCCCATTTTACGTCCCGCCGTCCTTCGTGAGGAGGACGGCGCTTCGGTTATGGGTTGGGCTCTGGCCAGTCGGCGCAGACCCACCTATATGTGTGTGGCGTGCCCACAGAAGCTGCTTGCTTGTAAGCACAAAAGAGGCAGTCTCCCTGGGCAATTGATTGCACAGACCCACCCAATAGTTAGGATCAGTCTGTTAAAACTACCCACTGCCCACTGTCACGGTGCCTGGCTGTGCACTAATGTGTGTGGCGTGCACACAGAAGCTGCTTGCTTGTAAGCACAAAAGACGCAGACTCCCTGGGCACTTGACTGCACAGACCCAGCCTGTTAAACTGCCCAGTGAAGCCCAGTGCACTTAGACTAAGTAATTGGAATTAAAAAAAATCAGTTTAAAAAAGCTGGAATTTTTGTCACTCCAGAAAAATGGATGAAAATCAAAATAATATATCTCTCCAAGCCAGCCCAACACCCTAAATGGTAGTCAGTGCTAACTGACCTAGCACAGCTTCTCTTCTCAGTCAGAGATCACCAAAATAAACAGCTTGAAAGAAACAGGACTAGCTGACCCTGGCACTGCAGCAAAACAAAGAATAATTAGCTTTTTCTTTCCTTAACTAGCCTATCTCTCAGTGCAGCCTTTTCTTACAACCAACCCACCTCCCCACAGCAAAGCTGGAAATAAGTGCATGGCTCCTCGTGCTGATGTTTATATAGTGCTGGCTCATCAGTGAAATCGACAGAGAGCACCGAATGACAGCGCAATTGGCTGCATTCAGTTCATGTCACAAAATGTCAGCGCGGATACGCTGCATTCCGGTATCCATGCCGACCTGTCCGACCCTTTCCTGTGAGTCACTGTGACTCACAGGAAAGGGTCAGACAGGTCGGCATGGATACCGGAATGTAGGGCATGGACGCTGCCATTTTGTGAAAATCATAGGTAGCTAGTAGCTAATGGGGGTGAAGAAAAGCGCGCACCGCTGGGCGCACCGAATTAAACGGATAATTAGTTAAATACGTGGGGAGTCGCAATGCGTTTCGCCTCCCCACATATTTAACGGATAGGACAAAATACGTTGCGGATCGCCAATACGTCGAAAACTTATGCACACCCCTATTACTTAGCCACTGCTATTAATTGCATCAGTAGCATGGGATCTTTTTAGTGTTTGGGTAATTGCCAGGTTCTTGTGGCCTGGTTTGGCCTCGGTTGGAAACAGGATGCTGGGCTTGATGGACCCTTGGTGTGACCCAGCATGGCAATTTCTTATGTTCTTATGATCTACTCCTAAAGGTATAGAAGTTGAAGTATAATTATGACTCCATATTGATTCAATGTGCTAGATCATCTTATTTGTCCAGAAAGCTAAGTATTATGCATATGACAAAAAGTTTTGCAGAACTTTAGCAAAACTTAAAAAAAAAAAGGGAAAGACTCGCAGAGAATCTACTCTATTAATGTGAAAATTGGCGAACTAATATGCAAAGATTGTGATATTCTACGTTAGTTTAGCAGCTACTATTCAGAATTATGTTTCTTGGAATCTTTTGATTGTCCAAATAGTCTGAGTACATTTCTTGGCCCCATGACACCATCCCTCTGTTTCTCAGGCTGACTAAGAATTTTTGGAGACTGACATGTCTAAAGATGAAATTTTAGAGGCAATGAAATCATTACCACTTCAGAAATCATCAAGAAATCATGGCATTACTTCAATTTTTTTTAGTGCTTTCTACAAATAGTGCCTAAACTATGAGAACTTTAATGGATTTTTTTTTTGTATGTTGGCATGATGGAAGGTTTCTTCACAGAAACCAGAGTAATTATCATGGAAAAAACAGATGATGATCCATCTATAGTACAAAATTACAAACTCATTTCCCTCGTTAGTATGAACTGTAAATCTATGCCAAACTGTTGGCTTTAAAACTAGTCATGATCATATATTCCATTATACACAGAAATCAAAATGGATCCAGACAATGGAAGACTATTTTGTAATAGCCTCACTTTTGCCAATTCTTGGAAAGCAACATGGTAGCTTTATCCCTGGATGCCAAAAAGGCCTTTGACTGTGTTGAGTGGAACAATTTATTCTTTATCTTGAACTGTTTCAGTTTTGCCCAGATAAGACATTATCCAGCTAAAAGCTAGCCGGATAAAAAAAGAGGCATTCTGGGAGTGTAACTGGGAGAAACTAATTACTGTAACTGGATCACTTGGTTGGATAAGTAGCGATATTCAAACTAATCTGGCTATATTCTCTGGTAACTTTAGACACTCCTAAAATAAATTAAATACTTAAAGATTAATTTTAAAAGCCCCTAGCATGTGCATCAATTAGGGCATAGGTGAAGAAGTTGGGCTCACGTACGCTGACCGTATTTTAAAAAGCGCCTATATATGCGCATAAATGCCGCAGGTAATGGTATACCACCTTCACGGAGCGGAAGGATGGAGGGCTGCCATCTCCAAAAAAAAACCAGAGGGGTGGGTAAGAGTATGTAAATTTACCGGTATTGCCAATTATTAGGCTTGTTCAATATTTGTTGATTGTTAATGTGGCTCGCAAGAATGAGGGCTACTACCTGGAGATAATGCCTTTGTTCGATGTACATGCACACGGTTGGTGAGACTCCAGTGTTGCTCTGGGCTTCAACAGCAAGAGGAAATGTGGAAAAAAAAAAGAAGAAAAGGTTTTGCATTCACAAAAAAGCGAGATGTAGCTTGCTTGTTACGGCGATTACTTCCCCAAAACCAAATAAGCCAATACTTGGATTTCAATACATATCCAGCATAGCACTCTGCTTCAACGGCAGGGGAGAAAGTCTAACACTTCTCTTTCAACGCATAGCTCTCTGATACAATGGCAGGGGGAATGTAGAAAAGAGGATCTGTATATGGACAACAACCAACAAGGTCCAAATTGCATAGTCTGGGTGGACAGAGGCATGGGTGTAGCTTGCTTATTGAGGCGTTTACTACCCCTAATTAAGCTAGATATTCACTTGGATGCAGTTCCAGCAATGCTCTCTGCATTAATGGTGGGGTGGAAGGGAAATAGAACTAAAAGGTACTAAAAGCCAAGAGTAACAAGTATGTGGAAAAAAAAAAAGTACATAGCTTGCTGGGCAGACTGGATGGGCCATTTGGTCTTCTTCTGCCATCATTTCTATGTTTCTATGTTTCTATATGGCCAAGAGTTGTGCACATAAATACTTACATGTCCTGGTATAAGCTGAGATCCCCTGCCATGTAACTTTACTTCTGCTATGGATTACGTATAAGTCATAAAATAAAAGGATCAAGCTATTTCTGAGGGATTTAAAGAGTCTGTAGTAACTGGGAGGAGTAAAAGCTAACAACCTGGAGGACCTAGCTATTAACTGGGTGAACTGGTGGACAAACTGGTAAACTGGGAAGTTGCTATACAAAATGTTTGAGAAATTGATTGTTCAATTTTTCTGCAATTCTAAGATCCTAAGGATTGCCTAGAAAAAATTAAAATTAGCAAAGGATTTAGGAGATGTTCATTTTCCAGATTTTGCATTGTATAATTAAGCGCCTATAATGAAACAGCCCAATATCTCTTCTGATAAACCTATCTGGTTATCCTTTGAAGAATCATTAATATTTAAAACTAATAAGAGAAAATATTTTTTTACTCAATGCATATTTAAGCTCTGGAATTCATTGCCAGAGGATATGGTGAAAGCTAATAGTATAGTTGCGTTTAAAAAAGGTTTGGTCAAGTTCCTGGAGGAAAAGTGCACATTATTAAGGGAGAGTATCCCTGTTTATTCTTGGGATAAGCAGTTTGGAATCTATCTACCCCTTGGGATCCTGCCAGGTACTTGTGACCTGGCTTGGCCACTGTTGGAAACAGGATACTGGGCTTGATGGGCCCTTGATCTGACCCAGTATGGAAAATCTTATGATCTTATGATTTGGACTCTGATTAAAGTACACAAAATTATGAAAACAGGATATACAAATAGTTGGTCCTGCTCTGCAGAGGTGGGCACCTTTTCTCATCTTTTGTTTTATTGTACAATTTAAGTTCTTTTTGATCTCAGGTTTGGAAAAGGTGCTGTTTTTCATATTCAGGAAGACTTGTCTTATACAATGACTTGTACTGAAGTCTTTAGAAGGTGAATCTGGGAATATACTGATTAAATCACCCTTGCTAGGAGCCGAGGACTCCTTAGTAGGGATGTGAATCGTATGCCCGATCGTCTTAACGATCGAAATCGTCTGGCAGGAGTAGAAAATCATGATTGGCATGATTTTTTCAGTAAAAAATTGGGTTTTAAGATTAGTGCGCACTAACGGGAGTTAGTGCGCACTATCCATTGTTAGTACGCACTAACAGAAAATGATACAATTTGACACTTTTCAGGTCAGTTAAGGTCAGTTTAGGAATGAATATGTATTCCTATTGGCTGCCCTCTTATTTTTTGATGTTACCAAGGTTCCCACTGACGTGATGGTTGAATATATGGGGGGTGGGAAATGGAAATGGTTGGTAGCTTGACAAAAAAAGTAATGTGATCAGTCAATGTGACTAGAACTTGTTTGTTTATTATTTTTGTTACCAGGCATTGGCACGTGAAATGCTAGTGCATGTTTTGAATTTGCCAATCCCTGCATTTTAGAAAGGTGGTCATGGAATTATTATACACACTTCGAATATATGTATATGGTAATTGTTGGTAAGTGTATTTTTGAAGTGGCCAGTACGTTTACTTTCCCTCCTACTTTGACTCACCAGCTAAGCTTTATAAGAAGGGCTTCTCTGCTTGTGTGTTGCTTTTGTTTGGTGTGAGGAGAGAAGAAACATCAGCTCTTTATTCAATCTACTAGATCTATTTTATCAACCTACTCAATTTTTTATTGATTTATTATATCAGTGAATTAACTTCAGAGTGTTGTGATCTTCCTGCATGCAGTGCCCTATCCCTGATACCGGGGGTGTTGTGATCTTCCTGCACGCAGTGCCCTATCCCTAATACCGGGCGTGTTGTGATCTTCCTGCACGCAGTGCCCTATCCCTGATACCGGGAGTGTTGTGATCTTCCTGCACACAGTGCACTATCCCTGATACCGGGAGTGTTGTGATCTTCCTGCACATAGTGCCCTATCCCGGTTACCAGGGGTGTTGTGATCTTCCTGCACACAGTGCCCTATCCCTGATACCGGGAGTGTTGTGATCTTCCTGCATGCAGTGCCCTATCCCTGATACCGGGAGTGTTGTGATCTTCCTGCACACAGTGCCCTATCCCAGTTACCGGGGGTGTTGTGATCTTCCTGAGCACAGTGCCCTATCCCTGATACCTGGCATGTTGTGATCTTCCTCTCTGCACTGCCCTGTGCAGGATCTCGAGAGCTGTGATCTTCTACCTTGCAGTACTGTGTGCAGGAATATCACAACACCCCTGGTAACCGGGATAGGAACTGTGTGCAGGAAGATCACAACACCCATGGTAACCAGGATAGGGTACTGTGTGCAGGAAGATCACAACACCCCCAGTAACCAGGAAAGGGCACTGTGTGCAGGAAGATCACAACACTCCCGGTATCAGGGATAGGGCACTGCATGCAGGAAGATCACAACACTCCCGTTATCAGGGATAGGGAACTGCGTGCAGGAGGATTACAACACTCCTGGTATCAGGGATAGGGCACTGCAAGGTTGAAGATCAAAGCTCTCGAGATCCTGCACAGGGCAGTGCAGAGAGGAGGATCACAACACTCCCAAGTTAATTCACTGATATAATAAATCAATAAAAAATTGAGTAGGTTGATAAAATAGATCTAGTAGATTGAATAAAGAGCTGATGTTTCTCCTCTCCTCACACCAAACAAAAGCAACACACAAGCAGAGAAGCCCTTCTTATAAAGCTTAGCTGGTGAGTCAAAGTAGGAGGGAAAGTAAACGTACTGGACACTTCAAAAATACACTTACCAACAATTACCATATACATATATTTGAAGTGTGTATAATAATTCCAGGACCACCTTTCTAAAATGCACAGGGATTGGCAAATTCAAAACATGCACTAGCATTTCACGTGCCAATGCCTGGTAACAAAAATAATAAACAAGTTCTAGTCACATTGACTGATCACATAACTTTTTTTGTCAAGCTACCAACCGTTTCCATTTCCCATCCCCCATATATTAAACCATCACGTCAGTGGGAACCTTGGTAACATCAAAAAATAAGAGGGCAGCTAATAGGAATACATATTCATTCCTAAACTGACCTTAACTGACCTGAAAAGTGTCAAATTGTATCATTTTCTGTTAGTGCGCACTAACAATGGATAGTGTGCACTAACTTCCTGTTAGTGCGCACTGACCAAAAAAACAATTTTTCACGATAAATCGGGGGAATTTCTATTGTATCGCACTCTTTACCGACGATTTAAAAAATATCGGACGATAATTTAAATCTTTAAAAAACAATTCACATCCCTACTCCTTAGTATGCCTGGAAAGAGAGTCTTTAGCTGCAGAAGGTCTAAGTGTGGGCCAGGGTAAAGAACAACAAGAAGGAAGGACAGTTCCTGAGGCCACAATTGGAGGAGAAGATCTAGCAGTTGTGGGAGAAGTTTTGGAGTCTCTAACCCGCCCTGCAGTGGTTACACTGGATCGAGTGTGGGATTTGATGGTTGTGATGTCTACTAACATTAAAGGGTTAGAGAAACAGGATTTGGTAAATATACAAAATGTGGTTAAAAAGTCTGAGGATAGAATTAAAGTCCTGGAAGAAACAGGAGTAAAGAATTTGGAATTTCAAGCTGTTGTAGCAAAGGACAGAGAAGCATTATCTAGGAGTATAGAAATCTTTGAAAATAACTCCAAACGCTTGAATCTCCGTCTACTTAACTTCCCGAGAGTGGATGGGGAGGTGGCGATGGAGTCATTGCAAAAATTTCTAAAGGAAATATTACTTTTCTCTCAGCAAGATTTGCCTAATATTAGTTATTGCTATTTTTTGCCAAAGAAAAATGTTGATCTGAACGTTTCGGAGTTGCCTTTTCAGGGTAATTTAACCAATTTTCTAGAAACCTCAAATAACCAGATAATAGATAGGGGTATATTATTAGTTTCCTTTATACATTTTTCCGACCTAAGGAAGGTTATGAAACGATATTTTTCCAAATACCCTATCTCATATTATGGAAATACAGTAAAGATATTTCCTGATCTATCCTTTGCCACACAGCAGAGGAGAAAGTTTTTGGTATATCGTCAGGAGGTGACATCTATGGGATATTCCTTTATCCTAAGATTTCCCTGCAAGTGTATTATAAAGAGAGAACAAGATGTTTTCATATTTTTTCTACCTGATCAGTTAAAATATTTTGTCGAACAGAGGAGGTTAACCACCTCTTCCCCACTTCCTAGTGAGTAAATGTAAAATAAGTATAGCACTGAACTGTGAACTGTTAATTTAGAAATGTGATAGGTTATATTATACCTTCCAATTATCTTAAAACCTCTGTTAGTTGACAAAAGTAACTATTTCATTTGATTATACTAAGAAAAACAAAATAATTACTTAATGATTTGTGAAGTTATTAAGTTCGGAGAGTTAAATACTGTACCAACTTAGTGTATCTTTTGTTTCTGTTTTAAACTATGGAAAATCAATAGGGGTGTGCATTCGTTTTGAACTTAAATGTAAAACGCTACTTTTTTTTTTTTTAACTTAAAAAAGTGGTGAGGCGAAAACGATCGGATTTCCAACTTATTCAACATAGCTATGTTGAATACGTTGGAAATCGCGATTGTTGATCCAAAATAAAAATTTAAACCCCTCACCTTCCTTAATCCCCCCCCAAAGACTTACCACAACTCCCTGGTGATCCAGCGAGGAGTCAGGACGCCATTTCTGAACTCCTTTGCGAGGAGCACGTGACGTCGCCGCGTCACTCCGACGTGGCGCCGACGTCACGAGATTCCCCGCGGGTTCGCTCCGAGACCCTCGTTCGACCCAAAAGGAACTTTTGGCCAGCTTGGGGGGGCCTCCTGACACCCCCAAGCGGGCCAAAAGTTCCTTTTGGGCCGAACAAGGGTCCCGGAGCGAACCCGCGGGGAATCACGTGACGCTGCGTCACTCCGACGTGGCTCCGACATCACGTGATTCCCCGTGGGTTCGCTCCGGGGGACCCTCGTTGCACCCAAAAGGAACTTTTGGCCAGCTTGGGGGGGTCAGGAGGCCCCCCCAAGCTGGCCAAAAGTTCCTTTTGGGTGCAACGAGGGTCCCCTGGAGCGATCGCGCGGGGAATCACGTGACACCGCGTCACTCCGACGTGGCGCCGATGTCACGTGCTCCTTGCAAAGGAGTTCAGAAATGGTGTCCTGACCCCGCTGTACCACCAGGGAGTTTTGGTAAGTCTTTGGGGGGGGGGATTAAGGAGGGTGAGGGGTTTAAATTTTTATTTGCACATATGGACATAGACTCAACTTATGGAATTCTCCATATGTCCATATTGACCGCAAATGACCCCCCCTTTCGACTTATGGACTTATGAACATAAACTTTTGCTCTGCACATCCCTAAAAATCAATAAAGATATAAATATTTTAAAAAAAGGTGAATCTTGTTATCTCTGCATGAAATAAAAACGCTTAGATTTTTTTACTGCCTGTTGCACTAAAGTTAATTTTTAATAATTGGAAAAATAATTTATTGTTGGAAAAGAACATGTGGTGAAACACTATATACATTTATTCTAAATATGAGCGAGTAGCGACAGAATGGCAGACTATTTGATTCAGGGGCGTAGGGTGACTGCTGAAGTTGGTGGTGCACCAGAAAATTTGCTGCTGCCATGTGCCTCCTATATACTGGTTTACCCCCCTAGTTTATTGTAAACCGGTACAATATGACCTGGTCTTGAGCATCGGTATATTAAAAGAATTTAAATAAATAAATAAATATTACCCTGTGAACACTACTTTATTATATGCAAATAGCCTATCAATTTTATGCTCACAGAAACCCAATCCTTAGAGAGAAAATTAGCTGCCCATCCCTTAAAATAATTACCTAATCTATTATCAATAATTACAATAAAATATGTGAATGAAAAATTATTTTCTGCAAAAACATTCAAAACCACTTTCTACATGCAAATGATATTAATAAAGAGCAAACTTCTGTCTAAAATAGAAAAGAGGACCATAATGCCATAAAAGCCAGTGATAAGTACCATACTTTTCACAGCAAGAATTTGTTACACAAGAACTGGACCTTTTCAATACCGACGGAGCAGAGGAGTAGCCTAGTGGTTAGAGCAGCAGGCTATGAACCAGGGAAACTGTTGCTTCTTGTGACCTTGGGCAAGTCACTTTACCCTCCATTGGCTCATGTACAAAATTAAATTGTAAGCCCTCTGGGGATATGGAAATAACTATAGTACCTGAATGTAATCTGCTTTGAAGTGCAGAAAAGCAGAATATAAAAATCATAAATAAGTAAATACATACATAAATAAATAAATACATAAATAAATAAATAAACAAATTCACGCCAAATATAAATAGAAATGTGCTAGCAAAAATTGTACTGGAAACAAGCCTGATTATTATGCAGTGCAATAATGTAAAAACAGGAACATCATCATTCCTCACATAATATCAAGCAATACAATCAAGAAATATAACATCATTCATAATATTAAAATAATAATTCTAAAAATAATAAATATGTCAAAACAGCTGACAATCATCCAATAATTCAAAATAACTTGTATAAATTTGTTCTAATATTTACCAAACATCAATAAAATATTTCAAAACATCAGATGAATAAAACATCCAATAATTAAAAAATGTTCTATTTCCCAAAAAACAATAAAATATTTCAAAACAGAAACATCAAATTACACCCAATAATTAAAACTGATAAGGATTAAAAACATCTCCTGCTCTCCATACCTGGGATCTTTTGATTTCCACTCACTCTGAGATTATCATAAACTGGGGGAGACAGTGTTTGTGTGGCCCTATCTCCTCTCTCCCTCATTCACACACACATGCTAACAAATTCATTCTTTCATATACTCCCTCTTTCATATGCATGCTGATGTTCTCACACACACTCCCTCTCTCTCACATACACATTGGGGTAGATTTTAAAAAGGTGCGTATGGGCGTACATGTGCGTGCACTACCCGGCGCGCGCACATATACACCTGATTTTCTAACTTGCGTGCGCAAGTTAGAAAATCAGGGGTCGGTGTGCGCAAGGGGGAGCACAATTGTGCACCTTGTGCATGCCGAGCCATGCTGCCTTCCCCTGTTCTCTCCCCCTAGCCTGACTTTCCCACCCTTTCCCCTAACCTTCCCCCCCAGCCCTACTCTAACTCTGCCAGGGTCTCTCTCTCATATGTGCTGTCTTATGCACAAGCTTTCTCTCATACAGGATCCCATTCTTGCATGCTTTGTCTTACGTGCAGACTCTCACTCCCACATGCTCTTACACACAGGCTTCCATTCTCACAAACACAACACACACATACACACACACACACAGGCTCTCACTCTTATATGTTCTCTCATGTACAAACACACAGGCTCTCAAATGCTCTCTCTCACATGCACACCCATACATATGTACAAACACACAAGCTCTCACTCACAGGTTCTCAAATGTAAGCTGCCATTTTCCTTCACACACAGGCTCTCACTCTCACATGCTCTCTCTCATATGCAGACTCCCACTCCTATACATATGTACATATACACAGGCTCTCATTCTCACATGCAGGCTGTTACTATCTCTCTCTCATACACACTCAGGCTCCCAGTCTCACATACTCTCTCTTACATGCCCATACACTCTCTCTCTCACACACATATAGGCTCTCATTCTTACATGTTCTCTCTCTCTCTCACAAATATACATACAGGGGTAGATGTATTTTATAAATCTACGCGCACGCGTACTTTTCTTCGCGCACCTGGCGCCTACAAAAGTACGCCAGATTTTATAAGATACGCACATATCTTATAAAATCCGGGGTCAGCACATGCAAGGGGGTGCAGCCTTGGAGGGAACTTTCCTTCTACCCCCCTCGCACCTTCCCCTACCTTCCCCTACCTAACCCACTCCCCCGGCCCTATATAAACCTTCCCCCTCCCTTTGTTGTTAAAGTTACGCCTGCCAAAGGCAGGCGTAACTTTAACAACAAAGGGAGGGGGTGTGCGCAGCCAGCTGGCGCACCAGCTGGCTGCTGGCACGCCATCACCTGACCCAGGGGCTAGTCCAGAGGCCTCAACCACGGCCCCGGACCTGCGACACGCCCCCGGAACGCCCCCGACACGCGTCCCCGGGCTTTCATGTGCTGCCGAGCCTATGCAAAATAGGCTCGGCACATGCAGAGGGGTTTTAACGATACTAGTAAACAAATCATTAAGTGAAGGTTATTTTCATGAGATGTTAAAAAAAGCTATAGTAAGACCTATCTTGAAACAAGGTGATCTTGATGTGTCAAATTACAAAAACTATGGACCAATTTCAATTTTGCCATTTCTGACAAAATTAATAGAAAAGGTGGTAAATAAACAATTAATAGAACACCTTGACTACAATAATATTCTCTTTCCTAGGCAACATGGTTTTCAAAAAATCACAATACAGAATCATTGTTATTGTCATTAAATGACACTGTTTTGAGAGGCTTCGACTGTGGAACGAGATATATACTTGTACTTTTAGATCTGTCGGCGGCCTTTGATATCTTCGATCACAATTTGTTGCTATCACGATTGGCAGAAATTGGCCTAATGGATATAACTTTAAAATGGTTTAAATCATTTTTAGAAAATAGAACTTTTGCAGTGAGAATAAATGACAATTATTCAGATTCGATAATACTAACGACAGGGGTCCCTCAGGGCTCGGCATTATCGGCGACTTTGTTTAATGTCTATTTGCTTCCCTTATGTCACCTGCTAAGAGGTCTTGATTTGATTTATTTTATTTATGCAGATGACATTCAGATTTTGTTTCCTATTGAGATAGATATTATTGAGACTTTTAAATTGATAAAAATGTACTTGGAAATAATTAAACAAGTTTTAACACAACTAAAGTTAATTTTAAATTTGGAAAAAACTGTTTTTATTATTTTAGATAGGAAAATAAGATATGAGGACTTAAAGATAAACCTAAATAAGGATAATGATGTCCAAGTAGTAAACATGACAAGAAATTTAGGTTTTTATATAGACACGGAATTTAATTTTCAGGCTCATATCAAGAAGAAAGTGAGGGAAGGATATAGTAAATTAATGATGCTAAGACGACTGAAACCTTTGCTCTCCCAAGAAAACTTTAGAACAGTGTTACAATCATTGATATTTACAGGTTTTGACTATTGTAATGTAATGTTGTTGGGCCTGCCAAAGAGCACTTTAAGATCACTACAGATTTTACAAAATTCTGCGGCACGCATGTTAACAGGGACCAGAAAGAGGGACCATATTACCCCAGTGTTGAAAGAGCTACACTGGCTCCCAATCGAACAAAGGATAATTTTTAAGTTCTATGTATTATTCATAAAATTTTATATGGAGACATGACAGACTGGTTGAATACAGCAATAAGATTGCATGTACCACAACGCAATTTAAGAGCTGCAAATAAAGGTCTACTTTCAATTCCGAACATTAGATCTGCCCATTTGTGCGAAGTGCGAGAACGAGCACTCTCAATGGCGGGTACCATGGTATGGTATAAAATGCCAATGGACTTAAGATTGCAGCAGGACAAGAAGCAATTTAGGAAAGAATTCAAAAGATGGTTATTCCGACAAGCATTTACAGATGAAAAATAGAGAACAATGGTATCTGAAAGCATTCTTTTAGCCTTTGAGCAGGATCTTATTTTGTTTTTATCTGTTTTACTTTGATTTTATTTGATCTTATTTGATATATTTTTGTCCTTCTTAACCTTTATAGTTTTATAATTTATTGTTATGCCCTTTTATAGTTTTAAACTTACTGTTATATTTATAGTTATAAGAAATTGTATTTCTGTTTTTATCTTATTATTTGAAACTGTGAACCGTAGAGATGGACTTTGTCTATACAACGGTATATAAAACTGTCTAAATAAATAAATAAATAAATAAATAAATAAAATTTAAAAGGGTTACGCGTGTAACCCTTTTAAAATCTGGCCCACAGATTCTCACACCCACATGTTCTCTCTCTCACACACACACACATTTACAACCAGGCAGGTTCCCATTCATATCCCCCCTCCCCAAGCAGGCCCTCATTCAAACACACACAGATTGGTTACCACTCACACACACACACACTCACTTACACACCAGGCAGGTTACCATTCATACACACAACCAGGTAGGTTACCATTCACACACATACAAGCAGGCTCCCATTCACACACACACACACACACACACACACACCCAGGCAGGCAGGCTGGCTACCATTTAGACACACCCACACCCAGGCAGGCTACCATTCAAACAAACATCCACACTCAGACAGGCTACCATACACACACGCACATACCCAAGTAGGCAGGCTACCATTCACTCACACACACACACACACACACACACACACACACACACACACACAAACACACAGGCAGGCAGGCTACCATTCAAACATACACCCACACCCAGGCAACCTACCATTCACACACACAGTACCATTATACCGTTGTCTATACCGTATACCATTATACCATATACCATTATACCGTATACCATTGTCTATACCATATACCATTATACCGTATACCATTATACCATTATACCGTTGTCTATACCGTATACCATTATACCGTTGTCATTATACCGTTGTGATGGACTTTGTCTATACCGTTGTATAGACAAAGTCCATCACAAAGACAAAACACAGGCAAGTTCTCCCATCGAGAGCAGAAAGGATAGCCCATTCTACTGCTGCTGCTCTTCAGTATTCAAAACTCATTAGGCTAGCACTTCCTCTATGATGATCTCAGATATGATTGCCAGAGGGCAGACACACAGAGGAGCAGGAGAACGGGCTCCTTCCTCTTCTCTGCCATCAGAAGGATTGAGTCCACCAGGATATTCCCAGGCCTGCTCCTCTTCTTAGCTACTGGTGGGATGGAGTCCACCAGCAGCCTCCTGGGCTTGCTCATCTTCCCAGTTGCCAGCAGGATGTGGTTGGGTGGAAGCCTTTCAGTCCTGTTCCTCTTACATAAGATATGCCATACTGGGTCAGATCAAGGGCCCATCAAGCCCAGTAACCTGTTTCCAGCAGTGGCCAATCCAAATCGCAAGTACTTGGCAAGTACCCAAACATTAAACAGATCCCATGCTACTAATGCCGGCAATAAGCAGTGGCTAATCCCTATTAAAAGCAGTTCATGGACTTTTCCTCCAGGAACTTATCCAAACCTTTTTTTAAACCCAACTATACTAACTTCCTTAACCACATCCTCAGGCAATGAATTCCAGAGCTTAATTGTGTGTTAAGTGAAAATAATTTGATCTGATTTGTTTTAAATGTGCTACTTGCTACTTCATGGAGTGCCCCCTAATCCTTGTATTATCTGAAAGAGTAAATAACCAATTCACATTTATCCATTTAAGTCCTTTCATGGTTTTGTAGACCTCTGTCATATCCCCCCTCAGCCACCTCTTCTCCAAGCTGAACAACCCTAACCTCTTTAGCCTTTCCTCATAGGCAAGACATGCCATGCCCTTTAGCATTTTGGTCACACTTCTCTGTACTTTCTCCAGTGCAACTACATCTTTTTTGAGATGCGGCGACCAGAATTGCACACAGTATTCAAAGTGGGGCCTCACCATGGAGAGATACAGAGGCATTATGCCATTCTCTGTTTTATTTGCCATTCCCTTCCTAATAATTCCTAACATTCTGTTTGCTTCTTTGACTATCTCAGCACACTGAGCTGACGATTTCAATATAATATCAACCGATGCCCAGATCTTTTTCCTGCATGGTAACTCATAATATGGAACCTAACATCATGGAACTACAGCATGGATTATTTTTCCCTATGTGCATCACCTTGCACTTCTCCACATTATATTTCATCTGCCATATGGATGTCCAATATTCCACTCTCTCAAGGTCCTCCTGCAATTTATACCTATCCGCTTGTGATTTAACTAGTCTGAATAATTTTGTTTCATCTGCTAATCTGATCATCTCACTCCTCATGCCCCTTTCCAGATCATTTATGAATATACTAAAAAGCACTTGTCCAAGTACAGATCCCTGAGGCATTCCACTGTTTACATTTTTCCACTGTGAAAACAGACCATTTAATAGGGATGTGAATCGTTTTTCAATGATTAAAATTATCGTCCGATAATGTTTATATCGTCTTAAATCGTTATAGAACACGATACAATAGAAATTCTAACGATTTATCGTTAAAAATCGTTAAATCGTGTTAGTGCGCACTAACTCGAGTTAGTGCACACTAACTCCCCGTTAGTGCGCACTAACTCGATTTAGTGCGCACTAACTGAAAATGATACAAATAAACACTTTCCAGGTCACTGAAGGTCAGTTAGGAATGAATATGTGTTCCTATTGGCTGGCTGCCCTCTTATCTATTGATGTTACCAAGGTTACCACTGAGGTGATGGTTGGGGGGATGGGAAATGGAACTGGAAACTAACGAACACCAACAGAAAATGAAACAAAGTGTTCACACTTCCCAGGTCAGTAAAGGTCACTTAGGAATGAATATGTATGTATGTATTCCTATTGGCTGGCTGTGCTCTTATCTATTGATGTTACCAATATGGTTGGGGGGATGTGAAATGGAAACAGTTGGAAGCTTGACAAAAAAAGTAATGTAATGATCAGCACTCACGTGACTAGAACTTGTTTGTTTATTATTTTTGTTAGCAGGCACCTGAAATGCTAGTGCATGATGAATTTGCCAATCACTGTGCATTTTAGAAAGGTGGTCCTGGCTGGAACTGTACACAGTTCAAATATATGTAATTGATTGTTGGTAAGTGTATTTTTTAAGTAGCCACACTGGCACCAGTATGTTTACTTTTCCTCCTACTTAACTCACTAGCTCAGCTTTGTAAGAAGGGCTTCTCTGCTTGTGTGTTGTTTTTGTTTGGTGTGAGGAGAGCAGAAACATCAGATCTTTATTCAATCTACTACAGTCATCTCTTACAGTGCCCTATCCCTATTAATACCAGGAGTGTTGTGATCTTCCTGCACACAGTGCCCTAACCCTGATACCAGTCTGAGACAGCTCCCTCCCTGCATTACTAGTGAGAGGCTGGCTTCACAGACAGGGGGGAGCTGCCTGACCCTCACTCCTGACTTCCCCCATGTCCCAGCTAGTGAATGGTGTGTGGGTGAGGGGGGGGGGGAGGATGGTGAAGTCTGAGACAGCTCCCTCCCTGCATTACTAGTGAGAGGCTGGCTTCACAGACAGGGGGGAGCTGCCTGACCCTCACTCCTGACTTCCCCCATGTCCCAGCTAGTGAATGGTGTGTGGGTGAGGGGGGGGGGGGGGGAGGATGGTGAAGTCTGAGACAGCTCCCTCCCTGCATTACTAGTGAGAGGCTGGCTTCACAGACAGGGGGGAGCTGCCTGACACTCACTCCTGACTTCCCCCATGTCCCAGCTAGTGAATGGTGTGTGGGTGAGGGGGGGGGGGGGGATGGTGAAGTCTGAGACAGCTCCCTCCCTGCATTACTAGTGAGAGGCTGGCTTCACAGGCAGGGGGGAGCTGCCTGACCCTCACTCCTGACTTCCCCCATGTCCCAGCTAGTGAATGGTGTGTGGGTGAGGGGGGGGGGGGGGAGGATGGTGAAGTCTGAGACAGCTCCCTCCCTGCATTACTAGTGAGAGGCTGGCTTCACAGACAGGGGGGAGCTGCCTGACCCTCACTCCTGACTTCCCCCATGTCCCAGCTAGTGAATGGTGTGTGGGTGAGGGGGGGGGGAGGATGGTGAAGTCTGAGACAGCTCCCTCCCTGCATTACTAGTGAGAGGCTGGCTTCACAGACAGGGGGGAGCTGCCTGACCCTCACTCCTGACTTCCCCCATGTCCCAGCTAGTGAATGGTGTGTGGGGGAGGGGGGGGGGGAGGATGGTGAAGTCTGAGACAGCTCCCTCCCTGCATTACTAGTGAGAGGCTGGCTTCACAGACAGGGGGGAGCTGCCTGACCCTCACTCCTGACTTCCCCCATGTCCCAGCTAGTGAATGGTGTGTGGGTGAGGGGGGGGGGGGGAGGATGGTGAAGTCTGAGACAGCTCCCTCCCTGCATTACTAGTGAGAGGCTGGCTTCACAGACAGGGGGGAGCTGCCTGACCCTCACTCCTGACTTCCCCCATGTCCCAGCTAGTGAATGGTGTGTGGGTGAGGGGGGGGGGGGAGGATGGTGAAGTCTGAGACAGCTCCCTCCCTGCATTACTAGTGAGAGGCTGGCTTCACAGACAGGGGGGAGCTGCCTGACCCTCACTCCTGACTTCCCCCATGTCCCAGCTAGTGAATGGTGTGTGGGGTGAGGGGGGGGGGGAGGATGGTGAAGTCTGAGACAGCTCCCTCCCTGCATTACTAGTGAGAGGCTGGCTTCACAGACAGGGGGGAGCTGCCTGACCCTCACTCCTGACTTCCCCCATGTCCCAGCTAGTGAATGGTGTGTGGGTGAGGGAGGGGGGGGGTGGATGGTGAAGTCTGAGACAGCTCCCTCCCTGCATTACTAGTGAGAGGCTGGCTTCACAGACAGGGGGGAGCTGCCTGACCCTCACTCCTGACTTCCCCCATGTCCCAGCTAGTGAATGGTGTGTGGGTGAGGGGGGGGGGGGGAGGATGGTGAAGTCTGAGACAGCTCCCTCCCTGCATTACTAGTGAGAGGCTGGCTTCACAGACAGGGGGGAGCTGCCTGACCCTCACTCCTGACTTCCCCCATGTCCCAGCTAGTGAATGGTGTGTGGGTGAGGGGGGGGGGAGGATGGTGAAGTCTGAGACAGCTCCCTCCCTGCATTACTAGTGAGAGGCTGGCTTCGCAGACAGGGGGGAGCTGCCTGACCGTCACTCCTGACTTCCCCCATGTCCCAGCTAGTGAATGGTGTGTGGGTGAGGGGGGGGGGGGAGGATGGTGAAGTCTGAGACAGCTCCCTCCCTGCATTACTAGTGAGAGGCTGGCTTCACAGACAGGGGGGAGCTGCCTGACCCTCACTCCTGACTTCCCCCATGTCCCAGCTAGTGAATGGTGTGTGGGTGAGGGGGGGGGGGGGGAGGATGGTGAAGTCTGAGACAGCTCCCTCCCTGCATTACTAGTGAGAGGCTGGCTTCACAGACAGGGGGGAGCTGCCTGACCCTCACTCCTGACTTCCCCCATGTCCCAGCTAGTGAATGGTGTGTGGGTGAGGGGGGGGGGGGAGGATGGTGAAGTCTGAGACAGCTCCTTCCCTGCATTACTAGTGAGAGGCTGGCTTCACAGACAGGGGGGAGCTGCCTGACCCTCACTCCTGACTTCCCCCATGTCCCAGCTAGTGAATGGTGTGTGGGTGAGGGGGGGGGGGGGGGGGAGGATGGTGAAGTCTGAGACAGCTCCCTCCCTGCATTACTAGTGAGAGGCTGGCTTCACAGACAGGGGGGAGCTGCCTGACCCTCACTCCTGACTTCCCCCATGTCCCAGCTAGTGAATGGTGTGTGGGTGAGGGGGGGGGGGGGAGGATGGTGAAGTCTGAGACAGCTCCCTCCCTGCATTACTAGTGAGAGGCTGGCTTCACAGACAGGGGGGAGCTGCCTGACCCTCACTCCTGACTTCCCCCATGTCCCAGCTAGTGAATGGTGTGTGGGTGAGGGGGGGGGGGGAGGATGGTGAAGTCTGAGACAGCTCCCTCCCTGCATTACTAGTGAGAGGCTGGCTTCACAGACAGGGGGGAGCTGCCTGACCCTCACTCCTGACTTCCCCCATGTCCCAGCTAGTGAATGGTGTGTGGGTGAGGGGGGGGGGAGGATGGTGAAGTCTGAGACAGCTCCCTCCCTGCATTACTAGTGAGAGGCTGGCTTCACAGACAGGGGGGAGCTGCCTGACCCTCACTCCTGACTTCCCCCATGTCCCAGCTAGTGAATGGTGTGTGGGTGAGGGGGGGGGGGGGGAGGATGGTGAAGTCTGAGACAGCTCCCTCCCTGCATTACTAGTGAGAGGCTGGCTTCACAGACAGGGGGGAGCTGCCTGACCCTCACTCCTGACTTCCCCCATGTCCCAGCTAGTGAATGGTGTGTGGGTGAGGGGGGGGGGGGGGAGGATGGTGAAGTCTGAGACAGCTCCCTCCCTGCATTACTAGTGAGAGGCTGGCTTCACAGACAGGGGGGAGCTGCCTGACCCTCACTCCTGACTTCCCCCATGTCCCAGCTAGTGAATGGTGTGTGGGTGAGGGGGGGGGAGGATGGTGAAGTCTGAGACAGCTCCCTCCCTGCATTACTAGTGAGAGGCTGGCTTAGCAGACAGGGGGGAGCTGCCTGACCCTCACTCCTGACTTCCCCCATGTCCCAGCTAGTGAATGGTGTGTGGGTGAGGGGGGGGGGAGGATGGTGAAGTCTGAGACAGCTCCCTCCCTGCATTACTAGTGAGAGGCTGGCTTCACAGACAGGGGGGAGCTGCCTGACCCTCACTCCTGACTTCCCCCATGTCCCAGCTAGTGAATGGTGTGTGGGTGAGGGGGGGGGGGGAGGATGGTGAAGTCTGAGACAGCTCCCTCCC
The DNA here is from genome assembly GCF_901001135.1 of Rhinatrema bivittatum. NCBI lineage: Eukaryota > Metazoa > Chordata > Amphibia > Gymnophiona > Rhinatrematidae > Rhinatrema > Rhinatrema bivittatum. The sequence continues at coordinate 34,560,757 of NC_042624.1, read as the reverse complement.
TGCATTACTAGTGAGAGGCTGGCTTCACAGACAGGGGGGAGCTGCCTGTCCCTCACTCCTGACTTCCCCCATGTCCCAGCTAGTGAATGGTGTGTGGGTGAGGGGGGGGGGGGTGGATGGTGAAGTCTGAGACAGCTCCCTCCCTGCATTACTAGTGAGAGGCTGGCTTCACAGACAGGGGGGAGCTGCCTGACCCTCACTCCTGACTTCCCCCATGTCCCAGCTAGTGAATGGTGTGTGGGTAAGGGGGGGGGGGGGAGGATGGTGAAGTCTGAGACAGCTCCCTCCCTGCATTACTAGTGAGAGGCTGGCTTCACAGACAGGGGGGAGCTGCCTGACCCTCACTCCTCCGGGGTATTGTGATCTTCCTGCACACAGTGCCCTATCCCTGATACCAGGGGTGTTGTGATCTTCCTGCATGCAGTGCCCTATCCCTATTAATACCAGGAGTGTTGTGATCTTCCTGCATGCAGTGCCCTATCCCTGATATCGGGATGTGTGCAAGAAGATCACAACACCCCCGGTATCAGGAATAGGGCACTGTGTGCAGGAAGATCACAACACCCCCGGTATTAGGGATAAGGCACTGTGTGCAGGAAGATCACAACACTCCTGGTATTAATAGGGATAGGGCACTGTGTGCAGGAAGATCACAATACCCCTGGTATCAGGGTTAGGGCACAAGTTCTAGTCACATTGACTGATCACATTACTTGTTTTGTCAAGCTACCAACTGTTTCCATTTCCCATCCCCCATATACTGTCAGTAGGAAACTTGGTAACATGAATAAATAAGAGGGCAGCCAATAGGAATACATATTCATTCCTAAACTGACCTTAACTGACCTGAAAAGTGTCAAATTGTATCATTTTCAGTTAGTGCGCACTAACTCCCGTTAGTGCGCACTAACTCGAGTTAGTGCGCACTAATCGGAAAAAAACGATTTTTAACAATTTTTTAACTAAAAAATCGTGCCTAAGACGATTTTCTTGCCCTGCCACACGATTTCTATCGTTAAGACGATATGGAAAACGATTCACATCCCTACCATTTAATCCTATTTTCTGTTTCCTGCCTTAACCAGTTCACAATCTACAAAAAGACATTGCCTCATGTTTTTTTAGTTTTCTTAGAAGTCTCTCAAGAGGGATTTTGTCAAACATCTTCTGAAAATCCAAATACACCACATCTACCAGGTCACCTTTATCCACATGTTTATTCATCCAAAAAATGTAGCAGATTTGTGAGGCAAGACCTCCCTTCGATAAATCTATGCTGGCTGTGTTCCATTAAACCATTCTTTATAATAGTTTCCATGACTTTTCGCAGCACTGAAGCCAGGATCACCAGTCTATAGATTCCTGGATCACCTCTGGAGCCCTTTTTATATATCGGGGTTACATGGCCAAGTTCCCATCTTCATGTGCAATGTATGATTTTAATAATAGGTTAGAAATTACTTTTAATAGGTCTGAACTTTCATTTTTGAGTTCTTGCAAAACCCTGTGATCTATACCTTCTGGTCCAGGTGATTTGGAACTCTTCAGTTTGTCAACCTGACCTACTACATCTTCCAGGTTCACTGTGATTTGGTTCAGTTCATTTGAAATGTCATCCTTGAAAACTGTCTTCTGAATGGGTATCTCCGCAAAATCCTCATCAATAAATACCAAAGCAAAGAATTCATTTAGTCTTTCTGCAATGGCCTTATCTTCCCTGAGTGTACCTTTAACCCTTCGATCATCTAAAGGAATGTTCAAACCGGTCCCTAGAAATATTTTCCATACATAGGGGGTAGTGCATGCAAATAAATCTCATGCATATTCATTAGGAATATCCTTAAAACCCCACTGGCTAGGGGGCCCATAGGACCGGTTTGAGCACCCCTGATCTAACAGTCCAACTGACTCCCTCACAGGCTTCCTGCTTTGGATATATGTAAAAAAGGGCTGACGAGATGAGGTCCACTGGCGGTATCACGGACCTCTTCCTCTTCTTTGTCATCACTCCCCTGCATGTGCATGCTGTGGCCCTGCAACAGGCCTTTCTTCTTAGGCTGCCAGCAGTTGGTGGCGCATACCCCATTTTAAATTGGTAGTCCCTGCTTGTGCACTATGGATGCAACACCATTGATTTGAATCCCAAAAAGTATGTAATCCATTGTGTTTTTCCTTAGTTGCTTTGCTATTTATATCTTTACTATAGATATATAGCACCAATGTTTCCTACTGTCCTATTTTCTATGTCACAGCTGGATTCTTCTCTGTTTTTGTTGTTGAGTTCTTGTTGTGTAAAATCAATAAACAACTTTGAACAGAAAAAAAACTAATGGAAAGATAGTATTCTAGCTTTTGCCTCATAATAGTAATTATAACTGATTACAGATGAAATATCAATTGCAAATTGGATCATTCTATCTATGAACAATGTTAGGCCTTAGAAGGGGAGGATGCATGTCTGAACAAAAGTAAATTACAGCTTCATAAAAGCAGATACTAGGATGTTATCCAGCAAAAAAGGCTATTTACAGCATACAGGAAAGTCGTAATTGATGCTATTATGCCTGCCACTTGCCCAAAGAAATATCCACAAATACTTATTTATCCAAAAACATTCACCTTTTAGTACTTTCAACAGCCCACAAAGTCAACTGGATTTACTTCTGCTACAGGGTGGTAAGAGTTTGGGGATCAAGTCTTGCAGCAGCTGCACAGCTCTCATTACTTTCTATGGAAGCAAGTTTCATAATTTTTAAACTTGTGTATGCTTGTTGGGGGAAAACAAAGAAAAAAATATTAGCTATATTATTTCTTTTTTCAACCACATAGGGGTGTAATTTTGAAACACTTACAGGAAGCTGGCAGACCCATGGATACAAAACACATTTCCAAAGGGAAACTCCCCATGGAGTTTTTATTCAAAACCTATGGCTGGCACATTTATTGCATGTACAAAGTACCAGAATACTTTGCATCATCACTGAAGCAAGTACAAAGTATGTGCCTGAAAATATACACAGGGATTTCAAAATTAAATCCCCATGCTTACTTTTCTGTGTCCATCCCAACCCCACCACGGCACCATCCCCTTTCAGCATGGCTAAAAGACTAGCTGATTAATCAAATACATTCAAAAGTAGCACTGAAAAAATTTAAAAAAGAAATAAAAGGGCTTGTGGCGAAGTCTCTTCCCTCCCCAAACTACTGTAAAAGATGGTCCTGTCAGGCCATGCAATCCCCACCCCCAAGCCCCTCCTATACAGTGTTGCAGTCAGGACCCCATTTTCTTCCAGCTCCCCATCCCAATTTGCATTAAATTTTGCAATCTGGCTCCCCCCACCCCAGGAACCCTCCTACCCAACTGCAGTTCCATTTGCCCAGGCCGAACGCCCCCCTACCGGACCTCCCATTCCACCCACCCCTCCCCCTGTAACCAAAGTGGCATGAAAGCGAGCCCTTGTTGAAAAACTATGAGGCCTACACCAACAGCTGGCAAATGCGTCCTGATGTGGGACAGACTGGAGCTTTGCCTATACCAGCCGCCACCCCTGCAGGATGAGTCCTTGAGTTCTGGCGACCAGCAGGTGGGTCCCTAGGGCGGTAGAGTGAACAAGAGTCCAGAAGCACGCTGGGATCAGGACAGGTAGCAGACTGGAAAGATAAGGTACAGGTCAATGGTCAGGGCAGGCAAGCACAGACAGAGTTAAATGCAAGAGATCAGGTCCAGGTGGCAGGCAGTCATGGTCAGGTCCAATGCAGGAGGTCAATACCAGGACGTCAAACTAAGGATGAAGACAAACGAGAGATACTGGAAGAGTCTGGGACAAGGTGACAAAACTGGATGAGAAAGGTTGGACAAGACAAGGCTGGCTAGGCAAGGCACAAACAAGAACGCAGGATAATCAGGAGTAACAAGCTCTGTGTTTTAGGAAGATGATCCATTGCTGAGGTGCAGAGCAAGGATTCCCATGGCATTAAATGGCTCTGGGGCCTGACGTCATTAGTGCACATTTCAAGCAGTTTCCTGCATTGGGGCCTAGATACTGTGCCCCAATGCAGGGGCCCTAGGATCCTGATGGTGGCCGAGTGGGGGTTCTTGCTGAATCCTGCAACAGGATTCAGCAAGAGAGTGACTCGGAGGCTTACAGGCTGCATCAGTAACTGGGGTATGGTGGGGTTAGTAATGCTGATCACAGGCAGGTCCCATGACCAGCGAACATAACATGAAAAACATCCCTGCCAGGAGTGAGGTCAAAACTAACCTGCTCCTGCTACTCCAGTGCTGTTTCTGACAACCAGAAGCATAAACTACCTGGTTTACGCTTCCAGCACCAAAAGAGTAGTCACCACTACTTATGATAGTGGCGTCGGCCGCGGTAGGCCACGACCGGACCCGGGTGTCATGGCCGCTGGCCGCGGCCAACCGCGACTGAGGCAAGGCCGACGGGTGCAGCACAACTAACTCACCCAGATCGCCGGGTAGGGTTGAGGGTGCCTGCGGGGGCAGGCAGCCCTGCTTCTTTCTTTCTCGGCCGCTGCCATCACTGATTCGGCAGCATGGCTCGGCGGCGACCCGGCTCCTCCCTCTCTGCTCTTAGAGCCGCGCATGCGCAGCTGAAGGAATCCTTAAAGGAGCCATGACAGGAAGTGTCATGGCTCCCCCTGAAGCTCCTCCCCTGGCTTCCTGTACTTAAGGCAAGGGCTGAGCATTCAGTCCTTGCCTTGGTATTAAGGTTCCTGCCTGAGTGTGTTCCTGGCTCCTGGTTCTTCGTTCTTCGCTCCGCTCTTCTCCCCTGCTCCGTGGATTGAATCTTGGCTTCTGACCTCTGGACTGGTGGACGTGTCTTCTCCTGGCTTGATCCTGGTACGGCATTGGACCTTCTTCTGGCTTGACCCCGGAACGGCGTTGGACCCTTCTCCTGCTTGACCCCGGTACGGCTCTGGACCCTTCTCCTGCTTTGACCCTGGACTGGACTCAGATCCCGCTAGTATATTGATTCTCGGACCGGCTTTGGACTCTTCTTCGACTCCGTCCTCAGACTGACTCGACTTGCTGGAGGTGCCAGCCGTCTGGAACCCACGACCTGCAGGAGGCGCCTGCATCCAGACCTTCTACAGTCTTCAGAGGAGTCGCCTAAGTCCCAGCGGCCGGACCCCTACGGGCTCCTCCTGAGGGGGTTGCTTGCTTCCAGGATGAAGTCTTCTAGCAAGTCTCTTCAGTCCAAGAGGCCTTGCCCTTCGACGGTAGTCATCTACCTTGAAACAAGGGTCCACTGTCATAACAGAATACCAAGGCCATGGAGCCGGCAGAGACCTCGGCTCGGCAAGCCATTCCAGGACTGGCTCAGAAGGTCATGGAACAACAACGTATTCTGGAATCCATGGCTTCATCTCTAGAACGACTTAATGCACGTCTGGACTCCATGGCAGCTGCTCAGGCTGCCTCTGCTGCTGTGCCAGCGTTGGCGTCTAGCACCGCCCGAACTACAATTGCGCTACCCATACCTCCACGTTATGCAGGGGATCCTTAGTTGTGTCAAGGATTCATCGATCAGTGCAGCATGCATTTTCAACTCCAAGCCTCTTTGTTTCCAGACGATCTCACTAAGACTACTTACATTCTGTCGCTCTTGGAGGGCCTGGCATGGGCTTCTCCCTATTGGTGACGATCAGATCCAAGCCTGCAAGATCTTCAAAAGTTCCTGGAACTTTTCCTCGCGGTTTTCGATGATCCTGGGAAACAGGTGGTAGCCGGTTCTAAACATTTGCAACTGCGACAAGGAAACCGAGCCCTCGCAGACTATACCATCAAGTTCAGAACACTGGCTTCAGAACTTCACTGGGAGGAGAACTGGTTGTGCTCTATATACCTGGAGGGTCTGTCGTCAAAGATCAAGGATGAGATGGCAACTAGTGAACTACCAAGGTCCTTAGACACTATCATAGACTTAGTAACCCGGATAGACCGTCGCCTGCAAGAAAGGGCTCGTGAGGGAGCTAACTCCAGAAGAACCAGCCTTGGAACCCTCCTCGTCCAGTACCGACTGTCTCACAACCTACATCTGCTTCCAGAGGTAATATAGAGGAACCTATACAACTGGGGTGTGGTCCTCTTTCTCCTGAGGAATGACAAAGACGCCGTCGTGCAGGCCTTTGCATGTACTGTGGAGGAACGGGTCACCTCATAGCCCGTTGCCCGATCCGTCCGGGAAACTTCAAAGCCTAGGCTCCGGCGGGGGAGTAACCCTAGGCAGTACCTCTCCAGCTCCCCCACTCACCCTTCGGATCTCTTTGGCACTGAAGGACCTCCAATTCTCCACCATGGCCTTAGTAGACTCCGGGCAGGCGGGAGTTTCATCCTTCAAGATATCGTGGAGAAACTCCATATTCCTCTTCAACTTTGCCCCACGCCATTGATCATATCCTCTATTCATGGAGATCCTCTACCAGGGAGGATAACCCTTTAGATGGTTCCTCTGGAGTGTCACATCGGCCCCAAACATTGCGAACAAATTTTGTATTATGTCATCCAGAGAGCCATATACCCCGTGGTATTGGGTATTCCCTGGTTACAACGTCATAACCCTCAGTTTGATTGGACAACCCTGAAATTTCTGCAATGGGGATCTGCTTGTCAGGAGACTTGTCTATGAGGATCCATACCAACCGACAGCTATGTCTGCATCGCACGGCTTGAAGGTCTGCCCGCACTGTATAGTCAATTTGCAGATGTCTTTTCTAAAAAGGCTGCTGATATCTTGCCTCCGCACAGAGAATTCGACTGTGCCATTAACTTAGTTCCAGGAGCCTCGCCTCTCCGAGGGAAGGTTTACGCATTATCTGCTTCAGAGACTCAGGCGATGACCGGCTATATTCAGGAAAATCTACAAAAGGGGTTCATTTGACACTCTATTTCGCCAGCCAGAGCTGGTTTCTTCTTTGTAGGGAAAAAGGATGGAACTCTGAGGCCATGCATTGATTTACGCGGACTCAATGCTATCACCATCAAAGATCGCTACCCATTGCCTTTGATCGCTGAACTTTTTGATCGCTTACAGGGGGCCCAGATATTTTCCAAATTAGACCTCCGAGGGGCCTACAATCTAATCAGAATTTGTGAAGGTGATGAATGGAAAACTGCTTTTAATACTAGAGATGGACATTATGAATACCTGGTTATGCCGTTTGGATTAACTAATGCCCCTGCAGTATTCCAACACTTTGTTAATGAAATATTCCGAGACCTGCTTTACATCTGTGTTGTGGTCTATTTGGATGACATTCTTATTTTCTCGGCCAATTTGCAAGCACACAGACAACACGTCATTCAGGTATTACAGCGGCAAAGAGAGAACAGACTGTATGCTAAACTTGAAAAATGTATGTTTGAAAAAGAGTCTTTACCTTTCCTGGGTTACATTATATCTAATAAGAAATAAATCAAAACTGCTAGAATCCCAACATATAAAAGCTCAATCCTGGTGTAAATACACAACGTGATATCACTTGTCAGCAGACCTCATACAAGGCATACATATTTGATGCTAGTTAGCATAGTTAGCATAAGTATACCAGTATTATAATCATAGGTCATGTAGTGTCCATCAGAACTTTTTTTAAAATTTTTCTTATGCAGAAGTGAACATTAAAATGGCCCATTGGCCCATCGAAAGTTATGTAGCATTACAAAATTAGCGCTTTGCATTTAGCTTTTTGTTATCGTGCACTTAGCTTTTTTGTTATCGAGGACATAGCAGAGACATGGACGTGAGGACATGCACAGCGTCAAGCCCGACACGGACCGTGTTTCGGCTTAAAAGCCTTCTTCAAGGGCCAATGATATCTGCAATATAAACACATCCATAGTAAGGCATAGTAACAGTACAACAACTATATGTACACTTTATGCAGCAATGATACCAACGTGAAGATAAAAGGACAGCATCTTCAGATAATAGCGTTTTTCTCCTCTGCCGGAAGGGACGCAATCACGCCATTTTTCAAGTGACTGTGACAATGAGGAAACAGACTCCACCCAAGGCGTAACGTAATGGTTGCTAGGCAATTCCAAACAATGAGACAAACTCCACCCAAGACGTAACATGATGGTTGCTAGGCAATTCACAACAGTGAATACCATTCAATAGCCGCATTGAGCCCGTCTGGATGCGTACAATGGAGCTGAAATATCCAACGTTGTTCACGAGTGTTAAGAAGTTTCTGAAGATCTCCCCCTCTCTTCGTAGGAAATATACGGTCAATGATCCGCCACTTAATATCGGTGAACTGATGTTTATTTATTTTATTTATTTAACAGTTTTTTATACCGACCTTCATAGTAAATAACCATATCGGATCGGTTTACAGTTTAACAAAGGGAAAACTAGAGTAATAATTCAAGTAAACGAAAGATAACAATAGGTAGGAATAAGTCAAAGTTACAATCAACAGGGGGAGAGAACTTGATGTTGATTATCAAGGCAATGCTGGACTATAGGTGCATTAACTTTGCCCATATTCAAGCAGCTACGATGTTCAATTAATCGTGTTTTAATGTTCCGCTTCGTTCTGCCCACGTAGATTTTAAAACAAGGGCATATGATGATGTATATAACATGAGAAGTAAGACAAGTAGAATGAAAATGAGCCGCATGCGTTATGCCAGCATTGTCAATCCAGTTCGGACCATCGAGAGATTGTGCACACATAGTACACTTACCGCAGGCCCAATGACCAAGGGGTTCATCTGTAATTCCAGGTACATCAACATGCGTCCAAGTTTGAGTTAACAAGTCCCGTAAATTTCTTCCTCTGCTAAACGCAATAAGAGGAAAATCCTGAAAGACACTATGTGTGCACAATCTCTCGATGGTCCGAACTGGATTGACAATGCTGGCATAACGCATGCGGCTCATTTTCATTCTACTTGTCTTACTTCTCATGTTATATACATCATCATATGCCCTTGTTTTAAAATCTACGTGGGCAGAACGAAGTGGAACATTAAAACACGATTAATTGAACATCGTAGCTGCTTGAATACGGGCAAAGTTAATGCACCTATAGTCCAGCATTGCCTTGATAATCAACATCAGTTCACCGATCTTAAGTGGTGGATCATTGACCGTATATTTCCTACAAAGAGAGGGGGAGATCTTCAGAAACTTCTTAACACTCGTGAACAACGTTGGATATTTCAGCTCCATTGTACGCATCCAGACGGGCTCAATGCGGCTATTGAATGGCATTCACTGTTGTGAATTGCCTAGCAACCATCATGTTACGTCTTAGGTGGAGTTTGTCTCATTGTTTGGAATTGCCTAGCAACCATTACATTACGCCTTGGGTGGAGTCTGTTTCCTCATTGGTCACAGTCACTTGAAAAACGGTGCGATTGCGTCCCTTCCGGCAGAGGAGAAAAACGCTATTATCTGAAGATGCTGTCCTTTTATCTTCACGTTGGTATCATTGCTGCATAAAGTGTACATATAGTTGTTGTACTGTTACTATGCCTTACTATGGATGTGTTTATATTGCAGATATCATTGGCCCTTGAAGAAGGCTTTTAAGCCAAAACACGGTCCGTGTCGGGCTTGACGCTGTGCATGTCCTCTCGTCCATGTCTCTGCTATGTCCTCGATAACAAAAAAGCTAAGTGCACGATAACAAAAAGCTAAATGCAAAGCGCTAATTTTGTAATGCTACATAACTTTTGATGGGCCAATGGGCCATTTTAATGTTCACTTCTGCATAAGAAAAATTTTAAAAAAAGTTCTGATGGACACTACATGGCCTATGATTATAATACTGGTATACTTATGCTAACTATGCTAACTAGCATCAAATATGTATGCCTTGTATGAGGTCTGCTGACAAGTGATATCACGTTGTGTATTTACACCAGGATTGAGCTTTTATATGTTGGGATTCTAGCAGTTTTGATTTATTTCTTGTTGGGTTGCTACTCCCTTCCGTAAATTGGGTGCTACAGGATACTCGTGGTCGGTTACATTATATCTAAACAAGGATTTCAAATGGATCCCGCCAAGCTGAAATGCATTAAAGAATGGCCTCAGCCTAATGGACTGTGTGCGCTCCAGCGTTTTCTGGGTTTCGCGAATTATTATCGCAGTTTTATCCAGAATTTTTCTAAATTAGCTGCCCCTCTGACTGCTCTGACTCAAAAAGGAGCTAACATCAAGGCATGGCCTGTGGAGGCCGAGGAAGCATTTCAAGCCCTTAGACTCCTTTCTTCGACAACCCTGTCTTCAGCATCCCGACCCCAAGCGCCCATTTTTTATTGAAGTTGATGCATTGGCTGAATGAATTGGAGCTGTTCTGAGTCAGACGACCACATCAGGAGCAGTGCATCCTTGTTCATATTTCTCCAAGAAATTCTCAGCAGCAGAACGTAACTACTCCATTGGAGATAAGGAGCTTCTTGCTATACAGATGGCACTAGAAGACTGGCGACAGTGGTTGGAGGGAGCCCAATATCGCATAACCATCTTTACTGACCACAAAAATTTAACATATTTACAACAAGCTCAATGGTTAAACCCACGTCAAGCCTGTTGGGCCCTCTCTTTCACTCGCTTCGACTTTGAATTACGGTATCGCCCTGCCGACAAGAACATTAAGGCTGACGCCTTATCTCTTTCATTCTCCACAGAGGATATTGAGGATCCAGAACAACACATCATTGATCCGGCCTGTATCATCCTGTCCGCTACCTTCACGGTACCACCTGGGAAGACGGTGGTGCCTAAGCGGCTTCGCAATAAAGTTTTGGTTTGGGGTCTTGATTCCAGATTGGCAGGACACCCCGGACGACTGCGAACACAGGCACTCTTACAGCAGTATTATTGGTGGCCAGAGATGCATAAAGATATACGAGCCTATGTAGATTCCTGTTCAGTCTGCGCTCAACATAAAGTCCTTACCGGGAAACCTTGGGGCCTGTTACAACCCTTACCCATTCCCACTAGACCATGGACACACATCTCCACAGATTTTATAGTGGAACTTCCTCCATCTGAAGGCAATACAGTGATATGGGTAGTGGTAGATTGCTTTTCTAAAATGGCTTATTTTACTCCACTCCCCTCCCTCCCGTCTGCTCCACGACTGGCTCAATTATTCATGCTGAACATCTTCTCTCTACATGGACTGCCTCAACACATCACCTCGGACCAGGGCCCACAGTTCACGGCTCGATATTGGCTCAACCTCTGCAAGAAATTCCAGATTTCATTGGATTTCACTACGGCTTTCCATCCTCAGGCTAATGGTTAGGCAGAGCACACTAATCAAACGCTAAAACAGTTTCTACGTTTTTATGTCAACTCTCGACAAAATGACTGGGCATCACTTCTTTCCTGGGCGGAATTTTCTCATAATTCGCATGCTGGGACCTCTACGGGAGCATCCCCCTTTCAGATTGTCTTCGGTCATCAACCCCGTCCGCCCTTGCCTGTACCTCTACCTGTGCCATCGCCAGCAGCTCAGTTAACAGCTACACAATTGAAACAACTTTGGGCTCATACTCAAAAGATGCTACAGAGAGCAGCCCGCTCCGCTAAGAAATTTGCTGATCCACCTCGACGCTAGGCTCCTCAGTTTCATCCCGGGGAGAAGGTGTGGCTCAGCACCCGGCATATCCGTCTGAGGGTCCCTTCCATGAGACTGGCTCCTCGTTATATTGGACCTTTTCCGGTACTGAGACAATTAGGTCCAGTAACCTACCAACTTCGGTTACCTGCTTCATTGCGCATTCACAATTCTTTCCATGTGTCTCTTCTAAAACCATTGATCTGGAGATCACGTGATGTGGTGAGCGGGGTCGGTCACGTCTACCTTCGCTCCGGACGGCTCCTCCTGCCTCTGACCTCTAAAACCTGCTAAAACCCCAAGCACGGACCTCACAAAGGTGGAGTGGCATCCCCGCATGTCTATAACATCTTTTATGTCCAAATCGCCGTCGAACATGGCACCAAAATTGGCGAAACGGGACAAGGAACACCCTAAGGGAGCGGATCCTAAAATGGCGCCCGGAACACCAGCCACGGCGTCAGGAGAGTCTCCTTTCGTAAATGCCCTATCTCCCTCTTCCGTAACGGCAATCCAGGAAGCGGTGCTAGCGGCCCTGGAAGGGAAACTAACGGGGATCTCTGATCAACTTGCTGGGCTGCAAGATTATTTTCAGGAGTATGCCCCTCGTTTAACACAGGTCGAAGAACGGACGTCCTCCCTGGAAGATGCGATCACGGAGCTGCAAAGGAAAGTGCTTACCCTAGAAAATAAGCTTCAGGAGCAAACAGACAAATCGGAAGACCTTGAAAATCGGGCACGCAGGTCAAATATTCGATTCCTGGGTATTCCGGAGACTTTGGAAGATAACTCGCTGTGCACAACCTTATTAAAATGGCTGCCAGAGGCTTTAGGCCTGCCAGAGCTGCAAGGGCCCCTGGAAATAGAGCGGGTGCATCGCATAGGAGCAAGGGGTCTGAATCAATCCAGGCCTCGAGTCGTTATAGCGAAAATCCTGAATTTCCACCATAAAGAGCTCCTTATGCAAGCAGCCCGGAAAACTGAGAATTTACAATTTCAAGGAACCCCAGTGCGGTTGGCCCCAGACTACTCCGCAACAGTAGCTGCATTACGGAGAGCCTACGCACCTATTTGCAGTACCCTAATAGCTAAAAACATTCGCTTTGGCATGCAGTTCCCTGCAAAATTACGCATCAACCACGCAGGAAAATGGCAAACCTCTAACAGTGTGGAAGAGGCACAAAAATATTTGGACACTTTAAACAAGTAATTCGCAGCGTGTTTAATGTCTGTTATGGGGTTATCTCTGTGTTTTTCTATTCTGATTAGAGAGGTTGGAGGTAGGCTCTGAGCCGAACGATCACTCATTTTGATCTTCGTTCAGTACAAGTGACTGAACGTTTCCTGGGTATGGTGAAAGGAAAGAGGGGACGAAGGGGAAGGGGGGAGGGGGCTTTGGTAACTTGGGACCTATGGGATTTTCTGTCCATACTTACTCTTTATGTATTTTTCAAGTGTTTCAATCATTGGGAGGTGGCTGGGAGTTAGGGGACCTGGTTAGCTGGGAGCCAGTCCTCTGCCCTAAATATGTACAGTTCCAATTTATAAGCAGCCTTGGCAGAGCTTATGGGTAGTAAATGTAGGCTCATATCGTGGAATGTAGCTGGAATGGGAACTCCCATAAAAAGGAAAAAATTTTTCCAACATTTACAAAGACTGCGGGTTAACATTGCCTGTTTGCAGGAAACCCACCTTTCCGAGCCTGAGAGCAAAAAACTGTGTAGGGACTGGGCCTCTGCTTGTTATTTTTCAGAAGCCAGCGGGAAGAAAAGAGGAGTGGCCATCTTAATACACAAAAACACTCCCTTCACTTTCCAACAGGAACTTAAGGACCCGGAGGGCAGATTCATCATGGTGGTAGGCACTCTGGCAGGGAGGGAGGTGACTATATGTAACCTGTATGCCCCAAACGTATATGACCAAGGTTTTCTAAACTATTTATCCACGATACTTTTGACAAGAGCAAAAGGGGAGTTGTTATTAGTAGGGGACTTTAACAGCATTGCCAACAATGCATTGGACAAATCCCAGCTGCCTCATAGCTATAAGCCCTCCTCTGAATCCAGTGTCAGGCTCCTCTGTAAGCGTCTAGATCTCATTGACATCTGGCGTACCTTACATCCGGAGGTGAGAGAATATACTCATGTTTCCAGAGCGCATGCCACCATGTCCAGAATTGACTACATTCTTACCCCTGCCACTCTTTTTTCTAGAGTAGCAGGGGCGGATATAGGCTCTATTGTCATAGCTGATCATGCCCCGATTTGGGTAGACTTGTGGCTGTCTACATCGCGCTCGGGTCATAAATTCTGGCGGTTTCCAGGTCAATTGAAGGAAGATAAAGAATTTCACAGCTATTTAAAGGAGAAGTGGGAGGAATATGCCAAGCACAATGCGCAACATTGTAGTGACCCCTCCTTATTCTGGGAGACGAGTAAGGCCGTTCTCAGAGGGGAAGTGATAGCTTATTCGGCTTTAAAACGGAAGAAATTAAACGCAGCTATCTTGCAGTTAGACACTGAGCTTCAGGCTGCAAAGCAGGCATTGGCTGACGATCCCTCGGATTCCCATCGGGAGACTTATGGAGCTTGTCTAAATGCGTTAAATGCACATTTACATGTCCGAGCTCAACGCTCTTTAAAGGCCTCAGAGCATTTCTTCTTTCGGTATGGCAACAAATCCAGTAAGCTATTAGCACGGTTGGTTGCTGCTAAACGGAGGAAGACCTTCATTGGCAGTCTCCATTCCTCAACAGGGATACCCTCCCATACGAGCAAAGATATTTGTGAAATTTTTCGCCTATTTTATGAAAGCTTATACAGTGAAGATAGACTGGGGGGAGAGACGAAGAAAACCTGTTCTTTGAGGGGCTCCAGTTGCCACAAATTACTCCTCTACAAAAAGAGATGTTAAGCCGACCTATATCGGCAGGAGAGGTACAGGGGGTAATCAAAGCCTGTAAAAATCACAAATCCCCAGGTCCAGATGGATTAACCTCCGAGTATTATAAAATTTTAAACTCCTCCATTGCAGACACTATGGTGTCATTCTATAATCACGCCTGGGATACCCAACACTTCCCTGTGCAATTCAATAGGGCATACATTACAGTCTTACCTAAGCCGGGTAAGGACCCACTTCAGGCGTCATCTTATCGCCCTATATCTCTATTGAATACCGATTTAAAGATCTATGCCCGCATCTTAGCGATACGCCTGAACTCTGTTTTACCTGAAATAATATCCCCATACCAGACGGGTTTTGTGAGTGGCCGAAATGCGGGTGCCCATGTCATCAGGCTTCTCTCAGCTATCGAAGCATCACATTATAGTCAGGTTGAATCAATGGCTGTGGGGTTTGATTCAGAGAAGGCATTTGACAGAGTCTCTTGGGATTATATGTTTTCTGTACTCAACAGATTTGGGCTCCCGGGTCGCCTTATTAATGCCATCTCTATTCTGTATGATGACCCGATATCACAGATTGTGGTGAATGATTCTCTCTCAAATGGGTTTCAGATAAAAAGAGGGGTTCGTCAGGGGTGCCCCCTCTCGCCAATCCTGTATATTCTGTCCTTAGACCCTTTGCTTCGCAAGTTAGCGGAATCGCCGGTTATACACGGAATGCTGCTTAAACAGACTTCCTTTAAAATAGCGGCATTCGCTGATGATATGTTAGTCTTTCTTTGCGACCCTGCTGTGTCCCTGCCCCTGCCCCATGTATTACTCATTCAATCAACCTTTGGCAAATTTGCAGGCTTAAAAGTAAATGTAGACAAGTCTGAGGCTCTGGATATACTGGGAACGTTACAAGCTAAATGGTCGGGGGTTTTCCCGTTAAGATGGGTCAAGACATCGTTAAAATATTTGGGGGTTCATATTCTGGTGATTCCTAGCCAAACTTATATGTTAAACGTTACCCCACTAAAATTGAAATTACTCAAGAACCTTTCAGCCTGGCAGGGTTGCCTTTATCTCTATCTGGGAAACTATTATTACTTAAGATGATGGAAATTTCTAAATGGTTATATCTGTTTCATATGTTACCAATATGGTTAAAAAAACGGGACATTTCTGACATTCATAAAGGTATTGTTTCCTATTTGTGGAGTGGAAAAAGAGCCCGCATTCCTTTACGGGTCCTTATGGCCTCCAGACAGGATGGTGGTCTGAACTGTCCAAACTTAGAAAGCTACAATCATGCCAGTCTACTGCGCCATGTTAAAGATTGGGTTTGTCATTCAACGACTAACTCTCCTTTGGATTTCTATAAAAACTGGTTCTCTCCACATGCTCCTAGTGCCGTTCTCCAGCTTCCAGATGCCCAACTTCCCACGTCTATTGTGTGCAGTGTAGTCGTCTGACCTATAAAACTGGCCTGGAAACATCTATGTCGTCGGATGCAAATCTCGTCGGGCCCGCACGCTGGTCTACCTATCAGAGGTTGCTTGCTGTTCCCTCCAGGGATGACATACTTTCTCTTCCAATGGTGGTCCCAGATGGGTCTGCGGTATATGCACCAGCTCTTCGATGCCAATGTGGACTCGCTGCGGCTGTACAGTTTTCGGGACTTACAAGCTCATTTCCCGCTGCCTGCAGCGGACTTCTTTGGATATCTACAAATACGACATTTTTTACAAGAACAGCAAAGACTTCACCCAGAATTTCTCTCTCATCATCATGTGGTGCGGACCTTCCTGCTCGGAGAAGATGGCAAGCGTAGCTCATGCTCTCAATTTTATATGGCACTGACTGGCGTACACGCAGGGCATGTACTTGACCGCGTGGCTAAACGCTGGAATCTGCTACTTTCGCAAAACACTGCCTGGTCTGTTTTTAAGAGATGCTTCGTGAGAATACCAGGTTCTGTTGAAAATGTTTTATTATGGGACAAAGCTTACAAATTCTTTCATCAGGCATTTTATTCCCAACAACAGGCCTTTTATATGGGCGCAACTCAGAATAAGAATTGTGATAGATGTGGACACCGGAATCCAGATTTTCTCCACTGTTTTTGGGCATGCCCCTGCCTGCAGCTATTCTGGGGGCACTTACAATACCAGATAAAAAGACTCTGGGATTGTGTTCTTCCTTTGGACCCGGTTATCTGGCTACTGGGAGAGATCCCAACACAGGTTTTCTCTCCTACCGCTGAGCAGATGCTGTTGTTCGACAAGTTCTGCCTTATAGCCAAAGTTTCTATTTTGGCACAATGGACAAATCCTGTACCTCTGTTTTCTTCGATTTGGAAAGGAAAGATCCTTCAACTGCTGCACTGGGAACTGCTTACTGCGAAGCAAAAGTCAAATTCGCAATATGTTAAGGTGTGGAGAGTCTGGGAGACATATGTGCACCTTTTATTTATTTATTTATTTTTATTTATTTAGAGTTTTTATATACCGGCAATCATGAAAACATATCTTGCTGGTTTACATAGAATGGGGGTGCAATAAAATACTTAGATCTTAAGAACATAGAACTAGAACTGTGGTGACAGAAGGTACAGTTACATTTAACAAAGGTGGCCAAACTTGGAGTAGGAAAAATAGAAAAGAGGATAGAAATGGTTAAATAATATACAATTTAAATGTAGTATACAAAATAAATGTTATAAACAAACGGCAAGGTGATTTAGGAGTTATTGGATTGTGTCATTGAGTTGTGTCCGGAAAGGCTTGCTTGAATAACCAAGTCTTAAGTTTTTTCCTAAAATTTGGGAGGCAGGGCTCCTGTCTGAGGTCTGTAGGAATGGAATTCCACAGTAGAGGGCCAGCTGTGGAGGTGGCACGATCTCTTACGGTGATGTGTTTGGTCGTTTTCGCTGGGGGAACCAGGAGGGAACCTCTATATGCATCTCTGGTAGGTCTAGTGGAATTATGTACTTGGAGAGGGAATTGGAGATCGAGAGTGGTGAGTTGATGTATCGTTTTATAGGTGATAGTTAAGGCTTTATACATGATGCGGAAGTATACGGGTAACCAATGAAGCTCTTTCAGGATGGGTGAAATGTGGTCTCTTTTCCTTGCGCCTGTCAGAATACGGGCAGCTGAATTTTGAACCATCTGTAGTGGTTTGGAGTATGATGAAGGTAGACCTAGCAATAGGGAGTTGCAGTAGTCCAGTTTCGAAAATATGACTGCTTGGATGATCGTTCTGAAGTCTTGAGCGTGGAAAAGAGGTCTTATCCTTTTCAGGACCTGGAGTTTATAGAAACAGTCTTTGGTTGTTTTGTTGATGTGTGCCTTGAAGTTTAGCCGGTTATCTATTATCACTCCTAGGTCTCTAGTTTGTGTGGTAGGAAGATTGGTGGGAAGAGTACTGTTGTTGGTGTTGTTTTCAGGCGAGATAAGAAGGATCTCAGTCTTGGAGGAATTTAAGATGAGGTGTAAACTGTTGAGTAGTTGTTTGATTTTTTGGTGGCATGATTCCCAGTAGTCAAGAGTATTAGAGTATGTGTCTTTGATAGGGATGATGATTTGGATATCGTCTGCGTATAGAAAAAACTTTAGATTGAGGTCGGTGAGAAGTTGGCATAAAGGAAGAAGGTAAATATTGAATAGAGTCGGAGATAATGAAGAACCTTGTGGGACTCCTATGGTAGAGTCAAATCTTGAGGATTCCTTGTTTTGGAGTTTGACTTTGTAACCTCTATTGTTGAGAAAGGTTTTAAACCAGGAAAGGACGGTGCCTCTGATTCCTATGGATGACAACTGGTTTAGGAGGATAGCGTGGTTGACCGTGTCGAACGCTGCGGATAGGTCTAGCAAGATCAAAAGGAATGAGTTTCCTTTGTCGAGGCCCAGTAGGAGATGGTCTGTCAAAGAGATAAGGAGAGATTCTGTGCCTCGGTTTTTTCGGAATCCGTGTTGTGGGGCGAAGAAGAGATTATTGTCTTCGATGTAGTTTGACAGTTGAGAGTTGACTAGTTTTTCCATGATCTTGGCGATGAATGGGAGGTTAGCTATGGGTCGGAAGTTGTTGGGGTCCTTCGGGTCAAGGTTGGGTTTCTTTAGGAGTGGTGAGATTGAGGCCATTTTGAGATCATCTGGGAAGGATCCTTGGGCTAGAGAGCAGTTGATGATGTTTGTTAATGATGTGGCTATTGAGTCAGGAATAGATAGGAGTAGTTTGGTGGGGATGTGGTCAGCAGGATGAGACGAAGGTTTCATTCTTCTCAGGATGGTTTGTATCTCAGTGGAAGAGATGGGCTCAAAAGTGTTTAGGCTGGAGTTTATGAAAGTCGGGTGATTATATGTCGGGAGGGCATTAGCTGTATTGGAAGGCAGCTGAGTTAAAAGATTGTTGATTTTATTTTGGAAAAACTGGGCGAGTTCTTCAGCTTTGGATTGTGCCAAGTCGCTGGGGATTTCTCGTGGTATGGTTTGAGTGAGGCTGGATACATAAGCGAAGAGGGCTTTAGAATCAAAGACCAAGTTGTGAATCTTAGATGCAAAATAATCTTTCTTTGATTTTGAAGTGAGGGCTTTGTATTGGTATAGAGTGGATTTGTATGATGAAATGGTGAAGTCACAAGGAGTTTTACGCCAAGTCGCTTCTTTCTTTCTTAAGCTTTGTTTTAGTTTTCTGAGTTCATTGGTGAACCAAGGTTGTCTGTTGGAGGCATTGGTGTGAGATTTTTTTATAGTTGAAGGGCAGAGCTTGTTTGCTATATTTTCTGTTATATTATTCCAGGAGCGAATGGCAGTGTTCGGGTCGGTGAGATCTAATAGAGGGAGCTGTGCCTCCAGCAAGTTGTTGAGATCATCTGGGGAGCATCGCCTCCTGTATTGGAATGAGGGTGAAGGGATATTAGGAGTGGTGGTTTCTTTCAAAGTGAAAGAGGTAGAGATAAGAGTGTGGTCCGACCATGGTACTTTTTGGATCTTCAAATTTGATGTAGTCGTAATGCCTTTGTTGCTGAAGATCAAGTCCAATGTGTGACCCGCTTTGTGAGTGGGTTCGTTGACTAATTGTTGGAATCCCATTGCTGACAGGGCTGTGAGGAGGGTTACGCAGCTATTAGATGGTGAAGGATTGTCTATGTGCAGATTGAAATCTCCTAAGATGATTGTTGGAGAATCCAGGTCGATGAGTGTGGTGGTGATTTCGAGGATTGGGGAGATGTCTGCTTCTAGGAGCCCTGGGGGGGCGTAGACAAGAAGGATTTGAAGATGTTGTGATGTGAAGAAACCGACTTCCAGTTTTGTGTTAGAAGTGAATGGGTGTTGGGTGAAGTTAAGACTTTTTTTAGTAGCTAGGAGGATTCCACCTCCTCTTTTTTTCAGTCTCGGGAGTGAGAAGAAGTCGTAGGTCAGCGTAGGGAGTTGGTTTATTAAAGCTGTATCTGTGGGCTTAAGCCATGTTTCGGTTACAGCACAAATATCAGGCTTGGCGTCGGTGAGATAATCGTTGAAAATAAGGGATTTTTTTGTTAGGGATTGTGCATTGAAGAGTGAGAGTGAAAAGAGGGTGAGGCCTAAAAGCTGGGTGATTGGTGCAATCAGAATAGGGGTGAGTGATTTTAAGTTGTTGTGAATGGCTTGTCTGGTGGATGGTCTTTTAGGTAGGAGGCGGTGTTGCAACATTGGTATTGGAAGAGCTGGAGACATAATGGATGGTTAGCTGGCTGTCGCTGAGGTAAGATGGGGGGCCAATGGGGGGGAGGAGGAGGCTAGGATGAGAGGATAATTAATTGGGAGTTTAGGGCTCTGGATGAATGCTGGTTAGCTGCTTGCTGGAAGAGTTCAGGAAGCGCGCAGAATGGTTGTTTGGAGAGCGCTGGATGGTTGTTTGGTGAGCGCTGGATGGTTGTTTGGTGAGCGCTGGATGGTTGTTTGGAGAGCGCTGGATGGTTGTTTGGTGAGCGCTGGATGGTTGTTTGGTGAGCGCTGGATGGTTGTTTGGTGAGCGCTGGAAAATTGTTGCAGGAAGAGCGCTAGCAGGTAGAGTGCAGGGTGGACATTGGGTGAGCACTGGTACGGTGCTGTTGGGGTACTGCGAGGGGGGAGCGAGGGGCGAATCGAAGGGGCGAAACAAAGGGGCAGGCCCCTTTGTCGCGCTCCTTCGTGCGCGCGACGCCCGGCGCGCGACGCCAAGGAGGGTGGCGGTTTAAATACCCCGCCGGTCGGTCGCGCCTCTGACGTCACCGCCGCGACGTTTTCGTGAGCATTTCTTGTTTTGTGCTGGCGGTTCTGGGGCGTGGGGCGTGTACCCGCCACAGAACGGAACATGCTACCCAAGTAACACCTTTTTCTTTGGGAAGTTGGACGGCTCCCGAGGCTCTTGCAGTGGACTTGAGGGACTCTTTACGATTCTGGATCAATATCACAAATTGCGAATAACAACGAGACTATGATTTTATTGTACTGCCTCTTCCCAAGTTTCCTGTGCGTTTCCTCTTGTCTTGTTCGTTATCAAGTTTGCCCACGAGGTTTCTTTGAGATGGACTAAAGATTATCCTCATTGTTACCATTGTCTATGGGGAGGGGAGGGGTGGGTTGGAGTGGAGTGGGTTCATGGGGGAAAAATTAAAATCGAGCAACAGTCGAGAACTTGAACTGTATCTAACGCTTGATGGTTTAAAATGTTCTGTATACAGTACTTGAGAGTTTGTATCATGTTATGTTGAATATGACTGTTATTGAATAAAAATCATTATACAAAAAAAACCCCATTGATCCTCAGGTGGCCTAGTCGGAAACCGCCTGAGACTGCGCACCATCAGGCTGTGGATGAGACTATTTATCAAGTGCGTGAGGTGTTGGATGTCCGGAAACGGGGCACCATTTGGGAGTACCTCCTGGCTTGGGAGGGATTTGGCCCTGAGGAGAACTCTTGGGAACCGGCAAAGAACATATTGGATAAATCGTTGCTCAAACACTTTCATTCAAAACACCCTGGTAAACCCAAACCTTCTAGGGGGAGGCCTAAAGGAGGGGGTACTGTTAGCGGCGTTGGCCGTGACAGGCAGCGACCGGGACTAGGTGTCATGGCCGCCGGCTGCGGCCGACTGCGACTGAGGCAAGGCCGACGGGCGCAACACAACTAACTCACCCAGATCGCCGGGTAGGGTTGAGGGTGCTGTGGGGGCAGGCAGCCCTGCTTCTTTCTTTCTCGGCCGCTGCCATCGCTGATTCGGCAGCGTGGCTCCGTGGCGACCCGGCTCCTCCCTCTCTGCTCTTAGAGCCATGCGCGCGGCTGAAGGAATCCTTAAAGGAGCCATGACAGGAAGTGTCATGGCTCCCCCTGGAGATCCTCCCCTGGCTTCCTGTACTTAAGGCAAGGGCTGAGCATTCAGTCCTTGCCTTGGTATTAAGGTTCCTGCCTGAGT
Organism: Rhinatrema bivittatum; assembly: GCF_901001135.1. NCBI lineage: Eukaryota > Metazoa > Chordata > Amphibia > Gymnophiona > Rhinatrematidae > Rhinatrema > Rhinatrema bivittatum. The sequence continues at coordinate 34,538,818 of NC_042624.1, read as the reverse complement.
GTGTTCCTGGCTCCTGGTTCTTCGTTCTTCGCTCCGCTCTTCTCCCCTGCTCCGTCTTCAGAGGAGTCGCCTAAGTCCCAGCGGCCGGACCCCTACGGGCTCCTCCTGGAGGGGTTGCGTGCTTCCAGGGTGAAGTCTTCTAGCAAGTCTCTTCAGTCCAAGAGGCCTTGCCCTTCGATGGTAGTCATCTACCTCGAAACAAGGGTCCACTGTCATAACAACTTACTCTTTTAAAAGTAAATTTTAAAAGAACCACACGGGCATCCATGTGCACGGGGTTCCCAGCGCATGCACATGGATGCGCCGATTTTATAATATGAATGCGTCGACGCACACATGTTATAAAACACTGGTAAATAAATTTCTGGGAACATTTTGTTTCCTCCACAACCTTCAGTGAAACAAGTAGATTTTAACAAACTGAACACAAATATGCATTTAAAATGTCTGTATGACGAACCATTTGCCAGAAATGTGCGATATACGTTAAGCATTGTTACGTCTCTGTAGCGGCATAAGCTATAATGGCAATGTTGGCACCAGAAAACAAAACTAAAAATGTTTTGCTGCAGATTTTCATTTGTAATCACTGTCCAATGCTTCGCGGATGAGAATCCAACAATAGTCACCCAGCATGAAGGGGTTCCACTTGCCTTGATACCGTTTCTCCATTTTGACAATGTCTTGATGAAACCTTTCACCATGTTCGTCACTCACAGCACTAAGGTTGTCTGGGAAGAAGTCCAAGTGGGAATGAAGAAAATGTATCTTCAATGACATGTTGCACTTCATCAATTTTTGTATACCTGAAGCAGATTTTCAACCTGTTCGACATTGTCTGCTGCCTTATAGTTGCCTAGAAAGTAACAAATGACATTCTTGAAGACTGTCCACGCAACACATTCTGTACATTCAGAAGACCATCAAAGTGGCTGTCCTTCATCACAGCTCGTATTTGTGGGCCAACGAAAACACCTTCTTTTATCTTGTCATCACTTATGCGTGAAAACATTTGCCGCAAATAATCAAAGGCTTTACTTTGCTTGTTCATTGCCTTAACGAAGTTTTTCATCAGCCCAAGTTTGATGTGCAAAGGTGGAAGAACTATCTTACTTGGAACCACCAATGGGTCATGTGTAACATTCTTCTGCCCTGGAACCAACTTCTTGCGGAGAGGCAAGACTTTCCTGACATAATGTGAATCTCTTGCTCGACTGTCCCACTCACAAAGGAAGCAACAATACAAGCTGCAGACCCAGTAGAATTGCAACTAACTTGAGATCACCACACAAATTCAAGTTCTACCTCGAATACTCAATGTGGTTCAGCAGTAGCTGCATGTTCTCATACATTTCTTTCATATGAACGGCATGTCCGACAGGTATTGATGGGTATATATTGCCATTGTGCAGGAAAACAGCCTTCAAGATTGATGAATCAATAAACAGTCACCATTCTGTTGGGTCATGGTCACATCCAAGAGCTCAAAACAATCCATTGATGTCACAGCAAAAAGTCAGACTGTCTACTTGCTTGAAATATTTTGTCAAATCTTCATGACGGTTGCGAAATACTGAAATGTTCATATCAGATGACAAAAGATTCCAACCTTGCAGCTGCTATGATAACGTGTGTTTTGTGGATCCTTGGGTGCTGTGGAGATGACCACGCCCACGGGGCGTACACCCTTCAAAAGGGTCCCCTCCCCTCCATCGGGAGATCGAAAGTCAGGCAAGGCAACTGGAACAAGGATAGTGCAGGCGATTCCTGCAGGCTGTGTGGAAAGGACGTGGAGCAGAACACGGAACAGACAAAGGAACAAGGAAGAACAATACAAAGGAGCAAGGAAACAAGAATGGAACAAGGAAAGAAGAACGGAACAAGGAAAAAACAACGGAACAAGGAAACAAGAGAACAAGACACAGTGGAGCACAAGAAACAAATGGAAACAGCAAAGCACAAGGAATAAAATTGGAAACAGAAGAGCAAGGAAACATGGAAACAGCGGAGCAAGGAAACACGGAAACAGCGGAGCAAGGAAACATGGAACAGCAGAACAAAGGAACAAGACAAGCAGTGTAACAAGGAACAGAGCAAAGAACAGAAGGAACAAAAGAACAGAGAACAGCAGAATGAACAAAGAACAATAAACAAGAACAATAGAACAAACAAGAACAATAAAACAGATAAGGAACAAGAGAACAAATGGGACAAGAGAACAAATGGAAAAAGAAACAGACAGCAACAGAACAAAGGACAGAACAAGGGACAAAGGAACTTCAAAGAAGACACGGGCGGGGATCCAGGGTGGGATCAGGCTGTAATAAGGTCATCAGGTGGGGTGCAGGCACCTCCTGCCAGTCGTGGAACCCCAACCTGGAATCGCCATGAGATGAAAACGTCTGGACGCAGGCACCTCCTGCAGGTCATAGGATCGAGACAGCTGGCGCCTCCAGAAGGTCATGAAGAGAAGTCCCTCCAAAAATATTCTGCGGTCCGGAGAACAGAAGGAAGTCCAAAGGAGCCCGGGACAAGGGCAGTCCCACCTGGCACATGGCCTTGGAAATCTGTTGCACTGTGGTGGAAGGGAACACTAGGGGGCACTCCCCAGTGCGGGATGAGATGTGTGGCCCTTGCGGTGAGATGAACCTCATCTGAGAATGGAGTCCAGAGGAGATGGAGGCTTGGAACTGAAGTTCAGAAGAGACAACTGGCATTTGGAGCTGAAGACGAGGACTTGACACTTGGAGCTGAAGACAAAGACTTGGTACTTGGAACAGAAGATGAAGGCTTGGTACTTGGAACAGAAGATGGAGGCAAGAGCAAGGAGCTCTGAGGGCCTGGACACAGTTCAAGGGAAAGCTCGGAGGTGGGCCTCGGAGCCAGGTACCCAGAGACGGAATCCTGAGCCAGGACACTGAGGCAGGAGTCAGCGAAGGAAAGTTAAAAGCCAGGAACCTCAGGAGGGGCGCTCTTGCGCAGCAATCAAGATGGCCACTTGAGCTTGTAGCTCCACTCACTTTCTCTCTAATTTGGGGGAAAAGGTGCCTCAGGAGACACATTTTTCTCAGCTAGTTGGGTTCTTTTAGGGGCGAATGCATGGCAACCAACAAATCCGGAAAAATCGAAGCAGCATTTGCGGTGGCCTCTGGATCTAAAAGGGATAAACAAGACCTTCCTTCGCCTGACAAGGCCCTACCGCCTAAAGTAATGGCGTCTGCCGATTTGGTTTTAACTGAACTAAAACAACTGAAGGACCTCATTCAGGTTAATATCGACACCACAACTGCAATTCGCAATGATTTACAAACTATGTCTTCAAAAATGGAATCATTTCAAATCAGATTAGAAGATGTTGAAATGCAGGTCTCATCTCTGTTATTGAACGTCGGACCGACATCGCAGGTATCCAAGATTTTGTGCCGGGACATGGAAGATCTCTCCATTTGGAACAGATGCAATAATGTCCATATACTGGGCATCCCGGAGGGTGCAGAAGGTAAGGACATGATCTCTTTTTTGCTCCAGATGAGCCCTACCAGTTTGCAATTAGAATTTGAGCAACCTTTTGAACTGGAGCGGGCGCACAGAATTCCCTTGCGACTGCTTCGCAATTCTAAATACCCATGACATGACCGATCATCTTCAAAGCGTTATGTTATCCTCATACGCTAGCGATCTTTGCGGCAGCTAAGGCCAAAGCCCCTGTACAATTTCAAGGCTGTTCGATCCTATTTGTGCCCGATCTCGCAAAATCTACAGCGGACAGATGCAAGGCCTTCTTAGAGAGGGGCTGCAATCTTGAGCTGCCTATGACCTGCCAAGAGGCTCTTTACTTGCCTAGCCTTCACTATTTTGTAATGTCTTTGACAAGGAGTGCTTTCTTTAGCACCAGGTATTTTCTTCTCATTTTTCTTTGTATTGTTTCTTGCTACTCTACTCTCCATGCTCTGTATCTGCCTTTCTTTTTTTCACCTTCTCTTCTATCTTCCCCTGTTCTCTCTCTCAAGCGGTCTCCATCTCACTAGTGGTTAGAGTAGTGGGCTACGAACCAGGAGACCAGGGTTCAAGTCCCGCTGTTGCTCCTTGTGACCTTGGGCAAGTCACTTTACCCTCCATTGCCTCAGGTACAAAACTTAGATTGTAAGCCCTCTGGGGATAGGGAAATACCTACAGTACCTGAATGTAAACCGATGTGATATCTCAGATCGAATGTCGGTATATAAAAAGAATAAATAAATAAAGTGGTCCTTGCCTCGATCAGAGACAATATTGATTAACCAGTGGATCTTAAGAACTGCCCCGGCTCACTTATGGCGTCGACTATAATCCTCATTCAACTTGGTCTCATTGAACGTCAATGGCTTCACGCATCAGATAAAAAGGAAAAATATTTTATCTTATTTACAATCCTTACATACAGAAATTGCTCTACTTCAAGTGACCCATTTGCCTCCATCAGAATCGTTAAAGATCAAGCAACAATGGGTTGGTCAAATCTACTTTAGCCTGGCGGTACACAAAAAAAGAGGTACAGCTATATTGATCCACAAAAGATTAGCAGCTATGGTGACCCATCAAATTTCTGACCCAGATGGCCGATGGAACCTTATTCAGGCTGTAATCCACCAAGAAGCATTTATTTTCCTTAACCTATATGCTCCGACCACAGATGACCCATCTTTTTTTCAGTCTGTCTTCACACATCTTTTAACCGTAGACTCCTCTTCCACCTTCATTGGGATTTTAATCAAACCCTGTACCCATATATTAACAAGAAATTCACAGCCCACCATCCTATTCCAAATTTTGCAGAATACGTCATCATCTTATGGAAACGTTTGGACTATCGTACCCTTGGCGCTTGCTTAATCCAATGGAAAGAGATTACACCTTTTTTCATTTCCTCATTCATCTTATTCACGTATTAACCTATTTATTGATTTCTAAACAAATGGTGCCCAGAATAAGTGCTGCCTCTATCTGCCCAATTTTAGTTTCCGATCATGCTGCAATTCTCCTCAAATGTGATTTACAATCCTCTGTCACCACAGATCGTCAGTAGCGTTTCAATTCCTCGCTACTGGCGGACCCGGAGTTTCTGAGCTTGCACGTTCCAAAATTTCTGAATACTTTCAATGTAACAGTTCCCCTGGGATATAGACATCCACTCTTTGGGCTGCCTTTAAAGCCACAATTCGGGGTGAAATCATCAGCTACACCATCCATCAGAAGAAACTTCAAAAGACTGCATTAGCAACCCTTCACGCTGAGGTGCTCACCCTTGAACGCACATATATTCAACTCCTACACCACATACGTTAGATGCCTTGATCAAAACTAAACTTCAGTATAATCAGAAACTGAGTTCCAGTGTTAAACGGCATATCTTTCAGTCTAAAGCGTATTATGCTGAGAACAATAAATGTGGGCACCTGTTGGCCTCTTATTTGAAGATAAGAGCTGAAAAAAAAGTATTACCACAATACTTTCCCCCCTCCAATCAAATGCTGACTAAAGATGAGGACATCTTACAAGCTTTTAGAGACTTCTATGCAACCTTGTACAAATCAGATACCATATCGACACCTTCCTCTATCCAACAATTTTTTTCCATCCTGATTCACCCTTCTTTGTCATCCGCTCAATCTGCAACTTTGGATAAACCAATTACACGTCTGGAAATTGACAATGCTATCACTGCTCTCGCTAAAAGCAAGGCGCCAGGACCAGACGGCTTCACAACGGATTTTTTCAGGCCTTTGAAGGAATTGGTGCCATATCTGTGTGCTTATTTCTACGATATTATGTCCCATCCTGCAGCGTCCTCTATTTTTGCTAAGGCATGCATAGTGATCCTTCCTAAGCCAGGTCGAGATGATACCAACATAGGCAACTATAGGCCTATTTCTCTCTTAAATATTGACTACAAGATTTTTACCAAAATCTTGGCCACTAGGCTTGCCCAGGTCCTGCCATTTCTCATACACCCGGGTCAATCCGGTTTTATTTAAAACCGTCTAATTTCAAACAATGCTTGCCTCTTTTTTCATATTCATGAAATTGCTCACACATTGACTCACCCTGCTGTCGTAGTCTCACTAGTTGCAGAAAAGGCCTTCGACCATGTTGAATGGCCTTTTCTTTTTGAAACCCTTCAGTGGTACAACTTGGCCCTCAATTTTTATCTTGGGTCCAACTCTTATACCTTTCCCCGACCTCATAGCTGTACATTAACAATAGAAGGTTGCCTTCCTTTCAGTTGTTTAGAGGTACACGCCAAGGGTGTCCTCTTTCCCCCCTTTTATTCAACCTGGCTTTGGAACCCCTGCTCACAACCATACAGCAACTACCTCATATTGAAGACTTAACCATTGGTAATGAAACTTTTAAACTTTCTGCTTACGCTGATGATGTCCTTCTTATTCTTCTCAATCCAGAAACATCATTGCCACACATTTTGACTTTAATATCTACATACTCCTCTATCTCAGGTTACAAAATTAACTGGCATAAAACTGAGTTACTCCTTTTAAATCATATGGGTACTATGAGTGATCTCTCATATTTGCCTATACAAAAAGTCACCCAAGGTCTTAAGTATTTGGGAATTCAGTTCTATCCAGATTCAGTATATTTCAATAGCCTTCTTAGCTGCCGAAGTGGTTTAGTTGGATACATTTTAGCATTCTTGCTTAGCAAACAAAATGGTTTAGCTGGATATGTTTGTATAATGCAGTGGCTTTAACCACATAACTATATTTTAACAAGCTATGTGATGACACGTGCAATGTCATCCTGCAGTTTAATGTGAACTATAGTCTCCTTTGTCTGTCAGCTACTAAGACTTGGCAAAATGATGTCCCCCAGCAGGTATTCAAACTTCTGTGACTTAAAACGCACCTGTACATTCAGCAGGTGCATGCCAAGGAGAACTTTATACTATTAGTGGATATTTAACACACATAACAGTTCCACTATCCTGTTCTTGCTGCAGCTAACCATGTGAAAACCTTGGGTTTTTTGTTTTTCTCTAATTTTTCCGAATTTTACTTGTTTTTAAAATTAGTATAGTTATGTTAAAGAATTAGGGATTATAAATATATATTGTATTTTTTTTCCATCTATTACTTTATTTTGTTTACTTACTTTTTATTGGTTTTATTTGCGTTGTTGTTTTGTTTTGTTTTTCTTCTTTTTCTTCTTTTTATATTTGAAGTTGTGAACCGTCTTGGTCAGACTTTGTCTGTGAAAGTCGGTATAGAAAATGTTTCAAATAAATAAATAAATAAAACTTGCTATACCCACCTGATTAGAGCAGGGGAAGTTTGCTGATGTTGTACAACGGCCTCGAAAGGCCTTGCATTCTGTTATACTCTGGTGGTTTAGTGTGCCCATGGGCCTCTTCCTGACCCAGACATTCTGAGTCGGGCCAAGGGTTGACGGTGCCTCCGCATGGCTGACGGTCTACCCTCTGCCAGGCCGGCAAGCTCCCATGGCCAAACATCCGAGGATGTTGGAAGGTGAATGGTCCTCCGACCATTCCGGGCCCTTTCGGACCTGCTGCGAGCAGCATGCAGCAGCAGGCTTGGTCTGAGGTTGAGGGCAGATGGGCCTTGACATGAAGACATGACTGTGGATTGATGTGACGGCATCCAGACGAAGACACATGACTGATGCAACGGCATCCAGGGATGAAGACACATGACTGATGCGAGGGCTTCACGAGGCACAAAGACTAGGGGTTGATGCAACGGCATCCATGGCGAGGACACAAGGCTGATGCAACGGCATCCATGACGTAGACACTTGGGATCGATTCGGACGGCATCCAGACGAGACTCTTGACATCCACAAAGGCAACACGAGGCATGGACATTGGTACTGTCTCTCAGGGCACCCTACTCAGGCCACCCGCAGGACTGAGTCACGGACCACCCTGTCCGTCACGTGCCCTACACAGCCCTTGCAGACTGGTCACGGACCACGACGGGAGCGGGAGAGCACAGGAACGCACATCAGGACTAGACGGCTCAGGAGCACAGGACAACTGTCCACCGGCAGGCAGTCCACCCAGGAGTACTGCATCTGAGGGACCCCCGGCCTACCGGTACCAGAAGGCTCGAGAGCGAAGACGAGGCGAGGCGTAGGAAGGAACATCAAGGAAGGCAGGAACACCAGGACACAGGATCAGGACACCTGGACAGGACCTCAGACATGAAGACATGGAACACTGGACGAGACAAGGAGCTCCTTGAAGACTGGAAGACCTTACATGGTCTCTGGCAGGCCAGAGCCTCCAGAGCGAAGACTCACGACGACGATGCAAGGCACTGGAGAACTGACGGAGCAGCCCTTTATAGGGCTGATACAGGAAATAGTCCCAATGTGGGGCCCAGACACTTCCTGTGTCTGGCCCTTTAAATAGTAGAAGAAGATGCGGCCGCTTGCCTAGAGAGCAGGAAACAGAGGCTGTGCAGGACCATGGCCAGCGGCCTGCACAGCGTCTGTGCGTCAGACGTTAGCAGAGGCAGGGCTGAGCCTGAGCGCAGGCTCTAACGTCGGCAGCGGCTCCAGCTGCTGCAGGAGGCCCCGGGAGCGGCTCCTGCCACTACTCGAGTCCGGGGCTTTTGCGGCCTCCAGCCGCGAAGGTGGAATCTGAGTCGGGGGTGGTCCCAGCCCCGAAGACAGCCGCGGCTCCGGCCGCGGAAGCCCGGATGATGGTGGGCGGCCTCTGGGCCGCGTGGGGAAGCTGACGGCGGCGTCCTGCCGCGTCGGTGAAGAAAAGCAGCGAGGGTAAGTGGCCTGCTCGCGGGGGAACCCACGGGCAGCGCAATTCATAACAGCTGAACACTCACCTGTCTGAGCTTTTATCCTTAGGAAATTTAATAGATAAGCATCCAATTGATTTTGGAATAATAATTGTAATTTTTGAGGAAGGCTCAGTGGCAGATGGAAGACGATATCTGGCATATGCAATGGCAACATCCATGTAATACAAGCTAGCAGTTGAGGGATAGGTGTCATGCTAAATTTAAGAGTCTGTTTCACTAGGCACCTAAATTTAGGCTCCAAGAAAGGGGGAACCTATGGGATTAATTAGGAAAGGGGTGACCAACTCCAGTCCTCAAAAGCCACAAACAGGCCAGGTTTTCAGGATATCCACAATGAATATGCATGAGATAGATTTGCATACAGTGGAGGCAGTACATGTCTGTGGCTCTTGAGAACCAGAGTTAGTCACCCCCTGAGTTAGGGCGTGGAAACAAAATTAGGCTTTTGGCACTGATTTTCAACACTAAGCACCTTAGAAGCAGATGTACTAATGAACAAAATTCCTTGTTGAAAAGAGCTGGTACCACAAAAAATTGTTCAAGATACCAGCTTATTTATATTGTTTATTATCTTAAAAATCTTATGTACCACTAATAACATCATAACAATAAGCAGTGTACAACTCAAATTTTAAAAATACAAAAATTAAACTTTTCTGAATGTTAGCACTGGAATGAAAATGAGCAGATGATGTAAAGATATATCACATTGAGTATTTTCGTCTCATTGATGTTGTTATGATAACGTATGTTTTGTGGATTCTTGGGTGCTGTGGAGATGACCACGCCCGCAGGGGAGGAGCCCTATGAGGAGCCACAGCACTGGGCTAGAATCATACACACGGAACACAGGATAATTCTTTATTGTACAGCTTATAGCTCTCCACCAGAGGTGGCAGTACTAAGGAGTATATTGTTGTACTCTCAGGGACCTCAGCAGCAGGAGTCCTTCTCTCCAAGATGACATCAGGAGATTCCACAGCAGGTCTCCCAGCGAGGAGATGCTGTGGGTAAGATAGACTAAGAGTTAGAGTACTCACTAGGTGTTAGCTGTTGGCATACGATTCCACCAGGTCTTGTAGTAGAAGGTACAGGCACCGAGGCAGGGAGAGCAGGCCCTCAAGGAGCGAGTACCTGTTCTATGAAAGACACCTGAAATAAAGCAGAGGGCCCCCGAGGAGCGGGTACCCAGGTTAGCATATACCCCGAAGGGCAGAGAGAGAGAACTTCCTGCGGCAGCACGGAAGCGGCAGAGTAGTGTAGACAGGAATGGATTCGAGTCCTTGCTAACTCGGGGAGCTAGCAAATTGATGAAGGTAATATACCCAGATGGCGTGACATCAGCATGAGAGAACACCCTCGAGGTTCACGCCAAGGGTCGTACAAAGACATGGATTGCGCGCGCGCACACTAGTAGGTACCTGGGAGGAGAAATGGCGGGAGGCTGCACCATAGCCATTCTAGTGACAATAGAGAGGTCGGCTGAAAGACACAGTGGTACCCATCTTGCCCAGGTAAGTGGGAGGAGCCGAGAATAGGTTGAGGCAAGCAGGGCGAAGCCGTTGAAGACCAACGAACACAACAGTACCCCCTTCAAAGGGCGTCCACGCTATTTCCTACCAGGTCTTGGTTTTAGAGGATGCAAGTGATGGAAGTCCTGTTGCAACTCTTTATCCAGGATATTAGACATTGGTGTCCAAGAGCTTTCTTCTGGGCCATACCCTTCCCATGACAGGAGGTATTCCCATACTCTGCCTCGTCTTCTCACATCGAGAACTGCGTCTACTTTGTATTCAATGTCTTCTTCAGCATCTACAGGTGTAGCTTCTGATACCTTGTTGGGGAACTCACTAAGGATCAAAGGCTTCAATAGTGAGACGTGGAATGCATTGTGGATCTTTAAAGTAGATGGTAGCTTCAGACTGTAAGTGAGATTGTCCATCATCGGAGAATGGGAAATGGTCCAATGAAGTTAGGAGCAAAGCTAGCTGAAAGAAGTTTTAGTCTTAAGTGCTTCGTGGAAAGCCAGACTTTATCACCAGGCTTGAAGTTTGGAGTCTTGCAGTGATGAGCATCATATCTTTTCTTTGCTCGAACTCCTGTTTTAGTAAGCATCTCTTTTGTCTGAGTCCAAAGTTGTTTGATGTTTGCAGCAGTAGATTGAGCTGCTGGGGACAACACTGATAATGAAAGTGGCAGTAGTGGCATTGGTAGTCGTCCATACACCACTTTGAATGGTGTTGATCCAGTGAATGTTGCTGGATGAGAATTAATGGCAAATTCTGCCCAGGGCAACAGTTCACTCCAATCATTCTGGCGAGTTTTCATGTAGGCACGAATGAACTGCTTGAGAGTCCTTCTTCATCCTCTCTGTTTGTCTGTTGGATTGTGGATGGTATGCGGAGGTGAAGTCGAGAAAAATATCGAACTTCTTACATAGTGCCTTCCAGAAGTTAGCTGTGAATTGGGCTCCTTGATCAGAGACTATGTGCTTAGGCAAGCCATGCAGGCAGAAGATGTACATAATGAATAGCTTGGCAAGCTCCATGGTGGTGAGTAAGCCTGGGAGAGCCACAAAATGAGCTATCTTCGAGAACCGATCTACGGTTACCCAAATGGTATTGTTTCCTCCTGATGATGGTAGGTCTACCACAAAGTCTGTGGCAATATGTATCCATGGTTCTTCCGGCACTGGCAAGGGTTGGAGTAGACCCCATGTATGACCCAGCGGAGTCTTCTGTTTAGTGCAGTTTGTGCAGGAAGTGACGTAGGAGAATGTGTCTTCCTTCATAGTGGGCCACCAGTAATAGGTTTGAAGTTTAGACAGAGTTCTATGTTGACCAGGATGTCCTGAAAGTTTAGAGTCGTGGGCCCAAACCAATAACTTCTTTCTGAGGTTCTTGGGTACAATAGTCTTTCCTGCAGGTACTGAGTTGGTGGCTGCCAATATGACCTTCTCTGGGTCACTGATGTGTTACGGTTCTTCAGGTATGTCCTTGGAAAGAAATGAGCGAGATAAAGCATTAGCTGTGATATTCTTATCTCCAGGACGATACTTGAGCACAAAGATGAATCTGTTGAAAAACAGAGACCATCTCGCTTGTCTATGATTCAGGCACTGTGCGTGGCGGAGGTACTCCAGATTCTTATGGTCTGTGAAGACTGTTACTTGATGTTGCACTCCTTTGAGCCAAGGGTGTCATTCTTCGAATGCCATCTTTATAGCCAGAAGTTCCTGGAGTCCACTAGGGCAAGAGTCTTGTACTGTAAAGGTCTGCAGATCAAGGATACAGGAAGAGAGAGTGGAGGAGAAGGAGTGGTGAGACCTAAGAAGAGTCCTCCTGCAGGACTTAGGTCTGCCAGTTTCCCGGACATATAGGGCAGTTTTGGACAGCATGACCGGCTTGTCCACAGTACATACACAGCCCCAATTTCTTCCACATTCTTCTCTCTTTTGAAGTCAGATGGTTGCAGCCTAACTGCATAGGTTCTTCTTCGCCGGCTGCTGGGACCAAAGGAACAGGCCTGGGTGTGGACTTGACTCGAACTTCGCTCAGAAAGGGTTTCCTGGGAGTCTTGATCTCTTGAACCTTATCGCGAAGTCGGCGATCGATCCTGGTTGCCAATTTCACTAGTTCAGCCAAGGTCTCAGGTATCTCATGAGCAGTGAGTTCGTCTTTCAGACGAGAGTTTAGTCCTTCAAAGAAGAGGGTCTTCAGGCATCTCGGGTCCCAGGATAATTCAGACGACAGTGTCTTGAATTCGATAGCGAAGTCAGCTAGTGGTTTATTCCCTTGTTTCAGGTGAACCAAAGAAGATCCTGCAATGGTATGATCATCAAAAACTGACTTAAACAGTTCAAGAAATCATTCAAGGATTGGATCCTCGCGCTCCCACAGCGCTCCCACAGCACTCCCACAGTGAAGAGCCCCAAGACAATGCTCGTCCATCTAGATACAACAGGATGTAGGTAGTCTTGGCATAGGCCATGGGGAAGTGGCCAGGTTGTAAAGCAAAGTGCATGCAGCACTGGTTAATGAAGTTTATGCATCTCCATACTTCTCCCGAGAAGCGGTGGGAGCTGCTAGAGGCACAGTAGTCTTCACCGTCACCTCAGATGGTTCTGCTTCTTTACCTGAGGTGGAAGGCGAGTTCATCTGTGTGTGCAGTAGATTAAATGCAGTGGTCAGTCCTTCCAGCGCAGTCTGCTGTTCGGAGATCTGCTGAGCCAGGCCTGGAATGGCCTGCAATGCAGTGAGTTGAGCCGGATCCATGGAGTTAGCAATCTGTTATGATAACATGTGTTTTGAGGATCCTTGGGTGCTGTGGAGATGGGAAGGAGCCCCGTGAGGAGCCACAACACTGTGCTAGACTTGTGCACACAAAACATAGGATAATTCTTTATTGTACAGCTTGTAGATCTCCACCAGAGGTGGCAGTAGTGAGGCAGTCTGTTGTAGTCTCAGGGACCTCGGCAGCAGGAGTCTTTCTCTCCAAGATGACATCAGGAGATTCCACAGCAGGTCTCCCAGCGAGGAGATACTGTGGGTGAGATAGACTGAGAGTTAGAGTACTCACTAGGTGTTAGCTGTTGGTATGCGATTCCACCAGGTCTTATAGCAGAAGGTACAGGCACCGAGGCAGGGAGAGCAGGCCCTCGAGGAGTGAGTACCTATTCCCTGAAAGGCACCTGAGATAAAGCAGAGGGCCCCCAAGGAGTGGATACCCAGGCTAGCATATATCCCGAAGGGCAGAGAGAGAGAGAGCTTCCTGCGGCAGCACAGAAGCAGCAGAGTAGTGTAGACAGGAACGGATTCGAGTCCTTTCTAACTCGGGGAGCTAGCAAATTGATGAAGGTAATATACCCAGATGGCGTGACATCAGCATGAGGGAACATCCTCGAGGTTCGCGCCAAGGGTCATACAAAGACGTGGGTTGCACGCGCTCACCCTAGTAGATGCCTGGGAGGCTGTACCATAACCGTTCTGGGGATGTCAGAGAGGTCGGCTGAAAGATGCGGTGGTAACCATCTTGCCCAGGTAAGCGGAAGGAGCCGAGAATAAGGTCAGGCAAGCGGGGCGAAGCCGTCAAAGACCGACGGACTCAATGGAATGCTAAAAATGTTTATTTTCATGATTAAATTGAAGCCTGTATGAACACACTGAAAGGCTATAAACATCACCAATATGAACAAATAACATTTTCATAAACAAAAGAAATTGAACCTCACCTAGAAGGTGGAAATGGTTGAAGGAATGTGACATTCCCACAGAATAAAGTTCTATAAGTGAAAACCAAGCATAGAGGAACAACCACGAGATTTTCCTCTACCAATCTCATTTTCTGTGTCAGAGTATTATCCATTCTTTGATGTACATGGACAGGGGGTCTGATTCATCCAAAGTATTTACTATAGACACAGAATGAGAGAAAAAAAAACTTTAATAAACCAGACCTAGTATGATTTGTATTGTTAAATATTGGATCAAGGAGACTTGAATAATTCAGACTCCTTCAAACTAACAAATTGGCAAAAGACAGTTGACTAGTAGTTTAAAAGAAAAACATCTCAATTAACTTCATTTTCATTTACCCATAATTCCTCTTGATGCTAATTATTTTTCATACTTGTTTAGCCTATTCGCTGAAGTGATAGTCCCCTTGGTAGTAGATTCTACTGCCAGAAACTTGTCTGTGCCAAAATAGATATTTGAAACAGAAGGCAAGGCCATTGAATGGTCAAACAAGAGCAATCATCTTATTGATTGCACAACACACTGAAAAGGGGGAAATTACATTTCAAAATCTTGAATTACAAAATATTTTAAGTGCTTTTTCATGTTTGTTTGTTTTTTTTAACTATTATACCTGCATGTGATTAAGTGGGCCTCTGTTAGGCAATGGACATTGGCAATGTAGTATAATCTTATTTTCCCTTTGAGTCCTGCAGTCACAGTAATACATTCCAACAGTATAGGTTTTATAACATAATCATGTTATGTTTCCTTCTTAAGGAAACACCAATTTTCTTTTTTTTTTTGTAATGCATTGTATCTGCACATATTTTGTCATATTATATCTAGGCAGGATTTCCTATTGAATCAATATGCACCAGGAATCAAGACTTAAAAGTCAAACAATCCATTTTGTTCAAGCAGGTTGATGTGAATAAACAAAAATGACTCAAAAGATAAGATCATTACAATGTATTGCTCTGCATGAACTTAGAAAATAGCCACTGCTTTTACTAGCAACGGTAACATGGAATAGACTTAGTTTTTGGGCACTTGCCAGGTTCTTATGGCCTGGATTAGCCACTGTTGGGAAACAGGATGCTGGGCTTGATGGACCCTTGGTCTGACCCTGTTATGAATCCTCCTGTAGCTGTGCTACGGGAGGCTTCTCACCTCTTTCCTGGAGGCCACTCCGAAGCTGGGGTCTCACCTACAAACTAACCAGGATTTGCTCCAGGGCCTGGGAGGCCTTCGATGTCCTTGGGGCCTGCCTGAGGCTTGCTTCAGTCTGCATGGACTTCCTGGTTTGGGCCATGCCCTTCTCCCTAGGGGCCGGCCCACAGCACTTCTCCTCAGTTATAGGGCCAGCTAGGTGTGGCCCATCCAAACTCCTTGCAGGGAGTTGCCTGTCTTCAGCCCTATAAAAGGACTTCAACTTCCACTCAGCTTTGCCTTCGTAATGAGACAGTCGTCTGAGGAGCTTCTCCTTCCCCTTGGACTCCATGTTCCTGCTCTTGCTTGGTGTTCCAGCATTCTAAGGGATCCCTCTTTGTTTCGTCTCTGCTGTTCCTGATCCCGGTCTCTGATGTCCTGATGTTCCTGTCGTCCTTCATCTCTTCCTTCCTGATGTTCCAGAAGGCCTGACATCCTCGATGGCTAGAGGTCCGTATGTACCTGATCTCCTGATGTCTGTTCCTGCAATGTTCCAGCTCCCCGAGTCCTCCAGATGGCCACCCCGAGGGTAAATCCGTTCCTGTTTCTGATCACTGGAACCTCTGCCAGTTGGATTCCTTTCCTGAGCTTGACGTCTTCCGTCTCTGCCCTCCTGATGTTCATGACGTCCTCTTTCTCTGCCCTCCTGATGTTCCAGAAGGCCTGATGTCCTCGATGGCTAGAGGTCCTTTTGTACCTGATCTTCCTGATGTTTGTTCCTGCAATGTTCCAGCTCTCTGAGTCCTCCAGATGGCCACCCCGAGGGTAAATATGTTCCGTCCGGTTCCTGTTTCCAGTCATTGGAGCCTCTGCCTGTTGGATTCCTTTCCTGAGCCTGCCCTGCTCCCGCGTAGTCCATGACCGGCCTCCTTAGGCTGTGTAGGGCGCATAGAGGACAGGGTGGTCCGTGACCAGTCCATTGGGTCCGCCCTGAGTAGTGGGCTGTGTAGGGTGCCCTGAGGAACAGTGCCCACTTGTCTTCGTCTAAGTCTTCCAAATCCTTTTTGTCTCGTCTGGATTTCCCAAGGTCCGCAAGAATTATCCTTGCCTCGGACGTTCCTGATGCACTGAGCCTCCATCTACTCTAGTTCCAGATGCCTTCCATGGGAGAGCTTCCATCCGCTCGCCCTTCCGGAGGTCTTTCATTCCTGTTGTTGATAGAGATGTGAATCGTGTGATCGATCGTCTTAACGATCGATTTCGGCTGGGGGGGGAGGGAATCGGATCGTCGCAGTTTTGTTTTTTTAAATATCATGTAAATCGTAAATCGGGGGAGGGCGGGAAAACCGGCACACTAAAACAACCCTAAAACCCACCCCAACCCTTTAAAATAAATCCCCCACCCTCCCGAACCCCCCCAAAATGTCTTAAATTACCTGGGGTCCAGTGGGGGGGTCCCAGTGTGATCTTCCACTCTCGGGCACACTAAAACAACCCTAAAACCTACCCCGACCCTTTAAAATAAAACCCCCACCCTCCCCCGAACCCCCCCAAAATGTCTTAAATTACCTGGGGTCCAGTGGGGGGGTCCCGGTGTGATGTTCCACTCTCGGGCCACGGGTGCATTTGATAGAAATGGCGCCGGCGCTACCTTTGCCCTGTCATATGACAGGGCAAAGGTAGCGCCGGCGCCATTTTGGTTCCTGTCCCCCGACGTCGCGAGCATAGGAGATCGCTCCCGGACCCCCGCTGGACCCCCAGGGACTTTTGGCCAGCTTGGGGGGCCTCCTGACCCCCACAAGACTTGCCAAAAGTCCAGCGGGGGTCCGGGAACGACCTCCTGCACTCGAATCGTGTTGCCGTAATGCAAAATGGCCGTATGGCTGGCGCCATTTTGCATTACGGCAACACGATTCGAGTGCAGGAGGTCGTTCCCGGACCCCCGCTGGACTTTTGGCAAGTCTTGTGGGGGTCAGGAGGCCCCCCGAAGCTGGCCAAAAGTCCCAAAAGGTAGCGCCGGCGCCATTTCTATCAAATGCACCCATGGCCCGAGAGTGGAACATCACACCGGGACCCCCCCACTGGACCCCAGGTAATTTAAGACATTTTGGGGGGGTTCGGGAGGGTGGGGGATTTATTTTAAAGGGTCGGGTGGGTTTTAAGGTTGTTTTAGTGTGCCGGTTTTCCCGCCCTCCCCCTTCCCCTCCCCCCTCCCCCAATTTACGATTTTTGACGATAAATCGGGGGAATTCCTATTATATATCACCTCTAACGATTTTTGACGATTTAAAATATATCGGACGATATTTTAAATCGTCAAAAAACGATTCACATCCCTAGTTGTTGATGCCTTGTGTTCTTCTCCTGAGTCCTGAAGCCTTCATCTCAGCCTTCAAGCTTCAGCCCTTGTCAGCCCTCATCTCTTGTCTGACCTGCCACCTGTGCTGCTCCCTGCAGCAGGTCCGAAAGGGCTGGGAGTAGTCTGAGGACCACTCAGAGACCAACCTTGCGTGGTTGGCCTCATTCAGGCATGCAGGACGGCAGGGGCCTGGTCACCTCCAACCCTAGATGAGGCCCGTCTTACCGCAAGGGGCACACATCTCACCCCCAGCGCTCCCAGCCAGCGGAGCGCAACAGACCCAATATGGCATGTTCTTATGTTCTTATGTATTTCATGATCTTCCTTCATCTCACACTAAACCCCTTCAGATGGTTCAAAACACGGCTGCGAGAATATTAACTAACACACGGAGAAGAGACCACATATCACCAATCCTCAAAGACCTGCACTGGCTGCCAATTCACTACAGAATCATATATAAGTCCATAACCACTATTTTCAAAGCCATACATCAACACTCTCAGCTCAACCTTCAAATTCCTCTCAAAAAATTTACGTCCAACAGACCAATCAGAGAGTCCTATAGAGAAACCCTACAAGTACCACTCTCCAAATCCATGAGGCACATAACCGCCAGAGACAGGGCTTTCTCCACTGCAGGACCAACACTGTGGAATTCCATCCCACCAGATTTGCGACAGGAACCCTGCCTTCCCACATTTAGGAAAAGACTCAAAACGTGGCTATTCATGAAAGCCTTTCCTGAACTGAACTGAACCTATTCCATTATTAACTAGTCGCTCAGACTTTGCCTTAATCATGGTAATTAATATCCCTACCTCATAAGGCAATTCATTAATGCTTTAAGCACATGGACTGGCATATATGTTCTCTCTATTTAAACCCCTGCTTCTTTTCTATGCTCCAAGTTGTATTACTCCCTTGTTTTATTGTAACTGCATTCCTTAGCCTTCTCTTGTTTAATGTTTTATTACTATTATTATTATTATTATTATTATTATTAGGATCAATGTTATTTTTACCTCTTTGTTCCCTATCCACTTGTTAATTGTAAACCGACATGATGCGATATTTATCGCGAATGCCGGTATAGAAAAACTTTAATAAATAAATAAATAAATAAATAAATAAATGATCAAAATGGTGATGAAGATAAATGTTTCTATTTCTCTGAGCAGTCATTGAATTATTAAATAGAAAACTGATAATTTATCAGGCTAGGTTCTATTTTATAGTTTTACCTTTACAAAGAAATACACTTGTAATTATTGTCATATTTCATATATATCTATATTTATCTATCTATATAATATATGGGAATAGATACAAGTTTGCTGATGTAGGGATTTCTCACTGCTTAGAGTTAATGACCAAAATGACAATTACTTTGGCAAAATGTCCCTCTTCTTTTTGCAGTATCATCCATAATTCAGAAATGTTAAAATTCATAGTGACCACATAAGAAACTTGCAAGGCTATACAGTACAAGTCCGAGAAAGATCATGCATTTTTCATTTCCATCACATTTTTTAACTATGTACTCTGATGAAGTACAGTAGGGTAATTTTTCAAATTTCCGACATACAATGAAGAGTCAAAATGTTCTATGTCTACTCCTACAACTTACTGTGTAACCAACTTTTCTTTCCAAAATGTGTACATTTATTACTGTTAGTACTAGAAAAGCATTAAATCTTTTGCAGATCTTCAAACTACAGTATATTTGGTATGCTATGGGAATTATCATCCATTTGCAAACCTCCAAACTTTCCTCTAGGGCTTACGTATTCACACTTTAGGTAATGGACCAGATGTGACTTGCAATTAGTGCCAGAATTGTTCACTCAAAAAACTCTTAAGATCATTCAGAAAACCCAAGACAAACATAACATTCCATAATCTTGTATTTTACCAAGATCACATACAACCATATGTCATCCTGACTAGGCTTGTTTGTTTTCTTCCCATGTAATCTTTATTTCTGGAAAATTCAGTTGTGGGAAGGATTATTATTTAAAATGTAACTTTATCTAAAAAGGATCATTCCAAATAAATTTGATCTCTGTAGGTTGAATAGAGACAAAAATATGATTAGTAACTACCCTAAAAGTCAAGATGTGGGGGATATTTGGCTGAAAATTAAAATATTCCACATGACTAAAGAATAGATATTCAGAGGACAGAGAAAGGAAACCTCAATAGATTAAATACTTATGCCTTCTGTTTTACCCACACATAACCACAGATACACTTAAATGCATGTGTGCAGTTACTCACCTCTGGTAGCCTCACACATAAGTAACTCTTGGGCCAGAACCCTGCTGTAGCTTTACAGCTTCCCTTACAACACTGTAAAGGTTTTTCATTTGAAGGAAAATAGGAACACTAGCTTAAAAAAAAACCTTTTTTTAAATATTCTGCCATATAACACTCCCAAAACTTGTAGTAATGCTCCCCTATTTAAAAAAATGGTTAAATATTCTCCATGGTGAAGAAAAAGCTATTTTTAAAGGTCAATGATACTTTTCCTGCCAGAGATCAAAGCCTTTACCTTTTATCAACCAGTTTGGCCTATGCTAACAACTATATCAATCTATGTAACATTCATACTATCTGTGTGATCCTAATGTTATCACTACTTCTTGCACTCATTTACATCTTATTCATACTTTCCTTCTCTATGATTTCTATTTATTTATTTCAAATATTTATAGAACCCTACAGTGATCAAGTCATGCTGTGGATTACAAATTCAACATGAAACAATGATATAAAAATAATCAAACATCATAGTCAACATAAAAACAATATAAAAATAATAAATATCATAAACATACATAGTAAGATGCATCATTATATTAAGTATCTAAATTTAACCAGAAATATTAGGGAATGCTTCTTGAAAGAGAGATCCCTTAAGCATCTTGTTAAACATTTTAAATCCTTCATAGATATTAACTCATCAGACAAAAGATTCCATAACTGGTCCTATAATGGATAAAGCATGATGTTACATGTCTTGTAGATGGGCCACCTTTACAGTAAGTACCTCAAGAAAGTGATAGCCTATTGAATGCAATATCTGGGTTAGGAGAAATGCTTTAAACAACCTGGACAAATATGGAGGCGGAAGCTCTTACTTTCCTAAACTACATCACATATACATAGAATCTCCAGGACTAGAGATGGCAGAAAACAGATACAGTCATTAGCATATAGCTCAGCTACATTAATATGTAGAAATTAATTATATATACTATTCAAAACACTAGGTAGAACCACTGGAGTTATAACTCTATAATACAACCTATTCCAAACATATTTCTCACATATCCCTCCTTTATGCTATATAAACCTGTACCTAATTACCCATATTTTTTAGCATTTTGTAAAGGAACCAGGTTGTCGGTGCTGCATAACCTCTAGTACTTGTTGGTGATGTGCGGAGTCCAGTGTTCATTGTGCTGCAAAAGGTCTGGGGCTCAGCATTGCTTTGCATAGTCTGGTGTTCATTGATGCTGTGCAAGGTTCAGTGCTCATCTGTGCTGCATGGAGCCGACAGTGCTCTGTGAAGTACAACATTCCCAAGGGCTCATGCAAGTGTATTAGGCAACCTAAGCAAACTCCCTCCTCCTCCAAGACTTACCTATTGGGGGCAGTTCCAGCACAGTGCTCCATTCTTTGGTGGCAGTGGCTTTGACATAGCACTCCTCTCAATCTCTTCCTCCACCGTCTGCCCAACAGTCCTCTCTTTGCCCTCTGCCCATAGTGCCCAGCATGTGCTCTCTCTTTGCCCAGTACCTCTCCTTTCTCCCCTCCATGCTCAGCATGCCAACATCCCTTCAATCTTTATGCCCTCTTTCCACAATGCCAGCATTCTGTCTCTTTCCGCCACACCTGCTCAGCAAACACTATAGCTTAAGCATCCTCCCCCCTGCCACCTCTTCCCAAGGCCAAGCTTTCTCCTGCTTTCGCCACTGTTGGCCCAGGCCTCTTTTGCCATGTGGGGGCCCCTATTTTTGAGAACTATATAAATCTAATTATGACATTTTTCACATAGAACTGTATATTTCTTTAAAATCTCTTTGTAGGTTTCCTCTTCTCTCGGCTTAAAAAATATTATTGAATGACATGCTTAGAGGGGAATCTACTACAATGTTGTTAACATTACCCAAGCACATGAGTAAACCTGCATTTATTACGCATACTAATGGATAATGATAATGTCTTGCAACTGAGCCCAGAAAGTAAAGTATGTACTTCCCTTACCTATGGACTTTACTGCAAAAAAGCCAACTACACCTTGAGGTGCAGTTTATTTGTTCACAATAAAGCATTTGTGAAACAGCACACATACTTTATCGCTACACTAATAGGTAGTTAGGTGTTTTGCATAATTTCACATCTTATTACCGCATTAGCATGGTTTAAGTACATTAACACACAAAAGCTAAAATGCATGTCAAAAGAGCTGTTAGCATGTGATCAACTAGTTTTTATGTATTAACAGTACATTGGCTGATGAGAGAGAAATTTTGTCCACAAAGATCTGGTTTAGCTTTGTGACACTTTGCCCCAGAATTCTTCGCTCATAGGCTTGCTAGGACAGTCCAGTAGTTTGTCTTGTAGCAATAAAGAAAAGCAGATGCTCTGAAAACTGTAAGTTATTTAAAGAACTATGGCTATCGTGCAGTAGCACATCTTTAACATACTGTAGGTGCTGTAAGAACATCTGCTGTACTACCAATATGCATATCACATAAATGTAGCACAGCTGTATCAGATAATACTACCTTCTGCAGGTTTAAAACCATTTTCAATAATCCATTTGGATAGTATTAATTTCATGACAGCTTTATTCAGAGATAGTTGAGAAGATTTTACATCAATGTTTTGTTATTGCTTTTTAGTTTTACTGAGATATTGGTATCCTTTAAGAGACAATGATGGATTGCTGCTTTAATGCTTGATCAGTAGGACTGGGCATATTAAAAAAAAAAAAAAATCAGTCCACAAATTCAGATTTCACTGAAGTTGAGATACAGCTTGCAGAAATTGACCCATAAAATGCCAGTGAAGTTCACATGAATTTATCCCATGCTTCTATTTTTCATGGAAATTTGCTGAAATTTGCAGACAACCTTCAAGGAAAACTTCCTGGTTCTGTCTCATGTGTGGGCTGGGTACTAATGCAGACAATGAGAACCTGTACAAGAGAACACATACAAGAACCATATACCGATTCCCTCTTCCCTTGGCAGATTTACAAATAAGAATTTTTGCAGATGTCATGCAAATGTTATGGTTAATGGTGTTTGGGTGGATCCTTGGACATTGTGGCAGCTGACCACGTCCACGGGGGCAGTCCGGTGAGGGACCACCGGGGTCAGGCTAGACTCCGGACAGACAAACACAGATTTGAATCTTTTATTATACAGTTTAAGTGACCACCAGAGGTGGCAGTAGTGAGTAGTGGTTGTAAAGCCCAGCTGGGCGCGTCTCACACAGAATGCTGGAACAGTGGATCCTCTGCAAGGCAGTGCTGTAGTAGAAAGAGACTGAGAGTTATGAGCACACAATAAGATTAACATTCAGAGTCCCAATGTAGAAATAGGAGAAGCTCCGAGACAGGCCCTCGAGGAACGAGGCTCTGATCCCTTAGAGCAGAGAGACTCGGTAGCGTTGTACTCACTTAGCAGTAACAGAGATTCCACTAGATGAGAGGTCTGGCACCGGAGCGGAGAGCAGGCCCTTGAGGAGCGAGTACTTGGTTCCAGTGAAGCAGTACTGTGGAGAGAGATGGTCTCTGTACTCACTGATGGTAACTGTAAGTTAGTTCTTCCAAGTAGAAGGGTAGAGGTTGCAGGCAGCGACACAGGAAACATGGGCCCTCGAGGGCGAGTATCGGTTTCCTGATAGCACCTGAAAGAAGCAAAGAGGCCCCCGAGGAGCGGCTACCCCGTTAGAGACCCCGAAGGATAGTAAGAGTTCCAGAGAGCGCTAGAGTGGCAGAGTAGCTTAGGAACGGAGAGCGAATTCCATTCGAACGAATCCCAATGCTAACTCAACGAGCTAGCAAATACTGTTGGCAGATATACCCAGAAGTCAGAACAGGGGGATGCCCCTGAGGTTCACACCAATGTAGAGTTAAAGATGAGGGCGGCGTGCTCACACGCGCCCTAAAGGTACCTTGAAGGAGAATGGAGGGAGGCAGCACCAAAGCCGGGCCGGGGACGCCAGAGAGAACGGCAAGCAGATGCCGCGACGGCCATCAGTCCAAGGTGAGCAGGAGGAGCCGAAAGTAGAGAGAGGTAGGTGGGGCGAAACTGTCGAAGACTGACGGACGCAACAGTACCCCCCTTCAAAGGGCGGCCTCCAACCCTTTTACAAGGTTTTGGTTTATGTGGATGCATCTGATGAAACTGAAGAAGCATCTCCTTATCCAGGATATTTCCCATCGGCTCCCAAGAATTTTCCTCGGGGCCATAACCTTCCCAAGACAGAAGGTATTCCCAAGTTTTGCCACATCTTCTTACATCCAGAACAGCTTCAACCTTATATTCAAGGTCTTCTTCTGTGGTAATAGAAGTTGGTTCTGGAGACTTGGATGAGAACCCACTGAGAATGAGTGGTTTCAAAAGTGAAACGTGGAATGCGTTATGGATTTTTAATTCAGGTGGTAGCTTCAGACTGTATGTAATGTTGCCAAGATGTCGAAGAATTGGAAACGGCCCAACGTAGCATGGAGCAAATCGATTAGAAGGTAACTTTAGTCTCAAATGCTTAGTTGACAGCCAGACTTTGTCACCAGGTTGAAATACAGGCGCTTTAGAGTGATGAGCGTCGTATGATTTCTTTGCTCGTTCTCCTGCTTTGATTAGCATGTATTTAGTCTGAGTCCATAATTGATGGACATCATCAGCAGTGGATTGAGCTGCTGGGGATGACACTGAGAGAGTCAGTGGAAGTGGCGGTGAAGGTAGTCATCCATAAACCACTTCGAATGGTGTTGATCCAGTGGATGATGCTGGATGTGAGTTAATGGCGAATTCTGTCCATGGCAACAGTTCGGCCCAGTTATTCTGATGGCAACTCACATAGGAACTGTTTTAGGGTCCTATTCATCCTCTCAGTTTGGCCATTAGATTAATGATGATAGGCAGATGTATAATCCAGAGAGATGTCAAATAGCTTGCAAAAAGCCTTCCAGAATTTTGCCGTGAATTGAGATCCTCTATCAGAGATAATGTGCTTCGGTAGGCCATTTGTCGAAAGATGTATACGATGAAGAGCTTAGCAAGCTCCAAGGCTGAGGGTAAGCCAGGCAGCACCACGAAATGAGTCATCTTACTGAAATGGTCAACCGTCACCCAGATAGTATTCATTCCTCCAGAAAGAGGCAGATCAACTACAAAGTCTGTAGCGATGTGAGTCCATGGCTCCTCTGGAACTGGCAGCGGTTGCAGCAATCCCCAGGGCTGACCAGAAGTTAGCTTATGTTTAGCAAATTTGGAGCATGACACTACATAGGAATACGTGTCTTTCTTGATAGTAGGCCATCAATAGTACTTCTTTAATTTCAGCAGGATACGGCGTTGACCAGGATGGCCAGCCAGCTTGGAATCATGAGCCCAGTGTAGTAGTTTCTTTCTGAAGTTCTTTGGTACAATCGTTTTTCTGGCAGGCACAGAATGGGTAGCCGCCAAGATGACTTTCTTCGGGTTGATGATATGCTGAGGTTCTTCAGGAACATTCTCAGAAAGGAAAGAGCGAGACAGAGCATCAGCTCTGGTATTCTTGTCTCCGGGACGGTATTTGAGCACGAAGTCAAAGCGATTAAAAAAACAAGGACCATGTGGCTTGTCTGTGGTTAAGACGTTGCGCATGACGGAGATACTCTAGATTCTTGTGGTCCGAGAATACGGTAATTTGATGTTGGGTGCCTTTGAGCCAAGGCCATCATTCCTTGAATGCCATTTTAATAGGCAGGAGCTCTTTATCTCCGATCCCATAGTTCTTCTCTGCAGGAGAAAAGTGCCGCGAGAAAAAGGAGCAGGGATATAAGGCTTTAGAATCTCGTTTGGCTCAACATGGCCCCTACTCCAACATCTGAAGCGTCAACCTTCACGATGAAGGATCTGTTGGGGTCCGGGTGACGCAAACATGGCTCAGTGGAAAAGGCAGTCTTTAATTTCTCGAACGCGGAAATGGCCTCCACAGACCATTTTGAAGCATTAGCCCCTTTCCATGTATTTGCAGTTAAGGGCACTATCAAAGAAGAATAGTTCTTTATGAAGCTTCTATAGTAGTTTGTAAACCCCAAAACTTGTCTCAGGGCCTTCAGACTGGTAGGTTGAGACCAATTCTTGATACTCTCTAATTTTTGGGGATCCATCTGGAAGCCTTGTTTCGATACAACGTAGCCAAGAAAAGGCACAGATTCTTTGTGAAACTCGGATTTCAACAATTTTGCATAGAGGCGGTGTTCTCGAAGTCTCAGTAATACTTTTTTACCATCTGCTAGATGAGTAGACATATCTTGTGAAAATATCAAGATGTCATCTAGGTAGACAATGGCACATTTGTACAGAAGGTCCCACAGATTGTCGTTCATCTTCTGAAACACGGCGGGGGCATTGCACAGGCCGAAGGGCATCGCCAAATATTCAAAATGGCCATCTTGAGTGTTGAAAGCTGTTTTCCACTTGTCGCCTTCGCGAATGAGAACCAAGTTATAGGCTGCCTTTAGGTCAAGTTTTGAGAATATCTTGGCTCCTTGAAGTCGATCAAAAAGCTCTGAGATCAGAGGTAAGGGGTATCGGTCTTTAATCGTGATCTTGTTCAGAGTTTGATAGTCAATACATGGACACAGTGTACCATACTTCTTCCCCACGAAGAAGAAGCCTGCGCCCGCAGGAGATGGTCTAATGAAACCTTTTTTGCAAATTTTCCTCAATGTACTCAGACATGGCTTTGTTCTCCACCATTGACAATGGGTAGTCACGTCCCTTAGGTTCAGCATTAGGTTTCAGTCTTATGGCGCAGTCATAAGTTCTATGTGGCGGAAGGATGTCAGCAGCTTCTTTGG
Source organism: Rhinatrema bivittatum (assembly GCF_901001135.1). Classification (NCBI taxonomy): domain Eukaryota; kingdom Metazoa; phylum Chordata; class Amphibia; order Gymnophiona; family Rhinatrematidae; genus Rhinatrema; species Rhinatrema bivittatum. The sequence continues at coordinate 34,512,148 of NC_042624.1, read as the reverse complement.
AGAAAACATCATGGAATGATGCATACTGAGGCGGCAGTCCTGGCATCACTGGATTTGTAGGCATACAGAGAATAGGAGTGACCTCCTTTAAGCATTTGCCATGGCATTCTGGGCCTCAACGGGAGAGTTTCAACGTGGCCCAGTTAAATTGCGGCATATGCAGCTGCAACCAGGGTAACCCCAGAACAATAGGGTGCATGGTCTTCTCCAAAACAAAGAAGGAAATTAATTCCATATGGAGAGCTCCGGTGTGGAGGGATACCGGTTTGGAACAACAGGTCACATTAACCGATAAAGGCTCCCCGTGTATAGATGATAAGAGTAGTGGAGTCTTCATAGTGGTGAGGGGAATCCTCAAATGTTACACTAGACATTGTAGAATAAAATTACCTCCTGCCACTGAGTCCACCAGGGTAAAGGTCTGAAATTCCAGAGGTCCACAGATCGGAGAGAAAGGGAGAGAGAGCGGAGGAGAGGGCGTAGTGAGGCCTAAGAAGAGTCCTCCCGCAGGACTTAAGCCCGTACGTTTCCCGGACATATCGGGCATGTTTGATGTTTGGACTGCATGACCAGCTTGTCCACAGTGCATGCACAATCCATTCCTCTTCCAAAGTCTTCTCTCTTTGGATGTCAAGTGACTGCGACCAAGTTGCATCGGTTCTTCTCCACTGGCAACAGGAGTCAAAGGAACCATCCTGAGTGCAGGTTTAGCACAAACTTCCTTCTGAACAGATCCTTTACAAGGCTTGAGTTCTTGCACCTTATCACAAAGCCGGTGATCAATTCTAGTAGCTAAGGCCACTAGCTCATCCAGCGAGTCAGGTGTTTCACGAGCAGCCAGCTCGTCCTTCAAGCGGGAATCCAAACCTTTGAAGGAGAGAGTTTTCAGGCATCTAGGGTCCCATAGTAATTCAGTCACAAGAGTCTTGAACTCTATAGCGAAATCAGGCAGTGGTCGGTTGCCCTGCTTCAGGTCCACCAAAGTAGAACCAGCGACAGTATACCGGGCAGGATCATCAAAAACAGATTTAAACAAGTCCATAAATCCATCAATATCCTGAAGTATGGGGTCTTTGCATTCCCACAGCATAGAAGCCCAAGTCAAAACCCTTCCATCCAGGTAGGATAGAATATAAGTAGTCTTGGTGTAGGCTGTGGCGAAATGAGTGGGTTGTAATGCAAAATGCATACAACACTGGTTTAAGAAACCTCTAGTTCTCTGAATCTCTCCAGAAAAACGTACTGGAGCAGCAAGAGGCACAATAGTCTTCATAGTTACTTCAGGTAACTGACCTTCATTACCAGATGAAGAACCTTGATTCCTCTGTGCGTGCAGCTGATGAAATGCAGTAGTTAGATTCTCCAATGCATCTTGTTGCTCAGCAACGCGCCGGACCAGGCCTGGAGTGGCCTGCAAGATGTTGAACTGAGCTGCATCCAAGGAGTTAGCAATCTGTTATGGTTAATGGTGTTTGGGTGGATCCTTGGACACTGTAACAGCTGACCATGCTCACGGGGGAAGTCCCATGAGGGACCACGGTGTCAGGCTAGACGCCGGACAGACAAACACAGATTTGAATCTTTTATTAGACAGTTTAAGTGACCACCAGAGGTGGCAGTAGTGAGTAGTGGCTGTAGAGCCTGGCTCGGCGCATCTCACACAGAACACTGTAACAGCGGATCCTCTGCAAGGCAGTGCTGTAGTGGAAAGAGACTGAGAGTTATGAGCACACAATAAGATTAACATTCAGAGTCCCAATGTAGAAATAGGAGAAGCTCCGAGACAGGCCCTCGAGGAGCGAAGCCCTGATCCCTTAGAGCAGAGAGACTCGGTAACGTTGTACTCACTTCGCAGTAACAGAGATTCCACTAGACGAGAGGTCTGGCACCGGAGTGGAGAGCAGGCCCTCGAGGAGCGAGTACTTGGTTCCAGTGAAGCAATACTGTGGAGAGAGATGGTCTCTGTACTCACTGATGGTAACTGTAAGTTAGTTCTTCCAAGTAGAAGGGTAGAGGTTGCAGGCAGCGACACAGGAAACATGGGCCCTCGAGGAGCGAGTACCAGTTTCCTGATAGCACCTGAAAGAAACAAAGAGGCCCTCGAGCAGCGGGTACCCCGTTAGAGACCCTGAAGAATAGTAAGAGTTCCAGATTGCGCTGGAGTGGCAGAGCAGCTTAGGAATGGAGAGCCAATCCCATCCGTACGAATCCCAATGCTAACTCAATGAGCTAGCAAATACTGTAGGCAGATAGACCCGGAAGTCGTGACGTCAGAACGGGGGGACGCCCCTGAGGTACGTGCCAACGTAGAGTTAAAGATGAGGGCGGCGTGCGCGCCCTAGAGGTACCTTGAAGGAGAATGGAGGGAGGCAGCACCAAAGCCGGTCCGGGGACGCTGGAGAGAATGGAAAGCAGACGGCGTGGCAGCCATCAGTCCAAGGTGAGCGGGAGGAGCCAAAAGTAGAGAGAGGTAGGCGGGGCGAAGCCGTCGAAGACCGACAGACTGCAACAGCAAATGATGGCGTGAACTTTGCCATGCAAACTAGAACAAGAGCTAAGAATTATTCATAACCTCCAGGTAAACAAAAGATTTGATACTGTTAAAAAAACAATTAATCACTCACCTCTCTTGCTCAGTGCAAATTAGCATTCTAGTTATTGAGGTAGATTTTAAAAGCATTGTTCGCACAAAAATGCCCACAAATGCGCGTATGTAGACCATGCGTAAGCAACACAGATTTATAGAAAGCCACTAAGTATCACATTACACCGGTGTGCACATCAAAAATAAGAGGGTGAGGCATAGCCAGGTCATAGGCGGAACATGAGCATTCCAGGATGGGGCCAACAGATACACGCGCAATTCCTTATTTTAAAATCAGAGACTGTAGCACGCATCGGCTTTTTATCCGCAGGAATTTATCAGTATTTAAAAAAAACAAAAAGAAAAAACTAGTGAAAATCAGCATGGGGGATTGAGGCTAAGAGTTGTCAGGAAATTTTAATGTTTACCAATTCAAAACAAATTCACAATTTCCTTACAACTTTTGGTCTTGACCCATCATGCTAAATTTCAACCAAAACCATTAAGTAGTTTCTACCATGTGTACAGCTGGACAGACAGACTGACTCATTGCTGATAATAGGTGCTCTTGTCTGGGGTTCTCCAAAGCTTTTAGCTTAATATGAATAATCAAATTATACTTAGTAAGGGCCAGAGCAGCAGTTTGCAATGCCACAGTTTCAAAATTAATCATTTTCTTGAAATGTTCAGAGATGGTCACTGTCTAAGAATGGGATTAATTGAAAAAGGTTAGTGGTTAAATCTTCCAGCTCACTAAGAAGTTAAATTTAAGACCAGTGTGTGTGCGCACGTGTGCATGTGTTTGCCAGCATGAGCACAATGATGCGCTGATTTTATAACATGCTCGTGAATATGTGTGCATATTAAAAAATCGGATAGCCGCATGTACGTGTATGCATGATTTTATATTGATGCGTGCAAGTGTGCGCGATTGCTGTCGCAAGCATGTTTGTGTGCGGGGAATTCTAGTAGGTACACGTGATGACGCACAGGGCATTTTTCCCAGTTTGCTCCCAGTTCACCCCAGTAAAGGAGAGGACTTCCTAAACCCCCTAACTTGCCTGCCTTTTATCCTATTAGCCCCAAGCTTAAAAACCTCACTGACTATCCTTGCTTTGTTTGTTACACAACTTACACAGAAGTAAAGTTACGCAGTAGGGGACCCCGGCGCACCCTTGTGCATGTAACTACTTACATATGCTGACTTCATTGCGCAGTCCCAGCCTACCGAGGTCCCACCCATGCCCTGCCCATTCCCCGCCCCTTTTCCAGATAACTTTTTTATGCATGTATGTATTTTATGCAATCGGAAGCCAGAAGGCAGAGAGAGAAAAAAAGAAGTAAACCGCGCCTAATTTAAAAACAAAGAGAAGGAAGTGACGAAACTTCCCAAGGCAGCCAGGTAAGAGCCCTTTAAATTCGGGCTCTTCCTCCTCGGCGTCGCGCGCCAAAGGCGCGTGACAAAGGGGCCTGCCCCTTTGTACGCCCCTTCGTACAGCCCCGAGACCCGACCCGACCTGACTCTGCAGGACTTCACAGATCTCTCTCCCTCTGAGTCTGATATCTTGCCTCCCCCAAACAGACCAAACGCCGGACCATTTCAGCCTTAAAGATAATAAGCATGCTCATCTCAGCCATTCCCACCATACATTACCACAGGAGACTCACAACATCAAAACTTACCAACTCAACCGCCCAGCTACAGCAACAACAAAAAAGACTTATTCCCATCATGCTCTCACCTCTCAACCAACTCCTGGGTCTCACTCTTTTCTCCCTAACTCTACTGAATGCTCAATCAATCGTAAAAAAAACTCACCTCTTATATGACTACCTCATGGATGAGCAACCAGACCTGTGCGCCATTACAGAAACATGGCTCAAACCCGAAGACACGGTCCTCATCAATCAACTCCCCATACAAACCTACGACATTTTCTCCGTCCCCAGATTGAAAAGAAGAGGAGGCGGCCTGCTACTCACTGCCAATAAAAAACTTGGTTTGTCATTACACTCAACTATCTCCTCACTTTCCTTAGAATTCTCAATTTTCAAATCCTCTCAGTTACAAATAGGCCTTATTTACGCCCCCCGGACGTCTTGATGCGGACCCTTCACCTTTAATAGAATACATTGTAAAACACATTAACATTGACTCACCGACCATTCTGTTAGGAGACTTCAATCTCCACGTGGACGCCACTCCTCGGTCCTCCAATTGTGAATCCTTCCTCAGCTCCCTCAGCTGCATGGGTTTCAAACAGCTAATCAACGAACCCACCCATAAAGCAGGTCACACACTAGATCTCATCTTCATCAACCAGAGCTTTACTCTAGCGTCACATATCGATTGTCTGCCAATTCCTTGGTCGGACCACAAGCTTATCTCTACTTCCCTCCGATACCAACATTCAACTCCCTCGGTAACACAGAAATCCACAGTCCAATTCAGAAAGCTATGCAACCAGGAAACCCTCAGCTCTCACCTATCCTCCGAGTTATTCCACATTGACCCTTCGGATGCTGACACTGCGCTGACCTCTTGGATAAAAATCACTAACAAAGTGGCCGATGCAACCTGCCCGCTTACAACCAAAATCATCAGTGACAACAATGACAAAAAAAAACCATGGTTCATGCCACAGTTAACAACTTTGAAACGTGAACTTAGAAAAAAGGAGCAGAACTGGTGAAGAAACCCCTCCTCATCTAACTTATCGGCCTTTAAATCACTCATGCACAAATACAGGATCGACATTCTTCAGACAAAATGAGACTTCTACTCTCAAACAATCAATCACTTCATCCACGACCCAAAAGCCCTCTTTTCCCTGGTCTCATCGCTCACCAAACCACCTTCTTCAACGATCCCAGATGACAAAGCTGCCACTAAAGCTTCCGAACTTGCCACATACTTCAAAAATAAAATAACAAACCTACTCGCCTCCCGTACAAGCAATAAAGTTCCTACCCAACATCATTCATGCTCTCCTAATCTACTACTCAGCCCAATATATCCTCAACTTTCCTCAGCCTCCTCGCCACAAATGGCCCGCTTAGAGGATTTCGAGCTTACATCTTCTTTAGAGATTGAAAACCTTTTAAAGAAACTCAAGCCATCCTCACACCCTGTTGATGCAATTCCAGCTAACCTTCTCATAACCTGCGCTAAAGACGTCGCTAAGCCTATCACCCAGATCATCAATGCCTCTCTATCACAGGGCCTGGTCCCTGACCCCCTCAAACTTGCCATCTTAAAACCCTTATTAAAAAAACCAAATCTCTCTACAGATGACCCAGCAAATTTCCGCCCGATTGCTAATCTTCCGATCATTGCCAAAATCCTGGAAAGAATAGTCAACAAGCAGCTCTCTGAATTTCTTGAAAATAACAACATCCTCTCCCCGGCTCAATTAGGCTTTCGCAAATCCCGCAGTACTGAAACTCTTCTTGAAAGAGAGAGGAGAGAGGAGAGAGAGAGAGACTACAGTCCAACTTACTTGGCAAAGCTAAGATTTCTTTACATTAAGCCTTTTTACATAGCTTTACTTTTGCCATTCTGTCTGCTGTTATTCTTATATGCTTATTTCTCCAGATATTGTTATAAGTGATTTAAATTGTTTTGTGTTAGCCTGATCCAAAAGCAATCAAGCAATCAAGCAATCAAGCAATCAAGCAGTCTGCTGTTATTCTTATATGCTTATTTCTCCAGATATTGTTATAAGTGATTTAAATTGTTTTGTGTTAGCCTGATCCAAAAGCAATCAAAATATACCAAAAAAAAAAAAAAGAGGGAGTTTTTAACAAGACACTTCACAGGTGACTTGTGCATCATAGAAGGTGATCAGGCCAGCTCTAGTCAGTCTGCTTGAAAGAGAGAGGAGAGACTACAGTCCAACTTACTTGGCAAAGCTAAGATTTCTTTACATTAAGCCTTTTTACATAGCTTTACTTTTGCCATTCTGTCTGATTCCCTCCCACCCTGCCCTTCTACCCACCCACCCCTAGGTTGGTTGTTCTAATATAGTCTACCTAACCACAATTGGAAACAGGATAAATTGGTAATTTAGTTGTTCCTTAGGTGTTATCCATCAGATAAATTTATCAAAATGAGGACTATCCAATGTAACCATTGTGGAGCATTTATTGTCAGGGAAGTCATCTGGAAACTTAGGGCTTGCCCAATTTGTGCACAACTCTCTTCCTTGAAAAAGGAGCTGACTGAGATTAAAGATCAATTAGCTTCAATTAAAGGTAATACACCCACATTGCATTACTCAGAAAATAATTCCCCAATATCACAGAAAAGCCAGGAGTCAAGAAAAGGAGATTCAGTAGGCTCAGGTAGGCCCCACAGTCACCCATTCTTGACAGATGGGCAGCCAAGAGGTACACCCCCCCACTCAAACAGGTCATTAAGAAATTCTTTACAATCCAGGATTACAGTGGGCTCTGGTAGAATTAGACCTGTGATGAGGAGACACACAATGTACCAAATGCAAAAAGAACAACAAGCCTTCTCTATATTAAAAACTGAAGAAGTTCTTGAGAAAAACATTGAAGTGTTACCAGCAAAGAGAGAGAAAATACAATGCATGCAGTATTTCAAGATCCATAACCAAAAGAAAAATCTAATTGAGATGAATAACTCTGTCAACAGTGGCACATCTACAAAAAGAAAGAGTGAAGTGAATAACAAATCTCAACTCATATCTTATAAGGAGTCCAGGAAAAGCAATAATCTTAAAGAGAGTACCTGGAAGGCTATGACCACAAATGCTCATAGTTTGGGAAATAAAATCCCAGATCTGCAGGCCCTAATGACTGAGGCAGAATTGGACATTGTTGCTATCACAGAAACATGGTTCACAGAATCTCATGAATGGGATACAACAATACCAGGCTACAACTTGTTAAGGAAGGACAGAGAGGATAGAAAAGGGGGAGGTGTGGCTCTTTATGTTAGAAACAACATCCAAGCATCTGAGCTACAAGGAAGCTGGGGTAAGGAAGAAGCTCTATGGCTCGACCTAAAAAAAGATGACGGAGCGTCCATTTATATTGGAGTGGTTTACAGGCCTCCAAACCAAAAGGAAGAGCTGGACAGAGATCTGGTTGAAGACATCCATAAGATAGGTAAGAAGGGAGAAGTGGTGATCGTGGGTGACTTTAATATGCCAGATGTAGACTGGAAAATCCCATCTGCAGAAACTAAAAATAGTAGAGCGATAGTGGATGCCATGCAAGTATCTTTGTTCAAACAAATGGTGTTGGAACCCACGAGAGAAGGAGCTATACTCGACTTAGTGCTCACTAATGCAGATAATGTCTCAGATGTCCAGGTGGGCGCCCACCTCAGCAGTAGTGATCATCAAACGGTATGGTTTAATATCACTAAAAGAATAGGGAAAAGAACCACAAAGACCCGAGTTTTACAGTTCAAAAACACACTCTTCGAGGAAATGGGGAAGTACCTGGAGGAAGAACTTAAAGGATGGGAGAACGAGAGAGATGTGGATCAACAGTGGACCAATCTAAAAGGAGCAATCACCAAGGCAACTGCTCTATATGTTAGAAATGTAAAGAAAAGCAAAAGAAAATTGAAACCTATCTGGTTCTCAAAGGAGGTGGCTGACAAAATTAAAGCTAAAAGAATAGCATTCAAGAAATATAAAAGATCCCAAAGGAAGGAGCACAAAGAAGAATATTTGTATCAACTGAGGGAGACAAAGAAATTAATCAAGTTGGCAAAAAGTCAAGCAGAAGAGAGGATTGCCAAGGAGATAAAAAATGGTGACAAAACATTTTTCAGATACATCAGCGAAAAGAGAAAGGTCCAAAGTGGTATAGTGAAATTGAAAGGTGGTAATGATCAATGTGTGGAGAGAGACGAAGAAATGGCAGAAATATTAAACGAATACTTCAGCTCTGTGTTCACTAAAGAAGACCCTGGAGAAGGACCATCTCTACACAACAAGAAATTGGAGGGAAGTGGAATGGATGAAAATCCTTTTACAGTAGAAAATGTGTGGGAAGAGCTAAAGAACCTGAAAGTGGACAAAGCCATGGGGCCTGATGGGATTCATCCAAGGATATTGAGGGAGCTCAGAGATGTTCTGGCGGCTCCGCTGTGTGACCTGTTCAATAGATCCCTAGAAACAGGAGTGGTGCTGAGTGATTGGAGAAGAGCGGTGGTGGTCCCGCTTCACAAGAGTGGGAACAGGGAGGAAGCTGGCAACTACAGACCGGTTAGCCTCACTTCGGTGGTGGGAAAAGTAATGGAGTCACTGCTGAAAGAGAGAATAGTGAACTATCTACAGTCCGGAGAATTGATGGACCAGAGGCAACATGGATTCACCAGGGGAAGATCCTGTCAGACAAATCTGATTAACTTGTTTGACTGGGTAACCAAGGAATTGGATCGAGGAAGAGCGCTTGATATCATATACTTGGATTTCAGCAAAGCTTTTGATACGGTTCCGCACAGGAGACTGGTGAATAAAACGAGAAGCTTAGGAGTGAGGGCCGAGGTGGTGACCTGGATTGCAAATTGGCTGACGGACAGAAGACAATGTGTGATGGTAAATGGAACCTTCTCTGAAGAGAGAGCGGTTTTAAGTGGTGTACCGCAAGGATCGGTGTTGGGACCGGTCCTGTTCAATATCTTTGTGAGCGACATTGCGGACGGGATAGAAGGTAAGGTTTGTCTTTTTGCGGATGACACAAAGATCAGCAACAGAGTGGACACGCCGGAAGGAGTGGAGAGAATGAGACGGGATCTAAAGAAACTGGAAGAGTGGTCGAAGATATGGCAGCTCAGATTCAATGCCAAGAAGTGCAAAGTCATGCATATGGGGAGTGGAAATCCGAATGAACTGTATTCGATGGGGGGGGAAAAGCTGATGTGCACGGAGCAGGAGAGGGACCTTGGGGTGATAGTGTCTAATGATATGAAGTCTGCAAAACAATGCGACAAGGCGATAGCAAAAGCCAGACGAATGCTGGGCTGCATAGAGAGAGGAATATCGAGTAAGAAAAGGGAAGTGATTATTCCCTTGTACAGGTCCTTGGTGAGGCCTCACCTGGAGTACTGTGTTCAGTTCTGGAGACCGTATCTACAAAAAGACAAAGACAAGATGGAAGCGGTACAGAGAAGGGCGACCAAGAAGGTGGAGGATCTTCATCGCATGACATACGAGGAGAGATTGAAGAATCTAAATATGTACACCCTGGAGGAAAGGAGGAGCAGACGTGATATGATACAGACTTTCAGATACTTGAAAGGTTTTAATGATCCAAAGACAACGACAAACCTGTTCCATAGGAAAAAAATCAGCAGAACCAGGGGTCACGATTTGAAGCTCCAGGGACGAAGATTCAGAACCAATGTCAGGAAGTATTTCTTCACGGAGAGGGTGGTAGACGCCTGGAATGCCCTTCCGGAGGATGTGGTGAAGACCAGAACTGTGAAGGACTTCAAAGGGGCGTGGGATAAACACTGTGGATCCATAAAGTCAAGAGGCCGCCAATGAAGAGTGGGTGACTCGCCAGAATGACGGCTACTGCCTGGAGACAATACCCTTATTCAATAAACATACACATGCTTACTGTGACTCCAACATCGCTCTAAGCTTCAACAGCAAGAGGAAATGTGGAAAAATGGATTTACACTCACAAAGAGGGGAGTAGCTGGCTTGTTACGGTGGTTACTACCCCAAACCAAATAAGCCTGATGCTTCACCTTCAATGCATATACAGCATAGTTCTCTGCTTCAACGGCAGGGGAGAAGAAAAAGGGTTCGCACTCACAAAGTGGGGAGTAGCTGGCTTGCTACGGCGGTTACTACCCCAAACCAATTGTGTCCGATACTTCACTTTCGATGCATATCCAGCATGGCTCTCTGCTTCAACAGCATGGGAGAAGACTGATACATCACGCATTTCCAGCATAGCTCCCTGCTTCAACAGCAGGGGAGAAGAAAAACAACCAATAAGGACTGTATAACATAGTCTGGGTAAAACAAATAAGCATGGGTGTAGCTTGCTTATTGCGGCGGTTACTACCCCTACTACCCCTAACTAATCAAGCTAGATATTTCAATGGTGGGGGTGGAAGGGAAATAGAAGCAAGAGCTAAGAGAAACAGATAAGTATGAGAGAAAAAAACGTGTGAGGCTTGCTGGGCAGACTGGATGGGCCGTTTGGTCTTCTTCTGCCGTCATTTCTATGTTTCTATGTTTTATCTCTGTCAGACAACATTCTCATGAATCTAGAAAACAAACATCCCTGCTTGCTCATCCTCCTTGATCTTTCGGCCGCCTTTGACACGGTCAACCATGATTATCTCATCGAAAGACTATCTGAGATCGGCATCAAAAACAAAGCTCTAAACTGGTTCAAATCTTTCCTCCAGAACAGATACTACAAAGTTAAGATCAATAGCAAAGAGTCAACACCATTCAGTTCCACATTAGGGGTCCCTCAAGGCTCTTCGCTATCCCCTACGTTATTCAATATCTATCTTCTCCCGCTTTGTCATCTCCTTTCCAATCTAAAGTTAACCCATTACTTATATGCAGATGACGTCCAAATCCTTATTCCTATCACCGAATCACTTCAAAAGACCGTACTTTTTTGGAACTCCTGCCTCCTCTCCATTAACAAACTCCTGTCTAACCTTAACCTGATACTCAACACTGACAAGACAGAATTCCTCCTGATCACTCAAGATGGCACCCTTCCATTGAATAGCTCTCACCTTACGCCGCTCCCAGTTCTCTCCCCATGGGTCAGAAACCTTGGGGTGGTCATGGATAACCATCTGAGCTTTTCTGATTAGGGATGTGAATCGTGTCCTCGATCGTCTTAACGATCGATTTCGGCTGGGAGGGGGAGGGAATCGTATTGTTGCCGTTTGGGGGGGTAAAATATCGTGAAAAATCGTTAAAAATCGTTAAAAATCGAAAAATCGAAAAACCGGCACATTAAAAACCCCCTAAAACCCACCCCCGACCCTTTAAATTAAATCCCCCACCAAATAACTTAAATAACCTGCGGGTCCAGCGGCGGTCCGGAACGGCAGCGGTCCGGAACGGGCTCCTGCTCTGAATCTTGTCGTCTTCAGCCGGCGCCATTTTCCAAAATGGCGCCGAAAATGGCGGCGGCCATAGACGAAAAAGATTGGACGGCAGGAGGTCCTTCCGGACCCCCGCTGGACTTTTGGCAAGTCTCGTGGGGGTCAGGAGGCCCCCCACAAGCTGGCCAAAAGTTCCTGGAGGTCCAGCGGGGGTCAGGGAGCGATTTCCCGCCGCGAATCGTTTTCGTACGGAAAATGGCGCCGGCCATACGCGTATGGCCGGCGCCATTTTCCGTACGGAAAATGGCGCCGGCAGGAGATCGACTGCAGGAGGTCGTTCAGCGAGGCGCCGGAACCCTCGCTGAACGACCTCCTGCAGTCGATCTCCTGCCGGCGCCATTTTCCGTACGAAAACGATTCGCGGCGGGAAATCGCTCCCTGACCCCCGCTGGACCTCCAGGAACTTTTGGCCAGCTTGTGGGGGGCCTCCTGACCCCCACGAGACTTGCCAAAAGTCCAGCGGGGGTCCGGAAGGACCTCCTGCCGTCCAATCTTTTTCGTCTATGGCCGCCGCCATTTTCGGCGCCATTTTGGAAAATGGCGCCGGCTGAAGACGACAAGATTCAGAGCAGGAGCCCGTTCCGGACCGCTGCCGTTCCGGACCGCCGCTGGACCCGCAGGTTATTTAAGTTATTTGGGGGGGGGTTCGGGAGGGTGGGGGATTTAATTTAAAGGGTCGGGGGTGGGTTTTAGGGGGTTTTAGTGTGCCGGCTCACGATTCTAACGATTTATAACGATAAATCGTTAGAATCTGTATTGTATTGTGTTCCATAACGGTTTAAGACGATATTAAAATTATCGGACGATAATTTTAATCGTCCTAAAACGATTCACATCCCTATTTCTGATTTCATCAACACTACGGTTAAAGAGTGCTACTACAAACTCCAAGTTCTAAAAAGGCTTCGACCCCCTCCTTCATTTTCACGATTTCAGGTCAGTGTTACAATCCATCATCTTCTCGAAAATGGACTACTGTAATTCACTGCTTCACGGTCTCCCAGTCTACACCCTAAAGCCTCTTCAACTGTTACAGAACGCTACAGCAAGGTGTCTCACTAAATCCAACAAAAGAGATCATATAACACCAATTCTAAAGAAGCTCCACTGGCTCCCAGTCAAATCTCGAATCCTGTTTAAACTTCTATCAATCACCCACAAAGCCATATTCAACAACACTCCACTGGACCTCAGAATCCCTCTTCAGCTTCACACCTCTTCCCGACCGCTAAGATTAGCACAAAGAGGAACTCTACATGCACCTCCCATGAAAACATCTTTAAGTAAAAGAGCTCTATCCACAGCAGGCCCCAAACAGTGGAATCTGCTTCCTCCGGAGCTAAGGCTGATTCATTGCCCCAACATGTTCAAAAAAAGACTCAAGACATGGCTATTCGGTCAAGCATTCCCTTAACTTACTTAGTCTTCCACAGCTCCCATAGACTGTTTTCATACTGTTGACGTCCAGAACCTATGCTCATGTTTTTACTCATCAATAAGAAATTTCTCCCTCCTCCCCCCCTCCACGAACAACCTCCCTCCCCATGCGCTAGTTTCGCTCTAATAGGGCATACTGCTACTGTTCCTAGTTATGTTATGTTATATTATCCAAGTTGTTCACTCCCTTGTTCATTGTAAGACATATGTTGTCATTGTTTTCTACTTGTTATAATGTAAACCGGAGTGATAAGTAATTCTGTTACCTGAACTTCGGTATAAAAAAAGTTATAAATAAATAAATAAATGCATGTACCAGGAGATAGGCACATGGCAGCGGGCCTTTTAAAATCCATGTGGTGCACGCGGGTCCGAGTCACGCACTTATCTGCCGGTTTTGACAAGTGTGAGCCTTTGAAAATCGACCTGTTAATATTTTAGAAACAGAAAGATATAAGGTAAAGATGGTGACTCAAATGGCCACCTGGGGCCATTCAAGGATGGCCCTCCAACCAGTAGACACTACAGGAAAAACTGCAGCTACTGCAGTAGCAAGACAAACCTCAGATCCAGCTTTCAGTGAAAGGACTCCATTTCACCTAGCAGCCCCTGGATAATACTCACTGGGGCTCTAGTCTGTCTTACATTCACATTCCTGGACTGGGCTCTCCAATTCACGTCTGGGGTCCGCCAAGCCATCCCCTAGAACAATCACCTCAAATGTTGCAACCACTTTCAATGATTTAGGGTTTGGGGAGTTTCCTGGGCCAGGTGGGATTGCTTGTTCGTTATGGCTGAATGTAACATCAGCTGGGGAGCCATCCTCCACTTTTCCAGGCAATGGACATTTCTGACAAGCTTGATTCTCCTAATATGACAAATCCTGCCATTGAAATTTGAAGGGTTTTTGAGGGGAACTACAGAGTACATGCTAATTTCCAATAATTCTGCTTGAAGTGTATATTTTATTATTTATTCTATTTATGGAAAATTTGTAAACAATTTATAAACCATGTTTGGGTTTTTCTCACCAGAAGGGCAATCTAAAAGCTGAAATAAATAAACCAGTTTACAGAGAATTTCAAAAGGCAAAACAAAGAAAAACTTCCAAGACAGCTCACAGAGGAAGCTGATATAGCATCAGCACCACCTTGGACACCTCCATGTGAGCTTACTTAAGAAGTCACCAAGCAATTCTTTCTGATTAACATATGAAAGCATAGATGTAATGGAATGTTCGTTTGCAGTATGGAACTATTTATTTGATATGGTCCCATCAGGATATACAGTGATGAACAAGTGCGTACAACATTTTACCACATCTTTGTATTAAAATTTGTTTTTTGTTTTGCTTTTTTTTTTTTAGCAATTAACCAGTTAAACAGTCAGAACTGGCATTGTCACAACAAGGGATATTATCAGAGTTGATAAAATAGAAATGGCTGACATTGTCTGTATCAGTGCTGCAAAAAACAAGACATGCAAATTCTTGTACATATCCTCAGAGTTCATTTAATTTCATTTATTTAAATTTATATATCACCTTTCCAATAGAGCCTGGAGCAGTTTACAACATGCTAAGATAAGCCAATATTACATTCAACATATTTAAAATAAAATACAAAAGTAAAATTATAAAAACCCTCTGCCCATATTCATGCTACCAGAGTAACAGCACTATGGATAGGAAGGTGTTGTTATGTTTGGGTTTTTCATGTGCCCTTGGGCCTTGGCCCGACCCCAGACGAGTCCAGGACCGAACCAAGGGTTGGTGGTGAGCCAACAAGAAGATGTTGGTAATTGAACAGTCCTCTGACCATTCCCAGCCCTATCGGACCTGCCGCATAGGATCGGCATGGAGCAGCAGGCCAGACACGAGATGAGGGCGGACAAGAGCTGAAGCTTGGCAGATGGAAGCTCCGGTCATAGAAGTCATCTGGGACTAGTGAAGATGAAGTCTCCAGGCAAGAGAAATGTCCGAGGCAAGGATAATTCTTACGGACCTTGGGAAATCCAGACAAGATGAAAAGGACTTGGAATACTTGGACGAAGACAGGTGAGCACTGTTCCTCAGGGCGCCCTACACAGCCCACTACTCAGGGCGGCCCAATGGGCTGGTCACGGACCACCCTGTCCTCTACGCGCCCTACACAGCCCAAGGAGGCTGCACAAGGACCACGCGGGAGCGGGGCAGGCTCAGGAACGGAATCCAGCAGACAGGGGCTCCAGTGACCGGAAACAGGAACCAGATGGAATGGATTTACCCTCGGAAAGGCCACCTGGAGAACTCAGAGAGCTGGAACATTGCAGGTACAGACATCAGGAAGATCAGGTACGTCAAGGACCTCCAGCCATCGAGAATATCAGGACTTCAGGAACATCCGAAGAGCAGAGACGGAGGACGTTAGGAATATCAAGATATCAAAGACCTGGACAAGGACCTCAGGAGACGAAGACATGGAACAAGAACCGAGGAGACATGGAGCTCCAATGAAGAACATGAAAGACCTGATGGAGCACTGGAAGATAAGGGCTTCCAGGAGTGAAGCAACTCCGATGCAAGGCAAAGGTGGAATGCAGGAGCAGCCCTTATATAGGGCTGGCACAGGAAACAGTCTCTAGGTGGGGCCCAGGGCATATCCAGCCGTGGGCCCTTTAAATCTTTAAGAGAGGCGCGGCCGCACACCTAAGGACGGAAGCAGGAAGCTGTGCAGGACCGTGGACAGCGGCCCTGCACCGATGTCGGCCTGGAGAAGCAGGTCTGGGCCGAGGAGCAGGCCCCGACATCAGCAGCGGCTCCCGCTGCTGCAGGAAGATCTGAGGGCGGCTCCGGCCGCCAGGCAAGCCCGAGGACTGTGGCCTTTAGCCGCAAAGATGACCACGATGTCAGCAGCTACTCCAGCTGTGAAGACCCACGGCAGCAGGCCTGCCACGCCGGGGAGGAAGTCTGTGGCTCCCACCGCTGGAGGGAACAGGAATATGGTGGGCGGCCTCCAGGCCGCAAGAGGCCAACTGAGTCCGCAGCTCCGGCCGCGCAGAAGGCCCAACATCGGCGGCTCCATGCAACGATGGCGAAGGAAGCAGCAAGGTGAGGGAGAGGCCTGCGGCAGGATTCATAACAGGTGTAAAACTAGGGGACACAATATGAAGTTCCAGGGATAGATTCAGGGGCAATATCAGGCTCTTAAGTATAATCTTACTATATTTTATACTTATTGTACTGGTAAATGTAACATCAGGACTTGCTAGAGACATAAAGTTCCTGGATGTAATAAATGATTGCTTCATGGAGCAATTGGTTCAGGAACCAACAAGAGAGGGAGCTATTTTTGATTTAATTCTTAGTGGAATACAAGATTTGGTGAGAGAGGTAACGGTGGTGGGGCCACTTGGCAACAGTGATCATAACATGATCAAATTTAAACTAATAACTGGAAGTGGGACAATAAGTAAATCTGCAGCTCTAACACTAAACTTTCAAAAGCGAAACTTTGATAAAATGAGAAAAATAGTTAGAAAAAACTGAAAGGTGCAGCTGCAAAGGTTAAAAGTGTTCAACAGGCTTGGACATTGTTTAAAAATACAATCCTAGAGGCGCAGTCCATATGTATTCCATGCATTAAGAAAGGTGGAAGGAAGGCCAAACGATTGCCGTCATGGTTAAAAGGTGAGGTGAAAGAGGCTATTTTAGACAAAAAACATCCTTCAAAAATTGAAAGAAGGATCCATCTGAAGAAAATAGGATAAAACATAAGCATTCTCAAGTTAAGTGTAAAACATTGATAAGACAGGTGAATAGAGAATTTGAAATGAAGTTGGCCATAGAGGCAAAAACTCATAATAAAAACTTTTTAAAATATATCCAAAGTAAGAAACCTGTGATTGAGTCGGTTGGACCATTAGATGACCGAGGGGTTAAAGGGGCTCTTAGGGAAGATAAGGCCATTGCAGAAAGACTAATTGACTTCTTTGCTTCTGTGTTTACTAATGAGGATGTTGGGGAGATACCAGTTCCGGAGATGGTTTTCAGGGGTGATGAGTCAGACGAACTGAATGAAATCACTGTGAACCTGGAAGATGTAGTAGGCCAGATTGACAAACTAAAGAGTAGCAAATCACCTGGACCGGATGGTATGCATCCTAGGGTACTGAAGGAACTCAGAAATGGAATTTCTGATCTATTAGTTAAAATTTGTAACCTATCATTAAAATCATCCATTGTACCTGAAGACTGGAGGGTGGCCAATGTAACCCCAATATTTAAAAAAGGCTCCAGGGGCGATCCGGGTAACTATAGACCAGTGAGCCTGACTTCAGTGCCGGGAAAAATACTGGAAACTATTCTCAAGGTCAAAATCATAGAGCATATAGAAAGACATGATTTAATGGAAAACAGTCAACATGGATTTACCCAAGGGAAGTCTTGCCTAAACAAATCTGCTTCATTTTTTTGAAGGGGTTAATAAACATGTGGATAAAGGTGAACCGGTAGATGTAGTGTATTTGGATTTTCAGAAGGCATTTGACAAAGTCCCTTCGTGGATTACAAACTGGTTAAAAGATAGGAAACAGAGAGTAGGATTAAATGGTCAATTTTCTCAGTGGAAAAGGGTAAACAGTGGAGTGCCTCAGGGATCTGTACTTGGACCGGTGCTTTTCAATATACATATAAATGATCTGGAAAGGAATACAAATTTGCGGATGATACAAAATTATTCAGAGTAGTTAAATCACAAGCAGACTTTGATACATTACAGGAGCACCTTGCAAGACTGGAAGATTGAGCATCCAAATGGCAGATGAAATTTAATGTGGACAAGTGCAAGGTATTGCATATAGGGAAAAATAACCCTTGCTGTAGTTACACGATGTTAGGTTCCATATTAGGAGCTACCACCCAGGAAAAAGATCTAGGCATCATAGTGGATAATACTTTAAAATTGTTGGCTTAGTTTGCTGCAGCAGTCAAAAAAGCAAACAGAATGTTAGGAATTATTAGGAAGGAATGGTTAATAGAACGGAAAATGTCATAATGCCTCTATATCGTTCCATGCTGAGACCGCACCTTGAATACTGTGTACAATTCTGGTCGCTGCATACCAAAAAGATATAGTTGCGATGGAGAAGGTACAGAGAAGGGCAACCAAAATGATAAAGGGGATGGAACAGCTCCCCTATGAGGAAAGGATGAAGAGGTTAGGGCTGTTCAGCTTGGAGAAGAGACGGCTGAGGGGGGATATGATAGAGGTCTTTATGATCATGAGAGGTCTTGAACGAGTAGATGTGACTCAGTTATTTACGCTTTCGAATAATAGAAGAACTAGGGGGCATTCCATGAAGTTAGCAAGTAGCACATTTAAGACTAATCGGAGAAAATTCTTTTTCACTCAACGCACAATAAAGCTCTGGAATTTGTTGCCTGAGGATGTGGTTAGTGCAGTTAGTGTAGCTGGGTTCAAAAAAGGTTTAGATAAGTTCTTGGAGGAGAAGTTCATTAACGGCTATTAATCAAGTTTACTTAGGGAATAGCCACTACTATTAATTGCTAGCATGGGATCTTCTTAGTGTTTGGGTAATTGCCAGGTTCTTGTGGCCTGGTTTGGCCTCTGTTTGAAACAGGATGCTGGGCTTGATGGACCCTTGGTCTGACCCAGCATGGCAATTTCTTATGTTCTTATTAAGTTATGTTATTTTATCTTAATAATTATTTTAATATTTTATTTTATATAAATGTGATTTGAGTTATTTTATTGTAATTTTATTGCTTTTATAAACCGTTGTGATGGCTACACCGAATGACGGTATATAAAATCAGTAAGTAAATAAATAAATCTGGAAAAAAAAATTTTCAAGAAGAGGGTGGTGGATTCCTGGAATGCCATCCTGAAGGAGGTGGTAAAAATAAAATCAGTAACAGACTTCAAGGAAGCATGGGATAAACACAGAGGATCCTTAATGGTAAGAAAATAGTCATGGAGCACTTAGGTAACCTGCATGGAGAAGTAGTTATACCCCAGAACAGCAGTGATATGGCCGCGTGGTGCTTCCTAGATGGCATGGAATATCCTGAATGAAGCAGCAGTTACAGCCCTAAAATCCACCACAGGAGTGGGTATTGGGTTTCATTTGGGAATTTGATCCACTTTGGGGCAGTGTGGATGGGGCCATTTTGATTTTTATCTGTTGTCATTTACTATGTTACTACATCTTTCAATTGCAATGTTTAAAATCTCAGTATGCCAAACGAAGAGGGTCATTTTTCAAATCACGTTAGGGCCTTATCGCAGGCTTTAGGGCCCTAACACCCGCAATAATGCCATAACGCATGCAATAAATATCTCAAATCTCATTGAGAGAGAGAGAGACTAGGGACGCACACATAGTCAACTTTTTATACCGCTGTAAGAGGGGCCATTCTGATCTCAAGGCGTGGTTTTGCTGGTGGGCTAGGTTTGGGGGGCAGTTTTACATGCATAGTCAGAGGTATGAACAGAACAGTAGACATCAGTGAAGATTTTATGTGATTTGGAGTGATAAAAGGTAGACAAAGATGAGATTTGTATAATGTACTCGCAACCTGGCTTGATGCACTCTCTACTAGCTCACTTTCTTTCTCTCTCTCTCTCTCTCTTGCGCAATTTTATAGCAAAATGAAAAATCTAGGGGTAAACAAGGTAAATCATCCATAAACCATCTATACACCTACAATTGGATGCAAAAAATAAAATCAAATAATTATCTATTGGATAGATAAATAATTAATTTATTTTAATTTTTTGCAGCATGCGATAAAATGCAGAAGGCAGAATTCTCTTCAAATATTTATTCACCCAGCACAGGAGTTTTGTGAAGTTGAGGACTTATATGGCAGACTGCAGAATTCAAAATAATTGGCCTCAGTTTTTCACATTTCCTGAGCTGTACAAATGACCAAATGCCTGGAGAAACTCAGTCAACTTCATTTTTTTTCTGCTGTAAAAAAAAAAAAAAAAAAAATTCAGGCCAACTCAGTGGATATTCTGTTTTAGGCCATGGAGATTGTCTTTTGTGTATAATTTTTTGCACTCCTGCAAATTTCACAGAATATAGACCTTAATGTTGTAATATAGTACAATAACAATTTAAATACACTAATAAATTAGAAATATAATAAAATTTGCACAAAAAATAAACTAAAATTTCTGAACAAGTGTGAAGTATTTAAAAGTAAGCATTTATTTGGAGAGGAGTGGAAGCCTAATGGTTAGAGCATCAGGTTATGGAACCAGGGAAGCCAGGGTTTAAATCCCACTGATGCTCCGTTATGATCTTGGGAAAGTCACTTCACCTTTCACTGCCTCAGGTACAAGCTTAGGGATCTCTTTACTGAGCTGGGCTAGGCATTTATCAAGTAGTCAATACCTGTATTATAGAAGCATTATCCCCCGATAACACCAGTATGCTAATGATCTCCTTTGTATGCAAAGCAGATCATTACTAGGCTGTTTCATGCTAATAAAATAATGGGGCTTGCCTAAAAAATTACAATACAAATCCTAATGCAGAGGCTAAATTAAATACTTAAGAATATCATTTTTTACTCATATAAAACTAGAATTTATTATATCCGTAAATACAATTTTAATTCTTATTACAAAATTTATACAAAAAATAGAAATACATGTACATACCAAGTTTTTAACAGGTCTACATTGTAAGACAATGAATACAAATAGATATGAATCATACCTTCACATATTCACCCATACAAAATAAAATAGGCCTAGATATAAAAATGAACACAGAAAACAACATATACAGGTAAATTCCTCAACATCTTCTTATCTTCATATCAATATATTTTACTACTCATCTCCATAAAAGTACCAATTAGCTTATGTGTCAATATCCCATTACTCATCACAGTTTTATCTTGGGTATTCCTCTTGCTGTTTCTCTATTCAACATCAACATCAACAGAACAAGTTCCCTTCATGCAATTGGGCTTCTTCAGTGGAAGATTTCCATCCGATGCCAGAGGTTGACTTCCTTCAAATTTTGCTCCGACGGCACTTCACACCGTTATATTATATGGCTCCCAATATCAATTCACATACACAAATTTCCTCTGCACAATACTTCACAAAGTCCTGCTACTTAAAGCTTCCATATTGCCGATTCATGTGCACCTGCTAGACGCCATCCTTTAGTCTCATGACAGTCTTATGCGCATACTCCAAGCCATATTATTTTCATGAAAGTTAGCTACAACTCAGGAACTGTAGCTAATTTTCTCCATGAGCATCAGGATGTTAATGCCTGTCCTGATACCTCCCAGGGCCATGACTTAAAGGGATCAATTGATCCAAAGTACCCCTTCTCCCTGGTTGAGGCCAAACTGTGGGGGTCTTGTGAGAGCCCCTGTTCCTCCCCTAGAAGTAGCCCCAGTGCACAAAATAAAAAAAAAAAAAGACTAGCAGTGCATCTTCATTGTAGATAGTATTTTTTTAAAATTCAGGACTACACTATACCATGGTGTGTATGTGTGTACCGCACTGCTGGAACACTGTTGACGCGGGAAGGAATGTGGAGGGGTAGCTGAGGCCAGTCGAGGATTGGGGTGCTGGTGAAGGACCGGATGTGCAGAAGATTTTGTGAGCAGGATCACTAGAAGCCACTCTGAGCATTGGATCCCAGGATCGCAGGTCGAAAGATTTTGACAGAGAGACATACACACACAGACTATTTGTACATAAGAGAGAGTATGTGTGTTTGAAATGGGAATGCTGGGTGGGGTGGAGAGAAAAGACACTGCTGATGTAGGGGAGAAATGAGAGTTACTGGGAGTCATACTGGGGGGAGTCCAGGAGACAGAGAGAGAAAGATAGAAAGAGGAGCCTTGTCATTGCGGTTGGCTAGCTGTGACATCAAGGGGCTTCCCCTGGGTTGCCATTTCTGCTATTAGAGGCTGCCGCTATGTGTGTGGGGGGGAGGGGACTCAACTATGACACTGAAGAGGGAACAACCTCCTCGTCAATCCAGCTCTACTCCAGCCTCCACTGGATCCAAATTGGCCCTTGCTTAAAAAATATGGAGGACCACTGCCATATACCATTAACAAGATAGGTGCAGCTGAGTCAGCATGAGTAGGGTAAACATGAGCTGAATGGCATTAAAATACAGCCAAATCAACAGGGTCATTTATCAAATAGCGTTTTCGCATGTGTTAAGCACATTTAACGCTGCAAAAACGCCTTTAACGTTTGCGATAGCACCATAACGTATGGTGCGATGCAAATCAGAAAAAGAGGAGGAGTTAGGGGTGGGCTGGGTTCACTGTTTTGTGAAGCCCTATTGCATGGTTTTAATGCAGATTGTAGCTGCACCTTATGGGTTCTCAAATGCCAGTTTTAGTAGTTTTGAGAGAGAGAGAGAGACAGAGACAGAGAGAGAGAGACTAGCCATTGTGCCCTCACACTAGATAGGTATTTATATCTCTATGGGAGGCCCACCTAGTAACTCGAGGTGAGGTTTAGGTATTAGTGTAGGGGTTAGGGGCAACTCTGGCATTAAAAGTGAGACATACGAACAGAACAGTGCTCTCTTGTGAAGATTTGATGACCTTCGGAGTGAGGAAACTCACTCAAAGATGATATTTGTGCAATGTTCTCTTAACCTAGCTTGATGGACTCTCTACCTGGATAACAGCAAGCTAGGTTGAGAGAACATTGCACAAATTTCATCTTTGAGTGAGTTTCCTCACTCCGAAGGTCATCAAATCTTCACAAGAGAGCATTGTTCTGTTCATACGTCTCACTTTGAATGTCAAAGTGGCCCCTAACCCCTCTCTCTCTCCCCCCTCCATGGCCCTGATAGGTAAGCTTAAAACATGGTCCCCCCAGTGGTTGTATGTGGCAAATACAATTCTGGCACTTATCTCAGTGTGAAAAAGTTATCGCAATTTGCGGTAACTTAGCGCTTCGCATAGGTATTAGGCACAAATTGTGATAAACTGCCTATTACCATAAAACACGCCCCTTTTTCTATTGCATGCAATATTTAGTGCATTTTGATAAATCCAGGCCTTAGAAAGCAAAAAGTGTGTTTGATGAGGGAAAGACAAAGCAAGAAACATTGTAGTCCTGATTTTGAAAAGCATTTAAGTTCCTAAAAAGTAATTTTATGTGCGTAAATGGGCCTTTGAAAATTGCCCCAGTGATTGTGCTTGTAAAATTAGGCACAGAAGCAATTTTGCATGCACTATTATGCATCCTAGAAAGAGGCATTTTGGGGGGGGGGACGACAGAGTTGGGCTGGGGATAGCATTTACACACATACTTTAGATTGATGAAAGTGTGCCTGTAAATCTATTCGCACACATTTAACTTGAGAACAGGTAGCTATAAGTGTGTGCACGCATGTTGCACTACAGTCTGCCCATACACACACATTTTCAAAGTAGACCAATGCCTTGAAAATTCTATGCACAGACTTTAGCACTAAGTGCTCTGTTATAAAATTACTCTCCCAAAGGACAAAGTGCATACGATTCCTCCCAGGAGCCCCTTAGCATCAATCTCCTCATATTGTACAAAGATCCCTACTGCATTTCACACCGATCACTGCAGGGAAGTTCTTTTTAACAAAGTAATATAGACTAGCGACTTTTTCATTTCCTCTACAGTATGTCCTGAAGAAGACTAATCACTATAAATACACATCAAGAAAAAAACGATACTTTTGACACAGAATCAGAGCAAGTATCTGATAAAACTTTCAGTCTGAAAAATGGACAGGGAAAGCTATGACAACTGCACCTGTGGTGGGAACTAAGAGGCCATCTTTAAAAAAATGTTGCCATCTACAGGCACTGTCATCACACAATACCACTGTAAAGGATTTTCCAAGTTACATAGTCATAGGAAAATCTGTTATACACATAATTCAAAGGGCTAGGTTCACCCAAGTTTATGTTTTGGCCCCTGGAGGTGAACCACCTGAAATATTTAATTTTTGTTTACTGGTCATATTTTTTAAATATTCAGTCTACAAAATAAAGATTCTATCACTGCCTGAAAAAGATATTGTTACAGTTTTGGCTGCAGTGCAACCGCCTCACCACCAGGGGTCCCTCTAGTGCTGGCTTTCCTGACAGGCCCAGTCCATCTCTTCTGTCCACTCTATGCTCTGGGTGTGCCCTTATAACCCTGCCTGACAGTTGCCTCGGTGCTTCGGCATCGAGCTCTCCTGGGCTCCCTGCTCTAGCCTTGCGCGGCCTTCGGGCCTTTCCTTGCTTTGCCCTGCGCGGCCTTTGGGCCTTTCCTTGCCTTGCCTTGCCCTGCCCTGCGCGGCCTTCGGGCCTTTTCCTTGCCTTGCGTGGCCTACGGGCCTTCTGACCTGCCTTGCTCTGCTTACGGTGTGTGGCCTACGGGCCTTCTGTGTATGTGTGG
This sequence comes from Rhinatrema bivittatum, assembly GCF_901001135.1. Taxonomy (NCBI): domain Eukaryota; kingdom Metazoa; phylum Chordata; class Amphibia; order Gymnophiona; family Rhinatrematidae; genus Rhinatrema; species Rhinatrema bivittatum. The sequence goes on along the minus strand of NC_042624.1, from coordinate 34,487,562 downwards.
CCTACGGGCCTTCTGACCTGCCTTGCTCTGCTTACGGTGTGTGGCCTACGGGCCTTCTGTGTATGTGTGGCCTACGGGCCTTCTGACCTGCCTCGCCCCGCTTACGGTGTGTGGCCTACGGGCCTTCTGTGTGTGTATGGCCTACGGGCCTTCTGACCTGCCTTGCCCCGCTTACGGTGTGTGGCCTACGGGCCTTCTGTGTGTGTGTGGCCTACGGGCCTTCTGTGTGTGTGTGTGGCCTACGGGCCTTCTGACCTGCCTTGCCCCGCTTACGGTGTGTGGCCCACGGGCCTTCTGTGTGTGTGTGTGTGGCCTACGGGCCTTCTGACCTGCCTTGCCCCGCTTACGGTGCCCTGACCCAGCCTGAACCTAGACACTGCTTTCTGCCGCCTGCCCTGACCCAGCCTGAACCTAGACACTGCTTTCTGCCGCCTGCCCTGACCCAGCCTGAACCTAGACACTGCTTTCTGCCGCCTGCCCTGACCCAGCCTGAACCTAGACACTGCTTTCTGCCGCCTGCCCTGACCCAGCCTGAACCTAGACACTGCTATCTGCTGCCTGCCCTGACCCAGCCTGAACCTAGACACTGCTTTCTGCCGCCTGCCCTGACCCAGCCTGGACCCAGACACTGCTATCTGCCGCCTGCCCTGACCCAGCCTGGACCCAGACCCTGTATTAGCCATTCTTGTCTCTCTCAACCTGGAGCCACCCTTCTGGGTGGTGTTCACGACTCCTGACCGGAGCCCAGTCGTAACAGTATGCCGAAGCCATTCACATTGGGAGAGACAGAAAGGACTCAGTATTCAGACGGTGAGTCCTCACGGTTTATTATCTGTACCATTTGTCAAACTCTGAATTATCCTACGTACCTGAACTGTTTAGCTTGTCAGCTCTCGGACCAGGATCACTGGATGTGCAGCAACTGTCACAGAAGAAATGTGTCTGTATACCAAGAATGCCTTAATTGCAATTCTCCCAAACCAGGCTGGTGGAAGTGTCTCTGTCTTCCTTGTCTTTTGCCTCCAGGCAAACCCTGCCCCCGCTGCACAGCTAACGGGCCACCGTCTCCTCATAAAGATTCAGCCAGAGCTATCACATTCTGCCCTGCTTCTGGCTCAGCTAGGAATGATTTCACCCTGGACAGTTTACTAACAGAAGATTGTAGCATAACTTGTCACAAAACCTTTTATCAAAAAGCAGCTTATACTTCAGGAAAACCAAAAACTTACCTGGCCAAGAGAACTTCTAGGACTTCCGTTCTAGGAGATCAAGCACAAAAACAGATGGAACTCATTAACCCGAGCAGGGCTCTGCTTCCCACAGCTGCTGAACAGCCTGTAAAGAGCTCCTTCCCTAGACGTCCTAGAACGGCCTGTGCCTTCTCTAACCTGCTCCTCCAGAAACAAAATCAGGAGCTTCAGACTTTGGCTCGAGGTATCAAGCCCTTGGCAGTACAATCTATGTCTTCCATATATACTACTTCTAACCTTGCTGCTCTGCCATCTGAGTTTGCTTCATCACCCCGAATGGGGTCCGAGCCTGCTTCATCGCCCCGAATGGGGTCCGAGCCTGCTTCATCGCCCCGAGAGGGGTCCGAGCCTGCTACAACGCCCCGAGAGGGGTCCGAGCCTGCTACAACGCCCCGAGAGGTGTTAGAGCCTGCTTCATCACCCCGAGAAGGGTCCGAGCCTGCTTCATCGCCCCGAGAGGGGTCCGAACCTGCTACAGCACCCCGAGAGGGGTCCGAGCCTGCTACAACGCCCCGAGAGGGGTCCGAGCCTGCTACAACGCCCGGAGAGGTGTTAGAGCCTGCTTCATCGCCCCGAAAGGGGTCCGAGCCTGCTTCATCGCCCCGAGAGGGGTCCGAACCTGCTACAGCACCCCGAGAGGGGTCCGAGCCTACTGCAGCGCCCAGAGAGGGGTCCGAGCCTGCTACAACGCCCGGAGAGGTGTTAGAGCCTGCTTCATCGCCCCGAAAGGGGTCCGAGCCTGCTTCATCGCCCCGAGAAGGGTCCGAGCCTGCTTCATCGCCCCGAGAGGGGTCCGAACCTGCTACAGCACCCCGAGAGGGGTCCGAGCCTACTGCAGAGCCCAGAGAGGTGTTCCAGCCTACTGTTTCACCCCGAGAGGGGCCCGAGCCTGCTGCACTACCCCGAGAAGAGCCTGCTGAACCGGTCCTGCTGCCGCCCCCGGAGGGGCTTAAACCGGTCCTGCTGCCACCCCCGGAGGGGCTCAAACTGGTACCACTAAAAGACTTTCTGACTCAGCCATCTGAGCCTGTTGAATTGCTCCAGCTGTTGCTGCCCTCGGAGGGGTCGGATTTCATTTTTGAGTACCCCCTGCTAAGATGGGACCCAGGAGGAGGGGGAGGCCTTGAGGAGGGGGTACTGTTACAGTTTTGGCTGCAGTGCAACCGCCTCACCACCAGGGGTCCCTCTAGTGCTGGCTTTCCTGACAGGCCCAGTCCATCTCTTCTGTCCACTCTATGCTCTGGGTGTGCCCTTATAACCCTGCCTGACAGTTGCCTCGGTGCTTTGGCATCGAGCTCTCCTGGGCTCCCTGCTCTAGCTTTGCGCTGCCTTCGGGCCTTTCCTTGCTTTGCTCTGCGCGGCCTTTGGGCCTTTCCTTGCCTTGCCTTGCCCTGCGTGGCCTTCGGGCCTTTTCCTTGCCTTGCGTGGCCTACGGGCCTTCTGATCTGCCTTGCTCTGCTTACGGTGTGTGGCCTACGGGCCTTCTGTGTATGTGTGGCCTACGGGCCTTCTGACCTGCCTCGCCCCGCTTACGGTGTGTGGCCTACGGGCCTTCTGTGTGTGTGTGTGGCCTACGGGCCTTCTGACCTGCCTTGCCCCGCTTACGGTGCCCTGACCCAGCCTGAACCTAGACACTGCTTTCTGCCGCCTGCCCTGACCCAGCCTGAACCTAGACACTGCTTTCTGCTGCCTGCCCTGACCCAGCCTGTACCTAGACACTGCTTTCTGCCGCCTGCCCTGACCCAGCCTGAACCTAGACACTGCTTTCTGCCGCCTGCCCTGACCCAGCCTGAACCTAGACACTGCTATCTGCCGCCTGCCCTGACCCAGCCTGAACCTAGACACTGCTTTCTGCCGCCTGCCCTGACCCAGCCTGGACCCAGACACTGCTATCTGCCGCCTGCCCTGACCCAGCCTGGACCCAGACCCTGTATTAGCCATTCTTGTCTCTCTCAACCTGGAGCCACCCTTCTGGGTGGTGTTCACGACTCCTGACCGGAGCCCAGTCGTAACAGATATTCAGAATATGCAGAAGAAGGAGGAGGTATCAAAGATATATTCCAGTTCTTCCATAAACCTGCCTATGAAGTAAACACCTCCTTACTATAATATACCAACATAAGTTCATCTCCCAGAGTCCTTATACACTCGTCTTCAAGACTAGTTTAATGCAGCCCTAAGCACTGTCACAGATCTGCGGCTTCCAATTGTTTCCTATGGGAGTGATTTTGACTCATAAAACTTTATTATACTTGTGGAAAAACAGAAAATCTAACTGCAGTAAACATTCTATTTTTTTTAATCTATCACATCATACCTAATCAAATGTTTGTAATCATATCTTATTTTTAAATATTGAATATTTTTCCACCAATGATCATGGGTCTTGCATTAAAAATAAAAAATAAAAATCTATAGCCTAGAATCTCATTTTTTCTCTTATCCTAATCTAAACCTCATATTCTTTACATTCACATCTGTCAAATGACACAAGCATATAATGCCTTCTCTGTACTGGAAAATGAAGATGCTCTAGCAGTGAAGGTTGAGGTGGTATCTAAATGGGAAGAAAGATAACCAATGTGCACAGAAATCCCATAATACAACCAAAAGCCATAACAGAAAGCTCCTTGTGCTGGGATACTCAGTCATCAGAGGCACTAATTTGGGAATTCATTTTGAGGGAACACTATAGTTATATGCCTTCCAGAATCCTCTGCCGGTAGAAATGCAAATCAGATAGTCAATGCAATGAAAGAAGAAAGTAAGGACTCTGAAACAATGTCATCCTGCTGTGAACCAATGATCTTGCTAGAAACAGCATTCAAGCAGTACATAGAGAGAATTTTCAGACACCGGAGAAGCAGATTATGCACATGGCAAAGACTATTGCCTTTTCAGAAGTGTTACCTGTTCATGGAGAGGGAAAGGTAAGGCTAAGTCATATAGATAATCTCAATGCATGGCTTAAAACCTGGTGTAAGAAAAAGATTTGTATACATTGAGGGCTGAAGTCATGCAAGGAACAATAAAAGGCTATATGATAAAAATGGCTAACATTTGTCTGTGGCAGGAAAAAGGATTCTAAGTGAAAAATTCAAATCATATGCCATAAGGCATTTAAACTAGAGGACAGGGTGATGGAAAGAAGTTGGAATGTTATGCCCCAACAATTCCAGGAAATGGGTGGAGAAAATGTCATAATGCCTCTGTATCGCTCCATGGTGAGACTGCACCTTGAATATTGTGTACAATTCTGGTCGCCGCATCTCAAAAAAGATATAATTGTGATGGAGAAGGTACAGAGAAGGGCTACCAAAATGATAAGGGAAATGGAACAGCTCCCCTATGAGGAAAGACTAAAGAGGTTAGGACTTTTCAGCTTGGAGAAGAGACGGCTGAGGGGGGATATGATAGAGATGTTTAAAATTATGAGAGGTCTAGAAAGGGTAGATGTGAATCGGTTATTTACTCTTTTGGATAATAGAAAGACTAGGGGGCACTCCATGAAGTTAGCATGGGGCACATTTAAAACTAATCGGAGAAAGTTCTTTTTTACTCAACGCACAATTAAACTCTGAAATTTGTTGCCAGAGGATGTGGTTAGTGCAGTTAGTATAGCTGTGTTTAAAAAAGGATTGGATAAGTTCTTGGAGGAGGTCCATTACCTGCTATTAAGTTCACTTAGAGAATAGCCACTGCCATTAGCAATGGTTACGTGGAATAGACTTAGTTTTTGGGTATTTGCCAGGTTCTTATGGCCTGGATTGGCCACTGTTGGAAACAGGATGCTGGGCTTGATGGACCCTTGGTCTGACCCAGTATGGCATTTTCTTATGTTCTTATGTTCAACAAAAATCAGCTTAATAGGGCAGAAAAGGTATCCAGGAAAAGCAGCAATCTGAGGGAGAGAAGCTGGAAATCTATAAACAGAAATGCTCATAGTCTGGTAAAATTCCAGATCTACAGGGCCTAATGGTGGAGGTGGACTTGGATATTGTTGCAATTACGGAAACATGGTTCAGTGAGTTTGATGAATGAGATACAGCCATAACAAAAGAAAGATAAAGAAGACAGAAATGGGGGAGGAGTAGCTCTTTATGTCAAAAACAATATTTGAATAACTGAAATGCAGGGGGCGTGGGGAAAGGAAGAAGCACTGTGAGCTATCTTAGAAAGAGATGATGGTATTTCCATTTACACTGATGTGGACTACAGGCCTCCAAATCAGCCAGAAGATCTGGATAAAGATCTGGCCAAAGACAACCAAAAGGTGGGAAGGAAGGATGAAGTGTGACTCATTGGAGATTTTAGTCTACCTAATGTGGATTGGAGTACCCCTACTGTCAAATCTGGAAAGAAGTAAAGAAATTGTGAATGCCCTTTAAGGTGCTATGCTCAAGCAAATGGTGGATCTGGTACTCGTGAATAGAGACAGTATCCCAAACATCTGGGTAGGAGCCCACCTGGGCACCAGTGATCATCAGACAATATGGTTGGGTATAACAGCCATAAGGGAGGGAAGTCACACAAAGGTCAAGCTCCTGGATTTAAAAAACACAAATTTCAGTAAAATGGCTTATGTACCTCAAGGAAGAACTAGAAGACAGGGAGGAAATGGGTGGACCAAACTGAAAGGAGTTATAATGAAGGTGAAAAACACTTATGTAAAAAGAGTAAAGGTAGCAGAAAAAGTAAACCAATCTGGTTCTCTAAGGTGGGGCTGAGAAAATAAAGACAATAACATGACAGAGGTCTAAAAAATCATGAAAGGACAAACAGGTAAACGTGACTCGGTTATTTACTCTTTTGGATAATAAAAGGACTAGGGGGGCTCTCCATGAAGTTAACAAGTAGCACATTTAAATCAAATCAGAGAAAATTCTCACTCAACACACAATTAAGCTCTGGAATTCATTGCCAGAGGATGTGGTTAAGGAAGCTAGCGTTGCTTTGTTTAAAAAAGCTTTGGGTAAGTTCCTGGAGGAAAAGTCCATAGACTGCTATTACTCAATTGGAAATAGCCACTGCTTATTGCCAGTATTAGTAGTGTGGGATCTATTTAATGTTTGGGTACTTACCAGGTACATGTGATTTGGATTGGCCACTGTTGAAAACAGGATACTGAACTTGATGGATCCTTGGTTTGACCCAGTATGGCAACTAAGGACTGCTTTCATAAACTTCATGTCCTAAAAAGAATAAAACCACTCTTCCACTTTCATGACTACAGAACAGATCTGCAAGCAATAATCTTCTCTAAGATAGATTACTGTAACTATCTTTTTAGGTCTCCCCTCATCTCACACCAAACCTCTTCAGATGGTTCAAAACATGGCAGTCAGAATTTTGACAAACACTAGGAGAAGAGACCACATATCTCCAATCCTCATAGACCTGCATTGGTTGCCAATTCACTATAGAATCATATAATAAGTCCATTACTACCATCTACAAATCTATCCATCACCATGCTCCGTTTAACCTACAAATCCCATTCAGAAAACATAGCTCATCCAGACCCATCAGAGAGTCTTATAGAGATTCACTACATGTACCACACCCCAAAACCTCTCAACATATAACCTTCAGAGACCGGGCCTTCTCCACAGCAGGACCACCCCTATGGAACTCCATCCCACCGGATCTGCGACAGGAACCCTGCCTGCCAACATTCAGGAAAAGGCTCAAAACGTGGTTATTTAAGAAAGCCTTTCCAGACCCCAATTGAACCTTAATTCACAGTCAATCTACTCTCAGTCCTTACCATAACACAGTAAACAATAACATTTTCAATTCCATAACTTTGTAAATAATTGCTCTTTCGATTAAATCCCTATCGCCTTTTCTTCTGCTCCCAGTTGTATACATCCCTGTTTTATTGTAACTGCGTTTTCGCTCCGCACCTGTTAAAGTTTTTATTTATTGTATTTTTCATTTTACACCCCCTTGTTAATTGTAAACCAGCATGATGTGATACCTATCTCGAATGCCGGTATAGAAAAACACTAACTAACTAACTAACTAAATAAATAAATGTTCTTATAATACTGGCATTCAATAAGTACAATCATTTCAAAAAAAGGAACAAAGGCAAGAATATCTAATGAAGCTGAAGGAAATGAGGAAATAAATCAGAATGGTGAATGCTCAAGTGGAGGAAAAGTTCGCCAAAAATGTTAAGCATTGTGACAAAACATTTTTCAGGTTTATTCCATTTTAATACATTTTTCTTTATTTTATTGTTAATATGCTTTTAGATTTTTTTTTTTTTTAGTTTTTGCAGATTTGATTCTTTTATTATGAATTTCCTTTATATGAATCACTTAGAGATTTTATGCAGATTTTAAATAAAGAAACCATAAAGCAGTGGAGGAATTGTAAGATTGAAGAGACAAGGAGCAAGTTGAGGAAATGGCAGAAGTATTTAAAAATTACTTCGGTTTGGTTTTCACTAAAAAAGACATTGCAGAAGGATCCTTCCTGGCTCGCAAGAGTACAGATGAGAGTGGGGTAGATACATCCCATTTACAGAAGAGAGTGTTTGGGAGGAATTAATAGGGATGTGAATCGTTTTAGGACGATTAAAATTATCGTCCGATAATTTTAATATCGTCTTAAACCGTTATGGAACACAATACAATAGAGATTCTAACGATTTATCGTTATAAATCGTTAGAATCGTGAGCCGGCACACTAAAACCCCCTAAAACCCACCCCTGACCCTTTAAATTAAATCCCCCACCCTCCCGAACCCCCCCCAAATAACTTAAATAACCTGCGGGTCCAGCGGCGGTCCGGAACGGCAGCGGTCCGGAACGGGCTCCTGCTCCTGAATCTTGTTGTCTTCAGCCGGCGCCATTTTCCAAAATGGCGCCGAAAAATGGCGGCTGCCATAGACGAACACGATTGGACGGCAGGAGGTCCTTCCGGACCCCCGCTGGACTTTTGGCAACTCTCGTGGGGGTCAGGAGGCCCCCCACAAGCTGGCCAAAAGTTCCTGGAGGTCCAGCGGGGGTCAGGGAGCGATTTCCCGCCGCGAATCGTTTTCGTACGGAAAATGGCGCCGGCAGGAGATCGACTGCAGGAGGTCGTTCAGCGAGGGTTCCGGCGCCTCGCTGAACAACCTCCTGCAGTCGATCTCCTGCCGGCGCCATTTTCCGTACGGAAAATACGCGTATGGCCGGCGCCATTTTCCGTACGAAAACGATTTGCGGCGGGAAATCGCTCCCTGACCCCCGCTGGACCTCCAGGAACTTTTGGCCAGCTTGTGGGGGGCCTCCTGACCCCCACGAGACTTGCCAAAAGTCCAGCGGGGGTCCGGAAGGACCTCCTGCTGTCCAATCGTGTTCGTCTATGGCCGCCGCCATTTTTCGGCGCCATTTTGGAAAATGGCGCCGGCTGAAGACAACAAGATTCAGGAGCAGGAGCCCGTTCCGGACCGCTGCCGTTCCGGACCGCCGCTGGACCCGCAGGTTATTTAAGTCATTTGGGGGGGGTTCGGGAGGGTGGGGGATTTAATTTAAAGGGTCGGGGGTGGGTTTTAGGGGTTTTAATGTGCCGGTTTTGCGATTTTTAGATTTTTCACGATTTTTCACGATATTTTACCCCCCCAAACGGCAACAATACGATTCCCTCCCCCTCCCAGCCGAAATCGATCGTTAAGACGATCGAGGACACGATTCACATCCCTAGGAATTAAGCAAATTGAAAGTGGACAAGACTATGGGGCCAAATGAGATACATCCCAGGATACTTAAGGAGTTCCGATAAGTGCTGGCAGGTCCGCTAAAGGACCTGTTCAGTAGATCCTTGGAAATGGGAGTAGTGCCTCAGGACTGGAGAAGGACGATTGTGATCCCACTTCACTAAAGAGGTAGCAGGGAGGAGGCTGAAAACTACAGATTGGTTAGCTTTACCTCAGTGGTGGGAAAATAAATGGACAGACTGCTTAAGGAAAGGACGTTGAATTATCTGCAATCCAATGGAATACAGAAACCAAAACAATATGAGGTAGATTTTAAAAGAAGTGCGTGCGGCCTACATGTGCATGCGCTACCTGGCGCGCGCACATGTACGCACAATTTTATAACATGCATGCCCCCCTTGCGCACGCCGAGCTGCGCTGCCTTCCTCCATTCCCTCCCCCCTAACCTAACCTTCCCACCCCTTCCTCTAATCTTTCCTCCCCAGCCCTACTCTATAGGGATGTGAATCGTTTTTTGATGATTTAAAATATCGTCCGATATATTTTAAATCGTCAAAAATCGTTAGAGCCGCGATACAATAACAATTTCCCCGATTTATCGTCAAAAAATCGTAAATTGGGGGAAGGGGAGGGGAAGGGGGAGGGCTGGAAAACCGGCACACTAAAACAAACCTAAAACCCACCCCGACCCTTTACAATAAATCCCCCACCCTCCCGAACCCCCCCAAAATGCCTTAAATTACCTGGGGTCCAGAGGAAGGGTCCCGGTATGATCTTTTACTCTCGGACCTCCGGGTGCGTTGTAGAAATGGCGCCGGCGCTACCTTTGCCTTGTCATATGACAGGTCAAAGGTAGCGCCGGCGCCATTTTGTTTTTTTGTCCCCCGACGTCAGGAGCATAGGAGATCGCTCCCGGACCCCCGCTGGACCTCCAGGGACTTTTGGCCAGCTTGGGGGGGCCTCCTGACCCCCACAATACTTGCCAAAAGTCCAGCGGGGGTCCGGGAATGACTTCCTGCACGCAAATCGTTTTTCCGTACGGAAAATGGCGCCGGCCATACGCAAAATGGCGCCGGCCGTAAGGCAACACGATTCGACTGCAGGAGGTCGTTCCGGACCCCCGCTGGACTTTTGGCAAGTCTTGTGGGGGTCAGGAGGCCCCCCCAAGCTGGCCAAAAGTCCCTGGGGGTCCAGCGGGGGTCCGGGAGCGATCTCTTACGCTCCTGACGTCGGGGGACAAAAAACAAAATGGCGCCGGCGCTACCTTTGACCTGTCATATGACAAGGCAAAGGTAGCGCCGGCGCCATTTCTACAACGCACCCGGAGGTCCGAGAGTAAAAGATCACACCGGGACCCTTCCTCTGGACCCCAGGTAATTTAAGGCATTTTGGGGGGGTTCGGGAGGGTGGGGGATTTATTGTAAAGGGTCGGGGTGGGTTTTAGGTTTGTTTTAGTGTGCCAGTTTTCCCGCCCTCCCCCTTCCCTCCCCCCCACTGGACCCCAGGTAATTTAAGGCATTTTGGGGGGTTCGGGAGGGTGGGGGATTTATTTTAAAGGGTCGGGGTGGGTTTTAGGGATGTTTTAGTGTGCCGGTTTTCGATTTACACGATTTACACGATATTTAAAAAACCCAAACTGCGACGATCCGATTCCCTCCCCCTCCCAGCCGAAATCGATCGTTAAGATGATCGATCACACGATTCACATCTCTATTACTCTAACCCCCCTGACTCGTCTTACCTTTTGTCTCTGCCTCTGGGCAGGCGCAAGTTGTGCACGCCGGCAGACTGCTGGCACGCGATCCTCTGACAGAGCAGCAATGGCCACTCTGTCGGAGGCCTCTGGCCCCTCCTCACCCCTTTTGTAAAGCCCTGGGACTTACATGCGTCCCGGGGCTTGACGCGCGTCGCCGGGCCTTTTTAAAATAGGCCCGGATTGCGCAGGACCGGTTAAGCGCGTAAAACCAGCCTTATTGTTTTATTAGAGGAAAGCCCTGTCAAACAGATCTGATTCATTTTTTTTGATTGGGTGACCAGAGAACTGGATCAAGGAAGAGCAATGTATGTGGTTTACTTGGATTTCAGCAAGGCTTTTGATACAGTCCCACACAGAAGGTTCATAAATAAAATGAGAAACTTGGGAGTGGGTCCCAAGTTGGTGGAATGGATTACAAATTGGCTGATGGACAGATGCTAGTGAGTAGTGGTAAATAGAACCTATTCTGCAGAAAGAAGAGTGATAAGTAGAGTTCCTCAAGGATCTGTTCTGGGATCAGTTCTGTTTAATATCTTTCTGAGTGATATGGTGAAGGGATTAGAAGGTAAAATTTGTCTTTTTGCAGATGACACTAACCTGATGGAGGAGAAAGAATGAGAAGTGACCAAGGAAAGCTTGAGGAGTGGTTAAAGGGTTGTCAGTTGGAATTCAATGCCAAGAAGTGCAGAGTCATGCATTTGGGGCATGGCAATCTAAAAGAGCCATATGTATTGGGGGACAAAAGACTTACGAGCACAGAAAGAGAGACCTAGGGTGATAGTGTTTGATGATCTGAAGGTGGCAAAGCAATGTGACGAGGTTGTGGCTAAGGCCAGAGGGATTCTGGACTGAATAGGGATGCTGGGCTTGCCAGGAGAAACATAGGAACATAAGGCATACCATACTGGGTCAGACAAGCCCAGCATCCTCTTTCCCACAGTGGCCAATGCAAGTCGCAAGTACCCAAACATTAGATAGATCACAAGCTACTAATGCTTATTAATTACCGTCATAACAGTTTATGGATTTACCCTCTAGGAACTTATTCAAACCCAGTTACACTAACTGCCATAACCACATCCTTTGGCAATGAATTCAAGAGCTTAATTATGCATTGAGTGAAAAATAATTTTCTCTGATTTGTTTTAAATGAACTACTTGCTAACTTCATGGGGTGTCTTTTTATTGTCAGAAAATAAATAACCAACTTACATTAACCTGCTCAAGTCCTTTCATGGATTTTGTAGACCTCTATCATATCCCCTCCTCAACAGTTTCTTCTCCAAGTTGTATAGCCCTAACCAATTTAGCCTTTCCTCATAGGGGAGCTGTTCCATTTCCTTTATCTTATTGGTTGCCCTTCCCTGTACTTTCTTCAGTGCAATTATATCTTTTTTGAGATGCGGTGACCAGAGTTGCACACGGTATTCAAGGTGTGGTCTCACCATGGAGCGATAAAGGCGTTATGACATTCACTGTTTTATTTGCCATTCCCTTCCTTATAATTCCTACCATTCCATTTGCTTTTTTGACTGCCACACGACAATAAGCAGATGATTTTAATGTATTACCCACTATAATGCCTAGATCTCTTTCCTGGGTGGTAACTCCTAATATGGAACCTAACATTGAGGTAGATTTTATAAAACTACGTCCGCGTGTATCTTATAAAATCCGGGGTTGGTGCGCGCAAGGGGGTGCACATTTGTGCACCTTGCACACGCCAAGCCCTGCGTGCTGCCTGTTCCCTCCGAGGCCACTCCGAAATCAGAGTGGCCTCGGAGGAAACTTTTCTTCGGCCTCCCCCCACCTTCCCCTCCCTTCCCCAACCTAATCCACCCCACCAGCCCTATCTACACCCCCCCCCCCACACCTTTATCGCACCAGCAACAAGTGGCTGGGCCCTGCCTTTTATACAGAGGCCCAGTGATGTCATCAACTGGGGACCACGCTACTTTCCCAGCGCAGCCCCTTTAAAAGAGCGCAAGTTGCGTGCGTGCCTAAGCCAGAGCCCGGAGGAAGTAGGGTGGCGGCATCACTCCGCGGCCCATGCGGGGATGCCCGCCAGGCACCAGTAGGAACTGTGCAGGAATCAGAAGCGGAAGAGGTGGCTGCAGGCGCTTGGGGACGGAAGCGGCTGCCTACCGAACCGGAGCTGGCAGCTGAGCTTCCGGGGTGAGTAGGCCAGGACGTGGGCCTAGCACGGCCGGGACATGTAACACCAAGACCTTGTTGTCACAACAAACGTAGACAAAGGGCCCTTGTTTCGCCCGACGGGGCTTCTTCATGGATATATATATCGACTTTATACTACAGGTGGGCATCTATATTCAACGTTTCCGACCATAAATGTAGAGACTTAATGTCACAGAAATATCTAGCTGGCATTCAAAATATTTCACAGTTACTTAACGGCACTCAAAACTGCACCAATAAACCAACTACACCCCCCCTACCTTTATTTGCATGCGGTGCACAGAGCAACAATGTCATACCGGAAAAGAAAACTGCACCTGTCCAATGTTGTCGAAGAATGCACGCATTCTTTGCATTTTTTGATGACAATAATGGTATGGGGGTCTGTAAAGAAAGCCATATGAGATGAAACTGAAGGACCTTAATATGTATATCCTGGAAGAAAGGGGAGATATGATACAGACATTTAAATGCCTGAAAGAAATAAATGATGCACAAAAATCTAATGTTTTCTGATGGAAAGGCAACTGTAAAACTAGAGGTCACAATATGAAACTGCAAGGAAGAAGGAAAAATTTCTTCATGGAAAGGATCATGGCTGCACAAAATATCCTTCTGAAAGAGGTGGTGAAGATGAGAACAATAGTGTTATTCAAAAGGGCATGGGACAAACCCAGAGGAACCCTGCTTGCTTTAGAATGGAAATAAATATGGGTAATTTTTCTATTATACTTAGGGATCAATTTTAAAAGGGTTACGTGCATAAGTTATGTGCGTAACCCTTTCAAAACCCCCTGTGCGCACCAAGCCTATTTTGCAAAGGCTTGGCAGCTTGTGCAAGCCCCGGGACGCGCGTAAGTCCCGGGGCTTTCCTGGGGGGGGTCGCGGCAGCATGTCATTCGGGGGCGTTCCGGGAGTGTAGCCATGGGCGTGGTTCTGGCCCGGGGGCATTTCGGGGGCGTGGCCAAGGCCTCCGAAATCGCTCCCGGGCCGGGGAATCGCGTGGCGGCAGCCGGCCAGCGCGCGTGAGTTATGCCTGCCTGGGGCAGGTGTAACTTTCGCGATAAAGGTATGGGGGGTGTAGATAGGGCTGAGGGGGTGGGTTAGGTAGGGGAAGGGAGGGGAAGGTGGGGGAAGGCCGAAGGAAAGTTCCCTCTGAGGCCGCTCTGATTTCGAAGTGGCCTCGGAGGGAAGGGGCAGCACGCGCAGGGCTCGGCGCGTGCAAGGTGCACAAAAGGTGCACCACCTTGCACTCGCCGACCCTGGATTTTATAAGATACGCACGGCTACGCGCGTATCTTATAAAATCAGTAATAGCATTTCACATACTGATAAATACTTCGCCTCTAAAGATTATATTATTTATTGTTTACATCTAATAACCCTCTTTTAATTGTAAAAACTCCAGAACGGAGTACAATCAATTGCTCAATAGATCCCTGGAAATGGGAGGAGTGGTGGTGTTCCTGCTTCACAACAGTGGGAGCAGAGCGGAGGCTGGAAACTAAAGACCAGTTAGCTTCACCTCAGTGGTGGAAAAATTAATGGAGACTCTGCTAAAGGAAAGGATAATGAACTATCTACAATGTGGTAGGATGCTGGACCAGAGGCAACATGGATTCACTAGGGGTGTGCATTCGTTTTCGCCGTATTGGCGATCCGCAACGTATATTGCACTATTCGTAGTATTCGTGGGGAAGCGAAACGTATCGCGATTCCCCACGAATACACGAATCTTCCCCGAATTATACGGCCACCTAAATAAAAATTTAAACAAACCCCCCACCCTCCTGAACCCCCCCCCCCAAGACTTACTAAAACTCCCTGGTGGTCCAGCGGGGGGTCCGGGAGCCATCCCCTGCACTCACACCCTCGGTGCCGGTTTCATCATGGCGCCAATAGCCTTTGTCACAGGGGCTACCGGTGCCATTGGTCAGCCCCTGTCACATGGTCATCGGCACCATCTTGTGCTCGTACCATGTGACAGGGGCTGACCAATGGCACCGGTAGCCGACCGAAGGTACCTGTGACATAGTGAGGGCAAAGGCTATCGGCGCCATTTTGAGTACTGGCATCGGACGGCCAGAGTGCAGGAGGTCGCTCTCGGCCCCCGTTGGACCCCCAGGGACTTTTGGCCAGCTTGGGAGGGCCTCCTGACCCCCACAAGACTTGCTAAAAGTCCAGGGGGGGTCCGGGAGTGACCTCCTGCACACCGGCCGTCCGATGCCAGTACTCAAATGGCGCCGATCGCCTTTGCCCTCACTATGTCACAGGTACCGACGGTCGGCACCTGTGACATAGTGAGGGCAAAGGCGATCTGCTGCCAGTATTCAAAATGGCGCCGATCGCCTTTGCCCTCACTAAGTCACAGGTACCGTCGGTACCTGTGACATAGTGCATGGTATAAACATTTATATACCATAGGGCATGGTATAAACATTTGGGCTCCCTAAAGGCTTAAGGGTGATAATGAAGAAAAGGGTAATCTGCACGGAACAGCAGTGCCAGTTAGTACCCTTAACCAGAAATCATGGGGAATTACTACCCTTAATCAATTAGCCTTGATGATTTTAACACAACTGCAATATCACTCTCCGCTTTGACTGCAGGGGTGCAAAAAAAAAGGGTGTTGGACAACACTGGGCCTTGACTTTTACCAGTCTGAGGTACTGATACACTGATATTGAGAATAAAACTTCTATGGTCAAGTACACTTGGAGGTGACCTGCATGGTGCAGCAGTTGCTGCCATGGGAAGCTTGTTGGGCAGACTGAATGGACCATTTGGTCTTTTTCTGCCGACAATACTATGTTACTATGTTTTCCTTTCACAATTAACATTAGGGAAATGTTGGGAAAAAGTTTATTTTAGTAGATTTTTTTTTTAAATTTAGGTTTTAGTTCATTTAGGGGTAGATTTTCAAAGGGTTACACGTGTAACCCCCAAAAACCTACCCCAACCCCCCCTGCGTGCACCGAGCCTATTTTGCACGTAAGTCCTGGGGCTTTCCTGGGGGGGCGTGTCGTGACGGTGTGCCACCCGGGGGCGTTCCGGGGGCATGGCCGCGGCCTCCGGACCAGCCCCAGGACCGGAACCTGGCATGCCGGCAGCCAGCCCGAGCAGGCGTAACTTTGGGAATAAAGGTAGGGAGGGTGTAGATAGGGCTGGGGGACTGGGTTAGGTAGGGGAAGGGAGGGGAAGGTGGGGGAGGGAACGGGCAGCGCATGCAGGGCTCGGCGCGTGCAAGGTGCACAAATGTGCACCCCTTTGTGTGCGCCGACCCCGGATTTTATATGATACGCGTGGCTACGCGCGTATCTTATAAAATCCGGCGTGCCTGGTGTGTGAACAAAAGTACGCGCTCACGCTTTTTTATAAAATGTACCCCTTAATGTTTGCTTTGGTTCAGTTCATTTGTAGAACCATAATAAACTTAATAAAGAGCAGATTTTATAAATTGAGCAGGAAGACAGTGACAGCAATCAGTCCTCTCCACCCAGCTATGTAAGGTCTTGTCTGCATGCCATACTTGTCTGCATTTTGTATCTCTGTACAAAGCAGAAATGGTGAGATACTATATATTTTTTTGTTCTTGGTTTTTGTTTTAATTTTTCCTGGGGATTTTTAAGGGTTTATTATGACAAGAACAAAAACAGAAGAAAATCAGTGTAAAAATGTGACTCATTTTTGTGGGTAAATATCTGAGTTTATTTTGAAGTACAGAAGCCAGGACAATAAAACAATATTGAGCAGATTCTCCCACTCAGCAGCATCCCTATCTCTCCCCACATCCCACTGAATCTCCCTCTTACCCCTCATTGAAACAGCATTTATCTTCTCTCTTTCAGCAGCATGCTTACTGGGGCTCCTGCATGCTGCAGCACTGCATTTCTGCTTTTGTATAGGGCCAGGAAGCCTGCTAGGAAGAGCTTCTGGTAGGCATGGCCCGCATCAAATGCTGCATTGGTTGCACCAAGCAGCAGGCACCTTGGCTGCTTGGAGAGAGGGGGAGGCAGGACTTAAAATGCTCTTTAATCAGCCTAAAATTAGGGTGAAAATTGATTTAAGCTGATTGTCACTTTTGGAAAATATGGGAGAAAATCAGTTTAAACTGAAAATGAAGGGCCCTATATATATATGAGAGATATAACCAAGCTTGGTGGGGGTGGGGCAACCAATGTATGGATGGACTGTAGCTCTGTTTGCCCAGGATCTACTACCCTGGAGGTTCTGGATTTCAGCTTTCTACCTAGAGGCTCTTATATCAAAATGTGATAAGGTGTTTTTGCATTTGAAAAGCCCTGTTAATGCATGTGATAGCACCATATTGTGTTTACTGAAGAGGATGTTGGGGAGGTACCCGTAATGGAGAAGGTTTTCATGGGTAATGATTCAGATGGACTGAATCAAATCACGGTGAACCTAGAAGATGTGGTAGGCATGATTGACAAACTGAAGAGTAGTAAATCACCTGGACCGGATGGTATACACCCCAGAGTTCTGAAGGAACTAAAAAATGAAATTTCAGACCTATTAGTACCTGAAGACTGGAGGATAGCAAATGTAACCCCAATATTTAAAAAGGGCTCCAGGGGCGATCCGGGAAACTACAGACCGGTTAGCCTGACTTCAGTGCCAGGAAAAATAGTGGAAAGTGTTCTAAACATCAAAATCACAGAACATATAGAAAGACATGGTTTAATGGAACAAAGTCAGCATGGCTTTACCCAGGGCAAGTCTTGCCTCACAAATCTGCTTCACTTTTTTGAAGGAGTTAATAAACATGTGGATAAAGGTGAACCGGCAGATATAGTATACTTGGATTTTCAGAAGGCGTTTGACAAAGTTCCTCATGAGAGGCTTCTAGGAAAAGTAAAAAGTCATGGGATAGGTGGCGATGTCCTTTCGTGGATTGCAAACTGGCTAAAAGACAGGAAACAGAGAGTAGAATTAAATGGGCAATTTTCTCAGTGGAAGGGAGTGGACAGTGGAGTGCCTCAGGGATCTGTATTGGGACCCTTACTGTTCAATATATTTATAAATGATCTGGAAAGAAATACGACGAGTGAGATAATCAAATTTGCAGATGACACAAAATTGTTCAGAGTAGTTAAATCACAAGCAGATTGTGATAAATTGCAGGAAGACCTTGTGAGACTGGAAAATTGGGCATCCAAATGGCAGATGAAATTTAATGTGGATAAGTGCAAGGTGATGCATATAGGGAAAAATAACCCATGCTATAATTACACGATGTTGGGTTCCATATTAGGTGCTACAACCCAAGAAAGAGATCTAGGTGTCATAGTGGATAACACATTGAAATCGTCGGTTCAGTGTGCTGCGGCAGTCAAAAAAGCAAACAGAATGTTGGGAATTATTAGAAAAGGAATGATGAATAAAACGGAAAATGTCATAATGCCTCTGTATCGCTCCATGGTGAGACCGCACCTTGAATACTGTGTACAATTCTGGTCGCCGCATCTCAAAAAAGATATAATTGCGATGGAGAAGGTACAGAGAAGGGCTACCAAAATGATAAGGGGAATGGAACAACTCCCCTATGAGGAAAGACTAAAGAGGTTAGGACTTTTCAGCTTGGAGAAGAGACGACTGAGGGGGGATATGATAGAGGTGTTTAAAATCATGAGAGGTCTAGAATGGGTAGATGTGAATCGGTTATTTACTCTTTCGGATAGTAGAAAGACTAGGGGACACTCCATGAAGTTCGCATGGGGCACATTTAAAACTAATCGGAGAAAGTTCTTTTTTACTCAACGCACAATTAAACTCTGGAATTTGTTGCCAGAGAATGTGGTTAGTGCAGTTAGTATAGCTGTGTTTAAAAAAGGATTGGATAAGTTCATTACCTGCTATTAAGTTCACTTAGAGAATAGCCACTGCCATTAGCAATGGTTACATGGAATAGACTTAGTTTTTGGATACTTGCCAGGATTGGCCACTGTTGGAAACAGGATGCTGGGCTTGATGGACCCTTGGACTGACCCAGTATGGCATTTTCTTATGTAAATAGGAGGAGTTAGGTGTAGAGAGTGGGCTGGGTTTCTGTGAAGAGCTATTGTGCACCTTATTTTAACAATACCTCTTTCAATATGTGAGAGAGAGAGAGAGAGAGAGAGAGAGAGAGAGAGAGACTGACTGGCCAGAATGTCATCCCCATAGGAAGGTATTTGTATCCCTATGGTAGGCCCACCTAGTAACTCGAGGTGGGGTTTAGGTATGAGTGTAGGGGGTTAGGGGCCACTTTGACATTCTATGTGACACATACGAACAGAACAGTGGTCTCTTGTGAAGATTTGATGACCTTCGGAGTGAGGAAACTCACTCCAAGATGAGATTTGGGTAATGTTCTCTCCACCTAGCTTGATGTTACCCAGGTAGAGAGTCCATCAAGCTAGGTTGAGAGAACACTGCACAAATCTCATCTTGGAGTGAGTTTCCTCACTCCGAAGTTCATCAAGTCTTCACAAGAGACCACTGTTCTGTTCGTATGTGTCACATAGAATGTCAAAGTGGCCCCTAACTCCCTACACACATACCTAAACCCCACCTCGAGTTACTAGGTGGGCCTACCATAGGGATACAAATACCTACCTATGGGGATGATATTATGGCCAGTCTCTCTCACTCTCTCTCTCTCTCTCATGGTCCATGCAGAAAATACAACAAGTCTGATAACATGCACTAACTTAGCTCTTTACATAGGTAATTATTGCAATAAACTGAACTTTTGCATAAACCACGACCCTTTTGCAATTGCATGCGGTACTTACCGCATTTTGATAAATCCAGGCCTTAGGTAGAAAGCTGAAATCCAGAACCTCCAGGGTAGCATTCTCTGAAATGTTCCCTATACCATGAGCATGTCCCCAGAGGCAGGCAGAGCTCCAGAGTCTCAATACGTGGATGAGACAATTCATTGCTGCTGAAAATTTAAAAAAAAAGGGGAATCAGCTTTGAGGTATTAGGGAAATCCGAGTTAGCAGTTAGGATGGCCAGGCCTGCTACATTGATGTCAGCAATGATGTCAGTGGGGCACTCACTGCTCCGAGGGGGGCATCCAATTTTGTAAAAAGTAAAGAAAATTAATGTAAATTTGGACAAAATGGCAGAGGTGGCCAGGAGAGGAGACCCTGACCTCCTGAAGGACCTCACTTACTGACCTCTGGGGTAACTTTTGAAAATGCTGCCAGATCCATTTGCCGGAACTCAGTAATTTGGGGATAAAACTCCTTAACATTTCCTAGAACCCAAGAAATTTTATGTGTGGCAGGAGAGATTCTGAGGACCCCAGTCCAGGTAGAATTTGGAGGACAGAATTTAAAAATTTTAAAAGAGAATAATAAACATTTATTGACAGCTGTAAAATGACTTTTAATACTGAAAACTTCTTATATACATTTTATTAGGACAATATAATATATTTGATAATGAGAAGAATATTTTTGGAAGTCCACCACAAAAATAAAATTAACATATTAAAACCATTGGTATTCTCCAGCCACCCCTAAAACCAGTGGACTGGTCAAGATATCCCAAAATAAGCAAAAGCTGCTATAGTGACCAGGAAAATTCCAAAACCGTATCCAGAGGATACATAGGTATGGCTTCCCTAACAGGTAGACTGGTCAACATAATACCATTAGCTTAGGTCAAAGTACCATTTGGATCTAAGACATCAATTATTATTAAATAAAAATAAAAGTATGGAAAAATTCTAGACATCCTGCAGAAGAAACTCAGAGTAGGGGAAGTGCAGACCAACACTTTCTAAAGTGATACTGTTCAGCATTAATAGAAAGTAACACCTAATGACATCACAGCACAAGAATTCGAAGAACACAGCAAAAGCAAGAGACAGTTTAGAATTCAGGGAGATCAGGAGCTGCAGCTGTATAAGGCGGAAGCACTGTCTCGGTGCTCTCTCCATAGGCCCCAGAAAGTAAAAAAAAAATCATAATTTAGAGGGAAAGAACAATAAAAAAATATACACATGAGTGAATGAACAGTGTGTGTGAGTAAGTTTGAGCACTGTCTCGAGGCAAGGTAAAGTGAAAGCCAGTGTAGTTAGAGATAATACTGGAGCTGTCACGGGGTGACTAGAGAAAGGTTTAGCAAAGTAGAGAGTGACTGTGATGACAAGCTGGAGTGACAATATTTGGTAAATAAAAAAAAATTAATAATAATACCAAGAACACCAAGCTACATTTTATCACTGACCTTGGCTCTTTGACACTATCACGAGAAGAGAGAAAGTATATGCCCGTTGTCAGCAATACCTGTTAAGCGATTGCTGAAATTAAAAAAAATAGTATCGCCCAGAGTTTTTATGCTACAGAAGGTAGTTAAGGATACAGTGTTCATGTTACGCGTCCCACCCGCAGCCATCCTGCGCACGGGACCGCTCACCTGCATAGTTCCTAAGCAAGTCTTGGGACGACCTCCCTCGCGGTAGTTGCTAGCCCAGCTAGGCTCCGGCGTTCCGCGGCGGTGGTCACCAGGACTTCCACTGCATGCCAGGCCTCACGCTAAGGTTCGGCGTCCCTACCAGGCTAGCCACGCCCCTACGCGTGCACGGACCGCCCGGACACTTGTAGGGCCAAGGGCAGGTCTTGGTTCCGTGGCGCGCCCTGATTGATCTAACAATATAAGGAAGTTCCTGTCTCCACTTCCTTGCCTTGGCAATCGGGTCGGCTTGTATGCTAGATTGCCTCTGCGCTTGTTTCTGCTTGTTCCTAATCTCGTTCCAGGATCCTTCTGTTCCAGTTCCGTTCCTGACTTGTTCCTGCATCCTCGTTCCTGTGTCCTGCCTGTTCCTGTGTTCGTCTGTCTGTCTACTCAGGTAGTACTCTCGGACTGACTTTCTGGTACTGACCTCAGCTTGCTCCTGACCTGCCTACCTGCCTGCCACCTGTATTGTTGCGATCCCGGGGCGCCCCCGGGACCGACACTCACCCCGCGGCGGTAGCGTCGCTGGCTCCGGCCTCCCAGGCCTGCAGGGACCGCGGGCGCTGCGCCCCCGGCCTGTCCCGACCTCACTCGGGCCTGCAGGGCCCTCTGGCATCGCGTCCCGGCCTCTCCCGAGCCGTCGGCGTTCCTCGGCGGCTGGCCCCGCCCCCTAGACGCACGCGCGCGTCTCTCAGCTGGCCTTAAAGGGCCAGCACAGGAAATTGGCAGGGGAAGCTCCCGGGTGACGTCAGACGCTGCAGGGTATAAAAACCCTGCAGTACAGCCAAGCCATTGCCTTGCAACGAGGTTCCCAGGTTCGTCCTGCTCCCAGTTGCTGTGTTCCTGCTCGTCACCTTGATCTTCTGGTTTTCGACTTCGGATTGGCTTGTGGTTCTTCTTGGCTTCTGACCCTGGTTCGGCTTCGGTGTCTTCTGGCTCTCGACTCGGCTTGGCTTACGATACTTCTCTGGATCTCGACTTGGACTGGCTGACAACGACTTCTCTGGCTCTAGACGCGGACCGGCTGACAGCGATTCTCCGACACCTGACCCGGGCTTGGTGAGCTACTTCTCCATCGATAGGGATCTCCTAAGTCCCAGCGGCCGGGTTCCTACGGGCTCCTCCCGGGGGGACACCGGCTTCCAGGGTGAACCGCCTAAGTCCCAGCGGCCGGACTCCTACGAGCTCCTCTCGGGGGAGTACCGGCTTCCAGGGCGAAGCACCTCTCCCACCGGGTCAGCTTCATCTCCTGGTCCTTGGTCGCATAGGGCCCTTCGTGTCTTTCTCCCGGTAGTCCGCGAGCCTGCTTCGCCGCCTCCCGTTTGGAACCGGTGCCCCTACCTCTCTAAGGTATTCCTTCTCCTGGTTCCGATCGGCCCAAGGGTCCACGAAGCTAACAGATTGCAAGGCCATGGACCCGGCGGACCTTGCTGGACTCAAAGCCATCCCGGGCATAGCCCAGAAGCTACAGCAGCAACAGAACTGCCTCGAAACCTTGATGTCAACAGTTCAACGCCTGGCGGATCGCGTGGAGGGGGCCTCCGCAGCAGCTCCTGTGGCATCTTCCTCTCAGGCTAGTATGGGTTCCATCACTCCTGTACAGATGCCCGCACCAGCCCGGTACTCAGGGGATCCTAAGACATGCAGAGGATTCCTCAATCAATGTTATATTCGTTTTGACCTGCTGCCCGCACAATTTCCCACGGATCGAGTCAAGACGACGTACATCATTTCCCTCCTGGATGGGAAACCATTGGTCTGGGCTTCTTCCCTTTGGGAACGCCAGGACTTCAGACTGAACAACCTAGTGCAGTTCGTCAAGTCGTTTCGAAGAGTCTTCGATGAACCATCCCGTGCCTCCACAGCCGCCTCCGAATTGCTCCAGCTGAGACAGGGGAATCGGCCTCTGGAAGAATACGCGATGGAATTCCAGACCCTCGCCTCTGAGCTGGCTTGGGGCGAAGACAGCTTGCATGGCATTTTCCTGGAGGGACTTTCACCACGGCTCCAGGACGAACTGGCAGCCCGGGACCTGCCTGACGATCTTCAAGATTTGATTGAGCTGGCCGGGCGAGTGGATCGACGCATCCAGCGCCGCTTCCGGGACCGAAGACCCACGTCGGGGCAGACTAGTCGCAGGGTCACTCCGCCTCGTACCCGACCTTCCCAGCCTGCTGCCGCGACCACCTCGGCAGAGGAGCCTATGCAATTGGGGAGAGGGCCCCTATCTTCTGAAGAGCGGAGGCGCCGTCGCGCCCAAAGACTGTGTCTTTACTGTGGGAGCAACGGACATTTCCTAGCCCGCTGTACCGAGCGCCCGGAAAACGCCCGAACCTAGAGTCTAGCGGGGAGTTAACTCTAGGCAATGTTTCACCCAACTCCCCATGTACCGTACCGGTACGCCTTTGTCTGCCTGAGGGTGGATTCGACACCTTAGCCCTGCTAGACTCTGGGTCCGGGGGGAATTTTATCCTCCAAGAACTGGTGCAACAGCTCCAGCTCAAGGTCCTGCCTCAGGAACCAACCGTGCGAGTCTCCTCTATCCAGGGGGTCCCCCTCCCGGGTGTCATCGCTACTCGCACTACCCCGCTGAAGCTTCAAGTCGGAGCCCTGCATAGGGAGGAGATGTCCTTCCTCATTCTTGAAAAATCTATTCACCCCGTGGTCCTGGGCCTGCCCTGGCTCAGGGAACATTCGTCTACGATCGATTGGGCCACGCTTCAGATTACATCTTGGGGTTCAGCGTGTTTCCATCGCTGCCTCCCCGCTCGTCCTTTGCAGACACTACCTCTCCTCACGACCCCCTTGACGGTTCCGCCTCAGTATCACGACTTCCGCGACGTCTTTTCCAAAGAAAAAGCCGAATTACTCCCGGAACACCGACCCTTTGATTGCGCTATCACTCTGCTACCAGGGACTACGCCACCCCGTGGGAGGGTCTATCCACTGTCCCTGCCAGAGACTCAGGCTATGTCGGCCTACATAAAGGAGAACCTAGAACGGGGTTTCATCAGACCATCCAACTCCCCCGCCGGGGCCGGGTTCTTTTTTGTAGGGAAGAAGGACGGGTCCCTTCGCCCCTGTATCGATTACCGGGGACTGAACCTAATCACCCGTCGGGATCGTTATCCATTGCCTTTGATTCCGGAACTCTTAGACCGCCTTCAAGGGGCTCGCTTTTTCACCAAGCTTGACCTCCGAGGGGCGTATAACCTAGTGCGGATCCGCCCGGGGGACGAATGGAAGACCGCCTTTAACACCAGAGACGGTCACTACGAATATCTCGTCATGCCATTCGGTCTCTGCAACGCCCCAGCTGTGTTTCAAAACCTGATGAACGAGGTTCTTCGCGAGCTGCTGCACACCACGGTTATCGTGTATTTGGATGATGTCCTAATTTACTCCCAGGATCTTGCCTCTCATCGCCAACATGTTCGCCAAGTACTCCAGAAACTAAGAGAGAACCGGCTATACGCCAAATTGGAAAAATGCCAATTCGAACAAGACTCGCTGCCTTTCCTGGGATACATTGTTTCTTCAACGGGCTTCCAGATGGACCCGGATAAGGTCGCAGCCATTGAGAAATGGCCTCAGCCCCATGGGGTGAAAGCGCTCCAGCGCTTTTTAGGCTTCGCCAACTTCTATCGCCACTTCATTCCACACTACTCCAGCCTGGTGGCGCCTCTAACGGCCCTCACCCGTAAAGGAGCTGATGCCCACAAATGGACCCCCAACGCAACACAAGCCTTCCAGGAACTTAAAAAGGCCTTTCTACGGGAGACCTGCCTCCGACACCCTGATCCCTTGCGCCAATTTGTGGTAGAAGTGGACGCCTCCGACGTGGCGGTAGGGGCTGTGTTGGCTCAACTCGCCAAGAATGGGAAAACCTGGCCCTGCTCCTATTTCTCTCGTAAGTTCTCTCCCGCCGAAAGAAACTATGGTATCGGCGACAAGGAGCTACTCGCAGTCAAGCTAGCCTTTGAGGAGTGGCGCCAGTGGCTGGAGGGGGCCCAACACCCCATCATAGTCTACACCGACCATAAAAATTTGGAATACCTGTGCCGTGCCCAAAGACTCAACCCTCGGCAGGCACGCTGGTCCCTCTTTTTCAGCCGCTTCAACTTTACTCTCCATTACCGACCGGCGGCCAAGAACGTAAGGGCAGATGCTCTCTCTCGTGCTACTGAGACGGAGGACACCCCAGAACCACTTCGCTACATTCTGGATCCAGCTAAGGTGTGTCTAGCCGCCTCTGACGTCAGACCCGCGGGCAAGACAGTAGTCCCGGCCCGCTCCAGGAGGAGGGTCTTAGCATGGGCACACGATTCCCTCACGGCCGGGCACCCAGGGATTGCCCGAACTTTGGAGCTCTTGACGGAGTTCTATTGGTGGCCACGGATGAAGGAGGATGTCCGGCTTTATGTGCAGTCGTGTCCTACTTGTGCCCAGCAAAAACCATTACCAGGTCGACCATGGGGACTCCTGCAGCCGCTTCCCATTCCTACGGAACCGTGGACGCACATTTCCACGGATTTCATTGTGGAGTTGCCGCCCTCTGAGGGGAAGACCGTCATTTGGGTCACCATTGACCGATTCTCAAAGATGGCCCACTTTGTGCCATTGGCCAAACTGCCTTCGGCTCCTGAACTGGCCACATTGTTTGTCCACCATATCTTTCGGCTACATGGCTTGCCCTTGCACCTTACCTCAGACCGAGGTCCCCAGTTCACAGCAAAGTACTGGAGGGCTCTTTGCAGGAAGTTCGGGGTACAGCTGGACCTAACTACAGCGTTTCATCCGCAGAGTAACGGCCAGGTCGAACGGACAAATCGTACTCTCAAGGCCTTTCTCCGAGCCTTCGTGGGGGACCTCCAAGACAACTGGGTCTCGCTTCTTCCCTGGGCCGAGTTTTCTTATAACCGACACAAACACTCGGCCACCTTACAGTCCCCCTTCCAACTGGTTTACGGGAAAGTACCCAGACCTCCTTTGCCCTTACCTGCGACGGTCTCTTCCCCGGCAGCACAGCTGACAGCGGAGCAGATCCATCAGCTCTGGCTCTCCACCCAGGAGAGACTTCATAAGACCACGGCCCGGTTCAAAAAGTATGCAGACCGGTCTCGACGCCCCGCACCTGTCTTCTTACCCGGGACAAAGGTCTGGCTGAGCACCAGACACATTCAGCTGCGGACTCCCTCCATGAGACTGGCGCCTCGCTACATCGGCCCCTTCCCGGTAGCTGAACGCATAGGAGCAGTGTCCTATCGGTTACGCCTCCCATCCACGCTGAAGATTCATGATGTTTTCCACGTCTCTCTCCTCAAACCAGTGGTTCACTCCCACTTGCGACCTCAGCCTCCGGAGCCCACTCCTGTTGCGACTGACCCTGGAGCCACGTACACGGTTAAGGAGGTCCTGGATGTTCGGTTCCGTCGTCGACACTGGGAGTATCTCCTTTCCTGGGAGGGGTACGGTCCTGAAGAGAACTCTTGGGAGCCCTCTTCGCACATTCTCGACAAAGACCTTCTCCTCCAGTTTCATAGGGCGCACCCGGACAAGCCGCATCCTCCTGGGGGGGGCCGTAGGAGGAGGGGTACTGTTGCGATCCCGGGGCGCCCCCGGGACCGACACTCACCCCGCGGCGGTAGCGTCGCTGGCTCCGGCCTCCCAGGCCTGCAGGGACCGCGGGCGCTGCGCCCCCGGCCTGTCCCGACCTCACTCGGGCCTGCAGGGCCCTCTGGCATCGCGTCCCGGCCTCTCCCGAGCCGTCGGCGTTCCTCGGCGGCTGGCCCCGCCCCCTAGACGCACGCGCGCGTCTCTCAGCTGGCCTTAAAGGGCCAGCACAGGAAATTGGCAGGGGAAGCTCCCGGGTGACGTCAGACGCTGCAGGGTATAAAAACCCTGCAGTACAGCCAAGCCATTGCCTTGCAACGAGGTTCCCAGGTTCGTCCTGCTCCCAGTTGCTGTGTTCCTGCTCGTCACCTTGATCTTCTGGTTTTCGACTTCGGATTGGCTTGTGGTTCTTCTTGGCTTCTGACCCTGGTTCGGCTTCGGTGTCTTCTGGCTCTCGACTCGGCTTGGCTTACGATACTTCTCTGGATCTCGACTTGGACTGGCTGACAACGACTTCTCTGGCTCTAGACGCGGACCGGCTGACAGCGATTCTCCGACACCTGACCCGGGCTTGGTGAGCTACTTCTCCATCGATAGGGATCTCCTAAGTCCCAGCGGCCGGGTTCCTACGGGCTCCTCCCGGGGGGACACCGGCTTCCAGGGTGAACCGCCTAAGTCCCAGCGGCCGGACTCCTACGAGCTCCTCTCGGGGGAGTACCGGCTTCCAGGGCGAAGCACCTCTCCCACCGGGTCAGCTTCATCTCCTGGTCCTTGGTCGCATAGGGCCCTTCGTGTCTTTCTCCCGGTAGTCCGCGAGCCTGCTTCGCCGCCTCCCGTTTGGAACCGGTGCCCCTACCTCTCTAAGGTATTCCTTCTCCTGGTTCCGATCGGCCCAAGGGTCCACGAAGCTAACATGTATACAACTCCAGCTTGCTCCTGACCTGCCTGCCTGCCTGCCACCTGTCTATGACTTCAGCTTGTTCCTGACTTGCCTGTCTGTCTGCCGCCTGCCTCAAGACCTCAGCCTGTTCCAGACCTGCTCACCTGTCTGCCACCTGCCTCGAGACCTCAGCCTGTTCCAGACCTGGTCGCCTGACTGCCGCCTGCCTCAAGACCTCTGCTTGCTTCTGACTTTATCTGACCTCCGGTATCTGACCCTTGCTTTGTTGACCACTCCTCGGACTGACTTAATTGACCTTTCGCCTGCCTGACCTCGTCTCCAGATTCTGGCTCTGTTCCTCGCCTTGTCATCACCAACTCTGTTCTGGTTCTCCCTGTTCCAGCTCGAACCTGACCGCGCCGGACTTCCATTCTCCCAGGAGACCCTGCGATGCCCACCTAAGTCCAAGCAGCCCGGGTCCCTACGGGCTGCTTGGACTTAGGTGGGCATCGCACCACCTAAGTCCAAGGTGGTGCGATGCCCACCTTGGACTTAGGTCCAAGGACAAGGGTCCACCCCCTTGTCCTTGGACAAGGGTCCACCCCCGAGCGCAACAGCTCATTTGGAAATGAATGAGAATTGTCTGTTAAAACCACTGTTCTTTCCTTATAGCTAGGTTTACATTAATTATTGTTTATTTTGAGAATTAGTTAGACACGGTTTCCAACAAGCTGATGAGGACAAACACCCATGGTACACTTCATAAAATAGTCTATAGAAGATGGATGGTGAAGGGAGTTAGTTTCTCTTTTTGAGTTCTTAACAGAAATAGGTAGTAGGAAGAAGATTAAAGAAAGAAGAAAGAAGATAGAAGAACGCATAACAGCTAAGTGTATGCCCACACCAACTGTTGCAGTCTCCACCGCTTCCCCTTCTCTTACTCTGAACAGGGCTCACCTCCACTACTGGAAACGCCGCGTTCCGTATGCCCGGGACCCCTGCAGCTCTGCCGGTTCCTCATGGCATCCGCCATTGCTTGCCCGTCTCCCCGCTGCCTCGCGCGCGCGTGAGGACGCACACTATGTGCGCACAGCTCCCGGAAGCCTGGCCCTGCCTGTGCTAACGACGCCACACCCTAAGTCTGATTTAACCGGCGTCCGGACGCCTTCTCCTTGCCTTGCAACGAGGTTCACTACTGCCTAGTAGTTCTGAGTTGCGCTTTCGTCTGTTCCTCACTCCTGACTTGACCTTTGGATTGCCTTGACTTCGCTTCAGCTTGCCGCCTGCCTCCGACCTTGGACCGTTCCTGACTTCGCTTCAGCTTGCCGCCTGCATCAGACCCTGGTCCGTTCCTGGCTCCGCTTCAGCCTGCTCCAGTTCACAGCCAGCTGCAGGCCCCGTTCCAGTCTACAGCCTGCTCCGGTTCACAGCCAGATACAAACTCCGTTCCAGTCTACAGCCTGCTCCGGTTCACAGCCAGCTACAGACTCCGTTCCAGTCTTCAGCCTGCTCCGGTTCACAGCCAGCTGCAGGCCCCGTTCCAGTCTTCAGCCTGCTCCGGTTCACAGCCAGCCGCAGGTCCCATTCCAGTCTTCAGCCTGCTCCAGTTCACAGCCTGTCTTCAACTCCTGCCTCACGGTCCAGCTTGCCACAGGTGTTGTTGCTGCCCGCTGTCCTACCTTCAGCTGGTCCTCTACCTGCATTGCTGGCCTACAGACTTTTGTGTTCTCTTTGGACTTTCATCGCTACACCCTCTGCCCAGGCTTTCTCTGTTTATAGACTCTGAGCGTTCTCCTAAGTCCCAAGGACACTTTCTTTCTTCTTGCCCTGAGCATCCGGGAAATGCTCGTGCCTAGGCTACACTGAGGAGCTACACCTAGGCGCTACTGGATCAGCTCCTCTCTGCACGCTACCAGTAACCCTGAAATACCCAGGCGGGGAAATCCAGATTCGGGCCTTTGTTGATTCCGGAGCCGAGGGGAACTTTATTGTGGCCGATCTGGTGACACAGCTTGCCCTGCCTACACTACAGAAGGTTCCTCCTCTGTGGATCTCCTCGATCTGAGGGACCTTGCTTCCAGGAGTGATCACTTGCTCCACAGCACCAGTGACTCTGCAAACCGGCCTGTTTCACTCAGAGGAGATCTCTCTGCTCGTACTGGAACGAGCAGTGCATCCACTAGTGCTGGGACTCCCTTGGTTACGTCAACATTCTCCAGTAATCCAATGGGATGACTTCCAGCTGGTCCGCTGGGGTCCTGCCTGTTTTGAACACTGTCTGCACCTCCCACGTCCGCCTCGGTCTCTGTACCTCTGCTCTTCGCATCTCCTCCCTGAGCCGTACCTGGACTTTCAAGACGTCTTCTCCAAGGAGATGGCAGAGATCCTTCCTCAGCACCGGCCATTTGATTGTCCCATTGACCTGCTTCCGGGCACCACGCCTCCTCGTGGCCGAGTGTACCCTTTGTCATTACCAGAAACAAAGGCGATGTCCCAGTATATCACGGAGAACCTAGCCAAGGGATTCATCCGCCCGTCTCGCTCTCCGGCGGGCGCCGGATTCTTCTTTGTGGCCAAGAAGGATGGCTCCCTCCGCCCGTGTATCGATTACCGCGGTCTCAACGCCATTACCAGGCGGGATCGGTACCCTCTCCCGCTCATTCCTGAACTTCTGGATCGCCTCCAAGGGGCTCGCATCTTCACGAAGCTGGATCTCAGAGGGGCCTATAACCTCATATGCATACGCCCAGGGGACGAGTGGAAGACGGCGTTCAGCACCAGGGATGGGCAATACGAGTACCTGGTGATGCCCTTTGGGCTCTGCAATGCCCCCGCCATCTTTCAACACCTCATGAATGAGGTTCTCCGGGAAATGCTTCATTCACACGTCATAGTCTACCTAGACGACGTGCTCATCTTTTCCAAGGATGTGGATTCCCATCGCCAGCACGTCACGCAGGTTCTCCAGGCCCTCCAAGACAACCACTTTATGCCAAAATGGAGAAGTGTATATTTGAGGCTGAGTCTCTGCCCTTCTTGGGCTAT
The DNA here is from genome assembly GCF_901001135.1 of Rhinatrema bivittatum. NCBI lineage: Eukaryota > Metazoa > Chordata > Amphibia > Gymnophiona > Rhinatrematidae > Rhinatrema > Rhinatrema bivittatum. The sequence goes on along the minus strand of NC_042624.1, from coordinate 34,456,645 downwards.
ATCATCTCCTCTACCGGCTTCCGCATGGACCCAGAGAAAGTAGCGGCCATTACCAGGTGGCCTCAGCCCACGGGACTCAAGGCCCTCCAGCGGTTCCTGGGCTTCGCTAATTTTTACAGACACTTATCCCGCGTTACTCTCACCGAGTGGCCCCACTCACGGCTCTGACCTGCAAGGGAGCTGACGCTAAGAACTGGCCAGACGCTGTGGTGGCAGCCTTCTCCGATCTCAAGGAGGCATTTCTCACCGATGTCTGCCTCCGGCATCCGGACCCCTCCAGACCATTCATCGTGGAGGCTGACGCCTCCAGTATCGCGGTAGGGGCGGTTCTCAGTCAACACTCCGACTCTGGCCAACTCCTTCCCTGCTCTTACTTCTCCAGGAAGTTCTCTCCAGCTGAAAATAATTACTCTATCGGGGACAAGGAATGTTTGGCGATAAAGCTCGCCTTTGAAGAGTGGAGGCAGTGGCTCGAGGGATCGCAGCATACCACTACCGTATACACGGATCACAAGAACCTAGAGTTCTTGTCACAAGCTCAACGACTGAACCCCCGTCAAGCTCACTGGGCCTTGTTCTTCAGCCGATTTGACTTCATTCTTCAATATCGACCAGCGGCCAAGAATCTCCGAGCGGATGCCCTTTCCCGCATTACGTGTGCCGAGGAGGATCAAGAACCTCCTCAATTCATCTTGGACCCGACTAAAGTCCGCCTGTCTGCACTAACTGTCCTCTCCCAGGACAGGACAGTGCTCCCTCGCTGGGATCGGCTAACTGCCTTGCGCTGGGCTCATGACTCCCTCATCGGAGGACACGCTGGACGTGAGAGGACCTTGGAGCTCGTCAACCGGCTCTACTGGTGGCCCAATATCCGGTGGGATGTCACCTCCTATGTAAATTTGTGTCCCACCTGCGCACGCCAGAAGCCCAGTCCCGGGTCTCCTTGTGGCCTTCTACAGCCCTTACCGATTCCCACCGAACCATGGACCCACATAGCTACGGACTTCGTTGTGGACTTGCCCCCGTCCAGTGGGCATACGGTCATCTGGGTTACCGTTGACCATTTTTCTAAGATGGTACACCTGGTTCCTCTACCGAAACTGCCTTCAGCCCCTGAACTGGCTCGCCTCTTTGCCCAGCATGTCTTCAAACTACATGGTCTTCCTCTAGACATAGTTTCAGACAGGGGCTCTCAATTCGTTGCCCGCTATTGGAAAGCCCTCTGTAAATGCTTTAAGGTAAAGCTCAGCTTCTCCACAGCCTTCCACCCCCAGAGCAATGGACAAACCGAGAGAATGAATCGGACACTAAAGGCGTACATTCAGGCTTTCATCAATGAGAGACAGGACAATTGGTCCGAACTCTTGCCCTGGGCCGAATTCGCGTACAACAACCAAGTTCACGCTGCTACCGGCAAATCCCCGTTCCACCTGGTCTACGGGAAACCTCTGAGACCTCCACTACCGCTAGAAGCTCCCAGCGCCTCACCAGCCGTACAGATAACGGCTCGGCAATTACAGACATTGTGGCACTCGACGCAGAAACACCTTCACCGCTCAGCCGTGTCTGCCAAGCAAACGGCCGATCGTCACCGAAGACCAGCTCCCACCTACCAGCCCGGGGATTGAGTCTGGCTCAGCACAAAAAACATCCACCTCCGGCTCCCATCCCAGACGTTCGCACCCAAGTTCTGTGGGCCATTTCAAGTCGCTGAGCGAGTAGGTCTGGTGTCATATCGCTTAAGACTACCATCATCCCTCCGAATCCACAACGTCTTTCATGCGTCTCTACTTAAACTGGTGGTTCTCTCTCGGTTTCATCGCACGCCTCCGGCTCCTACAGATACTGCAGTTGATGAGGACCCCACGTATCAAGTGCGAGAGGTCCTGGATGTCCGCTTCTACAACCGTAGGTGGGAATACCTACTGGCATGGGAGGGCTGTGGGGACGAAGATAACACCTGGGAACCCAGCCGTAACATCCTTGACAAGAGCCTTTTGCAGCAGTTCCATCAGGACCACCCACGAAAACCAGGCCCTCTCAAGAGGGGCCATAAAGGGGGGGGGGTACTGTTGCGGTCTCCACCGCTTCCCCTTCTCTTACTCTGAACAGGGCTCACCTCCACTACTGGAAACGCCGCGTTCCGTACGCCCAGGACCCCTGCAGCTCTGCCGGTTCCTCTTGGCATCCGCCATTGCTTGCCCATCTCCCCGCTGCCTCGCGCGCGCGTGAGGACGCACACTATGTGCGCACAGCCCTCGGAAGTCTGGCCCCGCCTGTGCTAATGACGCCATGCCCTAAGTCTGATTTAACCGGCGTCCGGACGCCTTCTCCTTGCCTTGCAACGAGGTTCACTACTGCCTAGTAGTTCTGAGTTGCGCTTTCGTCTGTTCCTCACTCCTGACTTGACCTTTGGATTGCCTTGACCGCTTCAGCTTGCCGCCTGCCTCCGACCTTGGACCTTTCCTGACTTCGCTTCAGCTTGCCGCCTGCCTCCGACCTTGAACTGTTCCTGACTTTGCTTCAGCTTGCCGCCTGCCTCAGACTCTGGTCTGTTCCTGGCTCCGCTTCAGCCTGCTCCGGTTCACAGCCAGCTGCAGGCCCCGTTCCAGTCTTCAGCCTGCTCCGGTTCACAGCCAGCTACTAACTCCGTTTCAGTCTACAGCCTGCTCCGGTTCACAGCCAGCTACAGACTCCATTCCAGTCTTCAGCCTGCTCCGGTTCACAGCCAGCTGCAGGCCCCGTTCCAGTCTTCAGCCTGCTCCGGTTCACAGCCAGCCGCAGGTCCCGTTCCAGTCTTCAGCCAGCTCCAGTTCACAGCCTGTCTTCAACTCCTGCCTCACGGTCCAGCTTGCCACAGGTGTTGTTGCTGCCCGCTGTCCTACCTTCAGCTGGTCCTCTACCTGCATTGCTGGCCTACAGACTTTTGTGTTCTCTTTGGACTTTCATCGCTACACCCTCTGCCCAGGCTTTCTCTGTTTATAGACTCTGAGCATTCTCCTAAGTCCCAAGGTTCCAGGACCCTACGGGCTTCCCCTGGGGGGTTTCTGGTTCCTGGGTGAACACCGCTAGCCTGTGGCTCCGCCTCCCGGCCTACCCTGCCTCCCTGGGTAGACCGGCCCAAGAGTCCACTATCCTGACTGCAGCCCCAACCGCAACACCAACATCATCTTTAGTGACAATAACAACAATGAGAAAAAAACATTAAGAAAAAAACGTAAAGGAAAGAAAAGAGATAACACAGAGAAAGAAAACAGAAAAGAAAGAAATACAATACAGAATACACTTAGCTATAATTTTGGAACACTGAGCTGTAGGTTCTGTCTCAGCAACCTGTAAAATAAATATATATACAAAGATTCAATTCTTATAGTAACATTAGAATAAGGTGTATAGTACAAGTTATTGAAAGTTTAAAAATAGATATATGTATGAAAAAGGAAATACTTATCTGATGAGAATTCTTGTGATTAATAGAGCTGGCTCTGGGATTCTGACTATCTGGAACAGTTAAGAATGTTATTAATTATTATTTAAATATTTTGGTTGTGAAATAAATGTTGTTAATTTAATTTAAAACAAAAACAGTAAAAAGAAATATTTGTAAAACCAAATGATAAATTCCTTCTCACTTTCATTTATTAACCCTGCCTTTCTCCTCTATCTCCGAGGGACTGTTCAGGTGGAAACTGCTTCCTTTTAGTCCTGGTAAGGTGCCTCGGCAGAAACGAGGGCATTCTTCTTAATCGCTCCACTTGTGAATAGAGATTTCCTATTAAAACCATCTTAATATTGAAATCCTTAGCCACTGGATAGCGGGTGGGAAGTCACATCATGAGGAAGGGAGAGTTAAAGAATGATGGTAATGAATGAAAAAGGTGAATGATCTACAGTTATCTTTGATAGATCAGAGGGAGGTAGTGCTCGATTCAACCACAGGTCTCGATTCAACCACAGGTCTTGGCTAGATTACAAGTTAGGCCATTTTGCTTACGCCAAGAATCAATGGTGGTGATGCAACTGGCTATATTCAGATGTATAGAGGAGATGGAGCCAATAACAGGGAAAACTAGCTGGATGTCATCATAAATTTTAAACTCAACTGCAAAGGAAGAAATGGTAGAACATAATGGTGCCAGGTACAAGTTAAATAACATGGATGAGAAGGCTGAACCCTGCGGAACCCCTCTTGTTTGAGTTTTCCATGATGAGCTAGCCTAACAAGATCTTACATGAAAGTATCATCCTGTCAAATACCCGGGCCCAGATGTTTTTAGAGTAGAATTCTATAAAATATTGGATGACAGCATTTTGACCCTCTTAACTTAGAAACTTAACCAATCAGCCCATCTAGTCTGCCCAGCAAGCTCCCACACTTATTTCCCCATATTTATGTTTCATCAACCACCAAGTTCAGGTCCCTTGTTAGCTAAGAAAGTTATCCTCTCGCATTGGCATAACGACAAATTACCTTCTTTTAATGCTTGGAAGTCCGCAATGCTGAATTTCACTTCAATAGAACTTATATGGCATTGGGAAATGCAAAACAAGAAGTCACCAATTGTGGGTAAAGGTGTTCAAATTAGATTAAAGTTGTTTATTCACCAGATGAATGGTACATCCACTATTTCATGGCTATGTTTTTTTGTGTGTGAATGATGAGTGACTGGTGTATATGTTGTGTAACTGTGGGGACTATGCAACTGGAGAAAATTAAGTGAGAAATTTCAAATATATGTTTGGTAACTCATATGACTGAGACATACTTTGTAACACGAAATACTGAATGTTATCTGAATTGCTTTAATAAAAATTATTAAGTAAAAAAAAAATAAAGAAAGGACTCCTATGCCATCAACGTTGTACTTGTATGAACAATACAACATTTAAGCAATTTAGTTCTTTTTCTTGTACAAGATATGTTAACCTTCCATTCCAGTACAGCCTCATGCTTTGTAGCTTCCGATAACTTCTTGCCTTTAGTTTGCACTGTCGTCATGTCATGAGCATGCTCTATGTGCTTCTTCTTCTAGATGTTGCTGATGCCATGAGTGACAGTGTTACTTTGCATGTCTTGAAAAGAATACGGCGGTTCATGTATATTGTAATAAGGCTGATAATGTACTGTATACAGCAAGCTACAAAGTGAAGCCAGTCTAAAAACCCTACAAAATGGGTTTATTTATTTTTTACAAAGATATGCAAGATCTCAGCTGTCTTTTTCAAATGATTATTTGTTTTTATTTGCTGGATGCTGCCAATTACTTCTGACCTCAAGACCTAAGCATATTAAACCTTACATGAGGCAGTCAAACTGTCAAAATATATTTGGAGAAAAAAAACTCATTTTAACATCAAAAAAGAAAAATTTGAAAAATCCCATTAATTGATGTAGTCTCTCAAAAAGTAACAGATTAATATAGTAGAAATTATATCAGATTCGAAAATAACCATTCCATTTTGTTTTAAAAGGTTTCCTTCATTCAAAAATTGCTTAAATCTTAAACTTTTCCATTCAAAGACTAGCCTTAATTTTAGACTCTTGTCACTGTTTTCTCTCATCACAGATTGAGAGTCTCAAGCTATCCATTGACCTTCAGGAATTAAAATGTCATTGTATTGATCCTGACACCTGGAAAATTAAACACTCATCTGGATGCAACTTCCTGAAATGAAGGCAGAGTGAGTGACTGAATCTAGATCAGGAGGTGTTTTGTCAGGCTGTTAATATTGTGGAAAAAAATGATGATCAAATGTAATCAGGTTGTAAAAGATCTGAATAAATCTTTAATGCCAACATCTGAGCCAGTGTCTGAATGCACATGAACATATTTTCTATCATTATTATTCTATAACATATCATTTATTAAATTGTACAAAATATGAATTTATACCACAGTACTGTCCAGGTCATGGGGAGAAGTAAAGCATACTACTGCATGCTGCCAGTAATTTAGCCAACTGGAACCTGATTTACAAGAATTTTTTTTCCCATTCTTTGTTTATTGAAAGAAAAAAAACTTAGAAAATCAGGCCCTTAGAGATGGAAAGATTGTGATATGAAGTTTTAAAAAGCTATGAATACAAACTGATATACAATCATTTTGGACCATATAAACAAGAAGTAATTTAATTTGTGTGTGTTACAAACAGTAACAGGGATCAAAAGTAAATAACACACCCTCAGAGCAGTTAAACTATGAGAGTTAAAAGTCCTATATTCTGGAGATGGTGATAATGTGGATAGATCCTCTAATCTGCCAAGTTTCATCAAGCCTTTTTAACCAATCTCATAACCCCAAGAATGAATAGGATTGTAGCATGCATGGACAACTGAGTTTAAACAAAACAACAAAAAGCACCACACAGCACTAATGGGAGGTGTTTCTGTCATGAAACCAATCTGTTTTTGCTACTGACTCTGTTCAAGTTAAACCATGAAACTTGCCCTACAAGGTAATATTCAAGAATATAGGCTTGTTTACTTTTGAAATAACTTTTTTTTTTAAGGAAAAAGATATAAACCCTAGGGATGTGAATCGTTTTCCATATCGTCTTAACGATAGAAATCGTGTGGCAGGGCAAGAAAATCGTCTTAGGCACGATTTTTTAGTTAAAAAATCGTTAAAAATCGTTTTTTCCGATTAGTGCGCACTAACTCGAGTTAGTGCGCACTAACTGGGAGTTAGTGCGCACTAACTGAAAATGATACAATTTGACACTTTTCAGGTCAGTTAAGGTCAGTTTAGGAATTAATATGTATTCCTATTGGCTGCCCTCTTATTTATTCATGTTACCAAGTTTCCTACTGACAGTATATGGGGGATGGGAAATGGAAACAGTTGGTAGCTTGACAAAACAAGTAATGTGATCAGTCAATGTGACTAGAACTTGTGCCCTAACCCTGATACCAGGGGTATTGTGATCTTCCTGCACACAGTGCCCTATCCCTATTAATACCAGGGGTGTTGTGATCTTCCTGCACACAGTGCCCTATCCCTAATACCAGGGGTGTTGTGATCTTCCTGCACACAGTGCCCTATTCCTGATACTGGGGGTGTTGTGATCTTCCTGCACACAGTGCCCTATTCCTGATACCGGGGGTGTTGTGATCTTCTTGCACACATCCCGATATCAGGGATAGGGCACTGCATGCAGGAAGATCACAACACTCCTGGTATTAATAGGGATAGGGCACTGCATGCAGGAAGATCACAACACTCCTGGTATTAATAGGGATAGGGCACTGCATGCAGGAAGATCACAACACCCCTGGTATCAGGGATAGGGCACTGTGTGCAGGAAGATCACAATACCCCGGAGGAGTGAGGGTCAGGCAGCTCCCCCCTGTCTGTGAAGCCAGCCTCTCACTAGTAATGCAGGGAGGGAGCTGTCTCAGACTTCACCATCCTCCCCCCCCCTTACCCACACACCATTCACTAGCTGGGACATGGGGGAAGTCAGGAGTGAGGGTCAGGCAGCTCCCCCCTGTCTGTGAAGCCAGCCTCTCACTAGTAATGCAGGGAGGGAGCTGTCTCAGACTTCACCATCCACCCCCCCCCCTCACCCACACACCATTCACTAGCTGGGACATGGGGGAAGTCAGGAGTGAGGGACAGGCAGCTCCCCCCTGTCTGTGAAGCCAGCCTCTCACTAGTAATGCAGGTAGGGAGCTGTCTCAGACTTCACCATCCTCCCCCCCCCCATCACCCACACACCATTCACTAGCTGGGACATGGGGGAAGTCAGGAGTGAGGGTCAGGCAGCTCCCCCCTGTCTGTGAAGCCAGCCTCTCACTAGTAATGCAGGGAGGGAGCTGTCTCAGACTTCACCATCCTCCCCCCCCCCCCCTCACCCACACACCAGTCACTAGCTGGGACATGGGGGAAGTCAGGAGTGAGGGTCAGGCAGCTCCCCCCTGTCTGCGAAGCCAGCCTCTCACTAGTAATGCAGGGAGGGAGCTGTCTCAGACTTCACCATCCTCCCCCCCCCCCCCTCACCCACACACCATTCACTAGCTGGGACATGGGGGAAGTCAGGAGTGAGGGTCAGGCAGCTCCCCCCTGTCTGTGAAGCCAGCCTCTCACTAGTAATGCAGGGAGGGAGCTGTCTCAGACTTCACCATCCACACCCCCCTCCTCACCCACACACCATTCACTAGCTGGGACATGGGGGAAGTCAGGAGTGAGGGACAGGCAGCTCCCCCCTGTCTGTGAAGCCAGCCTCTCACTAGTAATGCAGGGAGGGAGCTGTCTCAGACTTCACCATCCTCCCCCCCCCCTCACCCACACACCATTCACTAGCTGGGACATGGGGGAAGTCAGGAGTGAGGGTCAGGCAGCTCCCCCCTGTCTGTGAAGCCAGCCTCTCACTAGTAATGCAGGGAGGGAGCTGTCTCAGACTTCACCATCCTCCCCCCCCCCCCCCCTCACCCACACACCATTCACTAGCTGGGACATGGGGGAAGTCAGGAGTGAGGGTCAGGCAGCTCCCCCCTGTCTGCGAAGCCAGCCTCTCACTAGTAATGCAGGGAGGGAGCTGTCTCAGACTTCACCATCCTCCCCCCCCCCCCTCACACCATTCACTAGCTGGGACATGGGGGAAGTCAGGAGTGAGGGTCAGGCAGCTCCCCCCTGTCTGTGAAGCCAGCCTCTCACTAGTAATGCAGGGAGGGAGCTGTCTCAGACTTCACCATCCTCCCCCCCCCCCCTCACCCACACACCATTCACTAGCTGGGACATGGGGGAAGTCAGGAGTGAGGGTCAGGCAGCTCCCCCCTGTCTGTGAAGCCAGCCTCTCACTAGTAATGCAGGGAGGGAGCTGTCTCAGACTGGTATCAGGGTTAGGGCACTGTGTGCAGGAAGATCACAACACTCCTGGTATTAATAGGGATAGGGCACTGTAAGAGATGACTGTAGTAGATTGAATAAAGATCTGATGTTTCTGCTCTCCTCACACCAAACAAAAACAACACACAAGCAGAGAAGCCCTTCTTACAAAGCTGAGCTAGTGAGTTAAGTAGGAGGAAAAGTAAACATACTGGTGCCAGTGTGGCTACTTAAAAAATACACTTACCAACAATCAATTAGGGGTGTGCATTCGGATTGACCGCATTAGTAAAACGCAACTCATATTTTTTTTTTACTTAAAAAATTGATTCGACATAAACGATCGGATTTCCCACATATCGAACATAGATATGTTCGATATGTGGGAAATCGCGATTGTTGAGCCAAAATAAAAATATAAACCCCCTCACCCTCCTTAATCCCCCCCCCGACTTACCACAACTCCCTGGTGATGGAGCGAGGAGTGAGGACGTCATTTCTGCAATCCTTGGCGAGAAGCTGCAATCCTTGGCGAGAAGCTGGCCAAAAGTTATTTTTGGGCCGAACGAGCCGTCCGGCGCGAACGAGCCGGGAATCACGTGACGCCGGCGTCACTCGACGTGCCGCCGACGTCACATGCTTCTCGCCAAGGATTGCAGAAATGGCGTCCTCACTCCTCGCTCGATCACCAGGGAGTTGTGGTAAGTCTGGGGGGGGGATTAAGGAGGGTGAGGGGGTTTAAATTTTTTTTTTGCACATATGTACATATACCCAACTCATTGGATTTTTTTTATGTCCATATTGGCCGCAAGTGGGACCCCCTTTCGGACATAAAAAATATGAACATAAAATTTTGCTCTGCACATCCCTACAATCAATTACATATATTTGAACTGTGTACAGTTCCAGCCAGGACCACCTTTCTAAAATGCACAGTGATTGGCAAATTCATCATGCACTAGCATTTCAGGTGCCTGCTAACAAAAATAATAAACAAACAAGTTCTAGTCACGTGAGTGCTGATCATTACATTACTTTTTTTGTCAAGCTTCCAACTGTTTCCATTTCACATCCCCCCCAACCATATTGGTAACATCAATAGATAAGAGCACAGCCAGCCAATAGGAATACATACATACATATTCATTCCTAAGTGACCTTTACTGACCTGGGAAGTGTGAACACTTTGTTTCATTTTCTGTTGGTGTTCGTTAGTTTCCAGTTCCATTTCCCATCCCCCCAACCATCACCTCAGTGGTAACCTTGGTAATATCAATAGATAAGAGGGCAGCCAGCCAATAGGAACACATATTCATTCCTAACTGACCTTCAGTGACCTGGAAAGTGTTTATTTGTATCATTTTCAGTTAGTGCGCACTAAATCGAGTTAGTGCACACTAACTCCCCGTTAGTGCGCACTAACTCGAGTTAGTGCGCACTAACACGATTTAACGATTTTTAACGATAAATCGTTAGAATTTCTATTGTATCGTGTTCTATAACGATTTAAGACGATATAAACATTATCGGACGATAATTTTAATCGTTGAAAAACGATTCACATCCCTAATAAACCCACTAATATTGAAGCCAGAACTTGCTGATCTTTTCACTTCTAATTAGGGATGTACAGCTTCAAGATTCTTTTTTAGTTTATTTTATGTTTCGGTGGGGTGAGAGGTTTATTTTTATTCATTTAAGGTTAGATTTTAAAAAGATGTGAGCGTGGCTCCATGTGTGCGCGCTACCCAGTGTGCACATATGGATGCGCGATTTTATAACATGCGAGCACCAGTGCGCATGTTATAAAATTGGCAGCGGCGAGCAAAAGAGGGGGGGAAATTTTGTCTACATTCACGCGGCCACACATTGGGGCCTTTCCCAGTTCCTTAAATTGGAGTGGCTGGGAGGGAATTTTCCTACCCTCTACAAAAATCTCCCTTTCTCTTCCCCTCTCCTCCCTACCCTCTAAAACCCTTTTTTTTTTTTAGATTATACATTAATTATAACTAAAGTTATTATATTATACTGGTATATGATCATACAGTAATACACTTAATTTACATGTTATTTGCAAAGTTATTTTATAATCAATATATCAGGAGGAGAGGAAAAGGGTGAGGAAGATTCCTGGCCCTGTTACCTGGCATCATTGACATTCCCGGACTGTTTCGAGACCTGCAGCCCAGGCGAGAACTGTTTCCTCCTCTGGACCCGGCGCACCACTGACGTCATCAGGGGGCGGGACTGGTAGGTCTAAAACCGGACCCCCCAGCGGCACGCAGTGAGGCAAAAGAGGAGAAGAAAAGGGTGAGGAAGATTCTGGCCCTGTTACCTGGCATCGTTGACATTCCTGGACTGTTTCGAGACCTGCAGCCCAGGCGAGAACTGTTTCCTCCTCTGGACCCAGCGCACCGCTGACGTCATCAGGGGGCGGGACCGGTAGGTCTAAAACCGGACCCCCCAGTGGCGCGCAGTGAGGCAAAAGAGGAGAGGAAAAGGGTGAGGAAGATTCCTGGCCCTGTTACCTGGCATTGTTGACATTCCCGGACTGTTTCGAGACCTGCAGCCCAGGCGAGAACTGTTTCCTCCTCTGGACCCGGCGCACCGCTGACGTCATCAGGGGCGGGACCGGTAGGTCTAAAACCGGACCCCCCAGCGGCGTGCAGTCAACGCCGGCGCGCTGCCAAAGCCGCGCGCGCCAAAGGGGCATGTGGCTTTGAACAGAAAGTAATGAACATATTTCCAGTTCTGTCTTGAATTTAAGTTTGAAGAATAGTGAGTAATTTTTCTCTCTCTCTCTCGCTTTTGTCTCCAATCCATAAGCCATTAGATTAGAAACTTTTTCAGAGTTTGTCATAAAGAAGTTTATTTTTATATCATATAAAATTTGTTATGCCTCATACGAAGAGGAAGGCCCGTATAAGGGAAGTCTTATCTTCGTCTCCCTCACCCGGGATATCCCAACCTCAGATTTCCTCATTCTTTAAAACCCTTTTTTAAAATGTATTACTTTTTATTTTGCAAGTTATTTCAGGGCCCGACCTGAAGTAACTTGTGCGCGCCGGCAGCTGGCCAGCGAGCGAGGCTCCGGGACAGCGAGGAATGGCAGGTCTCCTCGTACTCTGAGTACTTGTTGCTGATAGAGAATCCTCTCTACTTTGTGTTCCTGACTCCCGAGGTTCACGGTTCCTGCCTTCTTCGTTCCTGCCCTGCCTATGTGTTGGACTGACTCTCTGGATTTCGACTCTACTATGGCTGACTACTCTTCAGTCTATCTCCAGCCCCGGACCTCTGCTACGCCCGACTACTCTTCAGCTTATCTCCAGCTCCAGACCTCTGCTACATCTGACTACACCTGTCTTCTCCGTGCCCTGACCATTGCCTTAATTGTCTAAGCCTGCCTTCTCCGTGCCCTGACCATTACCTTGTTTGACTACACTTGCCTTCTCCGTGCCCTGACTATTGCTTTGATTGGCAATGCTAAAGACTTCTCCGTGTCCAGAATTCTACATTGTTTGCCACGACGTCTGCTTGCCGCCAGCCCTGATCCAAGCCTGTCAGTGACGCCTCCTCTAACCTATTTCCCGAACATGGACTTACAAGGCTCCAGCCTTTCTTTGCTTGGGTGCCTCAAGTTACTCTCCGTTCCATTGGCACCTGAGTTCCTGTACCGAACCCTGTCCAGGATAGGACTACGCCACCTATTGACTGCTGTCTCTGAGCTGAACTACCTTTCTTCTCAAACCAACCTCGAGGCCCACCTAAGTCCTGCCGGCCCCGGCACACAAAGGCTCAACCAGCGGGGAACGAGGGCTGGTATAGGTGAAGCTCCAGCGGCCTCTACCTTCAGCCCACTCCACCTGCCAATGGTGGGGACCCATAGGTCCCTACCTACGGGTTGCATCAACCCCACCTTGGCCCAAGGGTCCACCTCCGATGCAACATTGCTCATGCCCTTAGGACCAAGGGAGATTCACACAGAGACAAATTGGGGGCTGGGAACCTCCCCTGACCTAGCCATTTTTCCAGGACCTGGGAAAGGGATCAAAGGAGCCCAGAGAGGTCCAGGCTAAGTTCAACTAAGCCCGACATGTGAGTCTAGGCCCCCATGTCTTCTTGTATGGGGTAGGAGAAGGGTTGAGATGGGGCATTGGAAGACACTGCTAGCTTTCTTGGGAGCAGAAGGGTGCCATAAGGCTTCAGGGAGGCCATTTTTGGGAGGGCATTCCAGGCATCCACCACTCTCTCCATAAAGAATTATTTCCAGATGTTGGTTCTGAGTCCTAGATGTACAGTTTCGTTTCCAATGGAAAATGTTTGAAGTTTGTGCATCATTAATACCTTTCAGGTGTCTGAAAGTCTGTAGCATATCTCCTCTATTCTTTCTCTCCTCCAAGGTATACATATTTAGATCCTTCAGCCTCTCCTCATAGGTCTTCTGAAACAGACCCTTCACCATTTTGGTCACCTTCCACTGGACCCTTTCTATCCTCTCTCTATCCCCTTTGAGATATAGTCACCAGAAGTGAATACAATACTCCACATGAGGCCTCACCAAGAACCTGTACAAGGGCAATATCACCACCATTTTTCTGCTTATTCCTTGCTCTATGCAGCCCAGCATTCTTCTGGATTTAGCTACCACCATGTCACATTGATTTGCTGCCTTCAAATCACCAGACACAATCATCTCAAGATCTGTCTCCCAAACTGAGCACATTAGTCTTTTGCCCCTTATCACATATAGCTGTATTGGATTACTGCACCCCAGGTACAAAACTTTGCACTTCTTAGCATTGAATAACAGCTGCCAAATCTTCTGCCACTCCTCAAGTTTACTTAAATCATTTTTCATTATCTCTATTCCTTCAAGTATATCCTCTCGGTTACAGATCTTAGTATCATCACAAAAAGACAAATTTTTCCTTCCAATCCCACCTCAATGTTACACAATAAGTATTTAACAGAATTGCTCCCAAACTGATCCTTGAGGCACCCAACTTAACACCATTCTCTTTTCATAGGAGGTTCCATTTACTATTACACATTGTTTCTTGCAAGTCAACCAGTTTATAATCCGTTCCACCACCTTGGCATCCACGCCCAAACTTCTCATCTTATTCATGACCCTCCTACATGAGACCGTATCAAAAGTCTTGCAGAAATCCAAGTAAATCACATCAAGTGCTCTTCATTGATCCTATTCTCTAGTTACCCAATCAAAAACAATCAATCAGATTGGTCTGATAGGACCATCCCTTCATGAATCCATGCTGCCTCTGGTACAGCAACCCATCAGATTGTAGTTAGTTCACTATCCTCTCTTTCAGCAGTCTCCATTCATTTTCCCACCATTGAGGTGAGGCTAACTAGCCTGTAGTTTCCAGCACTTTGCTCCCTCCTAGCAGTGGCAATAGCACAGCATTCCCTTCTTTGGTGGTATTGGCCCTAGCACAGCACCCCTCTGGGCCTCATGTGGTAGGATTTTGCTGCCCTAAAAAATTTGGCGCTCTAGGCAACTTTTTAATTTTCCTAATGGAAGCACCAGCCCTGAAAACTCCCCTCATCATCCCCATGCCAATCTATCTGCCAGGAGCCATTGAAAGATTTTGCCAGCCAAGCTGAGGGGAGGACTCAGACTTATTGCCTCCTGGTTTGGTGTTTAGCATTGCATGGACATTCTAGAGGCTAGATTTGGCTTTGATCTGCTTAGCCAGCCAAAATGTTCTCTGCTGATTTTGGCACTCAGACATTTTTTAAAAATAGGCCCAAAAAGTTTTAAACTCTGTTGTGTATAAATCATAAAGTTTAGCTAATGTTATAGTAAATTATAATAAATAATAGGAATCTCTACCAGATAAAAATAATAATAATGATGAGCCATACTGCTATGTACTAAAGAAGATGGTTTCATTATGAGGAGGAATATTTTCACACCCTCCTCCAAGTCACCTAACTTAATCTAACCCCACCCCTGTACCTGCCCATAATTTGATAAGTTAAAGTTAGCCATCTAGAAAAATCAATTTTAGGCACTCAGTTAAGTACATTTTCTAAAGCTTTGATCTAATCAGTAAGGATGTGCAACCCTCAATTTTTTCCTTATGGTTTGTTTATTCTCGAGTCCTGTGTGAGAAAGGGCCTGACTACCAATCCTTTCAAAATTATGCGTTCTGCCTGGAAGACATGCCGAAGTGATGACAAACATTCAAACCTCCTGTGCCTTTCCTACTCCTTCCCCATCCAAACTCTCAACCTCCCACCCTCCTGATACCTTTCAAATTGTAAATGTTGTGCCCAGATCATGGTAGGCTGTTATTGTGGTCCCCGACCAGCAATTTCTGCATGGTTAGGTTGGGTTGGGTGAGGCATAGGAGGGCTGGATCTTCTAAATTTGGGTGGAACCAGGGAACGAGATGGAGGAGAAAGCCAGCTTAGACCCCTGGAACTTGTGTAAAAATCAATAACAGCAGGGCCTGAGGGGTGGAGGTTCAGCCTGGCAGGGCCCTTGTTTAGCTGATTGGGTAGGGCATTGATTTGGGACACTAGGCTCATGAGATACATTTTTAAGATGTCTTTATGCCACTTCACAGAATGGTGAATCCAGCAAAAACGGGGGGTGGGGCGAAGGAGGGGGGTGGGCCTGCGAAAGTTGGCAGCCTTCGCACTACCGCGGTATTTTCGCTGCCGGCTTTCGCACCCAATAGCGCCACCGACAAAGGTGGCGCTGTTGGGTGCGCTACTGGCGACAATAAGGTTACTAACCTTATCGCCGCCAGCGAATATATCACGGACTCCTCCCCTCGCTGTCCTGACTCCACCCGACAATGCCCCTAGCAAGCTATTGCACGTGAAAAGAGACTTTTTGCGTGCGATAGCGGCTTATCGCATACGTTTGAAAATGACCCCCTTAGCCAGTTAAAATTGAAAATTAACTAAGTTAGCTGCATAACTTTAATCTACTCCCCCCCCCCAGAATGCCTTTTTCTTTCAGCTACATTTTAACTTGATGATGACTTATCCAGCTAAAATTTAGCTGCATAAGTGGCTCAATATTAAAAAAAAAAAGCCATTTAGCTGGATAACTTGTGAGTTATCCGGCTAAATGCCTTGAATATTGACCCCTTTTTGTATAGCAATACAATACAGAAAATCATAGGAGCTGTGTTATCCCATCTTCTGTCCTTTTCCCACTTTATATTCCATTTACATGATTGTTCAAGTATCTGGAGAGCTAAAGGATCTCATTTTGTAAGCTTTCTCACCGCTTTTAAAGAGATAGTGCAACTTTCTCCTTTCTCTGTTAATACTATGTGACTGCACATGAATCAAAAGTATTTCAAGTTCAAATGCTCTTCATTCCATTAGGAGCTTTCCTGACTTTCCCCTTCCATGATACCATCACATCAGCATACATCCTATGTCTCAGCACACCATCAAGGGATTGTATAATTCCTCTATGTGGATGCATGCAGAATCATCTGAAAAATACTGAAAATCCATTTCACATAAAAAAAATATTCATTCAAATTCTGCTCATACAGGTCTATCTTTCCAGGTTAACCTACTTATTTACTATGCATCATGGATAACAATTTTGAAGATCCTTGGTAAATAGGATGCACATTGACTGCAGCAGGCTTAATGCTATAGAAATCAGGCATCAAGAAAAACACTTTAGTCCAGCTTGGTATAATTCTTCTAGACACTCCTGTGTTTTCATTCATAAGGCTCAGCTACTAGTAAAGGAAGCAGAACAAAACTATGTGAAGCAACTATGCTGTAATGAGGACAATATCCTCTACTTTCAAAGAAAAAAGGAGAAGGGGGATCTAAGAGGTGAAGTAAATGGATAGAGGGTGATAGGCTTATGAATGAGCGGACCTCTGTTTCCCTAGAGTCATATCTCATGACCTTCGGCCAGGCACCCCATTTCTTGAAGCCTGCCGACTAGAGACATGGAACCTGGAAGTAAGCAGAAAAAAAGCTACAACACTAGTGTTCATCTGCTATGGCTCTAGGAAGAGGTCTGAGACTAAGAATCCTCTGCACTTGAAGACTTTCTTCTTGAGTTCTATGAGATTGTAGAAGGCAACCCTTAGCAAGTCTACAAATTCCTTGGAAATCCTTGTAGCAAAATCTGTGGGAAGACAGTTCCATGCATATCAAATATTGCTTCTACATGTGCTGCTTAGCATTCATATGCTATTAAACAATCTGATGGATGAATGCAGCATTGGCCTCACACAGCTCAAGCAGGGCATGCAACTCATCTATGTGTTAACTTCCCGATTCCCTTGAATAGGCAGAAAATTCACTTTGCCCTTGATGAACTTGCAAATGTTATTTATGTCTCCTCCCAACATTCAGCAAGGGCTCACTGTTTCAGCAGAACCTTTCTGCGATGATGCTTTCCCCTTTATATTGACACAGGAAAAACAGAAGACCAGGATAGCATCTGAGCAAAGAAGAAGCCATTCTCTCACCAGAGTCCTGGGGGAACTTTCATTCATCCTTCCCCTGAAGTAGTTGTGTTGGTGGGCAAGTTTCCTTAGACCCATGACTATAAAAACCTCATCTATTATCTGAGGACTGAAGTGAGGTGCGCGTTATACATGGGATGGTTTCGTATAACAGATGAGGAATCTGTTTCAAGTGACTCCATTAATTTTTCCAAGACAGATGTCAGACTAACCAGTCTGCAGTCCCTAGCATTGTTCCCTCTAAGGACTGACTAGGTGTATACAAATTTTTTTTCGTGTGAGCAACAATTTTTTTAAACCAACAATTTTTTAGCGCCAGTATTAGTGTTCTTTTCTATATATATAGCACAAAGAAAAATGTATGTGAGGGACCATGTAAGCTTACTAGTGATGCTCCGAGATGTATGAACAATTGCTCACGAGCTTAGCTTAGAGGAAACTATGGTTCCTAGCATCTTCTACCTGGCTCCAGTTCCTAAGGACACACTTGATGCCAAAGAATCCTTTGAAAAGATAAGAAAGAGAAGCTGCCAGAACTTCTCTGTGCTCCTTTTAATGCCATAGAGTGTTTCCCAACTGGCCCCATAGTTTTTTTCCACTTTCAGTTCTACTAGTTCCATAGAGACTTCCTCTCCAGAAATTTGTTTTAGATCTTCTTCACTTCTGCTTCTCTTTCTGGCAGATGATTGTGGGCCTTCTCTTGTGAATACTGAGCAGAAGTAATTTTTTGTTCAGTGATCCTGCTTCCACTTTGTTAATCTCCCCCCACCCCACCTCAGTTTCCCCTTTCACCTCTCAGTCTACCTATCCCACCTTTGCTTTTCTTCCTATCAGTAACATATCTAAAAAAAAAAAAAAGTCTTGTTGCCATGCTTTGCTGAATTTTACATTTTCTATTTTTTATTTAGCTCTCCTGATTCCTTTTCCAGCTTCATAGCTTTTCCAAATATTGTTCCCTTTCTTCCTTCCATGATCTCTATTCTGCTCGTGGACCCCTGGACCGCGGAGGAGCTGGCACCACCTGTGGGGAGGAGCCCCACCGGCCCCCACCATTGGCTGGCTTCACCACTACCAGCCCACTTTCCCTTCAGGTTGAGCCCTTGGGTACCGGGGCCAGTTGGACTTACGTGGGGTCCGCACCTGGCTCGCTGGAGCCAGGTGCGGGGTCCGGATACAGATGAGGGTCAGAGCAGTTGACAATTCTGGGCCAGGGTTCTGGCATGGATTGAGGCTGGCGGCAAATCTCATGGTTAGTGTCTAGGCCGGGGTTGTGGCAGGTAGCAAATCTCGTGGTCAGATCTCCAGGCAAGGGTCTTGGTAGGTGGCAAATCTTGAGGTCGATATCCAGGCGATGGTCAAGATCCAAAGACAATCCAAGACGCAGGAACACCCTCCAGGGAGGATCAGGAGCAAGGAGCCAAGAAGCCAAGGCAAGGTCTGCAGGCCAGACCTTGCCTTAAGTAGGACTGGTCACTGAAATCAGGAGGAAGGGGCCGTGGCATATTCCCGCTGCGGTCCATTTAAATTTTAGAAGCCGGCACGTGCCGGGGGGGGGGGGGGGGGGGAAGAGGAACCCAGGATAGTTGCGTCTGTCGGTCTCTGACGGCTTCGACCTCTGTGCCTCACCTTTCTTCCTTCTCTCTCCTCAAGCCTTGGGAACATGACTGCTGCTGCGTCTTCATGCCACTCTCACCGGTGTCCCTGAAACGGCAATAGCGACGTGTTCGCCATGGTTTTCCTAAGGGCCTCCTAGGGTGCGCGCACGCCATCCACATCTTTATCCACGTCATGCCGGGAACCTCGGGGCGTCCCCTCTGAGTGATGTCATGACATCCTGGTATTTAGCCTGCCCTTCATTTGCTAACAAACCGAGTTAGCAAGGGTTGGAATGCCTCCAGTCTAGCTGCTCTGCCGCTTCCTAGCTGTCACGGGAAGCTCTCTCTCTGCCCTTTGGGTTATTTCATTGCTAACTTGGGTACCCGCTCCTCGAGGGCCCTTCTTTTCTCTTACAGGTGCCTAACAGGGATATCGGGTACTCACTCCGAGGACCTGCACTTCCTACTCTGGTGCCTTACTGATCTACCTCTGCCTGCCAGGATCTTCATCAAATCAGCTATCTACTTCAGTGAGTAACTAACCTTATCAGTCTGTCTCACTTTCAGCTTCAGTGCTCGGAGTCTGCATCCGGAACTATCTTCTACTATCCTGCGCTGCCTACCATCTACTCGAGTGTGGGACTTGTCTCCTCTGCTGAGGACTCCTGGACTACTTCTACTGGGTTATCTCACTGCTGCCGCTCCCTGGGAGGTACCACCAAGCTGTATAATAAATACAAATTCTCTGTGTCTGCATGTATAGAGTCAAGCCTAATACTGCGGTTCCTCATGGGGCTCCTCCCCGTGGGAGTGTCCATCACCGCAGTTCCCAAGAATCCACTCCAACACCTCAAAACCATAACAAACAGCAGGAAGCAGCGCCGGAAGAGCTGGCCACATCAGTCTGGCTCCCCACCGTCACCAGCGTCCTGGGACCTGCCTGAGCCGCACCATGGCGCGGGTGAGTATGTGAAGCCGGTTGCAGAGGGCCATGACCGGCAAACGTAACAATCTCTTGAAGCCTTTGAATGCTAACCTTTTTTCCCTTACTTTTTCAACCACCTTTGTGAGCCACAGTAGCCTTTTCTCCTCTTACCTTTATTTACTTTCCTAACAAATTGAATTCTTGCACTAATATTACTTTTTAGCTAAGGCCATAGGTTTTCTGCTTCCCCTGTTTTTTCCCATGCTGTTAATGACTCTTAAGTTACTTCCTCGTCCTATGAACATTTTCAGTATTTGAAATATTGTTTTCTGAGAAAGCTAGGGAAATGCCAAGGTGATTCAAGGCAATCTGCTAGAATGTCACTGTTTAGTATATGAAAACTATGATACTTGGATTGATAGAATACTGGGCTAGAAGGAAGCCCAGATTCTAGAGATGTGCATTCAGTTGAAAAACAAATATGGAAAGCAGGACTTAATGAGGCCATTTTTGTGTTTCATTTTACATTAAAAAAAATGGAAATATTTTTGCACTATTCGTTTTCAGCAAATTTGCAACTAATGCATGCTATTTTCAAATAATGTGTCCTGCTTGCAAATGCATAGCTTGCACTATTTAGTGAAAAAAATTAAGCAAAAAACAAAAACCCGAAAACAAAAAAAGCCACAAAAATAAATTAATGAAACAAAAGTTTTTCTTGAACACATCCCTACCAAATTCTGATTTAGTTATTTCAGTGGTATTCTCAGATAAGAGAATAAACTACACTCAAGAACCTAAATGTAGCCCCCGAGCTATTTCCAACCTTTGACACCATGCTCATGAATCAACATCCACTTACCCTACTCATGCAATAGGCAGGATCCCACTGTGCACATTACCCACCAACATGCTGGTAAAGGCTCTAATTTTATAATAAATTATAAAGAGTACAGTCTGCAAGTTAATGACCAGACCTATCAAGAGAAATGTGGAGACCAGTTGGCTATATTCACTGGGACCCTATCATTTTATTTTCCAAGCTATATTGTCATAGCCTAAAAGTGTTTATTGCTAATATTTAGTTTGTACCTATTAGACTATTTCTCAGATTTCTTAAATGTTTAAATCAATTTCCGGAGAAACCTGTGTATTCTTATTTACCCGTACATTGTTTGCATTTATCATTTCACTACTTTATCATTTATTTTCAAAATACATTCTGGTAAGTTTTGGACCGCCTGAGCTTACCCCTTTTAATTCCCCAGATTCCCTGATCAGGCCTGCTGAAATGTTTCAGATTTCAAAAGAAGACCAATAGCTTGTGCTCTAGGAGCTCCTTTTATTGCTGCACTGGCCTTTATAGCTGATGAGCCAATGACCTTGGCGGCTCATTTTGATAAACATTCAAGAGGACGTCATTACAACTACGTCATTTCCAACCAGAATGTTAACTCCCGCTCCCACTTCGGAGTTTGCATTACCATTACTCTGGTGGCTTCTTCTCTTATTACTATCAAAACAGAAAGCAGCAGTGCCCTTTGCTGACCACACTGCCGTAGCTGTCATTCCAGCAGTTGTTTTTTCCTATATAGTAATGAACACTACTAAAAAGCATTAGAACTTGAGATCATAACCTCTGGTTATATGCTGCTGGATCAATGTTAGTCCTGGGCTGCAAAGATAATGTGAGCTAGTTGCAAACTCCCGGTGCATGCACTACTATTTAATGCTATTCCTATGAAAATATGATTACTAATAAAAAAAAAAAATAGAGTTGCATGGAGAATTTAGAAATAATCTGTAAGTTAAAATGTATGTGTGCTTTTGTGATCATTTATACAAACATAATTGCATATGGCAAGACAGAAAAACTTAAAAGAAAAAAAGAGAGAAATACAATGTTCCCTTGAATATGTGCCTGAATTCATTTACAACTGTTGCTGCTTTAAACACTTCAGGCAGAATAAGTGGATGGCACTAAACAGCTTAGCTGCAATTATTATGGAATGTCTGAGGTATAATTTCCCCTGCGGTTTTGTTAGGCGTACAAAATTCATAATTCTGATTTGTGGCAGGTACTTATTACCCATCACAGGTGGGGATATGCAAATATTATTCTGGTAGAATTGAACAAGTGAACAGCATTTATTTCAGTATTCAGCTATTAACGAGATTTGTGAGTCTGGTACTCTGGGGCCATTTAATTAATTAGATGGTACAGATAAAATATAAATTGTTTTGTAGGCTACGCCATTCCAGTTCTAGGAGATGTAAAAATGTACTTAAATGAACTTGATGTGGATTGATTTGTTGTTTCATATGCAGCTTGTAGTAAATATGAACGCTGCTCATTATTCTTATACAATTATCCATTGTGGATCCCTCACATTGTGCTCTGTAAAACACGTGTAACTAATTTAGAATGTTAAAAGTTTTTTCACCATTGTCTTTAATTTATTCATTATAATCCACATATTTATGCAAGTAGCATTTGAAGAGGCTGATATAGGTATTTTTTTGCAGGTATTTCAGATATGTAATGGCCGAATTCAAGTTTCTTCTCCTCTTCCCCTGGTCCCTGCTTTCTTCCTCTTTCAGATGTTGTATAGTGCATTTCTGATATTTTTCATTTTTAACACATTCTTATCATCAAATGAAGGCCCTTATACAGCTTAGAGAACATTGACAACATTTTCCAATAAACCTGTCAGACCTGGACTGGAAGAATAATATTAACGCATGGCCAGCTCAGTTGTTCATTATTAAAACGTTCTTTAGCCCTTTGGTGTAGGCTCCCTGTTAAAGACAGGTAAAGGCTATGAGCACCGAAGATGCCTTATAAAATTTAGTCCATGAGAGACCTGGAAAGTGGTTTCTATATTATAGAGAAGATATGTGTAATGTGAGTTAACAGACAAGTTGATGAAGTGATAGCCTGCAACATCACAATATATCATGCACTATCACTTGTATTCAATGAAATTATAATATCCTTCACAGCAGCTTCTAAATTGGCTTTTGTCCCTATTACAATTTATTTAAATAAGTCATAGATTATTTTTCTCAAAATGGAAAATCAAACTTGACAAAGCAGCAAAAATATACAGGATCATCATCTATGCTAGCTCCCTGAGGAGGAACAAATGGAAAGGAAGGATTACCGAGGAGTTCCCAGTCATCAACAAAGGCCAAGGTTTTGTTTCATTGCACAGAGAGTTTATAGTGCTTACTTCCTTAAGGACTATAAATACTCCACTTCCATAAAAATGCTTGGGGATTTAAAATGAAACTGACTGAAACTCATTTTATGAGCTAAGAGTTATCTGAGGAGAAATTTATGCCACTCATATTGAGATTCATAAATAATTTTACAACTTTACAAATGCAGATAAAATGTCACCATTGTACTGCTGAATAATTATCACAGCAAGCTTATAGAAACAGAAATTCCAAGTTTCTCAGTTCTTCTGGGAGACTCCCTCTACCATCTCACCTTAGCAGCCCTAGGATTGTTAATACAGCCATGATTCTCCAGCAATTGTGGCAAGATGGATACACAAAGGAAACACACACTCATGGTGCTTGCATTTCCCTTCTGCAGGGCAGTTCCTTTCTAAACAGGAAGCATGAGCAGAGCCGGTGGAAGGGCAGCACAAGAATCGGGGTCACCTGTGTCCGTTGTATCCCTGAACTGGCCTTCTACTTCCGTATCTGCTGCTGTCCTTCTGATCTGGCCATTCTTGCTGTGGCTTGAAGAAGAGAGACAGAGAAAGGAGATGGAAAGTTGAGAGAAGGTGAAGGGGAGCAATGGAGAGGAGAGACGGAAGGATGAATTATATGGATGGTGGAATGAGCATCAGATAAGCAAAGCGAAGGGGTATATAATGGTGGGTCTGATGGAGAAAAGGACACAGGGGCTGAGCATTGCACTGAGTGACAGAGAGGAGAGCTTTAGTAATATGTTCTAAATTTACAGTTCATTATCCATGTAAATGTTATATAAAGTATCGTGGTAATGACTATATCTTCTTTGAACCTTCGCAGTTAAAACTCCTTATAGATGCTCACCTAAATGTGACCTGATCAGTAAATATGGCTAAGTTTAGGCTATCTTAGTATTTACCTTTTGTTTATTACCTGTTTTCGCTCCATGTTACATAGCTATCACTCCCTCTTGTTTTTTTTTGTTAGGAATTAGATAAATTTAAGGTCCCCATTGGTGCAGGGAGGGAGGGAGGGAGGGATGGGATGGAGGGAAGGTTTGGGGAAGAGGGATAAGAGTTAAAGTTTTACAAAAAACCTGTTGTATGTAATCAGTTATACAATTTGTGATGTTCATGGTTATATGGTTTAAAAATAAAAACAGATTTACCATAATGTAATAATAATCTCAGAAGATTATATTGGATTATGTTATTTTGATTTCTTGTACCATCCTCTTTTTTCCTTTTACAATATATATTATGTGTAATTTTGAAATGCAATAAAAATAAAATTTAAAAAAAAATAGAAAAGAAATAATTTATCTGAATCTGTGACTTCTGAAAGTTTAAAATTGTACATGAATTGTGTTTTAATTAAATTATATGTATTGTGACACTATTTCACTCATATAAACAGAGTAAAAAATTCTCTAAATGCTATTTTTGTTATATTTTTCATAGATCTGTAGGGGGTGCAGATGGGAGGAAAAAGTTGCTAACTGTAATTTATCCAGCCCCTACCCTCTCCAATTTCCCTGAAATCAGCATTGCTAACTTGGGTCATCTTAAAGAGAAGTCAAGAAAATAACTCTCTCCAGATAGATGGAAAGCAACTTTCCTATCATGTGACGAGAAAGGTCTCTTCCTGGTCCTCTTACCGGGTATGCGGACCCACAAAGTATAAAGCCAGGGGTTTCCAGAATGACAGTCTCAAACCATAAATAAAAGGAACACCTTAGCTCTGAGCATATTTCTGGTATAATTTATTTCAGGATAAATTCATCTACCTTATGTTACAGCAATTGGTTAGAATAAATGATTTTTCGCACACCAATACTCGTTCGCCAAGTGGCCATAGTAAACAAGTGTTACAGCCTGCATATACTTACAAAACGCAGAAACCATATAAAACAATTGTGGAAACAACACTGATCTCTGGCAAATAAAGTCAGGATAAACCCTGAAGGATTATATTTTTAAATGGATATAATAAAAACATATTTTGTATAATACTTTGGATAAGAGATAGAAGACATTTGGATAGACTAGATGGATCTCTTCAGGATGGTAGGTCTGTGTTTAATTCTTGCATCAGGTCTTCTGCTAGGAATGCTGTGGGCTAGGCCTTAGTGTTAGTTATCACACAACAGTGACCCCCTAGTGGCTAGACTTAGGATGTACTTTTACTGGGTTTCAAAGGGAGATGCAGTCTAGTGTTTCTGTCCGCAATGTTGGTTGGCCTAGATGGTGGAGGTAGGAGGTGGGAGAGAAGATTCTTGCAAATGAATGCTTATGGTACCATTGCATAGTAAGAGCCCATTCCAATTCACCCAGAAGTTCAAAGGAACAGGAGGAAACTGCCAGGCCAAAGAAATTGGACCTCTGATAGCATGTGTGGGTCTGCTAGCATACTTTGAAAAGAGATTGAAATATTGTATAACAATTATCTCCTTTTGCCTTTCCAGCTGCTATCTCTTGTAATTTAGGGTTCATTTTCGACAGTCCGTAGTACTGCAAGCTGCACATACACTTCTGTAGTTAATTTTCACAGGAAAACTATCTGGGCAGCTTCCATTTAATAACTAGCTACAATTATAAGTACAAGTGACTATGTATGCACAAGCCCAGAAAAAAATGTCTCTTTAGTACAGCTAATAGTACCTGCAATGTGGAAACCCAGCTGCTCTGAGGGGACTGTTTTCAACCGAGGCAATCTACTCAGGTCTTTGCCCATTTGCCCAGATAAATGGCATGATAAGTTGCAATTTTCAGAGCCCAGGTAGCTTACAGGTCAGCAGATACTTTGTAAAAAGGACAAGGAAATTTACAAGTGCCTGCCCTTCTTATTCACCCGTCTTCTATAACAGCAGTAAATCTTCTATCCCCTTTTCCCCTTTAATGCATTCCTATACAGTGAGGGTCATTTTGAAAGCCACATCCATGAGTAAAAAGCTGTTTTAATTGCAGAAGTAAGCTTTTTGAAGATTGCTCCCCTTTCCCTTGTGTGCAGGTCAACTTAGGCAGTTAGTGCCACTGCAGACATCACTGTGCCCACAGCAAGAAGCGGTATTCCCAAGGCAGGGGTGTAGGAGCAGTTGTTCTTAAAAAAAAAAAAATGGTCCATGGAGTTTACACTAGTGCAGGCAGTTAGAAAATTATCCTCAACGGGACAATTTTCAAACATTGTTTCTTGGGTGCTAATGTAATTAATCCATTATGCAAATGTGGCTCCCTCTTGGTCTGGTTTATAAATTACTCCTATGCTTGGGATGGGGAGTACCACATGAGAAATATTATTTATTAATATGATTTATCTTCAGGTTCATAGCCTGAGTGGGGGATGAGACAGGGTCCTGGTCACCCCGATACCACAATTCTGTGCCCTTCCCAAACAACCTCTCACTTGAGGCACCACAAACCAGATAAAATCATCACACCAGAATAAAACATTAACTAACCCTTTTACTAGGAATGTGTAAGTTAATCCATCAAAACATTATTTTATTTATTTATTTACTGATTTTGTATACCATCATTCAGTGGAGCCATCACAACGGTTTACAAGATAATAAAAGAAATAAATAGTATACAACATATAAAACATGAATACAATTCTAATAAAAATAATGGTAAGAAAGGGAAGGGGAAATATTGTTCGAGATCGATAAAAAACAGACTTAAATAAAAGACATTATAAAAGGAAGAATAAATATTAAGAGCATTACAAGTGTAGAAGGGTAAGTGCATTGCTAAGAGTCTTGGTATGCCTTCATAAATAGCCAGGTCTTGATATCCTTTTTGAATGTCTTTAGACTCTGTTGTAACCACAGTTCAACAGGAAGTAAGTTCCATAACTTTGGACTTGCTAGTGAGATCGCACGTTCTCTTACTTGGGAGAGTTGTGCAGATCATACTGATGGGATTGTTAATAAACCTTTGTTGGCTGATCGTAGGTTTCGTTGGGGTGTGTGAAGTTTGATTGCTGCATTTAACCAATTGGTCTGCTCCTTGGGGTAGATTTTCAAAGGGGTATGCGCATAAGATACGCGCGTACCCCCCGAAAACCTACCCCAAACCCCCCTTGCGCGCGCCGAGCCTATTTTGCATAGGCTCAGCGGCACGCGCAAGCCCCGGGACGTGCATAAGTCCCGGGGATTGCAAAAAGGGGCGGTCGTGGGTGTGGCCATGGGGTGCGGTTTGGGACCGGGGCATGTCTGGGGGCATGTGGGCGGTCCGGGGGCGTGGCCGAGTGCCCTGACACAGCGGCCTGTGTCGGGGCCTGCCACACCGGCATGCATAAGTTACTACTGCCCGAAGGCAGTAGTAACTTTTCCAATAAAGGCAGGGGGGGGGGGTTTCTAGATAGGGCCAGGGGGGTAGAAAGAATATTCCCTCCGAGGCCGCTCCGATTTCGGAGCGGCCTCGGAGGGAACGGGCAGCGTGCGCAGGGCTCAGCGCACGCAAGTTGCACAAATGTGCACCCCCTTGCACGCGCCGACCCCGGATTTTATAAGATACGCGTGGCTACGCGCATATCTTATAAAATCCAGCATACTTTTGTTCGCGCCTGGTGCATGAACAAAAGTACGCGCGCGCGTAAATTTATAAAATCTACCCCTTGTGTATAATCTTATGTAAAATGAATAACACCTTGTATTCAATTCTGAATTTTATTGGCAGCCAGTGTAGGGATATCAAAATTGGAGTGATGAGCTCATGTTTCTTGGTACTGGTTAAAATTCTAGCTGCTGAATTCTGGAGAATTTGTAAGGGGCAAATTGTAGAAAGAGGTAAACCAAGTAAGAGCAAGTTACAACAGTCAATGTTAGTGAATATGAGAAGTTGCAGTACTGTTCTAAAATCGGTAGGGTTTAGAAAGGGTTAATAGTTTGTGATAACCTTCTTGACCTTTGTTGCAATATGAGTTTTAAAGTTTAATTCACTGTCGATGATTACTCCAAGGTCGTATGCGTATGTTAAAGGGGAAATTTCAGACTTTTAATCCTCGAGTTTCAATGATAGCAGTAGCGTGAAGTACATTTTTCTGTCAAGCAGTATAATTTCAGTTTTGTCAATGTTTAATATGAGTCTCATATTTGTTAAAAGCTGTTTGATAATGGATAAGTACATGGCGATTTTTTTGTAAGTTGAGTCGAGTGAATTTTGTATTGGAATTAATATCTGTATATCATCAGCATATAAGTAATGTGTCAAACCGAGACCTGCAAGTAAGTGACAAAGGAGAAGCATGTAAATGTTAAATAATGTGGCTGAAAGTGAAGAGCCTTGTGGGACACCGGTTTTGAGATGAATTTTTTTCCGAGAGGGAGTTGTTGATTTTTACCTGGAAGTTCCGATTTGTGAGGTAGGAAGAGAACCATTGAAGTGTATTATTTGCAAGTCCAATTTCTGTTAGACAGTTGAGAAGGATGGAATGGTTAACAGTGTCGAAAGTGGTGGATAGAACTAACAGAACCAGTAGGTAGTTTTGGCCATTGTCAAAGCTCTTAACTCAGTATCAGTTAATGTGAGAAGAAGGGTTTCAGTATTGAAGTATTTTCTAAATCTGAACTATGAGGGGTAGAGAATATTGTCTTTTTTCAAGATTTAAATCTTTTTTCAATCTTTTTTCAAGATTTAAATCTCCGTACAGGTACTTGCCTTTCTTTTCTCTGCTCTGCAAGCCAGGATCCAGGGCTTGGATTGAGCTGTTTCCTGCACCCAGCCCTCCATTGGACCCTCTCCTCCTCCTCCACCTCGTGGCTGTTGACCCCTCCCCCAGCTGGAAGACTGCCCTGCTTCTAACGAATGTGCTTTTAAATCTCCGTACAGGTACTTGCCTTTCCTTTCTCTGCTCTGCAAGCCAGGATCCAGGGCTTGGATTGAGCTGTTTCCTGCACCCAGCCCTCCATTGGACCCTCTCCTCCTCCTCCACCTCGTGGCTGTTGACCCCTCCCCCAGCTGGAAGACTGCCCTGCTTCTAACGAATGTGCTTTTAAATCTCCGTACAGGTACTTGCCTTTCTTTTCTCTGCTCTGCAAGCCAGGATCCAGGGCTTGGATTGAGCTGTTTCCTGCACCCAGCCCTCCATTGGACCCTCTCCTCCTCCTCCACCTCGTGGCTGTTGACCCCTCCCCCAGCTGGAAGACTTCCCTGCTTCTAACGACTCCGCTTTTAAATCTCTGTGCTGGATGCTAAGACCCATATTGATGACATCACTTTTGAGCGACACAAAAGAGAGTCATCTATAAAAATCTAACCTGGTCAAGCGTCACGCGCCTAGCGTCACGCGCCGAAGGAGCGCGACAAAGGGGCCTGCCCCTTTGAGCGCCCCTTCGGGCAGCCCCTTCGGACTGCCCTGAAGGACCCTGGAAGACCCTAAAGTACTACACGGACCTCCTTCTCCCCCAGCAGTCCCTTTTGACCCTGAAGTATCGCCGCTCACTTGCCAGCCTCTCAGCCAAGACCCATCCAGCTCCAGGACCTCCGAGTGAGTGGGCACCTCCTCAAAGTGCCTATCCCACCTCTCACAGGTGCTCATGAGCCTGCCTCCCAGCCACTGGACTACTCCCCCTAACACCTTAAATTGCTCTATTCTGTTATTTGTGCATGTTATCTAAGCTGTATAACCTGCATTGTCTGACCTGCATTGTATAACCTGCATGGTACACTATTTACACCTCTTACCCTACCTAATCAGCTTTGTGCCCTTTCCTCAGTGCCCTTCTCTCAGTTTAACTCCTTGATACCTTAATCCCCGCCTTGTACTACCCTATATCCTCTCAGTTTCCTTTTTACCTACCCCCTCTCCCTCCCTCCTCCTTTGCCTACCCACCCACTATGACCACACAACACATCAACCGCATCCACCTCCCCCACAACAGACTCCCCCATTCCCATCCCCCCCGTCCCACCCCCCCCCTACAAATCCCTCCTCCCTATCCTCACTACCCCCCTCAACCAATTCCTTGGACTCACTACCCTCTCCATCATTCTGTTCAACGCCCAATCACTCTCCAAAAAAACCCCCATCCTAAATGACCTCCTCACTGACACCAAGCCAGACATCTGTGCCATCACGGAAACCTGGCTCAAAGAAACAGACATTGTCCTCCTGAACCAGCTACCTACACAATCCTACGAATTCCTATCCATTCCAAGACCCAAGAAAAGAGGAGGTGGCATCCTCCTAGCCTTCAAGAAACACCTTAATCTCAAACTCTCCCACACCACATCACCCTCCAAGCTAGAAATTGGCCTCTTCAAAGCCCCCTCACTGCAAATCTGTCTCATTTATGCCCCTCCTGGATCCATCGAACGGGACCCCTCCCCCTTAATTGAATTCTTATCTGCCAACATAAACATTGAAATCCCTTCCATCATACTAGGAGACTTCAACCTCCATGTCGATGCCACCCCCCTTACCCCTTCTTGTGAGGCATTCCTTACTGCACTCCAAGCTCTAGGCCTTAGACAAATTGTTGCCTCCCCCACGCACCAAGCTGGTCACTCCCTTGACCTTATATTCATCAACCACTGCTTCCTACCACCCCACCCCCCCCACCTGCTCCCCTGTACCTTGGTCAGACCACTTCCTCATAAAAGCCCTCCTCCCCCTTAACTTCCCTACTACCCCCACTCCCTCAAACAACACCACCTTCACCTTCAGGAAACCCTGCTCTGGAGATGAACTGGCTCTTGCCATTTCCAACACATCCACTAGCCTTGACTGCTCCAGTCCAGAGACTGCCATCAAATCCTGGCTCAGCATGACTCTTGAAATTGCTGACAAACTATGCCCCATCTCCAGACGTAACATTACCCAACCCACAAAAAATCATCAACCCTGGTACACGACTGAACTAAGATCCCTAAAGAATACCCTCAGGCAGCGTGAGAGAAACTGGCGTAAAGCCCCCTCACCCCAACTCGCCTCAAGTTTCAAAACTACCCTTCACCAATATAGAATAACCACCCTCAAAACAAAAAGAGACTACTTTTCAGCTAAGATCCACCAATACATGTACAACCCGAAAGCCCTTTTCAATTATGTTGCCAACCTCACCAAATCCTCTCAGCCCACTATCCCTGAGAATGATGCCTCCACTAAGAGCGAAGAAATCGCCCAGTATTTCCTCACAAAAATCACCAACATCCTCCGCAGATTTCAACACCCTTCTCCATCCACCTCCCCTTCCCCCTCCCTCCAACCTTCCCCCACTTCACCCACCCTCCAAACCCTTGACCTGACTTCCGCTAAAGAAGTGGAATCTATTCTCAGAAAACTTAAACCAGCTTCCCACCCTTCAGACACCATTCCCACAAAATCCCTCCTCTCCATCCCGAACACTATATCCAAACCCATCGCAGACATCATAAACTCCTCCCTCTCTTCAGGCTCTGTCCCAGATGCTCTTAAACAAGCTATTGTCAAGCCCCTCCTAAAAAAACCAACACTAGACCCTAAAGACCCCGCTAACTTCCGCCCTATCTCTAACCTGCCCTTCCTATCCAAAATTATGGAAAAGATTGTAAACATCCAACTTACAGAATATCTAGAAAGCAACAACATTCTGCATCCAGCCCAATACGGCTTCCGTAAATACCTCAATACAGAAACCCTCCTGCTCTCCCTCACGGACCACTTACTCATAGGCATGGACCGAGGCAACTGTTACCTCCTCGCCCTACTCGACATCTCAGCTGCCTTTGATACCATCAACCATAACCTCCTCATCAACCGGCTATCCGAAATAGGCATCTCAGGCCTAGCCCTACTATGGTTTAAATCCTACTTATCTAACAGAAAGTTCTCCGTCAAGATAGGAAACGCCAACTCCACACTCTATCCCTTGTCTCAAGGTGTCCCACAAGGCTCCTCCCTCTCCTCCACCCTTTTCAACATTTATCTCACACCTCTATGTCAGCTCCTCACAGACCTCGGCCTCAAATTCTACCTCTATGCAGATGACGTTCAAATCGTCATTCCCATTCACAACTCTCTCTCAGATGCCCTTGCCTTCTGGAACACATGTCTTGCCAACATCAATGACTTCCTCACCAACATCCACCTCACTCTAAACTCCTCCAAAACAGAGCTGCTCCTTATCTCTCCTCACCTCCCTCCCAAACCACCGATCTCCAACGATCCAGCTTTCAACGTCATAACACCCCAACCCACAGTAAGAGACCTTGGGGTTATCATAGATCAACAACTCAATCTCAAAAAACAGATCAACTCCATCCTCAAAGAAGGTTTCTTCAAGCTTCACATCCTGAAGAAACTCAGACCCCTCCTCCACTATCATGACTTCCGCACCGTCGTCCAAGCCACCCTTTCCTCAAAGCTGGACTACTGTAATGCCCTCTTCCTTGGCCTACCCTCCTCCACCACCAAGCCCTTACAAATGCTCCAGAATGCCATCGCCAGGGTCATCACCAACTCAAGGAAAGCTGATCACATTACCCCAATACTCAAAGAACTCCACTGGCTCCCCATCGCATCCCGAATTCTCTTCAAAATTCTAACCATAGTGCACAAGTCCATCCACTCGCACAATTCCAATTGGTTGGATGAACCCTTTCGTCCTATACGCACTGAACGACCCACTCGCACTGTCAACAAAGGCACCCTCTCCATTCCCCCTTTGAAAAAAGCCCACCTCTCCTCTACTAGGGACGGTGCACTATCCATTGCAGGCCCTAAACAATGGAACACCCTCCCTACCACTCTCAGGCTAGAGCCATGTTACGCCAAGTTCAGAAAAAAACTTAAAACATGGCTCTTCCGACAAGCCTACCCTGATTAAGTACACCGACTTCTGCAAGTATCTTGCCTACACCTTGTATATTCCTGTAAATAGTCCGTTGCAGTTTTTATTTATTGCTTTAATTCCTCCACCTCCTGCTCTTTGTATACTCCTCCTTGTTCGCCCTCCCTGTTCATTGTAATTTCTACCTTTAAAGTTACATTGTAAACCGGTATGATGTATGCATACTAATACCGGTATATAAAAGTTTTTAAATAAATAAATAAATAAATAAATGTTCAGTGAGTTGTGTTTGTACAACATTTTCTAGAAGTTTCACTAGGAACGATAAATTGGAGATAGAGCAGTAATTAAATGGGAAAAGTATAATAGTGAATTATAATACAGACTTGCAGTTTTCTTATTTTATATCAAGCAATGCAAAAATAACACTGGGTATGGCCTGTTAGCCAGGGAAACCAACATACTCATATGAATAGTAAAAAAAAAAAAAAAAAGAAACACAAATAAAGAAAGGTTGGGGTGGGGGGGAAGCAGTGAAGTATACAGCTTTCAAAAATTGTCTTTAATGCTGAGTACTCAAAAAAGGGGGGAGGAAAAACAGATCTACCCAATGTCACCAGTTTGCAAAAGGTACACCCTGTCCCAAACATAAAATTGTTAGAAAAAAAATCAAGAGAATGAAGAAGTCCCTCTTGATGTTTGGCTAGATGACAAACCAAATAGATGAGCACTGCAAAATATGAAAGGTATCTCTCTCCTGGAGAGGTTTCCTTTCTTGGTACTACTTACTTGGTATATTTGGTACTGAGCAGAACGCTGGCCTAGTTTCCGTCTCTTACAGAAAAACATGGTCCATCATTTTTTCTTTGCCAGTACCTGCCAGCAAGTGTTTATACTTTAGTTTGGCTAAAAGGTGGAAAAAATTAAGATGGGATACTGAATTTGTGACAAAAGACAATAAAATAAACCTTTTCCTTTTTCTACTAAGATACTCTCTGTGCAAAGTTTAGATTACTCAACTCAGTCTCTTAGGTGATCCAGCCACATATTCCTGGGCCTAGATATCTCTGGAAGGAAGTCTCTCAATCTCTCAGCTCCTGGTTCCTCTGTCCCTTGTTGGGATTTTACATGTAGCTCAGTTATGAAGCAAGAACAGATGTCTTGTCTCTCTATTTCCTCAGAGTGCAGACTGTCTCACTGTCTTCATAATTAGCACTTTAGGAGAACTGATTGCAGAGCTGCCAGATTCATTCCTCTCTTCCTGGCTCCTGGCTCCAACCCCCGGCCGTCTACACTCCACATACACAAAGCCAGCCAAAGTGCGCCTTTTCTACCTTAAATGGTATCCCAATATTCCATTGGCTTCCTCTTCTGCTGGCTATGTAGTGCTGTTCTCTGGGCAGGCTAAACAATACAGCCATTTTCCCAATTTGTTAACACTGTGAGTGCTGGATGCTGGTTCTTGCAGAACATTTGTCATTCACAGGAGAGTTTATAGACGTTTTGGTGTATTTTTATATTCCCTCACCTTGGCTGTGGCAGCTTGCAGTCTCTGCAAGGTTAAAAACCCCTTTCTTTGGCAGATCCAAAATACATCACTCAGATAGAGACACAGCTTGGTCATGTTGTAAGGCTCCAACACATGATAATCTTGTGGGGGCAGGAACTTTGTTTATAGTAGCTTGCTACACATATGTTCCTTCCTGTGCTCTGGCCTCTGACCCCTCTTCTCCAGCATGTAAAACAGGGTGGGTGCCTGTACCAGGAGGAGGAGGGGACATTTTCAAAAGGCTGTTTTATACATGTTTACCTATGTAAAAACCTTTGGGGTAGATTTTAAAAGGTGTGCACGGGAGCAGAGTTGTTTGCACAATCTGGCACGAACAAATCTACTCCCGATTTTATAACATACGCGTGCTGCCACGCGCATGTTATAAAATACAGGGTCGGCGCGCACAAGGCTGCGCAAAATCGGCAGCCTGCACACACAGAGCTGCGCAGCCATACTCCGTTCCCTCTGGCCCCCCCCCACCTTCCCCTCCCTTCCCCTATCTAACCCACCCCCAGCCCTAACTAAT
The DNA here is from genome assembly GCF_901001135.1 of Rhinatrema bivittatum. Taxonomy (NCBI): domain Eukaryota; kingdom Metazoa; phylum Chordata; class Amphibia; order Gymnophiona; family Rhinatrematidae; genus Rhinatrema; species Rhinatrema bivittatum. The sequence goes on along the minus strand of NC_042624.1, from coordinate 34,421,754 downwards.
TCCCCCCCCACCTTTATTTTACAAGTTACGCCTGCCTGAGGCGGGCGTAACTTGCGCGTGCCGGCCGGCTGCCGGCGCGCCATGTTCCAATCCAAGGGCTGGTCCGGAGGCCGCGGCCATGCCCCTGGAACACCCCTGGGCCGGAACCACGCCCGCAGCCCTGCCCCCGCGTCCCGGGGCTTGCACACGCTGCCGAGCCTATGCAAGATAGGCTCGGTGTGTGCGGGGGGTGGGGGGGGGAAGGGGCAGCTTTTTGGGGGTTACATGCGTAACCCTTTGAAAATCTGCCCCTTTGAACTTTGTCCATTTTATGAGGCAGTTTTTTCAAAATTATCCACACAAATGCATAATCCAAAGGTACTTTCACTTGTGGGCTTTGCACCTCTTCTTTCCCATTGAAAATTGCTCCAGAAAAAAAGTACCTGTGGAGATCTGCACCAGTATTTTTTGTAGGTACTCTTCCTTTCAAAATGTCATGGAGACTTGAAAAATTTAATCTATGCATGTCGTTTCCCTCCCCTGACCTAACTATGCCCCTGAGTTTGCCTTCTTCTTCTCCAGAAATGTCCCTGTGTTTTATTTTTATTATTTTATTTTGTTAATTTTATATACCGACATTCATCAGAAACATCATGCCAGTTTACATTGCAACTGGTTAACAAAAAAGTGCGAAAAATACAATAAACAGGGATGGGGAGGAGGAGCAGCGAAGAAAGAGGAGCGAAGACAGAAGTAAGAATGATAGGGAAAGAGAGGAAATGAATAGGAACATTCGAAGCATATAAATTAACCATAGGCAATAAATATACAATTCGATGGGAGTCCTAGACCATTGCTGGCAGGAACTGGGGGTCGGGTAGGGAGGGGTAAGGAGAGGAGGGGGAATTAGGGGGTTAAGGGATAAGGGATAAGGAGAGGAGGAGGGGTTAAGGGGGGGAAATCATAATCCAATATTTACAGATTTTGCTAGGGTGTTGTTGATTCCCATGCATACATTTAGTCTGAAAAAGGTCTAGGCAATTTTCAAAACAGCCATTTTACCCAGATAAATCAGAATTCACCAATAGTTTCTGAAAACTGCCCTCAGACCCATGTGTAAATGCATTACAATGGCCATTTGAGGAAAAAAGGGATTAAAGACTTACTGAAAGAGAAGGCTATTAAATTATAAATTCCTTGTGTTTGGTACAGGTCTAAGCATTCCAACATGATTATAACATATGCTTTGTTATTTGTGCAGGTATGCAGACTATTCAAGAATGATAGTGCTCTCTTTTGTAAGAGTCTCAATCCCATTAATACATGTTACTCTATAAACCTTCTCTGTACGCTAACAGACAGCATGGGATGAACTACTGCGACAATACAAAAAGAATACCAAAGTGTTATATTTTGGTAGATTAATTCAGGCAACTTACCAAAGTTATTGCAAACCATTTCCTTCCCCCCACCCCAAATTAAAACAATTGGGGCAGATTTTAAAAGCCCTACGGGTGTAAATCCAGCTGGATTTACGCGCCTAGGGGGGTTATGCGCGCCGAGCTTATTTTGCATAGGCCCGGCAATGTGCGCAAGTCCCGGGACGCACATATGTCCCGGGGCTTGAAAAAAGGGGTGGCGCATGGGCGGACCGGGGCGGGGGCATGGCCAGAGGCCTCCATAGGGCCTCTAGGCCGGAGGATCGTGCGCTGGCAGTTGGCCAGCACGCGCAACCTACGCATGCCCAGAGGAAGGTGCAACTTGAAAAACAAAGGTATGGGGGGGGGGGGGGGGGGGGGTAGGGGGGGCTGTGAGGCGGGTTAGGTAAGGGAAGTGGGGGGCAGAAGGAAAGTTCCCTCCGAGGCCGTTTCGATTTCAGAGGGAACAGGGGAAGCCATCGGGGCTCCCCTAGGGCTCGGTGCGCGCAAGGTGCACAAGTGTGCACCCCCTTGCGAGCGCTGACCCGCACTTTATATCATGTGCGCGGCTGCACGCGCATGTTATAAAATCAGGTGTAGATTTATGCACGCCGGGTTGCGTGCACAAATCTACGCTCACGCGTAGGTATTAAAATCTGCCCCATATTGCGCTATATATTAGGCAAATGAGATGCAAAATACTGCATGCTATTTTTATTATATAAGACTTACCACATGCAAAAAGTCAGGTAAGAAGCGTATGCTTGTAATTTGACCAAGGAATATGGCAATACATTCTGAGAGGAACAACATCAAAGATATCCCAAAACAATATTTGTTCTCTTCCCAAGAAAGCTAAAGAAGAAAGAAAAGTGCACTCATATCATGGAAAAGAAGCAAATTCACCACAGCCAAGTTATAATCATTGAGCCCTTAAAGTCAGCTCAGTATGCTGCAGCAGTCAAAAAAGCAAACAGAATGTTAGGAATAGACTTAGTTTTTGGGTACTTGCCAGGTTCTTATGGCCTGGATTGGCCACTGTTGGAAACAGGATGCTGGGCTTGATGGACCCTTGGTCTGACCCAGTATGGCATTTTCTTATGTTCTTATGTTCTTATTATTAGGAAAGGAATGGTTAATAAAACGGAAAATGTCATAATGCCTCTATATCGCTCCATGGTGAGACCGCACCTTGAATACTGTGTACAATTCTGGTCGCCACATCTCAAAAAAGATATAGTTGTGATGGAGAAGGTACAGAGAAGGGCAACCAAAATGATAAAGGGGATGGAACAGCTCCCCTATGAGGAAAGGCTAAAGAGGTTAGGGCTGTTCAGCTTGGAGAAGAGACGGCCGAGGGGGATATAATAGAGGTCTTTAAGATAATGAGAGGACTTGAACGAGTAGATGTGAATCAGTTATTTACACTTTCAAACATAGAAGGACTAGGGGGGCAATAATAGAAGGACTAGGGGGCATTCCATGAAGTTAAGACTAATTAGAGAAAATTCTTTTTCACTCAACACACAATAAAGCTCTGGAATTTGTTGCCAGAGGATGTGGTTAGTGCAGTTAGTGTAGCTGGGTTCAAAAAAGGTTTGGATAAGTTCCTGGAGGAGAAGTCCATTAACGGCTATTAATCAAGTTTACTTAGGGAATAGCCACTGCTATTGATTGCATCAGTAGCATGGGATCGTCTTAGTGTTTGGGTAATTGCCAGGTTATTGTGGCCTGGTTTGGCCTCTGTTCAAAACAGGATGCTGGGCTTGATGGACCCTTGGTCTGACCCAGCATGGCAATTTCTTATGTTCTTATAAAGTCATATAAGAGTTTCTTCGCAATTAAAACATCAATGATCAAATAGTTTATAGTACAGCCATATGGTGAAAACAAAATTTCTCTACTGCACCACAACGAAAACCTTTTTATACATCCCAAAAATGATAACATGCAATCACAGTCTGAAAAAAAAAAAAGTGGGCTCTTGCAGGCAATGAAACAGCTCCAACCCTCCAAAAAGGCAAGACTAAGAACATGGTCCATATTTTGAGCAAGCTCTTGATTAACCTATGAAGACAAATAGCCCAAATCTCAACACCAGGTTTGCCATGACTAAATGGTCTACTCAAACTTTCACAGGCAGCCAGCACAGAAGGAACTTTGAAGGCTGAAAGAACCAATAAAAAAAAAAAAATTCACCCTAGTCTGCTTAATCAGAGTATTCCTCAATCCTCATCTCTTAATTGGTCACATAGAAATCATAAGATATCTCTGCCATTTGAAATAGAAAAAAGAAAAGGAAAGGGGAGGGGAGGGGAGGAAGAGAAAGTGGAAAAGGGGGGCACCCACATCTATTCTATCATCAGTAGAAATCATCTACCTTTGTCCAAAGCGGGGTTAATTACAGGTGGCTTGGTCAACATATTTATCCAACCCTAATCATTCACAAATGTGCTACCTCATTACAATTGGCCCAACACCACCAAAATATTCCATATACTAACTAGCAACCATTATTAAAAAAAAACCAAAAAGATTTTATATGAAAAGGACATGCAAAGAACAATCTTCTGAGGTAAAAATATCACTTGCAACATGAATATTTTATTTATTTGCACTGTTGTGGTGTCAGCCAGAAATCTCTGAAAAAAACCCAACTTGGAAACCTATTGCAATGTGTGTGGGATGTGGACTTGGCTCTCAGAGAGCCATGAATAAACTGTTACAATTACAATATACTAAACCTCCCATACCAAAACAACACTAACTGCCAACACTTCAATAGTAATACTCCTACCTATAAAAAGGTAACATGTTACATTTATTTTATTGATATTCTGCTTTTGGGCAAAGTGGATTACATTCAGGTACTATTCCCTGTCCTCAGGAGGCTTACAGTCTGAGGGGGTCATTCATCAAAATGCATTAGGGCCTGTGATAACACCATAATGCATGCGATAAATATTGCATCGCGAAATGCATGTGCAAATTTGAAAAATGTATTCAAGTGGGAGGAGTTTGGGCGGAGTTTAATGTGTTTGATAACATAATATACAGTATTGTGGGATTTAATGCTGGAAATAACTACACCTTGTTTCTTGGTGTTTTGCCTGTGATAGCTGTGTGTTTATTGCAAATCCTGTTTTGGGAGAGGAAAGAGAGGGAGAAGGACAGAGAGCCTCTGTGGGGGCCCACTGATTTCTGAACTATTTATGCCACTATAAGAGGGGGCACTAGTAACTCGGGTTGAGGTTTGTGGGGTCATTTGGGTTTTAGGGGCAGTTTTACATGCACAGTCAAACGTATGAACATCAGAGTTAACATCAGTAAAGATTTAATGTGATTTGGAGGGATGAAAGGTAAAAGAAGAGTAGATTTGTACCATGTTCTCTCTCCCTAAGCAAGGCAGAGAGAACATAGTACAATACATATAGATACACACACACAAGCCCTCCCTCTGTCTCTCGCACACACATAAGCTCACCCTCCCTCTCATATACACATACACAGGCCCTCCCTTCCTCTCATATACATACACAAACACAGAGGTCCTCGCTCTCCTAAACATACACAAGCCCTTTCTTCCTCTCTGTCACATATACAGACACACAAGTCCTCCATCCCCCCCCCCCCCCCCCCATGTACACACAAACACTATTTTTCAGGGCTCTGTGGGACAGACAGCAAGGAGAGGGAGGCAAGCACTGAGGGGAGCAGGAGCCAGCACTACAATGACACATGCACCTTTATTTTGTTGAGGGGAATGCAGCAATGCGTACAAGCAGCAAATAGCAGCTCAATAACATTACTTTTGTGCCATACCACTGGCATTTATAGCCCGCGCAGCCATAAGAATCGCAGCCCCAGAGGAGAGTCAAACTAGAGCCCGAGCATGTGGTGGGATGGAAGCCACTATGTGGCCTTGCAACTTCCTCTTCTTTGCCATGTGGACCTGTGGCTCCTCCTCTTCTTCACCACACAGCAGGTTGGGAACCACTGCATGGCACTGCAATTTCCTCATGTTTACTGTGTGGTGGGTTGTAAACCGCTGCATGGTGAATTGGGAATCGCCAGACAGTGGCACCAGCAGCTCAATCGGCCTCAGGCCACTGCCCCCTCCAGGCCGCCGCCCTCTACAAGTACACGGCTTGCACAGAGGGTTGCACCGACCCTCCCTCTGTGCATACTTAACAGCATCAACAGAATCTAATACTCAAAACATGATGACATATGAAAGTAAAAGGACAAAATTGTTCTCCATCCTTCATATCAAATGATCTGTTCGGCGAGTGGAAGGCAGGAGTGATAATCTACCAGTACATGATAGGAAAGAGACAATGGAATTTGCAAAGCAAGAAAAAACCCCTCTAAAGAATCTAACCAGCAGCCAAGGAAAATCTATTGGCAAAAGCCTAAATATAGTGGGATATAAAGAGACTTGGATCAAAATTTGGATCAAAATTTGACAGGAATGGTTAATGAGAGGTGAGCTTAGACCTGAAAATGAGAGACTAATAATTGCAGCACAGAAGAGTGGATTATAGACAAGATGGTTCATTAGCAGGACAGGGAAAAAAAAAAGTAAAACAGATAAATGTAGATTCTGAAAAAAAGAACTAGAAATGGTTACATACATTGTTGTTGGATGTCAAGGGTTGATGTCAGAAGGTCTGCATATGGAAAGACATAAAAAAGTAGCATGATTCATCCACAGGAAATTGTGTAATCATTACACTGTAAGCATAATCTTGCTACTGCAATCCTTACGTTAATCACCAGTTGAACTGACTACTGCAACACTGTATTGAATGAAATTACGCATACGCAATACAATATGAAGCGCCTCTAACTCCTACAAAGTACTGCCATTAAAGTTTTAGTAGGAGCCAAAGCCACTGACCTCACAAAACTAACACTATATCAACTGCTGTGGCTCCCAGTTGAAAGCAGGATGCAATTCAGAACTCTCTGCCTCATTTGCAAAGGTATGAATAAACAGGCTCTTCAGTAATTCTCCCAAATTCTCTCCTCCTACACACCCACAAGGCAACTCTGGCCCTCCCAAATGGTTCTTCTTGCCTCTCCTCTGCTGACCTCTGCCAGAACGTCCTATACAAGATTTTGGGCTTTCAGTGATCATGCACCAAGAATGTAGAATAAGCTGCCACTGCTCCTATGACTTGAGCCATGTTATCTCACTTTCTTGGAAAAAAAAAAAAAAAAGCTAAGGCGTGTTTTTTTAGCTTGGTCTTCCCTACTGAGATCCTCAATCCCCTGACCTAACTACCTGAACTACCAAGTAAGGATTATAAATTATACATCACTGGCTTCCCACTGCTTTTCTAACTGTAAATTTCATTCCAACTGTAAAGTTGTTTCAAATTGAATTGAATTTGTTGTAATACACCTTGAGGCCATTCTTGGTAAAAGACGGAACATGAAATCACAATAAATAAATAAATACATATAAATAATATCACTGTACCAGAAAAGCACTGCTATCATGGCCTTGGAGAGAATTGTAGAGCGTGAAGAAGCTGAGATCACCCGGAACATTCCCTTTCTAACAGATAGAAAGCCTGATGCAAGTACAACCAGATATTGTGCTAAAGGAGAAAAACCACAAGAACAGCATTGCCGATAGAAGTGTCAGTACCAAGAGATTATTCTGTGGATCATAGGGAGAGCGTGAAACTCCTCAAGTATCGAAACAAGCAATCAGAGATCAAGAAAGTGTGGTAGAAAGATGCAGCAAAAGTCCCAGTTTCATTGGGTGCCACTGGCCTGAGCATTTTGCCTCCGTATATAACATCTTATGAACTCCAGGAAGAAGCTCTCACTGGCACAATTCGAAAGGCATTAGCAGTGAATTTGAGAGATTGAGATCATGCTCAGCATGCTACACCCTGGCTTATGAGTGAAGCTCACGCCTGTCAAGTTCTGCACATAATCAACCCATTCGGATACCTTACCCTGAAAGTCCTCACGATAATACACCCCATTCAACAGCAGCATTTATGCTATGGAGTGCAAACAAAAGATGCAGCATTGTTTCAACCCGCAGGGACATAGCTCTTCATTACCTACCTTCATGGATCTTTTGTGCTGTAAAGATTAGGGAAAGGGATTTGCTTTCATCTGAAATAAAACAGGAAATGTCAAAAAAAGTTCCTACTTCTATTCCACCCCTTTGTGACACTTCTTCAAAGCGGATTACAATCAGGTACTGCAGGTATTTCCCTATCCCCAGAGGGCTCACAATCTAAGGGCCCGATTTACTAAACATTTTTCCCCATGGATACAAAATGGAAGAAAACATTTAGTAAACAGGCTTCTAAATTTGTACTCAAGGCAGTGGAGGATGAAGTGAGTTGCCCCAGGTCAGGAGGAGTGGCAATGTGATTTGAATTCTGGCTTCCTTTGTTTGCAACCTGCTGCTCTATCTGCTAGGCTCAACCTCCCTCATTTCATTTTGAAAATGAAACAAAAGAAAAGCAAATAACATTGTTTTCATTTCATTTTGTTTAAAAAAAAAAAAAAAAGCAGCAACCAGATCCAGACTGACCTCCCGCCTCTATTGCTGCTGCAGAAAAGACCAAAATGAAAAACTGAAGCTCCCCACTCAGGCCTTCTCCTCCACCCTCCAGCCCCTGGATGCATCTTATCCCATCTGTGGTCTCAGGAAGTCCAAATAAAGCAGGAGCCTGAGGCTAAAGCCATTATGAAATGTATTTATTTTATTTATATTCTGCTTTTCAGCAGATCACATTCAGGTGCTGTAGGTATTTGCCTGTCTGGGAATCACTTGTACAAATGTGCAGGGGCCACATTTTCATTCTGGCTCTTTTTTTTCATTTTGGTGGGGGGCTGTCAGGATTTGTATCATTCAGTGTTTATTTTGGTTTGGTTCATTTGCTGAACTGAAATAAAAATTACATTTTAAAAAACAACGAAAGGAATGCCCTCAGTCCTCTTGCCTCCTTACCCCTTTCATAGTTGTGATCCCCAGTATCTCCTGCCCTGCTGGTTCTGCTTTAAAAATGGTGCTGGCTTTAGGGTTAGCCAGTTTCATATTGTTTTACTGCTGTAAAGTAATACGTCTGTAAAGCGACAGCGTTATAAAACAAACTTTATGGCCATGTTGCTATATAGTCGCAAAGGGGAATCAGAGAGGCAGGCGTGACTGGGGATTGATCCTGCCTTTTGCACATGGACCACAGCTATGGAAAGGCTAAGGAGGCAAGCAGGGCGGTGAAAGGTGGCAAGGGACATGGGGGAGCACGTTTGTTTTTAAATTTCTCGGCAAATAGTATCTGCTATTTGCCAAGAGTGTGCAGTATTTGTAGACAGCACTTGAGAAAGGTTATAGAGTGCTGCTGGAAAGAGGAAGAGGAGGAAGAGGTAGAATTGAATGAGAAAAAATAGAGAAAAGAGGAGATAGGGAAGTGAGAGGAAGAAAAAAGAGGGAGTATGGAAAAGAGGAAGGTGGTAAGAAGCAACAGTGTATTCCTATTGTCCTAAACTTCTGAATGTAGAACTGGTATCACAAGCAGTGATCAGTGCAGTGACACTGTTATCCAGACCGACTATCCATGTCACTGCCAAGGAGAATGTGCTCCTTCTCAACCAGTTTCTGGACATTACTTTTCAGAGTAGTATTTAGAAAATAAAAGGTCCATAGTACTAAAGGGCAAGCTGTGGAAGGTGATTGTCATAACCATCAACAGTTTGAGGATGTTCTGCTTATTATGGATAGGAAGAGGTAAAGTGACTGCAATCACCTACTTCTTCATACAGAATCTAACACGCCTGACATATTCAAACAAAAGCAGAAAAGGGAGGATGTGTTCCATTCAGATCAGTCCCCAAAAGGCTGTCTCTGAACAAAAGCCTCCTAAGATTGTCACATAAACAACCAACCACAAAAAAATGTAATATCAGCAGTGGGATAATAATGAGTGAAAAACACTCATTGAACCATTAGTGCATAAGATAGAATTCCTAAACACCTCTTTATTTTTCATTAGCATACCTATTACTATATTGGCAGAGGTGGCCATGATAAAACGCCATTAACCACATGGACTCTGGCTCCTCCAGGTTAAAGCACCGTCAAGCTTTAACCCGTTTTTCACTATCGTATTAATTTATTATTATCATTTACCTCTATCTTCCTTCCAGCTTATTATAAGCTTCCAAGTTCTCGATTCCAGTTGATTGTAACTTTGACTTATTCATATCTATTGTTATCTATTGTTAACCGAATTGTTTCCTTCAGTTATACCCCCTGTTAAATGTAAACCGATCCGATATGGTTATTTACTATGAAGGTCGGTATAAAAAACTGTTAAATAAATAAAATAAATCTTAACAGGCACAGAAAATGGTTAATACAGTACATGAGGCCTGTATTACATAGTAAATGACTTCTCCATGCTATGAAACACTTAATCACACTTTTGTACGTTGGCCTTTTAATGCTACATTGTACCTGCCCTAACAGATATTTGTTCAGAAAATTTGTTCAGGAAATTTTAAATTCCAATTGCCTGTTGAGTACAAACAACTTTTCTAAAGCTAAATCACTAAACTGCACTATTGTTATTGCAAGTTATTGTGCTAATAATCACGTGAGTCGCAAAGCCCATAGCATTGGACTTTTACCTCGTTAACTTAAAGGAAGTAACTTGCTGCTGGTGGTGGGGGCCACGAAAGGACATCGCCACCTAACCCATGACTTTTTACTTTTCCTAGAAGCCTCTCATGAGGAACTTTGTCAAACACCTTCTGAAAATCCAAGTATACTACATCTACCGGTTCATCTTTATCCACGTGTTTATTAACTCCTTCAAAAAAGTGAAGCAGATTTGTGAGGCAAGACTTGCCTTGGGTAAAGCCATGCTGACTTTCTTTCATTAAACCATGTCTTTCTATATGTTCTGTGATTTTGATGTTTAGAACACTTTCCACTATTTTTCCTGGCACTGAAGTCAGGCTAACCGGTCTGTAGTTTCACGGATTGCCCCTGCAGCCCTTTTTAAATATTGGGGTTATATTTGCTATCCTCCAGTCTTCAGGTACAATGGATGATTTTAATGATAGGTTACAAATTTTTACTAATAGTTCCTTCAGAACTCTGGAGTGTATACCACCCGGTCCAAGTGATTTACTACTCTTCACTTTGTCAATCAGGTCTACCACATCTTCTAGGTTCACTGTGATTTGACTCAGTCCCTCTGAATCATTACCCATGATTACATTCAGATACCATATGGCTTATAATCTTACAGCTTCATTGACTAACCCCCACCCTGAATGAACAAAAAGCCTAAGTTGATACCTGAGACATGCCCATGATCACAAGGAGTGTCAGCAGCATTTGAACCCTGGCTTCACTGGTTCACTGCCCACTGCTCTCACTAGGAGGCCATTCCTCCATTCCACTGGTGATTACAACATCAGTTGCTTAAGTTTAAAGCTGCAAAGAGTTGTAAGGTGAAAGGATAAGGGGGTGATATGTTTAGACAGAAATGAGAACCTTGGGGGAGGCAAACAAATAAACCGCAGAATTCACACCTCTGAAAAGACTGTCTGGTAACCAGTGAGGAAACCTATGTCTCTATTAGTCTTTTTGTGTTTGTTTCAAAGGGTTTGCTGATTACAATTTTAAATGTCAATTTTGGATAGTTTTAAATTTCACTTTTAGTAACCTGTTCATAAGGTCACAGATGCATTGTTCTCCCCATAGGAGTGTCATTTTGCCAGAATTCTTGCAAAGCATATTTTATATTCTTTTGTGTGTGCATTTTGATATTTACTAAGGTATGTTTTCACATCCATAGTCAAACCGCAGCTAATTGCTAAAAATAATTAGAAAAGGAAGCGATCTTATCAGTCCCACCATAAACTAGATTACATTAATGGTATTGTTTGTGCTAGAATCACAAAAGCTAAAGCCCACAGATGCATCTCAGATACATTTCCCCTCTCCTCCCTCATGCACACTTTTAGCACTGGGTTACACCTGTGGGAGCACTATAGTGTGATGAAATCATATCTGAGATCAACCTGATGAAGTATTTAAGGTGACCTTGTAGTAATCCTCAAATATATTATTTACTGTTTCAACTTCTTAAAATTGCACAAATAGGCTTGAGTAGCAAGATACTGCAGCTCATGAATTTTATCATGCTGGCTGGAGATCGTGACTAAACTGTCCTTTAGTTAGTGCGTCAACTTTTACAGCTGTTTTCATACTCTCCTCAACCAAGGTAAATTGGCTCACGTAAAGCTGAATTATCAACCCTTATGTCTTTTACCTTTCTGGAGTTGAAAGCTCTTTCGAGTACTAAGCTGTCCTTCGTAATCTTTTATTCTGCAAATGAATCCACGATGTGCTTTCTGCCAAAAGGCAAAATCGGTGTTTTGTTTCCATCTAAAGCAAAGGCCCTGCTGAGATTTCCCCCATTTTGCCTTCCAAAATATGAAGAAACCTCTTAGTCTTTATTGTGAGATGCAGCTATGTCACAGAATGGTGCACCTGCATGCACTTTGCTACTCAAAAAATAATGTATTTGATGGTTCTTATTAATAACTGTGTAAAAAAAAAAATTGAGTTATTCATGTAAAACAGCATACTTATTTTGCTAATGTCTTTACCATCTGACTGCAGCCAATGCTGAAAAACTTCAGATTTTCAGTGGTCTTTTTTAGAGATGTGAATCGTGTCCTCGATCGTCTTAACGATCGATTTCGGCTGGGAGGGGGAGGGAATCGTATTGTTGCAGTTTGGGTGTGTAAAGTATCGTGAAAATCGTTAAAATTGTGAGCCGGCACACTAAAACACCCTAAAACCCACCCCCGACCCTTTAAATTAAATCCCCCACCCTCCCGAACCCCCCCCCCCCAAATGCCTTAAATTACCTGGGGGTCCAGCGGCACACTAAAACAAGGCACACTAAAACCCCCTAAAACCCACCCCGACCCTTTAAATTAAATCCCCCACCCTCCCGAACCCCCCCCCCCAAATGCCTTAAATTACCTGGGGGTCCGTAGCGGCGGTCCGTAGCTTAAATTACCTCCGTAGCCTTAAATTACCTCCGTAGCGGCGGTCCGTAGCTAAATCGGGGGAAGGGGGAGAGCAGGAAACCGGCACACTAAATTGTGTAGTCTTCAGCCGGCGCCATTTTGCAAAATGGCCGCCGCAAAATGGCGGCGGCCATAGACCAAAATGATTCGACGCAGGAGGTCGTTCCGGACCCCCGCTGGACTTTTGGCAAGTCTTGTGGGGGTCAGGAGGCCCCCCCCAAGCTGGCTAAAAGTTCCTGGGGGTCCGGGAGCGATCTACTGCCGTGAATCGTTTTCCGTACGGAAAATGGTGCCGGCAGGAGATCGACTGCAGGAGGTCATTCAGCGGGGGTCCGGAACCCTCGCTGAACGACCTCCTGCAGTCGATCTCCTGCCGGCGCCATTTTCCGTACGGACAATGGCGCCGGCCATACGCGTATGGCCAGTGCCATTGTCCGTACGGAAAATGATTCGCGGCAGGAGATCGCTCCCGGACCCCCGCTGGACACCCAGGAACTTTTGGCCAGCTTGGGGGGGCTTCCTGACCCCCACAAGACTTGCCAAAAGTCCAGTGGGGGTCCGGAACGACCTCCTGCGTCGAATCGTTTTGGTCTATGGCCGTCGCCATTTTCCGGTGGCCATTTTGCAAAATGGCGCCGGCTGAAGACTACACGATTTAGTGTGCCGGTTTCCTGCTCTCCCCCTTCCCCCGATTTAGCTACGGACCGCCGCTACGGAGGTAATTTAAGGCTATGGAGGTAATTTAAGCTACGGACCGCTGCTACGGACCCCCAGGTAATTTAAGGCATTTGGGGGGGGGGGTTCGGGAGGGTGGGGGGATTTAATTTAAAGGGTCGGGGTGGGTTTTAGGGGGTTTTAGTGTGCCGTGTTTTAGTGTGCCGCTGGACCCCCAGGTAATTTAAGGCATTTGGGGGGGTTCGGGAGGGTGGGGGATTTAATTTAAAGGGACGGGGTGGGTTTTAGGGGGTTTTAGTGTGCCGGTTTTCCTGCCCTCCCCCTTCCCCCGATTTACGATTTTTTGACGATAAATCGGGGGAATTGGTATTGTATCGTGGCCCTAACGATTTTTGACGATTTAAAATATATCGGACGATATTTTAAATCGTCAAAAAATGATTCACATCCCTAGCCTTTTTATATTTGACCTCCTGCTATGTTCTATGTGACCACTGGTGGCTGCTTTACTTATTTCTTCTAACTCTTGTGAGAGCTATGCTAGAGAAACCGAATCAAGGGCAAGAAGGGAAGCTTCTCCTGAAGCTGGACTTTGTTGCTCTCCTCTGTCTGCAGTCATCCCTCATCTCTGGGCACACATCAGCTTCAGGATGCTCTTTGACTATCCCTTTTCAAGAACCTAGGTCTCCTTCATAACATGCAGTCCTTTTGCCGAATCACAGTCTGTCCCCATGTAACTGTGGCTTTGATGATTTTATTAAGATGAGGCATTAGATTAATAGTCATTTCAACTTTTTTGATTTGAAAATATACCATCTGAGCAATTTGCATTTCTGCTAGTTTGGATTGATTTTGTATGTTGGTATTTGGAACCACAGCTGATTTATGTTAACTTTCAGTAATTGAAAGTGTAGCTTGCTCATGGTTTTGTGACCTCTCTGTTCTATAGCTCTATGTGCAATTAGGGACTGGGAGTGTTTTAATTATACTTCATACTCTATGGACAGCACCTGAGAGAATGGATCATTCCCCATAGAGTTACAGAAGAATGCTGTAGAAAAGGATGTAACACAAATGCTCTGTATAAGAATCTAGCCAGGAATAATTGACCTTTAAGAACTGCCATTTACTCTGGATGTAATTGTGTGGATTGTAGAAGATAATAGCAGCATAATTATGTTATTTGCTATTTTTTCAAGACTGTACATAATCTTTAAAGAATCATACCAGACATTATTTTTAGGTAATTCAGTTAAAATCTATTATGATCCTCTTGTTCATTCTTATGTTATCTAGTTCATGAGAAGAGAATAATGTTTGACATTTCTGAAAACAATTCTTAGTTACTAGTACTATTATTAATCGAATGGCCTTATTCAAAATGGTCTTTTTCCCATACTGTGCTTATGGCAAAAATTGTTACTGAATAAATAGAGCAAGATGGTAACCACACTACTTTACTGAATAAGGCCCTAAGTGTACATAAGGCTGAAGGACAACTGATATTTCACCCCTTCCCTCAATCATCCTTAAAAATGGAGGTAAGATTATTTAGATCACACTAAATCCTCCTCGATGGTCATTTAGAAATCTGTCAATAATCACTATGAAATAGTTTTCTCAATGTAGCATATCTATGCAGAGGTTTTTAGTAAGTTAATTATGGCGCCAAATTTGAACAAACATTTAAAGCTTTGGTTTAAGGTTTAGATGCAAGCAAAGGGTGTTATATTTTATCAAAAGAGTTGATTTAAAGTTTGTGCTTGCACTACACGTATTTGTACTTTTCAATGTTCAAAAATATTTCATATATGTGACAGGTATGAATAGCATTTATAATTAAAATGGCATTCACTAGCACTGACCATGTATATCTCTCGTCTATAATGTTATCCAGATCAGTAAAAGAACTAAAAGTTGGATTCTGAGGGAGCTGGTCCAGCACTTCAGAAAGCATGTCCCTTTGCATTACTATATGAAGCAGAACACAGCAAATCAGAATGATTTGTCACACTGAATGGATTAAATTACAGTATCCCTCCTGAGCAAGCTTTTAAGTAAATCTAATATTTGCTAAATGGCACAAGTGAAATTATAAACCTGTTTATACCTCAGTTCAGAATCTCAGATGCTGTTTTTAAGTTAGTCTGAGAAGTGCTAAAGGAGGATCTTCAGAGTCCCTTGATAAATTCTTTTATCAAAATTATCCATCACTAAATAGAGCAGAACTAGTAATACGAAATTGGTAAGACATCAATGAGGGTTATGGAAAATTGTTATCAATTGGGGCCTAATAACATAAGCACAATCACCTATAATATAAAAGTAAAGCTTTTATATTTATACTTATATTTTATATTTATATTTATATTTGCCATCACCCAAATAATAAAAAAAAAACAGGGGTGGGTAAGAGTATGTAAAATTACCGGTGAGGTCATAGGCTATAGGTATTGCCAATTACTAGGCTTGTTCAATATTTGTTTGTTAATGTGGCTCGCAGAAATGGGGGCTACTACCTGGAGATAATATCCTTGTTCAGTGTACATACACACGGTTGTGCCTCCATCATTGCTCAGGGCTTCAACGGCAAGAGGTAATGTGGAAGAAAAAAAAAATTTGTATTCGCAGGGAAGCGAGTGTAGCTGGGCAGATACTTTACTTTCAATGCATGTCCAGCGAGGCTCTCTGCTTCAACGGCAGGGGGAATGAGGAAGGGAGGATATGTATGTGGATTGCATAGTCTGGGTGGACAGGGGCAGGGGTGTGGCCTGCTTATTGCGGCAGTTACTACCCCTAATTGAGCTGGATATTCACTTGATGCAGTTCCAGTGCTGCTCTCTACATTGATAGTGGGGTGGAGGGGAAATAGAACTAGAGAATACTAGAAGCCAAACGTAACAAGTATGAGAGAGAGAGGAAAGGAAAAAAAAAATACATGGCTTGCTGGGCAGACTGGATGGGCTATTTGGTCTTCTTCTGCCATCATTTCTATGTTTCTATGTAAGCTTAAATACTGTATATGAAACCTACATTCAAATACAACCATACATCGAGAAACATAGGAGATGACAGAAAGTAAGTTATGTAAGGGTCATCTAGTTTGCTCAATATCATATCTTTGCTGATCTCTTGCTTCTACAATCTGTAACCCCTATGATGCTTGAACCCAGATAACAGTTCCGGAAACCATATATCACAATTCTATTTAGATGGACACTATAGATATGCCATTAGATTTACTTCCAGGGTTCCTGCATCGGAGGGAAAGTTTCATTTCAAGGCTCTCACTGTTAGGAGCTGCTATCTGATGGGAGTATCAATCAGATAGGAGTTAGCAATCTGTTATTATTTAGGAGAATTGTGGGTGGATCCTTGGACCGGTTGACCGATGACCACGCCCCTGGGGGAAGATCTCGAGAGGGACCACCGGTCAGGCTCAGAGTTAGGAGACAGACACACACTAGTTCTTTTATTAGACAGTATACTGAACCACCACGGTGGCAGTAGTGATCTGGAATGCCCGGCTGGGCTGTAGTCCCTCAGATACTGGAACAGCGATCCCTGGAGGCTGAGCTGTAGAGAAACTGAAATATAGTGAGTAGGCAGGGTATGCAGAGTACATGTACCGAACCTGATGATAACACTCACACAATGTCTCATAGAAGCCCAGAAACTGGAATGTATAGGCCCTCAAGGAGCGAGTACCTGGTTCCAGGAAAAGCTCTGAGAGAGCGATGGTAACTCACTGATGTAGTTGGCAGTGATGACTTCCAGGCAGAAGAGAATATGGAGCAAGTCTGGGAACGAGAGCCCTCGAGGAGCGAGTACCAGTTCCAGACTGTCACCTGGAAAAACAAAGGAAAGAGCGAGGCCCCCGAGGAGCGGGTACCCCTGGTAAGTCTGAGGAGGCAGAGTAGCTTAGGTAGTGTAACCCGTGTACCATAACCTTTGCTAACTCAATCTGTTAGCAAATTCTAAGACCTTATATATATATCCGTCGCAGGTGACGTCATCTCAGGGGGATGCCCCTGAGGTTCGCGCCATCACCGGTACTTCAGTCGGGGCCGTGCCACACGCATACCTCTAGGCCTCCAGGAAACATGGCGGGTTGCAGCGTCTAGCCAGTCTGGGGATGCCGGAGGATTTTGGCAGGAGGACGCCACGGCAGCCAATCTTCCCATGGTCAATGAGGGAGGCGCCAAAGAGGTAAGGAGGGTGGAGAAAGGGCGTCGGGAACCGACGGACACAACAGTACCCCCCCTTCAAAGGGTGATTTCCTCTTCGGGTACCAGGCTTAGGTTTTGAAGGATGCACGAGGTGGAACTGAAGAAGCATCTCTTTATCCAGGATATTGGTGTGAGACTCCCAAGAGATCACTTCGGGGCTGAAACCTTTCCATTTTAGAAGGCATTCAAAAGTCTTGCCTCTTTTACGAACATCCAGAATCTCTTTGATTTTGAGTTCTAATTCGTCTTCTGTATTGACGACAAGTGATTCTTGAGATATAGAAGATAGTTCACTAGGAGTTGTATCATCTTCATCTTGAGATATTGCAGAACATTCACTGGGTATCATATCATCTACCTTTCCCTCAGAGCAAATGTCAGCAGAAGCTGGCGACTCTGATGCTTGAGTAAAGTCCTTCTGGAGATTCTCTTCCATATTTTCCGACATTGCTTTATTCTCAAAAGCTGTGAGAAAGTACACCTGTCCTTTTGGAGGCTCAGCTTTAGACTTCTGTCATATGGCACAGTCATAGGGCTCCTGTGGAGGAAGATTATCAACTACTTCTTTGGAGAAGATATCACCAAAGGGGGTGTACTGGAGCGGCAGTCCTGGTACTGCTGGAGTCGCAGGCATGCCAATAATAGGCGATATCTCCTTAAGGCATTTCCCATGACATTCTGGGCCCCAGTGGGAGAGATCCAGAGATGCCCAGTCAAATTGGGGTTGGTGTACTTGCAACCAGGGTAACCCCAGGACGATAGGGTGCACAGCCTTTTCCAGTACGAAGGAGCGCAATTCCGTATGAAGAGCTCCGGTGCAGAGTAACTGATTCAGTTTGGCAAGTCACATCTCCCGGTAAGGGCTCTCCATGAATGGTGGATAATCGTAGTGGGTTTTTCAACTTGATGAGAGGGATCCTCAAATATTCCACTAAACTTCTGAGAATGAAATTGCCTCCTGCCTCCGAGTCCACCAGGGAAGGAGTCTGAACCATGACTGGTCCATAGGTCAAGGAGACTGGGAGAGAGAGCGTAAGAGAGGGCAGAGTAAGGCCTAAGAATAGTCCTCCTGTAGGACTTTGGCCCGTCCGTGCTTTAGGATGAGTGGAGCATGTAGAGACATCGTGGCTGGGCTGGCCACAGTACATGCAAAGGCCGCGCTTCTTCCGAAATCTTCTCTCCTTGGAAGTCAAGCGTCCATGACCAAGTTGCATAGGTTCATCTGTGTCAGCAGCAGGGATTACTGGAACCAGCTGAGGTATAGAGACAGCACTAGCCTGTTTCAACCCAGGTAACACCTTAGGCTGGAGTTCCTTCACCTTGTCCTGGAGTCGTTGATCAATCCGAGTGGCCAAGGCTACTAATTCGTCCAGCAAGTCAGGTGTTTCACGAGCAGCGAGCTCATCCTTTAAATGGGTATCCAGGCCTCTGCAAAAGAGAGTCTTGAGACATTTGGGTCCCAACGGAGTTCTGCCGCAAGAGTTTTGAACTCTATGGCAAATTCAGCCAATGGTCTGTTGCCTTGCTTCAATTCAAGCAAAGCAGAACCGGCGACAGAGGTTCGAGCAGGGTCATTGAAAACAGATTTAAACAAGTCCATAAATCCTTCTATGTCTTTCAAAATGGGGTCTTCACGTTCCCACAAGATAGATGCCCAAGCCAAGGTCCTACCATCCAGGTATGAAAGGATGTAGGTAGTCTGGGAGAGAGCTGTAGGAAATAGAGACGGCTGTAAGGCAAAGTGCATGCAGCACTGGTTCAAAAAGCCCCGGGTCTTCTGGATTTCTCCGGATAAGCAGATTGGAGCCACCAGTGGTACAGCAGTCTTCAAATTTACCTCCGGTAACTGCCCTTCTTGGTTGGAGGCTGTGCTTTGAATCTTCTGTGTGTGTAGCTGATGAAATGATGCAGACAGTTTCTCCAAGGCGTCTTGCTGCTCCACAATGCGCTGGGCCAGGCCCAGTATGGCCTGCAAGGCATTAAGTTGTGCCGGATCCATGGAGTTAGCAATCTGTTAGGAGCTGCTATCTGTTGGGAGTATCAATCAGATAGGAGTTAGCAATCTGTTGTCATTTAGGAGAGTTGTGGGTGGATCCTTGGACGGATGGCAGATGACCATGTCACCGGGGGAAGATCCCGAGAGAGACCATCGGTCAGGCTCAGTGTTAGGAGACAGACACACACTAGTTCTTTTACTAGACAGTATACTGAACCACCAGAGGTGGCAGTAGTGAGCTGGAATGCCCGGCTGGGCTGTAGTCCCTCAGATACTGGAACAGCGATCCCTGGAGGCTGAGCTGTAGAGAAACTGAAATATAGTGAGAAGACAGGGTATGCAGAGTACATGTACCGAACCTGATGATAACACTCACACAATGTCTCATAGAAGCCCAGGAGCTGGAATATATAGGCCCTCAAGGAGCGAGTACTTGGTTCCAGGGAAAGCTCTGAGAGAGCAATGGTAACTCACTGATGTAGTTGGCAGTGATGACTTCCAGGCAGAAGAGAATACGGTTCCAGACTGTCAGCTGAAAAACAAAGGAGGGAGTGAGGCCCCCGAGGAGCAGGTACCCCTGGCAAGTCCGAGGAGGCAGAGTAACTTAGGTAGTATAATCCATGTACCATAACCTTTGCTAACTCAATCTGTTAGCAAATTCTAAGACCTTATATATCCATCACGGGTGATGTCATCTCAGGGGGACGCCCCTGAGGTTCGCGCCATCGCCGGTACTTCAGTCTGGGCCGCACCGTGCGTGCGCCCCTAGGCCTCCAGGAAACATGGCGGGTTGCAGCATCTAGCCGGTCCGGGGATGCCAGAGGATTTTGGCAGGACGCCACGGTAGCCAATCTTCCCGAAGAGTGAGGGCCGTCAGAAACTGACGGGCACAACACTCACATGCACTTTACTTTTCCTGTGCTTAAGTCTCTTTAACAAAGCACTGATAATCTCAGCAAATCACTTCTCAATAAGCCACATGAGAGTTTGGTGATTTCCAACATTACTCTTTTACTGATAAGGTACAATGATGAATCAAAGTCTTTACAGCTGTGTACTTTACTTTCCAGATGCTACAAATATTTTTAGTAAATAAGTTTGTGACTTCTTAAAGTCTCTCTCCAGTTAAGTGACATTGTCTCCTCCCATGGTATACATGGCAAGTTATGATGCTTCCCTCCCATGGTAAATGAAGAACCAAAATGTACTTTTAAAGTGTAAAGTCTTACCTCCTACCACCTCTTGTAGTATCAAGAATGATAACTTTCTCTCTTTCTCCCAATCTTCAGTAGATATTCATGGACCATGGATGTGGTCCATCTCCTTTCCTTCTCTCAGGATGGCTGAAAGTTATCCTTTCCTTGGAATATGGATATCTCAGAAGAAGGGAACCTCTTTCATTGAGGGACCAGACCCCTTCCAGTCCTAAATATCCCTAGTTCCATTTCCAGACATATAACATCTTGACCTATCACCTCTTGCCCACCTCCCACCCAGGACAGCAGGAATTGATTACTAGGGATGTGAATCGTTTTTTGACGATTTAAAATATCGACCGATATATTTTAAATCGTCAAAAAATCATTAGGGCCACGATACAATACCAATTCCCCCAATTTATCGTTAAAAAATCGTAAATCGGGGGAAGGGGGAGGGCAGGAAAACCGGCACACTAAAACCCCCTAAAACCCACCCCCGACCCTTTAAATTAAATCCCCCACCCTCCCGAACCCCCCCCCCCCAATGCTTTAAATTACCTGGGGATCCGGCGGTGGTCCAGAACGGCGGCGGTCCGGAACGGCCCCCTCAATAGAATCGTGTTGTCTTCAGCCGGCGCCATTTTTCAAAATGGCCGCCGCAATATGGCGGCGGCCATAGACAAAAATGATTCGACACAGGAGGTCGTTCCGGACCCCCGCTGGACTTTTGGCAAGTCTTGTGGGGGTCAGGAGGCCCCCCCAAGCTGGCCAAAAATTTCCTGGGAGTCCAGCGGGGTTCCGGGAGCGATTTCTTGCCACGAATCGTTTTCGTACGGAAAATGGCGCTGGCAGGAGATCGACTGCAGGAGGTCGTTCAGCGGGGGTTCCGGACCGCCGCTGAACGACCTCCTGCAGTCGATCTCCTGCCGGCGCCATTTTCCGTACGAAAGCGATTCGCGGCAAGAAATCGCTCCCGGAACTCCGCTGGACTCCCAGGAAAATTTTGGCAAGCTTAGGGGGGCCTCCTGACCCCCACAAGACTTGCCAAAAGTCCAGCGGGGGTCCGGAATGACCTCCTGCGTCGAATCGTTTTTGTCTATGGCCGCCGCCATTTTGCGGCGGCAATTTTGAAAAATGGCGCCGGCTGAAGACAACACGATTCTATTGAGGGGGCCGTTCCGGACCGCCGCCGTTCTAGACCACCGCCGGATCCCCAGGTAATTTAAAACATTTGGGGGGGTTCGGGAGGGTGGGGGATTTAATTTAAAGGGTCGGGGTGGGTTTTAGGGGGGTTTAGTGTGCCGGCTCACGATTTTAACGATTTTTCACGATAGTTTACACACCCAAACGGCAACAATACGATTCCCTCCCCCTCCCAGCCGAAATCGATCGTTAAGACGATCGAGGACACGATTCACATCTCTATTGATTACTCATGTTCTTTATAACCAACCATTTTGTTGTTTAAGGTGTGGCTAGTCTCATTTTAAAGCAGACACCAGAGAAGCAAGATGTAGAATTTTTTCCTCCCTGATTCGGCATTTGGTTTCACCAAGAAAGCTAAGTACTACAATAAATTTCTAATTTGTGTTTTCCCTTCTATGTAAAGTTCAACTTTATATCATAACAGAGACATTTTTGTCCCTCGTCCAACTCATCATCGGATTGACATAGATGTTTAATGTTTGGAGATATTTAACTCTACATTGTATTTACAAAGATGTTTAATGCTTCTTTAATGCTTCCTTGACACATCAGAGGATTCAGAAGATAGGCTCTGGAGACATTTCTGTCCCATGTTTATTTTATATTGGAGAAACATAGACATTGTATGTTCTTTGGCACATTTTTATTTATTTATTTATTTAGATTTTTTATATACCGGCATTCATGAACAGGTCACATCATGCCGGTTTACATAGAAACAAGTTACAAGAAACATTAGAAGATTCACAGCGAAACCTCGGCCGTTGTTGAGCCCTTTGAACTATATGTGTCTTGAACTGTTCACCAGATACCATCATTTCCAAAATATATTTGCACAGTGAGCCCTTTGATTTATATGTGTCTTGAATGGATATTTGATGCGGCAACATCGTTTCTAATTTTGAAAAATTTATTTTACAGCAATGCACTGCAAATGATTGATAAGACCGAGCGATCTCACTTGCCATAGGAGATACACTGTCTGGCTTGCTGATGCGGTCCATTGCAAAAAACACACATATAAATAATTTATATAATAAAACCAAACCAAGGGTCCATCAAGCCCAGCATCCTGTTTCCAACAGTGGCCAATCCAGGCCATAAGAACCTGGCAAGTACCCGAAAACTAAGTCATAGTCAGAAAGTCCGTATTTTCCCAGATCTATCTAGAATTACTCAGGAGTGGAGGAGGGGGTTTCTTGCACATAGACAGGAGGTGCTAGCATTGGGAGCATCATTATGCTACAATACCATTGTAAATGTCACATTAAATATCTTTCTGATAATTATATCTTCTTCTCTCCTGAGCAACTATTGATGCTAGGAAGAATTCAACATCTTCTCCAGTTCCCTCTGAACAACAGCAGGTTTGATTTATTGTTATCAGGGTGATTTGATCATTGCTATGGCCCTTTCATAGTAAGGTTTCTTATTTTTGAATGCTCCTCTGTTTTTTCTTTTGCTTCCTCCTTAATTTCCTTTATTAAATGGTTTTGTATCATTGCTGTGTTGCTATAATATTATTTCTCATACTATTTCTGTATTTGATCTTTTCCATTTCATATAGTGTCACAAAGTATTGAGTAAGTGCTTTCTATATATATATATATATATATATATATATATATATATATATACATACATACTTAATAAATAAGATTTAAAAAATTCTATGGACAATTCAATGACATGTACTGTAGCAATTGTCAAAAGCCCTACTTAAAAGGATAAAGTGCATTTACATGTGTAAAACCTAGTTTTATGCGTGTTAATGCTTTTGAAAATCAGGCTTTAAGTGTAAAAATCCAATATTGTTCATGCAGAGTACCAACTGCATTTATAATGCAATTAGTCGCATTGACTTTGAAGGAAAATTATTTTTGTTTTCTAAATGAGTTGTACCTACAGGTGCATGTGGTAGCTATGGGGTAGCTATGGGGGCTGCAATGTCACCAGACAATGTCAATTTATATGTATCACATTTTGAAGAAGAACATCTATATGCTTCAATATGGTGGAAAGATGTTGAATTATGAAGCAGTTCAAAGATGATATTTGGAAGGCATCAGAAAATAGTCTTTATTATTTTGTGGTGTGGCTCAATTCCTTAGATTCCAGTTTCAAATGTTCAATGCATTATGATCATATCGGCATTTCTAATTTGGGTATTATCATCATTAAATAAGAGAATTCTTTCTAGATGTCTGCATCATAAACTTACTAAATGCAACAATTTGCTGCAGTTTGAAAGCTGTCATCCTCAAGGTCTCAAGACAGAACTGATGGGGAGCCAAACTTCATCTGCATGATTTTAAGATTCAAACACAGGATATGGCAAGGCATTTTATCCAGCCCTGGATTTATCAATATGCCTGTGCCTAGGGCAGCAAATATTTAGGGGCAGCAGGCTGGCTAAGATTTGTTACTTTCCAACTCTGCTGAAGCTCATTCAGCAGAGAATCCTCTGCTACCCTGCAACAGAAGATGGGGGGAGTGAAAAAGTGCCTAGAAGCAGCAAAATCCTAAATCTGGCCCTGATTTTATCAGCTTTGGCTATCCCTTTTGCTGATGTAAAATAGGGCACATCGAAAAGCTCAATTTGCAAATTGAATGTTGTTATTATATTACAAACCTAAAACTACAAATTTTGAATTGGTATGTGCGTTATGCTATTTCAACAAGTGATAATAAATAGTAGCTTCTATACATCGGCATTGGCATGTTTTGGCTTTGAACATGAACAAAGTATTATCATTCCCTCCAGGCATTATATGTATATTTTATTGTAAACCACCTAGGACATAGGATAGAGTGGCATATAAGAATTTTAAAATAAATAAAAGAAATAAGGGAAAGAAATATTTGTGAATTTGTAGAGTCATCTTGTTTATCTACTATAGAAGAGAAATCCAATGTGATGGCATTACACACTGGATATAGTTCTTGTAACGCTTGTACACCGACCACTGAAATATACAGTCAGATTCTGGGAAGGAATACCATCATCATGGCACTGCAAATTGTTTAACAACTTGTGTCATATACATTACAGCATGTCCATACAAAAAGATTTATGCAAGATGTACTAAATGTCAAATAAAACTAGACTCATTGAACAGAGGAGCTGCATATCTAAAGAAAAAAGGTTACAGGCTCCAATGGTCCAGCACTCAGGAGTATTGCCATCAATTTTCAGATTTACAATAGACCATTATTCAGAAAACTACCCAAGTGCTCAGAAGTGGCAACCATGTGGCTTATTTAAATCTACGTGAACAATATTGGGTTTTCACATAAATGCAGTGACTTCCAATGATTAAATGAGCCAATTGAATAGAATTCAGTTATTTAAGATCATTTTTTAAACTCTGTTTATTTTTATTTTTGTGCGACATTCTTTAGTAGATTACTCAATTAGGAGCAATTCGAATGCAGCTATCACAATGACAATTAGAATGGGTCAGGTCTATATCTCTTTGCCATTTTTATAAAAAGTGCTCTTAGTGTCTGTCTGCAGCTTTGAATGCTGGTGAATTAAAGCATCAAACATTCTCCAGCCATATACACAGCATACCAGTTGTGATCCTCTGATGCAGAGCAGATCCTTGAAAGATGGATATATGTTGGGATTAGGCTAAGTGTCAGGATTTTATTGTGCATAAAAATGTTTTTAAAAAATGGACATATAAAAAGGACCAATTATTATAAGTATTGAAGAACCCTGATATCAATATTCACAGTCTTGGGTTCATTGTATGAAAGTCCTATTGTTTAAATAAATTGCCATATAAAGTATTTAGAGTTCTCTTGCTAGGACTCTTTGAGGGCTTTGGTCTTCTCGTACCAAACAAGATATATTAGAGGTTATTAAGTGAATGTAGAGAAGTTCTGGCAGTACAAGTTGAGTAACCTTTTCAATGCTTTTCTAGAGTCAGCAGTACTTCCAGAGCAGTGGAGACAGATGAATGTAATTCCTCTTAATGAAAATGGAAAGGAGGGAGACTGGAAATTACAGGCTGGTGGTAAGTAAATTAATGGAATCACTGCTACAACAAATTGTAGTGCAATTTCAAATCCACTGCATTATAGAATCTGAGGAAGCAGGTTGGTCTTAGACATACAAATCTGATCAATTTCTTGGGGTAACCAAAGAGTTGGATTAGGGGAGTGCTAGATGTAGTGTACTTGGATTTTAGTAAGACCTTTGATCTAGTTCCTCATAGCTGACTTATAAATATAGAGGTGAATTTTAAAAGCCCGACACGCATTAATTAGGGGATGCATGTGCTGAATGGATTTTAAAAGTTGCCAAGGTCTGCGTTTATCTTCTGCAGCGCGCACATCTCAAAAGTTTTCAGAAAGGGGCAGGGCATTGGCGTTTCAGGGCTTGAACCTGAAATGTGCGCATCCATTTTATAACATATGTACGCATCCATTTTATAACATATGTCCGCATGTTATAAAATAGCCTGGCTACACACACATGTGCACCAAATTTTAAATCACCACACACATGTGCATGCCAATCCCGCTTCTACCGCATAAATTGGTGGATTTTAAAAGGGGCCCGCTCCAGCGCCATTCCCAGTTTTACCAGTTCATCCACAGGTCCTACAACCTCCCCCTGGTTTGATAGCCTTCACTCCCCCCCCCAGTTAACCCCCAACCATTAAAACCCCACAGCTCTGCCTAATTTTTTCTCTCTTAACTTACAAGGCATCCATAGCAGAAGTAGTTAAATGGCAGGGAGTCTCGGTAGCACCGGTTTGTGTCAGTATTTATGTGAACATATTATGTTTATGCCCCACCCAGATCACACCCACGCCTCCACCCCTTTCTGAAAACTTAAGAGATGTCCATGCTATAGGAGATACACACTTATCTTGGCGGCTTTTAAAATCCACTCAGCATGCACAATGCCAACTTCTTTGCACATCCCCTAATTAATGCGTGCGTCAAGCTTTTCAAATTCCCTTCCAAGTGAGCAGTGCAGTATAGGAGATGAAATGCTATGCAAAAAACAAGAATTTTGTCTGGGAATGACCATATCTGATGATCTCAAGTTGGCCAAATAGGTGGATAAAGTAACTATAAAATCCATAAAGATTCTTGGATGCATAAAGAGATAAATGGTCAGCAGAAAAGAAGAAGTGATATTGCCCTTGTACAAGTCCCCGGTGAGACCTCGTATGGAATACCATATCTACAAAAAAAATATATATAAATCAATGGCATCAGACCAGAAGGTGGCTATTAAAATGGCCAATGGTATTTGCGATAAAGATTATGAGGATATATGTGCACCCTAGAGGAAAGGCAGAGTAGGAGAAATATATATATATATATATATATATATATATATATTAGAGTCATTAAAACACCTCCAAGGTATCAATGCACAAGTGGTAGACCTCATTCAATAGAAAGGAAGCTCTGGAAAGAGATTTTATGGGAAGAGGGTGAAAGGGTAGACTCAGGAGTAATCTAAGGAAATATCTTTTTACAGAAAGGGTGATGCATATATGCAACTTCCTCTCAATGGAGGTGGTTAAGAGAAAGACAGTATCTGAATTCAGGAAAGCATGGGACAAGCATAGGGGATCTCAGGAGGAATGGTAGGGACTGTAGAGCATGGATGGGCAGACTAGATAGTTCCTCTCCCACCTGTCATATTTTTATGTTTCTATGATCAAACATATTAGGAAGTCAGTCCAATGTGACTGTGCTCCCTGCTAAATTGAATACCAAATTTAGTCCATGAACATGCAGACACTATAAGACTGCTAAAATAACCAGCCCAGTTAACAATAAAATGGACAGATATAAACTGAATGTAGGGATGTGTATTTGTTTTAAATGTAATAGACAATGGTAGCGAAATTGTCTATTTTGTTTTGTTTCGGGAACTCCACAAAATTAATAAAAATGACAAAATGTAGTAAAACAAAATCAGTATTTTGTGTTAGTACGCACTAACAGGACTTAGTACAAACTAACTGGATGTTACCAATATGTTAAAAAGTGTCAACTGGGGGAACAGTTTGTTAGCTAGAGGTATGGTTCTGCATTCCAATTGGCTGCTCCTTAATTATTTGTTTGAATTGCCAAGATTGCAAGCTGGTGTTTGTGGGGGTATGGCCAGTGCCCGGTAACAAATATAAACAAACAAGTGATATAATAATGCCATTAAGTTATAGTCAGCAAAAGCAAATGCATGTAATGCAAATGCATATTTTGAATTTGCCAATCCCTTTGTATTTTAGGAAAGGGGCCCTGGCATTTTGGGATATACGTACTTTGAATTCCCCCTGGTATGTGTCTGTGTGTTTGGGTAGGAGGGGTAATTGGTGAGAGGGGGAGTGAATGGGGTGACTATATGGTGTGTCATGTGGGGGTTAGAGGCTGGTTAAGGTGGTGACTGGTGAAAGAGAGGCAGCCTAATACATGGGAAGTGAATGGTGAGAAGGAGAGTGACTGGGATGGGTATATGGGGTGACAGGTGGGAAAAGGATTGATTGGGTGGTGACTGGTGTAAGAGAGGCAGCTTGTTTTGTGTGTTGGGGGTAACTGGTGAGAAGGAAAATGACTGGGATGACTATGGGGTGACATGTGGGAAAGAGACAGCCTGGTATGTGTGGGGTAACTGGGGTAACTGTATGGGGTGACAGGTCACTCACCAAACACACCAGGCTTCCTCTCTCTCATCAGTTACCACCCCATCCAGTCCCTATCCCACCTAAGTCACTTCCCCTCTCACCAGTCATCCCCTCCCACCCAAACACAAAGACACACACCCAGGGAATTCAAAGTATGCATATCCCAAAATGCCAGGGCCCCTTTCCTAAAATAGAAAGCAATTGGCAAATTCAAAATATACATTTGCATTACATGCTTTTGCTGACTATAACTTGATGCTATTATTTATTACATCACTTGTTTCTTTACACTTGTTACCAGGCACTGGCCATCCCCCCACAACCACCACCTTGCAATCTTGGCAACACAAACGAATAATTAAGGAGACAGCCAATGGGAATGTAGAACCATACCTCTAGCTTAAAACTGCACCCCAATTGACACTTTTTAACTTATTGGTAACATTTTCAGTTAGTGCGCATTAAATATAGTTAGTGCATGCTAACATCCAGTTAGCGCTCACTAAGTACCATTAGTGCGTACTAACTCTGAAATTAGGGAAACCCAAAATAAACACCTCCCGAACCATTTTAAAAATGAAATCAAACAGTTAACACAAAACGAAAATGACATAAAAACTGAATGCACGTATATTTATTTATTTATTTATTTGTATACGGAATTTGTAGATCACCTTTACAAAACAACATTTTGCTCAAGGTGATTTACTAAATCAATCACAGAAAACTACGAAAAGTGCAACGAGTCAAGTAACATCATGATAAATGAACACTGGGCTCTGATGTATGCAGAGATGGCATATGGCTGACACTATCACAGAGGGAAGCTGAAAGGTGATAGTATTGTTACCAATGTTAGAAAAGTTTATAACAGAAAGATTTATATTAACATTCCTTAGAGCGTCCATCATTATGTGCTATGACAAATCATGCTAGCATAAAAGCAAAACTATAATTACTGTGAGAAGCCACAATGCATAGTAAACAAGATCCCCCCCATAAGCCTCACCCCTCCTGCACCCCACAAAAAAAAAAAAAAAAAAGAAATCCTGCTAGTAATTGGAGATATAAATTTTATTTATTTATTTATTTATTTATTTTTAATTTTTATATACCGGAATTCCTGTATGCAATACAAATCATTCCGGTTTACAAGTAACGAAAAGGTTGCCCTGGTCTGGGAGGTTAGACCGGGGTTTTGTACATAGAACATTAAACATTGAACAATAACAATCAACCATTAAACATTATTACAAGGAACATTGAAGGTAAAAATAACATTTAGCAAATGGCAATTAACATTATTAGTGTTTTGGAATAAATGGCAGAGAACTAATTATGAGGAAACAAAGCATTCTTTAGATGAATAAAAATGATGACCAGCTCACTGAAGAAACTATTTTCCTTCATATTCAAGGCAGGAATGGAGAACCCAAAGTAACAAATCATCTTTTAGTGGTTGCTAACTCAAGAATAACAATAAGAACAGCATAGAGAAACAAACAGAGATACCTACATCATAATGTCAGTGAGCTCAAACAGTCATGACAAGACTTTAG
Source organism: Rhinatrema bivittatum (assembly GCF_901001135.1). Lineage (NCBI taxonomy): Eukaryota > Metazoa > Chordata > Amphibia > Gymnophiona > Rhinatrematidae > Rhinatrema > Rhinatrema bivittatum. The sequence goes on along the minus strand of NC_042624.1, from coordinate 34,391,749 downwards.
AATCACATTTGTAAGCAGATATCAGGTGCATGCCCATGAAGACGATGGAACAGCACAATGCAAATGGAAGCATATAAAGGAAACGGCCAAGCTAATGGCTTGGATTTTCTAAGGCATACATCCATGCGCTTCACTCCACATCACAGTAGAATAATTGCAAGTGCTAAAATGAGCTGACAAAGCACCAGAAATGTCAGATTGGATGCAATGGGGTGCCTACATTTTCACACAGATTAGGAAACGTGGCATACACTGAAGCTCACATTTTTATCCAGGTACTGTTTCATTTTTGTACCTACAGACTAGCACATTTTGATAAGATGCAACAACTGTGGCCATAAACACACAACTGTGCCCTGGTATTGCTTATGCATCTCTAATCATATTGGACCCTAAAGATTTTCCTAGCGCATGGATAGCTATATATTTGATACCAGCAAAAATCAAGTGCTGAATTTTAGACATTCAGAGATGGGAACGTCTGCCTTGAGGGTCTATGAATAGTCAGTAAAGAATGCTGTGAAGAATTCTGATCTAGTAACAACCCTCAAAAGAATGTATTATTTAATTTGATTTTTTTTTTACAGCACAAGCTTTGTCAATGGTCATAATATCATCGTGTCCACAGTGAGGAAAGGTGGCAGGGTGTTTGTTAGTTCTCCATATTGTACAGGTTCTCTACTAAAAAGCCTAGAAGTGATGCTCCAGGAAGTATCTTAAACATTGTATTGCAGGTAAAATTATGTACGTCCAGACCCAAAAATTATTTCATTTAATCATCTAGAAATATAAGCATCAGAAAATTATAGTGCTGTAAACTGTTATTTTTTAGGCTGACTGTACATACAACTGTGATAATTATTTATGAATTTAGCTCTCTAATAGGAACAGTCATTCTTACATTTGCTCATAGAAAAAGAGATTTCAGTCATGCTGTTATGCTAAGTCTGTGGGTCTCAAATTCAGTCAAAACCTCCAAAGAAGTCTGATTTACAGGGCATCCACAGTGAATATGCATGAGAATATTTGCATACATCTAGTCTAAGCAGGTTAATCTATATATTTTGGATAACCTGCAAAATTGGTCTGTTTGGGCACCTAAGAGATTTGAGAACTACTGTACTAACATACTTCAGGAGAATGACCTTAAGGTTACTACCCCTAACTAATTAAGCTAGATATTTCACTTAGATGCAGTTCCAACACTGCTCTCTACATTAATGGTGGAGGTGGAAAGGAAATAGAACCAAAGGTTACTAAGAGTCAAGAGTAACAGATAAGTATGAGAAAAAAAAAGTGTGAAATTTGCTGGGCAGACTGGATGGGCCGTTTGGTCTTCTTCTGCCATCATTTCTATGTTTCTATAAGATTTTGCACATGTGCTCATTAACGGGTAAATTTTAAAAGGGTCACGCATGCGCCCATAAATGCGCATATTGCAGTGCAAGCAAACATTCGCCAAATTTTATAACATATGCGCGCGGCATTTAAAATACTGTTGCCAAGCGTACATTTACAGTCTTTGCATTGCCTTTGCATTGCCTTTGCAAAATTTGTAGTTACGTGCATCAGTCTTGGGCCCATCCATGACCTGCCCTTTTTCTGCCTCCTTATTCTGGGCGCACATACATGCATGTACGTGCACCCTTCCCGGCTTCTTAAAATTCACGTGGGCCATGCACATGCGTGCACATCTGGCTGTTTTTGTGTGAGCAACACTTTTAAATCTACCTCTAAGGGGGGTCACAGTTCATTTAAAGACTGCCTGTTTCAGCCAAAGTCCATGGCTACTTTTTACTAGTTGAATTTTCCCTAAATTTCAAAAAGACCTATTTTCCCTTTGAGCAAGTATATTTTGCAAGGAAAATAACATGCATATAGATTGGAAAATACAATCTACATTGCTGTTTTTTAATCCTACCTAAAATAAACCCATGGGAATATTTCTACTAAATGTGGCTGAAAGTTCACATGTTGTGGAGTGCCCCATGTACGTTTTGCCAGATTGAGGGTAGCCAAGTTTCACAATCAATTTACATGGAGAGATCACTGTTTACCTGTGTAAATGGTTTTGAAATTTGTCCTCTAAATACTATTTGGAATCCACCAGGATCTCCAAAATCTGATTCCCTCACACGTGTTAGAAACTATTCAGTGTAAAGAAACAATAATAATTTTCAGATGCAAGAAAGAGTCTCTATACATGTTTTCAAAGAGCACAAATGACTACTGAGTGGCTACAGCCCCTATATTTCTTTTTTTTCAACATTTTATATCTATACATTTTAATTTACATTCAAGCATATTTGAAGACAATCAGTATTGCTATTTAGGCAACATTGAATAACCAAATAGAAGAAATAGAAAAAGGTATCTAGCAATTACTGTACTGATATCATAAAAGGGGAGAATATACAGGAAAAAAATAAATCAAATTACAGTCATGCATCTAACCAATGCCATTGTCTTAATCCCAACAATTACACTGGAGGTAAAGATTTATTAAGGAGAAATCCCTCTAGTAGAAGTGGATCATAGAAGATGTAATTGGATCCTTGCCATTTCACACAACAACATTTGCAGGGAAACCTCATCTGGAAGGTAGCTCCCAAAGTAATTGCTATCTGCTTCAAAAAAATAAACTATTTTCTTTGTATTTGGGTTTCCTTAACATCAGGAAATATACTAATCTTCTTTCCTAAAAATGGGGACTCTCTATTAAAGTCTTAAAGTCAACTGCATATCAAACGTGATTGTCCTGAAATATCCACTGAGAAGTCTGGTTTATTGTATCCACATTATTTTGGTCGGTGACAAGAGGAAAAGGCAGCAAGGCGGCAAGGTTTGAGTAAAAGTTATTAGGACCAAAACAATGTGGATACGATAAACCAGACTTCTCAGTGGATATTTCAGCAGAATCACGTTCATTACAGTCCCTGAAGCAGCAGTCCTGCGAAACTTATGTCGGACTGGACCTTCTTCAAGCTATTGGATCTCCGAAACGCGGTAGCGCCATCAATAAATAAGGGAAGTACCCTTCCACATCAATTTTATAAAAAAGAAAAATTGCAAAAAGAAAGAAAAAAATATATTCATCAATAAAAAGGACTTTGAAATAATTGGACCGATGATTAAATATGACCCATAGAGGTTAAAAATACAGGCTAAAATTGCTTGCATACCGTGGGTATTATGATGGTCCTACATATAAATTAAATGAAATTTGGCACAGAGAAGGTTAAAAATTTTGCTTACAACGTGTTTGTTTAAAAAAGGTAATTGAAATCTCCCATTATTATTGCACTGCCAAATTGGTTAGCTTCCCTGATTTCTCTTAGCAGTTCATCATCTGTCTGACCATTGTCCAGTTGGACAATAGTATACTCCTATCACTATACTCTTACCCAACACACATGGGATTTCTACCCATATAGATTCTACTGAGCATTTAGTCTCTTGTGTGGTCTTTATCTTGTTGGTCTCTATACCCTCCCGGACATAAAGTGCCATACCCCCACCAAGTTGATCCTCCCTATCATTGTGATATAATTTGTACCCTGATATAGCACTATCCCATTGGTTATCCTCCTTCCACCAAGTCTCTGTGTTGCCAATTATGTCAATCTCATCATTTGCTGCTATACACTCTTACTCTCCCATCTTACTTTTTAGACTTCTGGCATTGGCATACAGACATTTCAAAATGTGTTTTTTGTTTGTACTAACCTGTTTTTCAGTTGTTAGGGATAATTCGTAAATCATTAGCTTCTGTGATTTTTTACATATAGGCACATGGACTATGTTCGCTTTTAATGGAACCTCTCTGTTGGGATGCCCTAACTCTTCTGTTTCATTAGTATCCTTCAAGGATAGATTTCTCTGAACTATGCACTGCTGAGTGTCTGTCGGCTTTCCCCCTTGTTCTAGTTTAAAAGCTGCTCTATCTTTTTTATGAAAGTTAATGCCAGCAGCTTGGTTCCACTCTGATTAAGGTGGAGCCCATCCTTTTGGAAAAGTCTCCCCTTTCCCCCAAAGTTTCCTCAGTTCCTTACAAAGCTGAATCCCTCTTCCCTGCACCATTGTCTCATTCACTCATTGAAACTCTGGAGCTCTGCCTGCCTCTGGGGACCTGCACGTGGAACAGGAAGCATTTCAGAGAATGCCACCCTAGAGGTTCTAGATTTCAGCTTCCTACCTAAAATCCTAAATTTGGCTTCCAGAACCTGTCTCCCACATTTTCCTATGTCGCTGGTGCCCACATGTACCACAACAGCCGGCTCCTCCCCAGCACTGTCTATAATCCTATCTAGGTGACACATAAGGTTCTAAAAAGACTCAGACCTTTACTACACCCCCAGGATTTCAGATCGGTCTTGCAAGCAATCATATTTTCCAAAATTGATTACTGCAACTCTCTGTTACTTGGGCTCCCAGCTATCTCCCTAAAACCTTTGCAAATGCTCCAAAATGCCACTGCTAGGATTTTAACCAAAGCAAAAAAAAGGGACCACATAACTCCAATCTTGAAGAATCTTCACTGGCTCCCTATAAAATATAGGATCCTCTACAAAACCCTCTCATCCATCCATAAATCCATTTACAAAGTCTCACACCTCGACCTCAGGATCCCATTCCAGCTACATTCATCCTCCCGTCCATTGAGATCAGCGCAAAAAGGCTCTCTAAAAACCCCTCCACTCAAAATTTCATCAAACAAAAGAGCCCTATCCACAGCAAGTCCTTACCACTGGAACTCTCTACCATCTGATCTTAGGCTTGAACAATGCCCCATCACTTTCAAAAAAAGACTTAAAACTTGGCTTTTCACTCAAGCATACGCCTGAGCTGATCTTCACAATTTCCCCCTTCCTGGACAAGTTCATTTCATACTACTTTATTCAATAATACTAGAACCAATTGCATTTCCATCTAGACAAGTTTCAAATACTAGATACTAGATTGATTCATTCTTATTGCCTGTCCATAAGATTGTTGTTATTTATTTGTTGTCTTATTATGCCTTATTTTTAATTCAATTTTGTCCAAGTTCACTCGCCTGTTCTATGTAAGACTCATATGTTTAGTCATCCTAATGTTATATGTAAACCAAAGTGATTAGTAACATTGTTACCAGAACCTTGGTATATAAAAATGTTAAATAAATAAATGAATAAGGTCTGCCACCTTCGCACCAGGCAGGCAAGTTACCAGGCGGTCCTCACATCCATCAGCCACCCTGCTATCTACATTTCTAATAATCGAATCACCAACTATGATGGCCGGCCTAACCCTCCCCTCCTGGGCAGTAGCCCTGGGAGACTTGTCCTCAGTGTGAGAGGACAATACATCACCTGGAGAGCAGGTCCTTGCTACAGGATCACTTCCTGATACACCAGGGTGATGTTCTCCTACTGGGAGACCTTTCTGATCCAAGGCTGAATTTCTGATCCAGACTGAATTTGGGACTTGGCTACTATGTCTCTGACGGTCTCATCAATGTACCTCTCTGTCTGCCTCAGCTCCTCCAAGTCTGCTACTCTAGCCTCCAGAGATCGGACTCATTCCCTGAGAGCCAGGAGCTCTTTGCACCGAGTGCACACATACAATATCTCACCAGCAGGTAAAAAATCATACATGTGACACTCAATGCAAAAGACTGGAAAGCCCCCCCTCTTGCTGCTGGACTGCTGCCTTCATCTTAGTTTTATTGAGTTCCTAATTAAGTTTAGGATACTAAGGGAGTTGGAATGAGAGTACTTTAAATTTACAGGTGAATTTACTAATTAATCAGCTAGTGTCCTACAAGGGGATGATTAAACTTTCAATAAGGGCTGGTACAATAGTATGATTTAGATAAGACCCTGATTGATTTTTAATGAGAAAGGGTCTCATGCCTAAAAATCAAGGATTGAGTGGGTGGGAAAGACAGACACTAGAATTAACTATCTCTGGCTTGCTTATTACCTCAGACACACACAAACGCTAAAGAATATATCCCTTAATTTCACCTTTCACCAAACTTTTATAAGCCCAAAAATTTCTGAAAGCTATACTTACCAATCCTCTTTAACCACCATTAAATTAATCTTCACTCAGTTAATGGAAGGATTTGAAATTTGCGTGCCATTAGGCGCGCGCTTCCGGTCCTCCTCTACTGCAAAGGGTGTGGGGCCTCTGGAAGCTGGGGTTGTGGAAGACAATCCCTGGATCGCTTGCGGTGACCTCTGGACTCCTCTCCCGTGGGATGCTGGGAGCAGTATGCAGATGAGCCTTCAGCTAGTGCCGAAACTCTGCAGCATCGGGAGCCTTTGTACAGCCAAAGGAGGGGGAGAAGGAGTCATTGGGTTCCTTTTACCAGCTGACATGGTGATTTTGAGCCGACACAGAGTTTTCTGAACAGTGAAAGGAATTTGGATACCATTTTAGAGACTTGTTTGGGAGTCCATAATCTCTGCAAACTTTATAGATTGGACAATATTTGAAATCCAACCACTGGAACATTTCTTTAAGATACTACCTTTGTTCATCACTGTGGACATAAAATATAAGTTAAGTGTACATGATATTTTTCCTCTTTTGGATTCAATATTTGGATTGTCTTTTTAGGGTATGGAATTTTTAAAAATATGTGAGATGTGTGGTTTGTGATGAGAGGTGAGATGTGTGGTTGGTGTGGAGAATGAATAGCATTGGTGAGTAGGTTAGATTTGTATTTTGTTATTGACATTGCATTGTATTATTATTGAATATTTGTATCGCAGAAATGGTAAATTAAAGGAATAAATCATTAATTAAAGAATTTCTTTTTTTTTTCTTATTTTTGGCTTACATCTGCATACTGTTTGATAAAGGTTCTTGAGGTTGTCTATAAGAAACAGGCGGGGTGGTTTAGGGCGTTGTTTGATGGTTTTTGCAGATGATACCAAAACCTGCAACAGGGTAGATATCCACAAAGATGTTGAAAACATGAGGAGGGATCTAGCAAATTTTGATGAATGCTCTAGAGTTTGGCATCTAAGATTTAATGCTGAAAACTGCAGGTTATGCAATTGGGCTGCAAATAAACTAGGCAGTAGTAAAGTATGGGGGTGAAATTCTTCTGTGCACAAAACAAGAGCAGAATCTGGGGATGATAATATCTGATGATCTTAAAGGTGGCTAAACAGATGGATAAAGCAACAGCAAAAGCCAGAAAGATGCTTGGGTACACAGAAGGACAGATGCAATACAGTGTGATCAGCCGAGTGCATTGTATAACCCGCAGTCGGATGTGGGATAAATAGGCGCTAATCCACCCCCTAATGCAATAGGGGGATTAGCGCCTATTTAATGCGCATCCAACGTGGAGTGAATGAGATAGCGCTCATCACATGCAAATGCATGTGAATGAGCCTATTACTCATTCACTCCACATGCAAAAAGATAAATGTGCATCTCAGATGCACATTTATCGCTCAGCTATTAATGCCTGTCTGGAGCAGGTGTTACTAGCTGAGTGCAGGTAAAAGAAGTACAGAAAAGCAGAAAAAACTGCTTTTCTGTACTTTTTTAAAGAGCGACGCCGGTAAACTCAGCATCAGTTTTCATAACCGGTCGTCTGCCAGTAATGAAAATGACTGCGGATAAAATTGAGGACGAGTTTACCGGCGTCGGTCTTCATAACTGGCAGCCGCGGTGGGTCACGTTAGCAAGGAGGTGCTAAGGTCGCGCAAGCGACCCTAGCACCTCCTCCCTAGCATGACCCCCTAATTTACAAATTGCATGGTGCCCCCCTTGCGGTCACCATGTATGCGTTAATAAAGCGGGCACTGAAAAATCAGCGCCCGCTTTCCACGAACATTATTGCATCGGCCCCAGAGAGAGGAATGGTGATATCACCCTGTATAAGTCCCTAGTGAGACTTCACTGGGATACTGTGTGGAATTCTAGAGACCGCAACTTCACAAAGATATAAACCAGATGGCGTTGGTCCAGAGGGTGGCTATTAAAATGATCAGTGGTCTTCATTGTAAGGTGTATGGGGATAGACTTAAAGATCTAAACATGCATACCCTAGATGAAATGTGGGAGAAGAGAAATACGATAGAGATTTTATTTTATTTATTTATTTTGAGTTTTTCTATACCGGCATTTGCGTTGAGAATCGCATCATGCCGGTTTACAATTAACAAGAGGTGAAGGAAGATAAAATAATAAGAAACTTTAACAGGTGCTCAAAAAGATTGCAGTTACAATAAAACAAGGGAATTACAAAACTTGGGCAGTGAAAAGGTGAAAGGAATATAACAGTGAGAATAAATTTACCGATTAATGGTGTGAACCAGGTTATGTAGTTTGCAGAGTTATTGAATTACCATATTGAGGTACCGTTATTAATTACCCTCTTAAGAAATTCTAAGAGTCAGTTAGTGGTGAATTAAGGTTCAAATGAGGTCTGGAAAGGCTTTCATAAATAACCACGTTTTGAGTCTTTTCCTATATGTAGGAAGGCAGGGTTCCTGTCGCAGATCCAGCGGGATGGAGTTCCATAATGAGGGTCCTGCGGTGGAGAAAGCCCTGTCTCTGGAGGTTATAAGTCGAGTGGTTTTGGAGTGTGGTACCTGAAGGGATTCTCTGAAGGATTCTCTGATAGGTCTGGAGGAGGTATATTTTCTGAATGGGATTTGAAGGTTAAGCGGAGAATATTGATGGATGGCTTTGTAGATGGTGGTTATGGCCTTATATATGATTCTGTAGTGAATTGGCAGCCAATGTAGGTCTTTGAGGATTGGAGAAATGTGGTCTCTTCTCCTTGTGTTTGTCAATATCCTGGCTGCCGAGTTTTGAACCATCTGAAGGGGTTTAGTGTGAGATGACGGTAGTCCTAATAGAATCGAATTGCAATAATCTAATTTAGCGAAGATTATTGATTGCAGTACTGTTCTGTAGTCGTTAGTGTGGAAAAGAGGTTTTATTCTTTTTAAGACATGGAGTTTATGAAAGCAGTCCTTGGTAGTTTGATTTATGAATGATTTTAGGTTTAGCCTGTTATCAATGATAACTCCTAGGTCTCTTACTTGTGTAGTTTGTAAGTTGGCTGGTGGATTAGTGTAGATGTTACTGTTTTCAGGGGAAATTAGAAGGAGTTCGCATTTTTTTATACTTTAATTTTATAAATTCCAAACAACAGCATCAAGTCAACACTTAAAAAATGAAAACAATACTTAGGAACAAGAGAAGCATAAGAAGAAAATTAAAAAAAAACCCAACAACAACAACCAATCTCAGTATACCCTTCAGTCCATTAAAGATGGGGAGGGGGGGCAAACCCACTAACCACAGAGGGATCAGTACTGGATATAAAGCCAAAATAGAACATGAAAATTATTCTTGCTAGCCTAGCAACAATATAACATAAGGAGTTAGGGTGCCTATTGAATAGCTCCACTACTACCTCCACCAGCAAACTGACGTGCTTCAAGAAAGGAATGCAGCTGTTTCGGTTAAAAAAAAATATAAGAAAAATGTTGACATCTAATACAACATTTACATGGATATCTAACAACAAAAAAGGCGTCTAATGCAATAACCTCTTGTAGCACTCGAGTATTCTTACACATGTCAGGAAAAACCCAAACTTTTTTACAAAAAAAAAAGGGAAATCTTGATTTTGAAAAAACACATAGAAGAGAGTTTTATGTCTTGCTTTTAAACAAAGGACACTAACAAAGTTGTCCTTGTGAATTCTTCATCTTCAAGTCTCTCAAGAATTATTGTCAAGTCTAAACTGTTCATAGGCAGATCCCAGACTATGCCAAATCTTCCATCAGACTTCTTTTTACCTTCGGCCAAGCAATACATTTTACTAAGAGGTGGCACAGCTTCTTCAAGGATCTTAAGGATTTCAAACAAATATTTCCAAAACATATCTTTGGAGGAAATAGTTAACAACTTGGAAAAATTAATTTATATAGTTTTTAAGTTCTCAAGTCTCTTAGATGTAATCAATCTATCTTGAACCAGTCAAGCCTGAAGTTCAGATATTTCATTCACATGAGCAGAGACAGTTCCCAAATCTTCCTCCTGTTGTTGCAATTTCCCTTCTTGCTCTTGCAACCAGGTCTGGGTTTGTATAGAGGTAACATTAAGTGCAACAACCTGGTGAAGGGAGGCTAGGGTTGACCAAATGGCTTCCAGTGTCAAAATTTATGGCTTAACTAAAGGAAAAAATTCTGTTAGGGTGCCAAATAGAGGGAAGAAGATCACAAATCTAACTATTCATCCCTACTGGTGTAGAACTCATGGGTCCCCGCAGTCCAATCATTTCAGAAGCAGGCCCAAGCTCAACCTCCTGTGGCGTTGTAGAACCAAGTTCACCTCTCTGAACAGATCCCACAATATCAGTAACTTCCTGGCGTGGAAATTCAGCCAGAACGGCCTCACTCCTAACCTCCAATCAATGACATCTGTGGCAGCTGGTGGGCACAGTCTCCTTCTCAAATTCAGGCTCAGTGTAACCTCGAATGGCGAGCTAGAGGCCAAACCCTCTGGTGCATATGATCTATATAATAGAGATTTTTAAATACCTCCAATGCATCATTGCACTGGAGGCAGGCCTCTTTCAGCAGAAAAGAAGATCAGGAATAAGGTTTCATGGGATGAGGCTGAAAGGAAGTAGATATCTGAGAAAAAAATGTATTTCTTTACAAAAAGGGTGGTAGATGCATGGAGCAGCCTCCCAGTGGAGGTGGTTGAGACAAGGACAGTATCTGAATTCAGGAAAGCATGGCACAAGTACAGGGGATCTTTGAGAGGGTGATTTGGATTGTAGAGTTAAGGTATGGATGGGCAGACTAGATAGGCCATATGATCTTATGCTGTCATGTTTCTGCTTCTATGCACATAGTTTTGCTTTTATTAAGCCCATGGGAATACGTGTCTGCAGAGATCTGAACCTTCTTTTTCTGTGAGTACCTTTCAAAAGTAAACCAAAACACAGTTTTGAAAATTCCAAACTACATGCATTGTTCTCTCCAAACCTAACCCCACTTCTAGGAAAACCCATGCAGAATAGCAGTAAAAGTACACATGGAAAAGCCTTGTAATTTTATCCATATTCAAGATAAGTAATTTTCAAAACACCCATTTCAGCATGTAAACCACTTCATTATCTAGGAAAATTGCTTAGATTATTGCCATCTAAAAATCCAATACAAATGGATATTAAAAAAAAAAAATAATAAAAAAAATATATATATATATATATATTTTTTATTTTTTTATTTTTTTTAATATCCATTTGTATTGGATTTTTAGATGGCAATAATCTAAGCAATTTTCCTGGATAATGAAGTGGTTTACATGCTGAAATGGGTGTTTTGAAAATTACTTATCTTGAATATGGATAAAATTACAAGGCTTTTCCATGTGTACTTTTACTGCTATTCTGCATGGGTTTTCCTAGAAGTGGGGTTAGGTTTGGAGAGAACAATGCATGTAGTTTGGAATTTTCAAAACTGTGTTTTGGTTTACTTTTGAAAGGTACTCACAGAAAAAGAAGGTTCAGATCTCTCTCTATATATATATATCAGTACCTCTGATAGAAGCCAATATGTTCAACTATGGGCAACCAGCTAAGTTAGCCAGATAAACTTCCAGATAACTTGTATCAAATATTCAATAACATGGATGTGCCACTGAATGCATACAGCTAACTCAGAGTTGAATACATGTATCTGGCTAACGTTAGGCATGTTCTCATGCATGTATCATCTAGTAACTTCATTGTATGTCCGCTTGTCTTTGTATAATGGTAAACAATCAATTGTTCCACTCCACTCATTTTAAAGACCTCTATCATATGTCCCCTTTTCTCCAGGCTAAAGAGTCCTAACCTCATTAGACTTTCCTCATAGAGGAATCATTCCATCCCCTAACATTTTGGGTGCCCTTCTGTGTACCTTTTCTAATTTTGCTATATCTTTTTTGAGATGTGGTGACCAGAACCTCACAAAACTCAAGATGAAATTGCACAATGGAGCGATACAGAGGCATTATTATATTCTCTGTTTTATCTACCAGTCTTCAGTTCTTCCTTCAGGAACATCCCTATTTTGACAATGAGATTCAAAACTTGGGTCTTCATATGAAATCTCTGTATCTTATTTGCGATATCAAACCATTTCATCTGATGATCACTGGTGCTCAGGTGGGCACGTATCCAGACATTAGAGACATTTTTCCCATTTGTGAGCACTAGATAGAGTATCACACCCTCCCTCATGGGCTTCTTTACCATTTGTTTGAGCAGATCCCCTTGAAGGGCATCCACATCTTTCACTTTGCTCCTCTTGTGGTGTTGTAGAGTGTTCATGGCACTGTTTGTGCTGCTTTGCCCATCTCATGGTATCTTGGGTTGTTCATATCACTATTCATAATGCTTTGCCCCTCTCACATTGCCTTGGGTTGTTCATGTCACTGTTGGTTTCGTTTGCCCTTCTTTAATGTCACGGGATCTTCATGTTACTGTTTGTGCTGCTTTGCACCTTTATGGTGCCTTGAGATGTTCATTCTACTGTTTGGCTGTTTTGCCCTCTCTTGGTGCTGTGGAGCTTGTGTGCCACTGTTTAGTCATTTTGCTCTCTTGCAGTGCTATGGACTAGGGATGTGAATCGTTTTCCATATCGTCTTAACGATAGAAATCGTGTGGCAGGGCAAGAAAATCGTCTTAGGCATGATTTTTTAGTTAAAAAATCGTTAAAAATCGTTTTTTCCGATTAGTGCGCACTAACTCGAGTTAGTGCGCACTAACTGGGAGTTAGTGCGCACTAACTGAAAATGATACAATTTGACACTTTTCAGGTCAGTTAAGGTCAGTTTAAGAATGAATATGTATTCCTATTGGCTGCCCTCTTATTTATTCATGTTACCAAGTTTCCTACTGACAGTATATGGGGGATGGGAAATGGAAACAGTTGGTAGCTTGACAAAACAAGTAATGTGATCAGTCAATGTGACTAGAACTTGTGCCCTAACCCTGATACCAGGGGTATTGTGATCTTCCTGCACACAGTGCCCTATCCCTATTAATACCAGGAGTGTTGTGATCTTCCTGCACACAGTGCCCTATCCCTAATACCAGGGGTGTTGTGATCTTCCTGCACACAGTGCCCTATTCCTGATACTGGGGGTGTTGTGATCTTCCTGCACACAGTGCCCTATTCCTGATACCGGGGGTGTTGTGATCTTCTTGCACACATCCCGATATCAGGGATAGGGCACTGCATGCAGGAAGATCACAACACTCCTGGTATTAATAGGGATAGGGCACTGCATGCAGGAAGATCACAACACTCCTGGTATTAATAGGGATAGGGCACTGCATGCAGGAAGATCACAACACCCCTGGTATCAGGGATAGGGCACTGTGTGCAGGAAGATCACAATACCCCGGAGGAGTGAGGGTCAGGCAGCTCCCCCCTGTCTGTGAAGCCAGCCTCTCACTAGTAATGCAGGGAGGGAGCTGTCTCAGACTTCACCATCCTCCCCCCCCCCTCACCCACACACCATTCACTAGCTGGGACATGGGGGAAGTCAGGAGTGAGGGTCAGGCAGCTCCCCCCTGTCTGTGAAGCCAGCCTCTCACTAGTAATGCAGGGAGGGAGCTGTCTCAGACTTCACCATCCACCCCCCCCCCCCCTCACCCACACACCATTCACTAGCTGGGACATGGGGGAAGTCAGGAGTGAGGGTCAGGCAGCTCCCCCCTGTCTGTGAAGCCAGCCTCTCACTAGTAATGCAGGGAGGGAGCTGTCTCAGACTGGTATCAGGGTTAGGGCACTGTGTGCAGGAAGATCACAACACTCCTGGTATTAATAGGGATAGGGCACTGTAAGAGATGACTGTAGTAGATTGAATAAAGATCTGATGTTTCTGCTCTCCTCACACCAAACAAAAACAACACACAAGCAGAGAAGCCCTTCTTACAAAGCTGAGCTAGTGAGTTAAGTAGGAGGAAAAGTAAACATACTTGTGCCAGTGTGGCTACTTAAAAAATACACTTACCAACAATCAATTACATATATTTGAACTGTGTACAGTTCCAGCCAGGACCACCTTTCTAAAATGCACAGTGATTGGCAAATTCAACATGCACTAGCATTTCAGGTGCCTGCTAACAAAAATAATAAACAAACAAGTTCTAGTCACGTGAGTGCTGATCATTTCATTACTTTTTTTGTCAAGCTTCCAACTGTTTCCATTTCACATCCCCCCAACCATATTGGTAACATCAATAGATAAGAGCACAGCCAGCCAATAGGAATACATACATACATATTCATTCCTAAGGGACCTTTACTGACCTGGGAAGTGTGAACACTTTGTTTAATTTTCTGTTGGTGTTCGTTAGTTTCCAGTTCCATTTCCCATCCCCCCAACCATCACCTCAGTGGTAACCTTGGTAACATCAATAGATAAGAGGGCAGCCAGCCAATAGGAACACATATTCATTCCTAACTGACCTTCAGTGACCTGGAAAGTGTTTATTTGTATCATTTTCAGTTAGTGCGCACTAAATCGAGTTAGTGCGCACTAACGGGGAGTTAGTGCGCACTAACTCGAGTTAGTGCGCACTAACACGATTTAACGATTTTTAACGATAAATCGTTAGAATTTCTATTGTATCGTGTTCTATAACGATTTAAGACGATATAAACATTATCGAACGATAATTTTAATCGTTGAAAAACGATTCACATCCCTACTATGGACTATTCATGCACTGCGTTTTTCTGCCCCACTCTAGGAGTTTTGGGGTGCTGATTCCTCTGCTGCTGTCTGTCTGCAAGTTTGAAAAATCCTGCATGGAAACTGCATTGCTTCTCCTATAGACTTTAAAGGAAATGAAATTAACCACATATAATGAAAAACAACAGAACTTATGAAATAAAATGGCATAAAATGGAATACAAAATGAAATATCACAAAACTAAAGGTTTTCTTCCTGTGCACACCCCTAGTCGATAGATATCATTGTCCAGCAACAACCAGAAGGAACTCCCTTCTGTCTACTGGCCTGTGCAGTTTTCCCAGCCCTAGGCAGAGCAAGCAGCAGGAATTGGATCTCAAATTGAATCTTGTCTTTCACATGGCAGCAAACAGCATTACCACTGGGATGGAGTGCCAGCACAATAAAGAACTTCTTCTGTCCTTATTCAGTTTGTTTACATTGGGCTACAGAGTGGAAGGAAAAGAGTGCTGTACCCAGACAAATTATCAGTGTACAGTAATAGGAGCAAACAAGATCTGCATCCTTTGTGACCCGATTTTTTTAGTACTGGATAGTGCAAATCTTATCTTAGGAGCAGGGCATATGTTCTGTAAAACCTAATGACATTGCACTTCTTGTTCTCAGGTTGGCACATCATATTAGCAAACAACTATCAGAGCTGATCTATCAAAATACTACTCCCTTGCTCTGCCTATGGGGAAAAAATGTAAGTCTGATTTATCAAGGTTTTTTGTGTTAAAATAAAAACATCATATTAATATATTTAACAACTTAACATTATAAGACATGCAGTTCAGAAGGCTATGTTTCCAGTGATGGAGACGACTTCCTGAACTACCCAGGATCAACTGCAAAACAGATTTGTTTGAGTAACAATCATTCTGATGTCACTTTTAGGACTATTCAGCTAACAGTTACATTAGGACTCACATCCCAGTATAAATATGTTCCTGTCAATTGTTTTTCACTTTGTTTTCACAATACTGGTGGGTACAAATACTGTATTCCTGGTGTAATGGAATCTTTCATTTTCAGATCAGACCGCATCTTAATCTCAGGACAAAAGGTCTGATTTGCTCCCCTTACTGTCTGCAGTGTACACCTTCATAATCATGTGATTCGTAGTATAAATAACAGAGCTCAGCACATCCCATATACTTTAACATCCCTCAAGAGTCAAAATATCCTGAAATGAAAATGTAAAAAACAATAGGGATGTGAATCGTTTTAGGACGATTAAAATTATCGTCCGATAATTTTAATATCGTCTTAAACCGTTATGGAACACAATACAATAGAGATTCTAACGATTTATCGTTATAAATCGTTAGAATCGTGAGCCGGCACACTAAAACCCCCTAAAACCCACCCCCGACCCTTTAAATTAAATCCCCCACCCTCCCGAACCCCCCCCAAATGACTTAAATAACCTGCGGGTCCAGCGGCGGTCCGGAACGGCAGCGGTCCGGAACGGGCTCCTGCTCCTGAATCTTGTTGTCTTCAGCCGGTGCCATTTTCCAAAATGGCGCCGAAAAATGGCGGCGGCCATAGACGAACACAATTGGACGGCAGGAGGTCCTTCCGGACCCCTGCTGGACTTTTGGCAAGTCTCGTGGGGGTCAGGAGGCCCCCCACAAGCTGGCCAAAAGTTCCTGGAGGTCCAGCGGGGGTCAGGGAGCAATTTCCCGCCGCGAATCATTTTCGTACGGAAAATGGCGCCGGCAGGAGATCGACTGCAGGAGGTTGTTCAGCGAGGCGCCGGAACCCTCGCTGAACGACCTCCTGCAGTCGATCTCCTGCTGGCGCCATTTTCCGTACGAAAACGATTCGCGGCGGGAAATCGCTCCCTGACCCCCGCTGGACCTCCAGGAACTTTTGGCCAGCTTGTGGGGGGCCTCCTGACCCCCACGAGACTTGCCAAAAGTCCAGCGGGGGTCCGGAAGGACCTCCTGCCATCCAATCGTGTTCGTCTATGGCCGCCGCCATTTTTCGGCGCCATTTTGGAAAATGACGCCGGCTGAAGACAACAAGATTCAGGAGCAGGAGCCCGTTCCGGACCGCTGCCGTTCCGGACCGCCGCTGGACGCGCAGGTTATTTAAGTCATTTGGGGGGGGTTCGGGAGGGTGGGGGATTTAATTTAAAGGGTCGGGGGTGGGTTTTAGGGGGTTTTAATGTGCCGGTTTTGCGATTTTTCGATTTTTCGATTTTTCACGATTTTTCACGATTTTTCACGATATTTTACCCCCCCAAACGGCAACAATACGATTCCCTCCCCCTCCCAGCCGAAATCGATCGTTAAGACGATCGAGGACACGATTCACATCCCTAAAAAACAATAGTTCTTGCATTATTGTAAAAAGAATGAAGATCCAATTTAATTTTAGAAATAAAGTTAACATTCATAGTTCCATTCTTATATATCAAACGTATATAACATTTTCATATCTACATTAGTTTTAATCAAATTAAAGCTAAATGATTCAGAGGTTTCAGCCTATTGAGAGCCACAGTTATGGAGCTGACATGAATATTATATAAAGGATTTAGATTAGTCACACTAACCCAGTTTTTATGCAGCAACCTTATATACTACTGCTTCTTAAAATAGCAATACAGAGATTGATATTCAAAACATTTGTCCAGCAAACTTTTGAAGTTAGCCAGAAAAAAAAATATGGTTACATTTTAGCCAGGTAAGATGTCACTGGTGAAATGGATGCTACGGCTTTCCGTCCTGAACTATGTCTGTATGTTACCATAGCATTCAGTGTACAGGATAAGAATAACCTGTCTTGTGAATATTGTCTGAAAGAATACTTTATAATTCAAGGCCAAAAAGTACAGCAGGTGCTTAAGTCCTATATTCTCCACAATCTGCGAAGTGTGATAAGGCACTTGGACCACTACATTTTATTTTCTCTTTTGGGTGGCAGGGGAAGGAATCGGTTGCTTCGTCTAGTACTTTTTTTTTTTTTTTTACTCTGGGGGGAATGAGGGATCATTTGCTTAGTCTGCAACATTTTATTTTATCTTGGGGTCAGGAGGTGGGGGATCAAGAACTTGGCCTGCTATATATGTTTTTTAGCTTTTTGGCTAACATTAGGACAGCTAACTCTGGTTGGAAAAGTTACTGTCCTAATGTTAGCCAAAAAGCTAAAAAAGTCTTTTATATGATGAACGATAAATAAAAACTACACACATCTTGATTACTGCAATGTGTATGGGTGTTCAATTGTTCGTACCTTGCACTTCCCTGGGTTCTATTCTCCCTTCTCTTTTTGATAAGCTTGTTTAAAGAGCCAGATTTTTAAACTTTTTCTAAAGGTTTTTGCTGTCTCTTTGTAATCTTAACTCCAAGGGCATGGAGTTCCATAGTAAGGGTCCTCCCAAGGATAGCACCCTTTCTCTTACTTGTGTTAGTCTTGCTGTTTTGATTGATGGAATAGTTAGGAGTGCTTTGTTGGCTGATCTTAGGTTTCTGTTAGGGATGTGTACGCGAAGGGATGTGTTCAGCCAGTCTGCTTTTTCATTAGGTATTAATTTATGTATGGTGCATAGTGTTTTTTACTATATTCTTTGCTCAATGGGTAGCCAGTGTAATTCAGCCAGGGTTTCAGTGATGTGGTCTCTTTTACTTTTACCGGTCAAAATTCTTGCAGCTGTGTTTTGTAAAATTTGTAGTGGTCTTAGTGAGGTGTATGGTAGACCTAGTAGAAGGGCGTTACAATAATCTGTGCTTGCAAAAATCAACGCTTGTAGTACTGATCGAAAGTTGGCGGTTGTTAGAAGTGGTTTAAGTCTTCTGAGAACCATGAGTTTGGCATATCCTTCCTTTACTTTTAAAGATATATGTTGTTTTAAGCTTAGTTCCCTATCAATTATTAGTCCTAGGTCCTGTACTTTCTCTGCTAATTTTATTTGTTGATTGTTTTTGAGTGTGATTGGGCTCTGAATGATCTCAATATTTTTTCGTTCTAAATGTAGGAATTCTGTTTTCTCTATATTAATTACTAACTCCATTTGGTTTAGTAGCTGTTTGATGATATCTAGATACATGTTAGCTATGTTTAATGTTTTTTCAATTGTGTTGTCGATGGGTAGTATTAATTGAATATCATCAGCATATATATAATGTGTGATGCCCAGACCAGCCAGCAGGTGGCATAATGGTAACAGGTATATGTTGAAAAGTGTAGCAGATAGGGTGGATCCCTGTGGTACACCTGTTTGAAGGTTTATTTTTTCAGATAGATCAACGTCCTTGTTGCTTTTTGTACCCGACCTCAGGCCATTTTAAGGAACTGCAGAGGGAAAGTCCTTGTGGCCCCTACTGATGACAACACCACCATTGCCCTATATAAGGGTAGCTTTACCGATGATCCTGCTCAGCAACAGGTCCACCTATGTTTGAGGTGCGTGTTGCTTCCCACCTTCGTCTGCCCAGCCTGCAAAGGCCTTCATCTGTGTTGCAACTGTCCCTTCCTGACGGCTTCACTCTGCCTACCTTTCTTTCTTTGCACCTCCTCTCGCTATGGATGAACACCTGGCTGCCACGGCGTCTGCCTGCCGTCCTCTCTGGCGTCCCTGGATCGGCTTGGGTGCTGCCTCCCACCATGCTCTGCTGGTACCTTAGGGCACGTGCGCCGCGCCGCCCTCACTCTTATTTCCTACTTGGTGCGAACCTCAGGGGCGTCCCCCTGTGATGACGTCATGCTGCCCAGATATTTAAAGCCTATGATGTTTGCTAGCCTTTGAGTTAGCAAGGAGAATCTTACGGATGGGATTCGCTGTCCGTACCCAGCTACTCTGCCTCTCCAAATCTTCCATTGGACGCTTAACGCTAACAGGGCACCCGCTCTTCGGAGGCCTCTCTTGCTTTTCAGGTTGCTATCAGGTTGCTATCAGGAAACCGGTACGTCGGCATGGGGGCTGTTCTGAGCCAGACTGGAGATTCCAAGTCCTTATGTCCCTGCTTTTTCTTCTCACGATGTTTCTCTCCAGCTGAGAAGAATTATGGGATCGGTGACAAAGAGCTCCTGGCTATTAAGTTGGCATTCGAGGAATGGCGGCCTTGGCTTGAAGGCGCTCAACACCAAATTACCGTGTTTACGGACCATAAGAATCTAGAGTATCTCCGTCGTGTGCAACGTCTTAACCATAGACAAGCTAGATGATCCTTATTTTTCAACCGCTTTGACTTCGTGCCCTTTCACACTCCTTTCTCTCAGAGGATATTCTGGAAGAGCCACAGCACATAATCGACCTGAAGAAAGTCGTCTTAGCGGCTACTCATTCTGTGCCTGCTGGTAAAACCATCGTGCCAAAGCATCTCAGAAAGAAAGTGCTCTATTGGGTGCACGATTCCAAGCTGGCTGGCCATCCTGGTCAACGCTGTACCCTGCTGAAGCTACAGAAGTATTATTGGTGGCCAACTATCAAGGAAGATACACTCTTCTATGTGGCATCTTGTGCCAACTGTGTGAAGCACAAACCTACTTCTGGCCAACCGTGGGATTGCTGCAACCGCTTCCAGCTCTGGAACAGCCCTGGACACATATTGCTACTGACTTTGTAGTTGATCTACCCCTTTCTGGAGGTATGAATACCATCTGGGTCACAGTCGGCCACTTCAGCAAGATGACCCACTTTGTGGCACTACCTGGCTTACCCTCGGAACTTGCCAAACTCTTCATAGTCCATATCTTTCACCTCCACGGCCTACCGAAGTACATAGTCTCGGATCGAGGATCACAGTTCACGGCAAAATTCTGGAAGGCCTTTTGCAAACTCTTCGACATCTCTCTAGATTATACATCTGCCTATCATCCTCAATCTAATGGCCAAACAGAATGGATGAATGACCCTGAAACAGTTAATTCAGGCCTATGTGAGTTGCTGTCAGAATAACTGGGCCGAACTGTTACCATGGGCTGAATTCGCCATTAATTCTCATCCAGCAACATCAAATGGATCAACACCATTTGAAATGGTGTACGGACGTTCACCATCACCGCCATTTCCACTGAAGCTCTCAGGGACGTCCCCAGCAGCTCAATCCACTGCTGAAGAAATCCATCAATTATGGACTCAGACGAAAGCAATGCTACTCAAAGCAAGTGATCGAGCCAAAAGGTTTTATGACGCTCATCATTCCAAAGCTCCTGTCTTTCAACCTGGTGACAAAATCTGGCTATCCACTAAGCACCTTAGACTGAAGTTACCCTCCTCTTGATTTGCTCCTCGTTACGTTGGACCATTTCCAATCCTCTGACGTCTTGGCAATGTTACCTACAGTCTGAAGTAACCACCTGGATTGAACATTCATAACGCTTTTCATGTTTCACTTCTGAAACCACTCATCATCAGTGAATTCTCTTCCAAATTTCAGGAACCATCTCCTATCAATGCAGAACATGACCTAGAATTCAAGGTCGAAGCCATTCTTGATGTCCGCAAATGAGGCAAAACGTGGGAATACCTTCTCTCATGGGAAGGTTTTGGCCTTGAAGAAAATTGTTGGGAGCCTCTGGCTAATATCCTTGACAAAGAGATACTCCATCAGTTTCATGTCTTGTATCCTTGGAAACCAAAACCTGGTACCCGCAAAGGAGATCACCCTTTGAAGGGGGGTACTGTTGCAACCGTCCCTTCCCGATGGCTTCACTCCACCTACCTTTCTTTCTTTGCACCTCCTCTCGCTATGGATGGACGCCTGGCTGCCGCGGCGTCTGCCTGCCGTCCTCTCCGGCGCCCCCGGTCCGGCTTGGGCGCTGCCTCCCGCTATGCTCCGCTGGTACATTAGGGCACGCGCACTGCGCGGCCCTCACTCTTATTTCCTACTTGGCAAGAACCTCAGGGGTATTCCTCTGTGATGATGTCACGCTGCCCAGATATTTAAAGCCTATCATGTTTGCTAGCCTTTGAGTTAGCAAGGAGAATCTTACGGATGGGATTCGCTCTCCATACCCAGCTACTCTGCCTCTCCAAATCTTCCATTGGACGCTTAACGCTAACAGGGCACCCGCTCTTCGGAGGCCTCTCTTGCTTTTCAGGTTGCTATCAGGAAACCGGTACTCGCTCCTCGAGGGCCCATGTTCCCTTACTCGCTGCCTGGAAGGATTCGCTATCTTCAACACCAGTGAGTACTACCATCTTCACCTCAGAGCTGTTCCCTGGAACCAGGTACTCGCTCTTCGAGGGCCTGCTTCCGTTCCAGCCCTAGTGCCATCTCCTACGTGGAACCGCTGTGTGAGTACATTACCTTCAAGCCTCTCAGCTCTCAGGTACTCGCTCCTTGAGTGCTTGCTCTCTCTATCCTGGGGTTCGCCATACTGGGGCTTTGTGCATATTCCACTGTACTCATTATTCTCAGTTCTTTCCACTATGGCACTGCTACCGGAGGAGTCGCTGTTCCAGCGCCTGAGGAATACTAGCCCAGCCGGGTTACTTCTGCTGCTCATCACTGCCACCTCTGGTGGCTTCACCACATTGTCTAATAAAAGATCAATCTCTGTGTTTCTGTGTCCTAAGCTGAAACTGACCTGTGGCCCCTCACGGGACTTCCCCCCATGGGTGTGGTCAGCTGCCACAGTGTCCAAGGGTCCAACCAAACCTCATTAATTTTAACAATCTGCCCAGACTGTTCCTACCTTCATCTGCCTCATCCCTATCCATCCATCTTCTTCTCCCTTGGAGAGATACCTGGTTTTGACCCTTGCCTGGACTCTCGAGATGCCTGACTGCCACCTGCCTATGACCCTAGCCTGGCCTTGGACCTCATTCCTAATCATCAGCAGAGACTCTCGCCTGCCAGTCCTAAGGCTCAAGCCAAGGGGAACGTGGGCTGGTACAGGTGAAGCTCAGGACCAGTCTCTGTTTGGCCTGGGTTGCCTGCAAGCAGTTAGAACCTGCAGGGCTCCTCACTGCAGGTAGAGCCAATCTCACCCCAGCCCAAAGGTTCACAGATGCAACAGTTATACAGAAGCTCCATGAGAAGTAAAAAGCAATGAGAGTACCTCCTCTGCACTGGCTCATTCAGGATGTGGATACCAGGTGAAATTTTATGTACGTAAAATGGCATTTATGTGCATAACTTCTGAAAACAAATTGAAATAAATGGGATTTTTGGATTGAAAGTACTAAAAAAAAATAAACACCTTAAATGAAAGCAAACCAAACCAATTTTTTTTGGGCTGCATACCCCTAGTGTTGATTGGTTGGGTATGGGTGTACTGGGAGCAAGGGATTGTTGGTACATGCAATAATGTGAGTGTGCAGGGAGGCTGCATGTATATGGGGTTGTGAAAAGGGGGGTAAATAGAAATATGCAGAATGTATGTGGGGGAGTGGGGTGGGAGTTTGGGCTGAGGTGTATTTATATTGAGAATGATTTTGTGTGTATTGGGTGCATGTGAGGTAGCATAGGTGAGTATGTGGGGCATGTGGAAGGGGTGGAGCTGTGTGGGAAGTGCATGGCGGTGTGTGTTTGGATTTGTGTGGAGGATTGGGATGCAGGTGGAATGTGTAGGAGTGCATGTGTGTATATGGTGGGTGGGTTTAAGGGTAGGAAAGAGTGTGTGTCAGTGTGAGGAGTATATGTAGGTTTAGTGATTGTGGATATGGGAGTGTGTGGGGCAGGTGTGAATGGGGTGTGTCTCTGTGGGGGAGTTTGAAGGTGTGGATATGGCAAGGTATAGATGTGAGGGTATGCGTTTGAGAAGTGTGTATGGGAGGGGTATGTGTGTGGGAGGGGTATGTGTGTGGTTAGTGGTAGCTGCATGGGTGTGTAATGTGGGTGAAGGGGTGGGTGGGTATGCTTTGGAAGTGCCTTTTTCTGCCATCTTTTGCATGTTGCTTCATTTTCCCTGACTGCTCTTTTTGCCTGTATTGCTCTGTGGCAAAGTGCTGTAAGGGTGAGGGGCTGTTTGGAATGGAGCACTAGTCAGCATTCTAACAGTTTGAACAACCATTTCTCATAGAAAGCAACAGGGATTTTATTCTTATTGAAAGCAATAGGGATATCTTTTGGAGACTTAGGGGGTCATTTATCAAAGTGCTATATGGCGTTTTCGCATGCGTCAAGGCGTTTTCACATGCAAAAACACCTTTAACGCGTGCGAAAACGCCATTAACGCATGTGAAAGCACCATAAATTCATGGTGCGATGCAAATGAGAAAAAGGGGATGATACCGGGGTGGGATTTTTGACCAAATGGGCTGGGCTCACAGTTTTGTGAAGCCGTATCGCGTGGCTTTAATGTGAATTTTAACTACATATTTTTCATTTGTGTAAAGCCATGCAATAGGGCTTTATCACACGTTGCGATGCTTTTGCACATGCTGTTTTTAGTGGTTTTAAGCTCCAGGGGAGGGAGAGAGAGAGGAGAGCGAGCCTAGCCATAATGCCCTCACACTAGACAGGTATTTATATCTCTATGGGAGACCCACCCAGTCACTTGAAGTGAGGTTTAGGTATTAGTGTAGGGGTTAGGGGCCACTTTGACATTCAAAGTGAGACGTACGAACAGAACAGTGCTCTTTTGTGAAGATTTGATGAACTTCAGAGTGAGGAAACTCACCCAAAGATGAGATTTGTGCTATTAATTAAGTTGACTTAGATAATAACCACCGCTATTACTAGCAACAGTAACATGGAATAGACTTAGTTTTTGGGTACTTGCCAGGTTCTTATGGCCTGGATTGGCCACTGTTAGAAACAGGATGCTGGGCTTGATGGACCCGTGGTCTGACCCAGTATGGGATGTTCTTATGTTCTTCACCTAGCTTGATGGACTCTCTACCTGAGTAACATCAAGCTAGGTTGAGAGAACATTGCACAAATCTCATCTTTGGGTGAGTTTCCTCATTCCGAAGGTCATCAAATCTTCACAAGAGAGCACTGTTCTGTTCGTACATCTCACTTTGAATGTCAAAGTGGCCCCTAACCCCTAAACCTCACCTCGAGTGACTAGGTGGGTCTCCAGTAGAGATATAAATACCTATCTAGTGTAAGGGCATTATGGCTAGGTTCTCTCACTCTCTCATGTTGTGGGAGGAGGGCCCTGATAGCTAGGCTGGCTCTCCAGGAGGTTACAACTATGAAAAAGTTATCACAATTTGCACTAAGATAGCACTTTGCATAAGTATTAGCACAAATTGTGATAAACTGCCAATTACCATAAAACACACCCCTTTTCCTACTGCATGCAATATTTAGTGCATTTTGATAAATCCAGGCCTTAGTTCTCTGAAATTACTAATTGATGATTTCTGGTTTGCAAACTTGTCTGAGATATTCACATTTTCTTCCTTCATGCCAAAATTAATGAACTTCCATCCCTTTTTTTGAAGAGCTATTGTGTCTATAGACAGAGGAATGAAAGGACAGACAGAAATCAATTACTTTTATGTAATTCTTTCCAACTTTCCATATGTTAGAAAATAGGTGTTGCGGTCCTGGTCACAAGCCTTGCGACCGGGTCCTTACCTCTGGCTCCGTGGCGGCAGCATCGGGGCATCTGGGCCTGCCCTGGCCTCCCGGGTGGTCGGCTGCAGGGCGCGCGGCTCGTTGAGCCTGCTCGGGCCTTCTCGCGGCGGCGTCTCCATGAGGGAGACGCCGCCGAGCCCCAGAACCTGGCTCCTCCCCCTCTGGGCACACGCGGGGAAGCCCGATTTAAAGGGCTTTTCCCGCCAGACCACGGGCCGCCCACAGAATGACGTCAGACGCTGGCTAGTATTTAAAGCCAGCGTCTGCTTCCACTCACTGCTTTGCAACAAGGTTCCTCCTTGTGAGTACTAGTTGTGTTCCTGCTCTAGCTCCTGGCGTTCCTTCTCCAGCACCAGCTCCCGGTATCCTGGTCCTGTTCCACCTTTCCCTGCTTGCAGCTTCCATTGTTCCTGACATCCCTTGTTTGACTTCACGGGCTCTTGACCCCAGCTTGCTTCTGGATCTCTTTCTTGCTGCCTGCCTCGACCTCGGACAGCTCCATCTTCTTCCGCACCTATCTCCTAAGTCCCAGCAGTCTGGGACCTCACGAGCTCCTCTTGGGGGGTCCTCAGGCTTCCAGGGTGAAGTCGTCGCTTGGCTCCTGTGATCTCCTAAGTCCCAGCGGTCTGGGATCTCATGAGCTCCTCTCAGGGGATCCTCAGGCTTCCAGGGTGAAGACTTCAGCTCTACGTACGGCTTGGCACTGCCTCCCGGCCTACTTCATCACTGCGGAGTGCTCTTCTCTTCTATCATCCCACTCCGCTAGGCCGGCCCAAGGGTCCACTGCTATGTCCGTAACAGTTTGCAAGGCCATGGACCTGGCGGACCTGTCAGGCCTCCAGGCCATTCCCGGTATGGCCCAATGGTTACAGCAACAGCAACATTGTCTGGACGTAGTAGCGGCTACCGTGGAACAATTGGCCAATCGGTTGGATGCAGCGCCTCCGGAAGTTCCTCAGGTTCCATTACCCACGCCGGTGGTAAGTGTCAATACGCCGACTCAGCTGCCTGCACCTTCTCGCTATTCCGGAGAGGCCAAGGCCTGTCGTGGCTTCCTGAACCAATGTTACAACAGGTTATCGTTGTTGCCTAATCAGTTCCCAACTGATTCCGTGAAGGTGGCCTACATCTTGTCTTTGCTTGATGGGAAGGCGTTGTCCTGGGCCTCTCCCATGTGGGAGCGGAATGATCCTCTGCTAAACAATTTGCCACAGTTCATGACCAGTTTCAAGCAGGCCTTTGATGAACCTGCACGACTAGCTACCGCCACTTCGGAGCTGCTACAATTGAGATAGGGGTCTCACTCCTTGGCAGACTACGACATTGAATTCCATACACTTGTTCTCGAAGTTGGGTGCCGAGAGGACAGTCTTTGGGGTCTCTTCCTGGAAGGGCTGGCGGCACGAATTAAGGATGAGCTAGCAGCCCGTGACCTTCCAGATGACCTCAACGAATTAATCGACTTAGCTGGAAGAATTGATCGTCGCTTGCAACAGCAGGCTAAGGAGACCCGCCCATTTCGAAGCACTGTGCCTCTTGCACCCGCATTCTCTAGACCTATGACTCCGGCACCCAGTCAAAGACCGGCGCGCTCTGAAGCATTCTCTGAAGAGCCCATGCAGTTGGGGCATACTCCATTGTCGGCAGAAGAGTGACGACGCCATCGTTCTTTGGGTCTTTGTCTCTTCTGCGGAGTGAAGTGTCACTTCCTGGCCCAGTGTAAGGAGCATCCAGAAAACTCCAGAGCCTAGGAGGTCCCGAGGAGCTTCTCCTAGGTTGTGTTACTTCTGCTCCTCAATGAACTGTGCCTATCACTCTGGAGTATCCTGGCGGAGCCTTTGAGACCCTCCTCTGGCGGGAATTTTATTTTGAGTGACCTCGTACAACAATTACGGATCCCCATTCTTCCTCGTAAGACTCCTCTACGAATTACCTCCATCCGAGGAACACTCCTTCCAGGGAGTATTTCCGCCTCTACGGTGCCCCTCACTCTCCACACCGGGATTCTGCATTCCGAAAGGATTTCCTTCTTGATACTGGAGAAAGCCGTCCACCCAGTGGTACTTGGGCTACCATGGTTGTAGCAACATTCCCGGTTATTCATTGGCACACTCTGCAGATTGCAGAGTGGAGCCCCTTTTGCTTCAACAACTGCCTCAACATTCCTCGTACACCCAGCATTCCTCTTCTGCACGCTTCCATTGCGCCCCCGGCGGTCTATGCAGACTTTGCAGACGTCTTTTCTAAAAAGAAGGCGGAGATCCTGCCGCAACATCGTCCCTTCGATTGCGCTATAGAACTGGTGCCAGGAGCCACGCCACCTCATGGAAGGGTATATCCTTTATCCCTGCCTGAGACATGAGCTATGTCGGAGTACATAGCTGAAAACCTTGCTAAAGGATTCATTCAACCCTCAAAGTCGCCGGCAGGGGCAGGCTTTTTCTTTGTAGGGAAAAAGGATGGCTCCCTAAGACCCTGCATTGACTATAGAGGTCTTAACGCCATTACCAAACGTGATCGCTATCCCCTTCCATTGATCCCTGCACTCCTGGACCGGTTACAGGGGGCCAAAATATTCACTAAGCTAGATTTGCGGGGTGCCTACAACTTGGTTCAGATTTGTCCTGGTGATGAGTGGAAAACTGCCTTTAACACCAGGGACGGGCACTATGAGTACCTCGTTATGCCATTCGGCTTGTGCAACGCCCCAGCAGTTTTCCAACACTTAATGAACGAAGTACTTCGTGATCTCCTTCACTCTTCTGTTATTGTGTACCTGGATGACATGCTAATCTATTCTCAGGACTTGGATTCCCATCGACGACATGTAAGGCAAGTTCTTCAAATCCTCAGAGACAATCATTTGTATGCCAAGTTAGAGAAATGTATGTTCGAGCAGGAGTCTCTTCCTTTTCTGGGGTACATAGTTTCTGCAACAGGGTTCCAGATGGATCCCGGGAAAGTAGCAGCTATTAAGGACTGGCTGCGTCCAAGAGGGTTGAAGGCTTTGCAGCATTTTTTGGGTTTTGCAAATTTCTATAGACACTTCATTCCACACTACTCTTCCAAAGTGGCGCCCCTCACCACTCTTACTAGAAAGGGAGCTGATGCTGTGGAATGGCTGGAGACGGCCTGCCAGGCGTTCGAAAACCTCAAGGAAGACTTTGTGCAAGACATTTGTATACATCATCCAGACCCCCTCCACCCGTTCATAGTGGAGGTGGATGCATCCAACATAGCTGTGGGAGTTGTGCTGAGCCAGAGCACTACTTCAGGGAAACTACTACCGTGCTCGTACTCCTCTAAAAAGGTCTCTCCTGCTGAATGTAATTACAGCATAGGGGATAAAGAACTTTTAGCAATCAAACTAGCATTTGAAGAGTGGAGACAATGGTTGGAGGGGGCTGCACATCCCATTACAGTCTTCATGAACCATAAGAACTTGGAGTTCCTCTGCCAAGTGCAACGCTTAAACCCCATGCAAGCATGTTGGTCATTGTTTTTCAACTGGTTCAACTCCGTGCTTCGCTACAAACCCGCATTCAAGAATGTGCGAGCAGATGCTTTATCTCGTACTACAGAGCAGGAGGAGGAGGGGGAGCGATCCTGCAAGGGTAATCTTGTCCAGTACTTCAGTAAGCTCTAAAGGAAGAACAGTGGTGCCATGACGCACACGAAGGAGAGCTCTAGTTTGGGCTCACAAATCTTTTACAGGCGGCCATGCTGGCTGCGAAAGAACACTTGACTTGCTCAACCATTTTTACTGGTGGCCCACTATAAGACAGGACATTCGTGCCTATGTTAGCTCATGTCCCATATGCGCAAGACAAAAATTGCTGGTGGGGAAGCCGTGGGGGTTGCTACAACCATTACCCAAATCTACTGAGCCCTGGACGCACATCGCCACAGACTTTGTGGTAGATTTGCCTGCGTCTGAAGGGAACACCATCATCTGGGTAACTGTGGATCGCTTCTCCAAGATGGCTAATTTTGTTCCACTTCCCAAGCTGCCATCTGCACCAGAACTCGCTCAGCTCTTCGCCTTACATATCTTCCTTATCCACGATCTCCCACAGGATATATTGTCTGATCGAGGGCCCCAGTTTACGGCCCACTATGGAAAGCGTTGTGTAAACAATTTGATGTGCAGCTTAGTCTGTCTTCAGCTTTCCATCCACAAGGTAATGGACAGACAGAGTGCACTAATCGCTTTTTAAAGACTTTTCTCTGCACCTTTGCCAATGAAAGGCAGAACAACTGGGTGAGTCTACTACCTCTTGCCGAGTTCTCTTACAACAATCACACCCATTCGGTGATGGGCAAATCCCCATTTCTGATAGTGTTTGGTAAACAACTCAAACCACCACTGCCTCTGCCAACGCCCAGTATCTCACCAGCAGCTCAACTGTCAGCTCAACAAATGCACAATCTTTGGCTCTCCATCCAGGACAAGCTCACTAAAGCAGCCAGTACAGCCAAGAAATGGGCAGACCGGCACCACAAACCTACACCAGTCTTCCTTCCTGGTGACCGGGTTTGGCTCAGCACCAAAAACATACATCTTCGAGTCCCATTCCGAAGATTGGCTCTACAGTTTTGTGGACCATTCCGTGTGGCAGAGAGAGTGGGATTGGTATCCTATCGATTACGCCTTCCTTCTTCCATGCGCATTCATAATGTGTTCCATGTTTCTTTGCTAAAACCTCTCATTCTCTCAAGATATCACCCTAAGGTTCCAGAGCCTGCAGACATGGCCGTGCACTCCGATCCCATCTATCAAGTTCGTGAGGTTCTTGATGTTCGTTTCCACCAGTGACGATGGGAGTACCTGCTGGCCTGGGAGGGCTGTGGCCCTGAGGACAACACCTGGGAGCCTGCTCGTCACATCTTGGAGAAATCCCTGCTTCATCAATTCCATCTCAGTCATCACGGTAAACCTGGTCCTTCCAAGAGGGGGCGCAAGAGGGGGGGTACTATTGCGGACCCGGTCGCAAGCCTTGTGACCGGGTCCTTACCTCTGGCTCCGTGGCGGCAGCATCGGGGTGTCCAGGCCTGCCCTGGCCTCCCGGATGGTCAGCTGCGGGCGCGCAGCTCGTTGGGCCTGCTTCGGCCTTCTCGCGGCAGCATCTCCACGAGGGAGACGCCACCGAGCCCCAGAACCTGGCTCCTCCCCCTCTGAGTACGTGCGCGGGGAAGCCCAATTTAAAGGGCTTTTCCCGCCAGAATGCGGGCTGCCCACAGAATGATGTCAGACGCTGGCTAGTATTTAAAGCCAGCGTCTGCTTTCACTCACTGCCTTGCAACGAGGTTCCTCCTTGTGAGTACTAGTTGCGTTCCTGCTCCAGCTCCAGCTCCTGGCGTTCCTTCTCCAGCTCCAGCTCCCAGTATCCTGGTCCTGTTCCAACTTTCCCTGCTTGCAGCTTCCATTGTTCCTGACATCCCTTGTTTGTAGGGATGTGAATCGTTTTTTGACGATTTAAAATATTGTCCGATATATTTTAAATCGTCAAAAATCGTTAGAGCCGCGATACAATAACAATTCCCCCGATTTATCGTCAAAAAATCATAAATCGGGGGAAGGGGAGGGGAAGGGGGAGGGTGGGAAAACCGGCCCACTAAAACAACCCTAAAACCCACCCCAACCCTTTAAAATAAATCCCCCACCTCCCGAACCCCCCCAAAATGCCTTAAATTACCTGGGGTCCAGAGGAAGGGTCCCGGTGTGATCTTTTACTCTCGGACCTCCTGTGCGTTGTAGAAATGGCGCCGGCGCTACCTTTGACCTGTCATATGACAGGGCAAAGGTAGTGCCGGCGCCATTTTGTTTTTTTGTTCCCCGACAGCAGGAGCGTAGGAGATCGCTCCCGGACCCCCGCTGGACCCCCAGGGACTTTTGGCCAGCTTGGGGGGGCCTCCTGACCCCCACAAGACTTGCCAAAAGTCCAGCGGGGGTCCGGAACGACCTCCTGCAGTCGAATCGTGTTGCCGTACGGCCGGCGCCATTTTCCGTACGGAAAAATGATTTGCGTGCAGGAAGTCGTTCCCGGACCCCCACTGGACGTGACCTGCCATATGACAGGGCAAAGGTATGCCCTGCCATATGACCTGCCATATGACATATGACCTGCCATATGACCTGCCATATGACAGGGCAAAGGTAGCGCCGGCGCTACCTTTGCCCTGTCATATGGCAGGTCAAACATAGCGCCGGCGCCATTTCAACAACGCACAGGAGGTCCGAGAGTAAAAGATCACACCGGGACCCTTCCTCTGGACCCCAGGTAATTTAAGGCATTTTGGGGGGGTTTGGGAGGGTGGGGGATTTATTTTAAAGGGTCGGGGTGGGTTTTAGGGTTGTTTTAGTGTGCCGGTTTTCCCCCTTCCCCTCCCCCCCCACTGGACCCCAGGTAATTTAAGGCATTTTGGGGGGGTTCGGGAGGGTGGGGGATTTATTTTAAAGGGTCGGGGTGGGTTTTAGGGATGTTTAGTGTGCCGGTTTTCGATTTACACGATTTACACGATTTACACAATATTTAAAAAACCCAAACTGCGACGATCCGATTCCCTCCCCCTCCTAGCCGAAATCGATCATTAAGACGATCGATCACACGATTCACATCTCTACTTGTTTGACTTCACTGGCTCTTGACCCCGGCTTGCTTCTGGATCTCGTTCTTGCTGCCTGCCTCGACCTCGGACAGTTCCATCTTCTTCCGCACCTTCTATCTCCTAAGTCCCAGCGGTCTGGGACCTCACGAGCTCCTCTTTGGGGGTCCTTAGGCTTCCAGGGTGAAGTCGTCGCTTGGCTCCTGTGATCTCCTAAGTCCAGCAGTCTGGGATCTCACGAGCTCCTCTCGGGGGATCCTCAGTAGGGATGTGCAGACCAAACGTTTAAGTTCATAAGTCCATAAGTCGAAAGGGGGGGTCATTTGCAGTCAATATGGACATATGGAGAATTCCATAAGTTGAGTCTATGTCCATATGTGCAAATAAATATTTAAACCCCTCACCCGCCTTAATCCCCCCCCCCCCCCCCCAAGACTTACCAAAACTCCCTGGTGGTCCAGCGGGGTCAGGACGCCATTTCTGAACTCCTTTGCAAGGAGCACGTGAGGTCGGCGTCACGTCGGAGTGCCGCGGCGTCACGTGATTCCCCTCGGGTCCGCTCCCGGACCCCTCGTTGGGCCCAAAAGGAACTTTTGGGCCCAACGAGGGGTCCGGGATCGAACCCGAGGGGAATCACGTGACGTCGGCGCCACGTCGGAGTGACGCAGCGTCACGTGATTCCCCGCGGGTCCGCTCCCGGACCCCTCGTTGGGCCCAAAAGGCACTTTTGGCCAGCTTTGTGGGGGTCAGGAGGCCCCCCCAAGCTGGCCAAAAGTGCCGTTTGGGTCCAACGAGGGGTCCGGGAGCGGAACCGCGATGGACCACGTGACGTCGGCGTCACGTCGGAGTGACGCCGACGTCACGTGATTCCCCGCGCGTCCGCTCCCGGACCCTCACAGAACTTTTGGCCAGCTTGGGGAGTTTTGGTAAGTCTTGGGGGGGGGGATTAAGGAGGGTGAGGGGTTTAAATTTTTATTTAGATCAACAATCGCGATTTCCAACGTATTCAACATAGCTATGTTGAATAAGTTGGAAATCCGATCGTTTACGCCTCATCACTTTTTTAAGTTAAAAAAAAAAAAGTTGCGTTTTCATTTACGTTCAAAACGAATGCACACCCCTAATCCTCAGCTCCTTGTACGGCTTGGCGCCGCCTCCCGGCCTATTCATCACCGCAGAGTGCTCTTCTCTTCTATCATCCCACTCCACTAGGCCGACCCAAGGGTCTACTGCTATGTCCGTAACAGTAGGGGTGTACATTTGTTTTCAAACAAAATGAAAAACTTGGCAAAAAACTTGCATTTTGTTTTTTTGAAAATAAAAACAAAAACAAAAAAAAAAAACCATCAAATTTGTTTTTTGTTGATTTTCCTTTGTTAAGTCAGCAAAGAAAATCCTAAGAGCCACAATAGTTAGAAAATTTAACTCATACTCTCCAGCATTCCCTGCTCCCTGAAGTCACTGTTGCTTACTCCATCAGTGCATCTGTAGAAGTTCCAGTCCTCACTTGTATCTGTCCCACCAGGCTCCAGTTGCTGGTGCCATTTTGTTTTCTGGTCATATGTTATACAGGTATACATCATACAGATGTAACATAAAACGGTACGTGAGGCTGGCATCATCTTGTTATATGGCCTTACAACAGAATGATGCCAGCCTCAGGGCACGCCTGGCATCACTTTGAAACCAGGACTCAGACCCCATTGAAGGGGCAAGCTACTATCTATGGGGATGGAGGGGGAGAGGGAATGCCCTGTAGGGTTTTTTTGGTTTGTGTTTTTTTTTAATAAATTGCAGCAGAGTTAGGGTGGGAGAGTATGCAGTTGGTTTTTCTTTTGTTTTTTTATTTGTTTTAAGTTTTTATTTGTTTTCAGGTTTATTACACCTAAATGAGATGAAACAAAATAAACATAAAACAAAAACAAAGAAAAAAGATAAAACATAAATGTAGTATGTGCACATCCCTATTGGAAAGTGTAAAAAAGGAATGAGATCAGCAGAGAGATAAAAGACAAACAAAGAAGTCACAAAGATAAGAGCAGAGCATGAGAAAAAAGGCACAGTGGGCAGAAAGTCAAGGCAGACACACCAAAGGTTGGAAACTATTGCATTATCTAATACAGAATAATAATAATTCATCAGTGTAAAATATCCTGGGAGTTATTTCAAAGTCTCTGACCTGGACGTCTTCTACATAGAATTTATATGTTAGGAACAATGGCGTTTTGTTAGCTAATTTGAATGTTTCAGATGTAAAATTAATTCTAGGGATGTGCATTTGTTGAAAATGAAATGAATAACTTTAACAAAATTCCACATTGAATTTCATGTTTTTAAAGATAAATAAAAGAAAACCAAATATGATTATGTTCATTTTTGTTCATTTTCAAAATAAAATAATGCAATCATTGCCACAAAAAAAATATTTTTTTCAGGTCCTTCCATGATCCTCCCTATCCACCATTCTCCCCCCAGAGCCCTCGTACCCTCTTGTTGAAATTGCTTCATGAGGCAGGAGCACTCACCAATTGCCCTGCCCTGCAGCTGTTGCTATTGTAAATGGCAATGGCAATCCAAGGCTGGTACCGTTGTAAATTTTTGACATACAAAATGCAAGGATCTGGTCTTGGCCAATGCCATTTTATACAGCAAAAATTTATAATGTCAGCCTCAGTCTGCCAGCATCATTTGCAATGGTGGCAGTTGTGGGACAAGAGCAACTGTGGATTATTCCTGCCTAGGAAGAAATTTTAAATAACAGACTAAGAGGGTCCAGGAGTAGGGGGGGGAGGTGGCTTGGGAGGCTTGGGGGAGGGCCTGGAAGTGGGGTGGTTTTTTGGCTGCTGCAATCTAACAGTTTTGTTTTTCCCTTTTGTTTTTAATTTTACATAAAGAAAAATAAATGTAAAAAACAACAAATGAAACAAAAAAATAGTAATCAGGCACTCAAAGATATTTGCAGGTATTGTTTATTAATCATTTAAAGATTTGTTGAGTGAATTTGTTGAGTGAATTTGTTGAGTGATTTGTTGAGTGAAAGTCAGTAACATCTTATAAAACACTACACAATATTATGTAAATTATTAATGTAAATAATTCATATTTACTACTCAACTATCTTAATCTAATTCTCTCCCCAGTTTTATGACCCTGTTGTAATGTAACTTTTATATTTATTTTATATTTCTTTGCACTTGTTTATGTTCTGTTTTTTGTGCACACCCTCTTGTTATTTGTAAACCGGCATGATGGGGTTCCTAATCTCGAATGCCGGTATAGAAAAATCTATAAATAAATAAATAAATTGTTTTTGGGGTTTTTTTTAATTATTTTGGTGTTGGTCTGATTCCTTCTTAGGAATCCATTTATTGGGGAAAGTGGACCTTACCATATCTTGTTATTTTTATTTTACCCTGTTTTTATTTTGATGTTTTTGTTTTATAATTTATTTTTAGTTTATCGTTTTTAAAATTGTATTTGCCTGTTTTCTGAAAATATGATTAATTTGATTGATTCCAATTTGTCATACTATACCTCACCTTTGGCGTGATTAAGGCGAGTAAAATGTAAAATAAAATAAAATAAAATAAAATTGTTGGGGTAAAAGATAATGAACTAGGGAAGAAATATGGCAAAGGCTGGGGGATGACTTCCCACAACTTATCGGCAGTGGATGGGAAAGGAGAGGAAGTAGTAAGGAGATATAGCAGGGATTGGAGGATTTCCTTCCCTTGATTTATCACAGGATTGAACTATGTTAAAATATATTTTGCTTATCACAGAGAAAACTTACTTTCTTCAATATAATTTTAAATCTAATTGTTTTAAACACATCTTCAAAATGTAATTACACTATGTAGGTTTATTTATATACGATGTATGTTTAATTTGTCTTGTTTGATTGTTTTTCTTTTTAATTATTTGTTGATAATTGTTTTAGCTTTATGGATGTTTTTATTTTTGTAACCTGCCTCGATGAATGGGAGAGTGCAGTAAACAAATCTTGTAAATAAATAAATGATTCATAATATTTCTTAACTGAAATGTACCTACTGTTTGCTGGAGATATATTTGAAATAGAATGTTTCGATAGACATCAAACATAAAAGAACAACTTTGTGTATAGGATCTTATCAGTTCAAACCTCTTTAAAGAAAAACAAGTGCATGGAGCCATTTTCAGTACAGCTGGGCAGGTGAAGGAGAAATGGATTCAGATGACAGCCAACGCTGGACCCTGACTTTTACAGTCCACGGTACCAGGGGTGGATTGGCGTATCGAGGGATCGGGCATCCCCCGGTGGGCCGGTCACTCTGGTCACATGATCTGCTGAATGCGGCCGTGACAGAGCCACACTCGGCAGACCATGGGGTATCCCCTGGGCTGGCCTGGGC
This sequence comes from Rhinatrema bivittatum, assembly GCF_901001135.1. Classification (NCBI taxonomy): domain Eukaryota; kingdom Metazoa; phylum Chordata; class Amphibia; order Gymnophiona; family Rhinatrematidae; genus Rhinatrema; species Rhinatrema bivittatum. The sequence continues at coordinate 34,355,492 of NC_042624.1, read as the reverse complement.
GGAAAATTCCCAGGCTGATCTTTACCCGGAATCTGCCCCTGCAGGGTACTGATATGCAGATATTAGGGAAAAAGCGCAGGACTGCTTCTACGGCCAAGTCCAAAAGCAAAGCACATTCAAGCAGCATTGTCTGAATTATCAAGAAGGCTGCTCACCCTGTAAAAATGTTGCTTGTAGTAATTTTGTTATGGGTTTAAATGTTGCTTGGTTTTGATTGTGAATATTACTGCCCTTAATATAAGGCTTGGGGGTAACCTGCACGGAGCGTCAATTACTACTATAAGGAAATTGCTGAGCAGAGTGGACCATTTGGTCTTTTTCTACCATCATTACTATGTTACTATATTAGCTGACAATTTTCAAACTCATTTGGACTTAAAGGGTTACATGCAAAATGATGCTGTGAATAAGAAAAAGAAAAGATAATATAGTAATTAAAAACAGAGGATTGGTGAAAGGCTGGAGGTCCAATGTGATCAAGACCAGGCATAACAGGTATGCTATATTTCAAGTATTCTATGTGTTAGCAAAACATCATGAAGACACAAGATATGCAACTGCATTATATTTGACATTAACAATACTACCAGCCATTTTCTTTCATAGATATTGCAGTTTACCAAATTGTTAAGAAAAACTACTTTAAAATGAAGAAAATGGAAAAAATAATTTTCTGCTTTCAATTGCTTTTCAAATGGTGATTTCCAATTTCTGAGGTTCAGTACCTTCAGCTTTAGAAGAGCATTTTAAATTTTATATTCTCCTTCTTGCTGCATTTGAATGTAGAGGAATTTAAATAAGGTATTAGATCCACTCAAGAAAGGCAAAGTTTTCCAAACAGGATGGATAACAGATAAAATCAGAATGATTATATAATTTCTAACAAAAGAAAGGAAGTGAACAGGACAATATTAGCCTTACTGTGAACCTAATGAGGAACATTTGAATTTGTTACTTGCATGGGTATAGATCAGTGATACTAAACACCAGTCCTCAGAATCTTGAACAGGTCTGACTTTCTGTGGAACCAAAATAGGCTAATTAACCTGGTCCTCTGAAGAAAAGAGAGGAAATATTTTTCATGCATAACTTTGAGGCTATATCCTGCAAGTCAGTCCTGTTTGGGGATCACAAGGACTGGCTTTATGAACCCCTGATACATATATGATGTAAACCGAGTTGATTTGATTTGTATCAAGAAATTCGGTATAGAAAAGCCTTTAATAAATAAATAAATAAATATAGTGGAATCTTCCCTTTTCAGAGTACAAAGGAATTCCTGGCAGTTTCCCTAGGTGTGGGATATCCTCCATCCTAGAGCCTTCTAGTTTGCAACATTAATGTGCTGTTCCAGGGGGATTCCGCATTCACGGCTGAGTTAAAAATGTACTATATATAATAAAACTCCAGTTGTGATGAGCAGGACCCTGAAAATGAAGGCCTATCTTCACACTGATAGCCGAAGAAAGGGGGGTGGTCCGGGCTTTTAGTGCCCATTCCCACAGCCACCTTGTATACAAAAAGGAGAAATCTGCTAGACAGAATGTAGTGGAGGTATTGCCACAGTGCTCTCTGCGGGTACAAAAGCATAGGCATAGAATCGTATTGTGGGGATTTGTTTCAGCCTTTACCTTTATTTTTTGTTTTCTTAATCATTTCTTTAATAGGGCTTTGCAGATTTAAGAATTTTCCCCTTGAGGGAGAGAGCTAAGATGGCCACCGACTGAGGCAGACGCCAAGAAGGAGCTCTACATCCTCGATTACTTGAAATAGTATTTACCTTTGTTTCCGATTGGAATATGACACATACAAAGAGGAAGGCTAAGGTAAGGGAGATATCTACCTCATCTCCCTTACCTACAACAGCACAGCCACGGATTTCGTCCTTTTTTACGTCTACACCTGGGATGACGCCGGAGGAGAGGGCCGCTACGGAGCGGGAGACAGCACTGCTGGCCGAGGTAATATCGCTGAGCCCCGGCGCTCCTAGAACTCCCTCCCTGCCGCAACATGTAAGTTCAACGGGACCTGGGGAAGCCCCTGTGGTAGCTGGGGGCTCCGGAGAATTGCCTGATTTCACTTTGGACGGTTTGATGAGAGGTGACCAGGCTGTGGGGGGAGAAGGAGAGCCCAGGACACCTGAGGATTTGATATCAATGCAAATGCCAGCAGAGGTTACTCTTAGCTCTCTATGGACAGCGATTAAATCTTTGGAAATGGCTATTGTGCATTTGACACAAACTATTTTGAATTTTCAACAATGCTTTTCAAACCTGGAGAATTTAGTATCCTCAAATAAAAATAACTTGGAAAAATGTGAAAAACGGTTGGAAAAAGTAGACGTTTTTCAACAAAAAATTGGAAGATCCGATTTGCAAAATGAGAAAAAATTGGAATATATGGAAAATTCCCTAAAATATCTCAATCTTCATGTATTGAATTTTCCCCAGCAAAAAATGATTCCTCCAAAAGAAATGCTCAAAGAATACTTATTGCAGATCCTGAAGATGCATCTAGATTCTTTACCTGTTTTTTCTAAGGTTTACTACTTACCATCAAGACCAAGGGGCAGATTTTATAAAACTACATGTGCGTGTACTTTTGTTTGCGCACCAGGCGCAAACAAAAGTACGCTGGATTTCAATAGATACGCACGTAGCCATGTGTATCTGTTAAAATCCGGGGTCAGAGCGCGCAAGGCTGCCCAAAATCGGAGTGGCCTTGGAGGGAAGTTTCCTTCCACCCCCCGCACCTTCCCCTCCCTAACCTACCCCCCCCCCCCCAGCCCTATCTAAACTCCCCCTACCTTTGTTGCACAAGTTACACCTGCCCAAGGCAGGCTTAACTTGTGCGCGCCGGGCCGTCCGCAAGTGCGTCATCGTTCGGTCCGGGGGCTGGTCTGGAGGCCATGGCCACGCCCCTGGAATGCCCCCAATGACGCGCCGGCCGCGGCACGCCCCCGACATGCCCCCCCCCCCAGGAAAGCCCCGGGACACGCGCACCGGCAGCCTATGCAAGATAGGGGGGGGGGTTTGGGTAGGTTTTTGGGGGTTACGCGAGTAACCCTTTGAAAATCTATCCCCAAGTGTTGCTACTCTAGAGGAACTAAATGCTATCTAAGATGGAAATGAGTTGCCCAAATCGGTTATTTACTCTTTCAGATAATTGAAAGACTAGGGGGCACTCCATGAAGTTAGCATGTGGCACATTTAAAACTAATCGGTGAAAGTTCTTTTTCACTCAACGCACAATTAACTATGGAATTTGTTGCCAGAGGATGTAGTTAGTGCAGTTAGTATAGCTGTGTTTTCAAAAGGATTGAATAAGTTCTTGGAGGAGAAGTCCATTACCTGCTATTGAGTTGACTTAGAAAATAGCCACTGCTATTACTAGCAATGTTAATATGGAATAGACTTAGTTTTTGGGTACTTGCCAGCTTCTTATGGCCTGAATTGGCCACTAGGGGTGTGCATTCGGATTGACCGCATTAGTAAAACGCAACTCATATTTTTTTTTTACTTAAAAAATTGATTCGACATAAACGATCGGATTTCCCACATATCGAACATAGATATGTTCGATATGTGGGAAATCGCGATTGTTGAGCCAAAATAAAAATATAAACCCCCTCACCCTCCTTAATCCCCCCCCCGACTTACCACAACTCCCTGGTGATGGAGCGAGGAGTGAGGACGCCATTTCTGCAATCCTTGGCGAGAAGCATGTGACGTCGGCGGCACGTCGAGTGACGCGGCGCCACGTGATTCCCGGCTCGTTCGCGCCGGACGGCTCGTTCGGCCCAAAAAGAACTTTTGGCCAGCTTGGGGGGGTCAGGAGGCCAGCTTGGGGGGGTCAGGAGGCCCCCCCAAGCTGGCCGTGATACAGTTTTGCGTTTATTCCTATATCACCGGTTGGATAATTTTCATGGACAAAAAATTTAGGTTTACCCGGATTTGGCCAGAATAACACAAATTAGGAGGAATAATTTTATGGGATTGAGATCAGAAGTTGATGCCATAGGGGCCAGATTCCTGTTGAAATTTCCCTGCATGTGTGAAATAAATTATCTAAATCACAAGTATATTTTCCTTGAAATTGCTCAACTTCAGGCGTTTTTGGACTCTCATGCTCCAGCAACCACAGAAATTGGCTAGGAGGATTGATTACAACCAGTTGTAGTCTCATATTACTAATGATGTATGGGATCTAGATGTTCCCTTTATTTCCTCTGTTTCCGCTCATTATTATTAGCTCTCCCTGTATTTCCTGTTGAAACAGATAAAGTCATAATAATATGATAAAAATATATATTATGTGATATTGCAAATATATCTGTATTATATAATAATTTGTTGTTATAAAATTTTGAAATGCATAAATTACAAATTTAAAAAAAAAAAATTTCCCCTTGAGAGTTTTAGAATTGTGATTCTCCCAAACTCATGTTATTTGCTCATTTATTTTGGTTTAATGAATTTTTGGTTGCCAAGAATAGCTATCAGAAACTTATAACTGAGCTGCTTTCAATACTGTATACGCTAGCAAGTATTATGTGAGAATTCTGAAATTAGTGAACTACTTTATGCTGTGGAGAGAAAGAGATGAAAGGAGAATTCATACGGCCTTTTATTTATTTATTTATTTATTTATTTATTTGTTTGTTTGTTTTTATATTAGGGATGTGAATCGTTTTTTGACGATTTAAAATATCGTCCGATATATTTTAAATCTTCAAAAATCGTTAGAGCCGCGATACAATAACAATTCCCCCGATTTATCGTTAAAAAATCGTAAATCGGGGGAAGGAAGAGAAGAGGCAAGGGGTGGCTTGCTTGCGGGAATGACGGCTACTACCTGGAGATTAATATCCTTATTCAATAAACATACACACAGTTAATGCGACTCCAATATTGCTCTATGCTTCAACGGCAAGAGGAAATGTGGAAAAAAGGATTTGCATCCACAAAAAAGCAGGGAAGTAGCTTGCTTGTTACAGCGGTTACTACCCCAAATCAAATAAGCCTGATACTTCACTTTCAATGCACATCCAGCATAGCTCTCTCCTTCAACGGCAGGGAAAATGAAGAAAAGATGATTTACATTCAGCATCAACCAACAAGGAATGAATTACATTGTCTGGGTAAACAGATAAGCATAGGGATAGCTGGCTTGTTACGGCGCTTACTACCCCCGAATCAATTAAGCCTGATACTTATTTATTTATGTATTTATTTATTTATTTAAACGGTTTTATATACCGACAACCGTTTGCACATCATGTCGGTTTACATGTAACTTACAACCAATGTATATATAGGCATTGCCTTTACAAGGAACAGAAAACAATAGAACGCAGTAACAAAGCAAAAACTAGATAAATTAGAAGGAGGGATTCAACTGGGAGTGACATCGGTGGGGGTGGGGAAGGAGTAAAACAATGACACAAAGGGAAAGGTTATGTACAAAGTTTAGCGAAACATTCGTTATATACAAGGTTAAGCGATTCATTTGTATATATTGCTGGTTCTTGATTAGGGGAGGGAAGACGGGAGAGGAGGGCTAAAGGGGGCAAGTGTTAGATGTGGGTCCTAGAGGGGGAGGGTTAGAAAGTGATGATGAAGGGGGGTAGGCTTGGAGGAAGAGCCAGATTTTAAGTTTCTTTTTGAAATTGGGTGTGGAGGTTTCAGTGTGTAGGTCAAGAGGCATGGAGTTCCAGAGGGTGGGGCCGGCGAGAGAAAGGGCTCTGTTGGTTGTGGAAATAAGTCTAGTAGATTTTATGGAGGGAGAAATTAGAGTTCCACTGAGAGAGGAACGAGTAGGTCTTGTGGAGGTGCGAGGGAGGAATGGTGGGTTTAACCAGTTGTAATGTTCGTTGGTAATGCTTTTGTGAATGAGGGTAAGGGTTTTGTAAATGATTCGTGAGTGAATGGGAAGCCAGTGGAGATCAATGAGGGTGGGAGTGATGTGGTCTTTCTTGTTGACATTGGTGAGGATGCGTGCAGTAGCGTTCTGAAGGAGTTGTAAAGGTTTGATGTAGGTAGCAGGGAGGCCAAGGAGGAGAGCGTTGCAGTAGTCGATCTTCGAAAAAATTATAGATTGGAGTACAGTATGGAAATCAGAGAAATAGAGAAGGGGTTTGAGTTTTTTGAGGGTTTGTAATTTGAAATAGCAACTGCTGAGGATAGATTTGATGTAAGGTTTGAAGGTGAGTTGGTTATCGAGTATGACGCTGAGGTTTTGTGTGTAGGAGGGAAAAGTGGTAGAGGAGAGGGTAGAGGGTATGGGTATTGACAAATGTTTGGAGGAGATGAGAAGGAGTTCAGTTTTTTGGGGATTGAGGGATAAGTGCATGTCAGTGAGGAGCTGGTTGATGGAGGCAAGAATAGTGTCCCAGTTTTGGAGTGCGGTGAGAATGGAATTTGTGAAGGAGATGAGGATTTGCACATCATCTGCATAGATGAAGTGTGTAACACCAAGGTTGGAGAGGAGGTTGGTGAGAGGGAGCATATAAATGTTAAATAGGGTGGAAGAGAGGGAGGATCCTTGGGGGACACCACAGTCGAGATTAACAGGTGAGGATTCAAAGTTGTCAGTGAGGACTGTGTAACTACGGTTTTGGAGGTATGACTTAATCCATAAAAGAGCAGTGCCAGAGATTCCAATGCTGATGAGAGTATTGATAAGGATGTTATGATTGACGGTATCAAAAGCGCAGAAATATCAAGCATAGCAATGAGATAGGAGTTGCCAGCGTCCATTCCTTTGATAATGGTATCTGTTAGGGAGAGGAGTAGGGTTTCCGTACTGAGATGTTTTCGGAAACCATATTGTGTTGGTAGGAGTATGTTGGATTGTTCAAGGTGGTCAGAGAGGCGGGAGTTTACTAGTTTCTCAAGGACTTTGGAAAGGAAAGGGAGATTGGAGATGGGACGGAGGTTAGATAGGTTGGAGGGATCAAGGGAGGGTTTTTTTAGGATGGGCTTAACCACAGCTTGTTTTAGGGAGTTGGGGACCAAGCCTTGTTCAAGGGAACAGTTCACAATTTTGGAGAGTGAGGTGGCTATGGTTTTAGGAATAGCGAGTAGACGTTTGGTGGGAATGGTTTCAGAGGGATGGGAAGAAGGTCTCATCTTTTTTAAGATGTTCTCTATTTCCAGAGTTGAGGAAGCTTCAAACGATGAGAGGATGGTGGGTGTGTGTGGGGTGGGGAGGGTTATATTGTTGGTATTAGGGGTGAATTTAGCAGTGATGTTGGAGATTTCTTCACTTCACTTGCAATGCACATCCAACATAGCTCTCTGCTTCAACGGCAGAGAGAATGAAGAAAAGGTGATTTATATCAGCATCAACCAACAAGGAATGAATTACATAGTCTGGGTAAACAAATAAGCATGGGTGTAGCTTGCTTGTTACGGTGGCTACTACCTCGAATCAATTAAGCATGATACTTGACTTGGAATAAGTATCCAGCGCAGCTCACTGCTTCAGCAACAGAGGGAATTAAGTAAAGAGGATTTTTATTCCGACAACCAACAATGGCTGAATTGCACATGCAGGGTAAACAAACGGGAATAGCTTGCTTATTACGGTGGTTACTACCCCAAACCAATTAGCTAAATACTTCACTTAGATGCAGCTCCAGCACTGCTGTCTGCATCGATGGTGGGGGTGGAAGGGAATTGGAACCAAAAAGTTACCAATAAGGGCCCTCACCTCAGCGGTCAGAGTAACAGATTATGAAAACAAATAGGTATGAAAGCTTGCTGGGCAGACTGGATGGGCCGTTTGGTCTTCTTCTGCCGGCACTTCTATGTTTCTGTGATTGCCACCTGCCATTCAGTTTATGACAAGAACAGTCAAGGTTATTTACCAGGTCCAATTTCCCTTCTGAAATCTTTGCACAACCAAAAATGGATTCTCTCCTGTCCATCAAAGCCAAGCACATTTTTGTCATTGTTACGGCACAATTTGTGTGCAGTTCCTCCCCCCTTGCTTTTATTTACCAGCCTCACCATGGTCTGTTCTTCTCAGAAACAGTCCACCTCCTATAGGCCATGTGACAGCAAGCTGTGTTTCAAATCAGCTGCAAATCATTCTGTTGATCTGGTTCATTATTGAAGAATACAATTTTAATTTATTTTCATGCCGTGTCTGCGATGGGCATTTGGATTAATAGCACATGATAATGCTCCTTTACGCCTTTCTCTATTTAGAACAGAAATTGCCTGCACACACTGTCTCCAACAGAAGTAGAAAATCATACAAAAGGACTGAAAATAGAGCTCCTTAGTATCACAGAGTCATGCCGCTCATCAATAGGCCTTTTTCCTAGTCTAATGCTTTTGTCATGTGTATGAAAGTCATTATGTAGTTTAGAAAACAGGAGATGAAGTGGAAAAGGGAAGATTGGGGACAGGAGAGGCATTAATATTCCACCAGCATCAAAGATATTTCCCTCGAGGGGCTCCTACAGGCCACACTGTTATTACAGTGCCTATCCATTATCTTGTGCTGTACTTGATATTAAGACAATAATGGAGAGAATAGGATTATGTGCAGATGATAGGAAATGCAATGGCAGTTCAGCAAGATAGGAAATGAATGGAGACATGATTCTTTCATCGAAGCCAGGGCTAGTTTAGCATAGGGTAAAGGGAAAAGATAAGTGAAGCAAAATGAAATCTTTGCAGGTTAGTAGGGGTAAAATGAATGTTTTCATATAATCCTAGGAGTTTAACCTCCTTGCTACAGGATGTCGGAGTATTTCTTCTTAATACCCAGGTGTGTTTGCTTTAGGAGGAGCTCTGCTTTGCTTTTATAGATTCGCTCCGCACAGGGAAGGAGGATGACAGGTGCTAATTGGACAGAAGTGGGCCTCGCAGAACAGAGAACATTTTAACTTTAAAAGCAAAATCCAGACTGTTATTTAAGGTTTTCCCCGTCAACCCCAACATTAAAAATAAGTAAATAAATTGCTGATTTGAAGAAGGAAAAACACATAGCATTGCTAGGAAAAACAAAGAAAGCAATTGTAAATGGTTCTTTCATTTTTCCATAATATTAAAGGAATTACTCTACAAGAACAGCATTATTTATCTTTGCATTGTTAAGGTATCAAAGGTAGGATTCAATATTATCAAGCTGAAATGTAGCATCCCCTTTAAAATTCAGGGATTGTTTGTATTTGTTGAAACAAAAACAACATACATTACTGGACTTATGATATTAATATGTATCTATTATTTTTATATACCAATATTTGACATCACATTGGTTAACATTCAAGTACTGTACGTATTTCTCTATCCCAGAAGGCTTACAATCTAAATTTTTGTACCTGAGGCAATTGAAGGTAAAGTGACTTGCCCAAGGTCACAAGGAGCAACAGCAAGACTTGAACCCTGGTCTCCTGGTTCATTGTCCACTGCTCTAACCACTAGGCTATTTCTCCTCCCTTTTAATAAGACAGAAGTCATGCACTCTCTCTTTCACTTTTCATTAAAGAACATGCAGATCAAATTAAAATCTATTTAAATACAAGCACAAAAAAATTGGATTAGCTTTATAGTGATGTAATAAAAGCCAAAACAGTTACTAACAGGAATAAGGATTGAAGCAATGTCTATTGATTATAAGGATGAGAAGATACTTTACTGATGAGAGCACCTTGAAAATAAGTCCAGAATGTTGACAAAGGATACTAATGATGCATTAGAATTAGGGCATCCCGACAGTGAGGTTCCAATAATTAGAAAAATAGTCCAAGTGCCTGTAACTAAAAACTCACCTGAGCTAAAAAATTCTAACTTATTCCTTTCAATTAAAAAGCAGAATGAAAATACAAACAAAAAACAAACTTTGAAATGTTTGTATGCTAATGCCAGAAGTCTAAGAAGTAAGATGGGAGAATTAGAATGTATAGCAGTGAATGATGACATAGACTTAATTGGCATCTCAGAGACATGGTAGAAAGAGGATAACCAATGGGACAGTGCTATACCGGGGTACAAATTATATCGCAATGACAGAGAGGAGCACTCGGGAGGAGGTGTGGTGCTTTAAGTCCGGGATGGCATAGAGTCCAACAGGATAAACATCCTGCATGAGACTAAATACAAAATTGAATCTTTATGGGTAGAAATCCCTTGTGTGTCTGGGAAGACTGTAGTGATAGGGATATACTACCATCCACCTGGTCAAGATGGTGAGACGGACAGTGAAATGCTAAGACAAATTAGGGAAGATAACCAAATTGGTAGTGCAGTAATAATGGGAGACTTCAATTACCCCAATATTGACTGGGTAAATGTATCATCGGGACACGCCAGAGAGATAACGTTCCTGGATGGAATAAATGATAGCTTTATGGAGCAATTGGTTCAGGAACCGACAAGAGAGGGCGCAATTTTAGATCTAATTCTCAGTGGAGCACAGGACTTGGTGAGAGGTAACAGTGGTGGGGCCACTTGGCAATAGTGATCATAATATGATCAAATTTGATTTAATGAGTGGAAGAGGAACAGTGTGCAAATCCAAGGCTCTCATGCTAAACTTTCAAAAGGGAAACCTTGATAAAATGAGAAAAATTGTTAGAAAGAAACTAAAAGGAGCAGCTACAAAAGTAAAAAATGTCCAAGAGGCGTGGTCATTGTTAAAAAATACCATTCTAGAACCACAGTCCAGATGTATTCCACACATTAAGAAAGGTGGAAAGAAGGCAAAACGATTACCGGCATGGTTAAAAGGGGAGGTGAAAGAAGCTATTTTAGCTAAAAGATCTTTATTCAAAAATTGGAAGAAGGATCCAAAAGAAGAAATTAGGATAGAGCATAAACGTTGGCAAGTTAAATGTAAGACATTGATAAGACAGGCTAAGAGAGAATTTAAAAAGAAGATGGCTATAAAGGCAAAAACTCACGGTAAAAACTTTTTAAAACATATCCGAAGCAGAAAGCCTGTGAGGGAGTCAGTTGGACCGTTAGATGATCGAGGGGTTAAAGGGGCACTTAGAGAAGATAAGGCCATTGCAGAAAGATTAAATGATTTCTTTGCTTCGGTGTTTACGGAAGAGGATGTTGGGGAGGTACCTGTAATGGAGAAGGTTTTCACGGGTAATGATTCAGATGGACTGAATCAAATCACGGTGAACCTAGAAGATGTGGTAGGCCTGATTGACAAACTGAAGAGTAGTAAATCACCTGGACTGGATGGTATACACCCCAGAGTTCTGAAGGAACTAAAAAATGAAATTTCAGACCTATTAGTAAAAATTTGTAACCTATCATTAAAATCATCCATTGTACCTGAAGACTGGAGGATAGCAAATGTAACCCCAATATTTAAAACGGGTTCCAGGGGCGATCCGGGAAACTATAGACCGGTTAGCCTGACTTCAGTGCCAGGAAAAATAGTGGAAAGTGTTCTAAACATCAAAATCACAGAACATATAGAAAGACATGGTTTAATGGAACAAAGTCAGCATGGCTTTACACAGGGCAAGTCTTGCCTCACAAATCTGCTTCACTTTTTTGAAGGAGTTAATAAACATGTGGATAAAGGTGAACCGGTAGATATAGTATACTTGGATTTTCAGAAGGCGTTTGACAAATTTCCTCATGAGAGGCTTCTAGGAAAAGTAAAAAGTCATGGGATCGGTAGCGATGTCCTTTCGTGGATTGCAAACTGGCTAAAAGACAGGAAACAGAGGGGGTCATTTATCAAAATGCGATAAGGCATTTTCACATGCGTTAAGGGCTTATTGCATGCGAAAAGCCCGTTAACGCATGCAATAGGCCCTTACCGCATGCGAAAACGTGTTTAATGCATGCGATAGCACCATATCGTATGGTGCGATGCAAATTCAGAAAATAGGAGGAGTTAGGGGTGGAGAGTGGGCTGGGTTAGCCTGTCTGCAAAGAGCTATCACACAGCCATAATGCCAATTTTAACTACACCTCTTTGGATTGCGTTAGGCTGTGTGATAGCTGCCGTGAGGCAAGGTTTCATCGCCCTTTGCAATGCCTCCTGTACATCCTATGTCAGGTGAATAGATGGGTCCAGAGCTGTGGGGGGAGAGAGAGAGAGTAAGAGAGAGAGAGAGCAAGGAGTGAGCCTGGCCATAATACCATGGCCCATAGGTAGGTATTTGTATCCCTATGGTAGGCCCACCTAATAACTCGAGGTGGGGTTTAGGTAAGAGTGTAGATGGTTAGGGGCCACTTTGACATTCTAAGTGACACCTACAAACAGAACAGTGGTCTCATGAAGATTTGATGACCTTTGGAGTGAGGAAACACTCCAAGATGAGATTTGGGCAAGGTTCTCTCAACCTAGCTTGATAGACTCTCTACCTGGGTAACATCAAGCTAGGTTGAGAGAACCTTGCCCAAATCTCATCTTGGAGTGAGTTTCCTCACTCTGAAGGCCATCAAATCTTCACAAGAGACCACTGTTCTGTTCGTAGGTGTCACGTAGAGTGGCCCCTAACCCCCTACACTCTTACCTAAACCCCACCTCGAGTTACTAGGTGGGCCTACCATAGGGATACAAATACCTACCTATGGGCCATAATATTATGGCCAGTCTCTCTCTCTCTCTCTCTCTCTCTCTCTCTCTCTCTCTCTCTCTCTCTCTCTCTCTCTCTCTCTCCATCCATCCATTAACAGTGGTTGAATGTAGGTAATACAACAGATCTGGCACTTATCAGAAAATGGTATTACAATTTGTGCTAAGTTAGCTCTTTGCACAGGTAATAAATGCTATATTAGCATAAAAGATGCCCCTTTTGCTATCGCATACAGTACTTACCGCATTTTGATAAATCCAGGCCAGAGAGTAGGATTAAATGGACAGTGGAGTAGGGGTGTGCATTCGGTCCCTATGTATTGGCAATCCGCAATGGATGTGCCAATATTCGTTGTATTCGTGGGGAAGCGAAACGTATCGCAATTCCCCATGGATACAACGAATTTTCAACTAATAATTCGGCCGCCAATTTAAACAACCCCTCCCCACCCTCCTGATCCCCCCCAAGACTTACCTAAACTCCCTGGTGGTCAAGCGGGGGGTCCGGGAGCCCATCCCATGCACTCTAGACCCTCGGTACCAGTTCAAAATGGCACCGATAGCCTTTGCCCTACTATGTCACAGGGGATACCGGTGCCATTGGTCAGCACCGTCACATGGCCATCGGCGCCATCTTGTGCTCCTGCCATGTGACAGGGGCTGATCAATGGCACCAGTAGCCCCTGTGACATAGTAAGGGCAAGGCTATCGGCGCCATTTTGATTCCTGGCACCCGACGGCACGAGTGCAGGAGATCGCTCCCGGAACCCGTTGGACCCCCAGGGACTTTTGGCCAGCTTGGGGGGGGCCTTCTCACCCCCACAAGACTTGCCAAAAGTCCAGCGGAGGTCCGGGAGCAACCTCCTGCACTCGGCACATTTGACATACTGGCAGCCGCTACCCTTTGCCCTCACTATGTCACCGACTGTCAGCCCCTGTGACATAGTGAGGGCAAAGGTAGCGCCGGCGCCATTTTGAATACTGGCAATATGGCCCGAGTACAGGAGGTCACTCCTGTACTCGCGCTGGACTGTTGGCAAGTCTTGTGGGGGGTCAGGAGGCCCCCCCCCAAGCTGGCAAAAAGTTCCTGGGGGTCCAGCAGAGGTCCGGGAACGATCTCCTGCACTCGTGCCGTCGGGTGCCAGGAACCAAAATGGCGCCGATAGCCTTGCTCTAACTATGTCACAGGAGCTACCGGTGCCATTGGTCAGCTCCTGTCACATGGCAGGAGCACAAGATGGCGCCGATGGCCTTGTGACAGGGGCTGACCAATGGCACCGGTAGCCCCTGTGACATAGTAGGGCAAAGGCTATCGGCGCTGTTTTGAACTGGTACCGAGAGTGTGAGAGTGCTCCCGGACTCCCGCTGGACCACCAGAGAGTTTTGGTAAGTCTTGGGGTGGTCAGGAGGGTGGGGGATTGTAGTAAATTTAATTTTAGCCGGGTAACGAATAGGATTTGACGTATAACCGTATCGGACGCCATACGGACGCATGCAACGTATCTGCCCCCGACGAATACGTATCCCGAATGCAATGTATGGCGTCCCTCTGCACATCCCTACAGTGGAGAGCTTCAGGGATCTGTATTGGGACCCTTACTTTTTAATATATTTATAAATGATCTGGAAAGAAATACGACGAGTGAGATAATCAAATTTGCAGATGATACAAAATTGTTCAGAGTAGTTAAATCACAAGCAGATTGTAATACATTGCAGGAAGACCTTGTGAGACTGGAAAATTGGGCATCCAAATGGCAGATGATATTTAATGTGGATAAATGCAAGGTAATGCATATAGAGAAAAATAACCCATGCTATAATTACACAATGTGGGTTCCATATTTCTACAACCCAAGAAAGATCTAGGCGTCATAGTGGATAACACATTGAAATTGTCAGTTCAGTGTGCTGTGGCAGTCAAAAAAGCAAACAGAATGTTGGGAATTATTAGAAAGGGAATGGTGAATAAAACGGAAAATATCATAATGCCTCTGTATCGCTCCATGGTGAGACCGCACCTTGAATACTGTGTACAATTCTGGTCGCCACATCTCAAAAAAAGATATAATTGCGATGGAGAAGGTAAAGAGAAGGGCTAACAAAATGATAAGGGGAATGGAACAGCTCCCCTATGAGGAAAGACTAGAGGTTAGGACTTTTCAGCTTGGAGAAGAGATGGCTGAGGGGGGATATGATAGAGATGTTTAAAATCATGAGAGGTCTAGAACGGGTAGAAGTGAATCGGTTATTTACTATTTCAGATAATAGAAAGACTAGGGGGCACTCCATGAAGTTAGCATGGGGCACATTTAAAACTAATCGGAGAAAGTTCTTTTTTACTCAACACACAATTAAACTCTGGAATTTGCTGCCAGAGGATGTGGTTAGTGCAATTAGTATAGCTGTGTTTAAAAAAGGATTGGATAAGTTCTTGGAGGAGAAGTCCATTACCTGCTATTAAGTTCACTTAGGGGTAGATCTTTAAAAAATACGCAGTCGCGTATTTTGTTCGCTCACCAGGCGCGAACAAAAGTACGCTGTATTTTATAAGATACGCGTGTAGCCGTGCGTATCTTATAAAATCCGGGGTCGGCGCGCGCAAGGGGGTTCACATTTGTGCAACCTGCGCGCGCCGAGCCCAGCGCGCGCTGCCTGTTCCCTCTGAGGCCGCTCCGATTTCGGAGCGGCCTCTGAGGGAACTTTCCTTCGCCCTCACCCCACCTTCCCCTCCCTTCCCCTACCTAACCCACCCCCCGGCCCTATCTAAACCCCCCCTACCTTTGTGCGCGACAGCCGGCAGCCCCGCTCCATCATCCGGTCCCGGGGGCTGGTCCGGAGGCCTCGACCACGCCCCCGGGCTGGCGCCACGCCCCAGGCCCGCCCCCGAAATGCTGAGGCACACCCCGAAACGCCCCCGGACACACCCCCTCCCGCCCCTTTTCAAAAGCCCTGGGACTTACGCGCGTCCCGGGGCTTTATGCGCGCTGGCGGGCTATGCAAAATAGGCGCGCCGGCGCGTGAGGGCCCTGCGCGCGTAAATCCGGAAGGATTCACGCTCGCAGGCCTTTTAAAATCCGCCCCTTAGAGTATCGCCACTGTAGAAAGGGTGGTGGATGTATGGAAGGTGTTGCAGCCATGGTATAGTATAGCATTCAAGAAAATATGGCAAAAGCACAGATGATCTATGAGGGAGAGGAAGGGACTATAAAGCTAAGTATGAGATAGGGATGGGCAGATGGAATGAGCCATATAGTCTTTATCTGCCATCATGCTCTATGTTTCTATGACTTATTTAAACAGATAAAGCAGTAGGCTGCCTCTAAGTCATTACCATACAGAAACCAGGGCCGGATTTAAGATTTTGGTCCCATAGGATCACCCTCAGAGATTGGTCAGTAGGAGCCTCCTCCCTCAGAGACTGAAAAAGCAGAAGAGGGAGTATTGGGCCAGAGTTTCATGATGGTGCCTCTTTATTTATTTATTTATTTATTTATTTATTTATTTTTGTTGAGTTTTATGTACCGTCATTTGGTTTCGCCATCATAATGGTTTATAAAAAATATGATGGTTTACAAGGTTAAGGAGGTTAAGGTTTTCAAAAAGGTTCAAATGATTGTTAACATAGAGACATCATATACAAGTTAGATGCTGTTCAGTTTTTTCATGTTTCAGTTCTTTGTTATAATATATACTTGTGTTGAGTTTCAGTTTTGACCCTAAAGTAAGAGAGAGAAGGCTTCTTTTTCAGCTCAGGTAGTTGTCCCATAGGATCACCCTCAGAGATTGGACAGTAGGAGCACCCCCTCCCTCAGAGACTGAAAAAGCAGAAGATGGAGTATTGGGCCAGAGCTTCATGATGGTGCCTCTTTATTTATTTATTTATTTATTTATTTATTTATTTATTTATTTTTGTTGAGTTTTATGTACCGTCATTTGGTTTCGCCATCATAACGGTTTATAAATAATATGATGGTTTACAAGGTTAAGGAGGTTAAGGTTTTCAAAAAGGTTCAAATGATTGTTAACATAGAGACATCATATACAAGTTAGATGCTGTTCAGTTTTTTCATGTTTCAGTTCTTTGTTATAATATATACTTGTGTTGAGTTTCAGTTTTCTTAAGGTTAGACTGGAGGCGTTGTTTTGTTCATTGGGTGAGTTGGTATGCTTTGGTAAACATCCATGTTTTTAGATCTTTTTTGAAAGTTTTTAGTTTTTCTTGAGTTCTGAGTTCGGTTGGGAGGGAGTTCCAGAGTTTAGGGCTTCCTAGAGAGATTGCTCTCTTTTGGGTTGAGGTGAGATTTTTGGAACGAGTTGGTGGTGTCTTTAGAAGTCCTTTATTTGCTGATTTGAGGTTTCTGTTTGGGGTATGTAGTTTTATGGAGGAACGTAGCCAGTTTTCTTGATTTTCATATATAATTTTATGTAGTATGGATAGTATTTTGAATTCAATCCTGAATTTTATTGGTAGCCAGTGTAGTGAGATAAGTGTTGGAGTGATGTGGTCATGTTTTTTTAGATCCAGTGAGGATTCTTGTGGCTGTGTTTTGTAGGATTTGGAGTGGATGGATAGTTTTTAGAAGTAAGATGAAAAGGAGTGAGTTACAGTAGTCTAGGTTAGAGAAAATGAGTAATTGAAGGACTGATATGAAGTCGTTGGTGGAAAGCTTTTAATTGACAGAGTGTTAGTAGTTTATGATATCTGTCTTTGATTTTTGTTGTGATGTGGTTTTTGAAAGAAAGTTCCTTGTCAATTATTACTCTAAGATTGCGGGCATGATTGACCGGAGATATAACCGTATTTTGGTTCATTAGGTTGAGTGGTGGAAGTTGAGGAGAGTTGTTCTTTGTCTAATATGATTATTCAGTCTTGTCGAAGTTAAGGATGAGTTTTAAGTTGGTTAGTATTTCCTTTATTTTGCTTAGGTAAGTGGTTGTTAATTTGTATGTTTCTTCTAGTGATTTTTGTATTGGGATTAATATTTGAATGTCATCAGCATAGATGAAGTGGGTCAGATTAAGATTTGATAGGAAGTGGCATATTGGAAGCAGATAGATGTTGAAAAGCATCGCTGATAGAGCGGATCCTTGGGGAACTCCATTGTTTAGATTAATTTTCTTTGAGAGGGTATCATTGAGCAGCATTTGGTAAGTTCTTTGTGATAGGTATGAAGAAAACCATTGTAGGGTTGTTTCCTTTGCCTCAATTTCAGATAGACTGTCAATCATGATAGAGTGGTTTACTGTATCAAAGGCTGCTGATAGGTCGAGTAGGACTAGAAGGTAGCTGTGGCCATTTTCGAAACCTTTGAGTACGAAGTCGTTCATTGCTAGTAGTAGAGTCTCCATGTTCAGTTGTTTTCTGAAGCCAAATTGCGTGGGTAGCAGGATGTTATTTTCCTCCAGGTGGTCACTGCGCCGTGTGAGGATGACTTTCTCAATGATTTTGACAATGAATGGTAGGTTTGATATGGGTCGGTAGTTCAGTGGGTTTTCTGGATCAAGATTATTCTTTTTCATAATGGGTTTGATGATTGCAGATTTTAGGCATTCTGGGTAGTTTCCTTCCATGAGGGAAAGGTTTACGATGTCAGTTATCGTCTTAGTTATTGATGGTTCAAGATTTTTTTATCATTGTAATGGGTATGGCGTCAATAGGGTGTTTGGCTGGGTTCATTTTTTTATGATTATTTGGATTTTCAGATGATTTACAAATGATTTACAAATGATTTCCAGATAAAGATTTCCATCTTTAAAGATGCATGGACATATGGCCCTAAAGTAAGCGAGAGAAGGCTCCTTTTTCAGCTCAGGTAGTTGGCACCTTATCCAGTTTTCTATGTTTTCTTTGCCTAAATATGGGCCTGGCAGAAACATTCTACACTGCAAAAAAATAGACAAATTCTTTTCCCTGCAGTCACTGGCACAGTGACAGCTGTAGTGGTAGTTTTAATTTGATGATACACACTGAAATCCTCTCACAGAGATTACAGAATTTCTCCTTCTACTAAGTAGCATCCCAAATCAAATCTAAGTACAGTTCAGTGAGTGACTAACAGAACAGCTTTTTTTTCTCCTGTAAATTATCTTTTTCCTAATGTCTGCCTTCTCTCTCTGAAAGGAATAACTGAAAACAAAATGGTCACTGTTCAAAGTGTGCTTGAGTTTCACTTTCACCTAAAAAAAAATGATGAAGACATGTTATGCAGTGATATTGGCCAGTTGGGAAAGGCTAGTTGACAAATTGCTGAAACATGATTGGTACTGCTCCTTTCTTGTCCAACCAACTTCAAATCCAAAAATTTGTTTTGCTTTGCTGCCCCATAGACTTTATAAAGGGACAAAAAATGAGACAAAAGGGATATGGATATTTTTGGGGACCTTGGTTCTTCAGTACCCAAATCAAACAACCTAAAATTGACTCATTTGTTGCATTTTTCCATTTAGATTGAAACAAATGCACATCCCTATTGGCCAGGTAGAAAACAAGTTTTACTGCTTACCATTAAAAAGTATCCATTTTCAAGTAACATAACATACAACTCACTGTAACTATATCTGTCAGTAATTCCAAGATCTATCCTGAAGCTACACCTAACAGTCTGGTTTTCCAGATATCTGTATGGAATATACATGAGATATATTTGCATGCATTAAAGTCCCAGTTTAAGCAAATCCATCTTATGCATATTCATTATGGCTGTCCAGAAAACAAGAGCAGTCGGGTGTACCTTCAGGACTAGATTGGGAAACAGTGGTCTAACCTGTGCCAAAGGAAAAAAAAACAATTTTCTACCATTACTAAATCACTTCAGTGTTATTTCTTCTGTTCTCTGCCAGGTGCAGATGATGGCCTGCTTAAATGATTAAAACAACATTCTTAAAAACAGCCTGCTCAAGATGCACAAATATATCATAGAATGAATGTAATGCAAACTGGGCACAATGCAGTGCATATTGTAGAAATTACTTACTTGATCATTTTGTTTTCATTAGTGTAGACAGATGGACTCAGGACCAATGGGTACAGTGTACTCCTGATAGCAGTTGGAGACAGATCAGATTTCAATCTGAAGTCAGCCCTAGTACATATACCCCTGCAGGAAGTGCAGCTCTTCAGTATTCTCCTCGAAAAGCATTGTAGATATATGCATGACTGAATAATTTTAATAACTTGATTAACTTTATAACTTGGATAACTTATTTAATTTGAACTGGTTGAATTGGCTATAGCTGGAGACCGCCAGTGCCCTCAACTGAGAAACGTCGACACCCGGTAGGGTGGGTGTCCTAGATGAAGGAAAGCATGGCTTACCCCTGAATCACTCGCTCCCGGGGATGTCCCTCGAGAATTCCATAACAGTAGCCGTGGGTGGGATGCTGAGTCCATCTGTTTACACTAAGGAAAATGAAATTATCAGGTAAGTAATTTCTCCATTTCCTAGCATTTAGCAGATGGACTCAGGATCAATGGGATGTATAAAAGCTACTCCCGAACCGGGTGGGAGGCTGTCCGTGACCCACTTAGTACTGCCCTTGCAAATGCTGTGCCTTCCGAGCCTGAGCATCCAGGCGGTAAAACCTGGAGAAGGTATGGATGGAGGACCATGTCGCCGTCCTGCAGATATCGGCGGGTGACAGTATCTTGGTTTCTGCCCAGGACACAGCCTGGGCTCTAGTAGACTTGTAAAGGCATGGCTTGCCTGCTTGTAGGGCCTTGACTTGTAAAGGCGGTGGCTTGCCTGCTTCTACGTAGGCCGCCTTGATGACTTCTTTGATCCAGCGGGCTATGGTTGCTCGCGAGGCCGCTTCCCCTTGCTTCTTCCTGCTGTGAAGGACAAATAGGTGGTCCGTCTTTCGTACGGATTCCGACCTTTCCAGGTATCGGACTAGGAGCCTGCCAACGTTGAGATGGCGTAGACTTCGAGTCTCTTCCAAATTCTTATGCTCATCTGGTGATGGTAGCAAGATGGTTTGGTTGAGATGGAAGTGAGACACCATTTTGGGGAGGAATGACGGAACTGTGCATAACTGGATGGTTACCGGGGTGAGTCTGAGGAATGGCTCTCGGCGGGCCGAACAGACTGCCAGCAGGAAGGCTGTCTTTAGTGTTAATAGTCGGAGAGACAGGCCATGGAGAGGTCTGATGGAGGTTCCTGCTTGGAAATCTAGGACCAGATTGAGGTTCCAAAGAGGAACCGGCCACTTCAGGGGTGGTCGGATGTGCTTGACTCCTTTCAGGAAGCGGGAGACATCTGGATGAGAGGCTATGCTGCCGCTCTCGCTCTTGATTCCGTTGCATGATAATGCAGCCACCTGTACC
Source organism: Rhinatrema bivittatum (assembly GCF_901001135.1). Lineage (NCBI taxonomy): Eukaryota > Metazoa > Chordata > Amphibia > Gymnophiona > Rhinatrematidae > Rhinatrema > Rhinatrema bivittatum. The sequence goes on along the minus strand of NC_042624.1, from coordinate 34,334,602 downwards.
TTGATGGAGTTGAGAGACAATCCCTTCTGTAGACCATTCTGCAGGAACTCCAAAATCGCAGGAATTTTGACTGAGCATGGTATGATGTCGCGGTCCTCGCACCAGGCTTTGAATACTCTCCAAGTCCTTATATATGTTAGGGATGTGGAGAACTTGCGTGCTCAGAGCAGGGTGTCAATTGCTGCCGCCGAGTATCCGCTCTTCCTTAGGCGAGTCCTCTCAATGGCCAGACCGTAAGAAAGAATCAAGCTGGATCTCGTGGAGGATCGGTCACTGTTGGAGCAGGGAGGTAGCGGTAGGGGGCTCCCTGTCAGCAGTCTTCGCATGTCTGCATACAACGATCTTCTTGGCCAGTCCGGGGCCACTAGAAGTACTGGTCCCCTGTGGTGTTCTATCTTGTGGATGATTGCACCCAATAGGGGCCACGGCAGAAAGGTGTATAACAGAGTCTCCTGTGGCCAGGTCTGTACCAGTGTATCAATTCCCTGGGACTGGGGTTCCCGCCTGCGGCTGAAGAAACTGGGTACTTGGGCGTTGGACCGATTTGCCAGGAGGTCCATGGTTGGTGTTCCCCACCAGTTTACTATCAATTGGAATGCTGTGGTCGACAGCCTCCATTCTCCTGGATCTAGACTTTTTCTGCTGAGGTAGTCCGCAGCGATGTGGATGGCCGAGATCTCTTGAAGATTCACTTCCGCCCATGACATTAGGGGGTCTATTTCCAGAGACACCTGTTGGCTTCTGGTTCCTCCCTAATGGTTGATGTAGGCCACTGTTGTGGCATTGTCCGACATTACTCTGACTGCTTTGTCTCGGAGTCTGTGAACGAACCTTAGGCAGGCTAGTCTGACTGCCCGGGCTTCTAGGCGATTGATGTTCCATCCCAACTCTTCTTTGTTCCATTGCCCTTGGGCGGTTAGCTCCTGGCAGTGTGCTCCCCATCCTTGTAGGCTGGCATCCGTAGTGAGTAGGATCCAGGTTGGTGAAGATAGTCTCATTCCCTGGCTCAGATGGGCTTCTTGTAGCCACCATTGTAGTTGGGCCCAAACTCTGTCCGGGAGCTGAAGACGTACGGTGTAGTTCTAGGACAGTGGATTCCATCGTGATAGTAATGAGCATTGTAGGGGTTCTCATGTGAGCTCATGCCCATGGCACTACTTCCAGTGTGGATGCCATGAGGCCAAGGACTTGTAGGTAATCCCATGTTGTAGGGCGAAGTTCGCTCAACAGGGTTCGTAACTCGGTCATCAGTTTTGATCTCCTTGTCGGTGTCAGGATGACCTTGTCTTGTTTGGTGTCGAACCAGACTCCCAAGTATTCTAGAGATTGGGAGGGCTGCATGCAGCTCTTGTTTTTGTTGACAACCCACCTGAGGCTCTCCAGTAGAGTTTTGACTCTGTTGGTTGCCTGGTGGCTTTCCTCTAGGGATATCGCTCTGATCAGCCAATCGTCTAAATAAGGGTGCACACGGATTCCTTCCTTCCTCAGTGTTGCTGCCACCACCACTATGATCTTGGTGAACGTCTGGGGTGCAGTGGCTAACCCGAAAGGTAGTGCCCGGAACTGGTAGTGACAGTCCAGGATCGAGAAGCATAGAAAACGCTGATACTCTTGATGGATCGGAATGTGTAGGTAGGCTTCCAATAGATCCAGGGATGTAAGGAACTCTCCCGGTTGTATCGCCCTTATTACCGAGTGTAGGGTTTCTATGCGGAAGCGAGGAATCTTCAGGTGACGGTTGACTGCCTTGAGGTCCAGGATGGGTCTGAACGTTCCTTCTTTCTTGGGGACGATAATATAGATGGAATAATGTCCAGTATTTATTTCTTGTGGAGGCACTGGTATTATAGACTCTAAGGATAGCAATCTGGTCAGTGTAGCTTCCACTGCCATCTTCTTGGAAGGGTCGTGGCAGGGAGATTCCACAAACTTGTCCGGAGGGAGGTGGTTGAAATCCAGGTAATATCCCTCTCGAATGATGGATAGGACCCACTTGTCCAAAGTTATCTCGACCCATCTTTGGTAGAATAGGGCAAGTCTGCCCCGTTTGGTTTCTTCCTTTGAATGGGTCGGCTGATTTTCATTGTTGGTTGCGGCTGGGGCCTGAGCCCGAGCTGGCTCCCCTTTTGTTGTGCTTGTTCCGAAAGGACTGGCTCTGGCCTGTGGGGCGGGCCGCTTGATATGTGCTTCTATATGGGTTGAAGCGCTGTGATCCTCTGCCCCTGGAGGTTTGGGGGAAGGATCGCTGGTTTCTCTTATTCCTGTCCTCCGGTAGCCGTGGCAGTGGGGATTTGCCCCATTTGTTGGCTAGTTTCTCTAGTTCGCTTCTGAACAGGAGTGTTCCCTTGAAAGGCATCCTTGTGAGTCTTGTTTTGGAGGATGCGTCGGCCGACCAGTTTCGGAGCCAGATTTGTCTTCTGGCTCCCACGGGGGATGACACTCTTCTAGCTGCTGTGCGCACCAGATCAGAAGCGGCATCCGCGAGGAATGATACCACTGGTTGCAGGGCCTCCCCAGGAGTGTTGTTCCTGGTCTATGCTAAGCAGGCGTGTGTCACCATGGCACAGCAGGCCGCAATCTGTAAAGACATAGCGGAGACGTCAAAGGACTGTTTTAGGATAGATTCCAGACATCTGTCTTGAGGATCCTTGAGTGCTGCTCCTTCCTCCACCGGGATTGTAGTGCGCTTCAAGACCGCGCAGACCATGGCATCCACTTTCGGATATGCCAGGAGTTCTTTGGTGGCTGAGTCCAGAGGGTACATGGCTGCCAGAGCCTGACCCCCTTTGAATGTTGTTTCTGGGGCATCCCATTCCAGGTCAATTAGTTGCTGGACGGCTTGTAATAGAGGGAAATGGCAGGAGGTCTGACGGAGTCCCTCTAATAGTGGGTTCGTCTTAGGTTCCCTCGAGGCACTTTTGCCCGGGATAGCAAGCTCTTTTAAGCTGTGTGTGACCAGGTCTGGAAGCTCATCCTTGGTGAAGAAGCGTCTCATGGTTCAGTGGGGCTCTGTCCCCAGAGGGAGTTCCCCTTCCTCCAGGGGTTCTGAATCCTCATCTGAGTTGTCTGTGTCCCTAGGGTGGGGCTTCTGGGTGGTGGGATCACTTCCCTGGGCATAGAGGGTCTCAGTACGATGAGGTCCTCTGGTGGAGCCTGTGGCCGTATTTATTTATTTATTTATTTATTTATTTCAAGTTTTTCTATACCGGCATTCGCGATGGGTATCGCATCATGTCGGTTTACAATTAACAAGTGAAGAAGTAACAAGAGGTCATAAATAACAATAAATAACATAAATTATAAACGTAGTAGTAATAGTAAACAATATACAAGTGAAAGTTAAGTGTTGCAGTTAAAATAAAACAAGGTAGTAATATAACTTGGAACAGAGAAAAGAAGCTGGGGTTTTTAGGATATTATATTTATTTATATATTTAGGGTATTATAGGAGGCCCCAGTTGCATTTGGACGAAGGTATGCAGACCTTTGAAGAATTCCACCCAGGAGATAGATGCTGGGTCTAGACTAAGGGGCGCCATGTCCCTGGGGAGCCCTGTTTGAGGGGGGTCCCGCTGTGCAATGCTAGGTCCAGCGAACTGCTCGAGAGGCTGGAGCCCGGTTCCGGCTGGGGAGGGCCATGAATTGGATCCCCTAGCGCCTCTTCACACTGTATACTCAGGACCGTGGCCTCCTCATGCTGTGCAGCTCTAACGTGGCATGCTGGGCAAAGGCCCTGAGCTTTGAGTTTATTTTCCGGTGGTGCCATGGCTTGTGAGCATAAAATACAGTTATGTGCTCCGGTGTGTGAAGTTGTGCATGTAGGTTTGGTGCGCGCTCAGGGAGATGTGCGCACAGTTGTGTGCACAGGTCGAAGTTATGCACCCAGCACAGTAAGCGCGTGGCTAGGCGCGTCGCTTGTGCGCACGGTACTTGGGCATGCGACGTTGTGCGCACAAGGTATTTGTGCGCACGGCTCGCCTCTGTGCTCACGGATCAGAACGGCGGACAGGGCGGCGAACAGAGCAAAATGGTGATGGTGACCACGCGGACAATATGGCGACCACTTCGGAGGGTATCCATGTGGGAGGGCCCTCGGATCTGACCGGGGTCTAGCCCTGCTAGGCAGATCAACCCGATGGCATTGGTCCCGGCTGGCGACCTGTGCGGTTCTTCAAGCTTCAGAGACCAGAGACTTTTAAATAGATTTCTACCTTACTTTGTCTCGGCACTTCCAGGTCTTGTTCCGGGCAGTCTCCGGCTGTGGGGGGAGAGAGAAAATACCTTCACCGCCGGGCTCGAGTTTGCACCCGCTGCCTCTCAGCCTCACCCAATGTCGGGGACTAGGTCTCCGCCGAGGGTCGGCCGCCAGACCGAGGATTACCTCCGAGGGATAGCGGAAATCACCTCGGGAATTCTCAACTGGGGGAGGGACCCAATGGATGTCACCGCAGGAGAGCGGGGCTCATCTGTAGAGGTAAGATTTCTTCTTATTTTGGTTTTCTTTGGTAAAATTACTCTAACTCTGTGCGCGCATGCATAGAGTCCCTAACTGCTATGGAGACGGAAAATACTGAAGAGCTGCACTTCCTGCAGGGGTATATTTACTAGGGCTGAAGTCAGATTGAAATCTGATCCATCTCCAACTGCTATCAGGAGTACACTATACCCATTGGTCCTGAGTCCATCTGCTACACGCTAGGAAATATTCATTTATCCTGTATTGTAGTGATATCATTGCTATGTATTTAAGAAGGGTGATGATGCATTTGTAGATGACTTAACAGTCCATGAGGCATAAAGGTTATATGACAAAGTCTTGTATTTCACTTTTTTAAGCTCTTTATTTTATTATAATATTGCAGTCTATATGATGGCGAAAACCCCTAGAAAACAGCAGCAGTTCTTCTTCCTTGTGATACAATTCTATTCACACTCTCTTCTCAAAAAAGTTCTTTGTTAACAATGTAGTTTTAGGCTGGGTGTGACAAATACATTGACACAAACAGAAAGGGCTGATTATTTGCATTTGAATCTAACAGGCTCAATGTATTGTCTTATTTTCTGTTTCTAAGGACACGCTTTAGAGTGTCAGAAAGAGATGCAAGGTAAAAGGAAGGAGAAGAAAAGATGAGCCCCAGAAAAGACAGGGTTTCTGATGCAAAGATTAATTTGAAATGTGCAACACATGTCTGAAGAAAAGATTATTCAGGTTTTTCTCTGACTTCTCTTCATTTACCCCAGTATTTTTCCCATTGAAAATGTTGGGATATTTTCTTTCTTAAATCTGGAGCAAATTTTATATCAGAGTGTATCTGCAACACATCTGTTCATTACTCTGTAAATTCTAGACACTATCCAGCATGACAGCTCTGAAACAAAAAAAGAAAAAAGACTGATTTAGTCCAAAGCTGAGTTTAGCGGTAAGGCAAAGCCCTTACTTTGCTTAATACCAAGATGGATTGAAGAATCATCTTCTAGTTGCTATTACATAGTAACACAGTAGTGACAGCAGAAAAGGACCAAATGGTCCATCCAGTCTGCCCAGCAAGCTTATGGTAGTAACTGCCACTCTGTGTCAGTTATTCCAGGCATCCACCACCCTCTCTGTGAGGAAAATATTTTCTGACATTGGTTCTGAGGTATCCTCCTTGGAGTTTCATTTTGTGATCCATCTACTGATTTCTTTCCAATGAAAAACATTTGACATTTGCACATCATTAAAACCTTTTAGGTATCTTAAGGTCTGTATCATATTACCCCTGTGCCTCCTGTCTTCCAGGGTATACATATTCATAACCTTCAGTCTCTCCTCATAGGTTTATGATATTTATTTATTTATTTGTTTATAACTTTTTCTATACCGAAGTTCAGGTAACAGAGTTACTTATCACTCCGGTTTACATTGCAACAGATATAAATATTAAACAATGACAACAAGTGTCTTACAGAGAACAGGGAGAGACAACTTGGATAACATAACTGGGAACAAGAACATTACGAACTATTAATGCGGAACAGTATGGATACTGAACCCACACCATTTTGTTCACCCTTCTCTGGACTGCCTCCATCCTATCTCTATCCCTTTTGAGATAAGGGCTCCAGAACTGAAAATAATACTCCAGGTGAGGCCTCACCAAGGACCTGTACAAGGACATCACCACCTCCATTTTCTTATTGATTATTCTTCTCTCTATGCAGCCCAGTATTCTTCTGGCTTTAGCTATCGCCTTGTCACACTGCTTCTCCATCTTTAGATCACCAGAAACTATTACCTCATCCCATTCTTGGCCCATACACATCAGCCTCCCCCCCCCCCCCCCCCACCTATTTCATACCGCAATGAAGAAGAGAGTGCATGGAGTAACTTGATGGTGTGACGGTTATTACCCTTAACAAATAAGCCTTGATACTGTTGATACAACTTCATCTTTGCTCTCTGCTTCAATGGCAGGGGGAAAGAGGAACTGGATTCTTTCATCAAGTGAGGGCCCCAACTTTTACGGTCTGGGGAAACAAGTATGGAGGTAACTTGCTGATGTGGCGGTTACTAATCTTAACCAATAAGACTTATACTTTGATGCAACTCAAACATTGCTTTCTGCTTCAATGGTAAAGCATAATTGGGAATTGGATTCAACAGCAATCAACAAGGGCTAGTTTGGGAAGCTGATAAGCACTGGGATAACGGGAAATTGGATTCAAACAGCAACTGAGGGCCTTGACTTTTATGGTCTGGGAAATATAAGCATGGGGTAAGCTATACGGCACAGCAGATACTACCATAAGCTTACTAGATAGACTTTATGGATCATTTGGTCCTTTTCTGCCATCATTTCTATATTTCTCTTAAGGATAGTAACTCTCGCTCTATGCAGATATCCTTAAACCTTATGATACACTGGTAAACAAATTTCTGGGAACACTTGTTTCCTTCACAACCTTTGGTGAAACAAGTAGATTTTAACAAGCTGAACACAAATATGCATTTATTATGTCTGTATCCCATACGTTTGCCAGGAAAGTGCGATATACATTAAGGGGCAGATTTTAAAACCTGCACACAGGCGCAGATTTGTTCGCGCAAACCGGCGTAAACAAATCTACATCTGATTTTATAACATGCGCGCGCAGCCGTGTGCATGTTATAAAATCCAGGGTCGGCGCGCGCAAGGGGGTGCACAATTGTACAACTTGTGAGCGCTGAGCTGCGCACCTTGCCTCCATTCCTTCCAAGGTCGCTCCGAAATCGGAGCGGCCTCGGAGGGAACTTTCCTTCCGCCCCCCCTTCCTTCCCCTTCCTTCCCCTACCTAACCTGCCCCCCAGCCCCACCTAGAACCCCCCCTTACCTTTGTTGAAGAAGTTACGTGCGCCGGCCGACGGCCGGCCCACGATCCCGGGGCACAGCAGCAAAAGGCCGCTGTGCCTGAAGGCTCAGGCCACGCCCCATCCCACCCCCAGACCGCCCATGTCCTGCTCCTTTTTGTAGGCCCCGGGGCTTGCGCGCGCTGCCAAGCCTATGCAAAATAGGCTCGGCGCGCGCAGGTTTTTTTTTAAAGGGTTATGCGCGTAACCCTTTTAAAATCCGCCTCTAAGCATTGTTATGTGTCTGTAGCAGCATAAGCTAAAATGGCAATGTTGGCACCAGAAAACAAAACTAAAATTGTTTTGCCGCAGATTTTCATTTGTAATCACTGTCCGATGCTTCACGGATGAGAGTCCAATAGTTACCCAGCATGGAGGAGTACCACTTGCTTTGATACCATTACTCCATTTTGACAATGTCTTGATGAAACCTTTAACCATGTTGGTCACTCACAGCGCCAAGATTGTCTGGGAAGAAGTCCAAGTGGGAATGAAGAAAATGTATCTTCAATGACATGTTGCACTTCATTAATTTGTATGCCTGAAGAAGATTTTCAACATGTTCGACATAGTCTGCTGCCTAGAAAGTTACAAACAACATTCTTGAAGGCTGTCCACGCAACACGTTCTGTACCTTGCAGAAGACCATCAAAGTGACTGTCCTTCATCACAGCTCGGATTTGTGGGCCAACAAAAACACCTTCTTTTATCTTGGCAGCACTTATGCATGGAAACATTTGCCACAAATAATCAAAGGCTTTACTTTGCTTGTTCATTGCCTTAATGAAGTTTTTCATCAGCCCAAGTTTGATGTCCAAAGGTGGAAGAAATATCTTACTTGGATCCACCAATGGGTCATGCGCAACATTCTTCTGCCCTGGAACCAACTTCTTGTGGAGAGGCCAGACTTTTCTGATGTAATGTGAATCTCTTGCTCGACTGTCCCACTCACAAAGGAAGTAACAATACTTGATGTAACCAAGCTGCAGACCCAGTAGAATTGCAACTACCTTGAGATCACCACACAAATTCCAGTTGTACCTCGAGTACTCAATGTGGTTCAGCAGTAGCTGTATGTTCTCATATATTTCTTTCATATGAACGGCATATCCAGCAGGTATTCATGGGTAGATATTGCTGTTGTGCAGCAAAACAGCCTTCAAACTTAAGACTGATGAATCAATAAACGGTCACCATTCTGTTGTGTCTTGGTCACATCCGAGAATACATAACAATCCATTGATGTCACAGCAAACAGTCAAACTGTCTTATTGTTTGAAATATTTTGTTAAATCTTCATGATGGCTGTGAAATACTGAAATTTTTGTATCAGATGACAAAAGATTCCATCCTTGCAGCCTTGACCCAAGCAGCTCGGCCTGATTCTTCGATAAAACCAAATCTATGACCAGATCGTTCAGCTCTGACTGAGATATTAAATGAGAATCGCTGAATGTTGATGGCACAAAGACAGGATCAGCCGCAGCTTCCATCTGCGATGGCTTGCCATTATCGCCTAGCTCCTCATCCTCGTCATCGTGTCCACACCTCTGGCGGTTTTGGAACAGGAAGACTGTCATCATGTGGCACTGGTCTCATTGCCAATGAAAGGTTAGGGTACTCAATAAACTTCCTGTTCTTTGATGAGTATCCTTTCATATTCATCATGCAGAAGTAACAGTCAGTTATATGATCTTTCTATTCCCTCCAAATCATTGTGATGGCATACGGCATGGATGGTCGCATACCTTTCAGCCAAGCTCACAGGCTACTGGCGCAAGATGCACAACATATATGAGGAGCCCATGCTCTGTCCTGGTCACCAATTTTGCACCCGAAGTATAGCTCATATGCCTTCTTAATGAGTGCAGTCATTCTCCTTTTCTGTGCTTTCAAAGTAAACTCACCACAGATGTAACAAAATGTGTCATGGCTATTATGACATTGGCGCGATATTTCATAAAGTATATGAAATTAAATCCACAAGCTTTAAACTCAACAGTTTTAGCGATATGATGCGCTCATTCACACAGATGTTGCATAGGAGACTATTCATTGCTGCTGCTTATATAAGGCTGCATCGTCATGGAAACAAGTTGGAATCTTGCAGCCAAGCTGGGGCTTGCCTGAGCAATCTCTAGCATGATCAGGCAGAGTTTCTTGGTGTATTTTAGAAAAATGTTAGTCTCTGTTACATGTTACATTGCTTATGGCTGTCAAAAATACGACATGAATTTTAAAAATCATAAAAACTACTGTCCAGCAAGAAAATATATGTACGCGAAATTATGTTTTAAAATTTCACAATGATTGTAACGCAAAATTGGCCGTTTCTCAAAAACCTTACGTGATGTACAAATTTCGAAGTAATATCTGTGATCAGCATCAAAAAATCTATTTGGAACACCAAAACACCTGAAGGAAACAAAAACTTTGTTTACCAGTGATACCCATAAAAATTTCAAATAGAAACATTTTCTACTGGGTGAGGAGCTTTCTTGAAAATTCAGTGTTGCTTGACATGCTTTGCTTATGAATTTGTCCAGTGAGGCCTTTATATCTGTGTATGAGTACCCCAGACCGTAGAAGTTGGGGCCCTCTGGTTGTTGTCTCAATCCAATTTCCCTTTTCCTCCTGTCGTTGAAGCGGGGAGCAATATTTCAGTTGCATTTAAAGCATCAAAGCACCAGCAAGTTACTCCCATGCACACTTTCTTCATTTCCTTTAGGACTTGGCCATAGAAGCAGTCATGTGCTGTTTCCTTTATGTCCGCTTATCAGTATCCCAGACCGCAGAGGTCAGGACCCTCAGTTGTTGTCTGAAACCTCTTTTCCGCCCTGCCGTCTAAGCAAGGAGCATCTGTCAAGGGTAGTAACTGCTGCACCAACAAGTCCCCCCCTGAACGCTATCCATTTCCGTCCTCTAGCAGTCTAAGCGGGTAGCGATGTTGCAGTTGCATTAATAGGGAACTCTCCTGCTTTCCTCTCAGGTAGTTTTCTATGTAGTCACCCCTTGCAATCCTGTTTTTATTTTGGAAATGACAAAAGAAATAAAACGTTAATAAAAAACAACCTACATGACAAAGTTCCAAATCCCTTAAAAAAGAACAAACTGACATATTGATGTTATTAGCAATGCAGGTTTTTTCCCACAACAGAACAATAAACTAGTTTTGTGCCATTCTGCAAGACTTCTTTAAAGATGTATTTTTTTATTCATTTTCTCCTTAAAGGACATAGTGCCATAGTAACATAGTATTGACAGGAGAAAAAAACCAAATGGTCCATCCAGTCTGCCAAGCATATTTCTTATGGTAGTAACTGCCACTCCATGCTGGTTATGCCCAAGTCTTCTATATTAACAAATCAACAGATTTACTGGGTGAGGAGCCTTCTTGAAAATTCAGGCAATACTGTGCTTTGCTTTTGAACTTGAGAACTTGACTGTACAGCTGTCCTGTGCTTTTCCCCTTATATCTGCAAATTTGTATTCAGGACTTTTCCCCCCACATCATCAAAGCAGAAATTCTTCTAAAGATTTAAACAGAACATTTGCTATTTGCTGCTAACAGAACCTGTGAAACACTGACTTGTTTTTGGTATTTCAGAAATAGGCACAATGCCAGCATTAGGCAGTTCAGATCCCCAAGGGCCACAAACTGGTTCAGTTTAAATGATATCTGCAAGGAATAGATCTGACATATATTTGCATTCATTGGAGAACCAGCATATGCAAAGCTTTTTCATGCATATTCATTGTGGACATCATGAAAAACTAGAATGGCTTGGTATGCCTTCAGGATAGATTTGGACAATATTGCAGTGGCAGCAGTACATGAAGCTACTTTATGGATATTCATTTTGGATATCCTGAAAAAACAGACTGGTTTGCAGCACACAAGGGCAAGAATTCTTGTCACTGAATGATGCAAATCTGAGAGGATTTACTCTGGGATTCTAGTGCAAGGGTTCTTCTACTCTTATCTCGTAGTCTGCAAACAGGCCTGGTTTTTCAGGATATCGACAATAAATATTCATCAGGTTATATTAGTATATTCGTGGTCCAAGAATTGAATGTGAGAAAATAGTTAGGAAAGAGCACATGGGTGCATAAAGAGAGGTATCAACTAGTAGAGAAAGGGAGTATTACCACTTTCTATAGATAAGACTTATGTGGCTAATTCACATGGGATATTCAGCGGCCTGGCTATGCTAATTAGCCAGATAAGTCTTATACAGCTAACTTTACATTTGCTATAAGGCAGGTCTAATTTACCAGGTTAATTTAATCAAATAAGTCTGAATTTCTGCATATCTGGCTAAGTACCTGATTATCTAAGGGTTTTTCCCATAGACACATAATGGGAGAAACGCTTTCATGAATCATGCCTTAAGTTAACTGGATAAATAACTCATCCCCAAAACACCCACCACTTAGTCGAATATGTGACGATGACTAAACACAGCCAGATATTCAGCCACTGCTACTTAGCTGGATAATTCCTTACTTATCCGGGCTAAGTGGCACTGAATATCGACCTCTGTATTTACAAAAAGCAGAGGCAATTCAAAGGAGGTCTCCCTAAATTACTGTACTGTAAGCCATACACAGAAAGGGGAGATATGATACTAACATTACAATATCTAGCAGGCTTCAATAAACTACAAGAAAGCAGCATTGTTTATAGAATTAAAAAAAATCAAGAACAAGGAGTCATCATATGAAGATGAATGGAGAGAAGCTCAAAAGAAATGTGAGAAAATATGTTTTTGCACTGAGAGTGTGATGAACACCTGGAACAGATGTCCAGATGAGGGTAGAGGAGCCAAATTAGTGGCAGAATTCAAGCAATGATGGAACAGCAGAAAGGGACCTTAGTGGTGGAGGGAATAAGAGCACCATAGATCAAGTAAGACCCTGCGACAGCATAGCCGGTGTGCACAAACAGGAGGACTGAATGGTCCATTTCGGCCAACATCTTTAATGTTTCTATGTTTCTAATTTGTATATTTTAATTACACTCAAAAGCAGATCTGTTTGCAGCCCACCAGGACTGGAGTTCAGTGTTCTGGTGTCACAAACAAATCTGGTTTCCAATATATACCAAATATGTGAATTGACCATATTTTTATACTAACTAAAGTCACTATCAGGTAAATTTTAAAAGGAGCATGCATACACCCATAAATATATTGGCATGTGAGGGGAGGGGGGGGGGGAGAGGAGAGAGGGAAAGAGAGAGACAGACAGACAGACAGGCAGGCAATCTGAAAGTCTATATGTCTCCCACTGTAAGAGGGGCGCTTTAAACTCAAAGGGGTTTGGGGGTGATGTTACAAGGGTCTATAGACCCTTGCATCCTAGGCAGACCAATGTAACACAGCCCCCCCCCCCAACCCACCCTGAGTTGAAAGTGCACCTCTTACAATAGGAGATATATATAGACTGTCAGATTGTCTCTCTCTCTCTCGATAATAGTTTTTTCTTAACCATCTTGAGTTTAATTTCGCTGGTAAATTCCATAAAACCTACATAAATTAGAGAGGGCTAAATCAGCTGTCAGGCATCAATGGGTTAATTATTTCTGAGATTTTTCCTTTTATCCCACAACCTTCCCAGTAAAGAGAAAGTCTGGCTAGTTTCCATTAATGGGTTCCTCCCCACCCTCAATGCCTTAATACAATATTGTTGTTTGTGGCTCAGATGTCAGATAAGACAGGTCTCCTCTAAAAATACATAAAGACAAAAGAAGTGCATATTCTTGCAGCTGGCAACATGTGAAAGATCTTGAAACAGGTTCTCTACATCCCTAGTCATAATGATCACTGCGGCTTCACTGTCAGTGTAGTCAGTCATCTGCGCATACTGTAGCACAGCAGGAGAATCAGCTGTCTAATGCGCTATGTGATTTCAAGTATATCTGAGAGAACCGAAGCAGGAGTCATGTGAATGTGGGGAAAACGTAAAGTTCACAGTTGTTCAAAATGCTATTCAATCTATGTCTGGAAACAAGTGGGGCTAAATGTATGCTCTGAATGAGACAATTTCACTTTTAAAGAAGCCTGCCTGGCTTCCATTACTGTAATATTTGCATTCACATCAGCTCTCTAAACACCAACAGAGTAATTTCCTTTACTCAAACCTTCTCAGCTGCATGTCCATTCATAAAAATAGCCTACATCCAGATGGCATAAATTCGAAGATCTTACTAAAACAAAGAGTCATCCAAATGTACAGCCTATCAAGCTACATAAAATAAAAAAAATTCTCCTCCTAGTCCACAGTTTGAAAGAGAAAAACACATTCAGGCTATTGTAGGCTGCAAGCAGTTTATTCATGAGGTAAGAGATAAAATCCCTGCCTGTTATAAGGGCTGAGGCACTGAATAACACTTGCTCTGGAATGGTGTACATGCAAACTTGAGAGTGATAGGAACCTTTCATGTACGAGAGATTAACAAAGTCAAATTATAAGGCAAACTATTTGTGCATTTCAGTATAAAACAGTTTGATATGCCAGTTGAGATACTTAAATTTACTCTACACCAGTGGCTCTCAAACCAGTCCTGGGGAACCCCCAGCCAGTTAAGTTTGTAAGATATCCACAATGAATATGCATGAGCTAAATTTGCATGCATTGGAGGCAGTGCAAGCAAATCTCTCTTGTGCAGATTTATTGTGGATATCCTGAAAACTTGACTGGCTGGAGCGACCCTCAGGATAGGTTTGAGAACCTTGCTATAGACATTTACATGACTATGCACCTGAACTAGGGCTGGTGGAAGAGTATTTGGCACTCTAGACCAGTGGTCCCCAACCCTGTCCTGGGGGCCCACTAGCCAGTCGGGTTTTCAGGATATCCACAATGAATATGCATGAGAGAAAATGTGAATGCACTGCCTCCATAACATGCACATTTTCTCTCATGCATATTCATTGTGGATATCCTGAAAACCCGACTGGCTGGTGGGGCCCCCAGGACAGGGTTGGGGACCACTGCTCTAGACAAAACTCTTCATGCACCCATCCACCCAATGGCTGCAGCTCCAGTACAGCGTTCCCATCTTTGGCTTTCCTCCCCTGGACCTTGTGCTGGGGGGATTTTGCCACCGCTAAAAGTTTGGCACTTTAGGCAACTGCCTAGTTTGCCTAATGGAAGCACTGGCCCTGAACTGGACAACAGTAGTGTATACTGATTCTGATAGGAGTCCCACACCATTAGGTAGCAGTGGTTGTCGAGACCTAATGTAGTGAATTAGCAAGGCCCCAGAGGCTCAGATCCAGACTGGGAAGCACAGACATTATCAAATACAGTATGTCTATAGGAAGATAGTAATTTAATATTGAACAAAAAGTGTGACAGGTTTGTATTAATTTAGGAAAAAATAAACATTCTCTTGTAAAGTTAATCTAGTGAGGGGAGAAAAGATGAAAGCAACAACATAAAAGGAAGTAAAGGAAAGGCGGTAATGTCCTTTTCTTTGAAGGAAGCGGATAAACAAAAAACCCACCCGACCCTTTAAAAGTAACCCCTTAGCTTCCCCCACCCTCCTGACCCCCCCAAAACCTTTTTACAGGTACCTGATGGTCCAGTGGGGGTCCCGGGAGTGATCTCCCGCTCCGGGCCGTCCTCCGGCTACCGGGCCGTCCTTTGCCCTTAACTTGTAACAGGGTATCCGTGCCATTGGCCGGATCCTGTCACATGGTAGGAGCACTGGATGGCCGACGCCATCTTGTGCTCCTACCATGCGACAGGGGCTGACCAATGGCACCGGTAGCCCCTGTGACATAGTAAGGGCAAGGCTATCGGCGCCATTTTGGTTCCTGGCACCCGACGGCACGAGTGCAGGAGATCGCTCCCGGACCCCCGCTGGATCCCAGGGACTTTTGTTCAGCTTGGGGGGGCCTCCTGACCCCCACAAGACTTGCCAAAAGTCCAGCGGGGGTCCGGGAGCGACCTCCTGCACTCGGGCCGTATTGCCAGTATTTAAAATGGCGCCGGTGCTACCTTTGCCCTCACTATGTGACATATGAGGACATAGGCTAGCGCATGTCGTCTGCGGGAGATCCGCGGCGCAGCCCCCCTCACCCCCCCCCTTTCTTACATGGACTCCAGCTCCTGGTTCCTCCTCGCAAGCGGCGATGGGCCACCGGCTCCATCCTCGGGCCACCTCCGGTGCGTCCGGCTCTGCCATGGTCCCCAGTGTTGCCAGTCAAGATACCAGTGCTCATCAGGCCTCTCTGCATGGTCCGTGGAGAGATGCCACCATCAGCGCCGTGCCCATCTCTAGGCGCGAGCATTGCTAATCCTTTTGAAGGGCCCGCGGCGGGAACTTGGCCGCAGCCCTGGATGATGACATCAGAATCTCCAGTGTATTTAAGCTCAGGCCTTGCTCCATAGCTTTGCCTTTGCAACAGGTCTCCTCGTACTCAGAGTACTCGTTGCTAATAGAGAATCCTCTCTATTCCGTGTTCCTGACCTTCGTTGTTACCGGTTCCTGTCTTCATCGTTCCTGCCTTGTCTATGTGTTGGACTGACTCTACGGATATCGATTTTGCTTTGTTTGACTACGCTTCAGCCTATCTCCAGACCCGGACCTCTGCTACGCCTGACTACTCTACTGCTTATCTCCAGACCCAGACCTCTGCTACGCCTGACTACTCTCCTGCCTATCTCCAGACCCAGACCTCTGCTATGCCTGACTACGCTTGACTTCTTCGCGCTCAGACCATCGCCTTGATTGACTATGCTATAGACTTCTCCGTGTTCAGAATTCTACATTGCATTCCACGACCTGTTTGCCGCCTGCCCTGATCCAAGCCTGTCATTGATGCCTCTCCTAGCCTACTCCCTGTACGTGGACTTATCAGGCTTCGGCCTATCTCTGCTCAAGTGCCTCTAGCTACTCTCTGTCCCATTGGAATCAACAGTACCATACCCAGTCCAGGATTACGCCATCTATCGACTGCTGTCTCTGGGCTGAATCAACTTCTCTCACTAATCTACCTCAAGGCCCACCTAAGTCCTGCCGGCCCCGGCACCCAAAGGCTCCAACCCATGGGGAAAGAGGGCTGGTTTAGGTGAAGCTCCAGCAGCTTCTACCTTCAGCCCACCCCACCTCGGTCCAAGGGTCCACCTCTGACGCAACATTTAGCCAATTAGAGGTGGAAAAGTTTAAACCAGGCAAATTAAGAGGCCACTGTAATAACTTTAGGTTTAATGGTTATTTACCACACAAGTTTGCAAAGGATACAAATCAGCTCACACCTCATTTGCATTCATAGAGATTTTTTATGAGAAATATTTTGCATTTTGTAATGGCCAGGAACTTTCAATGTTCCCAGCCTTGGCAATGCACAATGGTATTCCAGGATTCTCAGGGCTGATGCAATGTTAAAATAACTCACAATCCATTTGAATCCCTCCAAAAATCTCTGGCGGTCCACAGACATCTCACCCTTGACCCTGATCCCCAACCCCCTTGTTGGCTGAAAATGGAGCAAAAGTGTTTCTTTTTAAGCCCCACCTGAATGTATGTATTTTAATCGATTTTTACGGATTTATTGTTTTATATATATATATATATATATATATATAGTTATGGTTTTCTAAAGAAGTAGCTGAAAAAGGTAAGGGAGAAAAGGTTAGTATTCATAAACTGCAAGAGATTAATAAAGATGAAATCAGGCAACAATATCAGGAAAAATTAAGAGAAGCTGGGAAAGCAGTCAGAAATGTGAAAATTCAAATAGGAGAAAAATAGCAAATATGGTATAACGGGGGGGGGGGCAAGACTTTTTTATTTTAGATATGTTAGTGATAGAAGGAAGTGAAAAAGTGGCATTGTGAGACTCAAAGGTAAAGGAGAGGAAAATTGATTAACAAATATTTCTATTCAGTGTTCACTGTGGAAGGGCTTGTAGCAGGACCACATACAATGAACACAAATAAAATTGAAAGTGAGGTAAATCTCAACTGATTTTCAGAACAGTGTGTTCGTGAGGAGCTAACTAAACTTAAAGTAGATAAGGCGATGGGTCTAGGTGGGATATATCTGAGGGCACTAAGGGAACTTAGAGGTCTCCTGGCAGCTACACTTGCTGACCTTTTCAATGCTTCCTTAGAAGTTCTGGAGGATTGGAAAAGGCTGGAATTGGTTCCTGTTCATAAAAATGGAAGTAAGGAGGAGGCTGTGGTGAGCAAACTGTGGTGAGCAAACTAATGAAATCGATGCCAAAACAGAGGATAGTGCAATTTTTGAAATCAAATGGATTACAAGATCTGAGACAGCAGAATCTGCTCAATTTCTTTGATTGGGTGACCAGAGAGTTGGATCAAGGGAGAGCACTAGATGTAGTGTATTTGGATTGCAGCAATATCTTTGACATTTTAGCTAAAAAGATCGTCACTCAAAAATTGGAAGAAGGATCCAACAGAAGAAAATAGGATAAAGCATAAACGTTGGCAAGTTAAATGTAAGACATTGATAAGACAGGCTAAGAGAGAATTTGAAAAGAAGTTGGCTGTAGAGGCAAAAACTCACAGTAAAAACATTTTTAAATATATCCGAAGCAGAAAGCCTGTGAGGGAGTCAGTTGGACCATTAGATGATCGAGGGGTTAAAGGGGCACTTAGAGAAGATAAGGCCATCGCGGAAAGATTAAATGATTTCTTTGCTTCGGTGTTTACTGAAGAGGATGTTGAAGGTACCCGTAATGGAGAAGGTTTTCATGGGTAATGATTCAGATGGACTGAATCAAATCACGGTGATCCTAGAAGATGTGGTAGGCCTGATTGACAAACTGAAGAGTAGTAAATAACCTGGACCAGATGGTATACACCTCAGAGTTCTGAAGGAACTAAAAAATGAAATTTCAGACCTATTAGTAAAAATTTGTAACTTATCATTAAAATCATCAATTGTACCTGAAGACTAGAGGATAGCAAATGTAACCCAAATATTTAAAAAGGGCTCCAGGGGCGATCCG
This sequence comes from Rhinatrema bivittatum, assembly GCF_901001135.1. Taxonomy (NCBI): domain Eukaryota; kingdom Metazoa; phylum Chordata; class Amphibia; order Gymnophiona; family Rhinatrematidae; genus Rhinatrema; species Rhinatrema bivittatum. The sequence continues at coordinate 34,316,248 of NC_042624.1, read as the reverse complement.
GGAAACTACAGACCGGTTAGCCTGACTTCAGTGCTAGGAAAAATAGTGGAAAGTGTTCTAAACATCAAAATCACAGAACATATAGAAAGACATGGTTTAATGGAACAAAGTCAGCATGGCTTTACCCAGGGCAAGTCTTGCCTCACAAATCTGCTTCACTTTTTTGAAGGAGTTAATAAACATGTGGATAAAGGTGACCCGGTAGATGTAGTATACTTGGATTTTCAGAAGGCATTTGACAAAGTTCCTCATGAGATGCTTCTAGGAAAAGTAAAAAGTCATGGGATAGGCGGCGATGTCCTTTCGTGGTTTGCAAACTGGCTAAAAGACAGGAAACAGAGAGTAGGATTAAATGGACAATTTTCTCAGTGGAAGGGAATGGACAGTGGAGTGCCTCAGGGATCTGTATTGGGACCCTTACTTTTCAATATATTTATAAATGATCTGGAAAGAAATACGACGAGTGAGATAATCAAAATTGCAGATGACACAAAATTGTTCAGAGTAGTTAAATCACAAGCAGATTGTGATAAATTGCAGGAAGACCTTGTGACACTGGAAAATTGGGCATCCAAATGGTAGATGAAATTTAATGTGGATAAGTGCAAGGTGATGCATATAGGGAAAAATAACCCATGCTATAATTACACAATGTTGGGTTCCATATTAGATGCTACAACCCAAGAAAGAGATCTAGGTGTCATGGTGGATATCACATTGAAATCGTTGGTTCAGTGTGCTGCGGCAGTCAAAAAAGCAAACAGAATGCTGGGAATTATTAGAAAGGGAATGGTGAATAAAACGGAAAATGTCATAATGCCTCTGTATCGCTCCATGGTGAGACCGCACCTTGAATACTGTGTACAATTCTGGTCCCCGCATCTCAAAAAGATATAATTGTGATGGAGAAGGTACAGAGAAGGGTTACCAAAATGATAAGGGGAATGGAACAACTCCCCTATGAGGAAAGACTAAAGAGGTTAGGACTTTTCAGCTTGGAGAAGAGACAACTGAGGGGGGATATGACAGAAATGTTTAAAATCATGAGAGGTCTAGAACGGGTAGATATGAATCGGTTATTTACTCTTTCGGATAGTAGAAAGACTAGGGGGCACTCTATGAAGTTAGCATGGGGCACATTTAAAACTAATCGGAGAAAGTTATTTTTTACTCAACGCACAATTAAACTCTGGAATTTGTTGCCAGAGGATGTGGTTAGTGCAGTTAGTATAGCTGTGTTTAAAAAAGGATTGGATAAGTTATTGGAGGAGAAGTCCATTACCTTCTAATAAGTTCGCTTAGAGAATAGCCACTGCCATTAGCAATGGTAACATGGAATAGACTTAGTTTTTGGGTACTTGCCAGGTTCTTATGGCCTGGATTGGCCACTGTTAGAAACAGGATGCTGGGCTTGATGGACCCTTGGACTGACCCAGTATGGCATTTTCTTATGTTCTTATGACATTGTTCCTCACAGAAGACTTATAAATAAATTGTGTGCCCTTCATATGGATCCTAGAGTAAATGACTGGGTTAGAAACCGGCTGAGTAGGAGGTGACAAAGGGTAGTGGTAAATGGAGTTTTCTCTGATGAGGGGATTATTACTAGCAGCTGCCTCAAAGAGCGATCCTTTACAATATTTTTGTGAGCGGCATAATCGAAGTGCTGTCGGAAAAAGTTTGTCTTTTTGCCAATATCTCCTCATGTTTTCCTGGACAACAGGGAAACATGAGGAGGGATCTAGCAAAGCTGGAGGAAGGTTGTAAGGTCTGGCAGCTCAGATTTAATGCTACAAAATGCAGAACAATGCATTTAGGGTGCAAAAGCCCAAGGGAAAGGTACAGCATTGGAGGTGAAATTCTTTTAAGCACATGAAAGTGCGGGATCTGGGTATAACTGTATCTAATGATCTTAAGGAGGCCAAACAGGTGGATAAAACTACAGCAAAAGCCAGAAAGATGCTTGGCTTCATAGGGAGAGGAATGATCCACAGAAAAAGGGAGGAGAGAGTTCACTTGGAATACTATGTACAATTCTGGAGACCACATCTTCAAAAGGACATAAACAGGATGGAATCGGTCCAGAGGGTGGCTACAAAAATGGTCAATGGTCTTCATTCTAAAGCATATGAGGACAGACTTAAAGATCTAAACATGTATACCCTAGAGGAAAGGTGAGATGGGGAGATATGATAGAGACATTAAAATAAGAACATGAGAAAATGCCATACTGGGTCAGACCAAGGGTCCATCAAGCCCAGCATCCTGTTTCCAACAGTGGCAAATCCAGGCCATAAGAACCTGGCAAGTACCCAAAAACTAAGTCTATTCCATGTTACCGTTGCTAGTAATAGCAGTGGCTATTTTCTAAGTCAACTTAATTAATAGCAGGTAATGGACTTCTCCTCCAAGAACTTATCCAATCCTTTTTTAAACACACCTATACTAACTGCACTAACCATATCCTCTGGCAACAAATTCCAGAGTTTAATTGTGCGTTGAGTAAAAAAGAACTTTCTCCGATTAGTTTTAAATGTGCCCCATGCTAACTTCATGGAGTGCCCCCTAGTCTTTCTACTATCCGAAAGAGTAAATAACCGATTCATATCTACCCGTTCTAGACCTCTCATGATTTTAAATATCTCTATCATATCCCCCCTCAGCCGTCTCTTCTCCAAGCTGAAAAGTCCTAACCTCTAGTCTTTCCTTATAAGGGAACTGTTCCATTCCCCTTATCATTTTGGTAGCCCTTCTCTGTACCTTCTCCATTGCAATTTTTTCTTTTTTGAGATGCGGCGACCAGAATTGTACACAGTATTCAAGGTGGGGTCTCACCATGGAGCGATACAGAGGCATTATGACATTTTACATTTTATTCACCATTCCCTTTCTAATAATTCCCAACATTCTGTTTGCTTTTTTGACTGCCGCAGTCACCTTGCACTTATCCACATTAAATTTCATCTGCCATTTGGATGCCAAATTTTCCAGTCTCACAAGGTCTTCCTGCAATTTATCACAATCTGCTTGTGATTTAACTACTCTGAACAATTTTGTGTCATCTGCAAATTTGATTATCTCACTCGTCGTATTTTTTTCCAGATCATTTATAAATATATTGAAAAGTAAGTGTCCCAATACAGATCCCTGAGGCACTCCACTGTCCATTCCCTTCCACTGAGAAAATTGTCCATTTAATCCTACTCTCTGTTTCCTGTCTTTTAGCCAGTTTGCAAACCACGAAAGGACATCGCCGCCTATCCCATGACTTTTTACTTTTCCTAGAAGCATCTCATGAGGAACTTTGTCAAACACCTTCTGAAAATCCAAGTATACTACATCTACCGGTTCACCTTTATCCAGTATCCAAATGTTTATTAACTCCTTCAAAAAAGTGAAGTAGATTTGTGAGGCAAGACTTGCCCTGGGTAAAGCCATGCTGAGTTTGTTTCATTAAACCATGTCTTTCTATATGTTCTGTGATATTGATGTTTAGAATACTTTCCACTATTTTTCCTGGCTCTGAAGTCAGGCTAACTGGTCTGTAGCTTCCCGGATCGCCCCTGGAGCCCTTTTTAAATATTGGGGTTACATTTGCTAACCTCCAGTCTTCAGGTACAATGGATGATTTTAATGATAGGTTACAAATTTTTACTAATAGGTCTGAAATTTCAATTTTTAGTTCCTTCCGAACTCTGGGGTGTATACCATCCGGTCCAGGTGATTTACTACTTTTCAGTTTGTCAATCAGGTCTACCACATCTACCACCATCCCAACTAAAGCCCTAATAGCCATACCCAACACCATAGCCAGAGCCCTAGCAGATGTTATCAACTGCTCCTTAGCACATGGGACGGTCCCTAACTCACTCAAGCATGCAGTAGTCAAACCCCTTCTGAAGAAACCCTCCTTAGACCCTAAAGACCCCTCCAACTTCCCCCCTATATCCAACCTCCCTCTTATCTCAAGCTGATGGAGAAGGTTGTTAACTCTCAACTTATGGACTATTTCGAAAATCATGCTATCCTCCATGTTTCCCAATTTGGTTTCCAGAAACTAACACTGAATCTCTACTCCTATCCCTATCCGATCATCTCCTCAGAGGCCTAGGCCAAGGCCGCAGCTTCCTCCTTGTCCTCCTCGATATCACGGCCGCTTTTGACACCATCAGCCACCATCACCTCCTAATATGACTAGAAAGTATTGGCATTTCTGGACTAGCCCTTGCCTGGTTCAAATCATATCTCTCTGTTAAAATAGGAAACAACCTTTCCACCTCATATCCTCTACAACAAGGAGTGCCGCAAGGCTCATCTCTCTCCTCAACCCTTTTTAATATTTACCTTACCCTACTCTGCCATGTCCTCTCTGAACTCAAGCTCAAGTTCTACCTCTACGCTGATGATGTTCAGATCATTATCCCCATCCACACCTCCATTTCTGATGCCCTAGAACACTGGCAAAATTGTCTTGCAGCCATTAACTCCCTGCTCACTAACCTACACCTTGCCCTTAATACTAATAAAACTGAACTCCACTTCATCTCCTCGCAATGCTCCCCCACCCCCCCTCAGCCTAACAACCCCAAACTTAACCTCATCACAGCACAACTCTTTGTCAGGGACCTCGGTGTCTTCCTCGACCACCAACTAAGTATGAAACTGTACATCAACTCCATTCTCTAAACAGGATTTTTCAAGCTCAACGTACTTAAAAAAACTCAGACCCATACTGTACACCCAGGATTTCCGCACAGTAATACAAGCCACCTTAACCTCCAAATTAGATTACTGTAACGCACTCCTCCTAGGGCTCCCCCTTTCTATCATAAAACCTCTACAAATGTTGCAAAACGCATCAGCAAGACTTATCACTAACACACATAAATATGAAAACATCACCCCCATCCTCAAAGACCTACACTGGCTCCCCATTCTCTCTCGCATTCACTACAAAACCTTGACCATAATACACAAATCCATCCACGCCCACAACTCCAATTGGCTTGACATCCCCTTCAATACCCCACAGTCCACTCGTCCCACCAGATCCACCAACATGGGCACACTACATGTTCCCTCTCTGAAAACAGCCCACCTCTCCTCCACTCGTGATAGTGCCCTCTCTATTGCAGGCCCCTCTCTCTGGAACTCCCTCCCTGTTCACATGCGCCTCGAACCATGTTTATTCAAATTTAAAAAGAAACTGAAAACGCTACTATTCAAACAAGCCTATCCAGAATAGATTCCCCATCCACCCCATCCACCCCATCCACCCATCCCTACCCTACACCGCCTCATGGTGATCACAACTTCCTATATTAAGGAACTAATTATACTGTTAACTTATGCTTCTTCTTGTATCGTTATCTTTCTTTCCCACGCTGCTCCTTGTTATCCCCCTCCCGGTTCACTTCTTCCTTGTTAACATGTATTTTCAAGCCTTTTGATCAAATGTAAACTGGTATGATGTCCCCACTAATACCGGTATATAAAAGTTTCTAAAGTTTCTAAAAATTATTTTGTCTAATGATATATTGTAACCGAACCTTTGACGGCACCTGTTAGAATGTACTATAGTACACTTTTACTTACATTAAATATGTGCCTACATGTAAAACCGTTGCGATGGTATATAACTTAGCGACGGTATAGAAAAGATTTAAAATAAATAAATAAATAATAGGTTCACCGTGATTTGATTCAGTCCATCTGAATCATTACCCATGAAAACCTTCTCCATTACAGGTACCTCCCCACATCCTCTTCAGTAAACACCGAAGCAAAGAAATTATTAATCTTTCCGCGATGGCCTTATGTTCTCTAAGTGCCCCTTTAACCCCTCGATCATCTAACGGTCCAACTGACTCCCTCACAGGCTTTCGCTTCGGATATATTTAAAAAAGTTTTACTGTGAGTTTTTGCCTCTACAGCCAACTTCTTTTCAAATTCTCTCTTAGCCTGTCTTATCAATGTCTTACATTTAACTTGCCAATGTTATTGCTTTATCATATTTTCTTCTGTTGGATCCTTCTTCCAATTTTTGAATGAAGGATCTTTGGCTAAAATAGCTTCTTTCACCCTCCCCTTTTAACCATGCCGGTAATCGTTTTGCCTTCTTTCCACCTTAATGTGTGGAATACATCTGGACTGTGCTTCTAGAATGGTATTTTCTAACAATGACCACGCCTCTTGGACATTGTTTACTTTTGTAGCTGCTCCTTTCAGTTTTTTTCTAAAAAGTTTTCTCATTTTATCAAAGTTTCCCTTTTGAAAGTTTAGCACGAGAGCCTTGGATTTACACACTGTTCCTCTTCCAGTCATTAAATCAAATTTGATCATATTATGATCACTATTGCCAAGCGGCCCCACCACCGTTACCTCTCTCACCAGGTCCTGTGCTCCACTGAGAATTAGATCTAAAATTGCTCCCTCTCTCGTCGGTTCCTGAACCAATTGCTCCATAAAGCTATCATTTATTCCATTCAGGAACATTATCTCTCTAGCGTGTCCCGATGATACATTTACCCAGTCAATATTGGGGTAATTGAAGTCTCCCATTATTACTGCACTACCAATTTGGTTAGCTTCCCTAATTTCTCTTAGGATTTCACTGTCCGTCTCACCATCTTGACCAGGTGGACGGTAGTATACCCCTATCACTATAGTCTTCCCTGACACACAAGGGATTTCTACCCATAAAGATTCAATTTTGTATTTAGTCTCATGCAGGATGTTTATCCTGTTGGACTCTATGCCATCCCAAACATAAAGTTCCACACCACCTTCTGAGTGCTCCTCTCTGTCATTGCGATATAATTTGTACCCCGGTATAGCACTGTCCCATTGGTTATCCTCTTTCCACTATGTCTCTGAGATGCCAATTAAGTCTATGTCATCATTCACTGCTATACATTCTAATTCTCCCATCTTACTTCTTAGACTTCTGGCATTAGCATACAAACATTTCAAAGTTTGCTTTTTGTTTGTATTTTCATTCTGCTTTTTAATTGATAGAGATAAGGTAAGTTTTTAGTTACAGACACTTGGACTATTTTTCTAATTATTGGAACCTCACTGTCGGGATGCCCTAGTTCTAATGCATCATTAGTATCCTTTGAAGATACCTCTCTCCGAACCATGCGCTGCTGAGCGACTGTCGGCTTTCCCCTTTGTTCTAGTTTAAAAGCTGCTCTATCTTCTTTTTAAAGGTTAGCGCCAGCAGTCTGGTTCCACCCTGGTTAAGGTGGAGCACATCCCTTCGGAAGAGACTCCCCCTTCCCCAAAAGGTTCCCCAGTTCCTAACAAAACTGAATTCCTCTTCCTTGCACCATCGTCTCATCCACGCATTGAGACTTAGGAGCTCTGCCTGCCTCTGGTGACCTGCGCGTGGAACAGGGAGCATTTCAGAGAATGCTACCCTGGAGGCTCTGGATTTAAGCTTTCTACCTAAGAGCCTAAATTTGGCTTCCAGAACCTCCCTCCCACAGAGTTTTCCATGAACAGGAGGTGAGCCGTTTTCAATGGAAAAGAAGCTTTTTCCCATTGAAAAAGGATTGGGTTGAAAGGGGGTAGACTCAGGAGTAATCTTGGGAAATATTTATTTGCAGAGAGGGATGGTAGATGTGTGGAACAGCCTCCCAATGGAAGAGTTGGAGACAATGGAAATGCTGGAGACAAAAATAGTATTAGAATTGAAGAATGCATGGGATAAATACAGGGAATCTCTAAGGAAATGATGAGAATTATAATGCTAAATTAATTGGATAGATAGGCAGACTGGATGGGCCATATGGCCTTTTTCTGCTGCTATGTTTCTATGTGTCTCTATTTGGTTTGTTTTAATGTTAATAATTTTACATCGCTCTGAATCCCTGGATTGTAGCTGTTTATAAATAGAATAAATAAATAAAGATCCAACCCCCTTTGTTCCCAAAAATGAGTAAAAGCTCCAATTTGGGGCCACCATCTACCACCTCACTCTTTCCCAAAGCCTGTCCCATAGATGGGGTGGTTTTCCGAGAGCAGGCATGATCCCTACTCATTACTGCCCTCTTAGTATTATCTTGAAAAAGACAGACCCCCATGTGCTCCTTTGCATGTGCGGAACAAAGGAACACATGGGATCAGCCAGCACCATTTTTCAAGATGAGGTCTACATCACAAATGAACTGCTTTTAATGAACATTTTTAAAAAATTAAGTTAGGTCAGCTTTCTTTATGGGGACCGAAGAAATTGCACAATTACTGCTACACTGATAGATAGCTATTAGCAGAACTACAGCAGAATCCTTATTTAACTTTCCCACAAATCCATTTGAAATATATTTACTCAGATGTTGTGCACATTTCAAATGTATTTAGGAAAAAAGTTGCATATACATAGATAGATTTTCCTCTTTGTTTCTATCCATCCATCCCAAGGATAGCCCACAAATGGAGAAATTACTTACCTGATAATTTTGTTTTCCTTAGTGTAGACAGATGGACTCAGGACCAATGGGTATAGTGTGCTCCTGATAGCAGTTGGAGACGGAGTCAGATTTCAATCTGATGTCAGCACAAGTACATATACCTGTGCAAGAAACTCTGCTCTTCAGTATTCTCCTCGAAAAGCAATTGTGGATATATGTGTGTCTGAATAATTTGATTAGTTTAACTTGAATAACTTGATAAATGTGATTAACTTGAACTGGTTGACTTGGACTATAGCTGGAGACCACCAGTGCCCTCAACCGAGAAACGCCGACACCCGGTAACTATGGGTGTCCTAGCTGAAGGGAAGTGTGGCTTATCCGTGCTTGTCTTGCTCTCGGAAATTATCCCCGAGGTTTTTGTGTATTGCAGCAGCCGTGGACAGGATACTGAATTCATCTGTCTACCCTAAGGAAAATGAAATTATCAGGCAAGTAATTTCTCCATTTCCTAGCGAGTACCAGATGGACTCAGGACCAATGGGATGTACAAAAGCTACTCCTGAACTGGGTGGGAGGCTGCCCGAGGCCCATTTAGTACTGCCCTTGCGAATACTGTGTCCTCCCGAGCTTGAACATCCAGGTGGTAGAACCTGGAGAAGGTGTGGATGGAGGACCATGTCACCACCTGACAGATCTCGGTGAGTGACAGCATCTTGGTTTCCGCCCAGGACACTGCCTGGGCTCTAATGGAAAGGGCCTTGACTTGTAGCGGTGGAAGCTTGCCTGCCTCTACGTAGGCTGACATGATTACTTCTTTGATCCAGCGAGCTATGGTTGCCCGCGAGGCTGCTTTCCCTTGTTTTCTTCCTGTTGTGAAGGACGAATAGGTGGTCCGTCTTTGGTATGGATTCTGACCTTTCCAGTTATTGGACTAGGAGTCTGCCGACATTAAGGTGATGAAGACGGCGAGATTCTTCTGAGTCCTTATGCTCTTCTGGAGATGGCAGCGAGATGGTTTGGTTTAGATGGAAGTGATAAATCACCTTTGGAAGGAAGAAGGGGACAGTGCGTAGCTGTATGGATCCCAGTGTGAATCTGAGAAAAGGTTCCCGACAGGATAGTGCTTGAAGTTCGGAGATGCGACGGGCCGAACATATTGCCACTAGAAATGCAGTCTTCAAGGTTAGGAGTCGTAGGGACAGACAACAGATAGGTCTGAAGGAGGCTCCCGCTAGGAAGTCTAGTACTAGATTGAGGTTCCATAGGGATACCGGCCACTTTAAGGGTGGTCGGATCTGCTTGACCCCTCTCAGGAAGCAGGAGACATCCGGATGAGATGCTAGGCTAATGTCTTCCACTTTGGTTCCGAAGCAGGCTAACGCAGCCACCTGAACCTTGATGGAGTTGAGGGACAACCCCTTCTGTAAGCCGCCCTGCAGGAATTCCAGGATTGTGGGAATTTTGGATGTCTGCAGAGGGACGTCGTGGTCTTCGCACCAGGCTTCGAATATTCTCCATATTTGTATGTAGGTTAGTGATGTGGAGAACTTGCGTGCTCGGAGCAAGGTGTCAATCACCGCCCTCTAGTATCCGCTCTTCTTCAGGCATGTCCCCTCAATGGCCAGACCGGAGAGAATCAAGTTGGGTCTTCATGGAGGATTGGGCCTTGCTGGAGCAGATCCCAGTGTGGAGGTAGGGGGAGAGGGCTACCGGTCAAGAGTCTTCACATGTCTGCATACCACGGCATTCTTGGCCAGTCCGGGGCCATTAGAAGTACTAGCCCCCTGTAGCGTTCTATCTTGCGGATGATCCTGCCCAGTAGTGGCCATGGGGGGGAAGGCGTATAGCAGGTCTTCCTGTGGCCAGGTCTGGATGAGGGCATTGATCCCTTGGGATTGTGGTTCTCAACTGTGACTGAAGAAGTTGGGAATTCAGGCATTGGACCGGGTTGCCAGGAGATCCATGGCTGGGGCTCCCCAGCAGTTTACTATCAACTGGAAGGCTGTGGTCGACAGCATCCATTCCCCTGGGTCTAGACTTTCTCTGTTGAGGTAGTCCGCAATGACGCTGTCTTTTCCAGCGATGTGGGTGGCTGAGATCTCTTGTAGGTTTGCTTCTGCCCACGCCATTAGGGGATCTATTTTCAGGGACACCTGTTGGCTTCTGGTTCCTCCCTAGCGGTTGATGTAAGCAAATGTTGTGGCGTTCTCCGACATGACTCTGACAGATTTGCCCCAGAGCCTGTGACTGAACCACAGCCAGACTAGTCTGACCGCCTGGGCTTCCAGTCAGTTGATGTTTCACCCAGACTCTTCCTTGTCCCATTGCATCTGGGCCGTCAGTTCCTGGCAGTGGGCTCCCCACTCTTGTAGGCTCGCATCCTTGGTGAGCAAAATCCAGGTTGGTGTGGATAGCCTTACTCCCTTGCTTAGATGGTCTTCTTGAAGCCACCATTGGAGCTGGTTCCGCACTTCCTCCAGGAGCTGGAGGCGAATGGAGTAGTCCTGGGACATCGGGTTCCATTGTGACAGTAGGGAGTGCTGTAGCAGTCGCATGTGAGCTCTTGCACATGGGACCACTTCCAGGTTTGATGTCATGAGGCCGAGGACTTGGAGGTAGTCCCATATTTTGGGGCGAAGACTTCCTAGCAGATTTCACAATTGGTTCATCAGTTTTCTTCTCCTTGTAGGAGGAAGGATGACCTTGTCTTTTTTGGTGTCGAACCGGACTCCCAGATATTCTAGAGATTGGGAGGGCTTCAGAAAGCTCTTGTTTGTGTTGACGGCCCACCCAAAGTTCGCCTGATGACTTTCCTCCAGAGATTTTGCCCTGATCAGTCAATCGTCCAGATATGGATGTACGAGGATTCCTTCTTTCCTCAGTGTTGCTGCCACTACAACCATGATTTTGGTGAACGTCCAGGGGGCTGGGCTAGCCCGAAGGGTAGCGCCCGGAACTGGTAGTGGTGGTCTAGGATCATGAAGCGTAGGAAGTGCTGATGCTCATGATGGACCAGGATGTGCAGGTAGGGATGTAAAGAATTCTCCCGGCTGTATCACCCTTATGACTAAGTGCAGGGTTTCCATGCAGAAGTGTGGTACCCTCAGGTAGCGGTTGACCGACTTGAGGTCCAGTATGGGCCAGAACATTCCCTCTTTCTTGGGGACGATAAAATAGATGGAATAGTGCCCAGTATTTTGTTGTTGCATGGGCACCGGCGTTATGGCCTTTAGGGCGAGCAATTTGGCCAGTGTGATTTCCACTGCCATCCTCTTGAAGGTGTGTGGCAAGGAGATTTCACGAACTTGTCCGGAGGGATGTTGTGGAAGTCCAGATAATATCCCTCTCGAATGATGGTTATGAACCACTTGTCCATTGTTATCTCGACCCATCTTTGGTAGAATAGGGCAAGCCTGCCCCCTATGGCTTCTTCCTGTGGATGGGTCGGCTGATTCTCATTGTGGGGTGCGGCTGGGGCCTGGGCCAGAGCCAGCTCACCTCTTGTTGTGTTTGCGCTGAAAGGACTTGCCCCTGGCTGCAGGGCGAGGTGCTTGATATGTACTCTTGAAGGGTCTAAAACGCTGTGATCCTCTGCCCTTAGGTAATCGGGGAGAGGGGCATTGGCTTCTTTTGTTCTTGTCCTCCAGTAGCCTAGGTACTGGAGATTTGCCCCATTTGTCGGCTAACTTCTCCCGCTCGCTTCCGAACAGGAAGGCTCCTTTAAAGGGCATTCTTGTGAGTTTCATCTTGGAAGGTGCGCCAGCTGACAAGCTTTGGAGTCAGAGTTGCCTTCTGGCTGCCAGTATGGATGAGATGCCCATGGCTGAGGTAAGCACCAGGTCGGATGTCGCGTCTGTGAGGAAGGATATTGCTGGTTCCAGTGCTTCGACGGGCGTAGTAGCGTTCCTGGTCATTGATAAGCAAGTGCGTGTCACCACGGCACAGCAGGTCGCAATCTGCAATGACATGGCTGATACGTCGAATGACTGTTTAAGGATGGATTCCTGACATCTGACCTGGGCATCCTTGAGTGCCACCCCTCCCTCGACTGGAATGGTAATGCGCTTTCTGACTACGCAGACCATGGCATCCACTTTGGGGAACACCAGGAGATCTTTGGCTAAAGGTTTCAGTGGATATAGGGCTTCCAGGGCCCACCCCCCTTTAAAACTGGCCTCCGGAGCATCCCATTCCAAGTCAATCAGCTGTTGTATGGATTGCAGCAAAGGGAAATGGTGGGAGGCCTGACGGAGCCCTTCTAGGAGAGGGTTCATCTTTGGTTCCCCTATGGCACTTGTGCCTGGGATGGCGAGCTCCTTCAAGATGTGAGAGACGAGATCTGGTAGCTCATCTTTGGAGAAGAAGCGCCTCATGATTCGGTAAGGTTCCGTACCTGGGGGGGATTTCCCCTTATTCCAGGGAGTCTTGATCCTCGTCCGAAGTGTCCCCAATGGTGAGGCTTTTGGCGTGGGGGAGGGGGGGGGTACATCTCTGGGAGGCCTAGAGGGCCCTGGGAGGCTAGGATCCTCTGGTGGAGGATGCATCTGTGACATTGTGACGGTTGCATATGGACAAAGGTGTGTAGACCCTTAAAGAATTCTACCCAGGAGAAGGATCCTGGGTCTAGATTGAAAACCGCTGCGTTCCCCAGGGATCCCATTTGAGGGAGGGTCGTGCTGGGGATAGAGAGGTCCGGGGTACTCTCGGTGGATCCGGATTCTTGTACTGGCTGGGGAGGGCCTTGTCCAGGTTCTCCCAGGGCCTCCTCCACTGTAGACACAGGGCCGTGGCCTCCTCATGCTGCACAGCTCTTATGTGGCAGGCTGGGCAGAGGGCTTGTGCCTTGGTTTTATTGGTCGGTGGTGCCATGGTTTTGTGCACGTAAGTCGTTGAAACCTTGGTCTGTGCATTTAATGTTCACGCCGGGAGACTTAGTTATGCACTCCGGGTGCGCCAAAGATGTGCGTGTAGGCCGGGACGTGCGCTCACTGAGATGCACGCACCGCTTTGCGCATAGCCTTCACTTGTGCGCCCAGCACCATTATGTGCGTAGCTGTGCATACGGCACCTATACGCGCGCCGTTGCGCCCACAAGTAATTTGTGCGCCCGGCTCATCTCTGTGCGCACGGTTCAGTTAGGTGGACAGAGCGGCGATCAAGGGGAAATGGCGTCGGCGAACATGCAAGCAAGATGGCGACCACCCCGGAGGGTCTCCTCGTGGGAGGGCCCTTGAATCTGATCAGGGTCTAGCCCGGACTAGGCTAATCAACCCGATGGTACAGACGCCGGCTGGCGATCTGTGCGGCTATCCGAGCCTCGGAGACTTAGAGAAAGTTTTCTACCTTACCTTGTCTCGGCATTTCCCTGTCTTATTCCGGGCGGTCTCCGGCTGCGGGGGGAGAGGGAAAAGTACTTTCACCACCGCTCTCGGTATTGCACCTGCTGCCTCTCAGCCACTCCCGTTGCCGGGGGCTAAGTCCACGCCAGGAACCAGCTACCGGACCAAGGCCTACCTCTGAGGGATCTCGGAAATCACCTCAGGAATTCTCAATTGGGGGAGGGACCCTTAGGTATCACCGCAGGAGAGCAGGGCTCGTCTGGAGAGGTAAGATTTCTTCTTTGTTTGGTTTGAATACTCTAATGCTGTGCAAGCATGTATAGAGTCCTGAACTGCTATGGAGATGGAAAATACTGAGGAGCAGAGCTTCCTGCATGGGTATTGGTGCTGACGTCAGATTGAAATCTGACTCCGTCTCCAATTGCTATCAGGAGCACACTATACCCACTGGTCCTGAGTCCATCTGCTACACACTACGAAAACAAAGATTTTATTTACATTAACCATGAGTGATGGTCTCATGAGGCCTAAATCACTTAATACAGAAACACCACTCATCATACATGAGCAGTAAGAATCAACCTTTTGTCTGATAGATAACATATTTAGTTAATGTCATATGTGGATGATATTTTGTTTAAAAAACATTACATCAACTCCTAGTACATCTCTTTCAGGCTGTTTTGATTGGAACATACATGTTAGTGCTTTTGTCATACCATCAACTACTGTGATAACACCTAACTTTATGGCATCTGTCACACCTGAATGAACAAAAATGGTTTGTTGCATCACCACATTAGAATTCTACAGCTGGGCTTAAGAGCACATATTACAAAAAAATAAATAAATGTACTTTTTATCCAGCTAAGTGGTGGGAGGAGAATGGGATAGAGTTGAGTTAGCCAGATAACTCTGGTTACCCCATAGATGTGTCCTAAAGATAGCCGGATAAATTCATAGACCATGTTTATCCAGCCAACTTGCAAAGCTACACAGCAGATGAATATGGACCTCTACTTGTTTACATGATTAACCTTTAAGAACTATGAGTCAGTGCAAATTTAATATAATAATTTGTATATAGAATACTGTTTTATGTAATTCTGTAATGATAAAGGGACTGACACCCTCTTTTAAAGGGTGGAAAATCAGCTGTTTTCTAACACATTGTTTCCCAGTCCTGTTCTGAAGGTATACCTAGCCAGTCAGGGTTTCAGGATTGCCAAAATTAATATGTATGAAAGAGATTTCCATACACTGGGTATCCAATGGGTGACTAGGAGAACTTTGGTAAAGAGCAAGGGTACTTAATGTACATATTTTGTTAAAGTATTTAATTGGTAGTCGGGTTACATGGCGACTGCTGACCATGGCCAAATATGTAAAATGCACTACTAGGCCAGATAAGTTGGAATTTATCAAGCTAAGTGGCACTGAATATAGACCTCACAATTTAGGTAATGCAGAAGTCCATATTCAGCACCACTTATCTGGTTACGTTCTGACTTATCCAGCTAAGTGGTGTGTTTAAAATATTTGGCTGCAGACAGTGGCTGCCACTTAAAATACATTTTATTTGTTGACCTCTATTTTCCAAAATCTCACTGAAATCTAAGTACACATCCAGTGCCCACTCCAGATGTAAATTTTTCATCACACAAAGAAATTGATCATGTTGTTTTTTTACATTTATTTATTTGTAGGGTTTTATATACCGTTATTCGGTAGAGCCATCATAACGGTTTACAAATCTGCAATTATCATCCAACATATGCAATTATCTTACAATCAAATGGAGTTAACATATTAGTTGGGAAAGGTAGGGTTTTGTGAACAACATATTTTTTTTGTCTTAGTCGTTGAATAACAGAATATTGCAGAGAACATTTTCAAAGAACTTAACGGATCAAGGGAGTGAGCAGGGAGGGGTAGAAAAGGAGGGTACACTGTGGTAAAGCCTGTCCTGGTGACCCCACAACATGTTGGGTTTTCAGGATATCCACAATGAATCTGCACGAGATATATTTGTATATACTGGGTCTCTACCCTAGTGTATATAAATGTACCTCGTGCAGATTCATTGTGGATATCCTGAAAATTTAACTGACTGTCAAATCACCAGGATAGGCCTGGGAAACCCTGACCTACAATATCTCCTTTCATATCACTTTTCACTATCTTTTTATCTTCCCTTCCTCTTTCTCTCCTTCCCTCCATTACTATCTCTTCACTTCTCTTCCACCTCTCAATCCCTCTCTACCCCAGAACTCTCTTCCTTTCACAGGCTAATCACCACCCACTGTCATTCCCTCTGCCCTTGTCTATCATTCCATTCAGCCCCCTATTTCTTGCTCTCCACTTCTTTCTCTCTCTCCCCATGTTCACTCCTTTTCCAGCCTCCACTTCCTTCTCTTAATTTCTCCTGCCCTTTCCAGCTTCATTCTCCCTCTTTCTCTCCTTCAATCTCTCCCTCTTTCATCTCAACTTGCCATCTCTTATCCTTTCTTATCCTCTATCTCTAATCCTACATTTCTCTCATCTCCTTCCCTTCTCCCATCCCCATTTCTCTTTCCCTCTGACCAGATTGATCCCCCATACCCTCATGTTCTTTGATCCCCTTTTCTTTCCTCCCTATCCTGCCAGTTCAATCCATGGTCATTTCTGTCTTTACCAGTCCTCTTTCTGTTATTTGTATCCTGCAGCTCAATCCCCAGTCCTTTCTCCTATCTGATCAGCTCAATCCCTAGCCCACTATTTTAGCCCTCCTGCACCAGATCTAGCTCTCTCCTCTCCACCCCTAGCATATACACAGTGCCAAGTCTTCTCCCCCCCCCCCACCCCCCCCCCCCCCCCCCCCCCCCCACCTGTCAACTTGGTCTCTTATCCTCTCCCTCTCCCTCTCACTCCTTCACTCCCCTCAGTAGATTCCCAATCTACACTATTGGCAGAGCACTGAACAGTATATTCTTCCATATTCATTAATTATGACTGCAAACATTGTTGATTTGATGAACATTTCATAAACTTAACTTAGTCACTCTCTGCAGTGCTCAAATCCAACTGGCAACTGTGGTGAGCCAAGGAAAATGAATGCAACCATCCCAGATCATCTGAAAGCTTGTGTCAGTTTCTATCAGCTTTTCATTCTTCTATTCACTCTGCTGATCTTTGTTGATTTACAGCATGAATGAGCATAGAACCTTGCAACATGCATACTATATTTTCCCCAAATAACAAGTGTCATTGCACTTACTGCACATCAAGTCTGCTGGTGATTTTCAATTATTGTAACATCAAAGTGGTATGTTAACAACTCATTTACATTGTGGCTAGGGAATCTATGTTCTTAGTGTAAGTAATTTTAGATCAATCTAGAAATCCTGCTTCCCTAAAATGCACAATATCCATCCATTAGAGTTTAGAAAGTGAGTATAAATTATAATTTCATTTGCATATAACCATAAATCTCTTAAGGCCCTCTCCAGTAAAGGTTTCTTCTTGCTTGAATCTATGATATGCCTCCTTATATAGGTTGGGACCCCAGAGGCTATAGTAGTAGTGTGCTATTACCTCCTTGTAGCCATATCACATATTTATTCATGAACATAGTCATTAAAGTAACTAGTGCATAACATCTTAGTATGAATAATAATTCAGTAGGATGGGCTTCATTCACTAACTGGTGGCTTAGAATAAATATGTTATAAAAGTGTTGCCAATTAAAAATAATCAGACAAATTTTAAATGAACATGTTCACAGGCTGTGCAGGGGATAAGCTCCTGGGTTTAAGCCCCCAGGTCTAATTCCAGTAATTGTGTGTGATTATTTGGGATAAGCCCCTCAGGTAGCCTCCAGTGTAAACCTCAGTGAGATAAGCCCCCCCCCCCCCCCCCCCCCCCAGGTAAGGAGCACCTGGGCAGAATACCAGTGTGCACGGTCTGAATCCGTAGCAGCCTCTTATTCCTTGTTCTTATCAGGGGCTACCCCTGTTTTTCTTGCCTTGCCAGCCACCAGCACTAGAGGGTCAAGCTGAAGGGTAGGTAGCTGGCATAGGTGAAGACCGCTTACCATTAGTGGCCTGGATTTGACTCTCCAGATGCTAGGCTGCTTGTTTCCAGAGCAATCCATGGCAGACAACCATCACAGCTTCCATAAAAGGCACAGCCGACAGCTCTCTTCCTCGGTTGTTGCAATGCCTGACCCTCAAGCATGTCAGTGGCATGAGATCTCAGAAGAAAAGACACTCACCTTGCCTTTCCATTTGACCATAGCAGCAGGTAAATTGAAAATTAAGAAAAGCATGGAGGAAACAGAAACTCAGTCACTGTTCATCAAGCATTAGCCATCTTGCTTCACCTTCCTAGGTTTTCACATTTTTTTGTATTTAATGTTGTGATTTTGATTATTAATGTAAATGTTATATTTTTGGAAGTTTTTATAGAAATTAAGATGATTTGTTATATGCGATCTAATTGAGAACACTGAGGGATTGTTACTTCTTATGAAGCTACCCAGTGCATCTCCTTTCAGACATAGATGTGTTCTTTGATTGACATTTGAGATATACAATTTATTTATTTATTTATTTATTTGAAGCTTTTATATACCGAGGTTTAGCGCATGCCTTCACCCCGGTTTACATTGAAACGAAACAATGATACATAGAACAAGTAGTGAAACAATTGTTCGCTGGCGCGCGTAGATTTACGTCTGCTTCTCGCAGGCGTAAATCTAGGGACAAAGGTAAGGGGGGGGTTTAGATAGGGCCGGGGGGGGGTGTGGGTTAGGTAGGGGAGGGGAAGGTGAGGGGAGGGCGAAAGGAAGTTCCCTCCGAGGCCGCTCCGATTTCGGAGCGGCCTCGGAGGGAACGGAGGCAGGCTGCGCGGCTCGGCGTGCGCAAGCTGCCCAAAATCGGCAGCCTTGCGCAAGCATTTTAGAGGATACGCGCGGCTATGCGCGTATCTTATAAAATCCAGCGTACTTTTGTTTGCGCCTGCTGCGCAAACAAAAGTACGCAATCGCGCTTTTTTTAAAAATCTACCCCTCAGTTTTTGGGTACTTGCCAGGTTCTTATGGCCTGGATTGGCCACTGTTGGAAACAGGATGCTGGGCTTGATGGACCCTTGGTCTGACCCAGTATGGCATGTTCTTAATAGTGTATCACTCACTATAATCTAAAAGCAATCCACTTACATTCATCACCATACACACTCACATAAAAGATCTATTTCACAAAGGGGACTGTCTCCAAACATGTTTCGCTGCACACAGCTTCTTCAGGGGAAGGTCCACTAAGCCTAACCCAATGTAGATCTTTAAAAATGGCACGGGCATGGCCGGCGCCATCTTTAAAGATGGCGCCGGCCATCCAGTACTCCTACCATGTGACAGGGGCCGGCCAATGGCACGGATACCCTGTCACATGGTAAGGGCAAAGGGCCATCGGTGCCATTTTATTAGCGCAGCCGATGGCCCGAGAGCGGGAGATTGCTCCCCGTGTCCCTACTGGACCACCAGGTAATTTTAAAATGTTTTTGGGGGGGTCAGGAGGGTGGGGGCAGCTAAGGGGTCAGTTTTAAAGGGTCAGGGTGGGTTTTTTGTTTATCGGATCGGACACAGCTGATAAACAAAAAACCTATCGGGCCGGACGATAAAAATTATAAGATTTGAATCGGAACCGGAACCGAAGCGATTCCGGTTCCGATTCATATCTCTAATATTTTTATCTCAGAATACTTTGATATTTTTCATGTAAAATATAAATGTCTAACTCTTAACTGTGTGCGGAATGGGTGGGGGGAGGACTTTGTGGAAGGCTATATGGTTCACCTAGGGTACCTAATACCTTTGTACCTGCCATGGTTTCGGGGGGAGGGAGTGGTGGTGTCAGTATCACTGAAGGGAGCTGGGCTTTTTTTTTGGTGGGCTCAGGACAGAGAATTGGGAGGGGGGGGGGGGAGTTGGGCAGCACAGTAATTGTTCACACAGGCTAGCAAAAAAGCTAGCACAGCCCTAGTCATGTGTCAGCATGGTTCCAGGAAGCAGTTCAATGGGGCATTCGTACCCCCGATTTTGTGGAGGCATCTCTGCTTGCTCCTTGCTAAAAACTGCAAAAGCATGGTACTGCATTGGAAGGTCCAGGGATATTTTTACCCCAGAGGCCACAAGAGTGGAAGTTATAGACCTCGGATCTGTAACAAGAAGAAAAGCAAGAGAGTCCAAGAGGCAATTTGCCCTGAATGCCAGTCAATGAGTGGGTTATGTAGTTGAAGCCATGGTAAACTCAGAAGAACTGTACAAGAAGGACCCAGAATGAAATGGGTTTCAACTTCCATGTACCCATGTTCACCTGTTGCACTCCTCCTTGGTTCAAATAGAGACCATCAAAGGCGACAATGGAGACTGGGTCACAAAGGAATTCCATGCAGGCAGACAAAACTCAGACTAATGAAATTGCCTGATGCCTCAAAGCTGATAAAGGCAAAGGTCTCCACTGATCCTGATAGACAATGCAAGGAGACAGCCAGAGATACTAGGCAATATGATTCAGAGACACCTCAAGGTTCAAATGAATCTGCTTCTGAGAGACTAGAGATAAACATTGACCAGGCGTGGGTTTATTCTGACAATTTCTCATCAAGTGTCTGAGATCAGCACATTAGAGGCAAAGCCCCAGCTACTTCGTATGATCTTTCTTCATTTGGGGAAGGCAAGTTCCAATACAGTCCAATTCAATAAGCAATTCAAGTGGCAAAATAGGATTGGCCTACAGGTCTGCATGGGATGCAGAATTTGTGGTAGAAGGTCAAAGCTTGATGTGATGGTTGTCATCCAAGGATTGCCAGGGAAATGAGTGGTCAAGTAGATACTTGACCACTCATTTCCCTGGCAATCCTTGGATGACAACCAAATCCAGGCCACTAATGATAGAAGATCTTACATCTGTAATGACTCACTGTGGTTCATTTCCAACAATGCCCTTAGTTTAACTCCTTTAGCTAGAGACAGAGAGATGGAGATTGTGGTGAAGCACCATTTGTTACAGTCTCTCCCTTTGCGGGGGCTGGGATGGTCATTCTATTAGTAAGGAAATAAAAGCAGCTTGCATCAGTGCAATGGGGAAGCAGTGATTTTGAGATGTGGAGTTAGGAGAAAGGTTTTGGAGGCTTTTCCTTCATTGGATTTTGGGCGACTCTTAGGACCCAGGCAAAACCTGCCTGTAGTTCGTGAGCAAGATCGGGAAGCTTCCCTTCCAGTCCATTCACTGGCTGGCTGGGTTTGCATCCAGGGTTGTTTTTTTTTTTGGGGGGGGGGGTTGCATATTCTTTGTAAGAGGCCTTGTGAGACTCCTGGAAATCACTTGGAGAGAGGTGATGTGAAAACCTTTCCCTGGGGCACCCAAGATAAAGAAGATGTGCCCCTCTACAACCTCCTGGAGGACAGAGGTATGATGGTGACCAGATGCAAGACACTTCTAGTATTTTGGAGTCCTTTTTTTTTTGTTAGAACCATCAGAAGGAAGAGTTTTGCAGCGCCTTCTCACCCCGACCATAGAGACACATAGAGAGCTGTGTGTTGTGTAAGTATCCCTTTCATCTTCAGATTCAGTGAGAGCTTGAGGGAGAGATCAGAGAACTGTGAGTAAAACCAAACAGATCTATTGTGGACCCCATCTTGGAGTCTTCACCTCTATAGAGACTGTTACTATTTTTTTTTTTACCAATTTGGAGATGTTCCTGCCCATAAAAAGATACCCTATCCTCTTGGGAATCTAATTCATCCATGACCTGGTGTGAGAATTAGGGATGTGCATCCGTTTTTGACGTATAGCCGATCCGCAACGTATTTTGTCCTATCCGTTAAATATGTGGGGAGGCGAAACGCATCACAACTCCCCACATATTTAAATTATTATCCGTTTAATTCGGTGCACCCAGCGGCGCACGCTTTTCTTCGCCCCCATTAACTTCCAGCTACCTATGATTTGCACAAAATGGCAGCGCCCTGCCCTACATTCCGGTATCCATGCCGACCTGTCTGACCCTTTCCTGTGAGTCACAGTGACTCACAGGAAAGGGTCGGACAGGTCGGCATGGATACCAGAATGCAGCATATCTGCGCTGACATTTTGTGACATGCACTGAATGCAGCCAATAGCGCTGTCATTCAGTGCTCTCTGTCGATTTTACTGATGACCCAGCACTATATAAACATCAGCACGAGGAGCCACGCACTTATTTCCAGCGATGCTGTGGGGAGGTGGGCTGGGTGGAAGAGGGAGGAGGCTGAACTAAGAGAGATAGGCTACTTAAGCTAGTTAAGGAAAGAAAAAGCTAATTAGTCTTTGCTTTGCTGCAGTGCCAGGGTCAGCTACAGCTAGTCCTGTTTCTTTCAAGCTGTTTATTTTGGTCATCTCTGACTGAGAAGAGAAGCTGTGCTAGGTCAGCTAGCACTGACCACCATGTAGGGTGTTGGGCTGGCTTGGAGAGATATATTATTTTCAATTTCATCCATTTTTCTGGAGTGACAAAAATTCCTGCTTTTTTAAACAGATTTTTTTTAATTCCAATTACTTAGTCTCTGAGTGCACTGGGCTTCACTGGGCAGTTTAACAGGCTGGGTCTGTGCAGTCAAGTGCCCAGGGAGTCTGCCTCTTTTGTGCTTACAAGCAAGCAGCTTCTGTGCGCACGCCACACACATTAGTGCACAGCCAGGCACCGTGACAGTGGGCAGTGGGTACTTTTAACAGACTGATCCTAACTCTTTGGTTGGGTCTGTGCAGTCAAGTGCCCAGGGAGTCTGCCTCTTTTGTGCTTACAAGCAAGCAGCTTCTGTGGGCACGCCACACACATTAGTGCACAGCCAGGCACCGTGACAGTGGGCAGTGGGTACTTTTAACAGACTGATCCTAACTCTTTGGTTGGGTCTGTGCAGTCAAGTGCCCAGGGAGTCTGCCTCTTTTGTGCTTACAAGCAAGCTGCTTCTGTGGGCACACCACACACATTAGTGCACAGCCAGGCACCGTGACAGTGGGTACTTTTAACAGACTGATCCAAACTCTTTGGTTGGGTCTGTGCAGTCAAGTGCCCAGGGTGTCTCCCTCTTTTGTGCTTACAAGCAAGCAGCTTCTGTGGGCACACCACACACATTAGTGCACAGCCAGGCACCGTGACAGTGGGCAGTGGGTACTTTTAACAGACTGATCCTAACTCTTTGGTTGGGTCTGTGCAGTCAAGTGCCCAGGGAGTCTGCCTCTTTTGTGCTTACAAGCAAGCAGCTTCTGTGGGCACGCCACACACATTAGTGCACAGCCAGGCACCGTGACAGTGGGCAGTGGGTACTTTTAACAGACTGATCCTAACTCTTTGGTTGGGTCTGTGCAGTCAAGTGCCCAGGGAGTCTGCCTCTTTTGTGCTTACAAGCAA
This sequence comes from Rhinatrema bivittatum, assembly GCF_901001135.1. Lineage (NCBI taxonomy): Eukaryota > Metazoa > Chordata > Amphibia > Gymnophiona > Rhinatrematidae > Rhinatrema > Rhinatrema bivittatum. The sequence goes on along the minus strand of NC_042624.1, from coordinate 34,293,063 downwards.
GCAGCTTCTGTGTGCACGCCACACACATTAGTACACAGCCAGGCACCGTGACAGTGGGTACTTTTAACAGACTGATCCTAACTCTTTGGTTGGGTCTGTGCAGTCAAATGCCCAGGGAGTCTGCCTCTTTTGTGCTTACAAGCAAGAAGCTTCTGTGGGCACGCCACACACATTAGTGCACAGCCAGGCACCGTGACAGTGGGAAGTGGGTACTTTTAACAGACTGATCCTAACTCTTTGGTTGGGTCTGTGCAGTCAAGTGCCCAGGGAGTCTGCCTCTTTTGTGCTTACAAGCAAGCAGCTTCTGTGTGCACGCCACACATTAGTGCACAGCCAGGCACCGTGACAGTGGGAAGTGGGTACTTTTAACAGACTGATCCTAACTCTTTGGTTGGGTCTGTGCAGTCAAGTGCCCAGGGAGTCTGCCTCTTTTGTGCTTACAAGCAAGCAGCTTCTGTGTGCACGCCACACATTAGTGCACAGCCAGGCACCGTGACAGCGGGTACTTTTAACAGACTGATCCTAACTCTTTGGTTGGGTCTGTGCAGTCAAGTGCCCAGGGAGTCTGCCTCTTTTGTGCTTACAAGCAAGCAGCTTCTGTGGGCACGCCACACATATTAGTGCACAGCCAAGCACCGTGACAGTGGGCAGTGTTACAACTCAGTGACATTAAATCCATAATATCAGGGAAAGAGAGATGTAGTCGAGTGATTGGGACTGGCAGAGGAGGCACCTCAAAAGACACTAGTGCAACACCACCAGTAGAGCTAATAAGGCAACTGTCGCACTCTAAACTGTTTGTAGGGGATGGTAGTTCCATGCCAAAAAAAAATGAAATCTGACCATGATACATCGCCATCGCCACCACTTGTTTCTGGCCCTGTAGTTTTGGAGGTGAGGGAAGGGGAGGCAGAGTCATGCCAGACAAAATGTAGACACCCAAAAGCAGCAGGGGGACAGAAGTCTTGACAAACACTTAGCGTTGACAAGGTAGCGCAGTCACTGTTTGCTTCTGATTCAGATGAAGAATCTTCTTGTGTGGGATTCTCATCAGAAATGGAAGAAGAAATAGCTGACGAATCTTCGGTAGAATCATTTAGTCCTGTCTTAGCCTCCACAAATGTGTAGCAGGGGAGAGATGAAAGTGATAAAGAGGAGGAGGAAGAGCAGTCAGTATAGGCACAGAGGGTGACTGAGGCCCCCTCTGGCATTGCTTCTCAGGGTACACCCACCACCTCAGCTCCAGTGCCAGCATCCACCCCAAAGGTGTTAGAGAGGGGAGGATCACGAAAGACATCTCCGATCTGGAGACACTTTAAAGTGACGGAAGACCCGCGTTATACTCGGTGTAATTACTGTGCCAGGGATATTAGCAGAGGCAAGCAAATGGGACATCTATCTAATTTTGGCATGAACCATCATATGAAGAGGCTACACCCAACAAGATTACTGCCATCTGGGCATGGTGGCAGTACCAGTGGGGGGACCCCTTCCAACTAATATGCAGTGGTAGGAAAGCAGCAGAGTCAGCCCACGCCCTCATCCCCTTCTAGCAGTCAGGTGGCAGGCCAGCAACCTCCTGACATGTGGCTGAAGCGACAATCCACCATGTAGGAAATGGGGTGGAGTGTGGTAACGCTATCCCGGGGTGGGAGGCAGGCAGCCTCAAAAGTTGTAACCAGGACCATTGGGGAAATTATTGCCCTTGATGACCAGCCCTTGCAGTTAGTGGAGAATGTGGGTTTCAAGCATTTTTTGAAGATCGTACTTCCAAATTACAAAATCCCCTGCAGAACCACATTTAGTAGAAAGGTCATCCCCAGCCTGTACAAGCAGTGTCGCAGTCACATGCAAGCACTGCTAGCTAAGGCAGAGGGAAGAGTGCATTTCACCTGCGATATCTGGACTGCCATGAATGCTGCACACTCTTACCTCTCTCTGACAGCACACTGGTGGGACATGGCTGAGGCAGGGGCAGCCAGCAGCTCTATTACTGAAGAAGTATCTGCGTGGAGGTGGGCTTTACTGCACACCCACCTGATGGACCAGGCCCATACTGCAGCCAATATTTTAGCATGCATCAGACAGATGCTGGAAGGCTGGCAACTACACCAGCGAGACAGGAAAATGCAAGCAGGGTTCTTTGTCACAGACAATGGTGCAAACATGGTTAAGGCAATAACCGAGGGGCGCTTTAAGAACATCCAATGTTTTGTACACACTCTGCACCTGATAGTGAAGTCAGCTCTGGGCTTGGGGTCCAATGACAAAGAGAATGAATGCCTGCATAGGTTAATACAGAAGTGCAGGAACATAGCAGCACACTTCCACAGAAGTGTCAAGGCGGGGCAGGTTCTCCGACAAAAGCAGACTGATTTGGATATGCCTCACAAGCGTCTCATTCAAGACATTGCCACCTGGTGGAATTCCACCTTTATGATGCTGGAGAGGTTACTGGAGCTGCAGAAACCCCTTCATGAACTTTCTGGTACAATGACATAGGTGTGCAGAATCCCCTAGGGCATCATGATTGGTTAGTCATGAGTCAGCTGGTAAAAATCCTGCAGCCCTTCAAGGATGTCACGGAGGAGCTGAGTTCCAGAAGTGCCACCTTGGCTGACATCATCCCTATAGTTAATTTCCTGGATGAACATTTGGAGGTCTTTAAACGGGAAGAGGGAATGACAGTTGAGGTGCTGCAGTGTCTGGACGTTTTGCAGCAACAGGTGAAAGACAGATTAAGGCCTTTAACAGACGACCGCACATATATGCTCGCCTCAGTCTGTGATCCCTGTGTGAAAGGGAAACTCGCCCTACAGTCCAATTGTCTGTCATTTGTGAAGGAGCTGCTGTTAGCAAAAGTCCGTGAACAGGAGCGCCATAGGCGGAGACAGATTAGGCTTGAAGCAGAGGTGGAAACAGCAGGCACATCAGAGAGTTGTGCTACTAGCCCAAGCAGGAGCAGCACTGTGTCAGCGACAGATAGTACCTCCTCCTCCTCCACATCAGAATGCCCAAGGCATGTTGCCCATAAAGATTCATCAGTTGTGCAACGGGCGAGAGAGAAAGCAGCTGGCATGAGTGACTCTGAGCCCGCCCAAGCAAAGGAGACACCAGCACAGCTGTCAGTGACACGGTATCTCTCAGAGCCAATAGAGAAAATGCAGACAGATCCGCTGGCATATTGGGCACACAAGTCCACTGTCTGGCCACACCTAGCCAAAGTGGCTCAGCGATATCTGTCATGTCCACCAACCAGTGTGCCCAGTGAACGTGTCTTTTCAATGACAGGGGATATCATGAGCCCTCACCGCTCAAGGCTGGCACCAGAGTTGATGGAAATGCTAGTGGTTTTTAAAGTAAACCTGCCTTTGCTTGGGTTTCCAAATTTTCCCTGTGAATGGCAAGATGAATAAAAGCAATTCAAAGCCTTGCAGCAGCTCCAATTGCCTCCTATGCTCCAGATAATATAAGCACTGCAGCACATGTACCTGACATGAAACACTGTGCCTGACCGTCAACTGTCCAGGCCTTATGTTCCTACAAGTGTTTGACCTCGATTGCTGTGCCCGTTCATCCAGGCCTTATGTCCCTAGGTGGGATTGACCTCTGTCCTCGACTGCTTTGCCTGTCTGTCCAGGCCTTGTGTCCCTAGGTGGGATTGACCTCTGTCCTCGACTGCTTTGCCTTTCAGTCCAGGCCTTGTGTCCCTAGGTGGGATTGACCTCTGTCCTCGACTGCTTTGCCTGTCAGTCCAGGCCTTGTGTCCCTAGGTGGGATTGACTTCTGTCCTCGACTGCTTTGCCTGTCAGTCCAGGCCTTGTGTCCCTAGGTGGGATTGACTTCTGTCCTCGACTGCTTTGCCTGTCAGTCGAGGCCTTTTGTTCCTACAAGTGTTTGACCTCGATTGCTGTGCCTGTTCATCCAGGCCTTATGTCCCTAGGTGGGATTGACCTCTGTCCTCAACTGCTTTGCCTGTCTGTCCAGGCCTTGTGTCCCTAGGTGGGATTGACCTCTGTCCTCGACTGCTTTGCCTGTCAGTCGAGGCCTTGTGTCCCTAGGTGGGATTGACCTCTGTCCTCGACTGCTTTGCCTGTCTGTCCAGGCCTTACATGCCTACAAGGGCTTGACCTCTAACGCAGTGCCTATCCATCCACTGCCAAGACCTTACGTCCCTACAAGGGCCTGACCTCTAATGCTGTGCCTGTCCATGCAGGCCTTACTTCCCTACAAGGGCTTGACCTCTAACACTGTGCCTGTCCATCCATGCTTTACGTCCCTATCAGTGCTCGACCTCTAACGCTGTGCCTGTCTGTCCAGCTTGGAGCTAGGATATAGTTTTCATGACCTTCATAATACGGGCCATTTTCCCAAGATGTTTCTTAGTTGCTACACTAATGTTTCTAGTGCTATAGAAAACTGGTGGTAGTTGTACTCTAGTTCATCCTCTGTGTTCCCATTGTTTACAGAGGCACTGTACGGTACAATGTCAACATAGGTTGATATTGTAGATTTGGACTTGAGTAGCAGTTTTCTTATTTCTGAGAGCTCTTAAAGTTCCTTTGTCATCAGCTGAAGTGCATAAGTACAGTCAGTGACTTCGGGGTATTCACTAGACGCCAACGGAAACACCCCACTCTAGGGGTGAACCCGTTCTAGGGAGTCCTTTCCTGCACAAAGGAAAGGGAACTCTCTCCTGGGCCAGCCTGTCTTTCCCCTATCAAAACCACAGAGACCAGACTACCTCTGCCAGCCTGTCTTGCCCCATCAGCTTTCTGCCACTCTGATTTGCTGCCATACACCAGATGACTCACTTAACTCCTTGTGGTGCTCTTGCCACTCTCATGGTTCCTCAGTGTCGGGTCGATCCTGTAAGGCCGCGGTAATAACAGTGCGGCAGTGTCAGGCGCACCCTTCCTCCCCGCACGCACAGTTCTCTTCACTAACTCCCCGATACTCTCCTCTAATCGCATGCAAATGCATGCCGCGGCTTTAAAGCGGTAGGGAAGGGTTATGCCCGCGTAACCCATTTTACTGTATAGACGCTTAATACAGCGCCTATACAGTAACCAGGGTGCGCTGGTACCTGTCATTTCAAATGTCATTTCAAATGACATTTGAAATGACAGGCACCATGAAGTGAAAAAAAAAAATACCAAAATATGTAAAAACTTGAGTGTTCAAAAAAAAAAAAATTTTAAATACCTGTCGGAGGGCCGCGTGGGTCCAGGCGGCTGGCGGGCGGCGGCGGGAGCTGGGTGGTCGCGTGTTTAATCTAGGCCGCGGGCGGGTGGGCGCCTGTTCCAGGCGGCGGGGGCGGGTGGACACGCGTTAGTTCGAGACGGCCGGCGGGCGGGCGGCGGCGGGTGGTCGCGTGTTAAATCTAGGCCGGGTCGCACAGGCACGCATTCATTCATCCAGGCGGAGGAGCCGGCGGCGAAAGCCGCCGGCTCCGCCTGAATGAATGCGCGCCTGTGCGCCCCCTGCGATTCGGCGCTCAAGGCAGTCACAGCATTCATTCACTGCCGGTGGGGGCTGCCGGGGCAGCCCCCACCGGCAGTGAATGAATGCGACCCCTGCGATTCGGCGCTCAAGGCAGTCACATGCCGTGCCTTGAGCGCCGAATCGCAGGGGTCGCACAGGCGCGCATTCATTCATTCACTGCCGGTGGGGGCTGCCGGGAGAGGCAGCCCCCACCGGCAGTGAATGTGCGCCTGTGCGGACCCGGCCTAGATTTAACACGCGACCACCCACCGCCCGCCGGCCGTCTCGAACTAACGCGTGTCCCCCCGCCGCCGCTGCCGCCTGGAACAGGCGCCCACCCGCCCGCGGCCTAGATTTAACACGCGACCACCCGGCTCCCGCCGCCGCCGCCCGCCAGCCGCCTGGACCCACGCGGCCCTCCGACAGGTATTTAAAAATTTTTATTTTTTTTTCTGACAGGTTTTATGTGTCCCACATCATTACATTTTCTCGATCATCTCTGTATCGCTTTTTTTTTTTATTGTGTTTTATTGTTTTTGAGTGTCTTAAGCGGTGTCGATGGATTTGTTACTAGACTCACAGTCCTAACTCCTACTAGGGGGAGGCGCTAAACTAAGACGTTACGGCCGCGGCAAAACAGTGCGCTACTAATGAGATAACCTGAGCGCGCGTTACGGTATCGGAGGGGAATAGCTAATTCCTTCATTATACAGCTAATTCGTTCATTTACATGCCGGGTGGGGAAGGGTTACGCGTCTGTTTTAAGAAGCGCTACGGACGCGCAAAACTGGAGACTGTATCGCTGGTTTGCCTTACGCGTCCGAATTGTGCGCAGCGAGCTCGTTACAGACGAGAAATCTTCAAATGAATGTTACTGTATCGAGCTGTGTGTTGGTGCTAGTCTTTCTGCTTGCTATGTTCCCCCTTCATTGTGCTGTAGGATGTCAATGCCACTTGTCTTGCCGCTTTGCCTGTCGTGCTGCCTTCGATGGTTCATACATCTGCTATCGGTGCTCTCTTTTGAAGCTGTGGTGCGTTTTTGACACTCTCACTGCTGCTTTGTGCCTCTGTTAAAGCACTCTTGCCACTTCTGGTACCCCTTTACACCTTTACAGTGCCTTAGGCTATTCATGCCACTTTGCCACAGTCTAAGTACTTTGGAGCTCTTTTGTTGTTGTGATGATTGCTCCCTAGAAGTTTCATCAAAATTGATAATAAAACCCCAATTCTGCAGCCAAAAATAGGCTGGAAATCCTTCCCCCATTGACTTTAATGTGAATCGGAAAACGAATTCACAGATCGACATATCGGATGCGCCATACGTCCGAATGCAACAGAAATGACCCCTGACGAATACGTATCCCGAATGCAACGAAAATTTTTTGGCTGCACATCCCTAGTGAGAATGTTTTCCCTTGTCCTGGTAGTAAGACTCTTGCACAGGTAGAAGAAGGACTGTAAATGGGAAAAGATCTGCTATGGTTAAACTGATTTTTGAACTCTGCCATTAATTCGTCTGATTCACCTTCAGTAAAATATTAATTTTGGATACTCAAAATAAAGCCTCCATTGTGTTATTTGCAACTACAGCTGGTAAAATATTTACACATCTCCCAGGATAAACAGTCACAGTATCACCCCTGCCACTTAGGATTTTGAAGGAGAAATGTCTTCCCCCCATCAGCAAAGAACTCAGGCCCTGGGGATAAAGACTTGTGAGCGCTAGTATGAGTAGATCCAGTTCCAAGAAATATAAATAATAGGCAGGAGGATTGATTGTAGAATCCACAGACAAAATCTTCTGGATACAGGAATGGAACCAGAGTATGAGGACCAGAAAGTAGGACCAAGCTCTGGCAACTGACTGATAAAACTGCCTCAGTATAAATACAAATCTATACAGGAAACAAAATGGCCACTGGGGAGAAGTGAGGGGCAATGGGTTGGAAGGACTGGATATATAGCAGCTTACAGCATCACCTGTAGGCCAGAGGAGAATCCTGCAATGGATCCTTACAGAAGCTTTGTTCAGCCTTGAGAAAAGGACACCTCCATTCAGGCTGGCCAAAGGATGCATTGAGCAAGTCTGGAGACACTTCCTGATTATGCACCACTTCCAGAGGATGAAAGGAGTTCCTATATTTTATTTATTTTATTTTCATTTAAAAAATTTTCTATACCGTCGTTTAGTAATATACCATCACAACGGTTTACATTTCAGAACGAAATAGATTGGTTTGGTTTCTAAGTTATCCATGGTGTGCCAATATTTTACGGTTACATAGTTCAGTAATATACTCTAAATGAGAGATGGGTTGGGGTTACCATTTATATGATTTTGTGATGATCATATGTGTATACTGTTTCAATTTATCTGTTTGTTGGTGACTTTCAGCTGTATGTATTGTTAGTCATCGCTCTCATTGTGAAATGCTTTTTTGAAAAGCCAAGTTTTTAGTCCTTTTTTGAAAAATTTTAATTGTTTCATTAATCTCAGTTCAAGTGGTAATGTGTTCCACAATAATGGTCCGGCCAAAGATAGAGCTCTCTCTCTCACCTGGGTCAACTTTGCTGTTCTGACTGAGGGTATGGTTAGCAGTGCTTTATTGGCCGACCTGAGATTTCTTTGAGGGACATGTAATCGTAAAGCGGTGTTTAGCCAGTCGGCGTTTTCGTCATTGATTAACTTATGAATTGTGTAAAGTGTTTTGAATTGTACAGTCCTTGACTGGAGAACCTATAGAGGGAGTGAGGTCACCATAGTTTCACTTGGAGGCAGAAGGAGTAGTAATGGCAGCAGTGCAAGGTCTTCAATTTTCAGGAAAAGGCAGAGCGGAGTCAACCCTACAGGTACTGGAGCAAGGACAGAATTTCAACTTTGAATTCCTTTTTAGCCCCTCCAATAGTAACATTAGAAAGATCCAAGGTGGTCAGTTTGGAAAACTTATGGGATGCCATTACAGGCTCAGAAAACTCCTCTACAATACAAATGCAGGACTTGAACAAACAACTGCAAATATCTACTAAAAAACAGTCACAGAATAGAAACTGAAATGGATATTTCTAGATAGACTGAGGACTATTAAAGTAATCTTAAGAGTCTACAGGATAAATAAGATTGAATAGAGATAATGTTGTACTACCAGATAAACTGGAGAGACTTGAAAATATAGTTAGGCATCAAACTTTGAGGTTTATTGAGTTTCCAAAAATATCTATAGTTACTCCTATGTATAGAGAGTCCTACTGGGTCTACTAAAAGGAATAAACTAACTGTATAGGTAGAAGAGAAGCATCTTTAACTGGTGTACAGCTCCTCCCATGTGGGCTGCTGTCTTGTTTGCTTCTTACAACTATAAAAAGAACATATATTTAGAGAGGGTGTGGATTTTTTACTAGACCTTTGAGGAGGTAGATTGGAATTTTTATGCTCCTGTTTACTTCCTTCTAAATCAAAAAGGGACATCTTTTGGACCTCTAGGAGTGAGGCCTAGGTTGAAAAGAGGAAAGGGTAACTCATCTTCTCTTTTGAGAAACTGTTTGCTTCCTTTTTGGACTTTGCTTTGTAGGAAGTTTTGTCCATGCTTCTTTCACTTTTTGTTGGGTTTTTTGTTTTGTTTTTTTTTGGAAGTCTGGATTTATTTATTTTATTTTTATTTATTTAAAAGCATTTATATACCGTTTTTTTAAAAATAAATTTTTGTCAAAACGGTTTACACAGGTGAAATAAAACATAAAAATAATCAAAATAAAATAGATTTTTTAAAATATACATAAAATAATCAATAGCTACTCAGAGTGCTAGCATGAAAGACTTTTATAAATAAAAAGTGGAGCCATGGGACTTATTATTTCTGGGTAGGTGAGGAATTGTGAAATATAAGGGTTGAATTAATATTGCAGAGGTGATATGTCAATTAGAAATGTATAGAGTGAAGATTATGGAGAGTGTAAGTAGCTTTGTAAATTGTAGTTTGGGTGTTAGTAAAAGTTTAATTAGATGAGGTATTGAATGCTAGTTGAAAAAAGTGGGTTTTGAGAGATTTTTTGTTTGATCCAGCAACTAAATTCCCCTGGGCCTAAGGAATTTAGTCACTGAAGGAAGAAAGTTGATTTAGGAGTCTCTCACTCAGAGATCCAAGGACACATTGTTACGCTTGGGCTCCGGTCAGGAGTCGTGAACACCACCCAGCAGGGTGGCTCCAGGTGGAGAGAGACAGGAAGCTAGAAACAGTGTCTAGTTCCAGGCTGGGTCAGGGCAGGCGGCAAGTAGCAGTGTCTGGGTTCAGGTTGGGTCAGGGCAGGCGGCAAGTAGCAGTGTCTGGGTCCAGGCTGGGTCAGGGCAGGTGGCAAGTAGCAATGTCTGGGTCCAGGCTGGGTCAGGGCAGGCGGCAAGTAGCAGTGTCTGGGTCCAGGCTGGGTCAGGGCAGGCGGCAGAGCAAGGCAGGTCAGAAGGCCCGTAGGCCACACACACACAGAAGGCCCGTAGGCCACACACACAGCAAGCAGGGCAAGGCAGGTCAGAAGGCCCGTAGGCTACACACACACAGAAGGCCCGTAGGCCACACACAGTAAGCAGGGCAAGGCAGGTCAGAAGGCCCGTAGGCCACACACACACAGAAGGCCCGTAGGCCACACACAGTAAGCAGGGCAAGGCAGGTCAGAAGGCCCGTAGGCCACACACACACAGAAGGCCCGTAGGCCACACACAGTAAGCAGGGCAAGGCAGGTCAGAAGGCCCGTAGGCCACACACACACAGAAGGCCCGTAGGCCACACACAGTAAGCAGGGCAAGGCAGGTCATAAAGCCCGTAGGCCACACACACACACAGAAGGCCCGTAGGCCACACACAGTAAGCAGGGCAAGGCATGTCAGAAGGCCCGTAGGCCACACACACACACAGAAGGCCCGTAGGCCACACACAGTACGCAGGGCAAGGCAGGTCAGAAGGCCCATAGGCCACGCAAGGCAAGGCAAGGAATAAGGCCCGAAGGCCGCGCAAGGCAAGGAATAAGGCCCGAAGGCCATGCAAGGCAAGGAATAAAACCCGAAGGCCGCGCAAGGCAAGGCAAGGCAAGGCAAGGAATAAGGCCAGAAGGCCGCACAAGGCAAGGCAAGGAATAAGGCCCGAAGGCCGCGCAAGGCAAGGCAAGGCAAGGAATAAGGCCCGAAGGCCGCGCAAGGCAAGGGAAGGTCCAGGGACCAAATGCACAGCAAGCAAGGAAGGCTAGAGCAGGGAGCCCAAGCGAGCTCGATGCCGAAGCACTGAGGGAACTGTCAGGCAGGGTTATAAGGGACAGCCCAGAACATAGAGAGGAGAAGGGAGATGGACTGGGCCTGTCAGGAGATCCAGCTCTAGAGGGACCCCTTGTGGTGAGGCGGTTGCACAGCAGCCATAGCCGTAACAGTACCCCCCCTCAAGGCCTCCCCCTCCTCCTGGATCCCATCTGTGCAGGAGGTAATTAATAATAACGTGAGACCACTCCGGGGGTGATGCGGCAGGTTCAACTCCTTCCCGAGGCAGTAAGGCAGTCCATACCCCCACCTGGGGTGATAAGGCGGCAGGGTTAGACCCCTCCTGGGGTAGCAGAGGCGGTGCAGATTTCCATAACCCCTCCTGGGGTGACAAGGGGAACACAAACCCCACCTGGGGCAGATAAATAGTCCGTAACCCTTCTTGAGGCGACAGTAGGGCCGGTCCGGACCCTTCCAAGGTCGGCATCAGGACCGGTACAGACCCCTCCAAGGGCGGCAGCTGGACCAGTACAGCAGGCTCAGATAGTTGAGTAACAAAGTCAGTTGGCAGGCCCGGTTTGGACCCCTCCGGGGGCAGCAGCAGGACCGGTAAGGACCCCTCTCGGGGAGGCAGCTGGACCGGTATGGACCCCTCCCGGGGCGGCAGCTGGACCGGTACAGCAGGCTCACATAGTTGAGTAACAAAGACTGTTGGCAGGCCCGGTTCGGACCCCTCCGGGGGCGGCAGCAGGGCTGGCTCGAGCCCTTCCAGGGGCGGCAGCAGGACCGGCTCGGACCCCTCCGAGGACGGCAGCAGGACCGGCTCGGCAGGCTCAGATGGCTGAGTCAGAAAGTCTGTCAGTAGGACCGGTTCGGACCCCTCCAGGGGCGGCAGCAGGACCGGTTCGAGCCCCTCCAGGGGCGGCAGCAGGACCGGATCAGCAGGCTCAGATGGCTGAGTCAGAAAGTCTGTCAGCAGGACCGGTGCGGACCCCTCCGAGGACGGCAGCAGGGCCAGTTCGGACCCCTCCGAGGACGGCAGCAGGGCCGGTTCAGCAGGCTCAGATGGCTGAGTCAGAAAGTCTGTCAGTAGGACCGGTTCGGACCCCTCCAGGGGTGGCAGCAGGACCGGTTCGAGCCCCTCCAGGGGCGGCAGCAGGACCAGATCAGCAGGCTCAGATGGCTGAGTCAGAAAGTCTGTCAGTAGGACCTGTTCGGACCCCTCCAGGGGTGGCAGCAGGACCGGTTCGAGCCCCTCCAGGGGCGGCAGTAGGACCGGTTCGAGCCCCTCCAGGGGCGGCAGCAGGACTGGATCAGCAGGCTCAGATGGCTGAGTCAAAAAGTCTGTCAGCAGGACCGGTGCGGACCCCTCCGAGGACGGCAGCAGGGCCAGTTTGGACCCCTCCGAGGACGGCAGCAGGGCCGGTTTAGCAGGCTCAGATGGTTGAGTCAGAAAGTCTGTCAGTAGGACTGGTTCGGACCCCTCCAGGGGCGGCAGCAGGACCGGTTCGAGCCCCTCCAGGGGCGGCAGCAGGGCCGGTTCGGACCCCTCCGGGGATGACAGCAGGACCGGTTCAGCAGACTCAGGCTCTTCTCGGGTAGTGCAGGAGACTCGGACCCCTCTTGGGGCGAAACAGCAGACCCAGACTCTTCTTGGGGTTGTGCAGCAGGTTCAGATGGCAGAGTAGCAAGGTTAGAAGTAGTGTGCATGGAAGACACAGATTGTACTGCTGTGGTCTTGATACCTCGAGCCAAAGTCTGACGCTCCTGATTTTGTTTCTGGAGGAACAGTTTAGAGAAGGCACAGGCAGTTCTAGGACGTCTAGGGAAGGTGCTCGTTAGTGTCCACTTGGCGGCTGCGGGAAGCAGAGCCCTGCTAGAGTTAATTACTTCCCTCTGCTTCTGTTTCTGGTGCTCTAGCGTGGAAGTTATCAAAGGCTTCTTAACCCGGTGAGTTCTGAGATTTTCAGAGCAAGTTTTTTCCAAAGTGTCCAGAGATGAAGTGCTAGAATGCTTAATCCATAAACTGTTACATGAAATAATGTTGTTAACTGGGCCAGAAGCTGAACGCACGGTAGTAGAGCTGACTGTTCTCCCTAATGAAGCAGCTGGTCCTGTAGCTGAACAACTGGGGCACGGTTTACCTGGTGGTAATAGGCTGGGAATACATGAACATTTCCACCATCCTGGCTTTGGAGTAGAACAGTTTAAACACTCTTGGTAGACAGAGACATTTCTCTTATTGCAGTTACTGCATGTCCAGTGTTCCTGACCAGCAAGTTGACAGGCTAGGCAGTTCTGATAGCTTGGGTAATTCAAGGTCTGACAGGAATTGCAGGTATAAAACTTTGAAGAAGGAGGCATCTTGTAATAGTGAAAAAGTTGACTCACCGGTTTAGCACACAGACCTATCTCTTCCCCTGGAAATTTGGTGGCTTCGGCATACTGTTACGCTTGGGCTCCGGTCAGGAGTCGTGAACACCACCCAGCAGGGTGGCTCCAGGTGGAGAGAGACAGGAAGCTAGAAACAGTGTCTAGTTCCAGGCTGGGTCAGGGCAGGCGGCAAGTAGCAGTGTCTGGGTTCAGGCTGGGTCAGGGCAGGCGGCAAGTAGCAGTGTCTGGGTCCAGGCTGGGTCAGGGCAGGCGGCAAGTAGCAATGTCTGGGTCCAGGCTGGGTCAGGGCAGGCGGCAAGTAGCAGTGTCTGGGTCCAGGCTGGGTCAGGGCAGGCGGCAGAGCAAGGCAGGTCAGAAGGCCCGTAGGCCACACACACACAGAAGGCCCGTAGGCCACACACACAGCAAGCAGGGCAAGGCAGGTCAGAAGGCCCGTAGGCCACACACACACAGAAGGCCCGTAGGCCACACACAGTAAGCAGGGCAAGGCAGGTCAGAAGGCCCGTAGGCCACACACACACACAGAAGGCCCGTAGGCCACACACAGTAAGCAGGGCAAGGCAGGTCAGAAGGCCCGTAGGCCACACACACACAGAAGGCCCGTAGGCCACACACAGTAAGCAGGGCAAGGCAGGTCAGAAGGCCCGTAGGCCACACACACACAGAAGGCCCGTAGGCCACACACAGTAAGCAGGGCAAGGCAGGTCAGAAGGCCCGTAGGCCACACACACACACAGAAGGCCCGTAGGCCACACACAGTAAGCAGGGCAAGGCAGGTCAGAAGGCCCGTAGGCCACACACACACACAGAAGGCCTGAAGGCCACACACAGTAAGCAGGGCAAGGCAGGTCAGAAGGCCCGTAGGCCACACACACACAGAAGGCCCGTAGGCCACACACAGTACGCAGGGCAAGGCAGGTCAGAAGGCCCATAGGCCACGCAAGGCAAGGCAAGGAATAAGGCCCGAAGGCCGCGCAAGGCAAGGCAAGGCAAGGCAAGGCAAGGAATAAGGCCCGAAGGCCGCGCAAGGCAAGGAATAAGGCCCGAAGGCCGCGCAAGGGAAGGCAAGGCAAGGAATAAGGCCCGAAGGTCGCGCAAGGCAAGGCAAGGAATAAGGCCCGAAGGCCGCGCAAGGCAAAGCAAGGCAAGGCAAGGAATAAGGCCCGAAGGCCGCGCAAGGCAAGGGAAGGTCCAGGGACCAAATGCACAGCAAGCAAGGAAGGCTAGAGCAGGGAGCCCAAGCGAGCTCGATGCCGAAGCACTGAGGGAACTGTCAGGCAGGGTTATAAGTGACAGCCCAGAACATAGAGAGGAGAAGGGAGATGGACTGGGCCTGTCAGGAGATCCAGCTCTAGAGGGACCCCTTGTGGTGAGGCGGTTGCACAGCAGCCATAGCCGTAACACACATCCAAGGTCAATCTGAGGAATGGATTCCCATGCATTCCTGAGTGGAAGAAGAAAGTGTGAGAAAAGGAGGATTGTAGCACTTATCCGGTCCTGACCACCACATCTCACCAGGATAGATTGGAGGAAGCTGGATAAGGAGTAGTCATCTAAATCAAGATATGACAAGTGGGATTGTATTGTTTGCCATCTAAAATTAGTGAAGAATCCTGTTCTACCAATTCTGGGATGGAGCTCCATAACTACCCCTGCAATTGGAAAGGGATGAGGAAACAGAAGACTAAAGTAAAACATCAATAAACAGTCACAGATTAGAACTGAATTGTGTAATGGATTTCATGTAATAAAGATGTGTATATTGTCATTCACTTCATTTCTACACTAATTATGAATAAAGATGTTGGAACCACATTATCAACCAGCGTGATAATTACTGTACATTTTAAAAACATTTATACAACATTCAGGGCTCTGGAGATCAGTCTCCCCCCCCCCCCCCCCCCCGTCACCCCCATGGCATCCTGGAAATTAGAGAGACTTAAGGACAATATAGAACCTAAGTACCTTAAACTCTTGGAAAAGAGGTTGGCCACACTATTCCCTCTAAGCTGCGCACATGAGCAGTCACATGCAACTTTTCTCTTGGTCATGAACAGCTTTTACCCCCTCCCTCTCTCAGGGCCATGGTGGAGTCCATCCCTACCACAGCCCGAAGAAAAGAAGAGGTTCCAAAACTCTGGGTGCTCCTCCTTCCTGCCTGTGCGGCCCCAGATGAAAAACGTTGCCAGAGTCATGCGGGCATGAAGGAGGAGGAGCATCAGCCCATGTGCAGAAAAGGAGCAGTGTCTGTGGCAGGGCAGCCATGGATCCTATCTCATGGCAGCCCAAGAAGAGGAGGCCCAGAGGGGAGAGGGAGGCTGAGGCCCTGTAAAGAGAAAGACTGTTGAGAGCTTTGTGTATGTGAGAGACAGCATGTGAGAGTGGGAGCCAGTGTGTATGGTGAGAGAGAGCGAGATAGCATGCAAGAGCCTGTGTGTGAGACAGAATATAAGAGTGGGAACCTGTGTGTGAGAGAGCATGTGTGTGTGTGTGTGTGCGGGAGAGTATGTGAAAATGAGATCCAGAGTGTGTGTTTGAGGGAGGAAGGGAAGAAACAGATGGAGAGAGAAGAAACAAAAAGAAAGAACATAGACCTTGTAAAAGGAATTGAAAAAAGACTGAGAAAGGGAACATGAACAAAAAAAGTCTAGAATGAACCAATTAGAGAAAATAATAGACAAAGGTAAAAAAAAAATTATTTTGAATATTTAGTGATTGGCATATATTATCTTTGGGAATGCGCATTACATATTTGTATTTTGTTCTTTCTTCAGTATTCCACTGGTCAGAGTTTGGCTTCTTGGGATTTCCATTTTATTTTTGTCTGCATGTTTCTGTTTCTAATGTGCAGTCCCTTATTCTGTATTAGAAAAGGGTCTGTCTGTGTTCTACATGTGTAACTGAGGTACAGTATATCTACTGGCATGTATTTATTTATTTAAGACTTTTTATATACTGTCTTTAACAAATAAATTTGAACAAAAATGGTTTATGACAAAAATTATAAATACTAAACTTTCATAAAGTGAAAGTAAAAATAAAGTATGAATAAAAGTATGAATAAAAGTATGAATAAAATTACATAGTAACATATCAATATCAATATTACTAATATCTTTATACCTAAAGATATTAAAATAAACTTAAGTTAACTTTACATTTAAAAAACATAAAAGACAGAAAAAAATAGGAAGAATAAAAGTCATATAAGCACAGCAGAATAAAACAAGGAAAACTGCCTGGTCTCTTAGTCAGTGGTTCTGAATGCTTTTCTAAAGGGATATGTTTTTAATGATTTTTTTGAAATCCTTACTATTTGAGATTTGGCGTAGGGCATTAGGAGGGCATTCCAATGTATAGGCCCTGCTACAGAAAAAGCTCTTTGACGGGTAACATTTAGCCTTGCTAATCTGACAGAAGGAATGTCCAAAAGGCTCATATTTGAGGATCAAAGCTCTCTAGAGGGTTTGTATATTCTCAAAATAGAGCAAAACCAGGAAGAGTTAGGGTAATTTAATAATGAGTGAATTATAGTCAGTATTTTGTTCAAAATTCGATATTTGATAGGCAGCCAATGCAGTTTACATAAAATTGGAGTAATGTGCTGTTTTAAAGGCATACCTGTAAGAATATGAGCTGCATTATTTTGTATTAACTGTAGCGGTTTAATTGTTGACTCTGGTAAACCTAAATACAAACCGTTACAGTAATCAAGACCTGAAAATACTAATGACTGAAGGACCAGAAGAAAATCTTGAGCATACAGTAATGGTTTTAAATGTTTTAGTAAGTGTAGTTTGCAAAAAGCATTTTTAACAGTTTTATAAATGTGACAAGACAGAGAGAGGTTTGAATCCAATGTGACGCCCAAACTACGTGCTTGCTTAGTGATTGGGATATGTTCATTATCTATCATAATATGCGACGGTGGACTATTGATTGGGTTCTCAACGAAGCTAAGAAGCACAACTTCTGTTTTTTTTCGCATTTAGTTTTAGACGGCTATGAGCCATCCATTTTTCTATAGTTTTGATGTAGATTTGCACCATAGAAAGTGTTTCAGACCAGGAGGATTTGTATGGGACGAAAAGTTGCATATCGTCCGCATATATTTTGAAATGGAATATGTAGAGCCAGATTTTCGAACCTACACCCAATTTTATAACGTGCGCAGCTGTGCACATGTTATAAAATCCGGGGTTGGCGCGCGCAAGGGGGTGCACACTTGTGCACCTTGCACGCACCAAAACCTAGGAGAGCCCCAATGGCTTTCCCCATTCCCACCGAGGCCGCTCTGAAAGTGGCCTCGGAGGGAACTTTCCTATCGCTCCA
Source organism: Rhinatrema bivittatum (assembly GCF_901001135.1). Classification (NCBI taxonomy): domain Eukaryota; kingdom Metazoa; phylum Chordata; class Amphibia; order Gymnophiona; family Rhinatrematidae; genus Rhinatrema; species Rhinatrema bivittatum. The sequence goes on along the minus strand of NC_042624.1, from coordinate 34,275,614 downwards.
CCTCACCTTCCCCTCCCTTCCCATATCTAACCCGCTTCCCAGCCCTACCTAAATCCCCCCTACCTTTATTATTTAAGTTGCGCTTGCCTCTGGGCAGGCGTAGGTTGCGTTTACTGGCCAAGTGCCAGCGCACAATCCCACGGCCTAGCAGGCCTTCAGAGGCCTCTGGTCGCGCCCCTGCCATGCCCTTTTTTCAAGCCCCAGGACATACGTGCATCGCCGAGCCTATGCAAAATAGGCTCGGAGTGCAAGGGGGGGGGGGGGGGGTTTAAAAGGGTTACGCGCGTAACCCTTTTAAAATCCGCCCCTTAATGCAGAAAGAATATTACATAAAGGAGATAAGTAGATGTTGAACAATATTGGGGAAAGTGATGAGCCTTGGGGGACCCCTGTCAGCATTGGATACGAGAACGATGAGTAAGGTCCAATATTAATCTGACAAGAACTATCGGAGAGAAAACTACAGAACCATTCTAGTACAGTAGGTTCGATTCCTATGGATTGCAAACTAGACAATAGAATTTTGTGGTCTAGCGTATCGAACGCTGCAGATATGTCTAAAAAAATCAGTATAAAGTCTGTGTTAGAGTCAAACTCCCTAAAATAGGAGTCAAAAGAGGACAATAGAAGAGTTTCTGTTGAATGTCCTTTTCGAAAACCATGTTGGTTCGGATGCAATATTTCATGGTTAGTAAGATAATCATTTAGTTGATGCAAGATCACTGACTCTAAGGTTTAAGATAAGGAGGTCAAGGAGGCTATTGGTCTGAGATTTGAAAACTCAGTGAAGGCAGAAGTTTTGGTTTTTTGTATCGGTAGTATTGACGTTTCTTTTAAACAATCTAGGAACACCCCTGATTTCAGGGATTGATCTATCATATTACAAATGTGTTCTGAACAAATTTCTGTTAAACCTTTGAAAATTATCCCAGGACATGGGTTCAATGGAGAATTTGATATTTTTTTTATTTATAATCTGTTTTATAACAGCATTCATGGTTTTTTCAAAGGACAACCATTTATATACTGATGTTTGTTCTTTATAATTTGGATAGGATAGATGCAAAAATTCTTGAGTTATTTTGACTACCTTACTTTGAAAGTGTACTGAAATTTGATTAAACATGTCATTATCAACATTTTGATTTTTATTTTGTGCAGGTGTAGTTAAGGATTTAACTATATTAAATAGTATAGCTGGATTATTTTTTGCAAGTAAAATTTTATTTGCAAAGAACTTTTTTTTTCTTTATTTACTTCTTTTTTATATATCCTTAGTAAACAGTAATAGGAGTTTTTTGTGATGTTATTTTTATTTTTCTGGCATGCGCGTTCCTTCCTCCTAAGTATAGCTTTAAGTTGACGTAACTTACTGGTGTACCATGATTTACTGATTTTATTGTTACGGTTCACGGGCGCAGCGCCCACGACCCACGCCTGTGGTGGCAGACCCCGATGGGACCCCCCTATTGGCTCTGACGCTCCTCTTCATGCTCCACACCGCGGAAGGCCTCCCAGAGGCTGCCACATGGCCGCCAATGCTGTCCTGCTTCCCTCAGAAAGGGCTCCTCCTTGACATGCACGGGAAACTCTACCCCTTTAAGGGGCAGTGACATGACAGAGGATGATCTCATAAAGGAGGGAGTATTTACACCTGGTAGCTGCTGTGGAGAGCTGCCTTAGCAACAGGTTGTCTCTCCTGAAAGTTCAGTTGCTGTTCCTGCTCTGTGCCTTGTTCCTGATCCTGTATCCGATCCTTGGCTTGGTTCCTCGGTTTGACCTCAGCTTCGTCTCCTGACTTCCTTCTTGTCTGCAGCCTGCCTTGAACCTCTGGACTGTCATTGACTCTTCTTGTCTTCCACCTGTCATGACTTGGAATGCTCACTACTTATCTTGTCTCCAAGAGATCTCCTAAGTCCTGCCGGCCCTGTCAGTACCTAAGGACTCAATCCACAGGGAACGAGGGCTGGTATAGGTGAAGGCCCTGTCAGGTCTCCTGGTCTTGATCCACCTCCCAGCTATGAGCATCGCTGCAGGCCTTCCTGCAGTAATTACATCTCTCACTCTAGCCGGCCCAAGGGTCCACAAACTCAACATTTATTCCTAACGGGAATTAGTTTCATGGGAGCAATCTGATCTAAAGTCTCCGTTAAGGTCTGGTTCCAATGTTCTACAGATTTATTTATGTCTTTATTTATGGCAACAGAGGGATAGGTAAGTTTGGGGCCAATATATTGAAAATGTCTTCTATTTTAACAAATTTCCTTTTCTTTGTGTAAATAGTAGTATTCTTATTGTTTTTGGTTTCTATGAAATCAATTGACATAGTTATCATGTAATGGTCTGACCAGGGGATTGGTTGAATTGAATATTTTTCTAATGGTATAGATATGTAGGAATGGTTGAAGAACAATAAGTCTAGGGTTTTTCCTCACAAATGTGTCGGATCCTTAATTAACTGTTGCCAGCCTAGACCTGCCATAGCGTCTAATAAAGTGGTAGTAACATTGGAAGGATTTGGCATGTTTACATGCACATTAAAGTCCCCTAGCATAATTGTTTCTTCTAGATTTAATGGTAAAGATGTGATAATTTCCAGAAAAGATGATATGTTAGATAGTAATGTTTTAGGAGGACAGTATAATAACACTAAGTTTAGTGATGTCATAGTTATAAGTAGAACTTCAAAAGGATCCGTATCCGTGCATGGTTTCAATATAGGGCAAAGGGTGGATTTAATTATTGCTAGAACTCCTCCTCCTCTCCACTTTAACCTAGATACAGAAAAAGCACTATATTCTGGAGGGCATATACTATTTATAATCACTGTATCTGTCTCTGTTAACCATGATTCCGTGATTAACATAAGGTCGGGTTTTTTGTCATTAATTAGATCAGCAATAATAGGTGTTTTTTGTCGTATAGATTCAGCATTACAATAGAGAATAGATAAAGATGAAAGTAGTAATGTAGCAGTAGCTAAAACAGGTGATATTTTAGTGAGAAAATTCCTTGAAACGTCTTTTGATACATATTTTCTTTTATCACAGTAGCATGGCGACTTACTGTAGTTCCCTTTACCCATGATGGTAGTGATGTCCATATTTTTCCGAAGGAAAATCTGTAATTGTAATGCAGGTTCTAACGAAGAGGCTTTGTAGCATATGGCTTGTTCTGTTAACCCCAGTAGATGGTGCTGTTGTGGTAGCGAGCTGGGGTGGACCCTTGGGCCGGCCTGATAGAACTGGGGGTTTTGTTGTGGACAGGCCGGGAGGCGGAACCAAGCTGAAGCACCGAAGACCACTTCACCCTGGAAGTCTTAGATCCCCCCAGGAGGAGCCCGTAGGGATCTGGACCACTGGGACTTAGGAGATCATGGCAGATGGGAAGCAGCAGCAAAGGTTTCACCCTGGAAGTCCTAGATCCCCCCAGGAGGAGCCCGTAGGGATCTGGACTGCTGGGACTTAGGAGACAACGAGAGATGAGACGAGAAGGAGGTCCGAGGGTCGAGGCAGGCGGCAGGCAAGGCAGGTCAGAAGCGAGCTGAAGTAAAGAACCAGGAAGTCACTGAAGCAAGGAACAGCCGGAGCTGAAGCCGGGGCAGGAGTACCGGGAGGACCAGAGGTCAAGGCAGGAACAGCGAGGTCAGCAGGAACAGTGAGGTCAGCAGGAACAGAAGGCAACTAGACACTCCGAAGAGGAACCTCGTTGCAAGGCGTTGTTTGGGAGTCAGACGCCGGCTTAAGTACTGTGCCGGCGTCTGACGTCATCCAGGGGCGGTCCAGCACTTCCGGGTGCTGGACTATTAAATGCTCTGCCCTCACATAGCAGCATGGGGGCGGAGCCAGCGTCGGGCCTCGGGAGACGCTGCAGCCATGCGGCCTAGTAGGCCTGAAGCGCGGCGATTCCGGCTGCGGACCGGACCGGAGCGGGGGTAAGTGGGCACGGACCCGATCGCGAGGGAGGCGATCGGGACCGCAATAGGTGCATTAGTATTCTAGGGTAGGGTATAATATTTGCATTGCTGCCATGTCATACATAAGTCTGTTGCTGTTTGAGTCCTGAGATAGTACTGGTATCTTATGGCAAGGTTCTAGGTATCTTTTTTTTTTTTTAAGGGGTTTGTTACTTCTCAAAGTGTTTGGCACTGAAGGATTCACAGTTACTGAGATGAGTGTGTGTGGAAGAGGAGGAGAATTGAGTAAATGTACATATGCATGAGAATCTGGGGAATGAAATGGAATGAGAGTGAGTGTGTGTGTTTTGTGAGAATGAGCATGGGATGTGTGAGAAAGAGTATGAGAGTGAATAAACAATTATGTCAGAGAGAGAGAGAGAGTGTGTGTGTGTGTGTGTGTGTGTGTGTGTGTGCATGTGACAAAGTTTGTGGTGTGCATGCTGCTACCAATGTCCCCTCTAAGGGCTGGGTTGCCGTGAGCCTAAAATTAATAGGCTTTTTACATTACAGAAAGTAGTGCTGACAGGGGAATGAAATCAACAATTTTTGCTCACAAGCAAACATTTTTGCTCATGGCAACCCAATCCTTAGAGGAAACACTGGTTGGTTTTGCCTCTTTTTATAAAAAGGAAGTGGAAGATGTTCAGATTGAGAGTTCTCAGCTCTCATTTGATTTTTATAATTTGACACAGATTATAAAATGGGGAGAAGTGAAACAAATTTCAGCTACCTTAACAGTTATCTTTATTTTAGATCCAGACAAAGATTGGATCCACTGGTGAGTTTTTTTATTTTTGAATTGTAAAATAAGTGCTTTCAGGACACGGCCAAGGCTAGGAAGGAAAAGCTGAAACAGTTTCTCTCATTAAGACCAACACTGTTGCAGATTGGGGGCTTCCTTTGACTTAATTTTTCTTGCAAGTGTACAGTGAAATATTCTCAAGTATATTTTTTATAATCCTTCTCATCTTAAACATTCCTCAATAGAAAAGTAAAATCTGATCCTCTAGCTATTTCATCACCTGTTACTAAGCCTTCTAGTAATTCTTGAAGTCCTCTTATTTAGTAAAGTGATTTGTCTCTTTGTTTTCTTTTCTATTGGATATAAATTTGATGGAAGTGTTATTTCATCGATTTATTTATTTAATTAATTTATATTCTGCTGATCTACAATCCTCAGCAGGATCCATCAGCACATACAGTTAAAACATGACAAGGCAAAACATTATCAGCAATAGAAAACAAATAAATACAACAGAAAAATTAATACAAGCACAACATTAGCAACAGAAAACCACTAGAGAGTTCACAACAAGCAGAAAATACTGTCTACTATATGCCATAGAGAACATAGAAACATAGAAACATATAGAAACATAGAAATGACGGCAGAAGAAGACCAAATGGCCCATCTAGTCTGCCCAGCAAGCTTCACACATATTTTCTCTCATACTTATCTGTTTCTCTTAGCTCTTGGTTCTATTTCCCTTCCATCCCCACCTTTAATGTAGAGAGCAGTGATGGAGCTGCATCCAAGTGAAATATCTAGCTTGATTAGTTTGGGGTAGTAGCCGCCGCAATAAGCAAGCTGCACCCATGCTTATTTGTTTTACCCAGACTATGTTATTAGCCCTTATTGGTTGTTTTTCTTCTCCCCTGCCGTTGAAGCAGGGAGCTATGCTGGATATGCATGACGTATAAGTCTTCTCCCATGCCGTTGAAGCATAGAGCCATGCTGGATGTGCATCGAAAGTGAAGTATCAGGCCCATTTGGTTTGGGGTAGTAACCGCCGTAACAAGCCAGCTACTCCCCGCTTTGTGAGTGCGAACCCTCTTTTCTTCTCCCCTGCCGTTGAAGCAGAGAGCTCTGCTGGAAGTGTGAAGTATCAGTTTTTCTTCTCCCCTGCCGTTGAATCAGAGAACTATGCTGTATATGCATTGAAAGTGAAGTATCAGGCTTATTTGATTTGGGGTAGTAACCGCCGTAACAAGCCAGCTACTCCCCTCTTTGTGAGTGTGAATCCTTTTTTCCACATTTCCTCTTGCTGTTGAAGCTTAGAGCGATGTTGGAGTCAAGCCTGTGTATGTTTATTTAATAAGGGTATTGACTCCAGGCAGTAGCCATCATTCTGGCGAGTCACCCACTCTTCATTGGCAGCCTCTTGACTTTATGGATCCACAGTGTTTATCCCACGCCCCTTTGAAGTCCTTCACAGTTCTGGTCTTCACCACATCCTCCGGAAGGGCATTCCAGGCATCCACCACCCTCTCCGTGAAGAAATACTTCCTGACATTGGTTCTGAATCTTCCTCCCTGGAGCTTCAAATCGTGACCCCTGGTTCTGCTGATTTTTTTCCTTAGGAAAAGGTTTGTCGTTGTCTTTTGATCATTAACACCTTTCAAGTATCTGAAAGTCTGTATCATATCACCTCTGCTCCTCCTTTCCTCCAGGGTGTACATATTTAGATTCTTCAATCTCTCCTCGTACGTCATCCGATGAAGATCCTCCACCTTCCTGGTCGCCCTTCTCTGTACCGCCTCCATCTTGTCTTTGTCTTTTTGAAGGTACGGTCTCCAGAACTGAACACAGTACTCCAGGTGAGGCCTCACCAAGGACCTGTACAAGGGAATAATCACTTCCCTTTTCTTACTCGATATTCCTCTCTCTATGCAGCCCAGCATTCTTCTGGCTTTAGCTATCGCCTTGTCGCATTGTTTCGCCGACTTCAGATCATTAGACACCATCACCCCAAGGTCCCTCTCCTGCTCCGTGCACATCAGCCTTTCCCCCCCCATCGAATACAGTTCATTTGGATTTCCACTCCCCATATGCATGACTTTGCACTTCTTGGCATTGAATCTCAGCTGCCATATCTTCGACCACTCTTCCAGTTTCCTTAGATCCCGTCTCATTCTCTCCACTCCTTCCGGCGTGTCCACTCTGTTGCAGATCTTAGTGTCATCCGCAAAAAGACAAACCTTACCTTCTATCCCGTCCGCAATGTCGCTCACAAAGATATTGAACAGGACCGGTCCCAACACCGATCCTTGCGGTACACCACTTAAAACCGCTCTCTCTTCAGAGAAGGTTCCAAGTGTGTTTTCAGCAATTTCCTAAAACAAAGTAAGTTGTACCCTAATCTCATCAGGCAAATTATTCCACAGACGAAGGGCAGCAAGGAAAAACATTTTAGTTTGGGCACAGCAAGTTTAATGGACTTATGAGATGACATCTCCAAGAGATTTTGCAAAGTAGAACGCAATGCCCTTACAGGGTGATACTTTTGAAAAGCAGAAACAACACATTGTGCGAGCCGTGGGTGGGCAGGGGCGGGAGCCGAATGGAACAGTGGCTATTAGGCACTATCCCGGGGAAGCGCATGCCAGCAACTGGCCGGTGCGCGGTACTTACTTCTCCTACAAAGAGGAAGTTAGTAGTGAAACAAAAAAAAGAAAAGGGTAGATAGGGTTAGTTTAGGGGTTGGGGAGGAGAGGGGAAAAGGGAGGGTAGTTAGGGGTATAGGAAAGTTCCCATCCAGTCCGCTCCTTAATTGGAACAGACTGGGAGGGAACTGGGCAAAGGCCCGATCACGTTGCTGTGCATACTTTGCAAAATTCTCCCCCCCCGTGCGCACAGCGCATACAGATTATAAAATTGTCATGCATGTGCGTGCTGATATTGTATTTTATAACATGCATGCGGTGACGCCCCTCCATGCAAGCCCCAGGACTTAAGCGCGTCCCGGGGCTTGCGCGCGCCGCCGAGCCTATGCAAAATAGGCTCGGCGCGTGCAGGGGGGGTTTGGGGTAGGTTTTCAGGGGGTACGTGCGTACCCCTTTGAAAATCTACCCCAGTGATTGTGAGTGAGTGTGAGTAAGAGTGAATATGATCCAGAGACGGAGATAGCTGGGAAGAAAAAGGAAAGAACGTTTACATCATTTGCAACCCTCCTCCCACGACCCATAACATGCACTGAAAGTAGGCGGAAAGGGCCAAGAACCATTTCTAGGCATTTATTATTTCCCATTACAATTAGTGCATGCTGTTTGAACCCCAGACCTGTGGGAAATGTACTAATCACTGTAACATTTAAATATCAATCTCTCACCTAATTTCTATACCCATGACCTCATTTTAGATGGGAAAATCATCAGGTGAGACTAAGGCCCCAAATTCCATCACCAGATGTCACCCAAACAGGTGTTTTCCAATGAGATTGACAGTAACTGGCAAGCAAATTTTATATACAGTACATATAGTACTAGTAAAAGCCCATCCAAGAATGGGGAAATACAGAGAAGTGTGAGACATGCTTAATTGAGATGTGTGGTAGTAAAGAGTGCATGCTCAGCTCAGGTTTATTGTGTGATAGTAGGGAGTAGATTGACTATTCACAGAGAGAGGAGTGGAGCTGGAGACTCAGTCAGAGAAGAGCACAGCTCAATTGTCCACATGTGGTAGTAGAGAGTGGTTTGAACAATACACAGGGAGGGGGGCAGAGCTGGAGAGTGGGGTGGAGTTTAAGGGTACAGGGAAAGAGAGGGGTGGGGCTCGATTCCCATTCAGAGACAGAGGGGGGAAGCTGGAGGAGGTCGACTTGAATACCAGCAATACAGGTGCAGGGCAACTTTTCTCTCTATTATAATTTGATATAAATAAATATTGTTTACCAGCTGACTAAGCAGTAAAGTATCTTGAAGTGCAGCTGGCCAATTGATTTGCCAGCATATTCAATCAGCATACAATTTCCTATTCTTCACTCCTAGTGAATTATAATTAGTAAAAATCTGCTACAATGGTTGAATTAATTTTCAGTTTGATTTGTTTTTTTTTCTTTTTAGCAAGTGGCCTTATTATGGGAAGGGCAAGCATGGGCATATGCTTCATGGAATTTCCCCTTGAAAAATGCCACAGGGTGCCAGTGCCCAGGAATTCCTTACCTCCAGGGGTAAAGAATGTGCACCTTACCCCACTCCCGGCAACACTCCTTTTTCCCATAGGAGAAAGCACGTGCGCACGCTGTGGACAGCGTACTACTTTTCCCTGCAGAGAAGGAAAGGCAATGCTCGGGGGGAGGGGGATCCCCCTACAGGTAAATACTGTTTACCCAGAGAAATCCATTTGCAAATTTCTCCCTTGCTATTTATACAGGAAATACATACACAGAAAAATGTGATTTTTTTACATATTATTTTGCATCTGATATTCATAGTTTAAGCAGGATTAGAGTAAATATGAATTGAGGCTGGGGGTGCCACTATACCAAATCTTTCAGCAATTGGTATACTAATACCTCCAGCCTCAAATTCTCTGTTTATGTGTTTGTGCCTCTGGGTGTGTGCGTGTGTGTGCATGTACGTGTCCGGTGGTGATGGCAACATAAATACGAACTGAAAATAAAATATAGATCTTTCTGCCATTTGAGCAATGTTAATCAGCCGCCTGAAAACTGCCCTCCCACAAAGTGCAGTCTGTTAGCCACAGCAAGAGTAGGCAGATCGAGGGAGGAAAACAACATGCATGGATTGCATTTTCAAACCTATATGTGCTAAGTGCTAACATCCGCCGGAGCAAGTTTCCAAGAAAAACTAGGCATGTATTTTTGCTTTAAACCTTGATGTAAAGTATGCAGGATAAAAATACCTATGGACTCTGTCCCAATGCAGACAGTTTGAAAATTAACCCTTATGGGATGAATATCTGTAAAACTGGCTCCAGTGACTGTCATGCAGAGGGACTTGGGTTTGATTCCCGCCTCTGGCCTTCTGCTCCTCGTGTTTCTCTAGAGCTGGGGGATGTTCCAGAGGCAGCATTCACAGCCCTGGGGGATGAAGGAGTCATGCAATAGTGGTAGCTACAGGCTAGATTTAGGATCCATGATTGCAGGGGGAGGAAGGACTGTCACTGCAATGACTGGGCTAAGAGAGCTGGGACGCACCACAATCCAAAGCTTGTTCTGATTGAGCTAGAAAACCACAGGAGCAGGAGAAACCTGTCACAGCTTAAACAAAAAACGATGAATATGTGCATATTTTATTATGCGTTTCCTCCTATAATTTCTCTATGACAAATATGGCCAATAGAGACTTCCCCATGAGTTCAAAAGGGGTCTAATGTTAAAGGTGTACAGATACAAAATGAGACAAACTTATAGGAAAGCTTACTTGTGCCCAGCACCACATATTTCAATTTATCTGACCTATCTCACAGCTTGTTCTGGTTTAGATTAAATGTAAAGCAGTCTCCTCATTCCTGGACTGAATGCATAGAAATGAAAAACAAGAAAAAAATCAAATGAACACAGCTGTAAGCGTGTGCACACAGTGCTGCTCTCAGGCATCAGCAAGCAATCCAGTAAAAGTGGTGTCTGTCTAACATCCAGGCGTGTTGAATGCTCAAGGGTGGCCAAGCTTAAGCACAGCTTCATAGAAATAGAAAACAGAAGAGGGAATTGCTTTTCTGCACTGGATTTCACAGACTGCACTGTAGCTTGTTTGTTTTCAGTATTTGCAGAAGAGCTGCTTGCTTCTCTTGGTTATGATTCTTGAATCGTATCTTTGAGAGGGGCTCAACAAAGTTTCCGATGTCTTCCAGAGCTGTCGTACTCCAAAATTTCCTAGCACGCTCAGGCATGACTTTGAGTCTGATAGGTTTAAACTAGACTGACTACAAAAAAGAGCCTCCGAGGACCTAGATAGCAGGCCATATGTGAAATCAAATAGGCATGCCATTAGCATCAGCTGTGAACATATTGAACAATTGGAACTGAAAATAAAGCACTCAACGACCAACTGTTATAATCTGTAAATAGTCACTCTCATTGCTATGGTTTCCAACAATGCTCAGAGATGGAGAGAGCTGCTCATTAGAGCTGCATTGTCCTTCTCTCAGTATAGGTAATGTTGCTTTTGTGCGCAGAAAATTTTAGAGTTGCTAAAAATTGATGCAAGCATAGTTTTTATGCAGGTATTTTGTGTTAAACTGACTTTTACAGGTTGTATCAAAATAACAAGTTGGAAATGACAAAATATTAAGAAAATATTTGGGAAGCAGGAAAATGTACTACCTTTGCCCTTACCATATGACAGGGCAAAGGTAGTGCCGGCGCCATTTTGGTTCCTGTCACCCGACGTCACGAGTGCAGGAGATCGCTCCCGGAACCCCGCTGGACTCCCAGGGACTTTTGGCCAGCTTGGGGGGGCCTCCTGACCCCCACAAGACTTGCCAAAAGTCCAGCGGGGGTCCGGGAGCGACCTCCTGCACTTGGGCCGTATTGCCAATATTCAAAATGGCGCCGGCGCTACTTTTGCCCTCACTATGTCATAGTGTCGTATGAGGTACTGAGGTGTTTCCGAAAACCATATTGTGTGGGTGGAAGGATATTGTATTTTTCTAGGTAGTCAGCTAGTCGGGAGTTTACCAGCTTTTCCAGGACTTTGAAAAAGTCCAGCGGGGGTCCGGAAGCGATCTCCTGCACTCGGGCCGTATTGCCAATATTCAAAATGGCGCCGGCGCTACTTTTGCCCTCACTATGTCATAGTGTCGTATGACATAGTGAGGGCAAAGGTAGCGCCGGCGCCATTTTGAATATTGGCAATACGGCTCGAGTGCAGGAGGTCGCTCCCGGACCCCCGCTGGACTTTTGGCAAGTCTTGTGGGGGTTAGGAGGCCCCCCCAAGCTGGCCAAAAGTCCCTGGGGGTCCAGCGGGGGTCCGGAAGCGATCTCCTGCACTCGTGACGTCGGGAGACAGGAACCAAAATGGCGCCGGCGCTACCTTTGCCCTGTCATATGGTAAGGGCAAAGGGCCACTGGCGCCATTTCTATTAACGCAGCCGTGGCTCGAGAGTGGGAGATCGTGCCGGGACCCACCCCACTGGACCCCAGGTAATTTAAAACATTTTGGGGGGGTTCGGGAGGGTGGGGGATGTGTTTTAAAGGGTTGGGGTGGGTTTTAGGGTTGTTTTGGTGTGCCAGTTTTCCCGCCCTCCCCCTCCCCCGATTTACGATTTTTTGACGATAAATCGGGGGAATTGCTATTGTATCGCGGCTCTAACGATTTTTGATGATTTAAAATATATCTGATGATTGTTTTAAATCGTCAAAAAATGAATCACATCCCTAAAACAGGGTAGAAGAAAGGGAAGAGCCTTGGGGGACACCACAGTCAAGGTTTACAGGGAAGGATTCTTTATTATCAGTGATGACAGTGTAACAACGATTTCGGAGGTATGATTTTATCCATGTTAGGGCTGTTCCAGAAATCCCAATACTGATGAAAAGGATGTTGTGATTGACGGTGTCGAAAGTGGCTGAAATGTCAAGCATAGTGATGAGATAGGAGTTGCCGGCATCGATTCCTTTGATTAGAGTGTCTGTTAGGGAGAGGAGTAAGGTTTCTGTACTGAGGTGTTTCCGAAAACCATATTGTGTGGGTGGAAGGATATTGTATTTTTCTAGGTAGTCAGCTAGTCGGGAGTTTACCAGCTTTTCCAGGACTTTGGAAAGGAAAGGGAGATTGGAGATGGGTCTGAGATTAGATAGGTTGGAGGGATCAAGAGAGGGTTTTTTTTAGGATAGGCTTGACAACAGCCTGTTTTAGAGAGTTGGGTACTAGGCCTTGTTCTAAGGAACAGTTCACGATTTTGGAGAGTGGTGTAGCTATGGTTTTGGGAATGGAAAGTAAGAGTTTGGTGGGAATGGTTTCAAGGGGATGGGAGGATGGTCTCATCTTTTTAAAGATGTTTTTGATTTCAAGAGATGAGGAGAGTTCGAAGGATGGTAATGAGGCGGAAATGTTGGTGATGGGGAGTGTTATATTGTTAGTGTTAGGAGAGAACTTAGCAGTGATAGTGGACACTTTATTCTTAAAGAAAACAGCTATTTCATTGCAACGTGTTTGTGAAGGGGGTTCCTGAAGTAGTGTCAAATTAGGTCTAGTGAGATTAGAAATTAAGGTAAAAAGGGCCTTGGGGTTATATTGTAGGTGGTGAATTTTCTTGGCGTAATATTCTTTTTTGTTTTTTGAATAGCATTTCTGTAGGCATGCATGAGTTGGTACTAGATAGTTTTAGTAGCAGGAGAGGGGTGTTTTTCGCCATCGTCTTTCAGCAGATCTGAGTTGGATTTTTTTGGTTCTTGAGTTCGTGGGAGAACCAAGGCTTTTTGTTTGTATGGGATGGTGTAACAGTTTTTTGTGAGATGGGGCACAGTTGGTTTGCAATATTGAGGGTAATATCTGCCCAGGAAGAGATGGCGTTGTCAGCTGAACTTAAGTCAAGACAATTGGGGATGTTGGAGCAAGCTGTGATGAGAGCGTCTTAGGGGCAGTTCTTATGGAACTGGAAGGATTTAGGTTGAGAGATAGTGGAGGGGGATGGCAGTTGAACTGCAAGAGTAGTTTTTATAATGGTGTGGTCAGACCAAGGGACAGGGAGGGATGATGGGGAGTGGATGGTGTTGACAGAGGAGTTGCTGAAGATCAGGTCTAGGGTATGTCCAGCCTTGTGGGTCGGAGTGTGTATGATTTGTGTGAAACCCATTGCATCTAAGGATGAGATGAACACTTCGCATGGTGGAGATTGTGGTATAGAGTCAACATGAAGGTTGAAGTCACCAAGGAGAATAGTAGGAATGTCAGGAGAGAGTGAGTCAGCGAGGAATTCAATGAGAGGAGAGGAGTCTTTCTCTAGCAGACCCGGAGGGGTGTAAATCAGGCAAATTTGTAGAGAATTTGATTTGAAAAAGCCTACTTCGTATTGGTTGGGGATACTGCATGTTTGCTGTGTGAGTTTGAGCTCCTTCTTGGCTATTAGGAGTAAACCACCACCTCTTTTCTTTTTGCGGGGAATAGAGAAAATATCATAGACATCAGCGGGAAGCTCGTTGATAAGGGGAGTATCAGAGGGTTTAAACCATGTTTCAGTTACGGCACAGATTTCCGGTTTGGAGTCAGTTAGGAGATCATGAAGTAGGTGAGTTTTTTTTTTTTTTTGCAAGGACTGGGCATTGAGAAGGAGTAGTGAGATAAGGGACTAGCTAAGGAGTTGGGTGGAGGGGGATATGGGAATAGGGGTAAGTCGCCTGGGTAGAGGGGTGGGAGGGTTGGAGAAGGGGAAAGAAGGTTTTGAGGGGTATCTTCTCTGATAAGGAGTGGGACAGTTACATGACTGAGGTGGGATGGTTTAAGGAAGGATAGGCAGAAATTCGATGGGGAAGAATATTGAGAGGCAATTGGGGCGTTTTAGCAAAGATGTAACAAGGTAATTCGAAGAGGGCGCACGAAGGGGCAGGCCCCTTTGTCGCGCCCCTTCGGCGCGCGACGCTCGTCACGCGACGCCAAGGACAGCGTCTGGTTTTAAAAGGGCCGCGACTCACAATGATGATGTTGTGATGATGCGGCGGCTGTGGGCGGTCCTTGGCAGCAGCGGGCAACAGTGCTGAAGAGCCGGTTTGGGCATGGCAGCGGAGAGCACCCTGGCCCCGATAGGCCTGTGCTGAGTGCACGGGTGCGGGCAGTGGGTCAGCACGAGGCTGATGCAGGAAAAGGACACACTCATCGATAGCATCTGGTTTTAAAAGGGCCGCGACTCACAATGATGATGTTGTGATGATGCGGCGGCTGTGGGCGGTCCTTGGCAGCAGCGGGCGACGATGCTGAAGAGCTGGTTCGGGCACGGCAGCGGCGAGCACCCTGGCCCCGATAGGCCTGTGCCGAGTGCACGGGTGCGGGCGGTGGGTCATCACGAGGCTGAGGCAGGAAAAGGACGCACTTGTCGACAGAATCTGGTTTTAAAAGGGCCGCGACTCACAATGATGATGTTGTGATGATGCGGCGGCTGTGGGCGGTCCTTGGCAGCAGCAGGCGACAGTGCTGAAGAGCCGGTTTAGGCACGGCAGCGGCGAACACCCTGGCCCCGATAGGCCTGTGCCGAGTGCACGGGTGCGGGCGGTGGGTCAGCACGAGGCTGAGGCAGGAAAAGGACGCACTCGTCGACAGCGTCTGGTTTTAAAAGGGCCGCGACTCACAATGATGATGTTGTGATGATGCGGCGGCTGTGGGCGGTCCTTGGCAACAGCGGGCGATGATATTGAAGAGCCGGTTCGGGCACGGCAGCTGCAAGCACCCTGGCCCCGATAGGCCTGTGCCGAGTGCATGGGTGCGGGTGGTGGGTCAGCACGAGGCTGAGACTGGAAAAAAATCTATTTTAGAGAAGATGATGGACTGGAGTACTGTACGGAAATCAGAGAAATATAGTATAGGTTTGAGTTTTTTGAACTCTAATGGTTGATGTTGCGAGACCAGCTGCGTATAGTGTATGAAGATAATCCATGAGTAGCTCAGGTGAGCAGTCCAATGGTCGTACGCCTTTGGAAATGCACCAGGTAGTGTAGCGTTTCCATTTATAGCTATAATTTTTCTTTGTTGAGAGTTTCCTGGATTCTAACAAGAAGAATTGTGCAGAAGTGGAAACTCCTTGTTCTGTTAAAAGGAGCCTCTCAATCTCCATGCTGTCAAGTGGAGAGATGAGAGTAGTGGGTGTAGGAGCGTCCCTTGATCTTGGCAGAGAAGATCTGGACAATTTGGTAATCGAATTGGGTTCGTGATGGACAGTCGGAGAAGGAAACTGTACCACGGTTGTCTCGGCCAAGCCGGGGCTATGAGTATCAATTGAGCTTTGTCTGCTATGCACTTTTGAATTGTCCTTGTTATGAGTGGTATAGGAGGAAAGGCATATAGGAGGCCTGTTGTCCACGGGATGAGAAAGGCGTCCTGAGCCTACCTGAATTGGCTTGGTAGTATCGAGCAGAATTTGGGAACTTGAGCGTTGATCTCCGTTGCAAAGAGATCTATCGCAGGCGTCCCCCACTGAATGAAGATATCATGGGCTACATCCGAATTGAGTGCCCATTCGTGAGGATGAAAGATGCAGCTTAGCCTGTCTGCTCTTGTATTTGCTACTCCCGGTAGGTAAGTTGCTTGCAGATGTATGCAATTTCGGTGAGCATGTTCGAAGATTGCCAGGGTCTCCTTGCAAAGGGACCATGAACCGGACCCTCCTTGTTTGTTGAGGTAAAACATCGCCACTTGATTGTCCGTGTATATCATGACCCTGCGACCTTTCAGGTGGTTTTGAAACACTTGTAGTACATTTCGAATTGCTCTGAGTTCTAATAAGTTTATCTGCAGGGTCTGCTCGGAGATTGTCCATAACCCTTGTGTTTCGTGAATCTCGAGATGTGCTCCCCATCCCTTACAAGACTCATCTGTGGTTAAGACTACGTTGTGAGGAGGGCAACTGAATAATGCCCCCTTGGACAGGGTGGAGTCTAGGAGCCACCATGTTATGTCTTGTCTCATGTCGGCGGTCAAAGATAACTTCTGTGTCAACGGTTGTGAGTGTTGTTTCCATTGACGTTTTAGTCCCCATTGCAGGCATCTCATGTGTAGCCTGGTGTTGGGAACTGTGAAAATAGCCACCGCTATATGGCCTAGAACTACCAAAACTTGTCTCACCGAAGGTCTTTGAGTATGACTCAACACATGGAGAAGTTGACGCAGTTGTGTTATTCTCTCGGTTGGGAGGTATACCCGGTTGCAAGTGGTGTCCAGGCATGCTCCTATGAATTGCAGCTCTTGTGTTGGTTGTAGGTGTGATTTCTGAAAATTGACCACCAGTCCTAATTCCTGTAAGTCTCTATCACCTGCTGGAGGTGGTCGAGTAAGATGTCCGGAGCCGAGGCAATTATTAGCCAATCGTCCATATATGGAAAAATGGTTATACCCTATTGTCTGAGATGAGCCACCACACAACCATACATTTGGTTAAGACTCTGGGTGCAGCCGATAGTCCAAAGGGAAGAACTTTGTACTGGTAGTGGTGATGCTTGTAGTGGAAGCACAGGTATCGCCAAGAGGATGGATGGATTGGAATATGTGTGTAAACATCCTTTAGGTCGATGGAACACATCCAGTCGTTGGGTTGAATCAGAGGTGGGATCGATTTCAACGATACCATCTTGAATTTCTCTTTGATCAGGAATTGTTCAATTCCCGCAGATCTAGTATGGGAAGAAGGCCACCCGAATTTTTGGGTATGAGGAAATATGGGGAATAAAACCCTGCTAGTCGGGTCTTCAGGAAAATCCGCCGAATGGCCTGTTGTTTGTGAAGCAAAGCAATTTCCTCCCCCAGTTGCAGTTGGAAACATTGAATCTTTAGAGTGGAAAAGTGGGGTAGCATGGGTTTTGTGGTAAATTGGAGTTGGTAACCATGTCGTACTATCTCTAAAACCCATTGATCGGATGTTATTCTTTCCCAGGATGCCAGGCAAGAATGGATTCTGCCGGGTGGTGCTTCGTGTTGTGGTGGTGGCTGGGTTACTAAAAAGATGGCGTAGGTTTTACTGCAGCAGCCGGTTGCTGTGCCTGCTGTCTTTGGTTACGTGCTTTGCCCTACGTTGGTTTGGGGTCTGTTGTTGCAGCGTAGAATGCTGGTAAGATGGATACAGCTGTGTACGAAAGGACTGATAAGACCTGCAAGGTCTGCGGGCATATGATTGTCGATGAGTGGATCCGACATAACGACGTGTGGTCGAGTAGTGGTCGAAAATTTTTAGGAGACCTAAGGCTTCTGATCTAGGGTCTGTCTCCTTATGGACCTCTAAGTGTATTATAGTACCCAATTTTTCTAAAATTTTTGGTTACGTAAGGTCCTCTGGAGGAGAACATAGTTCCTGCAGTTGTTCCTGTGGGTCCGACGGGAACTCGGTAGATGATGATGGGGAGGTTTGTGGAGACGGGGAATTCATAGATGCATCTTGCTTTTGAAATAGTGAAACTGGTCGTTTTGTTACTGGGGATGCCAGAGGCTCCACAGAAGGTTCTCTAGAAGTATGTGTATTGTGTTCCGGGGAACTCACAGAGAGTTTGTTAAACATCTTAAAGGATGATTGAAGAGTTTCATAAAACCCTGCTAATGATTGGGATAATTGAATAAAATGCCGCTTTTGTCGAACGACCAGATGGTTTTGGTAAGTAACATGCATTAGAGGCACTTGAGGTAAATTACTTGGAACGTCATATTCTTTCCCCATCTTGTCCTCTGCTGTCCTAATGGAATTATCTGAGGATGTAGAAGCATTAGAGGAAGTGACCTGTATTATCTCTCTATGAGATAAGGTCCTTGCACCTTGTGTGTGAGATGACGTAGACATAGAAGGGCTTACTTCCCATGTTTCACTCGTCTTTGAAGTCTTTTATGGTGCGAGTGATGTGAATATCTCTTATGATGGTGTGACGAGGATTCTGTGTGGTTCTTCCATGAAGACAGCGACTGTTTTCTATGTTTTGTTGTCAAACCTGTAGAAGTGGATCTCGAAGAGCATGAAGTACCCGAGTGGTTCAGTGTTACCACTGGAGAGGCGGAACGAGATACTTCTGAGGACTCATGTTGTCGTTTTAACCCATGTTTCCTTGGGTGAGATGGGTGTTTGGATTTATCTTCAGCTCTTTGTGGCGTATAAGGCAATGCCATAAGTTTATGCGTTGTTAGGCCTCTAATGTGTTGTGTAGGCGTCAGGCTTCTCGATGCTTTAGGATCTTGTTGTGTACTGTGCGTCAAAGCCTTCTGTGCCATGTGCGTCAATGTTTTCAGCGCCGTGAGATTAAATATCTGCGGCGCCTTTGCGTCCAGCGCCGTGCACACAGACGGCGCCATGCGCGCAGACATCTTCAGCTCCATGTGCGCAGATGTCTTCGGCGCTGTGTACATGGATGTATTTGGCACCATGTGCGCAGAAGTTTTGTGCGCCAATAATGTCTTGGGCACAGAAGTTGTATGCACCGAAGGCATCGGGCGCAGAAGGCATCTTGGGCGCATAATTTTTCAGCGCCGAAAGTTGTGTGCACAGAACCACGTGGGCGCCGAAATTTTTTTTTGTTTCCCGCGCCGGTGATTCTGGCTCTTCGGTTCCTTTGAATCCGATGGCCTACGCCTTCGTGGCAAGTCCTTACCTCCAAGCCTGGAGGGGTGAGGATCCCACGAAGATGCTCTCTTTTGTGCTGGAAGCATCGTTTTTGAGGGGCCAGGCGACAAATGAGCCTCCAATGGTTGCGATGGGCTGAAAAGTTCCCGCATTCGATAAGCCCGCTGTTTCTGGGCTCTCGTGGACATTTGGGCACAGAATTCACAGGCTTGTAGATCGTGATCTGGCCCCAGGCATCGGTAACATCGGTCATGGCCATCCGTGACCAACATTACCTTGCCGCAAGTACAGGGTTCTAAACCCCGATTTCTTAGACATTTTTAGAAATTTAATAAACGCTGAGGAGAAGTTAGCTCTGCATGCGATCCCGCGCGCGGAAAAAAACAGACTACAGCTTAATCACAGACTGAGGAGAATCTGTTACTTTCCTGTGCGGGAACACACGCGTAGCCACAGAGAGCTAAAATCTAATCTTTGCTTGGTAAAGCTCTAGCTCCCGGACCTGATTGACAGATCCCATGACAGCATGGCTAATTCCGCCCTGCTATCAACGGGAAAAAATATATTATTGAAATACTGTAGCAGTTTTGAATGGGCAGATGCTGAGTCCAGGCCAGTCACATGAAAGGGAGTGAATGGGGTGTACCAATCAGGTGCCAAAAGGGCAGGAGAGAAAGTGCATTGCTTCAGCCACAGGAAGATCCCCTCAGCTATCAGGTAGGGAAGAGGGTGGCATTTAGAGAGGACATGCATGAAGGGGCATGCAGATTTGGCTTACAGACAATTTTAAAGGTCCACAAGGGGCAGGGCTTGGAGCAGGACTTCTAAAAGTCCCTGCTGTGACTGCATTGTTTGCCTTCCCTGAGGGGTTCAGGGGAGGATCAGAGTGGGGACCCTAATGGTACACCAGGGAGAGTGGTGGGCCTTACTGGGTCCACACAGTCCCTTTAAAGCCACTCACTAATTCGTATGAAGCCTCGCTCCCCTCTGGGCTTGCCAAAAATAAACCCACAACTCTTCGAGTGGCTTGGGGTTTGTTTATTTTTTGGTGAAAATGGACCGATAAATATTTATTGCGCCCTCACATTTGCAAATTTTCCCCCTAATGAGAATCTTTGCATGATTTTGCATCACGTCAGCTCATCAAGGAGGTTTTTAATTAAACATTTGCACACAGTAGACCACGTGCAAAATTTTCCTACAGCTAAGTGGCCTGTTGTGAATTTTTTTCGCAAAAGGGGATGTTACATAAAAAAATATTCATGCAAAACGCCATGCTCTTAGTGTTTTTGCACATTGCTTGGTGTTTTGTGAAATAACCACATTACTTGAATGTAATCTGCCTTGAAGCCCCTGAAAGGCGGAATATAAATACAATAAATAAGTAAAATAAATATCATGCAAAAATCTGTTTAACAAAAAAAACCATGCATTAGTACATCGGCTACTTAGGATTCAAAAATGTCAAATGAATCTGGAAACCTGACAAAGGATAGCATAGAGAAAGCATCATGCTAGAAGGGCTTCATTGTACAGCTGGGAAGTAGCTTTAGACTTTGCATAATGGGGCCGATGCAATAAAGTCATGTAGAAAGCAGGCGCTGAACAGTCAGCGCACAGTCAGCGCCCGCTCTCTTAAGGCGCGCATGGTGCTCCTAAAGGGGGTGCCATGCAATATTAAAATTAGAGGGTCACGTTAGCAAGAGGCGCTAGGGTAACGATAAACTCGGCATTGTTTATTAGCGGTGAACGATAGTCACGAAAACCAATGCCGGGTTTATCGCGTCGGTTTTCCTGGCTGTCCGCCGGTATGGTAAATAGATGCTGATAAACTCAGCGTCAGTTTTTGTGATGGGTTCGACTGCCAAATTTTTTTTTTTTACTTTTATGTCTTTTATTTTTCATCTTTTTTTGATGTGCACAGCTATTAACGCCTGCTGTGCGCATCAGGAGTGAATGCCTAATAGCCTCATTCACATGTATTTGCATGTGAAGAGCGCTATTAGATTCACTCTGCTTTGGATGCGGGTTGAATATGCGCTAATCCCCTTATTGCATTAGGGGATTGATTAGCGCCTATTCTACCCGCGTCCGACTGCAGGTTAACAGTGCGCTCGGCTCAGCACACCATATTGTATCGGCCCCAATGATAGGAAAAGGGACGACTCTGAATGGAATTTGTCAGTGTTTCAACACAATAAAAAGTAACTCAATTTATGTTTAATTGAAACTAGCGATAAATCTCAATATTGCATCTTGGGGATTATGACCAAGAATTCTACTTGTAAACTGGCAGTGTATCTGAAATGACCCAGCTGAAAAAAGAAATAAATAATATGATCCTGGGCTTTGTTAATTTTTTTGGTTTCAAATTCTTCTGATAGTTTCTTTGTAATCTATCATCACAATCAAGATAGCCCCAAGCATCCAGTAATACCTTGTAATGGAAGAATCTTTTAATGGCAATCCAAAATGCATCCTCTCTCTAATTAAAAGAAGGACCATATAGACAATGCTATTCTTAGCTGTACTTAAAGGCACAGTTTCACGTAATGCAAGGCAGAGTCAGCTGTATTCTAGGTTCTAATAAAATTCTTTAAGCACAGAAAAGACATTTAATTTGTTTAAAATGGATGAGCAGGAGCTATCAGATTGGCTAAGAGTACTTCAGCCTAAATTATAGATCTGCACAGCACGGATGTAGACGTTCAGCATATCTATATACGCAAGAAAAAATATCCAATTGGTCAAAGTGGCTGTCAGTCTAAAGTGAGCTGAAGTTGTATCACAGAGAGATCAATTTTCAAGAGCTGCATGGAAATTTCCCACCCTTTCCTTGGGTAAAAGTGCATTCAGGGATCAGCAGTACATATCCCCCTACCTGCAGGAAAAGCAAGAGAACTCAGAGGCTAAGGTAAGTCAGGGGAGGCAACAATGCATGTAGTATTGCATTTTCTATATTGTGTACGTTGGTTTGCAAGAAAAAGTACCCAGAGAAAAAGCGAGTATTTTTTTTCTCAAGGCAGATTCACAGGGGAAATATGTACATATGGATATTCCCTTTAACTGGTACAAAGTCCCACGGATTTTGCAACCATCTATGGGCATTCCAAAACTTGTCGCAGAATGTTCGGTTTTCAAATGCCACTCATTTTTGAATGTCAACTTGCTTGTGGGAGAAAACTGATCTTTAGCTGCATTCACCATTTCAGTATATTAACACTGTAGTTTAAAGCATTTCAGGTTTTGCTAGAAGCCTATGAGAAATTTCAACTTTAAACTGCCATTTTGAGGTAATATTCTTGCATCGCTCGTTAAGTGTCATTTTAAATTGCAAATTAAAATTTTTTTGCAAGTGCATGCTAAGCATTTTTTTGGAGCAAGTTCTATTTCATAAGTCCAAAAATATGAATACAATATTTTGGTCTCTATTTTCAAAAGCATTTACATAGAGGCAAAAATTCATAATAAAAACTTTTTAAAATATATCCAAAGCAAGAAACCTGTGAGGGAGTCGGTTGGACCATTAGATGACCGAGGGGTTAAAGGGGCTCTTAGGGAAAATAAGGCCATTGCAGAACAACTAAATGAATTCTTTGCTTCCGTGATACTAATGAAGATGTTGGGGAAAAACCAGTTCCGGAGATGGTTTTCAGGGGTGATGAGTCAGACGAACTGAACGAAATCACTGTGAACCTGGAAGATGTGTAGGCCAGATTGACAAACTAAAGAGTAGCAAATCACCTGGACCGGATGGTATGCATCCTAGGGTACTGAAGGAACTAAAAAATGAAATTTCTGATCTATTAGTTAAAATTTGTAACCTATCATTAAAATCATCCATTGTACCTGAAGACTGGAGGGTGGCCAGTATAACCCCAATATTTAAAAAAGGCTCCAGGGGCGATCCGGGTAACTATAGACCAGTGAGCCTGACTTTAGTGCCAGGAAAAATAGTGGAAACTATTCTCAAAATCAAAATCGTAGAGCATATAGAAAGACATGATTTAATAGAATACAGTCAACACGGATTTACCCAAGGGAGGTCTTGCCTAACAAATCTGCTTCATTTTTTTGAAATGGTAATAAACATGTGGATAAAGGTGAACCGGTAGATATCGTGTATTTGGATTTTCAGAAGGCATTTGACAAAGTCCCTCATGAGAGGCTTTTACGAAAACTAAAAAGTCATGGGATAGGAGGTGATGTCCTTTCATGGATTACAAACTGGTTAAAAGACAGGAAACAGAGAGTAGGATTAAATGGTCAATTTTCTCAGTGGAAAAGGGTAAACAGTGGAGTGCCTCAGGGATCTGTACTTGGACCGGTGCTTTTCAATATATATATATAAATGATCTGGAAAGGAATACGACGAGTGAGGTTATCAAATTTGTGGATAATACAAAATTATTCAGGAGGACCTTGCAAGACTGGAAGATTGGGCATCCAAATGGCAGATGAAATTTAATGTAGACAAGTGCAAGGAGTTGCATATAGGGAAAAATACCCTTGCTGTAGTTACACGATGTTAGGTTAAGAACATAAGAACATAAGAAATTGCCATGCTGGGTCAGACCAAGGGTCCATCAAGCCCAGCATCCTGTTTCCAACAGAGGCCAAAAACCAGGCCACAAGAACCTGGCAATTACCCAAACACTAAGAAGAACCCATGCTACTGATACAATTAATAGCAGTGGCTATTCCCTAAGTATAATTGATTAATAGCCATTAATGGACTTCTCCTCCAAGAACTTATCCAAACCTTTTTTGAACCCAGCTACACTAACTGCACTAACTACCTTCTCTGGCAACAAATTCCAGAGCTTTATTGTGCGTTGAGTGAAAAAGAATTTTCTCCAATTAGTCTTAAATGCGTTACTTGCTAACTTCATGGAATGCCCCCTAGTCCTTCTATTATTCGAAAGTGTAAATAACTGAGTTACATCTACTCGTTCAAGACCTCTCATGATCTTAAAGACCTCTATCATATCCCCCCTCAGCTGTCTCTTCTCCAAGCTGAACAGCCCTAACCTCTTCAGCCTTTCCTCATAGGGGAGCTGTTCCATCCCCTTTATCATTTTGGTTGCCCTTCTCTGTACCTTCTCCATCGCAACTATATCTTTTTTGAGATGCGGCAACCAGAATTGTACACAGTATTCAAGGTGCGGTCTCACCATGGAGCGATACAGAGGCATTATGACATTTTCCGTTCTATTAACCATTCCCTTCCTAATAATTCCTAACGTTCTATTTGCTTTTTTGACTGCTGCAGCACACTGAGCCGACAATTTTAAAGTATTATCCACTATGATGCCTAGATCTTTTTCCTGGGTGGTAGCTCCTAATATGGAACCTAACATCGTGTAACTACAGCAAGGGTTATTTTTCCCTATATGCAACACCTTGCACTTGTCCACATTAAATTTCATCTGCCATTTGGATGCCCAACCTTCCAGTCTTGCAAGGTCCTCCTGTAATGTATCACAGTCTGCCTGTGATTTAACTACTCTGAATAATTTTGTATCATCCGCAAATTTGATAACCTCACTCGTCGTATTCCTTTCCAGATCATTTATATATATATATTGAAAAGCACCGGTCCAAGTACAGATCCCTGAGACACTCCACTGTTTACCCTTTACCACTGAGAAAATTGACCATTTAATCCTACTCTCTGTTTCCTGTCTTTTAACCAGTTTGTAATCCACGAAAGGACATCGCCTCCTATCCCATAACTTTTTAGTTTTCGTAGAAGCCTCTCATGAGGGACTTTGTCAAACGCCTTCTGAAAATCCAAATACACTACATCTACCGGTTCACCTTTATCCACATGTTTAATAACCCCTTCAAAAAAATGAAGCAGATTAGTTAGGCAAGATTTCCCTTTGGTTGACTGTGTCCCATTAAATCATGTCTTTCTATATGCTCTACGATTTTGATCTTGAGAATAGTTTCCACTATTTTTCCCGGCACTGAAGTTTCTATAGGTTCTATATTAGGAGGTTCTATATTTCTATAGGTTCTATATTAGGCGCTACCACCCAGGAAAAAGATCAAGTCTAAATTGCAACCTACAATGAACAACCCCACACATAAAGCCGGGCACACACTGGACCTGATCTTCACTAATGGCCATTTCTCAGACACTTCCATTTCATACAGCCCAGTCCCCTGGTCTGATCACTATCTCTTACAGTGACACAAATGAACTCCAACAACTCAGCCAAAACTAACAAAACACAAAGTTTCTTCAAATACCGACCACCTTTCCAAACCGATCTTCTCCAACAAGAACTTGGAAATCAGCTAGCAAATCTCGACCTCTCAAACATAAATAACGCTATCCAATCCTGGTTTCAAATCACTGAAGACACCGCAAACAACATAAACCCAGAGAAATTCAAACGCCTAAAGAATAAGAGAGAACAACAGAACCCGTGGTTCAACCCCATTCTAAGAAAAATGAAATCTGACCTCAGGAAACTCGAAAAAGAATGGCAAAAAGACAAACAACCCGTAACACAGCAGAGATACCGCACACAACTAGCCACCTACAAAAAAACGATACAGAATACTAAACGTGACTACTACGGTCAAAAAATAAAAAACTCCACCAACAACTCCAAAACTCTGTTCAACATAGTGAACAACCTCATCACCGAAAACATCAGCTCCAATGAACCTGCTACCAAAAATCTAAGCCAAGATTTAGCCATGTTCTTCAAGAACAAAATAATCAAAATAACTGATGCCTTCCACACCCCCTCGAGCATAGAAAACCAAATATCTACAAACAACATAACTCCATGGCTCAATTTCGAACCAATCTCTCCTATCGAAACAGAAAAAATGCTGAGAAAAATAAACCAAGCACATCATGACATGGACACCTTCCCCACTCGAGAGTTAAAGGAAATCGCTCACTCCATAGCCCCGATAGTCACAGCAATCATCAATAAATCACTCGAGGAAGGCGAGCTCCCTACCAAGCTAAAAATCGCATTAATCAAACCAATACTTAAGAAGAAAAACCTTAACCCAGAAGACCTGAACAATTACCGCCCAATATCAATCCTACCACTCCTCGCTAAATTGACTGAGAAAGCGGTCCTGAAACAACTCAATGAACATATTGACAACCACAAAATACTACATCCCACCCAACACGGCTTCAGGAAAAATCTCAGCACAGAAACCCTTCTACTCAACCTCTCCAACACCATACTAAGAGGATTCGATAAAAAAAAATTGGCCACCTACTGATCCTCCTCGATCTTTCCGCAGCCTTTGACACAGTTGACCACAAGACGCTAATAGCTAGCTAGAATCCATTGGGCTCGCCGGCAAAACTTTAAGCTGGTTCACCTCTTTCCTAAATAACAGGTTTTTCAAAGTCTCTGTCAACATCAAATCTTCCAAAGCCATCCCCCTTGAAACAGGAGTGCCACAAGGGTCTGCTCTATTGGCCATACTCTTCAATATTTACCTACTACCCCTTTGCCAACTCCTATCAAGCCTAGGAATAACTTACTACATGTATCCTGATGACATTCAACTCCTCATTCCAATCACTTCCACCTTAGAAAATGCATTGTCGACAGCAGCCTCACACCTTGATACTATTCGAAATATGCTAAACCACCTAAAATTATGCCTAAACGTGAGGAAAACTGAATGCATTCTAATCATAAGAAAAAACTCAGGATCATTAACCATTAGGGATGTGAATCGTGTCCTCGATCGTCTTAACGATCGATTTCGGCTGGGAGGGGGAGGGAATCGTATTGTTGCCGTTTGGGGGGGTAAAATATCGTGAAAAATCGTTAAAAATCGTTAAAAATCGAAAAATCAAAAAACCGGCACATTAAAACCCCCTAAAACCCACCCCCGACCCTTTAAATTAAATCCCCCACCCTCCCGAACCCCATCCCTCGCCGGAACACATCGTTAAAAAATCGAAAAATCGAAAAACCGGCACACTAAAACCCCCTAAAACCCACCCCCGACCCTTTAAATTAAATCCCCCACCCTCCCGAACCCCCCCCCAAATAACTTAAATAACCTGCGGGTCCAGCGGCGGTCCGGAACGGGCTCCTGCTCCTCAATCTTGTCGTCTTCAGCCGGCGCCATTTTCCAAAATGGCGCCGAAAAATGGCGGCGGCCATAGACGAAAAAGATTGGACGGCAGGAGGTCCTTCCGGACCCCCGCTGGACTTTTGGCAAGTCTCGTGGGGGTCAGGAGGCCCCCCACAAGCTGGCCAAAAGTTCCTGGAGGTCCAGCGGGGGTCAGGGAGCGATTTCCCGCCGCGAATCGTTTTCGTACGGAAAATGGCGCCGGCAGGAGATCGACTGCAGGAGGTCGTTCAGCGAGGCGCCGGAACCCTCGCTGAACGACCTCCTGCAGTCGATCTCCTGCCGGCGCCATTTTCCGTACGAAAACGATTCGCGGCGGGAAATCGCTCCCTGACCCCCGCTGGACCTCCAGGAACTTTTGGCCAGCTTGTGGGGGGCCTCCTGACCCCCACGAGACTTGCCAAAAGTCCAGCGGGGGTCCGGAAGGACCTCCTGCCGTCCAATCTTTTTCGTCTATGGCCGCCGCCATTTTTCGGCGCCATTTTGGAAAATGGCGCCGGCTGAAGACGACAAGATTCAGGAGCAGGAGCCCGTTCCGGACCGCTGCCGTTCCGGACCGCCGCTGGACCCGCAGGTTATTTAAGTTATTTGGGGGGGGGTTCGGGAGGGTGGGGGATTTAATTTAAAGGGTCGGGGGTGGGTTTTAGGGGGTTTTAGTGTGCCGGCTCACGATTCTAACGATTTATAACGATAAATCGTTAGAATCTGTATTGTATTGTGTTCCATAACGGTTTAAGACGATATTAAAATTATCGGACGATAATTTTAATCGTCCTAAAACGATTCACATCCCTATTAACCATACCACATATCCAAAGTGACAACTTCCGCATACAACTCAAAGATAATGTAAAAGACCTTGGCATTTGGATTGACAGTGAACTAAACTACAAAAAACACATTGCAACAAAAACAAAAGAAGGCTTCCGTAAACTCCAAATACTCAAACACTTAAAACCATTGCTTCACCACCATGAATTCAGAATCGTCTTACAAGCCCTCATCTTCACCAGCCTAGACTACTGCAACTCACTCTTAATAGGTCTACCTAAAATAGCCCTAAAACCACTTCAGTTACTACAGAATGCTGCAGCCAGAGTCCTAACTGGTAAAAAGAGATCTGACCACATCACCCCCGTACTCAACAATCTACACTGGCTTCTGGTAGAAAAAAGAATAGAATTCAAAGTTCTAACAATTCTACACAATGCAATTCATAAAGCCGACAACACAGCTCTGGACAATGTTATTCATGTACACAGGTCACTACGTACGACCAGGTCAACAAATAACCTACATCTAGAAGTGCCACCACTACCACTAGCCAAACTGTCCTCCACAAGAAATAGAGCCATTTCCATTGCTGGCCCGAATCTATGGAACTCTTTACCACAACACCTCTGCTCACAGGAAAACCTTAAAGCTTTTAAAAAAAACTAAAAACATGGCTATTCAGTCAAACACTCAAAGACGGCATAGGATAACACAACAATCACACCTACTGCATCTCCTCTTCGGGTATGCAATTTCATTCCAATGATTATTTCACTGACTCACCAAAATCTCATCAATCATCTCCCTCTAATAATTCCTTCCCCATACATGATTTGAGCTCAGCTCAATACCTCGTTATATGGTTTATATTGTTTGTTCGTTCGTTTTTTATTGATTGTACTAAGTTTTGTTCAGTACCAGTTCCAGTTACTGTTTAAATGCTTTAGATGTAACAAGTTGTTGTAAATGTAAACCAGGGTGAAGGCATTTTTTTGCTATGCCTTGGTATATAAAAAACTCCTAAATAAATAAAAAAAACTCCTAAATAAGAACATGCCATACTGGGTCAGACCAAGGGTCCATCAAGCCCAGCATTCCTTTTCCAACAGTGGCCAATCCAGGCCGTAAGAACCTGGCAAGTATCCAAAAACTAAGTCTATTCCATGTTACCTTTCTAGTAACAGCAGTGGCTATTTTCCAAGTCAACACAATTAATAGCAGGTAATGGACTTCTCCTCCAAGAACTTATCTAATCCTTTTTTAAAAACAGCTATACTAACTGCACTAACCACATCCTCTGGCAACAAATTCCAGAGTTTAATTGTGCATTGAATAAAAAAGAACTTTCTCTGATTAGTTTTAAATGTGCCATATGCTAACTTCATGGAGTGCCCCCTAGTCTTTCTATTATCCGAAAGTGTAAATAACCGATTCACATCTACCCGTTCTAGACCTCTCATGATTTTAAACACCTCTATCATAAGCCCCCTCAGCCATCTCTTCTCCAAGCTGAAAAGTCCTAACCTCTTTAGTCTTTCCTCATAGGGGAGCTGTTCCATTCCCCTTATCATTTTGGTTGCCCTTCTCTGTACCTTCTCCATCGCAATTATATCTTTTTTGAGATGCGCCGCCCAGAATTGTACACAGTATTCAAGATGCGGTCTCACCATAGAGCGATACAGAGGCATTATGACATTTTCCGTTTTATTTATCCCTGTCTAATAATTCCCAACATTCTGTTTGCTTTTTTAACTGCCGCAGCACACTGAACCAACTATTTCAATGTGTTATCCACTATGACGCCTAGATCTCTTTCTTGGGTTGTAGCACCTAATATGGAACCTAACATTGGGTAACTGTAGCATGGGTTATTTTGCCCAATATGCATCACTTTGCACTTATCCACATTAAATTTCATCTGCCATTTTGATGCCCAATTTTCCAGTCTCACAAGGTCTTCCTGCAATTTATCACAATCTGCTTGTGATTTAACTACTCTGAACAATTTTGTATCATCTGCAAATTTGATTATCTCACTCGTCATATTTCTTTCCAGATCATTTATAAATATATTGAAAAGTAAGGGTCCCAATACAGATCCCTGAGGCACTCCACTGCCCACTCCTTTCCACTGAGAAAATTGTCCATTTAATTCTATTCTCTGTTTCCTGTCTTTTAGCCAGTTTGCAATCGACGAAAGGACATCGCCACCTATCCCATAACTTTTTACTTTTCCTAGAAGCCTCTCATGAGGAACTTTGTCAAACGCCTTCTGAAAATCCAAGTATACTACATCTACCGGTTCACCTTTATCCACATGTTTATTAACTCCTTCAAAAAAGTGAAGCAGATTTGTGAGGCAAGACTTGCCTTGGGTAAAGCTATGTAGACTTTGTTCCATTAAACCATGTCTTTCTATATGTTCTTTGAATTCGATGTTTAGAACACTTTCCACTATTTTTCCTGGCACTGAAGTCAGGCTAACTGGTCTGTAGTTTCCTGGATCGCCCCTGGAGCCATTTTTAAATATTGGGGTTACATTAGCTATCCTCCAGTCTTCAGGTACAATGGATGATTTTAATGATAGGTTACAAATTTTTACTAATAGGTCTGAAATTTCATTTTTTAGTTCCTTCAGAACTCTGGGGTGTATACCATCTGGTCCAGGTGATTTACTACTCTTCAGTTTGTCAATCAGGTCTACCACATCCTCTAGGTTCACCGTGATTTGATTCAGTCCATCTGAATCATTACCCATGAAAACCTTCTCCGGTATGGGTACCTCCCCAAAATCCTCGTCAGTAAACACCGAAGCAAAGAAATCATTTAATCTTTCTGCGATGGCCTTATCTTTTCTAAGTGCCCCTTTAACCCCTCGATCATCTAACGGTCCCGGCTGACTCCCTCACAGGCTTTCTGCTTCGGATATATTTAAAAATGTTTTTACTGTGAGATTTTGCCTCTACGGCCAACTTCTTTTCAAATTCTCTTAGCCTTTCTTATCAATGTCTTATATTTAACTTGCCAACATTTATGCATTATCCTATTTTCTTCTGTTGGATCCTTCTTCCAATTTTTGAATGAAGATCTTTTGGCTAAAATAGCTTCTTTCACCTCCCCTTTTAACCATGCCGGTAATCGTTTTGCCTTCTTTCCACCTTTCTTAATGTGTGGAATACATCTGGCCTGTGCTTCTAGAATGATATTTTTTAACAATGACCGCACCTCTTGCCCAGCAAGCTTCCACACTTATTTTCCCATACTTATCTGTTTCATCAACCACCAAGTTTAAGCCCTTGTTGGTAACTGTTTGATTCAAATTTCCTGCCATCCCCTGTCATTGATGCAGAGAGTAATGTTGGAGTTGCATCAAAGGTGAGCATAAGGCTTAATGGTTAAGGGTAGTAATGGCTGCATCAAGCAAGTTACTCCAATGCTTGTTTACCCAGACTGCACAGATCAATGCCTTGTTCGATGTTGTCTGAATGTAAATCCTGTTTTCCACATTTTCCCCTGCCATTGAAGCAGAGAGCAATGCTGTACATGCATTCAAAGTGATGTATCAGGCTTAATTAGTTTAGGGTAGTAACCGCCGTAACAAGCAACTTACCTCAACACTTATTTGTTTATCCAGATTGTGAAATTCAGTCCTTGTTGGTTGCTGTCTGAATGCAAATCCTCTTTTCCACATTTCCCCCTGCCTTAGAAGAAGAGAGCAACGCTGTACATGCATTCAAAGTGATGTATCAGTCTTAATTGGTTTAGGGTAGTAACCGTCGTAACAAGCAAGCTACCCCCACACTTATTTGTTTATCCAGATAATGAAGTTCAGTCCTTGTTGGTTGTTATCTGAATGCAAATCCTCTTTTCCACATTTCCCCTTGTCATTGAAGCAGAGAGAAATGTTGGGGTTACATTAACCGTGCGAAGGCTTATTGAGTAAGGGTAGTAATCACCAGGTAGTAGCCACCATTCCAGCAAGCCAGCCCCATGGCTCTACTCTTCATTCCCAACCTCTAGCCTTTATGGATCCACAGTGTTTATCCCATGCCCCTTTGAAATCCTTCGCAGTTTTAGTCTTCACCACTTCCTCCGGAAAGGCATTCCAGGCATCCACCAAGAAATACTTCCTGACATTGGTTCTGAGTCTTCCTCCCTGGAGCTTCAAATCATGGCCCTTAGATCTACTGATTTTTTTCCAACGTAAAAGGTTTTTTGTTGACCAATGTTCATTAAAACCTTTCAAGTATCTGAAAGTCTGTATCATATCACCCCTGCTCCTCCTCTCCTCCAGGGTGTACATATTTAGGTTCTTCAATCTTTCCTCATAAGTCTATTTATGTAGACCATCCACTTTTTTGGTCACACTTCTCTGGTCCGCCTCCATCCTGCTTCTGTCCCTTTGGAGATATGGTCTTCAGAACTGAACACAGTAGTCCAGGTGAGGCCTCTCCATCACTTCCTTTCTCTTACTAGATATTCCTCTCTCTATGCAGCTTACTAGATATTCCTCTCTCTATGCAGCTCAGCTTTAGCTATCACCTTGTCACATTGTTTCGCCAACTTCAGATCGTTAGACACTATCACCCCAAGGTCTCTCTCCTGCTCCATGCACATCAGCCCTTCACCCCCCATCAAGTACAGTTCTTTTGAATTTCCACACCCCATATGCATGACTCTGCACTTCTTGGCATTGAATCTCAGCTGCCATATCTTCTACCACTCTTCCAGCTTCCTTAAATCCCGTCTCATTCTCTCCACTCCTTCTGGCATGTCCACTCTGTTGCAGATCTTAGTATCATCCGCAAAAAGACAAACCTTACCTTCTATCCCATCTGTAATGTTGCTCACAAAGATATTGAACAGGACCGGTCCCAACACCGATCCTTGCGGCACTCCGCTTAACACTGCTCTCTCTTCAGAGTAAGTTCCATTTAACATCACACATTGTCTTCTGTCCGTCAACCAGTTTGCAATCCAGGCCACCACCTTGGCGCCCACTCCTAAGCTTCTCATTTTATTCTCAAGCCTCCTGTGCGGGACCGTATAAAAAGCTTTGCCGAAATCTAAGTAGATGACATTGAACACTCTTCCTAGATCCAATTCCCTAGTCACCCAATCAAAAAAGTCAATCAGATTTGTCTGACAGAACCTTCCCCTGGTGAATCCATGCTGCCTCTGGTCCAGCAATTCTTCTGACTTTAGATAGTTCACTATTCTTTCTTTCAGCAGCAACTCCAGTACTTTTCCCACCACCGAGGTGAGGCTAACCGGCCTGTAGTTTCCAGCCTTCTCTCTGTTCCCACTCTTGTGGAGAGGGACCTAGAGATGTGATTCGGAACCGGGGGTGGGGAAGCTGAGGGAACAGTTTTAAAGGTCGGGGTGGGTTTAGGGATTGTTTTGGTGTGCCGTTTTTCCCACCCTCCCCCAAAACGATAAGAGAACCCCAGGAACAAAATAGTGGGGTTCTCTTATCGGGAGCCCCCGATTTCTGATGATTTTGAAAATATTGTCCGATATTTTCAATCGTCCAAAGCCCGATTCAAATCCCTAGCGGGACCACCACCGCTCTTCTCCAATCACTCGGCACTACTCCCATTTCTAGGGATCTATTGAATAGGTCATGCAGTGGGCCCGCCCGCACATTTCTGAGCTCCCTCAGTATCCTGGATACTTTACTTTGATATAGCTCCAGCATTACTCTCTGCATCAATGGCAGGGGGGTGGGGGAGATTAGAACCAAAAAGTTACCAATAAGAGCCAAGAGTAACAGATATGTATGAGAAAATTAAGAGTGAAAGCTTGCTGGGCAGACTGGATGGGCCATTTGGTCTTCTTCTGCCGTCATTTCTATGTTTCTATTAGGGATGTGAATCGTTTTCCATATCGTCTTAATGATAGAAATCGTGTGGCAGGAGAAGAAAATCGTGTTTGGCACGATTATTTCATTGAAAAATCGTTAAAAATCGTTTTTTCCGATTAGTGCGCACTAACTCGAGTTAGTGCGCACTAACTCCCCGTTAGTGCGCACTAACTCGAGTTAGTGCGCACTAACTCAAAATGATACAAATAGACACTTTCCAGGTCACTGAAGGTCAGTTAGGAATGAATATATGTTCCTATTGGCTGGCAGCCCTCTTATCTATTGATGTTACCAAGGTTTCCACTGAGGTGATGGTTGGGGGGATGGGAAATGGAACTGGAAACTCATGAACACCAACAGAAAATGAAACAAAGTGTTCACACTTCCCAGGTCAGTAAAGGTCACTTAGGAATGAATATGTATTCCTATTGGCTGGCTGTGCTCTTATCTATTGATGTTACCAAGGTTACCACTGAGGTAATGGTTGGGGGGATGTGAAATGGAAACAGTTGGAAGCTTGACATGTGATGATCAGCACTCACGTGACTAGAACTTCTTTGTTTATTATTTTTGTTAGCAGGCACCTGAAATGCTAGTGCATGTTGAATTTGCCAATCACTGTGCATTTTAGAAAGGTGGTCCTGGCTGGAACTGTACACAGTTCAAATATATGTAATTGATTGTTGGTAAGTGTATTTTTTAAGTAGCCACACTGGCACAAGTATGTTTACTTTTCCTCCTACTTAACTCACTAGCTCAGCTTTGTAAGAAGGGCTTCTCTGCTTGAGTGAGGGTCAGGCAGCTCCCCCCTGTCTGTGAAGCCAGCCTCTCACTAGTAATGCAGGGAGGGAGCTGTCTCAGACTTCACCATCCCCCCCCCCCCCTCACCCACACACCATTCACTAGCTGGGACATGGAGGAAGTCAGGAGTGAGGGTCAGGCAGCTCCCCCCTGTCTGTGAAGCCAGCCTCTCACTAGTAATGCAGGGAGGGAGCTGTCTCAGACTTCACCATCCTCCCCCCCCCCCTCACCCACACACCATTCACTAGCTGGGACATGGGGGAAGTCAGGAGTGAGGGTCAGGCAGCTCCCCCCTGTCTGTGAAGCCAGCCTCTCACTAGTAATGCAGGGAGGGAGCTGTCTCAGACTTCACCATCCTCCCCCCCCCTCACCCACACACCATTCACTAGCTGGGACATGGGGGAAGTCAGGAGTGAGGGTCAGGCAGCTCCCCCCTGTCTGTGAAGCCAGCCTCTCACTAGTAATGCAGGGAGGGAGCTGTCTCAGACTCCACCATCCTCCCCCCCCCCTCACCCACACACCATTCACTAGCTGGGACATGGGGGAAGTCAGGAGTGAGGGTCAGGCAGCTCCCCCCTGTCTGTGAAGCCAGCCTCTCACTAGTAATGCAGGGAGGGAGCTGTCTCAGACTTCACCATCCTCCCCCCCCCCTCACCCACACACCATTCACTAGCTGGGACATGGGGGAAGTCAGGAGTGAGGGTCAGGCAGCTCCCCCCTGTCTGTGAAGCCAGCCTCTCACTAGTAATGCAGGGAGGGAGCTGTCTCAGACTTCACCATCCTCCCCCACCCCCCCTCACCCACACACCATTCACTAGCTGGGACATTGGGGAAGTCAGGAGTGAGGGTCAGGCAGCTCCCCCCTGTCTGTGAAGCCAGCCTCTCACTAGTAATGCAGGGAGGGAGCTGTCTCAGACTTCACCATCCTCCTCCCCCCCCCCCCTCACCCACACACCATTCACTAGCTGGGACATGGGGGAAGTCAGGAGTGAGGGTCAGGCAGCTCCCCCCTGTCTGTGAAGCCAGCCTCTCACTAGTAATGCAGGGAGGGAGCTGTCTCAGACTTCACCATCCTCCCCCCCCCCCGCACCCACACACCATTCACTAGCTGGGACATGGGGGAAGTCAGGAGTGAGGGTCAGGCAGCTCCCCCCTGTCTGTGAAGCCAGCCTCTCACTAGTAATGCAGGGAGGGAGCTGTCTCAGACTTCACCATCCTCCCCCCCCCCCCCTCACCCACACACCATTCACTAGCTGGGACATGGGGGAAGTCAGGAGTGAGGGTCAGGCAGCTCCCCCCTGTCTGTGAAGCCAGCCTCTCACTAGTAATGCAGGGAGGGAGCTGTCTCAGACTTCACCATCCTCCCCCACCCCCCCTCACCCACACACCATTCACTAGCTGGGACATTGGGGAAGTCAGGAGTGAGGGTCAG
This sequence comes from Rhinatrema bivittatum, assembly GCF_901001135.1. NCBI lineage: Eukaryota > Metazoa > Chordata > Amphibia > Gymnophiona > Rhinatrematidae > Rhinatrema > Rhinatrema bivittatum. The sequence goes on along the minus strand of NC_042624.1, from coordinate 34,239,667 downwards.
GCAGCTCCCCCCTGTCTGTGAAGCCAGCCTCTCACTAGTAATGCAGGGAGGGAGCTGTCTCAGACTTCACCATCCTCCTCCCCCCCCCCCCTCACCCACACACCATTCACTAGCTGGGACATGGGGGAAGTCAGGAGTGAGGGTCAGGCAGCTCCCCCCTGTCTGTGAAGCCAGCCTCTCACTAGTAATGCAGGGAGGGAGCTGTCTCAGACTTAACCATCCTCCTCCCCCCCCCCCCCACCCTCACCCACACACCATTCACTAGCTGGGACATGGGGGAAGTCAGGAGTGAGGGTCAGGCAGCTCCCCCCTGTCTGTGCAGCCAGCCTCTCACTAGTAATGCAGGGAGGGAGCTGTCTCAGACTTCACCATCCTCCCCCCCCCCCCTCACCCACACACCATTCACTAGCTGGGACATGGGGGAAGTCAGGAGTGAGGGTCAGGCAGCTCCCCCTGTCTGTGAAGCCAGCCTCTCACTAGTAATGCAGGGAGGGAGCTGTCTCAGACTTCACCATCCTCCCCCCCCCCCCCTCACCCACACACCATTCACTAGCTGGGACATGGGGGAAGTCAGGAGTGAGGGTCAGGCAGCTCCCCCCTGTCTGTGAAGCCAGCCTCTCACTAGTAATGCAGGGAGGGAGCTGTCTCAGACTTCACCATCCTCCTCCCCCCCCCCCCCCCCTCACCCACACACCATTCACTAGCTGGGACATGAGGGAAGTCAGGAGTGAGGGTCAGGCAGCTCCCCCCTGTCTGTGAAGCCAGCCTCTCACTAGTAATGCAGGGAGGGAGCTGTCTCAGACTTCACCATCCTCCCCCCCCCCCCCCTCACCCACACACCATTCACTAGCTGGGACATGGGGGAAGTCAGGAGTGAGGGTCAGGCAGCTCCCCCCTGTCTGTGAAGCCAACCTCTCACTAGTAATGCAGGGAGGGAGCTGTCTCAGACTTCACCATCCTCCCCCCCCCCCCTCACCCACACACCATTCACTAGCTGGGACATGGGGGAAGTCAGGAGTGAGGGTCAGGCAGCTCCCCCCTGTATGTGAAGCCAGCCTCTCACTAGTAATGCAGGGAGGGAGCTGTCTCAGACTTCACCATCCTCCCCCCCCCCCTCACCCACACACCATTCACTAGCTGGGACATGGAGGAAGTCAGGAGTGAGGGTCAGGCAGCTCCCCCCTGTCTGTGAAGCCAGCCTCTCACTAGTAATGCAGGGAGGGAGCTGTCTCAGACTTCACCATCCTCCCCCCCCCCCCCTCACCCACACACCATTCACTAGCTGGGACATGGGGGAAGTCAGGAGTGAGGGTCAGGCAGCTCCCCCCTGTCTGTGAAGCCAGCCTCTCACTAGTAATGCAGGGAGGGAGCTGTCTCAGACTTCACCATCCTCCCCCCCCCCTCACCCACACACCATTCACTAGCTGGGACATGGGGGAAGTCAGGAGTGAGGGTCAGGCAGCTCCCCCCTGTCTGTGAAGCCAGCCTCTCACTAGTAATGCAGGGAGGGAGCTGTCTCAGACTCCACCATCCTCCCCCCCCCCCCCCCCCCCACACCATTCACTAGCTGGGACATGGGGGAAGTCAGGAGTGAGGGTCAGGCAGCTCCCCCCTGTCTGTGAAGCCAGCCTCTCACTAGTAATGCAGGGAGGGAGCTGTCTCAGACTTCACCATCCTCCTCCCCCCCCCCCCCCTCACCCACACACCATTCACTAGCTGGGACATGGGGGAAGTCAGGAGTGAGGGTCAGGCAGCTCCCCCCTGTCTGTGAAGCCAGCCTCTCACTAGTAATGCAGGGAGGGAGCTGTCTCAGACTTCACCATCCTCCCCCCCCCCCCCCTCACCCACACACCATTCACTAGCTGGGACATGGGGGAAGTCAGGAGTGAGGGTCAGGCAGCTCCTCCCTGTCTGTGAAGCCAGCCTCTCACTAGTAATGCAGGGAGGGAGCTGCCTCAGACTTCACCATCCTCCACCCCCCCCCCCCCCTCACCCACACACCATTCACTAGCTGGGACATGGGGGAAGTCAGGAGTGAGGGTCAGGCAGCTCCCCCCTGTCTGTGAAGCCAGCCTCTCACTAGTAATGCAGGGAGGGAGCTGTCTCAGACTTCACCATCCTCCCCCCCCCCCCCTCACCCACACACCATTCACTAGCTGGGACATGGGGAAGTCAGGAGTGAGGGTCAGGCAGCTCCCCCCTGTCTGTGAAGCCAGCCTCTCACTAGTAATGCAGGGAGGGAGCTGTCTCAGACTTCACCATCCTCCTCCCCCCCCCCCTCACCCACACACCATTCACTAGCTGGGACATGGGGGAAGTCAGGAGGGAGGGTCAGGCAGCTCCCCCCTGTCTGTGAAGCCAGCCTCTCACTAGTAATGCAGGGAGGGAGCTGTCTCAGACTTCACCATCCTCCCCCCCCCCCCTCCCCCACACACCATTCACTAGCTGGGACATGGGGGAAGTCAGGAGTGAGGGTCAGGCAGCTCCCCCCTGTCTGTGAAGCCAGCCTCTCACTAGTAATGCAGGGAGGGAGATGTCTCAGACTTCACCATCGTCCCCCCCCCCCCCTCACCCACACACCATTCACTAGCTGGGACATGGGGGAAGTCAGGAGTGAGGGTCAGGCAGCTCCCCCCTGTCTGTGAAGCCAGCCTCTCACTAGTAATGCAGGGAGGGAGCTGTCTCAGACTTCACCATCCTCCCCCCCCCCCCTCACCCACACACCATTCACTAGCTGGGACATGGGGGAAGTCAGGAGTGAGGGTCAGGCAGCTCCCCCCTGTCTGTGAAGCCAGCCTCTCACTAGTAATGCAGGGAGGGAGCTGTCTCAGACTTCACCATCCTCCCCCCCCCCTCACCCACACACCATTCACTAGCTGGGACATGGGGGAAGTCAGGAGTGAGGGTCAGGCAGCTCCCCCCTGTCTGTGAAGCCAGCCTCTCACTAGTAATGCAGGGAGGGAGCTGTCTCAGACTTCACCATCCTCCCCCCCCCCTCACCCACACACCATTCACTAGCTGGGACATGGGGGAAGTCAGGAGTGAGGGTCAGGCAGCTCCCCCCCTGTCTGTGAAGCCAGCCTCTCACTAGTAATGCAGGGAGGGAGCTGTCTCAGACTTCACCATCCTCCCCCCCCCCCCCCCCTCACCCACACACCATTCACTAGCTGGGACATGGGGGAAGTCAGGAGTGAGGGTCAGGCAGCTCCCCCCTGTCTGTGAAGCCAGCCTCTCACTAGTAATGCAGGGAGGGCGCTGTCTCAGACTTCACCATCCTCCTCCCCCCCCCCCTCACCCACACACCATTCACTAGCTGGGACATGGGGAAGTCAGGAGTGAGGGTCAGGCAGCTCCCCCCTGTCTGTGAAGCCAGCCTCTCACTAGTAATGCAGGGAGGGAGCTGTCTCAGACTTCACCATCCCCCCCCCCCCCCCCTCACCCACACACCATTCACTAGCTGGGACATGGGGGAAGTCAGGAGTGAGGGTCAGGCAGCTCCTCCCTGCCTGTGAAGCCAGCCTCTCACTAGTAATGCAGGGAGGGAGCTGTCTCAGACTTCACTATCCTCCACCCCCCCCCCCTCACCCACACACCATTCACTAGCTGGGACATGGGGGAAGTCAGGAGTGAGGGTCAGGCAGCTCCCCCCTGTCTGTGAAGCCAGCCTCTCACTAGTAATGCAGGGAGGGAGCTGTCTCAGACTTCACCATCCTCCTCCCCCCCCCCCCTCACCCACACACCATTCACTAGCTGGGACATGGGGGAAGTCAGGAGTGAGGGTCAGGCAGCTCCCCCCTGTCTGTGAAGCCAGCCTCTCACTAGTAATGCAGGGAGGGAGCTGTCTCAGACTTCACCATCCTCCTCCCCCCCCCCCCTCACCCACACACCATTCACTAGCTGGGGCATGGGGGAAGTCAGGAGTGAGGGTCAGGCAGCTCCCCCCTGTCTGTGAAGCCAGCCTCTCACTAGTAATGCAGGGAGGGAGCTGTCTCAGACTTCACCATCCTCCTCCCCCCCCCCCCCCTCACCCACACACCATTCACTAGCTGGGACATGGGGGAAGTCAGGAGTGAGGGTCAGGCAGCTCCCCCCTGTCTGTGAAGCCAGCCTCTCACTAGTAATGCAGGGAGGGAGCTGTCTCAGACTTCACCATCCTCCCCCCCCCCCCCTCACCCACACACCATTCACTAGCTGGGACATGGGGGAAGTCAGGAGTGAGGGTCAGGCAGCTCCCCCCTGTCTGTGAAGCCAGCCTCTCACTAGTAATGCAGGGAGGGAGCTGTCTCAGACTTCACCATCCTCCCCCCCCCCCCCCTCACCCACACACCATTCACTAGCTGGGACATGGGGGAAGTCAGGAGTGAGGGTCAGGCAGCTCCCCCCTGTCTGTGAAGCCAGCCTCTCACTAGTAATGCAGGGAGGGAGCTGTCTCAGACTTCACCATCCTCCTCCCCCCCCCCCCCCCTCACCCACACACCATTCACTAGCTGGGACATGGGGGAAGTCAGGAGTGAGGGTCAGGCAGCTCCCCCCTGTCTGTGAAGCCAGCCTCTCACTAGTAATGCAGGGAGGGAGCTGTCTCAGACTTCACCATCCTCCCCCCCCCCCCCCCTCACCCACACACCATTCACTAGCTGGGACATGGGGGAAGTCAGGAGTGAGGGTCAGGCAGCTCCCCCTGTCTGTGAAGCCAGCCTCTCACTAGTAATGCAGGGAGGGAGCTGTCTCAGACTTCACCATCCCTCCCCCCCCCCCCTCACCCACACACCATTCACTAGCTGGGACATGGGGGAAGTCAGGAGTGAGGGTCAGGCAGCTCCCCCCTGTCTGTGAAGCCAGCCTCTCACTAGTAATGCAGGGAGGGAGCTGTCTCAGACTTCACCATCCTCCCCCCCCCCCCCCCTCACCCACACACCATTCACTAGCTGGGACATGGGGGAAGTCAGGAGTGAGGGTCAGGCAGCTCCCCCCTGTCTGTGAAGCCAGCCTCTCACTAGTAATGCAGGGAGGGAGCTGTCCTCAGACTTCACCATCCTCCCCCCCCCCCTCACCCACACACCATTCACTAGCTGGGACATGGGGGAAGTCAGGAGTGAGGGTCAGGCAGCTCCCCCCTGTCTGTGAAGCCAGCCTCTCACTAGTAATGCAGGGAGGGAGCTGTCTCAGACTTCACCATCCTCCTCCCCCCCCCCCTCACCCACACACCATTCACTAGCTGGGACATGGGGGAAGTCAGGAGTGAGGGTCAGGCAGCTCCCCCCTGTCTGTGAAGCCAGCCTCTCACTAGTAATGCAGGGAGGGAGCTGTCTCAGACTTCACCATCCTCCCCCCCCCCCCCCTCACCCACACACCATTCACTAGCTGGGACATGGGGGAAGTCAGGAGTGAGGGTCAGGCAGCTCCCCCCTGTCTGTGAAGCCAGCCTCTCACTAGTAATGCAGGGAGGGAGCTGTCTCAGACTTCACCATCCTCCTCCCCCCCCCCCTCACCCACACACCATTCACTAGCTGGGCATGGGGGAAGTCAGGAGTGAGGGTCAGGCAGCTCCCCCCTGTCTGTGAAGCCAGCCTCTCACTAGTAATGCAGGGAGGGAGCTGTCTCAGACTTCACCATCCTCCCCCCCCCCCCCCTCACCCACACACCATTCACTAGCTGGGACATGGGGAAGTCAGGAGTGAGGGTCAGGCAGCTCCCCCCTGTCTGTGAAGCCAGCCTCTCACTAGTAATGCAGGGAGGGAGCTGTCTCAGACTTCACCATCCTCCCCCCCCCCCCTCACCCACACACCATTCACTAGCTGGGACATGGGGGAAGTCAGGAGTGAGGGTCAGGCAGCTCCCCCCTGTCTGTGAAGCAGCCTCTCACTAGTAATGCAGGGAGGGAGCTGTCTCAGACTTCACCATCCTCCCCCCCCCCCCCCCCCCCACCCCACACACCATTCACTAGCTGGGACATGGGGGAAGTCAGGAGTGAGGGTCAGGCAGCTCCCCCCTGTCTGTGAAGCCAGCCTCTCACTAGTAATGCAGGGAGGGAGCTGTCTCAGACTTCACACCATCCTCCCCCCACCCCCCCTCACCCACACACCATTCACTAGCTGGGACATGGGGGAAGTCAGGAGTGAGGGTCAGGCAGCTCCCCCCGTCTGTGAAGCCAGCCCCCCACTAGGAATGCAGGGAGGGAGCTGTCTCAGACTTCACCATCCCCCCCCCCCCCCCCTCACCCACACACCATTCACTAGCTGGGACATGGGGGAAGTCAGGAGTGAGGGCTCAGGCAGCTTCCCCCCCTGTCTGTGAAGCCAGCCTCTCACTAGTAATGCAGGGAGGGAGCTGTCTCAGACTTCACCATCCTCCCCCCCCCCCCTCACCCACACACCATTCACTAGCTGGGACATGGGGGGAAGTCAGGAGTGAGGGTCAGGCAGCTCCCCCCTGTCTGTGAAGCCAGCCTCTCAACTAGTAATGCAGGGAGGGAGCTGTCTCAGACTTCACCATCCTCCCCCCCCCCTCACCCACACAACCATTCACTAGCTGGGACATGGGGGAAGTCAGGAGTGAGGGTCAGGCAGCTCCCCCCTGTCTGTGAAGCCAGCCTCTCACTAGTAATGCAGGGAGGGAGCTGTCTCAGACTTCACCATCCTCCTCCCCCCCCCCCTCACCCACACACCATTCACTAGCTGGGACATGGGGGGAAGTCAGGAGTGAGGGTCAGGCAGCTCCCCCCTGTCTGTGAAGCCAGCCTCTCACTAGTAATGCAGGGAGGGAGCTGTCTCAGACTTCACCATCCTCCCCCCCCCCCCTCACCCACACACCATTCACTAGCTGGGACATGGGGGAAGTCAGGAGTGAGGTCAGGCAGCTCCCCCCTGTCTGTGAAGCCAGCCTCTCACTAGTAATGCGGGAGGGAGCTGTCTCAGACTTCACCATCCTCCCCCCCCCCCTCACCCACACACACCATTCACTAGCTGGGACATGGGGGAAGTCAGGAGTGTGGGGTCAGGCAGCTCCCCCCTGTCTGTGAAGCCAGCCTCTCACTAGTAATGCAGGGAGGGAGCTGTCTCAGACTTCACCATCCTCCCCCCCCCCCCCTCACCCACACACCATTCACTAGCTGGGACCATGGGGGAAGTCAGGAGTGAGGGTCAGGCAGCTCCCCCCTGTCTGTGAAGGCCAGCCTCTCACTAGTAATGCAGGGAGGGAGCTGTCTCAGACTTCACCATCCTCCTCCCCCCCCCCCCCTCACCCACACCCCATTCACTAGCTGGGACATGGGGGAAGTCAGGAGTGAGGGTCAGGCAGCTCCCCCCCTGTCTGTGAAGCCAGCCTCTCACTAGTAATGCAGGGAGGGAGCTGTCTCAGACTTCACCATCCTCCCCCCCCCCCCCTCACCCACACACCATTCACTAGCTGGGACATGGGGGAAGTCAGGAGTGAGGGTCATGCAGCTGCCCCCTGTCTGTGAAGCCAGCCTCTCACTACTAATGCAGGGAGGGAGCTGTCTCAGACTTCACCATCCTCCTCCCCCCCCCCCCCCTCACCCACACACCATTCACTAGCTGGGACATGGGGGAAGTCAGGAGTGAGGGTCAGGCAGCTCCCCCCTGTCTGTGAAGCCAGCCTCTCACTAGTAATGCAGGGAGGGAGCTGTCTCAGACTGGTATCAGGGTTAGGGCACTGTGTGCAGGAAGATCACAACACTCCTGGTATTAATAGGGATAGGGCACTGTAAGAGATGACTGTAATAGATTGAATAAAGATCTGATGTTTCTGCTCTCCTCACACCAAACAAAAACAACACACAAGCAGAGAAGCCCTTCTTACAAAGCTGAGCTAGTAAGTTAAGTAGGAGGAAAAGTATACATACTTGTGCCAGTGTGGCTACTTAAAAAATACACTTACCAACAATCAATTACATATATTTGAACCGTGTACAGTTCCAGCCAGGACCACCTTTCTAAAATGCACAGTGATTGGCAAATTCAACATGCACTAGCATTTCAGGTGCCTGCTAACAAAAATAATAAACAAACAAGTTCTAGTCACGTGAGTGCTGATCATTACATTACTTTTTTTGTCAAGCTTCCAACTGTTTCCATTTCACATCCCTCCAACCATTACCTCAGTGTTAGCCTTGGTAACATCAATAGATAAGAGCATAGCCAGCCAATAGGAATACATACATACATATTCATTCCTAAGTGACCTTTACTGACCTGGGAAGTGTGAACACTTTGTTTCATTTTCTGTTGGTGTTCGTTAGTTTCCAGTTCCATTTCCCATCCCCCCAACCATCACCTCAGTGGTAACCTTGGTGACATCAATAGATAAGAGGGCAGCCAGCCAATAGGAACACATATTCATTCCTAACTGACCTTCAGTGACCTGGAAAGTGTTTATTTGTATCATTTTCAGTTAGTGCGCACTAAATCGAGTTAGTGCGCACTAACGGGGAGTTAGTGCGCACTAACTCGATTTAGTGCGCACTAACACGATTTAACGATTTTTAACGATAAATCATTAGAATTTCTATTGTATCTTGTTCTATAACGATTTAAGACGATATAAACATTATCGGACGATAATTTTAATCGTTGAAAAACGATTCACATCCCTAGTTTCTATGTATCTGAAAAATGTTTTGTCACCTCGCTTTACATCTTTGGCAATCCTTTCTTCCACTTGACTTTTTTGCTATCTTGATTACTTTCTTTGTCTCTTGCATTTTCACCAGATATTGTTCCTTGTGCTCCTCCCTTTGGGATCCTTTATATTTCTTGAATGCAGTTCTTTTAGCTTTTATTTTGTCAGCCACCTCATTTGAGAACCAGATAGGTTTCATTTTTATTTTGCTTTTCATTACTTTTCTAACATATAGATCAGTTGCCTTGGTAATTTCTCCTGTTAGTTTGTTCCATTGTTGTTCCACATCTCTCTTGTTCTCCCAGCCTTCTAGTTCTTCCTCCAGGTACTTCCCCATTTCATCAAAATCTGTGTTTGTGAACTGCAAAACTCAGGTCTTTGTGCTTCTTCTCCGTATCCTATTTGTGATATGAAACCATACCGTTTGATGATCACTGGTGCTGAGGTAGGCTCCCACCTGGACATTAGAGACATTATCTCCATTAGTGAGCACTAAATCGAGTATAGCTCCCTCCCTCATGGGTTCCATTACCATTTGTTTGAACAGAGCCTCTTGCAGGGCATCTACTATCTCTCTACTATTGTTAGATTCTACAGAAGGGATTCTCCAGTCTACATCCAGCAGATTAAAATCTCCAACAATCACCACTTCTCCCTTCTTTCCCATCTTTTGGATGTCTTCAACCAGATCTCTGTCAAGCTCTTCCATTTGATTTGGAGGCCTGTAAACCACTCCAATAAAAATGGATGCCCCATTATCTTTTTTTAGGTTGGCCCATAGTGCTTCTTCTTTGCCCCATCTTCCTTGCAGCTCAGATGCTTGGATATTATTTCTGACATAAAGAGACACTCCTCCCACTTTCCTGTCCTCTCTGTCATTCCGTAACAAGTTATAGCCCGGTATTGCCATATCCCAATCATGAGATTCCGTGAACCATGTCTCCGTGACAGCAGCAATGTCCAAGTCCACCTCTACCATTAGGGCTTGCAGATCTGGGATTTTATTGCTCAAACTACGAGCATTTGTGCTCATAGCTTTCCAGCTTTTTTCGTTCAGGTTACTACTTTTCTTGGACTCCTTTTGTGACTTATTTAGTTGAGTTTTGTTATCCACTTCACCCTTTTTCATTGCATTTGTATTTGAGGGGGGGGGTGACATTCTAATTCTTACTGCCACCCCCAGCATCTAGTTTAAATACTTTATGACATAGGATTTGAATTTATCTCTTAGGATCTTTTTTCCTGCCACAGACAGATGTAATATAGTCACACACGGGTCACAAACAAGTAAACAACCTCTTTATCCCAATAATGTATAAATACTACAAAAAAGAGGATCTCTTCAACAAATAAATTTGTTTTATTCATATGTAACATTCACCTATCTAACAATAAAATCTATCTAGCACAATCATCCATCTCATACATACACCCACATAAAAACATTTATCATCAAAAAACAGGAACGATGTATCACATATAATGTATATAACGATATAAATTTTATACACAATGTCTGTTCAAAAAACAAATTACATAAAGTGCAAATGCTTTTCTCCAAATGTATTTATCTTAATCTTAAACAATTTATATAAAGTGCAACTGCTTTTTCTTTAAATAGTAATTTGCATAAATCACGACACAGATAGTAATCCTTATAAAATCCTAAAGTGCAACTGCTTTTTCTATAAATAGTATTTTGCATAGATGTTAGTCCACATAAAGGTTGCTTTCAAACATGGAGATGATGTCATTTCCGGGTGGTGCAGTTTTTAACAACATGAATCTCTGAAGAACTTCATTTGGAAAATTGGCAATGATATAGAGAGTTTTGAAGGCTTTGGTTGAAGATGCGGAAGTTCGAATTAAATTAGTTGGGAACTACCATATGGAGAAAGAAAAAAACTTTTGGCAGTTTTGAAAGAAGATGAAGTCCCGTTCAAGGGACTATATTTGACATATTTAAGTGCTTGGATAAAATTTGTCTGGTAGAAGACTTTCAGCATATGGATGAGATTTACAAGCCCACCCGTTGAGAGATATATAGGGTTTGTTGTATTTTGACGCTTTAGTCCTTCCCTGAAGAAGCCTTTGAGAGATCAGGCGAAACAAAGATCTTTGTTGGACTTTATGCAAAATACTATTTATAGAAAAAGCAGTTGCACTTTAGGATTTTATAAGGATTACTATCTGAGTCGTGATTTATGCAAATTACTATTTAAAGAAAAAGCAGTTGCACTTTATATAAATTGTTTAAGATTAAGATAAATACATTTGGAGAAAAGCATTTGCACTTTATGTAATTTGTTTTTGAACAGACATTGTGTATAAAATTTATATCGTTATATACATTATATGTGATACATCGTTCCTGTTTTTTGATGATAAATGTTTTTATGTGGGTGTATGTATGAGATGGATGATTGTGCTAGATAGATTTTATTGTTAGATAGGTGAATGTTACATATGAATAAAACAAATTTATTTGTTGAAGAGATCCTCTTTTTTGTAGTATTTATACAGACAGATGTAAGCCATCTTTGACAAAGAGCTTTTTACTATTCCATACATGGCTCCAGCCCCAATAAATCCAAAACTTTGTTCCTTACACCAGGATTTGAGCCATACATTGAAGTTATTAATATGGCTTAGCCTCTCCTTCCTCTTTCCATGAACAGGTAACACTTCTGAAAAAGCAATGGTTGTTGCCATTTGACTAATCTGCTTCACTAGAGACTGGAAATCTCTCTGTACTGCTTGGATGCTGTTTCTAGCAAGGTCGTTGATTCCCAGATGCACTCACTATCCTGCCACTCTAATAACAAACAAGGTCGTTGATTCCCAGATGCACTCACTATCCTGCCACTCTAATAACTTAAACTATATTAACAATTAGTTTACTATGCTAATTAGTTAGTGTTTTAATCTATTTAATTATATTATGAAACCATGTATTTACTTCCTTTTCCTTTTGGAAATGCAAATATTAAGTGAATATTTGTTACCTACTGTAAACCGATTTGATATGTTCGCATGAAAAATTTGGTATATAAAAAATTATAAATAAATAAATAAAATAAAAATAAATCAACTTTAGAGTCTTTGCTTTCTTCTTTGATCACTTTGACTATATGAATAGCATTTCTGCTGGCTGATGATCCTGGGAGGCTTTTAACTGTAGTGTTTCCATTGCTAAGTGTACACACAAACTCTTACTCACACACCCAGGCTGCCATTCCCCGACCCAGGCTCCCATTTTCACATGGCGGCCTTACTTTGGCGGGTGTCTTTGTGGCCACAGGAAAGGGGTCCTATGGCGGCCTTGTTTCGGCAGAGAGGTCTTCACCGCCACAGGGATAGGCTCCCCTGGCGGCCTTGCTTCCAGGGGGAGAGCTTCACCCCATAGCCTCTCCTGCTGCTGCCGCCCTCTCAAGTGTGCCGGGACATTTAAAAAAAAATGACATGATGGGAGTGACCAGCCCACTGGGGAAAGCCCGATCTCCCGATAGGGCAATCGCCCCTGTTTGGAGTGATGAAAAGTGAAAGAAGAGTAGATTTGTTCCATATCCTCTCTACCTAGCTTGATTGCATCTAAGAAGAAAGAACATTTTTCATTACTCGAAATCAGATTATATCTTCACTGATGGTAACTGTGCTGTTCGTATGTATTAGGGATGTGAATCGGGCTTCGGACAATTGAAAATATCGTACGATATTTTCAAAATCATCAGAAATCGGGGGCTCCCCCAAAACGATAGGAAAACCCCATGATTTTGTTCGTGGGGGTTCTCTTATCATTTTGGGGGAGGGCGGGAAAAACGGCACACAAAAATAACCCCTAAACCCACCCCGACCCTTTAAAAATAATCCCTTAGCTTCCTCCACCCTCCCGAGCCCCCCAAAAACATTTTACAGGTACCTGGTGGTCCAGTGGGGGTCCCGGGAGTGATCTCCTGCTCTTGGGCCGTCGGCTGCCACTAATCAAAATGGCGCCGATGGCCCTTTGCCCTTACCATGTGACAGGGTATCCGTGCCATTGGCCGGCCCCTGTCACATGGTAGGAGCACTGGATGGCACGTGCCATTTTTAAAGATGGCGCCAGCCATCCAGTGCTCCCTCATGTGACAGGGGCAGGCCAATGGCACGGATACCCTGTCACATGGTAAGGGCAAAGGCCATTGGCGCCATTTTTATTAGTGGCAGCCGACGGCCTGGGAGCAGTACCACCAGGTACCTGTAAAATGTTTTTTTTTGGGGGGGGGGTCGGGAGGGGGGGGGAAGCTTAGGGATTAGTTTTAAAGGGTCGGGGTGGGTTTTTTGTTTATCGGCTCGGGCGCAGCCGATAAACAAAACCGCGATCGGGCCAACGATGTGAATCGGAACCGGAATCCGAACCGATTCCGGTTCCGATTCACATCTCTAGTATGTATGACTGTGCATGTAAAACTGCCCCCCAAAACACAATTCACTCCACAAACATCACCCCCGAGTTCATAATGCCCCCTCTTGCAATGGTATAAAAAGTTCAGCCATAAGTGAGCCACAGGGGCTCTCTCTCTCGCTCCCTCCCACTCTCTTCCCAAACTGCAATCTGCAATAAAAACATTTTGGGCAGCTAATGGAGGCACAACCCAAAGGAAAAAGGTGGTAGCTATTTCCTGCGTTGCTGTGCATTACTCTATCGCATGCTCATTTCCCACTTGAATACAAATGAAAAATTTTCATATGCAATTTGTGATGCGGTATTTATCGAGGGCGTTAGGGCCCTAATGCCTGCGATAACGCCCTAAGGCGATTTGATAAATGACCCTCTTGGGTTTCTCAATGTGGACTGCTCTTGGATTCTGCATATAAAAATGTCATCTCCTTATCTTCCCTTTCCTAATAGCTTCTTGAATGCAAGTTTCATTTTCTGAACATGTTTCTTATTCACAGTTCCAACTAAAGATAAATATTAGGAGTGTGCACTCATTTTAAATGAAAGTGTAAAATGTGATAATTAAGCCTGTTTTTGTTTTGTTTCAAATGAACAAAATACATTTTTTTTAAAAATTGAAAAAATTAAGCTTTTTGTTTTCAGAAAACAGTGCATCATATTTGCTAATAGAGCATACTATTTCCCAAAAATGAAAAAAACACTAACCCCCCCCCCCCAAAAAAAAAAAACCCAAAATAAAACCCCTCCGAAACTGAAAAATGAACAAAATATCTTGGAAAAATGAAAAAAAAGGCAAAAAAAATAGAGTGCAAATCTCTAATAAATTTTAAGGTGTCCCACCCCATAGCACTGCAGTATGGAGATATAAGTTCATTCATGGGATCCTTTAGGTCTGGTGCACTTAGACCCAGCAAAGGAAGAAACATGGCTGCTGCTGCCAGAATAGCATCTATTGGCCAAATAGTGGCGATGAGGATGCACCTCAGGAAATGCCCTCCTATAGCCTTAGGGCCGATGAAATTTACCCAGAAGCACCTAAGCATGCCATCTGGGAAGAGGGTGTGAAGATGGTGGGTAAAAAGAAAGGTAAAAATATAACAAACAAATGAAAATTAGATGTTTTTTCAATGATCCTCATACTTCTTAAAGTACAATTAAATGACACGCATTTGATAGATCCCTTTCACACAAACATTGGCATAGAGAACAGAATATGCTCGTAAAGAAAAACAGCATGTTTAGATCAAGCCTACAAGTAAAGAGCACTTTAAGGTTTTAAATGCAGTGTAAAATCAACGTATTCTAAGAATTACTCATCCAAGCTGTCGAAGGAAAATTTGCAAAGTGTATGAAGGAAAAACATAAGTGTGGTGGGAGGCAGATGTCATCAAAATGTTAGTGGCAAAGAGCTTCCTGGAATACATGGCAATTTCCTTCAGCTTTAGGTACTTTCATTTTTGTACCTGTACACTTGACTGTAACAAATTGTTTCTGGCTACTATGGCAACCTGTTTAATTCATCTCTTATGTGAAAACTACATCTTTAATTAGATGTATACTGAAAATATATGGTTTCATCTACGAACAGGCCTAGAATAAATACAGTTACTCTTTAATAACTAAAACCATATAGTGTAAAGATTTCTGGCTCACTATCTATCCATTATTCCTAACAACTGTATTGTATGCAAATTCATGCACTCTGCTCAGCCACTGCACTTACAGTTCACATACAGACAAATTTTAAAACAAGCACGCGGACACCCACACACGTGCATGTGGGCTTGCGAGGGGACATACGCTAGAATTTAAAATCATGTCCACACTTGCATTCTTATAATTTTAAAATACACCCAGGGCTGGATTTTAAAAGGGTTACGCGCATAAGGTACGCGTGTATCCCTTTTAAAAAAAACCCCTGCGTGCGCCGAGCCTATTTTGCATGGGCTTCCGGCGTGCGCAAAGCCCCGGGACACGCATAAGTCCCGGGGCTTTCTTGGGGGGGTGTCGGGGGGGCATGTCGCGATCCGCTCGTCATCAGGGGCGTGTCGGGGGGGCATGACGCGGTCAGCGCGTCATCCGGGGGCGGTGCCGCGGGCGTGGTTTCGGCCCGGGGGCGTTCCGGGGGCATGACCGTGGCCTCTGGACCAGCCCCCGGACAGGAACATGGCGCGCGGCAGCTGACCCAGCGCGCGCAAAGTTATACCTGCCTCGGCAAGGCATAACTTGTGCGACAGAGGTGGGGGGGAGGGGTTAAATAGGGCCGGGAGGGGTGGGTTAGGTAGGGGAAGGGAGGAGAAGGTGGGGGGAGGTGGAAGGAAAGTTCCCTCCGAGGCCGCTCCGATTTCGGAGCGGCCTCGGAGGGAATGGGCAGCGCGCTGGACTCAGCGCACGCAAGTTGCACAAATATGCACCCGCTTGCGCGCACCGACCCCGAATTTTATAAGATACGTGCGGCTATTCACATATCTTATAAAATCCGGTGTACTTTTGTTCGCGCCTGGTGCACCTGGTGTGCAAACAAAAGTACGCGCACGTTCTCTTTTTTAAAATGTACCCACCACTGTGTGTAATATTGCTCCTAATTTTAAGCAGTTACTCAAGCACACATACCGTATTTTTCGCTCCATAAGACGCACCTGACCATAAGATGCACCTAGGATTCAGAGGGGGAAAATTAAAAAAAATAATGTTGCGCTAAACCGGCTCTGTCCCCGGGCATCTGTGTGTCTTATGGAGCAAATTAGGGGAGTGCATAACATTTTTTTTCTCCCCATTTTGTTTTCGGGTCTAGGGAGGGCCATTTCAGTCCACTCCCCAGATCAGAAAACTTTTATCTTTCTCTGGGAACCCCTCCCCCCCAAAAAAAAACCATCCCAACCCTTTAAATTAATTAACAACCCCCCACCCTCCTGAACCCCCCCAAGACCTGCCAAATTAATTTACTACAACCCCCACTCTCCTGACCGCCCCCCCCCCCCAAGACCTGCCAAAAGTCCCTGGTGGTCCAGCGAGGTCCGGGAGCGGTCCGGGAGCGATCTCCTGGGCTTGGGCCGTCAGCTGCCAGTAATCAAAATAGCGCCAACCGCCCTTTGCCCTTACTATGTCACTGGGGCCGACCAATAGCATCGGTAGCCCCTGTGACATCATAAGGGCAAAGGGCCGTCGGCTGCCAGTAATCAAAATGGTGCTGACGGCCCTTTGCCCTTACTATGTCCTGAAATTCCCATGCCCCGCTCCCTTGATTTTTACTCACGCATGTGCATACATACTCGGAATTAGTGGTTATTAAAATTTGTGTCACTCACATGTATCCCACATACATGGGCCTAATTAGCACAATAAACACTTAAAATTCAGCCCAAATGGTTTCCCTTCAACAAACACGACTGCTTTAGTATCATGCAACAAGATGAGAGGCTTTATGGAAAATGAAAAACATGGAATCCCGGAAAAGTAATATTCCAGATACCATAAAATAACACAATGAAACACAAAAGCAAGAAAAGGCTGTAGTTCAGCTCCTGATATCTGTTTGTGATTCCTTTGTAGACTTTTACTATTTTAGTTTCATGTTAAATTACAAATATGGCTTTTGAGGGAGAACAACTATAGCTAGTCTAATGAGAATGTGTGGACAATACTTTGAAATTCTTGGTCCAGTGCATGGTGGCAATCAAAAAGGCATAGAGAATGTTGAGTTTTATTAGGAAAGGGCTGGAAAATAAAAAGGATATCATAATGTCTTTGTATTGAGGCAAGGTGTGACCCCACTGTGAGTGTTTTGTGCAGTTCTGGTTGCCATATCTCAGAAAGGAAACAGTGGAATAGAACAAGTACAAATAAGGACAACCAAAATGATAAGGGGATATAACAGGTTTGGGCTCTTCAGCCAAGAGGAGATTCGATAAAGGTCTATAAAATCATGAATGGGGTGGAATAACAGGAAATGGTTATTTACCCTTTCAAATAGTACTAGCACTAGGGGACATTCATGAAGCTAATAGATAGTATATTTAAAACAAATCGGTAAATGGATTTTTTTGATTCAGCGCACAATTAAACTATGGAATTTGTTACCAGAGGATGTGGTGAAAGCAATTAGCATAGCTAGGTTTAAAAAGAGGTTAGACAAGATCCTGGAAGAAAAGTCCATATACCATTAACAGCCATGTAGACTTGAGAAAACTACTGCTTATCCCTGGTTGTGTGTGAAAATGATTGGATCATAAGAATATAAGAAATTGCCATCAAGCCCAGCATCCTGTTTCCAACAGAGACCAAACCAGGCCACAAGAACCTGGCTGTTATGAACAGCGCTGCCCGCGGGTTTCCCCGCGAGCAGGCTCTGACTCACCACGCCATGTCTCTTCACCGACGCGGCAGGACGCCGCCGTCGGCCTGCCCACATGGCCAGGAGGCCGCCCTGCTTCTCCCTGGCTTCCGCGGCCGGAGCCGCGGCCTTCCACGGGGCTGGGACCACCCCCGACGTTGGTTCTGTCTTCGCGGCATTCAGGCCACAGCCCCGGGCTGGAGTGGTGGCTGGAGCCGCCCCCAGGGCCCCCTGCAGCGGCTGGAGCCGCTGCCGACATTGGAGCCTGCGCTCAGGCTCAGCCCTGCCTCTCTGACATCTTTCGCACAGACGCTGTGCAGGCCGCTGGCCATGGTCCTGCACAGCCCCTGTTTCCTGCTCACTAGGTGCGCGGCCGCGTCTTCTTCTACTATTTAAAGGGCCAGACACAGGAAGTGTCTGGGCCCCACCTTGATGACTGTTTCCTGTATCAGCCCTATAAAGGGCTGCTCCGTTAGTTGTCCAGTGCCTTGCATTGTCATCGAGTCTTTGCTCTGGAGGCTCCGGCCTGCCAGAGTCCATGAAAGGTCTTCTCTTCGTGGAGCTCCTCGTCATGTTCATTGTTCCATGTTCAAGTCTTCGTGCCTGAGGTCCATGTCCAGGTGTCTTCGTTCTCCTACGTCCTGGTGTTCCTGCCTCCGTGATGTTCCTTCCTTCTCCATGCCTCGTCAACGCTCTCGAGCCTTCTGGTACCGGTAGGCCGGGGGTCCCTCAGATGCAGTACACCTGAGAGGACTAGCCTGCCGGTGGATGGTCGTCCTGTGCTCCTGAGCCATCTAGTCCTGATGTGTGTTCCTGTGCTGTCCCGCTCCCGTCGTGGTCCGTGCCCAGTCTGCAAGGGCTGTGTAGGGCGCGTACCGGACAGGGAGGTCCGCGACTCAGTCCCGCGGGTGGTCTGAGTAGGGCGCCCCGAGAGACAGTGCCAATGTCCATGCCTCGTGTTGCCTCTGTGGATGTCAAGAGTCTCGTCTGGATGCCGTCCGCATCGATCCCAAGTGTCTACGTCATGGATGCCATTGCATCAGCCTTGGGTCCTCGCCATGGATGCCGTTGCATCAACCCCGAGTCTTCGTGCCTTGTGATGCCGTCGCATCAGTCATGTGTCTTCATCCCTGGATGCCGTTGCATCAGCCATGTGTCTTCGTCTGGATGCCATCGCATCAATCCACAGTCATGTCTTCATGTCAAGGCCCGTCTGCCCTCAACCTCAGGCCAGGCCTGCTGCTCCATGCTGCTCGCAGCAGGTCCGAAAGGGCCCGGAATGGTCGGAGGACCATTCACCTTCCAACATCCTCAGATGTTTGGCCATGGGAGCTTGCCGGCCTGGCCGAGGGCAGATTGTTCAGCCATGCAGAGCCACTGTCAACCCTTGGCTTGGCTCAGAAGGTCTGGGTCGGGCGGAGGCCCATGGGCACACTAAACCACCACAACAGAATGCAAGGCCTTTCGAGGCCGTAACTCAACACTGGCAAGTACCCAAACACCAAGAAGATCCCATGCTACTGATGCAATTAATAGCAGTGGCTATTCCCTAAGTAAATTGATTAATAGCAGTTAATGGACTTCTCCTCCAAGAACTTATCCAAACCTTTTTTGAACCCAGCCACATTAACTACACCAGGGGTCGGGAACCCATGGCTCGCGAGCCAGATATGGCTTTTTTGAGGGCTGCATCTGGCTCACAGACAAGTGTCGCCACACTTTCCAGTTCCCCGCTGACTCAGCTGCTCCCCGGTCCTCCTCCGCCCGGGCTTAAAATGCTGTCAGCCCGGGTGGAACGCGGCAGGACAGCTGGAGTCAGCGGCACCGGCGTGCTCTCTTCTTCCCGCCCCCCCCCCCCCCCGCGGCCCGGAAGAGGAAGTGGTGAGCATCGGGTGCGTGCGCGGGAAGAAGAGACCACGCTAGTGTGGTCTCTTCTTCTCGCCCCCCCTCCCCCCCGCGGCCCGGAAGAGGAAGTGGAGAGCATCAGGTGCCTGTGCGGCAAGAAGAGGCCACGCTAGTGTCCGATGAAAAGAAAACTGCAGCGCGGCTCGGAGGAAAATGAAGAGCTTCAACCACGGCCGATGGGACTCCGCCTCCGCGAGGGCTGAAAATGAAGGAGGTTAGCATTGGGAGGAGGCTGCTGCTGCCGCGAGTTCCCGGGGTGGGGGTGAGGGAGAGAGAGAGTGAATGAGCGAGCGAGCATGTGTGTTTGAGATCCTGTGTGTGTGAGTGAGAGATTGCATGTATGTGAATGATTGAGAGCCTGTATATGTGAAAGAGAGTATGTCTGTGATTGAGAGCCTGCCTGTGAGAGAGAGAGCATGAATGTAGGTTTACCATTGGGAGCCTGTATGTGTAAGTTTGTGATTGAAAACCTGTTTGTGTGAAAGAGTATGTGTGTATGATTGAGATCCTTTGTGTGTGAGAGAAATCATGTGTATGTATGATTAAGAGCCTGTGTGTATAAGTAAGAGAGAGATCATGTGTGTCTGTGTGTGATTGAGAGCTGGTTTAGGTGATGGAGCATGTGAGTATGTGATTGAGAGCCTGTGTTTAAATGAGAGAGAGAGTCCATGTGTGTCTGTGTGTGATTGAGAGTTGATTTAGGTGAGGGAGCATGTGAGTATGTGATTGAGAGCCTGTGTGTAAATGAGAGAAAGAGAGGACATGTTTGTAAGCATGTGAATGAGAGTCTGTGTGTGAGAGAAAAAGGCAGCATGTATTTATGTGATTGAAAGCCTGTGTGTGTGTGTAAGCGTGAAAAGATAGACAGCATGTGTGTAAATGTGTAATTAAGAGCCTATATAAGTGAGAGAGAAAAAACATGTGTATATGTGAGTACTGAGAGCATGTGTGTATAGGTGTGTCATTGAGAGCCAGTGTGAGAGAGAGCGCTGGTATGTGACTGAGAGAGGAGAAAGTTCCAAGCAAACCACCCCGCCTCCTGCTAATTCAGAACAATCTCAGGACACCTGGATATCAAACGTTCCCAGGTATGCAGAGCAAAAAAATTTTGTATCATTATTTTTCATTACTGGGTCTTTGTGTCTGCTATTTTGAAATATTTGTTGGTATCTGGAAATGTTTTATATGAGTTTTTAAATATTGGATATTCCACTCATCAGCTGTTTCGAAATATGTTTTTTTTTGTTAGTACAGTTTTACTGCTGATGATTTTATATTTCTTGATTTGTTTATAAGGATGGGTGATGTTTCTTTTTTTCCTTTGTTACACTGCATACAGAGACTCTTGCTTGTTGCAGTTTCCAATTCAGTTTTTTCTGCATGCTTCTTGTAATGCATTTTGGTCTCTTTATTCTATGTTAGGTGAGGGACAGCACGTGATTCAGGTGAGGTTTTCTGCTGGCGTGTAGTTTCTGTGTAGGACTCTATAGCAGCCTGACTTGGTCCGTTTTTCCTAATAGGAGATGTATTGGTGTCTTAAGGCCTGGTGTAATATTTTCAGAGACTTATTGTACTTTAAAAGTGTGATCTTACATAAAATGCACACATTTACTTGTATTTAGTTTTAAACATATTGTATGGCTCTCATGGAATTACATTTTAAAATATGTGGCGTTTATGGCTCTCTTAGCCAAAAAGTTCCTGACCCCTGAACTACACTAACCATATCCTCTGGCAACAAATTCCAGAGCATAATTGTGCGTTGAGTGAAACATATTTTTTTCCGATTAGTCTTAAATGTGCTACTTGCTAACTTCATGGAATGCCCCCTAGTCCTTCTATTATCCAAAAGTGTAAATAACTGATTCATATCTACTCGTTCAAGACCTCTCATGATCTTAAAGACCTCTATCATATCCCCCCTCAGCCGTCTCTTCTCCAAGCTGAACAGCCCTAACATCTTCAGCCTTTCCTCATAGGGGAGCTGTTCCATCCCCTTTATCATTTTGGTCACCCTTCTCTGTACCTTCTCCATTGCAACTATATGTTTTTGAGATGCAATGACCAGAATTGTACACAGTATTCAAGGTGCAATCTCATTATGACATTTTCCGTTTTATTCACCATTCCCTTCCTAATGTTTCATAACATTCTGTTTGCTTTTTTGATTGCCGCAGCACACTGAACCAACAATTTCAATGTGTTAGCCACTGTTCTTTGGAATCCTGCTGGGTACTTGTGATCTGGATTGTCCACTGTCTGGATGCTGGGCTTGATGGACCTTTGTTCCAACCCAGTATGGCAGGTCTTGTGTTTCTTATATTAAAATATATAAGCTGCTATTCATGGAAGAATCAAGTCATTTGACCTATCCTGATCATACATTTATCATCTCAACAAATGTTTGACTAGGACCAAAATTCACTATGCCACTTTGACGGAGTATTGTGCAGATGTTTCAGAATTTTAGGGAACCAAGGCTTTAAAATAAACTCTTCATTTCCTCTCTGTATGGAATGCTATTTTAAATAAGTATTCTTTGGACTTGATGTTTCTCATTACCAAGTGTGCAAAAACCAAATGTATAATCTGGATATAATCTGATATAGCGTTCAAATAGTAAAGCCAAGGGTAGCAGCCCTTTCCCCAAGGCCTTGATCCACCACCGAAACTGGAAGCTTTTGATGTTCCTGACTGTGAGTTCCATTTATGGAAAAACTGGTGTATGCTGAGCTGAGAAGCAGGACAATATTAAGGGCTGGGAGAAAAGAAGGAACAATTAGAATAAGTAGTCCTGGCCTGCCTCTCCAGTCCTTTGTACCGTCCTTGGAAGGGAATATGGTCCTTTCTGGGGCTGTTTGCAGATGTGAGATCTGGCGAGTGTCTACCAGAATAAGGGGAGGATTCTCATGGTCATCTGTGAATGTGAGTACTGTAAACAAGAACTAGAGAGACTATCATCTTTCTGTGAACAACAGAGAGCCTGAGGAAATCTTATGAACTAGAAGATATGAGATTTGCAGGAATATGGAACTGTGTATTTCTGAATCTGGACTCTACTGTTTTTGCTGTGGAATCTTTTCTGTATATCTGCTGAACTGGTTATTTTGCAAATAAACTTTCTTTCAGTTTGAAGCACCAACTACTGTGTGGTCTATGTGGTTGTTTGTGTTTTTATTAGGTAACCGTTGCCCATCTTGGCCTTGCAGGAGCTCCTGCTCCCATTTCTCAGGACTCAGGCTTTATTTCCCAACCCAGGTAAGTGATCCAGTGTTCACTGGGGCTGGGAAGGTAGCCTCTGGTGAAGGAAGGGGGTTAGAAAAATAAATAAGCCCAAGATCAGGGTTCAAAATTTAGGCCCAATACTTCCAATGGAATAGGGGGCTACACAAGTTTATTTATTTCTCAGCTTTTCTATACCATGCATACAGTGAACTGATCAAAGTGGTTTACATCAATCCAAACAAAGATACATTCAAAGAATACATCAGATATATATTTTAAAACCAATAACTCATACTAGTACAAAGAAATACCCTTCATGCTGGTTACAATGATGGATAAAGCCACAATTTCACTTTCTTTCTAAATGTTAGATAACTGGACTCTAATCTAATGTCTAATGGTGCTGAATTCTAAATCACTGGGCCATAAACTGAGAACATCCTCCTCCAAAACCCCTCTTTTTAAATCATTTTTATCCCAGGCACAACAAACAAAGGGCCATCAGCCGAATGTAAGTTATGCCTTGAAATATCTCTCTGCACTTGACTTGTTAAACAGCTTGCACCCTCATCTTGGTTTGCCTTATACATCAGTCATGATCTTAAATGTGACCCTTTCCCTAATAGAGAGCCAATGTAATCCATTAAGAGTGGTCTAGCACCAGCTCTTCTTGGACAGCCAAACACCAATCTGGCTGCCATATTCTGCATTACCTGAAGTCGTTGCATATTCTTCACGGTTACCCCCAACAAAACCCCATTACGATAAGCAAATGCTAGCATAACAAAGGCTTGTAATATCCAAATACCTCTATATTCACCCAATTTCGAATTTTCTTCAACTGTCTCAATTTCAAAAATGCCTTCTGCAACCATCAAGGAAATGTAAGCTTCTAAGGATAGCTTATCATACTGCACACCAAGGTTTCAATCTTCTGATGAATTCACACAGATTTTCTTACCCAACTCCAAGTGTAAAATTATATCTGGCTCTGCAGTGGCAAAAATCATCCATGCTGTCTTATCATCATTCAAAACTAAATTTAATTTCCCTCATTCAACCTATCAATATTTTTAGCCCTTCTTGCACAGCAAAGTCAAATGATCCTTCCCTAATGGGCAGACTAGTACATCATCTGTATAATTATAACCCTTAAAACCTAAGGTTTGGATTCAATTGTCCTATTGGCTGCATAGAAATACTAAAAAGAAGAGGAGACAGTAGAGACCCCTGCAGTAGCCCACAATCCAAACTATAACTCAAAGCCTTATCCCCCCTTACCTGCACCTTCATCAGCCTATCCTGCAAAAAAGAAGACATCCAGTCTAAAATTTTACCTTGCAACCCCAATTCCCAATCCCCACATCTTCATACTAAAATCTTGTGATCCACCAAGTAAAAACCCACTTGATAGGTGTAATGAAAGCAATCCTACTGCTTCTCCCCTATGCAAATCCCAACAAATCATTCCAGGCCACCAACATTGTCTCTGTACTGTAGCCAGTACGAAATCCCGACTGACTCTCATCCAAAATTCTATTCTTCTCCACATATTTGGATATTTGCAACATGACAATCTTTTTCAGCACCTTCACTAGAAACAGGCTTTTTGCCACTGGTCAATAGTTTGAATAAATTTCCTTATCTAACCCCGCCTTTTTTAGTAAAATTGCACTATCATCTTCTTTAGTTGTACTGGGAATACTCCTGCACTGATAGAACTGGATGGTTTTCATAAAATGACTTATGAGGAGATATTGAAGAACCCAAATATGTATACCATAGAGGAGAGGAGGAACAGGAGTGATATGATACAGACTTTCAGATACTTGAAAGGGTTTTAATGATCCATGGTCAACAACAAACCTTTTCCATTGGAAAAAAAATCAGTAGAACTAGGGGTCATGATTTGAAACTCCAGGGAGGAAGACTCAGAAACAATGTTAGGTAGTATTTCTTCACGGAGAGGGTGGTGAATGCCTGGAATGCCCTTCCAGAGGAAGTGGAGAAGACTAAAACTGTGAAGGATTTCAAAGAGGCATGGGATAAACACTGTGGATCCATAAAGGCTAGAGGATGGGAAAGAAAAGTAGAGCCATGGGGGGTGGCTTGCTGGAATGGTGGCTACTACCTGGTGATTACTACCCTTACTCAATAAGCCTTCACACGGTCAATGCAACTCCAACATTGCTCTCTGCTTCAACGGCAAGGAGAAATGTGGAAAAGAGGATTTGAATTCAGACAACAACCAACAAGGACTGAACTACACAGTCTGGGTAAACAAATAAGAATGGAGGTAGCTTGCTTATTGTGGCGGTTACTACGCTAAACCAATTAAGCCTGATACTTCACTTTGAATGCATATACAGTGTTGCTCTCTGCTTCAACGGCAGGGAGAAATGTGGAAAAGAGGATTTACATTCAGACAACATCCAACAAGGCATTGGTCTGTGCAGTCAGGGTAAACAAGCAAATATGGCCGCTGTGCCGGGAGCTTGACCCCCACCCCCCGACTGCCCACACCCCTCCCGCCTCTCCCTACCCCTTTTTGCAAGCCCCGGGACTTACACACATCCCGGGGCTTTACATGTCTTGCCGGGCCTTTTTAAAATAGGCCCAGCGAGTGTAACATTTTAAAAATCTGGCCCGTAGTGTTTAACTTTTCGGGAATAGTTACTTTCAGAATATAATTCCTTCCCAGCAACTCTTGAATTATGAGGAAATTTTCCTTTGGCCAGTTTTCTGCTAACTTAATCTTCCCTTCATAATATTCCCTTTTAATTCTCCCTGAATATAGATTTGTACTCTTGTCTCCAAGCCAATTATCAGTCCAGGCATGTCATTTTCTTCTTTCTCACTTCCCTCTGGATGTCTTTTAATTCTGTGGATAACCATGGTGTATTACCTTTCAACCTCCTACTTCCCTTGCTAGCAACTGGATGTACCCTGACACAGAAACACCCACCATCTGAGATTTAGCACTGTTCCTGTATGCATCTCAGTATGTAACCTACTCTTCCTTGCTTATTTTTAAAAGTTTGAATTTACAACTGAATGTCTTGCGGTGACTGACCAAACATATACCAAATCAGTGTTGCTGTGGGCCATGCTGTTGTGGTGTGACTTTTGGAAGGAAGTACTTGACAACTTTCCTCAACCTCTAACTACCTCCTATAAGTATCACAGTGCTGCCTAAGGCCACACACACACACAAAGATACGGACACATACATGCATGCATAGGCACACACCTGGCTGTGGGGGAAAGAGGGAGCTGTTTTTCCTCTGACCGGGGCTTGCTGGTGAGTGTTTCCCTTCCCTCTGCCTTCCATGAGTGCTCTGCCCCCCTCAGCTTCCTTGTAATGACCAGCCCTGCCCTCGATATTCTTACTCTGGCTGGAGGATCAAAGGACAGCCCGCAGCAAGATACCACCGAAAGAGCAATTCTAAGGGTTGTGCCCCTTTGAGGGCCCTGGTGGATTTGGGAGATTTGTTTTTGTTTTGCATGAGGACTTAGTATAATGTGGACGTATGCTGCTTTGCAGTTACTGCTGTTCAATTATGTCATTTGTAATTTTTTTCTTTATTTGTATTTTCATTGAATCATATATGCTTATTTGTATGCACATGTTATTTATTTAAATCATTTATATCCCGTACCATCATAAAATACTTGAGCAGATTACAGCATATGCTATACTTTGCATTGTAATTATGAACTATGTATTTTGTGTTTTGAACATGTAAGTCACTGTGTTGTCCGTTAGAACTAGAAGGATGGGATATATGTGTAAAAATTAAGATAAGACACACTTTACCCCATAGCTACAACAAGTAAAAAAAAAAAGCCATATTCATGCATAGCATGTAGTAAATACGGTATGTGATGTAAGAACCCTATCACCCCCTTCCACAAATCTGTTGGAAAGTATCACTGACGCCATGCCTCTGTATTCTTTTCCCACGTTACCTATAATATTTATCCTGAAGCTGTGTTATGTCCTATTTTCAGTGCAGAGCTGGCTTGCCAAGTCATATTGCTTGATTGCCTTTATGCTTATCAGTGAAAATTTTAAAAAATGTAGATGCCTTTTACATGGGTATTGAGCAGTTAATCCACCTAAGGCAACAGGGATTTTTAGTCACCTAAAAGTATGCACACACTGTCCAAACCCATGTACTTTGGCCACATACTATGGAAAAGAGGCTTTCTGGCAGACATTTTGGAGGCATGTTTGGAAACTATGCACATACACTGAATTTCAAAAATGTGTGTGCATATAGGCATGCAATTAAAGTGGCTTACCTATACCAGTATTTTGAAATATATAAAGACATGCAAGAATTTTTAGCCACACAGGTTGATATTTAAGCACAATGTACACAGGTACAGGGTGGCCCATGGAAAGGAAGCCCGCCTCCAATTCCAGTGCATTGGAGGCAGGCTACTTTTCCATGGGCCACCTTATATCTTGTGTTTGAAAACTGACTTGTTTTATGCAAGTTTAAAAAATCACATATTCCTTTGCAGTTAGGCAACCCTACTGAAAACAGACCACACTTTTTTACCAATAGAAAGCTTAAAAAGAAGCTGTATTTACCAGTGAAAAATAAATAAATAATTATCCCATGCAATCGTAGAATTTGATGCCAGAGGATGTGGTTAAGGCATCTAGCATAGCAGGGTTTAAAAGGTTTTTGGATAAGTTCCTGGAGGAAAAATCCATAGACTATTCTTTGTCAGATGGACTCGGGCAAACAATCCCTGGGATTGAGCTACAAGGAATGGGTCTGGTTCCTAATGACCCAGATTGTTCACAGTTGGATAGAGGATGTGGGGCTCAATGGACCTTTGGTCTGACCCAGCATGATACCTCTTATGAGCTTAAGTTCATGACTCTGCTCTAGTTGGACAGTTTTCCAAGAGATGTCCGCCAGGTCACATCATTACGCAAATTCAGACATCTCCTAAAAGATTTCCTTTTTCAACTGCTTGGCCTTAGGAGCTCTATATGTCATCATTGTAGTTCTTATTTTTAAAAAGCACATTGCTGCTAAATGCTATCCAAAAAATAATAATAATTATATACTCAGAGTTGTAAGGTTAATTGTAAACATGTACAGCATTTAACTGCTTCTGCACAGTTGAATGCACAGTGTACAGCACATCTGGCAGAACTGCTAGCCTGGTGTGGGCAGATGTGCCTAGTACTCAGCATCCTAATACTTCAATCAAATGAACCAAAGCATTACCGAACTCTTGAAGGGTGCAATTCAAACTAATGTAAGAGTGAGCAGGTTAATATAGTTATCTGTTAGCGATGAAAAAAGAACATTCTGTACTCTTTCTCACAAAATACTGCATTTCTCTTTTCTTTAAATGCATATAAGCTGTCAGAAGAGCTTCTTTAATACAGTTATGTTTCCAAGGCAACACTGTACAGTATATGCACGAAATGCCAGCAGAATATTGGATCTCAAATAATAACTATGGCACTAGCCAACTTGTACTTACTGGGTAACTTAGGGGTCTATTTTTAGCCCTGGCTGAATGCCTCACTTAGCTGGTGAAATTTTGGCCAGCAAGGTTTGAACAGATTCTTGATAGGCTAGGTTTGCGACTGACAATTTTTCTTTTAGTAAATTAGTCAGCTAAAATCTAGCCAGGCACTCAGCTGCAGCTGAAAATTGCCATCTATGCCACCTCATTGACACCCCCCACCTCTCAAAACCCATATCTCACAATAACCCCTCCCCCCAAATGTTCTTCCTCCCATCACCAAAGCCCTGATGCTTAAAGTAAATCCCCCAGTAACCTTTGATGCCCCTCAACTCTTCTAATGAAGCTAAAAATTATCAGGTGAATGTTCCAAGGAGTTCCGCAAGTAAACTAATTTTCAAAAGCCACTTATCCATGTAAGTGCACTTAACGTGGGTAAATCCTATGGAAAATTCAATGGCATGTACTGTAGCAATTTTCAAAAGCCTACTTACACGGGTAAAGTGCATTTGCATGTGTAAAACCCAGTTTTAAGCATATAAATGCTTTTTAAAATCAGATCCATTGTAAAGAGCCCCAGACAACCCTGCAATCCTCCCTAGCATCCAACTGATATCAACCAAAGCTAAACCCACTGTTAATCCCATAATCCTCCTTTCATTCTGCCTATCAAATTAACGAAAGTCCCCCAGAAACCCCATGATCCTCCTTCCCACCCACCTAATAAACCAAACAGGTGCTCAGCAGTTGCTTTGATACTAGACATTAAAAAGAACATGAGACATGCCATGCTAGCTCAGATCAAGGTCCATTGAGCCCAATATACCTTCTCCAACAGTGGCCAGTTTGGGTTGCAAGCACACGGTAGATTCCAAACAGTAGATTTATTTCCTGTTGCACATTACCTGGTAGGCGGTGAAACTGATCTCAGGTTTAGGAGCTTTTGAAGGAGAACTGGGCTGTGAGAGAGGATTTCAAGAGGCTGCCAATTTGGTATTGGATAAGATGGAAGGAGGGAGACTCATGGGGCTGCCAGAGGGATTTTTTCTTTTTGTTTCAAGAGGAAGGGGAGATTTGACAGGTCCTATTCCACATGTACCTTGCCATTACACTGTCCTTCCAAAACAGCAGGATTTCACAAGGGATAGGCTTTGGGTGCACACTACGTTCAGTCCCTCTATCTTTCATGCACTCAGTGCAATTCCAAATAAACTACGGGATTCACTTTCATCGCGTCCATCCATCTCATTTATTTCCTGATACACTTAAGATACGGAGAATACAGGTTCCAGACATGAGGTAGTTGAATACTTTCAAAAGAATCCCAAAACTGCTAGCACATCACTAGATGACTTTACTGCCTGATGGAATTTATTCAGTCTTGCATCAGACAATGCTATTCATATTTTAGAGAATTCACTAACAGGGAATTGTTATAACCCCATGATATTCGCTCAAAGAGGATAGGCCCAAGCCTTGGCAGGAGTCATCCCAGAAAAACAGCTGGCATTATCTTCCTGGAACTCCAGGTTGCTCTATATTGAGATGGGTTCTCCTAGAGCAACATCTGGAAGAGCTGATATTGCTTGCTCTCATGCTTTCATGGAGTGATCTCACACAAAATGAAGCATGCCCTTTTATAGCAACGAAAAATACCAAAACTTGCCACTAGGGATCATTGGAGTACCATGCTCTTAGTGGACTGCCTAAAGTATTTGGCACCTGGGGTGAATACGTCTTTTGGCATCCCCCCACCCCCCCAGATTCACTTCTTAGTCACTCCTCCCCCCCCTTCACTTCTCCATCCCTCCTCCCCCTTCACTTCTCTGTGTCTCCTTCCCCCTCTCCCTCACAGAGGCTCTCTGTCTCTCTCTTGCACACACTTTCACACACCCCTGCACATAGGCACCCTCCATTTCTCTCTCTCATACATACACACCCCTTCACATAACTCCCTCTCTCACACACAAACATGCACCCTCACTCCCATACACACACACACAAACATACTCTTACACACACATAGACAAAGACACTTCTCTCTCATTTCCTACCCCACTCCCCATCAGAAACACAGCAGCAGCAGTTTCCTCCTTCAGCCCCCACGACAGACGGAACTCTTCATTTTTCTTGAGATGACACAGGGGCTGTGCGGCTCTACTTCCTGCATCTGCAATGGGAGGGTGGGGGCAGCACTGTTGCTCTTCCTCCTGCTTCGGGTCACAACTGCATGACCTTTCCTTCTTCCCACTCTCGCTCTCCCCTGTTCCCCCCACACTAATCCACAGAAATTTCAGGGTGACTGGAGATCAAAAGTTCCCACGTATGAAAAGCAGGAATTTTTGTTGCTCTCGGGGGTGGTCCCTTGTCCTGGGGCAGAGATGGAATGCCTCCTGAAAGGGAACAGGAGGTAACTGCCCCCAGGGGGTGGAGCACTGGAGGAGACAGAGGCTGGGAAGAGCTTCACCACGGGAAGCCCGAGGTCCCCCCGGGAGGGGCCCGTAGGGACCCGGGCCGCTTGGACTTAGGTGGGCCTCGCAGGGTCTCTTAAGAGAATGAAAGTCCGGCGTGCCCACGGAGACAGGGGGAGCGTGATTGGGTTCAAAGGTGGCTGCTCTTTGGAACAAGGAGAACCAGAACAGAGTTGGTGATGATAAGGAGAGGAACAGAGCCAGAATCTGGAGATGAGGTCAGGCAGGCAAAGGTCAAGATCCAGAGGTCAGTCTGAGAAATGGTTAGCAAAGCAGGGGTCAGGTACCGGAGGTCAGATGAAGTCAAAGGCAGGCTGAGGTCTTGAGGCAGGTGGCAGGCAGGCAGGCAGGTCAGGAACAAGCTATGGTCTTTGAGTGAGGTGGCAGGCAGGTCAGGAACAAGCTGTGGCCTTTGAGGCAGGCGGCAGGCAGGTCAGGAACAAGCTGTGGTCTTTGAAGCAGGCAGGCAGGTCAAGAGCAAGCTGAGGTCAGTACCAATAAGATAGTCCGAGGGTGCTACCTGGGTAGATAGACAGACGAACATGGGAACAAGCAGGACACAGGAACTAGGATGCAAGAACAAGTCAGGAACAGAACTGGAACAGAAGGATCCTGGAACGAGACTAGGAACAAGCAGGAACAGGTACAAGTGCAGAGGCAATCTTAGAACAAACCGATCTGATTACCAAGGCAAGGAAGCAGAGACAGGAACTTCCTTATATCGAGGGATCAATCAGGGCGTGCTGCGGAGCTAGGACCTGCCCTTGGCCCTACATGAGTCCGGGCAGTCCACGTGTGCGCATGGGCGTGGCTAACATGGCTGAAGACGCCGAGCCTCGGCATGAGGCCTGGCGTGCAGTGGAAGGCCCGGTGACCGCAGCTGCGGGATGCCGGGGCCTGGCAACTACCACGAGGGAGGTCGTCCCGGGACCCGCTATGGAACCATGAAGGTGAGCAGGCCCGCGTTTGGGGCGCGTAACAATTTTTTTATTCTTAGTAGTTTTATTTATTGGGTGCTATTTAATGTGATTCCTAGTTTGAAATATTTTATTGGTGTTTGGGAAATTTTTTTTTATAATTTTTATATGAGATTTAATTACTGGATGCTGTATTCATCAGCTATTTAAAACTATTTATTTTTTATTAATATGGTTTTACTATTATTTATTTATTTATTTATTTATTTATTTAACAGTTTTTTATACCGACCTTCATAGTAAATAACCATATCGGATCGGTTTACATTTAACAGAGGGTATAACTGAAGGAACAATTCAGGTAACAAAAGATAACAATAGATAGGAATAAGTCAAAGTTACAATCAACGGGAATCGAGAACTTGGAAGCTTAACATAAGCTGGAAAGAAGATAAAGGCAGGTAATAATTATAAAATATACGAGTGAGACAGGGTTAAAGCTTGAAGGTGCTTTAACCTGGAGGTGCCAGAGTCCATAGTTCATGAAGATATATGCCAAAGGCCGGGTGAGAGTGGAGGGCCGTTAGTGATTGTCTGGTGGATCGGAGAAGGTTTGGTGGAAGAGCCACGTCTTGAGTCTTTTTCTGAAAGTTAAGAGGCAGGGTTCCAATCTGAGGTTTGAAGGGATGTTGTTCCAAATAGATGGGCCTGCTATTGAAAAAGCTCTGTCTTTGGTCGTAGAGAGGCGTGTGGCTTTAGTAGGAGGAAATTGTAGAGTGCCTTTGTGAACATCTCTTGTTGGTCTGATAGAGAAGTGGAGTGTGAATGGGATTTCCAGGTCGAGTTGAAGTTGATGATGGATGGTTTTGTGTATTAGGGTGATTGATTTGTATAGGATTCTAAAATTTACTGGTAACCAATGTAGGTTTCTGAGGATGGGTGAGATGTGTTCACCGCGGCTGGTGCTGGTCAGCAGTCTCGCTGCCGCATTTTGTATCATCTGCAGTGGTTTGGTAGTAGATTTGGGAAGGCCTAGGAAGAGGGCACTGCAGTAGTCTATTTTGGCGAACAGTAGCGCTTGGAGGACTGTCCTGAAATCATGGAAAAATAGTAGTGGTTTAAGTCGTTTTAGAACCTGTAGTCTGTAAAAGCAGTCTTTGGAGGTTGTGTTGACCATTTTCTTTAAGTTTAGTCGATTGTCTAGTATTGCCCCAAGGTCTCTAACATGTTTACATGTAATGTGGGAATTGTGTGGTGATGGTGGCGGAAAATTGTTTTCATTTGAGGAGATGAGGAGTAGCTCGGTCTTTGAGGCATTGAGAACCAGATTTAAGCTGTTAAGTAGATTGGTGATGGAAAGAAGGCAGTTGTGCCAATAAGTGAGAGCTTTTGAGATAGATTCCATTATAGGGATTAGAATCTGCATGTCGTCTGCGTACAGATAATGAATTAGGTTGAGATCCGTTAACAGTTGGCAGAGGGGGAGGAGGTAAATGTTAAAGAGGGTAGGAGATAAGGAGGATCCTTGTGGTACACCCAGGGTTGAATTTGTTAGGGGAGATTCTTTATTATTGATTTTGACTTTGAAAGTTCTATTGCTGAGGAAGGACTTGAACCAGTTGTGGGCTGATCCAGAGATGCCGATATCTGCAAGGCGATCCAGAAGGATGGAGTGGTTGACGGTATCAAATGCCGCCGAGATGTCTAACAAGACTAATAGAAAGGAATGTCCTTTGTCTAACCCCATTATGATATGGTCTGTAAGTGAGATGAGGAGGGTTTCCGTGTTGCGTGATTTGCGGAAACCATATTGCGAAGGATATAGGATATTGTGGTCCTCTAGATATTCAGAAAGCTGGGTGTTTACTAGTTTCTCCGTAAGTTTGGCAACGAATGGGAGATTAGAAATGGGTCTGAAATTCGCCAGAACATTGTGATCTAAATTGTGTTTCTTGAGGAGGGGCTTGAGTGAAGCGTTTTTTAGACTGGATGGGTAATTTCCTTGAGTTAGCAGGCCGTTTATGATACTTGTCAGAGGTCCAGAGATCGTGTTCGGGATGAGAAGCAGGAGTTTCGATGGGATGTTATCCGCCGGATGGCTAGAAGGTTTCTGTTTTTTTTAAGAGGGATTCAATCTCTTTGGTGGAAATGGGTTCGAAACTGTCGAACTTGGGTCTACTGAGGGCATTGGATTTCTCTCCTGACTTGAGAGGTGTAGTATTTGGAGGGAGGAGGGCGAGGGTATTTAGAATCTTCTG
Source organism: Rhinatrema bivittatum (assembly GCF_901001135.1). NCBI lineage: Eukaryota > Metazoa > Chordata > Amphibia > Gymnophiona > Rhinatrematidae > Rhinatrema > Rhinatrema bivittatum. The sequence continues at coordinate 34,205,984 of NC_042624.1, read as the reverse complement.
TTGAAAAAATGAAGTGAGCTCATTAGCCTTGGATAGAGCTTGTTCATCTGGAATAGATGGAGGGGTTGATTTCATGATTTGTGTTACGTAAGCAAATAGGGCCTGGGCGTCGTACTGGAAGTGGTGTATTTTGTTGGCGTAGTATTCCTTTTTTTTTTTGTAGAATAGAAGTCCTGTAGTGATGTAAGAATCCCTTGAATGTTGAGAGGGTAGATGTGTTGGGGGTTTTGCGCCATCTATTTTCTTTATGGCGTAATTCCTTTTTCATCTGTTTTAGTTCAGTGCTGAACCATGGTTGATTTCCCTTTTTTGTTGGATTGATTGTTTTGGAGACTAATGGGCACCATTTGTTTGCAACTGCTTCTGTAATCTTGTGCCAGGAGGATAGGGCTGAGTCAGGATTAGATTGGTCTAAGTTAGAGAGTTCTTTGGATATATAATAATATATAAAAAATATATATATATAAAAAATATATAAAAAATATATAAACAATCTATTATGATTGTTTTATATATTTTTATTTTTTGTTTGATGTTTTAGGAGGAATGGTATTTCTATTCTTCCATTGTTGCACTGCATATAGTCTGGCTTGTGCTTTCCAGTTCATTTTTTATCTATATGTTTGTTTATCCTTTATGATCTCTTTATTCTGTATTGGGAGAGGGTCTGTCTGTGTTCTGCATGCATGTTTGGTAAATTCATTTCAGATTTATTGTGGGTTTCTATGCTGCTTTACCTATTGTTTGGAATCTCCCTTTGTAATTTTTTTTGTAACATTTAATTTGTTTGTGTTCTGTACTTTTAGATATTTTGTTGATTGTTTTGCATTTTGCTGATTTTATTATGTGCATTTATTGTTATCCACTAAGATTTTCGGATTAGCGGACTACAAAGTTTCTAAGCAAATAAATAGACAAATAAATAAATGTGTGACTGAGGTGAAGTATCCTGCTACTGTGAAGTTTGTGTAGGGATCTATAGTAGCCTGGCTTATTCTGTTTTCCTAATAGGAAGTGTATTGGTGTTTAGGGCCTGCTGTAATATTTGCAGTGTTGCCTTTTCATAAATAAGGTTTTAACTTTTTGAATTAATGCTATTTTTTTTTTTAGTATGGAAGGCTTACTAGATTGAAACTGTAATTCAGTTTACTCATGGCTTTCTAAGGACAAAGTTCACACCCAATATACATTGCAATAATCTAATACCATATGCATTTAAAGATGTTTTTTGCTTTTTTGCAGGGTTTTCTGGTTGGCACACAGCAATGCATGTAAAAATAATATGTTGTTGTGATATCTTTACCTCAGAAGACTGTATTTTGAATGTCCTTTTTCATGTAAAATTAGCTATTAAAAATGCAGAATTTGTAATTGTGAGTGGTGAGGGCAGGAGGGTGTGGGCACAAGGCTGTACAGGACCTAGTCTGCCTTATGCCCTGGCAATGGCTCAGAGAGTGTGCGCCATCGCTCATTTCTCCAGGGGGAAAATGCTGGGGAAAAGTGGGAGGCTGGTCTTAGGGTTCCTGGGAGTATGACAGGTTTGCCAACTTCCTAGAAACATCACTGCCACTCCTCTGGGAACTCTGACCCCTTCTTTCCCTTCTGCAACATTTCAAATCACTAAAAGGGCCAGACTGCATAGAGACTCCCCTCTTGATAATCTGACCTGTGCGGGGTGAGGTGGGGAGGGGGGTGGGGGGGAGTGCCAGCTCATCCTTCGCCTCAGGCAGCAGATTCTCTTGTGCCACCCCTGCTCATTTGGCTGAAAAGTGGAATATAAATCAAACCAAAAAATGTTTATTAAAATATATCTATGCCCTCCAGACTCTGGCTTAGCAGTTTTTCTGACAGGTACTGGAACTGTTTAAGACCTTTGATAGGATACCTACTCCTCCTTGCAATCATCTAAGGATAGGGTCAGTCATTCTTGACATTGATGGCACAAGCTGCAGAACCATCACCTCCTAGACTGAATTTCCATAGCTCCATGGCCACTGTGGTTGATGGGCCATGGAGTTATGGAAAGAAATTAATTGAGAACTAAGTAGTTTTAGTTAAATGTATTTATTTTTATGTCACCATAATTTTATGTTTTGGCACATATTTTTGTTTTGCTTGGCATACATTCATTCTTTTAGCTTCCATCAGAAAAGTCAGGCAATTTTATAAGGCCCCTACCCTCACCTTTAGCAGATATCAAATGCCCCTGCACTCCTAGGCTCCCAGAGGTCCTGTTTGTTGGTCTCTGTTAAACTCTTTTGGGGGGTTCAGTAGTGCTACTAATTCTCCCCTTGGCATTCGCAGCTAGTTTGGTATACACACAGTATTTAACACTTTCATATTATTTAGTAACCAGTTGGTACCATTCTTGTGTTTCCATGTCTGCTAATGCTGTGCACTTTCTATTGCGGTAATTATTATTTTTTTTTTTAATAAAGTAGATACCAAAATTTAGCAAAATACTGGTAAGATTTAGAGTAAGTTTGTTGTTATGTCTGTTATAATTTTGATGTTGTAAAATTTGGGGTAGATTTTAAATATTTGCGCGATCTCGTACTTTTGTTCGCACACCAGGCGCGAACAAAAGTACGCTGGATTTTATAAGATACACGCGTAGCCGTATGTATCTTATAAAATCTGGGGTTGGCGCGCGCAAGGGGGTGCACATTTGTGCAACCTGCGCGTGCCAAGCCCAGCGCGCGCTGCCTGTTCCCTCCGCCCTCCCCCCACCTTCCCCTCCCTTCCCCTACCTAACCCACCCCCCCGGCCCTATCTAAACCCCCCCGCTACCTTTGTCGGCAAAGTTACAGCCTGCTGAAAGCAGGCGTAACTTTGCACGCGTCGCCGGCAGCCCCGCTCTGTCCTCCGGTCCCAGGGGCTGGTCCGGAGGCCTCGACCACGCCCCCGGGCTGGCGCCACACCCCCGGGCCCGCCCCCGAAACGCCGCGGCACGCCCCTGAAATGCCGCGTCGTTTCGGGAATGCCCCCGACACGCCCCCTCCCGCCACTTTTCAAAAGCCCCGGGACTTACGCCCGTCCCGGGGCTTTACGCGCGCCGGCGGCCTATGCAAAATAGGTGCGTGGCGCGCACGGGCCTTTTAAAATCCGCCCCTTTGTGTGTGTTTGTTTCTGTACAATATTTTGCCAATTTGAGTAATTTATTTTGTACATTGCTTAGGCCGTATGTGCTAAGCAATAAATGCATTTTAATAAATGAAATGAAATAAATTAAGTAGTGTTTTGGTAAGCACATGAAGTGTTTCAGTGCATAGGAACCTGGGAGTCTAGATTTAGCTACTAAGAGGGGAAGAAAATTCCCCCCACCCTTCCCATGGGTTCTAGTCACCTAGATCCCCCTGAAAGTGCAACCCCAAGTCTAATGAAAGATGGCTAAAAGATAAGTAAACTCCTTTATTATTAAAAGGGATGTTACGTGCCTTGCCCGCGGCCATCCCGCGCACGGGACCGCTCAACTGCATAGGTCCTCAGCGGGTCCCGGGACGACCTCCTTCGCGGTAGTTGCTAGTCCAGCTTGGCCCCATCAATCTGCGGTGGCGGACACCGGGCCTTCCAATGCACACCAGGCCTCATGCCGAGGTTCGGCGTTCTCCTCCATGCTAGCCACACCCATACACACGCGCGGCATGCCCCGAGACTTGTAGGGCCAAGGGCGGGTCTGAGTTCTGTGGCGCACCCTGATTGAGCTACTACATAAGGAAGTTCCTGACTTCACTTCTTTGCCTTGGCAATCAGGTTAGTACTCTGCTAGATTGTCTCTGCGTTTGTTCCTGCTTGTTCCTAGTCTCGTTCCAGGATCCTTCTGTTCCAGTTCCGTTCCTGACTTGTTCCTGCGTCCTTGTTCCTGAGTCCTATCTGTTCCTGTGTTCGTCTATCTGCCTTCCCAGGTAGTACCCTCGGACTGATCTCTGGTACTGACCTCGGCTTGTTCCTGACCTGCCTGCTACCTGTCCATGACCTCTGCTAGTTCCTGACTCATCTGTTCTGCCTGCCCCCTGCCTTAAGACCGCAGCCTGTTCCTGACTCGTTTACCTGCCTGCCATCTGCCTCAAGACCTCAGCCTGTTCCTGACTTGTCTGCATGCCTGCCGCCTGCCTCAAGACCTCAGCCTGTTCCTGACTCATCTGCCTGCCTTCTGCAAGACCTCAGCCTGTTCCTGACCTGTTCGTCTGACTGCCGCCTGCCTCTAGATTTCTGCCTGCCTCCAACTACATCTAACTTATTTATTTATTATTTATTTATTTATTTATTTTTAATTTTTATCTTCCGGTATCTGACTCTTGCTTTGGTGACCACCTCTCGGACTGATCCTTGGACATTGACCTCTCGCTTGTCTGACCATGCCTCCAGATTCTGGCTCTGTTCCTCGCCTTGTCATCACCAACCCTGTTCTGCTTCTCCCTGCTCCAGCTCGAACCTGACCGTGCTCCTCCTGTGCCTGTGAGCATGCCGGACTACCATTCTCCTAGGAGACACTGCGAGGCCCACCTAAGTTCAAGCGACCCGGATCCCTATGGGCTCCTCCCGGGGGGACCGCAGGCTTCCAGTGGTGAAGCTCTACCTAGCCTCTGTCTCCGTCAGTGCTCCGCCCCCTGGGACCAGCTATCTCCTGTTCCCTTTCAGGAGCCATTCCACCATTGCCCCAGGACAAGGGTCCACCCCCGAGCGCAACAAGAGAGTTTCTCAGTCTGTATCTATGGCTACGCTTTCTTAACAATTGGACTCCAAAGGGAGCTCCCCATGTTGAAGATTTATATAAAATCATATTATATACATGTTTAAACATATAATCAATGCCCACGCCCCCCCCCCAAAAAAAAATTAACACCCCTCCCCCCAAACTCACATGCATTACCAGCTCATTTTACCAGTGGAACTCATAATATTAGAACTAATATATAGTATTTAATTGTTTCTCTTTTTTTGACTGATAGTTTCCTCCTAGTGCTTTATATTTCAAGCTCAGTTGGCATTGGACTGAGATAAAATACTGAGAGCTTTATATCTACATTTTCTTTTCCTTGTCTCCAACTTACTCACTATGGCTGTCACAGCAACATTCTCAGGTCAGGATCACATACTGTGGCTTCCTCTAGTGTGTGTGTATAACTATGGCCCCTGAAGCTGGTGGCTAGGTGTCACTGTTGAATAGTGGCTGCAGCTTCTCTCCCCTGGGGGATGTGAATGCTGCCTCTGCAGCATCTCCACTCCTGACCAACCTAGAAAGCAGAGTCCTGTCTGGGAAATGAAGCACAGATCTTCTGTGTGAAACTGCACAGCTCTGCCACTGATCCACCAGCCCAGCACAAGATAATTGTTTCTAATGAGATTTGTATATTTCCAGTAGGAAATTGCTTGTACACCACTTCAAGCATTATGTGGAAATGGCAATTTATAAAAGTGAGACGCTAAATAATACATCTATAATTTCACTCAACTTTCACTGTTTGTAAATCAATTGAGAAAAGTTTTAGTTAAATAAGAAAGTGTGAGCACATATTGAATAGCGGTGCTGTCTTTTTGCATGATCATTGGATTATTTTAGCCAGGCACTCTGAGAATTGCATGCTTAAAAATCTGATAAAGCTGTGCATGATTATGAAGACAGCACAAGACACAGGACCAGATGCTGCATTGACCTCCACTCTTCCATCTGATTACCATTCTCTCCTTATCTGAGTGGTTACTGTACTTCTGAGGGCTGCTTCCATAATATGAATAGCACTAGTAATACATCAGATATGCATCGAAGCATGATTCATTAATGCACTGCAGAAACAGTGGAAACAAAAAAATTTCAATCAACAAGTAGAAGTGTGATGCCTCATATCCTATTGTATCTCTTAGCAGCATTTCTCAATTCATATTTTGAAGATACAATGAATTTAAAGTCATATTTCTGACACACATAAGGTACTTGACAAGTACCTTATATGACTATCACAGCTTTTTATTAATAGGTACTAGTCATCCACACTATATGGATAACATACGTAAAGTGATTGATGAATGGTGAAAAGAGATTTAAATACCAAGAAGAAAATGTGTCTGTGTGCCAGCCATTTTGAATGTGCATATGAGATTGTGGTCCTTTGTATGTAAATATCCTTTTAACAAGCTGAAATCCTATTATTGTGGAAGTTTTAAGTGATAAATTGCCCTGAGGCAGGCGTTTTGACACACCAAAACACTGCAGTGTCTGGCAGACACAGTAAGCCATTTGGACTGAAACATCAATATGTTTTTACCCATCTGTACTATTACATGAACTGTACTATTATTACCCATTATGTACTATTAAATGAACATCGGTATATAAAAGCCTTCAAATAAATAAATAAATAAATAAGTGGAAGATTCCTATGTTTCCTGCTGGGCTATTATTGAAAACAAGAATTATTGAATAAGTCTTGAACTTACCAAAGGAACATGGCTGCAGCTTGCAAATCAATTTAAGTTTTATTATTAGTTTTTAATTGTATTTTATTTGACGGCTCGCAGGCTGCCACCGACTCTTCCTGTGGCAGGACACCACCAGCTCCTACCTCCCCCAGTTCTCCTAAGGCGTGCACACACGCGACTCCGGTCCTCTTAAAGGGACCGCACTGGGAAAGGCCCCTGTTGATGACATCACTGTCTTTGTTCTATTTAAGGGCAGATTCCCTGATGCATCTCGCCTCAGCAAAGGGTCCAGCTGCATCCTGTAGTATGCATTGTTTCTGTCTTTGTCTGCTCAGCCTGTTGCAGTCTTCGAATGCTCAGCCTATTCCTGCCCTGCCTGCCTGCCCAGCTTACCTCAGCCCTATCCATCCCTCTTCTTCTCCCTCAGACGAATACCTGGTTTCAACCCTTGCCTGGACTCTCGCTACACCTGACTGCTGCCTGCCTCTCATCACAGCCTCCGCCTGGACCACAACTCTAGCCATCTCCAGAGACCTTCATCTAAGACCTGCCGGCCCTGACACCCAAAGGCTGAACCCAAGGTGGAATGAGGGCTGGTACAGGTGAAGCTCTAGACTGGTCTCTGCTTTGCCTGGGCCGCCTGCTGGCGGTGAGAACCTGCAGGTCTCCTCACTGCAGATAGAGCCAATCTCACCCACCCAAAGATCCATAGAAACAACAAACTGTAATTTATATACATTTTTAAAAAAAGTATATTTGATAACTGTTTTGCTGATGTAATAGCCGCAACAAACTGCATCAGTGACTAAGCTACGCTGGTACATGATAATATATGGTGCAAAACAGACAATTTGTTTTGGCATACTGTCACCTTGAATGATACCAGCTCCATTTGTTATAATAAATGACACAAAGTAACATAATGATGGCAGAAAAGACCAAATGGTCCATCCAGCCTGCCCAGCAAGCTTCTTATAGTAGTAACTGCCGCTCTGTGCAGGTTCCTCCAAGCCTTGTTAAGGATAGTAATATTTACAATCAAAATCAAGCAACTGTCAAACTTATAACAAAATTACTGCTGGCAACATTTTTACAGGGTGAGCAGCCTTCTTGATCATTCAGAGAATGCTGACTGAACATGCTTTGCTTTTGGACTTGGCATAGAAACAGTCCTGTGCTTCATCCCTAATGTCCATGTATCAGTACCCCCCGGTTTTTAAAGTCAGGGCCAGCATTGGCTGTCTCTGAATCCAATTCCCCCTTTTCTCCTGCCATCAAAGCAGAGAGTGATGTTGCAGCTGCGTCACAAGCGTCAAGGTTAATTACTTACAGGTCGATCCAGTAAAGTTCAGTTGAAGATTTCTCGTCTGTAACGAGCTCGCTGCGCACAATTCGGACGCGTAAGGCAAACCAGCGATACAGTCTCCAGTTTTGCGCATCCGTAGTGCTTCTTAAAACAGACGCATAACCCTTCCCGCACCCGGCATGTAAATGAACGAATTAGCTGTATAATGAAGGAATTAGCTATTCCCCTTCAATACCGTAACGCGCGCTCAGGTTCTCTCATTAGTAACGCACTGTTTTGCCGCGGCCGTAACGTGTTAGTTTACCGCCTCCCCCTAGTAGGAGTTAGGACTGTGAGTCTAGTAACAAATCCATCGACCACCGCTTAAGATACTCAAAAACAATAAAACACAATTTAAAAAAAAAGCGATACAGAGATGATCGAGAAAATGTAATGATGAGGGACACATAAAACCTGTCAGAAGAAAAAATAAAAATTTTTAAATACCTGTCGGAGGGCCGCGTGGGTCCAGGCGGCCGGCGTGGGTCCAGGCGGCGGGAGCCGGGTGGTCGCGTGTTAAATCTAGGCCGCGGGCGGGTGGGCGCCTGTTCCGGGCGGCGGCGGCAGCGGAGGGACACGCGTTAGTTCGAGACGGCCGGCGGGCGGTGGGTGGTCGCGTGTTAAATCTAGGCCGGGTCCGCACAGGCGCGCATTCATTCATTCACTGCCGGTGGGGGCTGCCGGGAGAGGCAGCCCCCACCGGCAGTGAATGAATTCATTCATCCAGGCGGAGGAGCCGGCTGCTTTCGCCACCGGCTCCTCCGCCTGGATGAATGAATGCGCGCCTGTGCGACCCCTGCAATTCGGCGCTCAAGGCGTGACGTCACGGCATGTGACTGCCTTGAGCGCTGAATCGCAGGGGTCGCACAGGCGCGCATTCATTCATTCACTGCCGGTGGGGGCTGCCGGGAGAGGCAGCCCCCACCGGCAGTGAATGTGCGCCTGTGCGGACCCGGCCTAGATTTAACACGCGACCACCCACCGCCCGCCGGCCGTCTCGAACTAACGCGTGTCCCCCCGCTGCCGCCGCCGCCCGGAACAGGCGCCCACCCGCCCGCGGCCTAGATTTAACACGCGACCACCCGGCTCCCGCCGCCGCCGGCCGCCTGGACCCACGCGGCCTAGATTTAACACGCGACCACCGGCCCCCCGGATCCCGCCGGCCGCCTGGACCCACGCGGCCCTCCGACAGGTATTTAAAAATTTTGATTTTTACACTTCCTGGTACCTGTCATTTCAAATGTCATTTGAAATGACAGGTACCAGCGCACCCTGGTTACTGTATAGGCGCTGTATTAAGCGCCTATACAGTAAAATGGGTTACGCGGCCATAACCCTTCCCTACCGCTTTAAAGCCGCGGCATGCATTTGCATGCGATTAGAGGAGAGTATCGGGGAGTTAGTGAAGAGAACTGTGCATGCGGGGAGGAAGGGTGCGCCTGACACTACCTCACTGTTTTTACCGCGGCCTTACTGGATCGAGCCGTTAGGTAGTAATCCCTGCTCCTTTTGCTAAGGGTAGTAACTGCCACTCCGTGCAGGTTACCCCCAAGTATCCATTCCTTCATTTCCTGCCTCTAATCTTTAGGGAGCCACAATTTTTGTCTCATGCCCTTTTGAATATTTAAGAACAGTTTCTACCCTTAATAGAAAGCATGAGGATTACTACTCTTAAGCATTTAGCTTCAGTGCTTGTGATGCAACTGCAACATCGCTCTCTGCTTTGATGGTGGGAGAAAAAGGAGAACTGGATTCAGAAGCAGCCAAAAATAACAAAAATGTTTTGGGCATTTTTACATTTGTGGCATTTAAAAGAAAATGGTCTCCTGTGGCACTAGAAAGCTGTTTCACCCAATAAAGCATCCCAGCAGGGCCTCCTCAGGCCCCTCCAACCCTTCTCCCAGTCCAGCCTCCTATCCATATGAAGATGAATTTAAAAGTTCAGTGTCTGCAGAAAATGTATGTATACGAACAGATGAAGGTTGGATCTGTTTGATGCTGTATGGTTTCTTTTGATAGACTATGTAGGCTAGAAAGTGCAGAACACATCTGCCCCACGGGAAGCCTTCTGTCTGGCCTGTGGCCCACAGTGGTGACAGTATATCACTTCCATCTGGAAGTGACGTTCATAGGTTGGAAGTGATGACAGCGCTGGAGACTTTGCTGGAACTCCAAGATCCCCCTCCCCCACCCCCATTCATCAGCCAGAACTTCAAAGGGGGACCTTCACTAGCCCATCATCTAGAACCCAGGCAGAGACATTAAATGTGGCCCTCAGGGAAAAATAAATAGTTTGTCCATTCCTGATATAGGATGAGAATAGGCTGGGATAATTATCTAATTGGGGTGGGGGTGGGGGAGGTAAATGGTAATACCATTCAGGAATCAGTAATTAGGAGGGTTGCCAGCAGGCTCTGATGTTTTTCAGGACAGCTTTATCGGCCCTGGTTTTACCCCCATTGCATACACAGATTTCTAGTCCACATCTCCTTAAGAAAGGCTTGCTTATAGTGAGCTAGCACTGGTGTTATAGCCATACTGAAGACAGTATGTAATGAAGAGATGCAATTTGCAGCCCAGCATTAAGACAGCACTAAGATTAAAGGTGTATGTACACACATTTTAAGGGAGAATCTGCACAAGCGTATGCTAGATGTAAACTATTTGGCGCCCTTTTATGGAATATCTTCAATCCACAAGGCAATCATAATTCATTCTTAATTCAAGTGTAAAGTCATCATCTCATAGACAGTGACAGATCCGCTAGGAATCTATTTTTCAGAGTGCTCCTAGAGAATTCCAGGTTATTTAGGGTGTATGGGGAGGGGGGGGGGGGGAGGGGGAGACAGTATGAAAAACGCATAAAAACTGGGTATAGGAACAGGGTGATTCTTTAATCAATAATCTTTGTAACCACAGAAATGTTTGAATTCATAGTGCTCAGTGTGTAACTTGCATTTATCAGTTGGAAGGTTTCTCTTCGTAATTCTATGTATCACATCTGAAACTGATGTACTTTGAGCCTTTTCTATTACCTAATAAAAATATTACAACCAAAAAAAGGTGTATGTACCATACAAGAGATCACAGTATGCAGCCTAATATCATCTCTTAATATTAAAATAAAGGTACACCAATCAAGTAGGCTGCTTAGTTAGACTTAGTTTTTGGGTACTTGCCAGGTTCTTATGGCCTGGATTGGCCACTGTTGGAAACAGGATGCTGGGCTTGATAGACCCTTGGTCTGACCCAGTATGGCATTTTCTTATGTTCTTATGAAGACATATACAAAATAAAATGTGCTCAGAGCATCAAGCAGGTGCAAATTTCCTTATCAAAGTTTAAAAACAGCTCTAGTCTTAGGTGAAAAAATTTTCACACTTTAAGATCTACCCAACATAACTGTGCACTTATAGAGTCTCATTTTAAAAATCAACGGGGAAACCCCCGATTTGGCTACCAGTCTGTAACATGCAAACTATTTATAATCACTGGCATCAGACCTAGCTCATTGGATTTTGCTCCTCAAAAAGACTGCACCATAATTTAAAGCCTCTGATAAAACGTAGTCTGACTTTTAAACTTAGTGCCTGGACACCCATCAGCACCTCACTCCACCACCAGACTTTTGGACAGATTCAGTAAAGTCCGCGGGAGAGCGGACAAACGCCCACTCTCCCGGCACGCGCACAGGCCACTCGCCTGTGCGCGTGATTCTGTATTTAAATTAGGTGGTGCGGTAGAAACGGGCACTAGCGCGTCCCTAGCGCCTCCTTTTGACCCGGAGCGGCGGCTGTCAGCGGGTTTGATAGCCGACGCTCAATTTTGCCGGCGTCAGTTCTTGAGCCTGCTGACAGCCACGGGCTCGGAAACTGGACGCCGGCAAGATTGAGCGTCCGGTTTTCGGCCGGACAGCTGCCGGCCGACTTCCATTTTTTTATTTATTTTTTTTTTAAACTTGAATTACTCTTCGGGACTTCCAACTTAATATCACCATGATATTAAGTCAGAGGGTGCACAGAAAAGCAGTTTTTACTGCTTTTCTGTGCACTTTCCCAGTGCCGGCAGAAACTAGGGCCTACCTTTGGGTAGGTGCTAATTTCTTAAAGTACAATGTGCGGCTTGGCTGCACATTTTACTTTCTGTATCACGCGGGCATACCTAATAGCGCCCTCAACATGCATTTGCATGTTGAGGGTGCTATTAGGTGCCGCGGGTTGGACGTGCGTTTTCCGCCCCTTACTGAATAAGGGGTAAGGGAAAACGCGCGTCCAAGGGCAGGTTAACTGTATTGGCTTGTTTGTAAACGAGCCGCTAACTATGGCTCAGCCTAGCCTGCAAAACTGGGACTTGTTAGTAACCCAAATGATTGTATATTGTCTGACCAATATAAACAGTTGATTTTTGGATTTATACATATAGCTGGTTTTTTGTCTTGTTTTCGTAATATGAAAAATTAATAAATACAAAGGTAAAAGAAAAAAAGAAAAAAAGAACAAGGAGCTTTTCATGTTGTTTTTAAAACCAAGTCAGCAGGGGAAGAGATTACTGCATGATGTAATCAATTCGTCTCTGGTTTCCTGGAAAATGTAATTCTGCTATTTTGCTTAGCTTCACTGTGGGACAGTGCCATCCTTTGTTATTAATTTTGTGAAGTTTTATATCCTCTTTGGTCCGTTGAATATTCATTGAATATTAACATAGGATTAACTCTAAGAACACAAATTAATCAATGGGATGCAAAGGCTGGTGACAAATGGACACCTGTAGGTAACATCAATATACTAATAATTACAAATGATGTATCCCCACTGCAACTGCATTTATTGAAAAAAATGGCAGTTATATTTATTCAGTTTAGGTTGGAAACTTTTGTGAGGTGATTAGGCTCTGTGCAAAGATTATGCCACAGAGACGGGTTTGGGGGAAAACAGAAGCGAGAAAACTTCTATGGCTGGCAGTCAATAACTGGGCAGACTGGATGGGCAAACTGATCTTTTGTTATACTGTAAATTCATTTTATTCCAAAATGTGAATGTAGCACCTACAGAGCATTTCTTAAATGGTTTGACTATAAGGTCATCTGTAAATTTAAGACTATTTATTTATTTTATTTATTTATTTATTGTTTTTGTTATACCGAGTTTCATGATAGGCATCACATCAACCCGGTTTACAAATAACAAGGAGTGTAAAGCATAACGTAACGTAAAAAACAATATTTTCAATAAGAACCTTAAACTTTAAATACAGTGAATCAGAAAAAGGGAGAGGGACTAAAATTGTTTTGCTGCAGTACATAAGAGAATTGCTCTTGTAGTTAGCAGGAGCATTTTAACTCTCTGTGCTAGAGCTTGGGAAGCAAAACACAAGATATTACTAAAGCATTCCAACTGAACAAATCTATGAAGATTTAAACCAATACCCAAATGAGTCAGTATCAGTGAAGCCCATCACCAAATCGGAAATCATGTGATTGTATAAAATAAAATTAAGTTATTCAGAATAAAAATGCTCACTTCAATGATAAATCAGACTGAAACAAGATAGGAAAATCAAAAGCAATTATCAAATACAGCAGTAGAGTAACATATCAAATATACATTATTTACAATGAAAGAAGAGCTTTCAAAAAAACATAAAGAACAATCAACTTAGGTAGAACCATTTTTGTTTTTCTAGGGAACAGTTGGAACAGAAAAGTAATTGGAAATGGATGGAAGTGGCAATGCTTGGGCTGATGATTCGGTATACAGAGGGCACCTAAGAATCCAGTCATGGTAATCCAGAATGTCAAAAGGTAACACAAAAAAAGTCTAGTCAAGGCAACAGAGCCGATGCAATAAGACCCATGGTAAAACTGGTGCCATTTTTTAGCATGTATTTTTTTAGCACGTGCAGCAAAAGCAAGCACCTCCAGAATGTAATAAGGGGAGGGCATGCAAGTGAGGTATGCACAGACAGCACAGATATGAGCACTACAACGCATGCTGAAGATCCTATGCAATAAACTGTGCATAAACCACAACATGGGGACCTTTAAACCTTTAATGGTCCGGGAGTGGGACTGAGGTAGGGTGACCAACTGCCTAGTTTTGAACCAGACAGCCTGGTTTTTAGTCACTTCTACACTTATCGCAGCGGTTACTGCCCCTACTACCCCTAACTAATCAAGCTAGATATTTCACTTGCATGCAGCTCCATCACTGCTCTCTACATTAATGGTGGGGGTGGAAGGGGAATAGAACAAGGAGCTAAGAGTAACAGATAAGAATGAGAGAAAAAATGTGTGAGGCTTGCTGGGCAGACTGGATGGGCCATTCGGTCTTCTTCTGCCGTCATTTCTATGTTTCTATGTTTCTATATCAAACCCAGTCAAGGCAGTAAGGCAACGTAGCCTATCAGGGCTTGTTGCAGGAGCCAATCAGATTAACTATAGTTGTGGCAAGTGATGCAGTGGTGCACCAATAAGCTGCCTGCTTTTTCAGCTGGTGCAGCTGCAGAAGAAATGAAAGAGAGGAAGGAGTCGATGCGTGCTCAGGCTGTAAGCAAGGTGATTCTTATTCTGCATGTGCCTGCTTGAAGTTTGAGCTTGCCTTCCCTCTCTCTTTCTTAACCTACACCGCCTGCCTCCTCTGGGCTGTCTCCAGCAACTGAGGCTCCTGCTGCAGTAATCTGCTTTGCATTTGGATTGGGACCTGGCACTGGCACGCTTCTCTATTGTTACTTTCTCACTCTCAGGCAGACCGACAGCTGCAGCTCTCTGCAGAGTTGCTCTGCAGGCTGTTCCTTCCTCTCTCCGCCAGATCTCACTCTGGCTTCAGCTGCTTTAGCCTCATACCTGCTTTCCCCAAAATCACCTGTTTTCCAGTCTCCATCTACTGCTGTTGGTGTCCCTTCCCCCAACTAATGGCCTCCCGTATTCTCTTCCTCTGGCCACTGCTAAGGCGGTCAGAGCCAGATGATCCAGGTAGGTAAACAGCAATTGTTTGAAAAACAAAAAAAAAAGGAAAATACCTTACCCTTGTCTATTAGCAACTTGAAATTGTCTGGTTTTAAACAAAAACTTATAGGGGCCAATATTGAAACGCTACTTAGCTGGATAAATATTTATCTATTTAAGTAGATAGCTGGTTATCTTGAGGGCAGACAATGGGCGGCTCGAAGTTGAACAACTTATCCTGTTATCTTAACTGGAAAAGTGCCTATATTCAGCCATATCCTATTAACTTAACCAAATAATTTAGACCTGCTATAAGTTACCTGGATACAACTTATCCAGCTAACTAAAACTTATCTGGTTATATTCAGCAGCATAACGCCGCGGGCCCTTCAAAAGGATCAGCAATGCGTGCACGCCTAGTGGCATCTCTCCGCGGACCTCGCGGAGAGGCCCGACGAGCAATGGCATCTTGACCTAAAATGCTGGGGACAATGGCAGAGCCAGAGGCACCGGGGGCGACCCAAGGTCGGAACTGGTGGTCCACCGCCGCTAGCGAGGAGGAACCAGAAGCTGGAGTCTGTGTATGAAGGTGAATGGGCCGTGCCGTGGGTCTGCCGCGGACGGCATGCGTAACAGTACCCCCCCCCCCCCCCTTTATGCCCCCTTCTTGGAGGTCTGGGTATGCCCGGATGGGCACGATGATAATTCAGGAGGAGAGTCTTTTCCAGGATGTTCTGAGCTGGTTCCCATGAATTTTCTTCGGATCCGTAACCCTCCCAGGAAAGGAGGTATTCCCACCGGCGGCCCTTATGGTGGATGTCTTGGACTTTGTGTACCTTGTACATCATATCATTTCTGCCACCAATGGAGGTGGCTCAGGAGCCTTCCGGGCAGGCCAGGTTAGGACCACAGGTTTTAAGAGTGATACATGAAATGTATTATGCATTCCCAGCGTAGGAGGCAGCCGAAGCTGCTATGTAATGGGTCCAATGTGTTGGTTAACTGAGAAAGGACCAATATATCTAGGAGCAAATCTCTGGGACGGTATTCGAAGTCGATATACCGAGTACTTAACCAGACTTTCTGGCCTGGGAGGAATTCAGGAGCTGAGCGACATCGACTGTCAGCAGTTCTCTTGGCCCGGGAAGCGGCCTGATGCAAGCGGAGATTTGTCTGCTCGCATAACATTTTAAGGGCATCTGCAGTAGCCTGTGCCACAGGGGACGGCGCTCATAGAGGTATGGGCAATGATGGTCGTGGTTGTTTTCCATAGACAACACAAAATGGTGATGTTCCAGTAGCAGGGGCGATATGGGAGTTGTGATAAAACTCTGCCCAGGATAGAAGTTCGGACCTATTGTCTTGGCGGTCATTGATGTAAGCACTCAGGAAGGCCTTCAAGGAGCGATTCATTTGCTCAACTTGTCCGTTAGCTTGGGGATGATAGGCATTTGTGAAACTGATATTAATACCGAATATTCAGCAAAGAGCACACCAATATCTAGCTACGAACTGGGGACCTCTGTCTGAGATAATGTCCTTGGGTAGGCCATGCAATCTAAAAATATGGTGGAAGAATAAACGTGCTAACTCTGGAACAGATGGTAGGCCCTGTAGAGGGACAAAATGGACCATTTTTTAAAATCGGTCTATTATGGGTTGACTCTTTGAAGGTGGAAAATCCACAATGAAATCCGTAGACAGTTCCTCAGGTGCTGGAAGTGGTTGTAGAAGACCCCAAGGTCGACCGACCAGGGGTTTTTGCTGTGTACAGATGTTACAGGATTCGACATATGCTTTAGCGTCAGAGACCATGGTGGGCCACCAGAAGAGCCGCTGGAGCAGTGCCAAAGTCCGTGCCCGTCCTGGGTGACCGGTGAATTTGGAATCATGTGCCCAGTGGAGAACTCTTTCTCAGAGTCGTCGGGGCACGACCGTCTTTCCAGTGAGAACTGGGTGAGTGGCAGATAGACAAATACAGGCTGGATCTATTATATGAATAGGTTCTTCCAGGGTGCCTTCAGGCTCGAAGGATCGTGATAGGGCATCTGCCCAGAGATTCTCATCGGCAGGGCGATAGCAAAGTTCAAAATCGAACCTGGAAAAGAACAAGGCCCATCAAGCTTGACGGGCATTGAGATGTTGGGCTTGACTCAAATGTTATAGATTCTTATGATCAGTGAATACACTGAATTTGTGTTGTGCACCCTCTAGCCATGGGCACCATTCTTTGAGGGCTAATTTTAGGGTGAGTAGCTCACGATCCCCTATGCTGTAATTTTGCTCTGCAGATGAAAATTTACAGGAGTAAAAGGAACATGGTGGATTGACTCAGGACTGCTCCAGTCCCAATGGCGGAGGCGCCAACTTCCAATAGTAAAGGACAATTTGGGTCGGGATGATGCAAGCAGGACCCTTTCTAGAAGGCTTCTTTAAGGCAAAGGAAGGCTGTGATGGCCTCTGGAGTCCAATTTCGCGTATCTTGACCTTTTCGAGTTAAGGTCGTAAGTGGAGCAGTCAAGGTAGAATAATGTGGGATGAAGTGACGATAAAAGTTGAGGAATCCCAGGAAATGCTGTAGAGCCTTGAGACCCACAGGCTGTGGCCAATCCCGGATTCCTTTTAACTTGGCTGAATCCATAGAAAACCCTTGTCGGGAGATAATATAACCAAAGAAAGGTAGTCTGGATTTCTTGAACAAGCATTTGTCCAATTTCACAAACAGATGGTTTTCACAAAGGCGTTGAAGGACGGTTCAGACATCAATGTGATGTGTGTCGAGGTCTTTGGTGTATAGCAGATCTCTAAAAATTTCGTTCATCATTCGTTGGAATACTGCGGGCGCGTCACAGAGGCCAAAGGGCATCAACAGGTATTCGTAGTGCCCATCCCGGGTGTTAAAGGCAGTTTTCCAAATGTTGTCGGGATGGATTCTTACCAGGTTAAACGCTCCACATAGATCCAGCTTTGTAAATATAGATGCATCCTGAAGACGGTCAAATAATTCGGAAGTTAATGGCAAGGGATACTTATCCTTACGAGTGATGGCGTTTAGGCCATGGTAATCAATACACGGCCTAAGTGACCCATCTTTTTTGGTCTCAAAAAAGAATCCCACCCCAGTAGGAGAAGTAGAGGGGCGGATGAATCCCATCGCAAGATTTTCTTGGATGTATTCCGTCATAGCCCTCATCTCAGGGAGAGGCAGGGGATAGGTGCATCCTTGAGGAGGCGCGGTCCCTGGAAGGAGATGATAGGACAATCAAACCTTTGGAGAGGCAGAAGGAGGTCAGTTTTTTCCTCGGAGAACACATCCTCAAAGTTTGTGTAAGGGGCAGGTATACCAGAAGACATCTCAGCCAGAGGAACCACGGATGGAGGTATCACTTTCTGTAGACAAGACTGGTGGCAGGCGGGACCCCACTCTACTAGTTGCAACGAACCCCAGTTGAACTGGAGAGAATGCTTCTGTAGCCAAAGGAGTCCAAGAACTACTGGGTGGATGGATTTCTCCAACACTAACAATTCAAATTCTTCGGTATGTAAGGCACCAGTACATAACTGGACAGGTTCCGTAGTCAGGGAAATTTGGCTAGGTAACTGCTCTCCGTAAATAGAGCAATGCACAAGGAGGTTTCAAGCGAACAGGTTTTTATACCCAAAAGCTGAACAAGGTCCTTGAGAATGCAATTACCTCCTGCTCCAGAATCTACCAGAGCAAGAACCGGAAAGGACCGGGAATCCCAGATCAGGGTAATTGATACAGATAACTGGGGGGCCGGAGAGTTTGCGCCCAAGTTCAGAACCCCTACTTAACTCGGGTCGGGGAGTTTCCTGGATGGATAGCGCAAGTCTGTAGATAGTGGCCAGGTGCTCCGCAATGTAGACATAGACCGGTTTGTCTCCACCGGAGGCACTCTTCCGGTGTCAGCCACACACGACCCAATTGCATTGGCTCTTCCATCTTAACCACCATAGTATCCCTGCTTGGAGCAGGGTTAGTAGTCAGTGGCGAACAGGATTGAACCCATGAAGGCTTCTTGGGAATCTGACTCTCCCAGTGATGCTCTTGGAGACGGTGTCAATTCGGCCTGCCAAGTCTATAAGGTCCTCAAGAGAGGAAGTGAGCTCCCGTGCAGCCAACTCATCTTTCAGCTGCGGGGAAAGTCCATCCAGGTAGATAGCTTGGAGGCAGTCTTCCTGCCAAGCGAGCTTAGTAGTCAAAGTCCAAAACTCGATGGTATAGTTGAAAGGACTTCTTTGACCTTGATTAAGATGTAGTAAGTTGGTGCTTGCCACAGCATGTTGCCCAGGATCATCAAAGGTCCATCGGAACACAGCCACAAACTGTCAGATCCTTTAACAAGGAATCTGAGCATTCCCACAGGGGGGAAGCCCAAGCCAGCAGTTCCCCCTGAGGCGAGAAAAGATGAAGGTGAATTTAGTCAATTCATCTTGGAAGACGGAGGGGCTACAGAGCGAATTACATATAACATTGATTAATAAACCCTCTGCAGAGTCTGGAGTCACCATTGAAGCGTGGGTACACTGGGAGGGCCAAAAAGGCTCAAGGCATCGATGGGAGATGGCTGTGGATGAGGAGGAGCCGGAATAGAAACTGGATTATTAGTGAGGGCATCAAGCCGGGCGTGAAGGCGATCCATGGAGGAGGCCAATGCCTCGAGAAATTGCTGCTGTTCTTGTACCTTGGATGCCAGGCCTGGGATGGCCTGGAGGGCACAAGGCTCCACCGAGTCCATGGCCTTTGCAACCTGTTGCGTCAGAGGTGGACCCTTGGGGCAAGGTGGAGTTGACGCAACCCGTAGGCGAGGACCTACGGGTCCCTGCCGTCAGCAGGTGGAGTGGGCTGATAGGCAGAGGCTGTTGCAGCTTCACCTATACCTGCGCTCGTTCCCCGCGGGTTGAGCCTTTGGATGCCGGGGCCGGCAGGACTTAGGTGGGCCTCGAGGTTGAATGGCAAGAGAGGTTGGTTCAGCCCAGAGACAGCAGACGATAGGTGGCGTAATCCTACCCTGGATTGGGTAAGGTACTGAAACTCGGGCGCCAATGAAACAAAGGCTGACTGAGGGCACTCGAGCAAAGGTAGGCCAAAGCCTAATAAATCCATGTCCAGGGAATTGGCTAGGAATGGCGTCAATGATAGGCTTGGATAAGGGCCGGTGGCAATGTGCAAGTCGTGGCAAGCAATGCTGAGATCTAATCACAGAGAAGTCAATAGCGTTAGTCAATCGAAGCAATGGTCTGATCACGGAGAAGTCAATAGCGTTAGTCAATCGAAGCAATAGTCTGATTACGGAAAAGTCAATAGCATCAGTCAATCGAAGCAATGGTTTGATCACGGATAAGTCAATAGTGTTGGTCAATCGAAGCAGAGATCTGGGTCTGGAGATAGGCTGTAGCACAGTCAGGCGTAGCAGAGTTCTGGGTTTGGAGATAGGCTGTAGTGTAGTCGGGCAAAGGGAAGTCAATATCCGTGCAGTCAATCCAATGCATAGGCAGGGCAGGAACGAAGAGAACAGGAACCAGGAGCAACGGGGGTCAGGAGAGGAGAGTAGAGACTAATCTCTCACAGCAACGAGTACTGGAGTAGCGAGGAAACCTGTTCCAAAGGCAACGCTATGGAGCGAGGCCTGAGCTTAAATACACTGAAGAGTTTGATGTCATCATCCGGGGCTGCGGCCAGGTTCCCGCCGCGGGCCCTTCATAAGGATCAGTGATCCGCGCGCCTAGGGAGGGGCATGGCGTGGGTAGTGGCGTCTCTCCGCGGACAGGCCTGACGAGCAATGATATCTAGACCTGAAACACTGGGAACAATGGCAGAGCCGGAGGCACCAGGGGCAGACCCGAGGTCAGAGCGGGCGGACCTGAGGTTGGAGCTGGCGGCCCACCGCAACTAGCGAGGAGGAACCAGAAGCTGGAGTCTGTGTAAGAAGGTGAGGGGGGCCATGCCACAGGTCTGCAGTGGACGGCACGTGTAACAAAAAACATGCAAACATCAGAAGGTATATTCACTTCGGGATTTTAAAACAGACTGGCGCGAAACAGAACATCAGGTTGTGATGGGCGTGGTTAATTCCAGTAAAACAATAGCGGAGTAACAGTAACACCCCGTCTGTTAAACAACTGTAGTGTCAAAAGTACATTAATAGGGCATTGGAACTTGCCAACTGATTTAGAGAGTGAGGATTTACTATTAAGGTCATTAAGAAAGCAAATAAGCAAGCCCTGTATGCAAATCAAGATAATCTATTAGTAAATCAGTGATCCCTGATATCAGAAGGCGTTCGACAAAGTCCCGCATGAGAGGCTTCTACGAAAACTAAAAAGTCATGCATAGGAGGCAATGTTCTTTTCTGGATTGCAAATTGGTTAAAAGATAGGAAACAGAGAGAGGATTAAATGGTCTTTTTTCACAGAGGAAAAAGGAAAATAGTGGAGTGCCTCAGGGATCTGTACTTGGACCAGTGCTTTCTAATATATTTATAAATGATCTAGAAAGGGTAATAATGAGTGAGGTGATCAAATTTGCGATGACACAAAATTATGCAGAGTAGTTATAGCTCAAGCAGATTGTGATAAATTTCAGGAGGACATTGTGAAAATGGAAGATTGAGCTTCCAAATGGCAGATGAAATTTAATGTGGACAAGTGCAAAGTCATACATATAGGGAAAAATAACCCCTGCTGTAGTTACAAGATGTTAGGTTCCATCTTAGGAATTACCACCCAGGAAAGAGATCTAGCCATCATAGTGGATAATACATTGAAATTGTTTGCTCAGTGTGCTGTGGCAATAAAAAAGCAAACAGAATGTTAGGAATGATTAAGAAGGGAATGGCGAATAAAACAAGGGATGTCATAATGCCTCTGTATTTCTCAATAGTGAGACCACATCTTGAATATTGTGTGGAGTTCTGGTCGCCGCTGTTGCAGTCGCCACCGCTTCCCTCCACCTACGGCTCAAACCTGCCTACCTCCGCCTTAGGAATCGCCGCAGTCCGCCCGCTCTGGACCCAGGGGGCTTCTCTCACTCCACGTGGCGGCCGCCATTATGTGCCTGCTTCTCGTCAGTCTCGCGCGCGTCGCGAGGACACCCGTCTTGTACACTCAACTCCCGGAAGCCTGGCCCCGCCTGTGCTGCTGACGTCACGCCCAAGCCCCGATATAACCGGCGCTCAAACTCTCTCTCATCGCCTTGCAACGAGGTTCACAACTCCATAGTTGCTCTTAGTTGCGTTCCTGGTGATCTCCTCGTTTCCTGCTTTTGACTCCGGTCTGCTTCCGACTCCGCTTCAGCCTGCTGCCTGCCTCTGACTCTGGTTTGCCTCCGACTCCGCTTCAGCCTGCTGCCTACCTCTGACTCCGGTTTGCCTCTGACTCCGCTTCTGCCTGCTGCCTGCCTCTGACTCCGGTTTGCCTCTGACTCCGCTTCTGCCTGCTGCCTGCCTCTGACTCCGGTTTGCCTCTGACTCTGCTTCAGCCTGCAGCCAGCCTCTAACCCCGGCCTGCTTCCACTTCAGCCTACAGCCTGCTTCAGCCTCCGGTTTGCTACCGACTCCGCTTCAGCCTACAGCCTGCTTCAGCCTTCGGTTTGCTACCGACTCCGCTTCAGTCTACAGCCTGCTTCAGCCTCCAGTTTGCTACAGACTCCACTGCCACCCGCTGCCCTGTCTTCAGCCGGCCCTCGGCCCTGTACAGCCGGTCCCCTGCTTCCCGGGTACCATTGGACTTCCATTCCCTCCTGTTTGCTTTGGTCCCGGTCTAGCCTTTCTCAGTCCCTGGACTTTCTGCCTGTATTTCCAAGTCCCAAGGTCCCAGTGCCCTACGGGCTCCTCCCGGGGGGCTCCTGGTTCCCAGGTGAACACCTCCCGCCTGTGGCTCCGCCTCTCGGCCTACCCTGTCACTCTAGGTAGGCCGGCCCAAGGGTCCACTATCTCGCCAGCAGTGTCCGACTGCAACAGTTTGCAAGGCCATGGACTCGGCGGAGGCCCCAAGCCTGCAGGCCATCCCAGGGATGGCGCAATGCCTCCAGCAGCAACAACACTGTATCGACACACTTGCCGCTACCGTGGAACAGCTGGTCTCCCGCCTGGAGGCCTCTCCTCTGGAACCGCCTCCAGCCCCTCCTCCGGCACCAGCACCCAGTTCAGCTTCAGTGACTCAGTTACCCGCGCCGACCCGGTATGCCGGGGATATCAAAGCATGCCGTGGCTTTTTAAATCAGTGCTACGTGCGTTTTGCCCTCCTTCCTGCACAGTTTTCTTCAGACGCAGTCAAAGTAGCATATATATTCTCGCTACTGGACGGAAAGGACCTTGACTGGGCTTCACCCATGTGGGAGCGTCAGGACCCTTTGCTACAGAATCTGCAGGAATTTGTCCTCAACTTTCGCCTTGCTTTTGATGATCCTGCCCGCCAGACCACCGCGGCCTCGGAGCTCTTGCACCTCAGGCAAGGGACACGCTCGGTGGCCGATTACACCATAGACTTTCGCACGCTGGCCATGGAAGTTGGCTGGCGAGATGACTGCCTTAGGGGAATCTTCCTGGAGGGGCTTGCTAGTCGTATCAAGGATGAGTTAGCAGGCCGGGACCTCCCAGAGGATTTAAATGATTTAATTGACATCGCTGGCAGGGTAGATCGTTGCCTTCAGCAGCGGGATAAGGAGACCCGCTCCTACCGAAAGGCATCACCACAGTCATCCACTGCCTCCAGAACCCCGGCTCCTAAGGCTCCCCCGGCCTCTGTTAGCAGTGGAGAACCCATGCAATTGGGTAGATCTCACTGACTCCCGAAGAAAGGAGGAGGCGCCGCCTACTGGGCCTCTGTCTCTACTGCGAAGGCAAGGGGCACTTCCTCGCCAATTGCCTGGAACGTCCGGGAAACGACCGTGCCTAGGTTATACCGAGGAGCTACACCTAGGCTCTACAGGATCAGCTCCTCTATGTACCTTGCCAGTGACTCTGAAATACCCCGGTGGGGAACTCCAGATCGGCGCTTTCATCGATTCTGGTGCTGAGGGGAATTTCATTGTGGATGACCTGGTGAATCAGCTGTATCTCCCCACGCTGCAGAAAGTTCCCCCATTGCGGATTTCTTCTATCCGGGGCACCCTGCTCCCTGGTGTCATCACCTGCTCCACAGCCCCCTTGACTCTCCAGACAGGCTTGTTTCATTCCGAGGAGATCTCTCTGCTAGTCCTGGAGCAAGCTGTGCACCCCCTGGTTCTTGGACTACCCTGGTTGCGACAGCATTCGCCTGTAATTCAGTGGGACAAATTTCAGCTAACCCAATGGAGTCCCTTTTGTTTTGAACATTTATTTATTTATTTAGAAACTTTTATATACCGACAACCATTTGCACATCGTATCAGTTTACAGATAACTAAAAACTTTAGGCGTTGCCTTTACATTGTTTACGACTCCCACGTCCACTGAAAGCCTTGCACCTCTGCTCCTCGCTTCTGCTGCCCGAGCCATATCGAGACTTCGCTGACGTCTTTTCCAAAGAGATGGCTGAAATACTCCCTCAACACCGGCCTTTTGATTGCCCTATTGACTTGTTGCTGGGCACCACGCCTCCCCGTGGCCGGGTGTGCCCTTTGTCTTTGCCAGAAACTACCGCTATGTCTCAGTATGTGACTGAGAACTTTGCCAAGGGCTTCATTCGTCCTTCTCGCTCACCTGCTGGAGCTGGCTTCTTCTTCGTGGCCAAAAAGGATGGCTCCCTCCGTCCATGTATAGACTATTGTGGCTTGAATGCCATCACCAAGCGAGACCGGTACCCGCTTCCTTTTATCCCCAAGCTTTTGGACCGCGTTCAGGGAGCACGCATCTTCACCAAGCTAGACCTCCGAGGGGCCTATAACCTCGTCCGCCTTCGCCCCGAGGATGAGTGGAAGACGGCCTTTAATACCAGGGATGGGCATTACGAGTACTTGGTAATGCCCTTTGGACTCTGCAACGCCCCAGCCGTCTTCCAGAACCTCATGAACAAGGTCCTATGTGACATGCTCCACTCGCATGTCATTGTCTATCTCGATGATGTGCTCATCTTCTCCAAGGATCTGAAGACTCACCGTCGCCACGTCGCACAAGTCCTGCAGGCTCTCCGAGACAATCACTTGTATGTCAAGCTTGAAAAATGCGTTTTCGAGGCTGAGGCCCTGCCCTTCCTCGGCTATATCATCTCCTCCAGAGGTTTTCGAATGGACCCTGAAAAAGTAGCTGCCATAACTAGGTGGCCTCAACCCAAAGGGCTCAAGGCCCTCCAGAGGTTCTTGGGCTTCGCTAACTTTTACAGACATTTTATTCAACAGTACTCGCATCGGGTCGCTCCCCTCATTGCCTTGACCCGCAAGAGAGCCGACACCAAGAACTGGCCTGACGCTGCGGTTGCAGCTTTTACTGACTTGAAGGAGGCATTCCTCACGGACACCTGTCTCCGTCATCCAGATCTCACCAGAACTTTCATCGTCGAGGTTGACGCTTCCAGCATTGCCGTCAGAGCGGTCCTCAGTCAGCACTTCGACTCCGGACAGCTCCTGCCATGTTCTTACTTCTCCAGGAAGTTTTCCCCCGTGGAGATTAATTACTCCATCGGCGACAAGGAGCTCCTGGCGATTAAACTCGCCTTTGAAGAATGGAGGCAATGGCTCGAGGGGGCTCAACACACGACCACCGTATATACGAATCACAAAAACTTAGAATTTCTGTCCCAGGCTCAACGACTAAACCCTCGCCAAGCCCACTGGGCCCTGTTCTTCAGTCGCTTTGATTTCGTTTTACAATACCGGCCGGCGGCCAAGAATCTCTGAGCTGATGCTCTCTCTCGGACTTCCTTTACCGAAGAGGACCAAGAACCCCCGCAATATATCCTCGACCCTAGTAAGGTTCGCCTGTCCGCCCTGACGGTCCTCTCACAAGATAGGACCGTGGTTCCCCGACGAGACCATTTAAAGACGCTGCACTGGGCTCATGACTCCCTCTCTGGAGGACACGCAGGATGCGAGAGAACCCTGGAACTCAATCGCTTCTACTGGTGGCCCAACATCCGACAAGATGTGTGCACCTTCGTTGGTTCCTGTCCCACCTGTGCCCGTCAAAAACCCAGTGCTGGTCCCCCGTGCGGTCTCCTACAGCCTCTGCCTGTCCCCACAGAGCCCAGGACCCATCTAGCTACAGACTTCATGGTGGACTTGCCCCCATCTCGCGGTCAAACGGTTATCTGGGTTACCGTCGACCGCATCTCTAAGATGGTGCATCTTGTTCCATTGACCAAGTTACCCTCTGCACCCGAACTAGCTCTCCTCTTTGCTCAGCACATTTTCAGGCTACACGGCCTCCCGCAGGACATCATTTCCGACCGGGGACCCCAGTTTGTTGCACGCTACTGGAGGGCTCTCTGCAAGTGCTTCAAGGTAAAGCTCAGCTTCTCTACAGCTTTCCACCCGCAGAGTAACGGACAGTCCGAACGAATGAATCGTTCTCTGAAAACCTACCTTTGAGCAGTCACCAATGAAAAGCAAGACAACTGGTCGGAACTACTGCCTTGGGCCGAGTTTGCCTATAACAATCAAGCTCATGCAGCCACCAGGCTCTCACCATTCCTGCTAGTCTACAGGAAACAGCTGAGACCTCCACTTCCCCTCGCTGTCTCCAGCGCCTCTCCAGCCGCCCAGTTGACGGCGCGCCAGCCTCAGACCTTGTGGCAGAAGACCCAGAACAAACTGCTCCGCTCAGCCTCTTCCGCCAAACAGGCGGCTGACCGCCACCGACAACCAGCCCCTACCTACCAGCCAGGAGACCGGGTCTGGCTTAGCACCAAAAACATCCGTCTCCGTCTCCCCTCACGAAGATTTGCGCCCAGATTCTGTGGGCCATTCCAGGTTGCCGAAAGAGTGGGGTCAGTTTCGTATCGGCTGAGGTTGCCATCCTCCCTTCGAGTCCACAAAGTTTTCCACGTATCCTTGCTTAAGCCCGTAGTCCTCTCCCGCTACCACCGCAAACCTCCAGATCCTTCTTCTACTACCATTGATGATGATCCCACTTACCAGGTACGCGAGGTCCTGGATGTTCGCTTCTACAACCGCAGGTGGGAATATCTACTTGCATGGGAAGGTTGCAGTGATGAGGACAACACTTGGGAGCCCAGCTGCAACATCCTGGACAAGTCCTTGTTGCAGCAGTTCCACCGTGACCACCCAGAGAAACCTGGTCCTCTCAAGAGGGGCCATAAAGGGGGGGGGGGGTACTGTTGCGGTCGCCACCGCTTCCCTCCGCCTACGGCTCAAACCTGCCTACCTCTGCCTTAGGAATCGCCGTAGTCTGCCCGCTCTGGACCCCGGGGGCTTCTCTCATTCCACGTGGCGGCCGCCATTATGTGCCTGCTTCTCGTCAGTCTCGCGTGCGCGCGAGGACGCCCGTCTTGTACGCTCAACTCCCGGAAGCCTGGCCCGCCTGTGCTGCTGACGTCACGCCCAAGCCCCGATATAACCGGCGCTCAAACTCTCTCTCATCGCCTTGCAACGAGGTTCACAACTCCATAGTTGCTCTTAGTTGCGTTCCTGGTGATCTCCTCGTTTCCTGCTTTTGACTCCGGTCTGCTTCCGACTCCGCTTCAGCCTGCTGCCTGCCTCTGACTCTGGTTTGCCTCCGACTCCGCTTCAGCCTGCTGCCTACCTCTGACTCCGGTTTGCCTCTGACTCTGCTTCTGCCTGCTGCCTGCCTCTGTCTCCGGTTTGCCTCTGACTCCGCTTCTGCCTGATGCCTTCCTCTGACTCCGGTTTGCCCCTGCTTCCGCTTCAGCCTACAGCCTGCTTCAGCCTCCGGTTTGCTACCGACTCTGCTTCAGTCTACAGCCTGCTTCAGCCTCTGGTTTGCTACCGACTCCGCTTCAGTCTACAGCCTGCTTCAGCCTCCAGTTTGCTACAGACTCCGCTGCCGCCCGCTGCCCTGTCTTCAGCCGGCCCTCGGCCCTGTACAGCCGGTCCCCTGCTTCCCGGGTACCTTTGGACTTCCATTCCCTCCTGTTTGCTTTGGTCCCGGTCTAGCCTTTCTCAGTCCCTGGACTTTCTGCCTGTATTTCCAAGTCCCAAGGTCCCAGTGCCCTACAGGCTCCTCACGGGGGGCTCCTGGTTCCCGGGTGAACACCTCCCGCCTGTGGCTCCGCCGCCCGGCCTACCCTGTCACTCTAGGTAGGCCGGCCCAAGGGTCCACTATCTCGCCAGCAGTGTCCGACTGCAACAGCCGCATCTCAAAAAAGATATAATTGCACTGGAGAAAGTGCAGGGAAGGGTGACCAAAATGATAAGTGGCATGGAAAGGCTGCCCTATGAGGTAAGGCTAAGGAAGTTAGGGCTGTTCAGTTTGAAGAAGAGATGACTGAGGGGGGTTATGATAGAGTTCTACAAAATCATGAAAGGACTTGAGAAGTTAATGTAAATCAGTTATTTACTAGGGGGCATTCCATGAAGTTAGCAAGTAGCTCATTTAAAACAAATCGAAGAAAATTCTGTTTCACTCAGTACATAGTTAAGCTCTGGAATTCATTGCCAGAGGATCTGGTTACAGCAGTTAGTGTAGCTGAGTTTAAAAAAGGTTTGGATAAGTTCTTAGACAAAAAAATCTATAAACTGCTATTATTAAGCAATAATAGCTTGATATTAGAGATGTGAATCGTGTCCTCGATCGTCTTAACGATCGATTTCGGCTGGGAGGGGGAGGGAATCGTATTGTTGCTGTTTGGGGGGGTAAAATATCGTGAAAAATCGTGAAAAATCAAAAAATCGTAAAATCGCAAAACCGGCACATTAAAACCCCCTAAAACCCACCCCCGACCCTTTAAATTTAATCCCCCACCCCCAATGACTTAAATAACCTGGGGGTCCAGCAGCGGTCCGGAACGGCAGCGGTCCGGAACGGGCTCCTGCTACTGAATCTTGTTGTCTTCAGCCGGCGCCATTTTCCAAAATGGCGCCGAAAAATGGCGGCGGCCATAGACGAACACGATTGGACAGCAGGAGGTCCTTCCGGACCCCCGCTGGACTTTTGGCAAGTCTTGTGGGGGTCAGGAGGCCCCCCCCAAGCTGGCCAAAAGTTCCTGGAGGTCCAGCGGGGGTCAGGGAGCGATTTCCCGCTGCGAATCGTTTTCCGTACGGAAAATGGAGCCGGCAGTAGATCGACTGCAGGAGGTCGTTCAGCGAGGCGCCGGAACCCTCGCTGAACGACCTCCTGCAGTCGATCTCCTGCCGGCGCCATTTTCCGTACGGAAAACGATTCGCGGCGGGAAATCGCTCCCTGACCCCCGCTGGACCTCCAGGAACTTTTGGCCAGCTTGGGGGGGGCCTCCTGACCCCCACAAGACTTGCCAAAAGTCCAGCGGGGGTCCGGAAGGACCTCCTGCCGTCCAATCGTGTTCGTCTATGGCCGCCGCCATTTTTTCGGCGCCATTTTGGAAAATGGCGCCGGCTGAAGACAACAAGATTCAGTAGCAGGAGCCCGTTCCGGACCGCCGCTGGACCCCCAGGTTATTTAAGTCATTTGGGGGGGGGGTTCGGGAGGGTGGGGGATTTAATTTAAAGGGTCGGGGGTGGGTTTTAGGGGGTTTTAGTGTGCCGGCTCACGATTCTAACGATTTATAACGATAAATCGTTAGAATCTCTATTGTATTGTGTTCCATAACGGTTTAAGACGATATTAAAATTATCGGACGATAATTTTAATTGTCCTAAAACGATTCACATCCCTACTTGATATTTATTTAATGTTTGGGTTCTTGCCAGGTACTTGTCACTTGGATTGGCCACTGTTGGAAACAGGATGCTGGGCTTGATGGACCCTTGGTCTGATCCAGTATGGCATTTTCTTATGTTCTTATGTACATTACCTTACTCATTTGGGCATCTTATATTAAGATCATTAGCAAACATTGGCCATATACTCTCTGATTATGGCAAATTCAAGGACCCCCCTATTTTAGCATTACAAAAAAAAAAAGATCATTACAAGATCAGCTTGTACATTCTACCCTCCCACAATATCGGATAGGAGATCAGCATGCACTGGGATAGTTCCCATGCGGGTCTCGCGTATGTTCTCATGTATTGTGTATTTCCTCATTTTAAATAGAGAACAGGGTCTGAGAATATGATGGGCCATTTTACATGTAACACTAAACAGGTTATTTATGCAGTCATCTGCACGTGTGAACTCATGTTGGCAGCATTAAAACCCGCATATTTGAACATTTAAGATGTATTCGAACAAGTAAAATGACAGCCCCAGTGGTTGAGCATTGGATTACTTATCAACATTCTACTGATGACCTTAAAGTTTTTGTAATATACCAACGCAATTCATCTTGGGGTGGTGACATTTCTTGTTTGTTAATCTAGAGGGAACAGCATTTCATATTTAGCTGGAACACAGTTATACCCTAAGAACATAAGAAATCGCCATGCTGGGTCAGACCAAGGGTCCATCAAGCCCAGCATCCTGTTTCCAACAGAGGCCAAACCAAGCCACAACAACCTGGCAATTACCCAAACACTAAGAAGATCCCATGTTACTGATGCAATTAATAGCAGTGGCTATTCCCTAAGTAAACTTGATTAATAGCCGTTAATGGACTTCTCCAAGAACTTATCCAAACCTTTTTTGAACCCAGCTACACTAACTGCACTAACCAAATCCTCTGGCAGCAAATTCCAGAGCTTTATTGTGCGTTGGGTGAAAAAGAATTTTCTCCGATTAGTCTTAAATGTGCTACTTGCTAACTTCATGGAATGCCCCCTAGTCCTTCTATTATTCGAAAGTGTAAATAACCGATTCACATCTACTCATTCAAGACCTCTCATGATCTTAAAGACCTCTATCATATCCCCCCTCAGCCGTCTCTTCTCCAAGCTGAACAGCCCTAACCTCTTCAGCCTTTCCTCATAGGGGAGCTGTTCCATCCCCATTATCATTTTGGTTGCCCTTCTCTGTACCTTCTCCATCACAACTATATCTTTTTTGAGATGCGGCGACCAGAATTGTACACAGTATTCAAGGTGCGGTCTCACCATGGAGCGATACAGAGGCATTATGACATTTTCCATTCTATTAAACATTCCCTTCCTAATAATTCCTAACATTCTATTTGCTTTTTTGACTGCTGCAGCACACTGAGCCGACGATTTTAAAGTATTATCCACTATGATGCCTAGATCTTTTTCCTGGGTGGTAGCTCCTAATATGGAACCTAATATCGTGTAACTACAGCATGGGTTATTTTCCCTATATGCAACATCTTGCACTTGTCCACATTAAATTTCATCTGCCATTTGGATGCCCAATCTTCCAGTCTTGCAAGGTCCTCCTGAAATGTATCACAATCTGCTTGTGATTTAACTACTCTGAATAATTTTGTATCATCTGCAAATTTGATAACCTCACTCATCGTATTCCTTTCCAGATCATTTATATATATATTGAAAAGCACCGGTCCAAGTACAGATCCCTGAGGCACTCCACTGTTTACCCTTTTCCACTGAGAAAATTGACCATTTAATCCTACTCTCTGTTTCCTGTCTTTTAACCAGTTTGTAATTCACGAAATGGCATCGCCTCCTATCCCATGACTTTTTAGTTTTCTTAGAAGCCTCTCATGAGGGACTTTGTCAAATGCCTTCTGAAAATCCAAATACACTAAATCTACTGGTTCACCTTTATCCACATGTTTATTAACTCCTTCAAAAAAATGAAGCTGATTTGTTAGGCAAAACTTCCCTTGGGTAAATCCATATTGACTGTGTTCTATTAAATCATGTCTTTCTATATGCTCTACAATTTTGATCTTGAGAATAGTTTCCACTATTTTTCCCGGCACTGAAGTCAGGCTCACTGGTCTATAATTACCCGGATCACCCCTGGAGCCTTTTTTAAATATTGGGGTTACACTGTACCACAAAAACGAATGAATAAAGTCAGGAGAAAGTGTGGCCATCACCTACTTTTATATTTCACAAAGGGACCTCCATACCTTTAGAATTCATAAAAGCAAAAGTGTGAAATGGGGAGGTGCCTGGCCATTACTTTTAAGGCTAAGATAGGGCATATAGACAAGTTTGAAAATGGGGAAGATCTGCCCATTCCTTACGTCTATGGCTCAGATGGGGCCTCCTTAGCCTATGACAATAAAATGCTGCTTCCTCCCAAAATAAAAATAAAGGGAGGCTGGAACACTCTACGGTACTCAATGAACAAGAATGATGGCTCCCCACCTTAGGGCTGTGGCAGAAATGGAATCTGTGTGCCTAATAAAAGTTTCACAAAATTGCATGGATGAGGCCTTAAGACAGAGTTGGCACTTCCATTAAGCAAACTATGTGGTCACAAAATAATTCAAATTTAAGGAGGTGGGGTGACAAAATTGCTAGCACAAGCCCCTGGCCACTGACAGAACCTATGCTAATGGCAGATGAAAAGGCCCAGTAAGGCCACAAGCAGACTCCATCCCGCAGGTGGTCAAAGAAGGTAGGAAGAAGCCAATGATGGAGCCCATTCTGCCAAATGCTGAAGACAGGAAGATACCTGGCAGGGCCACCAGCCGAGCCAATCCTGCCAGCTGCTGAAGACCAGAGGGAGAAGCCCAATGTGTGTGCGAGTGAGAGAGTGAGCATGTTTGAGTGAGAGAATGTTTGTGTATGTGTTTGTAAGAGCATTTGTGTGTGTGTGAATGAGAAAGATTGTGTGAGTGTGTTAGAGAGAAAGGAGTATATGAGTGAGAGAGGGACCATGCATGTGTGTGTGTGTGAGAAAGTGAGCATCTGTGTGAGACAATGAACATGTATGAGAGTGTATATATATTAGAGAAGAGAAGGTTTATGCACTCTCCCCATCCCCAGTCCTCCACTAATTCACGATCTTAGGTTGACTGGAAATCAAAAAAGCTTCTAAGTATGGGAAGCTGAAGACTTTTTAATCCTTATTGAGGCAAAATTCAATGGCAGTTAGTCGAACAACTTGGAAGGGGCACTGTGAGGGAGTCTATAGGAAACTCCCTGAGACCACCTTAAGGAACTGAGCACAGCTGTCTCGCCCAGTCCTCCTTAAGATCCAGACCCACACGGAATCCTAGGTGAAGGGAGGAGCCCCTCACCAGATTTTAAGAACCTCAGGGCTTGGAAGGGTTAAGCAGGCCCTGGGGAACAGGCATGAGACCCACCATATACCAAGACCTGTTACAATTAAGGACTGTGTGTTACCTGAAGTTAAGGTGAGCTGCACTGATTGTTTTGATTTTGGTTTTTCCACTGTAAATAAACTTCACCTAAGGAACCGCCAGAATCTGCTACCTTATTTCTCTGTTTCCTGCTGCTATCACCCAAATTGCCACAGGCAAAAAGTTACAGGTTATTCCACAATGAAAAGAATAAACCAAAACAAAATTTGGGGGCTGAACATCACTCCTAGGCATGTATTGTGGTCGAGATCTGAAAAGAATGCCCAGACTGTATTTCATTGTATTTTCCTGCCTTTGAATGTTTCTAATGATTTTTTCTTTTACGGTTGCTTTTATTTTTTTAGTTTATTATTAGGCCCTTTTCTCATGTTTTATTAGAGATATTAGCATTTTACAGCTTTATTTATTTCCTGAATTTTTTATTGTTGATTTCATAGTATTTGTTTTATGAATTCTGAGGCCACACTTTTACATACACTCTTTATTGCATTTCTAATTGTTTTAGATTTTAATGATTGTATTTGTCTTAGTATTATTGATTGTTATTATTACTTCTTTTATTATGTTGTAAACCAGTACGATAGCTTGTCCCTAGTGATGGTATATAAAACCTAATAAATAAATAAATAAATAAATAAATACATACATACATACATACATACATACATTTTAAAGTCTATGCATGTTATTTTCCAAAAAAATTCTACCTGCACAAAAATCAGGTTCAAATGCCTATAGGCACTGTGTACCCACAGCAACATTCCAAGTGAAAGTACACACATCCTTTATACTTGAAAATTGGTGCGTTGTCCCTGGGACGCGCCCATTTTATAATTTGTACGCATAAATGCGTGCAGGTTATCAAATATCCTGGCTGCTCGCACATGTGCTGACTTGAAGGCTCACAACCGCTTCTACCGCATAAGTCGAGGAATTTTAAAAGGGGTGTGTGTCCATGCCATTGCCAGTTTTACCAGTTTCTCCATCATTTCCTCCAGTAAACAGCTAGATCCTGCAACCCCCCCCCCCCCCCCCGGTTTGATAGATTACACTCCCAGTTACCCCAGACCCTTTAAGCCCTCAGAAATGTCTCGATTCTTTCATTTTACTACTTACACATCCTTCATAGCAGAAGTAAAAGTTATGCAGCAGGGGACCTTGGTGCGTGCCAGGGTGCATAGGTATTTATGCACATGTCTCTTGGCCAGTCCCCAAGGCATCCACGTCCTACCCAGACCAAGCCCCACCCCTTTTGGGAAAATTTGCAGATCTTCGTGCAGGTTTTATGCGCGTTATCTGGCCACTTTTTAAAATGGGGTCGCTCGGCATGCATAAGCCCAACTTGTTCGTGAATCCCCTAATCGATGCACACGCCAGGCTTTTAAAATTCACCTTTAAGTGAGAAGTATTGCAAGGAACCTTTTACATAAGTTCTGAACAATCTTATTGCTGTTCTTACAAAAAAAAGAAAATTAAGAAAATCAAGTACACAAGGCTATGTTCTCTTAGCTGTTATAGGAATATGGATATAATGCACAGACAATCCAAGTACAATGTGGGGGAATCACTGTGCAAAGCCCCATGATAATAGTTAGAAATGATTTCCCCTGATTTAAAATTCAGTTGACTATATAAAGTACGGTTAACTTTTTCTCTCTCAGAGCCTGCAATATAAAAGTAAGATAAAGAGTGCATGGATAAGCCTGCCATTGCTCTGTCTCTAATGAAAATAGGTTTCCTATAATGAAAAAGAAGCAGTTTTTCATTTTGACTTGTACTCTTTCTAAAATGTCAGCAGCAAGCAATTGAAAATATGGAATATACACATCTGCTTTTCTTGAATCTTGCGTCCTTCACTAAATCCAACAATGATGAAGTTTCCAAGCTCTAAAGGAAACAGGGTTATAACTACACAGCTATTCTAAAGAAATAGTCATCTCTTTATTGTTTGTATTGATCCGAGAGGGTCTGACATGACTGCATACCTCCTTACAATAGCTCTGTTTTTTAAGACGCCTGTATAAGCAGAGACCCAACAGCCTTGAGATGTACCTAGTCTGTTGTACTTATTGTCAAGGATAGTTTCCCTGAAAGTGTGTTTTCACTCTCTAGTCTCTATATCCCAGTTCCATACACATTACAATGCTGCTTTGCAATGTCAGCACAAGATACACATAAACCGTAGAGTCGCCCATACCTTAGAGGTTTGAAACAGAGAAAATTTTACTGTAACAGAGAAAGATAGCATATAAGGGCCATCTAGTTTGCCCAGTTTAATTTCTGTTGCATTGCCTTAGGCCCTGGCTGATCTGTCTTCTCTCCTCTCATTTGTAATTTAGGATCCTCTGTGCTTATCCCAGGCTTTCTTGAATTATATTACTGTAAATTTCCATTGCTCTCCAGTCACATAGTATGCTGTTTTAACCTTTATATAGAAATGCATGCATGCGCATACAGAAAATGTGCACAGTAAAACATCGTACATGCAAAACAAACAATAGACATTTAAAAAATGGCATTTCATCCTTTAAAATGTGTTTAGTTTTTCACTATAAATCCATCAGGCAACACCTCAACATAGAAAATGTTAAAATCAACCATCTAAAAAGAATGTCAAATGTATGGTATCTGACTATCCGTGAAGCAGTAATGAAATGCTCAAGACACTCAGTTGATTCAATATGTATATAGTCCCTAATTTTCCTTTGTGTTCATTTTTCAAGTATAGTAGCTTTGTGCCTAAAATTTCTTATTCTTATTATGACTACAACATATTTAAGTGTCATTTTCAGGTACATGGGGCAATCAATTTTCAAAGTCAGTAACGCAGATAAATAGTTATTTACCAGGTAGACTGTCTGATAATCACCCTCCCTCATTCCAGCTAAAAATACCCGTGGTCTTCTACAGCGCAGGTACTTTCAGCCAGTGTGAGGAGGCCCTCCCAGAGCGGTGCTTAAGTTGGGGAATTTTCCATTTCACCTGCATAAAAAGCAGGGGACATTTTATATCCGTGGACAGTTTGCAAAGGGAAAGAATGTATATACTCACCCTTTGAGAATTAGGTGCAAGGTACACAGATAAAAAGTACTCACGGATTTTGCACCTAGCTGGGGATTTTGAAAATTGCCCCTCCTTAGGAGTTTGAGAATTAGACAATTTTAAATTGCAAGAAGTTTTTGCAAAAAATGCACAAGTTGTATACAATTCCTGGAATTATTGCCAGAAATTGTTGCGGTCTCCACCGCTTCCCTCCGCCCACGGCTCAAACCTGCCTACCTCCGCCTTAGGAATCGCCGTGTTCCGCCCGCTCTGGACCCCGGGGGCTTCTCTCACTCCACGTGGCGGCCGCCATTACATGCCTGCTTCTCGTCAGTCTCGCGCGCGCATGAGGACGCCCGTCTTGAGTGCTCATCTCCCGTAAGCCTGGCCCCGCCCGTGCTGCTGACGTCACGCCCAAGCCCCGATATAACCGGCGTTCAAACTCTCTCTCATTGCCTTGCAACGAGGTTCACAACTCCATAATTGTTCTTAGTTACGTTCCTGGTGACCTCCTCGTTTTCTGCTTTTGACTCCGGGCTGCTTCCGACTCCGCTTCAGCCTGCTGCCTGCCTTTGACTCCGGTTTGCTTCCGACTCCGCTTCAGCCTGCAGCCAGCCTCTGACCCCGGCCTGCTTCTGCTTCAGCCTACAGCCTGCTTCAGCCTCCGGTTTGCTACTGGCTCCGCTTCAGCCTACAGCCTGCTTCAGCCTCCGGTTTGCTACAGACTCCGCTGCCGCCCGCTGCCCTGTCTTCAGCCGGCCCTCGGCCTGTACAGCCGGTCCCTTGCTTCCCGGGTACCTTTGGACTTCCATTACCCCCTGTTTGCTCTGGTCCCGGTCTAGCCCTTCTCAGTCCCTGGACTTTCTGCCTGTATTTCCAAGTTCCGAGGTCCCAGGGCCCTAAGGGCTCCTCCTGGGGGGCTCCTGGTTCCCGGGTGAACACCACCTGCCTGTGGCTCCGCCTCCCGGCCTACCCTGTCACTCTAGGTAGGCCGGCCTAAGGGTCCACTATCTCGCCAGCAGTGTCCAACTGCAACAGTTTGCAAGGCCATAGACTCGGCGGAGGCCCCAAGCCTGCAGGCCATCCCAAGGATGGCACAACGCCTCCAGCAGCAACAGCACTGTATCGACATACTTGCCGCTACCGTGGAACAGCTGGTCTCCTGCCTGGAGGCCTCTCCTCCGGAACCGCCTCCAACCCCTTCTCCGGCACCAGCACCCAGTTCAGCTTCAGTGACTCAGTTACCCACGCCGACCGGTATGCTGGGATATCAAAACATGCCGTGGTTTTTTAAATCAGTGCTACGTGCGTTTTTCCCTCCTTCCTGCACAGTTTTCTTCAGACGCAGTCAAAGTAGCATATATATATTCTCGCTACTGGACGGAAAGGCCCTCGACTGGGCTTCACCCATGTGGGAGCGTCAGGACCCCTTGCTACAGAACCTGCAGGAATCTGTTCTCAACTTTCGCTTGCTTTTGATGATCCTGCCCGCCAGACCACCGCAGCCTCGGAGCTCTTGCACCTCAGGCAAGGGACACGCTCGGTGGCCGATTACACCATAGACTTTCACACGCTGGCCATGGAAGTTGGCTGGCGAGATGACTGCCTTAGGGGAATCTTCCTGGAGGGGCTTGCTAGTCGCATCAAGAATGAGTTAGCAGGCCGGGACCTCCCGGAGGACTTAAATGATTTGACATCGCTGGCAGGGTCGATCGTCGCCTTCAGCAGCGGGATAAGGAGACCCGCTCCTACCGTAAGGCATCACCACAGTCGTCCACTGCCTCCAGAACCCCGGCTCCTAAGGCTCCCCCGGCCTCTGTTAGCAGTGGAGAACCCATGCAGTTGGGTAGATCTCCACTGACTCCAGAAGAAAGGAGGAGGCGCCGCCTGCTGGGCTTCTGTCTCTACTGCGGAGGCAAGGGGCACTTCCTCGCCAATTGCCCGGAACGTCCGGGAAACGACCGTGCCTAGGTTATACCGAGGAGCTACACCTAGGCTCTACAGGATCAGCTCCTCTATGTACCTTGCCAGTGACTCTGAAATACCCCGGTGGGGAACTCCAGATCCGCGCTTTCATCGATTCTGGTGCTGAGGGGAATTTCATTGTGGCCGACCTGGTGAATCAGCTGTATCTCCCCACGCTACAGAAAGTTCCCCCACTGCGGATTTCCTCTATCCGGGGCACCCTGCTCCCTGGTGTCATCACCTGCTCTACAGCCCCCTTGACTCTCCAGACAGGCTTGTTTCATTCCGAGGAGATCTCTCTGCTAGTCCTGGAGCGAGCTGTGCACCCCCTGGTTCTTGGACTACCCTGGTTACGACAGCATTCGCCCGTAATTCAGTGGGAAAACTTTCAGCTAACCCAATGGAGTCCCTTCTGTTTTGAACATTGTTTACGTCTCCCACGTCCACTGAAAGCCCTGCACCTTTGCTCCTCGCTTCTGCTGCCCGAGCCATATCGAGACTTCGCTGACGTCTTTTCCAAAGAGATGGCTGAAATACTCCCTCAACACCGGCCTTTTGATTGCCCTATTGACTTGTTGCCGGGCAGCACGCCTCCCCGTGGCCGGGTGTACCCTTTGTCTTTGCCAGAAACTACTGCTATGTCTCAGTATGTGACTGAGAACCTTGCCAAGGGCTTCATTCGTCCTTTTTGCTCGCCTGCGGGAGCTGGCTTCTTCTTCGTGGCCAAAAAGGATGGCTCCCTCCGTCCATGTATAGACTATCGTGGCTTGAATGCCATCACCAAGTGAGACCGGTACCCGCTTCCTTTGATCCCCGAGATTTTAGACTGCCTTCAGGGAGCATGCATCTTCACCAAGCTAGACCTCCGAGGGGCCTATAACCTCGTCCGCATTCACCCTGGGGATGAGTGGAAGACGGCCTTTAATACCAGGGATGGGCATTACGAGTACTTGGTAATGCCCTTTGGACTCTGCAACGCCCCAGCCATCTTCCAGAACCTCATGAATGAGGTCCTACGTCACATGCTCCATTCGCATGTCATTGTCTATCTCGATGACGTGCTCATCTTCTCCAAGGATCTGAAGACTCACCGTCGCCACGTCGCACAAGTCCTGCAGGCTCTCCGAGACAATCACTTGTACGCCAAGCTAGAAAAATGCGTTTTCGAGGCTGAGGCCCTGCCCTTCCTCGGCTATATCATCTCCTCCACAGGATTTTGAATGGACCCCGAAAACATAGCTGCCATAACTAGGTGGCCTCAACCCAAGGGGCTCAAGGCCCTCCAGAGATTCTTGGGCTTCGCTAACTTTTACAGACATTTTATTCCACAGTACTCGCATCGGGTTGCTCCCCTTACTGCCCTTACCCGCAAGAGAGCCGACACCAAGAACTGGCCTGATGCAGCGGTTGCAGCTTTTACTGACTTGAAGGAGGCATTCCTCACGGACACCTGTCTCCATCATCCAGATCCCGCCAGACCTTTCATCGTCGAGGTTGACGCCTCCAGCATTGCCGTCGGAGTGGTCCTCAGTCAACACTCTGACTCCGGACAGCTCCTGCCATGTTCCTACTTCTCCCGGAAGATTTCCCCCGCCGAGATTAATTACTCCATCGGCGACAAGGAGCTCCTGGCGATTAAACTCGCCTTTGAAGAAAGGAGGCAATGGCTCAAGGGGGCCCGGCACACGACCACCGTATATACGGATCACAAAAACTTAGAGTTTTTGTCCCTCAACGACTAAACCCTCACCAAGCCCGCTGGGCCCTGTTCTTCAGTCGCTTTGATTTCATTTTACAATACCGGCCGGTGGCCAAGAATCTCCGAGCTGATGCTCTCTCTCGGACTTCCTTTACCGAAGAGGACCAAGAACCTCCGCAATATATCCTCGACCCTAGTAAGGTTCGCCTGTCCGCCCTGACGGTCCTCTCGCATGATAGAACCGTGGTTCCCCGACGAGACCATTTAAAGGCGCTACGCTGGGCTCATGACTCCCTCACTGGAGGACCCGCAGGATGCGAGAGAACCCTGGAACTCCTTAATCGCTTCTATTGGTGGCCCAAAATCCGACAAGATGTGCGCACCTACGTTGGTTCCTGTCCCACCTGCGCCCGTCAAAAACCCAGTCCTGGACCCCCGTGCGGTCTCCTACAGCCTCTGCCCGTTCCCACAGAGCCCTGGACCCATTTGGCTACAGACTTCATGGTGGACTTGCTCCCGTCTCGCGGTCAAACAGTTATCTGGGTTACCATTGACCGCTTCTCTAAGATGGTGCATCTTGTTCCGTTGACCAAGTTACCCTCTGCACCCGAACTAGCTCTCCTCTTTGCTCAACACATTTTCAGGCTACACGGCCTCCCGCAGGACATCGTTTCCGACCAGGGACCCCAGTTTGTTGCACGCTACTGGAGGGCTCTCTGCAAGTGCTTCAAGGTAAAGCTCAGCTTCTCTACAGCTTTCCACCCACAGAGTAACGGATAGTCCGAACGAATGAATCGTTCTCTGAAGACCTACCTCCGAGCCTTCACCAATGAAAAGCAAGACAACTGGTCAGAACTACTGCCCTGGGCTGAGTTTGCCTATAACAATCAAGCTCATGCAGCCACCGAGCTCTCACCATTCCAGCTAGTCTACGGGAAACAGCTGAGACCTCCACTTCCCCTCGCTATTCCCAGCACCTCTCCAGCCGCCCAGTTGAAGGCGCGCCAGCTACAGACCTTGTGGCAGAAGACCCAGAACAAACTGCTCCGCTCAGCCTCTTCCGCCAAACAGGCGGCTGACCGCCACCGTCGACCAGCCCCTACCTACCAGCCAGGAGACCGGGCCTGGCTTAGCACCAAAAACATCCGTCTCTGTCTCCTCTCACGAAGATTTGCGCCCAGATTCTGTGGGCCATTCCAGGTTGCCGAAAGAGTGGGGTCAGTTTCGTATCGGCTGAGGTTGCCGTCCTCTCTTCGAGTCCACAATGTTTTCCACGTATCCTTGCTTATGCCCATAGTCCTCTCCCTCTACCACCGCAAACCTCCGGATCCTTCCTCTACTACCATCGATGAAGATCCCACTTACCAGGTACGCGAGGTCATGGACGTTCGCTTCTACAACCGCAGGTGGGAATATCTACTCACATGGGAAGGTTGCGGTGATGAGGACAAAACTTGGGAACCTAGCCGCAACATCCTGGACAAGTCCTTGTTGCAGCAGTTCCACCGTGACCACCCAGAGAAACCTGGTCCTCTCAAGAGGGGCCGTAAAGGGGGGGGGGGGGGTACTGTTGCGGTCTCCACCTCTTCCCTCCGCCCATGGCTCAAACCTGCCTACCTCCACCTTAGGAATTGCCGCGTTCCGCCCACTCTGGACCCCGGGGGCTTCTCTCACTCCACGTGGCGGCTGCCATTACGTGCCTGCTTGTCGTCAGTCTCGCGCACGCGAGGACGCCCGTCTTGAGTGCTCAACTCCCGGAAGCCTGGCCTGCCCATGCTGCTGACGTCACGCCCAAGCCCCGATATAACCGGCGTTCAAACTCTCTCTCATCGCCTTGCAACGAGGTTCACAACTCCATAGTTGTTCTTAGTTGCGTTCCTGGTGATCTACTCGTTTCCTTCTTTTGACTCCGGTCTGCTTCCGACTCCGCTTCAGCCTGCTGCCTGCCTTTGACTCCGGTTTGCTGCCGACTCCGCTTCAGCCTGCCGCCAGCCTCTGACCCCGGCCTGCTTCCGCTTCAGCCTACAGCCTGCTTCAGCCTCCGGTTTGCTACCGACTCCGCTTCAGCCTACAGCCTGCTTCACCCTCCGGTTTGCTACCGACTCCGCTTCAGCCTACAGCCTGCTTCAG
This sequence comes from Rhinatrema bivittatum, assembly GCF_901001135.1. NCBI lineage: Eukaryota > Metazoa > Chordata > Amphibia > Gymnophiona > Rhinatrematidae > Rhinatrema > Rhinatrema bivittatum. The sequence continues at coordinate 34,164,194 of NC_042624.1, read as the reverse complement.
CCTCCGGTTTGCTACCGATTCTGCTTCAGCCTACAGCCTGCTTCAGCCTCCGGTTTGCTACAGACTCTGCTGCCGCCCGCTGCCCTGTCTTCAGCCGACCCTCGGCCCTGTACAGCCGGTCCCTTGCTTCCCGGGTACTTTGGACTTCCATTCCCCCCTGTTTGCTCTGGTCCCGGTCTAGCCCTTCTCAGTCCCTGGACTTTCTGCCTGTATTTCCAAGTCCCGAGGTCCCAGGGCCCTACGGGCTCCTCCTGGGGGGCTCCTGGTTCCCGGGTGAACACCTCCTGCCTGTGGCTCCACCTCCCGGCCAACCCTGTCACTCTAGGTAGACCGGCCCAAGGGTCCACCATCTCGCCAGCAGTGTCCGACTGCAATATAAATAATACTTTTATAATTATATACATACTAGCAAAATTCAATGAAATGCATAATTTCATACAACTTTGCTGGCCTTACCATGTAGTTCAGGAAATTATTAAAACATTCTCAACATTCTACAAAATTCTATTGACCATGATTTAGAAAATACTATTAAATGTTTTTTAGGTGAATATTCTCACTTGCCCCTTCTTAGGGTGGCCACTAACCACTGACAGGGCCATAAAAGTATTATTGTCTCTTCGGAACTGAAACCACGCCTGGCTAACTCTTTTAGGTCTCTTTCCTCCAAAGTCTGGATTTGTTGCTGGTAGGGAGAAAGAAACACCTTTCAAGGCCCAGAATGCTAGAGGTGACTCCATGTGTCTTTCTTGACTCCGGAAGAGAAGTATCCTCCCACTGTGTGCTGACAGTGCCAATTACCAAATGGGAGCCACTGGTCATGTGTCCAAAATTAAAGTCTTTACTGAGGGGCAATCAGGTGTATTATGGCACAATAAACTCAGTTCTCAGCAACACAGGTTTGCTTGTTTCTTGCTGTCTCTTTCCCTCTATCTGTGCAAGGATCTCTAAGCCAGGGCCAAGGAAGCATCCTTCTTCCAGAACTTAGCTAAGTGGGGTTCCTGGTAGGCAGCGTATCCTTTGGTTGGATAGAAAAATCCCTTCCAACTGGCAGAATGGGCAAAACCTCTCTCTCCCCAGGGGCGAAGACTCCAAATGAGTGTCCTCCGTAGATGTCAGGATGATCTTAATCACAGTTAGGTGATGCTCCTCTGTGTCTCTTGTTCTCTTTCCTTGAATCCCACAATGGTAGGGATCCTCTCAGGATCAGGCAGCTCCCACTGCTCCTCCTCAGGTAGGTAGGGGCAGCAAATGCATCCTCCTGGTTCTTCTAACTTAAAAATATTTTCCCCCAAAACAGAGTCCAAAACACCATTCCCCTGAATAGGTTACAGAGGGGCAGGTCTTCCTTATCCTGGGCCCCCCCAGGGGCAAGGTTCCACATCCCCTGCCTCCAAGCAATACCAAGAGACTCTCAAGGCTTCCTATTATAAAAAATGATAAAATCCCAAACAACAACCTGGAGGGAACCTCACCCACCCAGTTAATGGACTGGAAGAACCACCTCCCAACCTCGCTAAGGTTTTTCCAGGCAGGGTTTGTTTGGCTCCTCCCAGTAGACCTGAAAACTCAACGCAAACAATGTTCCTTACTGACACCTAACTCTTCAAAAACCTAAAAACATTGTGCACAGTATCTCAGGTGAGACCTTCTTATAAACCCTTTCTAGGGGAATTGCTATTCCAACAGCTTCAAAGGGAGAGGCTGCCTATAAATGTTTCCTCCCCTTATTTTCTAACCTAAACTGCTCTAGATAAGATAATTAAACTAGGGCCACTATGCTACCGAATGTCACACACCGAAATGGAGAGAAACTTCTGAAAATTACAGAAAGGACAAATCTGCAAATTTCAATAGTTTTCCTATTGGCAATGTATAAATGAATTATCTCTTCTATTCCAGGGATAGAGGAATAGCCTGGTATCAGTGGGCTGAAAACCAGGGAAGTCAGGTTTCAAACTCTGCTTCTACTATGATGCTTCTTGTGACCTTTTCCAAGTCACATCACCCTCTACTGCCTTAGGTACAAATTTAGGACCTGATTTATCAAGGCTTTTCTCCCATTCTGTGTCTATAGGAAAAATGCTTAATAAATGAGGCCCTTAGATTGTGAGCCTTCTGGGATCAGGGAAATACCTACTATAGATGGGGAAACCCTTATGCCAGACCATAACAGAGTGAAGCTGGGAAGGCTTAAGTGAAATTCTTCAACACAAGTAAAGTGAAGAATTACAGTATAAACATGCCTTAATTGAATTATATTTCATCAAAACTTTTCAGAGTATTATTTCTTTTGGCAACTCTGCCTGATTCATCATTTATATAGAGTATCTGGTTTGTAGGGGGATAAGTGAGCCATTTGTTTTACTGACCTTATTTTTAAACACCTGCTAGTGAGAGGAAGTTGACATTCAGCCTGTTTACAGACAGAATCCTTTATTCTACACTTGGTACATTTTCTTTGTGCAAGAGTTTAAAAAATGCATTTTGCCTGGAACAACAACATTGATTAACATTTCATTATATCCTTTAGGGGGAAAAACTGCTGAAGGTTACAGCAAAATTTGCAAAGATCAGAAATGAAAGAATGACTCATCTAAACAGATGAAGGCTCAGCTCAGTTTACCGTACATGTCTGATAAAGTATCTCTTTTTATAAGGGGCAATCAAATACTAGGGATCTGCTTTCATTTGAAACAAAACATGAAATTTAAAAAAAAAGTCCAGTTTCATTTCATTTTCTATTGAAAATGAAATGAAAGAAAACAAATGAAATGTTGTTTTCCTTTTTTGTTTTATTTTCAAATACATTAGAAGCTGGCCCCTGCAAAAGACACCGTGTTGGAATTGTGTCTGTCCTGTTCCCCTCTGCATCCGCGTCCGCTACATCCCCTAAACTTTTAGCACCTTCCCTGCCAGAACACTTTTCTGGGCTTCCCACATATCCCTCCCCTTAACGCCCTCCAGTAAATCCCTCCCCAATCATTTACCCCATCTGCAGATTTAAGAGGGAGAAGCAATCCCCAGTTAATCCTGCCCTGCTGGGTCTCCATTCTGGAACTGATACTCATAAGTGGAGACAGTATTACTAATATCCAGGTAGTTGCACATCAGTCAAGAGGTGATCATCCAGGGATACGTCTTGATATAATAACCAAGGCAGAAAGAAGTCTCATGAAGCTCAAAGTTCTGGATTACAAAAATACTGACTTTGGTAAAAAGGGAATGTACCTTGAGAAGGAACTGAAAGGCTGGGAGAAGATAAGTGAAGTGGAACAACAATGGGCCTGAACTAAAAGGAGCTATGGCAATAAATCTTTATGTAAGAAATAAAATAAAAGTTAAGATGAAAAGGAAATCAATATGATTCACCAAAGAAGTGACTGAAAAAAATAAAGGAAAAAAGATCAGCATTCAAAAAGTTCAAAGGATCTCAGAAAGAACATGGGAAGAATATTTGGGGAAATGGAAAGACAATGCAAGAAGAATTCAGAATGGCAAAAGCTCAAGTGGAAAAAAGGTTTGTTAAAGAGGTAAAGCGAGGTGACAAAACATTTTTCAGATATGTCAGAAAAAGGGGGAAGGTCAGAGGAGGAATTGTTAGACTGAAAGATGTCAAGAAGAAAAGTGTGAAGAGAAATGAGGAAAAAAGCAGAAATATTTAACACAAATGTTTCTCTTGGGTGTTTACTAAATAAAACCTTGGAGGAGGACTGCTGCTGATTGGCAAGAATATAGATGGGTGCGAGGTAGAGACCACCTGTTTTTCAGAAGAGTATTAAGTGGAATTAGCTAAACTGTAGGTGAACAAGGCCATGGAGCCAGATGAGATACATCCCAGGATATTAAAGGACCTCAGATAGACGCTGGCAGGTCCCTTGAAGACCTGAGCAGTAGATCCTTGGAGACAGGATTGGTCCTGCAAGATTGGAGAAATACAATTGTGATCCTGCTGTACAAAAGTGGTAGCAGACAGGAGGTTGGAAACTATAACCTGGTTAGCCTTACCTCAGTGGTGGGATAATTAATGGAGATTAATGGAAGAAAGGATAGTAAACTATCTACAGTCCAGTGGATTTCAGGATCTAAGGCAGCATGGTTTTTCCAGAGGAAAGTCATGGCAAATAAATCCAATTGATTTTTTTGATTGAATGACTAGAGTATTAGATCAAGGGTGGGCACTTAATGTAGTTTACTTGCATTTCAGCAAAGCTTTTGATGCAGTCCTACATAGGAGGCTTATGAATAAGATGAACAGCCTGGGAGCGGGTCCCAAAGTGATGGAATGGATTAGAAATTGGCTGACTGACAGACAACAGCATGTAATGGTAAATGGAATTCACTCATGGAGAGAAAGATGATTAGTGGAGTGCATCACGGATAAGTTCTGGGTGAGGTTCTGTTCAATATCTTTGCGAGCCTTATTGCAGAGAGATTAGAAGGAAAAGCTTGACTTTTTACAGATGACACCAAGACTTGCAACAGCGTGAAGAACCCTGAAAGATTAGAGAGAATTTAAAGTGATCTAAAAAAGTTTAAGATGTGGTGCAAAGAAGTGTAGAATCATGCATTTGAGGGACTGAAATCCAAAAGAGCTATATGTGATGGTGATTGAGGGGGACAGGGGGGGCGACTGATATTCCTGGACAAAGAGAGAGACCTCAGGGTGATAGTTTGGTGATCTGAAGATAGAGAAGCAATATGAGAAGGAAGTGATTAGGACCAGAGATCTTGGGCGGCATAAAAGAAAGGCATAACCAGCAGAAAAATGGAGGCGATAATGCACCTGTGCCGGTCATTGGAGAAATGGGGAAAATACTATCGACAATTCAAAGGCATATATTGTAGCAATTTTCAAAAGCCCATTTACATGGGTAAAGTGCATTTACATGTGTAAAACATTTTTAAGCATGTAAATGCTTTTGAAAATCAGGCCTAGAGGATGGATATTAAGAACCGGAGTAACTTGTGGCAACTTATGGTGTAATATTTCTGTATAGGAATAATTTGCATAGAACAGCAGTTACAACCCTAAAACATCTTGAGGGGCAGACTAGATGGTCCATTTTGATCTTTATCTACCATCATATATCATTTTAAGATCCCTCCTCTTTTGTCAGGGGTCACCTTCGGCAGCTACAAGGATAGTGAGCGACACTTCTGCAACCCAGGAAAAGACAAAAAACAGTTCATATCAGTTGGGTACCAGAAAAAGCTGGGAGACTCAAAGGGAGACTTGTTCACAAAACAACTGTCCACAACGGGATGGTGTTTCAGAGAAAGAATTTATTTTAGAGATCAAAGTCCAGAAAGTTAGAAAATATTGGGAAATACAGTCCAGTATTTTGATATTAATATCAAAGGCACTTATCAGTCAAATCACAAAAACCTTCAGATATTGTTCACAGTTTAGTAGCAGAAAATCATCTAGATATTTTTCCCTCTCCAGCTCCCCACCAAGGTCTTTCTCTTTCTTGAGACCCACTTTCTTGAGACCCACACAGTTAGGAAATCTTCACTTCTTACAATATTTCTGCAACCGTGGGCTTTCCCAGACAAAAGCGATGTCCTCCTGGCTTTGGGTTCCTTATTCTTCTTGGTGACTCACAGCTTTCTAATGCTCCTCCGGCATACTTCCTCAGCCACTGCCTAGTCCTGAAAGCCTTGAGGGCTAGCATCCAAGACTGAATGATCCACAGCTTCAGAAATCTCTTTCATAACTCCTCCCCAGTACTTGTGGAAGCACCTTTTATGTCCTCACCTCAAACTCAACCCCTTTGGGGGGAAGACACACACCATCACTCAACACTAAAAGCCACCTCTGTGGACTTCCCATAAGTCCATCCTTCACAGAAAGGAGCTTGCACCTTGCAGAGTACTACATATACAGAGCTCCCTGTCTGCTGAATGACCTCCCTTTAGGGGGAAGAACAAATCTAATGCTCCAGATCTTTCTAGTGACCCTAGCCAGGGTAACACTATGACGGTAACTTGCAAAGCGGCTTGCAGGCACACACTGGTGTGTGTGCATCAGCGCACGACCAGGGATGCAGTGATTTTATAACGTGCACGCACATATGTTTATGCACATCATAAAATAGCCTGAGCCCGTGCACATTTGCAGCTAATTTTAAGTTGACATGTGCTTAGGCACATAAATCCCATTTCTACTACGTAAGTCAGTGTATTTTAAAAGCAGCACAAGTCCACACCATGACCAGTTTCACCAGTTCATCCATCAGTTTGTCCAGTGTAGAGCTAGGTCCTCCAAACTCCCATGGTTTAATAGCCTGCACTCCCCCCAGTTACCCCAGATGCTTTAAACCTCTTTAAAAGAGCTGTTTTGGTTTTTTTTTTTGTTTTCTTTTTAACAATTTACACCTTTTTCATAACAGAAATGAGGTGACAGTGGACCTGGACACGCGGCGGAGCATGTAAATATTAATGGGCAAATTTCCTGACCATACCCCAACCAGACCATGGCTACATTACACCCCTTTTTGAAATCGAGTGAGATGAGCACACAGCAGGAGATACACGTGCATCTGAGCGGTTTTTAAAATTCGGATGGTGTGCGCGAGCCCGACTTGTGTGTGCATCTCCTGATTTTGGCGCACTCCAGGCTTTTAAAATTCACTTTTATGTTACTATGAAAAGAATAAAATAAAAACAAAATGAAATGAAAATGCTTCATGCACTCCACTAATAAAGTCAATTTAAGTTGTTTTGATGCTATGCTTAAATTCTCATTTATTATCTCCTCCTCATATATTTGCTACAATTTAGCTTCCACCAGTGTTACGGTCGTGGACCCTTGGGCTGGTTGGGACAGAGGATGGTATGCTATGGAAGGCCACAGCAAGCGTCCCAGCCTGGAGGCGGCTCGGAAGAGACTCAGAGGAGGCTTCACCACCGGAAGTCCGAGGTCCCCCAGGAGGAGCCCATAGGGACCCGGACCTCTTGGACTTAGGTGGAGTCCTATGCGACCAAGGACCCAGGTAACGGCTGATGAGACGGACAATGACTGGACCCAGGTGGATGAAGAGACTTCACCTTCAGAAGCCCGCGGCTCCCCCGGGAGGAGCCCGTTAGAGCCCAAGCCGCTGGGACTTAGGAGAAATCTCTGGGCCAGTAAGTACTGGATACCTGAGATGAGACAGAAGCTGAAGTCGAAGTCCAGGAGTGAAGCCGGTTCAGGAGCCAGGAGTCCGACATCCACACCAGACCCAGGGACGAAGCAGAAGATGGAGTCAGGAATGGAGCTGGGTCAGAAGCCAGAAGGTCAGAAGCCAATACCAAGCCAGGAACAGAAGCCAAAGACAAAGTCGTGGGATGGAGTTGGGTCAGAAACCAGAAGTCGGACATCGAAGCCAAAACCAAGGGACGGAAGCAGGAGACAGGTCAGAAGCAAGCTGGGTCGAAGACAGAAGCAATCCAAGCGCCAAACAGCAACTAGCAAGACAGGAACACCTGAGGAACCTCATTGCAAAGCAAGGAAGAACCAAGAAGCAGGGCTTAAATAAGCCAAGGAATCTGACGTCATCCAGGGGCAGTCCTGAGGTTTCCTGCGCTGGCCCCTTTAATTCTCCAGCCCCTGCACGCACGCCTAGGGGGCGGGGCCAGCCGCGGCAAAACGCCGGCGTCTCCCTCGAGGAGGGAGAGCCGCGGCAGAGGCCCGAGCTGGCCTAATCGGGTCCACGGTGGCCCGGGCCGTCCTCGAGGTAGGTGGGGGACACGGGGCATGGCCCGGGGCCACAACAACCAGTATAACTGGGCTGCGGCTGGCCATGCAAATGACTAGTAGCGACCAAAAGAAGAAAATCAGTAAACACCAAGGATTCTTTATTAGCACAAACCATCATAAAAAGCCCGACTGAGGCCGAGTTTTGCAAAGTAGTCTACTTGTTGCAATCATATACATTGGAAAACAGCTTGATGATTAACCTGTTTGAACAAAATACATTTCCGGTCGGCAAGCAGTGTTAGCGGTGGCTTCATTTCCTGGCACTTACAGCATACTGCATGGAAGTTAAGGATGCTGAGAATATGGAATCTGTATGAAATTGCTACAAATAGGCTACCACCAGTACCATTTTTCATATTTTGTTCAAACAGGTTAATCATCAAGCTGTGTTCCAATGTATATGATTGCAACAAGCAGACTACCTTGCATATAGCAGCACCATCATAGCCCCTGAAGCAGCTCAGAATAGAGTGAAACTCGGCCTGAGTCGGGCTTTTTATGATGTTTTGTGCTAATAAAGAATCCTTGGTGTTTATCAATCTTCTTCTTGCAATATTGGATCGGTTTTCCGGTTTGTTTCTTTGAACCATGCAAATGACTATAAACATTGCAACAGGAATATTTATTAGAGATTGGGGATTCTACAATTCAGCATGATTTTACTGAGGCAGAGTGTACAAATCTTTATTATCAGGATAGTGTCATCCTGTCTGGAGGAGGCACCGACATTTTTAAGTGCTCTCTCCAGGATGCAATCAAAATTTGAAGCCACTTGAAGTCCATAGATTTGTAGTAAGGGGAAGCCTTGACAAGTTAAGCATCAGTGTTTGTATAGTGGAAAGATTTTTATGAGTGATGAGGGTTCTATCTTCCTTGGACTTGTCCTCTAAGAAATATTCTGCATATTAGAAGATAAAGGAGCTCCCACTTTTGAGCTGATAATGGCCAATGGTCCCAGTCCTCCAAATGTTTGCATTTTGAGAGAGTTTCTCAATCTACAGACAGATGGTGTTATGGATGGCCTTCCTGTTTGAGAAGGCCTTGCATTCTGTTATGGCAGGCCCTCCTGTTCGAGAAGGTCTTGCATTCTGTTACGGATGGGGAGCGCTAGATGAGCGATCCCATCTTGAGGGGATTGTGTGCCCTTGGGCCTCGGCATGACCCCAGAGGATTCCAAGGCAGTGCCGAGGGTAGCTGAGGCGTGTCCCAGCATGGGTGGAGACAGACGGTCTGACCCTCTGCCGGACCTGCATGCTTCTGGAGCCAACACAATGGTGTTGGTTATTGAACAGTCCTCCGACCGTTCCTAGCCCTTTCGGGCCTGCCACAAGGTATCAGCAAGAAGCAGCAGGCCGGACTGAAGATGAGGGCAGACGGAGGCTCTGAAACATAGAGACTCTAGACATAGACTCAGGAATGAGGTACTTGGGTGCACAGTCGAAGAATCAGGAACGAGGTACTTGGGTGCACAGACGAAGAGTCAGGAATGATGTACTGCATGCAAGGTATTCAGAAGCAGGATCAAGGACTGGGTTGAGACTGCAACGCAGCGCGCCCTACACAGCCACTACCCATGGGCTGGTCACTGACCATGCTTGCATGCGAAGCAGGCTCTAGACGAGGTGTGGAATAACTGAAGCTGGAACATGGCAAAGATTTGGTAGAAACCTGTACCAAGGTGTGCCCTACATAGCCCATCCTAGGCTGGTCGCAGACCACGCTAGAATGGCACAGGTTCATTCAGAGTCTTTGGCATGGACAGACGCAGTGCAAGGAACTCCGAAGACCGGGACTGAAGCAAGCAAGGATTTTTTTTTTTTGAAATTTAAGTTTTATTCATTTAAAGGAGTAATTCACAGCAAATAGTATGAAGAAACATAAAGCATAAAGCATATGCCATCAAGCATCTGTTCCACAAGAGAACAAGAAATTAACAATGCAACTTACAAGAGAAACTGTGAATATTCCCAAACCCCAATCCCCCCCCCCCAGCTCCCAGCCCATTTCCCAACCCCCTCCCCCGTACCCTTCCCCTTATGACACAGTCACTAAGTACATAGCTATTTAGAGCATGTTACAAGTACATGAAAACAGCAAACTAAATGTATCGGGTAGACACCTCATCACAACGTGGGAATATAATGTATATATGGTTGCCATATCTTTTGAAACGTCGCCAACCTTTTATGCTTGTAAGCTGCCAGAGAGGCCAATCTATAATACAAGTGCATCCTCTCCTTGACCTTATCTACGCTTGGAGTACAGGCCTTTTTCCAGTGCGCTCCAATTAAACTTCGTGCTGCAATAAAAATTTGGGCACATAACCGAGACTGAGTAAGAGAGATGCCCTCTGGGTATATGTTCAATAATGCCAGGGGCGCCGAACAGCATATTGTCAGCCCTAACAAGCTATTCACCCAATCAAACACTGCGGTCCAGAACGCTACTATTAGAGGGCACGACCACCAAATTTATTTATTTATTTATTTTTAATTTTTTATATACCGAAGTTCTTGTAGGGACTACAAATCACTCCGGTTTACATAGAACAAAGAACTGCTCAACAGAGAGCAGTTCTTTGTTCTATGTAAAGTTCTTTGTTCTATGTAAAGGTACTTATTTCCACAAATGTGGAAATAAGTACCTTTCTGGCCACACTGACGCCAGCAGCAGTCAGTCGCCTGTGGGTAAATTTTGTGTAGCTTGTCGGGCGAAAGGTGCCACCTATAAATCATTTTATAACAATTTTCTTGCATGGTCGCCGAAATAGAACAGGTGCGGGCCATCTGCCAAGAAGATCACCAGCTACTAGTGTCCAGGCTAACATGCAAGTCCTTTTCCCACGCAGTTTTATAGTTACCCTGATCATTATGCAACGGGATAAACAACTGATAGATTTTGGATATAGAGCCGGTGATAAAATCGCTAGTTAAACAGTACGACTCAAACAGAGATCTCCCAGATCTAAGCTGTGCTTCCGATTGTTGTGCTCGGATAAAATGAGCAACCTGGGCATACGCCATGAAATCACAGTCGATTAAGTGATATTTTTGGAGCAGCTGGTCCCTGGTAAGGAGCAGTCCCTGTGAAAGTAAGTGACCAATGGTCGTGATCCCCTTGGCTTTCCAACGTAGAAATTGAGGATTTTGACTCCCACTGGGGAAATGCACATTGTGATACAGGGACGTTTGGTAGAAATACCTGTGAGAGCCGACAAGATGCCTCTTGGCCTGGGCCCAAATACGGAGGGTGGTGGCCAGCGCCCAGGGAATATATCGTACAGGGTGCCAGTAGCGGCGGGGTTGCCACGGCATTGCTCCTATGGCCATTTGTCCCACCATCCATTGCTCCACTTGAACCCATTGTTTAGGGGCCCTAGTCCTAGTAACGTCCAGCAGAGCTCTTAACTGCGAGGCAGCATAATACCAAGCAAGGCTGGGGACCCCCATGCCACCCTGTGTTTTAGGTAAGTAGAGAGTATCCCGTGATATGCGAGGAGGTCTCCGTCTTCAAATAAAGTCAAATATTTTCTTCTGCCAGTTACGTAGGGTGGACTTCGGAAGATATATCTGTAGGGAGGCAAATAGATATAAAAATTTCGGTAGAACTGTCATTTTGGTAATAGCCACCCTACCAAACCAAGAAAAGGAACCACTATTCCACCGGCTGAGGTCATCAGTAATTTTAGCTACTAATGGTTGATAGTTTAATCGGAATAAATCCGACAACTTAGAGGACAAATGAACTCCCAGGTATTTAATATGGGAATGTGCCCACTTAAAGGGAAATCTCTGCTTGAGGCGCTGTACGGCATTGGCATCCAAGTTAATGTTAAGGAGTTCAGATTTTTCAAAGTTAACCTTGAGCCCAGATACAGCACTAAATCCATTGAGTTCCCGCATGACACCCTGCAATGAAGAGAGCGGGTTAGATAAAATTAACAACACATCGTCAGCAAAGAGTGACAGCTTGTAATGAGAATCCCCCAACCGGACCCCCGTGATGTCATCAGCCCGCCGAACAGCAATGGTGAGAGACTCAAGATAAAGAGCAAAGAGGAGAGGGGACAAAGGGCAACCCTGCCGTGTACCACGTCCAATATCAAAGGCTGCCCCATATCCACCGTTCACCTTCACTCGCGCCTGAGGCTGATCATATAGCTTCCGTATCCACTGTATAAAGAACGACCCAAATTTCATCTTTTGCAATACACTAAACAGAAAAGGCCAATGTACTAAGTCAAACGCCTTCTCAGCGTCAATAGATAATAAAACGGCCGGAATCTTTTCCCTTTGTACCCACCCCATCAGGTCGATTACTTTACGTATGTTATCCGCAGCCATTCTGTGGGGAACAAAACCAACTTGGTCGGAATGCACCAACTGAGGAAGAAAACCGTTAAGCCGTACCGCCAATATGCGTGCTAACAGTTTGAGATCCAGGTTTATTAACGAGATGGGCCTATAAGAAGCACATTGTGTAGGGTCACGGCCTGGCTTAGCTAAGACAGTTATCCCAGCTACGTTGGCTTGAGGGGTAAGGGAGTCGGTCTCACGCAACCCATTGAAAAACCGCACCAATGGTCCCGCTAACGTGTGAGCGCATTTCTTATAATAGACCCCGGAAAGGCCGTCTAGGCCGGGAGCCTTCCCAGGTTTAAGAGATTTAATCACTGAGAGGACTTCCTTTACTGTTATTGGAGCATCAAGTATGCGCTGCTGTTCAACCGTGACACAGGGTAAATTAATGTTCTGTATCGGACTGCTGAATTAATGTTCTGTATCGGACTGCTGAATTTTGCTATCTGCGCTATACAGGGTACTATAAAAATCAGAGAAGGCATTACGAATCTCTTGAGATGCCGTTAGCATATAGAAAGACATGATTTAATGGGACACAGTCAACATGGATTTACCCAAGGGAAGTCTTGCCTAACAAACCTGCTTCATTTTTTTGAAGGGGTTAATAAACATGTGGATAAAGGTGAACCGGTAGATGTAGTGTATTTGGATTTTCAGAAGGCGTTTGACAAAGTCCCTCATGAGAGGCTTCTACGAAAACTAAAAAGTCATGGGATAGGAGGCGATGTCCTTTCGTGGATTACAAACTGGTTAAAAGACAGGAAACAGAGAGTAGGACTAAATGGTCAATTTTCTCAGTGGAAAAGGGTAAACAGTGGAGTGCCTCAGGGATCTGTACTTGGACCGGTGCTTTTCAATATATATATCAATGATCTGGAAAGGAATACGATGAGTGACGTTATCAAATTTGCGGATGATACAAAATTATTCAGAGTAGTTAAATCACAAGCAGACTGTGATACATTACAGGAGGACCTTGCAAGACTGGAAGATTGGGCATCCAAATGGCAGATGAAATTTAATGTGGACAAGTGCAAGGTGTTGCATATAGGGAAAAATAACCCTAGCTGTAGTTACACGATGTTAGGTTCCATATTAGGAGCTACCACCCAAGAAAGAGATCTAGGCGTCATAGTAGATAATACATTGAAATCGTCAGCTCAGTGTGCTGCAGCAGTCAAAAAAGCAAATAAAATGTTAGGAATTATTAGGAAGGGAATGGTTAATAAAACGGAAAATGTCATAATGCCTCTATATCGCTCCATGGTGAGACCACACCTTGAATACTGTGTACAATTCTGGTCGCCGTATCTCAAAAAAGATATAGTTGCAATGGAGAAGGTACAGAGAAGGGCAACCAAAATGATAAAGGGGATGGAACAGCTCCCCTATGAGGAAAGGCTGAAGAGGTTAGGGCTGTTCAGCTTGGAGAAGAGACGGCTGAGGGGGGATATCATAGAGGTCTTTAAGATCATGAGAGGTCTTGAACGAGTAGATGTGACTCGGTTATTTACACTTTCGAATAATAGAAGGACTAGGGGGCATTCCATGAAGTTAGCAAGTAGCACATTTAAGACTAATCGGAGAAAATTCTTTTTCACTCAACGCACAATAAATCTCTGGAATTTGTTGCCAGAGGATGTGGTTAGTGCAGTTAGTGTAGCTGGGTTCAAAAAAGGTTTGGATAAGTTCTTGGAAGAGAAGTCCATTAACTGCTATTAATCAAGTTTACTTAGGGAATAGTCACTGCTATTAATTGCATCAGTAGCATGGGAACTTCTAGGTGTTTGGGTAATTGCCAGGTTCTTGTGGCCTGGTTTGGCCTCTGTTGGAAACAGGATGCTGGGCTTGATGGACCCTTGGTCTGACCCAGCATGGCAATTTCTTATGTTCTTATGTTCTTATCTCCCGTTCTGTTTTTAATTTTAGGGACTATAGTTTGGGCGGCTTTGGCTTTAAGTTGTCTAGCGAGTAATCGGCCCGCTTTATCCCCACCCTCATAATATGCCTGACGTGCATTGTCTAACTGATGGGATAATTGGGCTTCATCTAATTTAGACAATTCCGATCGTACCGCCAGCAATTTCTGATAGCATCGGGGGGATTGATGCATCATATGTTCCCGAGTAAGAACCTGCAGTTGACGTGCCAGCTCATCCCTTTTTTGTTGCTGCACTTTCCGGACTATAGAAGCCCGGGAGATCAGCAGTCCTCTAGCAACTGCCTTGGAGCAATCCCACAGAATACTGGGGGTGGTGGTTGGGGTATCATTCATTTCAAAATATTCCTGCATCTGGCGCTCAAATTGGGGGACAAAAGCAGAGTCTTGTAATAGTGATTCATTCAGTTTCCAGTAACGGTCCCCCCTATCTTCATTACTCATGTCCACTTCCATACTGATAGGTGCATGATCAGACCATGTAATCGCATCTATTTCAGGACGGCTGACGCGATTACAAATAGCCCTATCAATTAAAAAATAATCGATCCTAGAGTAGCTCGCATGGGGCGCTGAGTAATATGTATAGCTCCGGGATCTGGGGAATCGGTTCCGCCAAACATCAAGCAAGCTCCATTGCTCCATAACATCTCTCAGCATTCTCCTATGGGTCCCTGCGTCACATGCTTGGGGGTGTGTATTGTCCAACTCCTGTTTGAAGGTAAGATTAAAATCTCCCCCCATAATTAATGCTCCCTTGGCGTGAGCCAAAAGCAGGCAGCCAAGATCAGCATAAAACTGCCCTTGATCCCTATTGGGCCCATAAAGGGATACTAGAGTATAGACTTGAGTGCCCACTTGAATGACCAAGAGAACATAGCGCCCCGCTGGGTCAACGACATAAGAAATATACTCAAACACAAGCTGCACAGAGAGTAAAATCCCCGTGCCTGCATATCTATGCTGTTTATCCGCAGCAGCCATATAAAGATGCGGGAACTCTTTAAATTTAATAAGGTATTCATGCCGTCGTTTTAAGTGCGACTCTTGTATAAAAATTATATCTGCTTTCTGTCGCAGAGCTTCCTTTTTAAAAAGAAAGTGTTTTCTATAGGTATTAAGCCCCTTGACATTAAGAGACATAATCTTAACCATAGGGACTAAGAGGGAGGGCCCAAGCGCTACCTAGAGAGCCCGGTAGTATTCCCAAACAACATAAATGCAGCAGGCAAAGGATTGGCAATAAGACAAAATAAGCATTTCCAGAATAACCCACATAATGAGAGGCAGCGACACCAACATAGAAAGTAGGTGACTGTGTGTGGGAAATATAAGCTTTGCCAGCAAGCCATTTCATCAGGGTTTAAACATTAACTTCCCTTCTCCCTGAACTTTGCCTGAATAAAAGCATCACTTGTGCTTAAGCCTCTCTGCCTAGGAAAGGATACCTGACTGTCATGTATTTCTCTGGCTTATAATTATTCCTGATAGCCTGAAAGTAGGGCTGGGTGTTCCCTAGTCAGAGGCAGGACAAAATTCAGGAGGTATAGATTTCAGCAGCCAATGAAATGATCCGTGCACACCCCCTGAGCCAAAGCCAATAGTGTAGGGACTCGTCTGTTGCTATGGGGAAAGTAGCCAATCATGTAATGACACATCATCTGCCTTTGTATGAATGTACAATAAAGGAGAGCGCCAAAGCGTGCTCCTTCCTTTTTGCTGCCTGCGATGAAAGCTGCCTCAAGTGTCTTCTTTGCCTCCATACTCTACATCTGGTGACCCTGCCTGTGATACTCTCTGCTCATTCGGCTGGACATAGCTTAGATGCGCATCGTTCAACAGATTTGCAAATCGTAAGTATATTAAAGTACTTTTTAGTATATTTAAGTATTTTTTAGCAAGTTTGTTCCCCACATCGTGAGCAATGGGAGGTGATTTATCTATACAGCAGAGGCTACATGCCAAGGAGCTGCAGAAAATCATCAAGAATCATTATTTCGTCACCAGGGGGGAAATAGCACAAGTCAGATTAGGGGATTTAGAAAAATTAATAAGTGAAATAGCTTGCCGCTGCCCTTGGTATTCAGAAACGGGGACTCTAAATATCCAAGACTGGATTTCAATAGGCAATTGTCTTCATACTGCTCCAAGGTCCCCAATCAGGCAGTTATTGTTATGGCAAAAATGTACAGAGGCCATTGAGCACATGGGGATAAAAAGTCTCCAACAATCTTCAACTCATGTGCCTTTAGAAGCAGACAGTAAAAAGGCAGGCAATACACTCCATTCACCTACCCTTCCCCCACCTTATCTTCAAAATCCCTCAGAGCCAGCAAATTCTTTGTATCCTCAGCTCCCCATACCTACACCCAAGGCACAAGCCATTCACACATCTCTGCCCTCTTTAGAAAACCAGCTCTTGGGCACAATTAAGCTACAACCTGGCATGGGAGGGGTGGTCCGCATGGGGTTTCAGCAGGAACAAGAGAAAGGGAATCTTACAGGAGAAGAATTATTAGAAGGGCTTCAAGCCTTTCCCATTACAGAAAGGATCAATGATCAAGGCGGGACAGAATATAATTGGACCCCCCTTCCCTATAGTATCCTCAGAGAACTCCGTACAAGCATTAAGGAGACAGGTTTTCATTCCTCTTACACCCGAGGTTTGTTAGAGGGTTTGTCTAATGGCTACAAATTAGTTCCCCAAGATTGGAAGGATTTATCCCGCATGCTCCTCACCCCAGCCCAGTATGTAGTATGGGAATCTGAATACCAAAGGGAAGCATTAATAGCGGGAGCCAATTCGGGTGGTGCCTACCTCCCAGAACAGCTATATGGGTCAGGTCAATTTGCTACCATGGAACAACAAGCAATTGGCATACCAGCGGTCGCTTATCCAGCGTTAGTCCGCTGCGTGAATAAAGCCTTTAAAAAGGTCCCCGATTCAGGGAAGGTTACAAAGTCATTCACAATGACCCGCCAGGCAGCCACAGAGCCCTATACACAATTTATTGATCGCTTGCAGGAAGCCATTCGGCGACAGGTAGACAATACAGAAGCAAGTGTGGAACTCATAATAAAGTTAGCTTTTGAAAATGCAAATGCCGACTGCCGTAAGGTTTTACAACCCATAGTTGGCAGACCTGATTACACCCTAGCAGACATGCTTAAAGCATGTGCAGATGTAGGTACCCATGCTTTTCAAATGGATGCCCTCGCTTTCGCCCTGCAGAAAGGCCAACCCAAAGGTACATGCTTTAATTGTAAGAGACCTGGCCACTTTAAGCAACAGTGTCGAGCCCCAGATGGCGGAGCGTATAAGAGAACCGACTCTGCAGGGGACCCCAGATCACGGCCAAAAACTGTATGCCCCAAATGTAAAAAAGGGTTCCATTGGGCTAATCAATGTCAAAGTACTGGTCAGGGAAACTAGTTTCCGGGCCAGCGACAAGCCCCAGCCCAATTGTTGCCACCCCCATGATTCAAGTACAGCCAGCCGCAGCAGCAACAGTCGGCAGCGCCGGCATAGATCTTGTTAATCAAGACACCAAATTTGTAGCATTCCCGGGGCAGGTCACCCTGATGCCCTCTCAGCTTACAGGCCCTTTGCCTGAACAAACCATCGGGTTAATTCTACCTCGATCCTCTGCAAGTAAAGCAGGGATCTTTGTTATCCCAGGAGTTGTGGATTCTGATTATGAGGGTACTCTTATGATTCAATTTGAAACAAAATCCTCCCTCACATTACACAAAGGGGACTCCTGGGCACAGTTAGTCATGGTTCCATGTGTCTTGCCCGTAGGAGAACAGCAGACTGCCAGAGGCTCCAGCGGCTTCGGATTTACCCGAGCCCCGGCACTGCACCCTAGCATCCTAGCAGTGACTCAGGCAATCAAAAAAGAGAAACCGAAGAGAACCTACTTGCTAGACGGTAAGCCCTTTGAAGGCATTTTAGACTCAGGAGCCGATGTCTCAGTCATAACCACTGATAACTGGCCCACTGACTGGCCAACAGTAGACTCCCCCTTGGTGTGGGGGGTAGGGGGACGGCAGCCGGCTCGCCGCAGTGCTCGCTGGCTAACTGTGACAAATCCCTCTGGCTCAGGCACAGCAAACTTAAAACCTGTAATTCTCCCCATACATATTAACCTTTGGGGACGAGATTTGATGAGTCAGTTTCAAGCCCGGCTAGTAATAGAAGATTAAGCATGTCTCACAGTAAGCCCACTGCTCTCCCCTTAGCTTGGAAATCCACCACCCCCATCTGGGTTTATCGTTAGGCCCCTGCCTAACGATAAACTTCAGGCTCTCAATGAGTTGGTAAATGATCAATTAGTTGCTGGTCATATTGAACCCACTGTTAGTCCATTTAATACACCTGTTTTTGTAATAAAAAAGAAATCGGGAAAGTGGAGACTCCTCCACGATCTCCGAGCCATTAATGCTATTCTGCAACCTATGGGTCCGCTTCAGTGCGGCACCCCAAACCCAAACATGATTCCTAGAGATTATCAAATTTTAATAGTAGATCTGAAAGACTGCTTTTTCACAATCCCACTGTGTGAAAGGGATAAACAATTCTTTGCCTTTACTGTCCCTGTTTTAAATAATCAGAGACCTACTAAACGTTATCAGTGGACTGTTCTACCACAAGGAATGTTGAACAGCCCCACATTATGCCAACACTTTGTGGATAAAGCGCTGCAAGGGTTTCGGAAGCGTTTCCCACATGCATTGATATATCATTATATGGATGATATCTTAGTGGCTGCACCTCAAATCCCAGATGACTGGCTGCTCCATTTATCCTCTGAACTAGCCAAATCCGGGTTGAAAATTGCCCCTGAAAAGGTGCAAAAACATGAACCATTTTTATATTTAGGTCATAAGATGCTGCAGACTTACTCAAGCCCTCAAATCCCACAGCTAGAAATGAGTGATGCTTTTACATATGTACAATTACAGCAAATACTGGGATCCATCAATTGGCTACGGCCCTATGTGGGTCTGCCTACCCATATGCTCAGCCCTTTATTTGATGCTTTAAGGAATAAGACAAATCCATCAGAATTGATCATGCTAACTCCACAGCAGAAAAAGATTTTCCAACAGGTCAATGAGGCACTGAAACTTATATGGGTAGACAGATGTGCTGACAATGTTCCCTTCACTTTAATCCTGATTCCGACCGCGAAACAGCCTACAGCGACCTTAACACAACTAGTCGAGAGGCAGACAGGGAACAAGACGTTAATCATTGAATGGTTATACTTGCCACACTCTCCTTCGCATACAATTAGCATGTTACCGCTTATGCATGCAGAACTGAGTTTTGCTAGGACTTGATGTAGCAAATATAATAGTGCCTTTACCTCTTAGGGACTGGGAAAGGATGTTATGTCAATCATCAGTACTGCAGGCTGCGCTGGCAGAATATGTGGGTAAGATTTCCTATCACATACCATCAGATCCTCGTATCCTTGCATTTAATCAGGTCCCACTCTCAGTCTATCCAGGACTATCGCCTACCCCTCTTCCCCAGGCACAGACGGTTTTCACCGATGGTAGTCCGAAATGGGGAGCGGTCGCCTGGCAAGTGCAAGAAAAATGGGTGACAAAAATTACACCACCTCAGCGGTCAGCGCAGAGAGCAGAACTAGCTGCAGTCATTCTCGCCTTGCAATGTTTCATGAATGCTGATTTAAATATTATTTCTGATAGCCAGTATGTTTGTAATGTTGTTTCTTCTCTTCCTGTATATTATTGTTTTAATAATTCTGTTGTATAATAGTTTTTATTTTTCAGGCCTACAGACCTTCTGTATTAAAGAAACTTCAGTTTTATTTTCTTTTTCACAAATTTTTACAGAATTCTGAACCTTAAAATTTTTACTGACAGAGGTTGCTACATATAAAGCAATCCCTCCCAAACCTTTTCTTGCAAATCCAAATTGATTTTATTAAATTGAATGATAGAATTGATTCTCCAAGGTTAAGAAAGTAAGAATTTCACTTTAATCCTTACCTTAATAAATTTTTGCTGTATGCCAGTTTTTAATATTTTCCAGATTTACAGCCTTCCTGCCATGAGAGATGTGAAGATGAACACTTTGCAGTTTATTTTAACATTTTTCTAACACCTTTTGACTTTTGATTTTTGATCCTTGATCTAATTTTGTTTTTGATAACTTTTTGATAAGATTTTTAGCTTAAATTATCTGTTGCCTGTCTTGATGTCAAGAAGACTATGAATGAATATTTGCAGGATGGATGAATATGTGTCAGTTTTGTGTAAATTAATATTTGCAGGATGAATGAATATGTGTCAGTCTTGTGTAACATATGTTTAATGTAATGTCTAATATACTTGTCATTTGTGATTACTGCAAATGACTTTTCCTTTAAACGATTAATTTACATTTATGCTATTTTACTGAATGAAAATTGATCACTGCATAAAAACTTTCTTGATAATGGGCCTACCCTCTGTTCTGAAAACTGATAATGGCTCTACTTACTGCAGCCATTCCTTTGCATGAATTTTGTCAATAATTGAACATTAAATACTTATTTGGCATCCCCTACAACACCACAGGGCAAGCCATTGTGGAGAGAGCCAACCATACCCTTAAGAGCTCTTGAAAACAAAAACAAAAAGGAGGGAATGCCCCTGGATTTTCCCCCTGAACAAAGTAGGATTTTCCCCCTGAACAAAGTATTGTTTACTTTAAATCATCTAAACATATCAGGTTCACATAAGAACACAGCCATGAGTAATCATTATGGGACTAGGGTTAGTCACCCACAGCCATCAGTTTTGTATAGAATATTTAATGTCTGGTACGGTCCCGTTCCCTTAAAATGGGGAACGAGGATATGTTTCTCTGCTTGCTCCCACAGATCCACTTTGGGTTTCAAGCTATTATATCAAGCCGTGGAGAGATGGAAAGGTGTCCAGGTCTACAGGAGCCGCTCACCAACTTCTCCCTGAGCCTCCACAGCCCTCAGAAGGACAGAGACCGGACTCCTTGCAAAAAGCAGCATCACATGACCTGGGGACAGATCAAGGCCCTATCCAACCAATCTGCACAACTCTTAGAACAGCAAGGCCTTGAGAAAACTCCAGAGAACTTATTAGCCGCTTTTTCTTGCCTGAATGCCAACTCATTAACAATTGTGTTCTGCATCCTCCTCCTTTGCCTTATTTCTCCAGCTATGGCGATTTCAGACCCAAGCCTGCGGAGAACGACTGATGCATGCTGTACCATTTAACCTTACAGTATGGACTAATTATCCTTTACAGAGAGGTTTTCATTAACTCTCCAGTTAATAATACCATACTACACATCGGTAGCCGTATTCAAGAGACTGCCGCTCTTTGTTGGGACTATGATACAGGGGATGGGAAAGGGACTTCAGGTGGGAAATATCCATATTGTATCCGAACTTTTGTATTAATCACTGAACACTTACATAATTATACCACATATATGTATGCAATTGGCAGATTTCAGGATGTGCAGTGGGAGACCCAAGCAGGTACAGAAAGTATAGAGGGGATGAAGGATTTACCTTTTGTAGTTATATAGCCCAAATGATAACCAATGACATGTCCACTAATCTGTTAGGAAACATATGGATGTTATGTAGGCGTAGAGCATATATGTACATTTCCCCAAGATGGAGAGACAGATGCACTCTAGGCTACATCCTCCCCTCTTACTATGCAGTCAAAAATTTACCCAAAGCAAGGCTCCGTAACAAAAGGGAGGCGATAAATAATCCCATAGAAAAGTTTACAGAAACTCAGGTAGCTAGAAGCCTGTTCCCTCCAATGGGAACAGCTTTGAATTACAGGGACTTACACATCCTAGCTAACTGGACGACTGCCCTATTTAATCAGACAGTCCATGCATTAAAACTACTCACAACAGAAGTTTCTCAGATTAGAGAAGTAGCATTACAGAACCGCTATGCCTTAGACACCATTTTAGCATCAAAGGGTGGTGTTTGTGCATTAATTGGATCTCATTGCTGTGTGTACATATCAGACTATAAAGCAAACCTCACACATACCATAGAGCAGATAGAAACCATGGTTGCTGATGCACCATTTTCAGGCAAAATTCCAACTTCTCCATGGGACTGGCTATGGTCCTGGTTCCCTGATATTTCTGGTCTCAAAAGGGTGATTTCTATTATAATTACTGTAATTGTCTTAATTATTTGCCTGTGCTGCTGTATTCAGTGCATACCCAACCTCATATCCATACTGAAACCTTGCTCTCAGCCCAGATATAAAGATGTCTTGTATGCTGCTTAATAGGGAATCTTGAGCCCTGCAGTGTTGGCACACCACCTGCACCAGCTCTGGGTGATATGGAGATTCAGGAGCTCATCGGTAGCTGGCACACCACGCCGATTCAGCTTTCTTCTCTCCATAATCCCCCTTCCCCTATTTCCAGCCCATACCAAGACATAACAGATTTCAGTAAGGGTCTAAAGCTTTAATTGAGCTGCCTAAACAAAAACAGAAAGGGTGAGATGTGGGAAATATAAGCTTTGCCAGCAAGCCATTTCATCAGGGTTTAAACATTAACTTCCCTTCTCCCTGAACTTTGCCTGAATAAAAGCATCACTTGTGCTTAAGCCTCTCTGCCTAGGAAAGGATACCTGACTGTCATGTATTTCTCTGGCTTATAATTATTCCTGATAGCCTGAAAGTAGGGCTGGGTGTTCCCTAGTCAGAGGCAGGACAAAAGTCAGGAGGTATAGATTTCAGCAGCCAATGAAATGATCCGTGCACACCCCCTGAGCCAAAGCCAATAGTGTAGGGACTCGTCTGTTGCTATGGGGAAAGTAGCCAATCATGTAATGACATATCATCTGCCTTTGTATGAATGTACAATAAAGGAGAGCGCCAAAGCGTGCTCCTTCCTTTTTGCTGCCTGCGATGAAAGCTGCCTCAAGTGTCTTCTTTGCCTCCATACTCTACATCGTGTCATATCTACCACGAAGTACTAAAGCGATTCGCCTATCCCCATGCAAATCCTGTTCCTGGGGGTAAGTATTGCAACGCAGAAACCGACCCAATCCCCCCCCTCCCCCCAACCCCGCTCTGCTAATAATATGCCAATGAGCAAAAACCAGAAAATAGTAGTGAGAAATATAAAGTACAGTCAGGAGAACAAAACAGTCAACACCTCCGATGGAGGGAACTTTGAAGTAACGGCCTGCACAGCCCCCGGCGGCCACGTTATCACCGAGACGACGTAGTCGCTCGCACGAGGGGCCCCAACACGACTTGGCGAACCCCCTTCGCAGCGCGGTCACTGTGTTGTAAAAGATACTGTGGTGGTCAGCGCATCCATGAAAATCAAAATGGAAAGTTTACAAGAGGCGCGTTGCATCAGGGAAGGCCGCCTCTGCGGTCGCTGAAGGCAATAGTAAGAAAACGCAGTCATCCCTGGTCCGCTGATAGTCCATTCGTTTTGCTGGGTTGCCGGCGAAGACGGCCCCGTCCCGCGCCCGGTCTCTGCCACCGTGGAATCGGCCCCGCAGTAGGTTGTGAGCTGCTGGACGCTGTGGGAGCAAACTCCGATTTAAGTCCCGCATCAGCAAAGACCCGCGCTGCATCGCACATCGATTTTATTTTATAAGTAGTGCCATGTCATTGAAACAGTAAAGCGAAGGGGAAGGACCAACGGTACTTAATCCCCTCAGCTCGCAGTGCCGCAGTGACTTCCCGAAGGAGATAACGCTTTTGCAGCGTCGAGGGCGCCAAATCATTATATATAGCAACGTCCAAATCATGCCATCTCCAACGAGGGTCAGCCCTAGCCACCGCGATGATCTCCTCTTTTTGACGAAAGTTGAGGAACTTGATGATAATATCCCGAGGCTTATTATCACGTCGGGCCCCCAACGCTCTATGGGCTCGCTCCAATTCTATCGGTGGAACCGTCACCGACGCCTCCAAGGAGGCCCCGTGTGAGGTGAGAAGATCTCTACAAATGGCTGCCGCGGTTTCCATGCAATCCGTATATTGCTCCGTCTCAGGTATTCCCCGAATGCGAATGTTTGAGCGCCGGGAGCGGTTTTCCAGATCTTCAATTTTTTCTGCCATGTTTTCCACTTCCGTGGCTAGGTGACTCGTGGATTGATTCAAACCATCTATATGAGCACTCTGATTATCTGCTCGGAGGTCGAGTTCATCCACCCTATGCCCCATACTGTTGAGATCTTCCTTCAGCTCCTCCATGCGGGCCTGTAATTCAACTTTATAACTTCGCATATCGGAGCGAAGTTCCATGAACCAATTCCGAATTTCGGATCTGGTAGGGATGTCCGGGTGTAATGTGCCAGAGTTCGCAGCCCCCAAGGGGACTGGGGAAGGGGGAGACTCCGCCATCGCGGTCTGTTCACCACGAGGGTTCGCGGCCTGATCCTCCGCGTCTGCCAAAATCTCCTCCGACAGCTTACTAAAAGAAAATTGCTTGAGGTCGGTCGTTTTTCGGCGCACAGCCATCCTGGTAGTGTCTCCTGCCACTGGCTCTGTTTAGGTGAGAAAAGACCTCGATTATCGAGCGGTTTGCTGCATTTAAGAGCAGGGCCGTCGGGGAGCAGAAGGATTAAGCGGCCATTTGCAGCGCTGCTCACTAGCGCCCCCTGCAAGCAAGGATTTTAAGACAACTCAGGACTGAAGCAGAAGTCTTCTGGAGGCTTGTACTTGTGCAGGTGAAGATGGCCTTGTACCATGAGCACCCTACACAGCCACTACCCATGGGCTGGTCACGGACCACAACATGGCATGCCAGAAAGGAGGCAACGAGGAACCTAGGGTACAGGTTCATCATGAACATCAGGAACAGGCGAGGAACATCAGGACTGGATCACAGACATCTGGAACAGGTGATGGACATCAAGTCGAGACATGGAGCTCCAACAAAGAACAAAGGCCAGACAGCGCGCTGGAAGGCGAGACATCTAGGAGCATGTAACTCCAATGCAAGGCAAGGCAGAACTGAAATCAAAGTCCTTTTGTAGTGCAGGAAGCAGGCAACTCCCTGGGAGGAGTTTAGATGGGCCCTATAACTAAAGCGAAGAGCTGCGGGCCGGCCCCTTAGGAAGAAGGAGCGAGTCCTAAACCAGAGAGTCCAGGAGGAAGCAGAGCAGGCCTCAGGCAGGCCCAGATGGCAAGGAAGGTCTCCCAGGCTATGGAGCAAAACCGGGATAGACTGTCCAGGCAAGGCCCCGGCATCGGTGCGGCCTCCAGAGAAAAGGTGAGAGGCCTCCTGTGGGTATACCAAAACATAACAAAAGGAATGGGCATTTCAATAATACCTAAGCCAGAGAAGTGGCAGCTGCAATCTCCAACTCTTCTTCGACACAATAATTTATCTAAATTTTGAGTATTACATTACTGCTGAGCTGGATGCCTTATTGTTTTAATCGTATACTAAGTTTACTTGTAATGTGGCTAAAGCTGCAGCCTTTTATTATTTCAAGAAATGATTTTATCATGTTGCAAGTGGTTATTTTATTTACAACTGGATGGTTAATATCTTTATGGAACAGGAAGTTAGATACATGACAATTCTGTCTGCTAATTGAAAAAATATAGAATTTTAGAGAACTGTTATGATTAGGAACTGCAGGGTAGGGGGTCCTTAATTTTTTTTTTTATCTTTTCCAAAAGATAGAAAGAAGTGTTATAACCCAAAACATCCTTACAGAGCTCATTTTTGCGGGGCGGGAAGATGCTTGCAGGGCCGCAGGAGGCCCTGTTTTATTTTTTAACAATGAATCAATAAACTGAAAGTTTTCAAGTATTTTCATAGGAAGCTATTTTCATTTCATTAAAATAGCCTCATTCATTGCATTTAGGTATTCATTTTAAATAAATGAACATCTCTATTCCTAGGTCAAGTTATTGTGGGAAACATATACCATGGAACTCAAAACGGTCTTTGCTAGAGATTTTATCATGATGTTCTTAATGCATGAGAGCCCTTTCACTTGAAGACAGGCTCAATGCTTGACAATATGGGAGTAGTGGAATCAATATCCTAATTAAAAGACTGAGGGGACTAATATATAAACGAGATAGTATATATCAGCATGGGAATCAACCTAATTTTTCATCATATGTCCAAGTCTTTTCTTCTACTAAACTATTCCTGGGATTTAATTAGTAATGTTTAGTCCTTATTTGATGAAAATTGTTTGGATTTTGATTTTTGGCTTACTGTACATACACTACATATTAATAAATTTAACACGTCTGAAACTGATACATAACATTTTTGTACGTAATAGTGTGTTGATGCAAGAAAAATCTTCTATGGTAGTAGCTTAACACAAGCCAGTAAGAGCAGGAACAACAACATTTGAATCATTTATCTTAAATGATTGAACATCTCCTAGGAGTACTACAGCCGTGTATAAATACGTAAAAACATCATCATCTATGGGGAATTTGTCAATCAACTTCTCTACTCATTACAATCATTACAGAAGCCAGTTCAAAGTCACATTCTATCACTTATCCTGAAATATCACATGCCTGTAATTATTTTTATAGAGACATTAATCCAATTTAGAACTAAAGTTGAATCTTCTGTGCAGTAATAACAAAATTATCTGGATGAAGCGAACTGGCTCAGGCAAATAAGGCTACTGAGCGTGGAACTGTTTTATAATCCTACCTGTCAAATTGCTTGATCTAAGAACATAAGAAATACCTCGCTGGGTTAGCCCAAGGTCTATCATTCTGACTTAAACAAGGACCAATCTGGGTCGCAAGTACTCAGCAGATCCTAAAAAGTAGATTTAACTCCTGCTGTTCACTCCCAGGGATAACAATAGTTTTCTTTAGTCTATCTGGCTAATGATGTTTTATAGACTTTTTCTTCAGGAACTTGGCTAAACCTCTCTTAAAGCCTATTATACCTGTGGCAACAGATTCCACAGGTTAGAAAAAGTACTATGATTTGTTTTAAATCTCTTGGCTGTTAGTTTTCATGCAGTTCCCCTTGTTTTAGTATTACGTGAAACTGTCCTTTATTCACTCGTTCCACTCCACTGATTATTATACAAACTTCCACTATGTCCCCTCTCAGCCTTCTTTTTTCCAAGCTGAGGAGCTTTAACCTGCATCCTCTCATCATTGTTACTCTTTTCTCTTTATCATTTTTGTCTCCTTCCTCTGCACCTTTTCCAGTTCTGCCATGTCTTTTCTGAGATTGGGCAACCAGAACTGCACACAGTACTCAATAGAAAGGCAACATTTTCCATTTTATTCACCATCCTTTTCAAGATCTTTCCTAGCATTCTATTTGATTTTTTGATCACTGCTACACACTGAGGGGTAGATTTTAAAAGAAATGCGCGCGAGGTACATTTGTGGGCACAAATGTACACCCGATTTTATAACATGCGCACGCTGCTGCACGCATGTTATAAAATCTGGGGTCGGCACGCGCAAGGGGATGCACACTTGTGCACCTTGCGTGCGCTGAGCCCTAGGGGAGGCCCGATGGCTTTCTCCGTTCCCTCCAAGGCCGCTCCGAAATCGGAGGCGCGCGCAAGCCCCGGAACGCGCATATGTCCCAGGGCTTTGAGAAAGGGGCGGGAAGGGGGTGGGGTCATGGGCGTGGTGCCGATCCAGGGGTGGACCAGGGGTGGGACCGAGGCCTCCAGCACAGTAGCTGTGCCGGGGATGGCGCACCGGCAGCTGGCCAGTGTGCAAAATACACCTGACAGAGGAAGGCGTAAAAAGTTAAACAAGGTAGGGGGGAATTTAGGTAGGGCTGTGGGGTGGGTTAGATAGGGGAAGGGAGGGGAAGGTTGGGGGGAGCGGAAGAAAAGTTTCCTCCAAGACCGCAAAATAGGCTTGGCGTGCACAAGGACAGGTTTTCGGGGTAACGCGCGTAACCCTTTGAAAATCTACCCCTGAGTTGAAGATTTCAAATTATTATCTAGAAAGGTTCTGAGGTCCGTTTCCAGGATGGCGACTCCCAATACAGAACCTAGCATCGGGTACCTACAGTTGGGATTTTTTTCCCCTAAGTGCATTACTTCATGTTTTCCATCTTAAATTTCATTTGCTATTCAGATGTCCAGTTTCCTAGTCTCACAAGGTCCTTCTACAGTTCCTCGCAATCCGCTGCTGTTTTAACAGCTATAAATAATTTTGTGTTCTCTACAAATTTGATCACCTCACTTGTTGTTCCCTTTTCCATATCATTTAGGAATATGTTAAACAGCACAAGTCCCAGTACTGATCCCTATGGAACACCACTAATGACCTTTCTTCATCTGTAAAACTGACAATTTATTCTTACTGTTTCCTGTTGTTTAACTAGTTACCAGTTGAAAATAAGTCATTGCCTCCTCTCCCATGACTTTTCAATTTCCTGAGGAGTCTCTCAGGGAGTACTTTCAAATGCCTTCTGAAAAATCAGAACACACTATAACAACCAGCTCACCTTTATCTATCTACATTGTATTTACAGCTTCAAAAAATGTAAAAGATTGGTAAGGGATGTATTCCCCATTAAGCCATGTTTGACTACATGATCAGTGATTTTGTTTTTAAGAATAGCTTCTGTCATTTGGCCTGAAACCAGTGTCAGGCTCACAGGTCTATAGTTTCCTGGATCACCTTTGGAGACCTTTTTATGGCATCATATTGGTCACCCTCCAATCTTCAGCTACTGTGGCTGTTTTTAAATGATAGGTTACAGACTATTAGTAATAGGCTTGCAATTTCATGTTTGAGCTCTTTTAGGACTTTGGGATGGATTTCATCTGCTCGTGGTGATTTGTTACCCTTTAGTTTGTCAATTATTTATTTAGCCATTTTATATACCGTCGCTCCAAATGAAGATCGCAACGGTTTACATCATGCCAAACCTAATATTAATTGATAGGGATGTGCAGAAGGAAAAAATTAGTTTCGATCCGGTTTTCGTTTCGCAGAGACCCAGATTTGTTGCATACGTTTCATGGGGGGGAACCAATTCAGTGATTAGTTTTATTTGTTTTCCGATTTCCCATTAAAGTCAATGGAGGAAGTATTTGCAGCCTATTTTTGGCTGCAGAATTGGAGTTTTCTTATCAATTCTGATGAAACTTCTAGGGAGCAATCATCAGAACGAGAAAAGAGCTCCAAGGTACTTAGACTGTGGCAAAGTGGCACCAAAGCAGCATGAATAGCCTAAGGCACTTTAAAGGGGCAAAGGGGTACCAGAAGTGGCAAGGAGCAAAGCAGCAGCGAGAGTGTCAAAAATACACCACAGCTTCAAAAGAGAGCACCGATAACAGATGCATGAACCCTCGAAGGCAGCATGACAGGAAAAGTGGCAAGACAAGTGGCATCAACATCCTACAACACAATAAAGGGGGAACATAGCAAGCAGAAAGACTACAACCCACACACTGAGGAACCATGATAGTGGCAAGAACACCAAAAGGAGTTAAGTGAGTCATCTGGTGTATGGCAGCAAGGCAGAGTGGCAGAAAGCTGATAGGGTAAGTCAGGCTGGCAGAGCTGAGGTAGTCAGGTCCCTGTGGTTTTGATAGGGGCAAGACAGGCTGGCCCCGGGGAGAGTTCCCTTTCCTTTGCGCAGGAAAGGGCTCCCTAGAATGGGTTGGCCCCTAGAGTGGGGTGTTTCCATTGGCATCTAGTGAGCTCTCACTGGTCTTTTAAAATCTGGTGGAGTTAGAAGATATACCACCGAGAATTTTCAAGGCGGAGGCAGAGGAGGGTGCCATGTGAATAGCAGTTCAAAATGGGTCAACAGGTACTAAGAGATAGGCTGGCTACCCAGGGGAGAGTTCCCTTTCCTTTGAGCAGGAAAAGGCTCCCCGGAATGGGTTGGCCCCTAGAGTGGAGCACAAGCCTTCAAAGCATGGCGATGTGGAGGAGGGTGCATTGTGAACAGCGGTTCAACAGGTACTTATTTATTTATTTATTTAACACTTTTCTATACCGACCTTCATGGTAGAGACCATATCAGATCGGTTTACATCGAATTGGGGAACTGAACCAAGAACAGTAACCAAAAACAATAGGTTGAACATGAAAAAACGAAAAAACAAAGTTACATTTAACAGGGAAATTAAACTTGGAAGCATAGACTGCTGGAAGGAAGGAAAGGCTTGAGATAGCGGAGAAATTATTAGTATAAACAAAGCAGAGTCCGGGCTCTTATTCTAGACTTAGGGGTAATATGGAGATCCATTGCTCCTGAAGGAAGTTCTGTCGACTATTGTGTGTCATGGGTATCTGAGAAGGCTTGGCGGAAAAGCCAGGTCTTAAGTTTTTTCTTAAATGTTAGTAGGCAGGGTTCCATTCTGAGGTCAGCTGGGATGTTGTTCCAGATAGTTGGGCCTGCTGTTGAAAAGGATCGGTCTTTAGTTGAGGTGAGACATGTGGCTTTTGTAGGTGGGGTCTGTAGGGTTCCTTTATATATTTCTCTAGTCGGTCTGTTGGTGAGGTGGAGATTGAGGGGGAATTCGAGGTCCAGATGCAAGTGATTGTAGATGGCTTTGTGGATTAAAGTGAGTGATTTGTGGAGGATTCTGTACTTCACTGGGAGCCAGTGTAGGTTACGTAGGATGGGAGATATGTGTTCTCCCCGGTTGGTGTTAGTCAAGATTCTTGCCGCAGCGTTCTGTATCAACTGTAGCGGCTTGGTGGTAGAGCTGGGGAGTCCCAGGAGGAGTGCACTGCAGTAGTCGATTTTAGCAAATATCAAGGCTTGCAGAACTGTTCTGAAATCGTGGAAAAAAAGTAGGGGTTTGAGTCTTTTTAGGACTTGGAGCCTGTAGAAACAATCTTTGGTTGTGGTGTTGATCATTTTCTTGAGGTTTAAGCAGTTGTCTAGTAACACCCCGAGATCTCGTACATGGGTATGCATGAGCTGGGTGTTAAGGTTGGTCTGTGGGAGTGGGTTGTCTTGGTTAGAGGAGATGAGGAGGAGTTCGGTCTTGGATGCGTTAAGGACCAAATTGAGGCTGTTAAGAAGGCTGGTGATCCGATTTAGGCAGTTGTTCCAGTGCGAGAGTGATTTTGCAATGGATTCTGTTATCGGAATCAAAATCTGCACGTCATCTGCATACAGAAAATGAATAAGGTTAAGGTCTGTTAGAAGCTGACAGAGTGGAAGGAGGTATATATTGAAGAGAGTGGGTGATAACGATGATCCTTGGGGTACTCCGAGTGAGGACCTTGTCAAAGGAGATTCTTTATTATTTACTAAGAGAAAGGCCAGCTACATCCGGGGAGAGTTCCTTTTCCTTTGAGAAGGAAAGGGCTCCTGGATGGACAGGGCACAGCATTAGAGGTCAAGCCTTTGTAGGGACATAAGGCCTGGATGGATAGGCACAGCATTAGAGGTCAAACCTTTATAGGGACATAAGGCCTGGATGGACAGGCATAGCATTAGAGGTCAAGCCCTTGTAGGGACATAAGGCCTGGATGGACAGGCACAGTATTAGTGGTCAGGCCCTTTTAGGGACATAAGGCCTGGACAGACAGTCACAGCATTCGAGGATAGAGGTCAAGCCCTCATAGGGACTTAAAGCCTGGATGGACAGGCAGGCACAGCACTAGAGGATAGAGGTCAAGCCCTTGTAAGGACATAAGGCCTGGACGGACAGGCACAGCATTAGAGGTCAAGCCCTTTTAGAGACATAAAGCCTGGACAGACAGGCACAGTGTTAGAGGTCAACCCCCTGTAATTCAACAGAGAATGTTTTTAGAGCAACAGAGACTGCCATTTGTGAAGCAACAAATGAGCTGGAGATTATTTGTGAATAACCAGAAGCTATTAACATCTGAAGTCAGCTTTTTATGTTTTTACATTCCAAATGTTTCAAAACAGGAAAAGAATATTCTGGAAAGAAGTGATGCACAAATAAATGAAACTGAAATTAGAAATACTAGAACTAAACTCAGACAGGTACAGCGTTTGAGGTCAGGCCCTTGTAGGGACATACGGCCTGGACGGACAGGCACAGCATTTGAGGTCAGGTTCATGTGCTGATATTATCTGGAGCATAGGAGGCAGTTGGAGCTGCTGCAAGGCTTTCAATTGCTTTTATTCATCTTGCCTTTCACAGGGAAAATTTGAAAACCCAAGCAAAGGCAGGTTTATTTTCAAAAACATCAGCATTTCCATCAACTCTGGTGACAGCCTTGAGCAGTGAGGGCTCATGATAACCCCTGTCATTGAAAATACACGTTCACTGGGCACACTGGTCGGTGGACACGACAGATATCGCTGAGCCACTTTGGCTAGGTGTGGCCAGACAGTGGACTTGTGTGCCCAATATGCCAGCGGATCTGTCTGCATGTCCTCTGTGGGCTCTGAGAGATACCGTGTCACTGACAGTTGTGCTGGTGTCTCCTTTGCTTGGGTGGGCTGAGAATCATTGATGCCAGCTGCTTTCTCTCTAGCCCGTAGCAGAACAGATGATTCTTTATGGGCAACATGCCTTTAGCGTACTGAATTGGAGGAGGAGGAGGAGGTAGTAGCTATCGTTGACAGAGTGCTGCTCCTGCTTGGGCTAGCACAACTCTCTGAAGTGCCCACCACTGGTTTCCTCCTCTGCTTCATGCCTAATCTGTCTCTGCCTATGGCGCTCCTGATCACAGACTTTTGCTAACAGCAGTTCCTTCACAAATGAGACAATTGGACTGTAGGGTGATTTCCCTTTCACACAGGGATCACAGACTGTGGCGAGCATATATGTGTGGTCTTCTGTTAAAGGCCTTAATCTCTCTTGCACCTGCTTCTGCAAAAAGTCCAGACAATGCAGCACCTCAGCTGTCATTCCCTCTTCCTGTTTAAAGTCCTCCAAATTTTCCTCCAGAAAATTAACTATAGGGATGATGTCAGCCGAGGTGGCTCTTCTGGAAATCAGCTCCTCCGTGACATCCTTGAAGGGCTGCAGGATTTTTACCAGCTGATTCATGACTAACCAATCATGATGCCCTAGGGGACTATGCACATCTATGTCCATTGAACCAGAAAGTTCATGAAGGGGTGTCTGCAGCTCCACTAACCTCTGCAGCATCATAAAGGTGGAATTCCACCGGGTGACAATGTCTTGAATGAGTTGCTTGTGAGGCATGTCCAAATCAGTCTGCTTTGGTCGGAGAACCTGCCCCGCCTTCACACTTCAGTGGAAGTGCACTGCTATATTCCTGCACTTGTGTATTAATGTATGCAGGTATTCATTCTCTTGGTGATAGGACTCCAACCCCAGAGCTGACTTCACTACCAGGTGCAGAGTATGTGCAAAACATCGGATATTCTGAAAGCGCCCATCGGAAATTGCCTTTACCATGTTTGCACCATTGTTTGTGACAAAGAACCCTGCCTGAGGATTCCTGTCTCACTGGTGTAGCTGCCAGCCTTCCAGCATCTGTCTGATGTATGCTAGAATATTGGCTGAGATATGGGCCTCGTCCGTCAGGTGGGTGTGCAGTAAAGCCCACCTCCACAATGATACTTGTTTACTAATAGAGCTGCTGCCTGCCCCTGCCTCAGCCAGGTCCCACCAGTGTGCTGTCAGGGAGAGGTAAGAGTGTGCAGAATTCATGGTGGTCCAGATATCGCAAGTAAAATGCCCACTCCCCGCTGCCTTAGCTAGCAGCACTTGGATGCGACTGGGACACTGGTAGACCAGGCTGGGGACGACCTTTCTGCTAAATGTGGTTCTGGAGGGGACTTTGTAATTTGGAATTAAGACCTTCAGTAAATGCTTGAAACCCACATTCTCCACTATCTGCAAGGGCTGGTCATCATGGGCAATCATTTCCCCAATGCTACTGGTTACAACTTTTGAGGCTGCCTGCCTCCTACCCCGGGATAGCGTTACCGCACACTACCACATTTCCTCCATGGTGGGTTGTCGCTTCTGCAATATGGGGTAGATTTTCAGACCGCGCGAATAGGCGTACTTTTGCTGGCGCATCAGGCGCAAGCAAAAGTACGCGGGATTTTAGTAGATACGCGTGGAGCCGCGCGTATCCGCTAAAATCCGGGATCGGCGCGCGCAAGGCTATGGATTCTGTATAGCCGGCGCGAGCCGCGCAGCCTACCTCCGTTCCCTCCGAGGCCACTCCGAAATCGGAGCGGCCTCGGAGGGAACTTTCTTTTGCCCTCCCCTCACCTTCCCCTCCCTTCCCCTACCTAACCCACCCGCCCGGCCCTGTCTAAACCCCATCCTTACCTTTGTCGGGCGATTTACGCCTCCCTCCGGGAGGCATAAATCCCCGCGCGCCAGCGGGCCGCTAGCGCGCCGAGACGCGACCTGGGGGCGGGTCCGGAGGGCACGGCCACGCCCCGGACCACCCTTGGCCGTAGCCACGCCCCCGTGCCCGCCCCCGGAACGCTCCCGACACGCCCCGAAAACGCCGTGCGCTTCGGCCCCACCCCCGACACGCCCCCGACACGCCCCCCTCTGAAAACCCCGGGACTTACGCGAGTCCCGGGGCTCTGCGCGCGCCGGTAGGCCTATGTAAAATAGGCTCACCGGCGCGCAGGGCCCTGCTCGCCTAAATCCGCCCGGATTTGGGCGGATTTAGGCGAGCAGGGCTCTTAAAATCCGCCCCAATGGCAGGGGACTGCTGGCCTGCCACCTGACTGCTAGAAGGGGCTGAGGGCATAGGGTGCCTCTGCTCCTTTTCAACCACTTTACGCTGCCTGGCAAAAGGGGTCCCCTGACTGGTACTGCCACCATCCCCAGATAGTAGTACTGTTGTTGATTGTTGCCTCTTCATATGATGTGTAATGCCAAAATTAGATAGATGTCCCATTTGCTTGCCTCTGTTAATAGCCCTGGCACAGTAATTACACTGAGCAAAACGCGGGTCCTCTGTCACTTTAAAGTGGCTCCAGATCACAGATTTCTTTTGTAATCCCTTCTCTATAGCCTTCGGGGTGGATGCTGGCACTGGAGCTGAAGTAGTGGGTGCACCCTGAGAAGCAATGCTGGGGCATCAGTCACACTCTGTGCCTCTGTTGACTGCTCTTTCTCCTCATCATCATCAGTTTCATCTCTCCCCTGCTGCATGGAAGTGGAGGCTAAGACAGGACTAACTAATCCTCCTAAACCTTCTTCAGCTATTACTTCTTCCATTTCTGATTATGAGAATCCCACACAAGATGATTCTTCATCGGAATCAGAAGCAAACAGTGCCTGCACTATATTGTCATCACTAAGTCGAATTTGCTGTGGCACTGCTGCTTTTGGGTGTCACCATTTTGTCTGGCATGACTCAGCCTCCCCTTCCCTCACCTCCAAAACTACAGGGTTAGAAACAGGTGGTGGCGATGCATCATCTTTAAATTTCATTTTTTTCTGGATGGAACTGCCTGCCCCTCCAGAGATTTTAGATTGGAACAGGTTCCTTTTTAACTTTAATGGGGGACTGGCACTGCCTTTTGAAGTGCTTCCTCTGCCAGTCCCAATCACTTGACCACATCTAGCTTTCCCTGACATTATGGATTTAATGTCACTGCCTACTAGGAATTTCAATTAAAAGAATTATGTGCAAAAGAGGCCCAGTGGGGATTTGGCTTCAGAGAGCACCGCTGTCCCAATATAGGTGAGTCTGCTAACCACCCCCAGGCCCACGAGGCAGTGCCTAGATGTACACTTCTACTGGGACCGCTGTATGTGCACACACCAAGCTTGTAACTACAAAAGAGGCCCACTGGGGATTTGGATTCAGAGAGCACCGCTGTCCCAATATACTGGAGTCTGCAAAAGTGCCCCCTGGCCCACGAGGCTGTGCCTGAATGTACACTAAAACTGGGACCGCTGTATGCACACACCAAGCTTGAAACTACAAAAGAGGCCCACTGGGGATTTGGCTTCAGAGAGCACCGCTGTCCCAATAATAATAATATACTTCACGCATATCCAGCATAGCTCTCTGCTTCAACAGCAGGGAGAATGAAGAAAAGTGGATCTATATATAAACAACAACCAACAAGGACTGAATTACATATTCTGGGTAAACAAGCATGGGTGTAGCTTGCTTATTGTGGCGGTTACTACCCCTAACTAATTAAGCTAGATATTTCAAGTAGATGCAGTTCTAACACTGCTCTCTACATTAATGGTGGGGGAGGAAGGGAAATAGACCCAAAAGGTTACTAAGAGCCAAGAGAAACAGATAAGTATGAGAAGAAAAAAAAGTACGAAGCTTGCTGGGCAGACTGGATGGGCCGTTTGGTCTTCTTCTGCCGTCATTTCTATGTTTCTATGTTTCTATATATGTGAGTCTGCAAAACTGCCCAGTGCACACTGATACCCAGTGAGTGCACTGTCTTCTTGACTTAAAAGAGCACAAAGAGACAGCATGAGTTCAATAAAATAAACTGCAGTTAAATAAAAAGGATGGCTTGCTTGGCACAGCAGCAAAAACGAAGAAATATCTTTTTCAATGGAAAATTCTATCAAAGTAGCTAGCAATTTAATATATCTCCCACCCACAACACCCAAATCCTGCTTGTAACCTACCCTGTTGTGTTCCGCGGTCGTGGCACCCCATGACCGTGGCCCCCTACATTAGCTGCGGCGTTCCTACACCGCGGTAGCCCCGGGGGAGGGCTCTGATCCTGGCCGTCGCCACCGCACGGCCTCCCGAGCTGCCCACTGCAGGGGGAGCCATCCTGCTCCCCCCTCACGGCGTCCAGCGGTGTCTCTCCTCCATGGGACAAAATCAAAGATGGCCGCCGCCATCTTTAGGCACGAGGCCGCGCCTCCTCATTAGCCTTAAAGGGACATGATCCCTTTAACCAGGCTCAGCTGTTCCCTATGAGCTGGAGCAGAGGAAGTATAAAGGGAGACTTCCTCTGCTCATTCCTCGACTTGGCAACGTCTTCAATTGCTGTCTAGTCCGCTTGCTTCGGTGAGTTCCTTGAGCTTGGCTTCTGGTTTCTGCTTCGTCTTGGTGTTTCTGGTTCCTGACTTCGGCTTGGCAAGTGGTGATTCTCTGGCATACGACTTCGGACTGGTGAGCGACGACCCTCTGGCACCCGACCTAGGACCCCTTCATGACTACCATCTCCAAGGGCCCACCTAAGTCCCAGCGGCTCGGGTCCCTACAGGCTCCTCCTGGGGGGACCGTGGGCTTCCAGGGTGAAGCTCCAGTCAGCCCTTGCACCGTCACCTGACCTCTCAAAAGTTCACCTAAGTCCCAGTGGCCCGGGTCCCTACAGACTCCTCCCAGGGGGACCATGGGCTTCCAGGGTGAAGCTCCAGTCAGCCCTTGCACATCACTTGACCTCTCAAAGGTCCACCTAAGTCCCAGCGGTCTGGGCCCCTACAGGCTCCTCCTGGGGGGACCACAGACTTCCAGGGGTGAAGACTCAGCTCCTCTTCTCATCTCTTTATCCGCTTCCGCAGTCACCTCAGTCTCCAGTGTCAGGGGTCAGCCGGTCCAGTCTCCTGCTCTGCCTCACCTCCCGACGTGAGAACCTACGGACCCTCCGAAAGGTATATCATCCTCCCATCGGCCAAAGGGTTCACAACCTGAGCATAACACACCAAGGGGTAAAATAAGCAGAAAAATGCCACTGCTAGCAGCTTCTCTCAGTGGCACAGACATAGAGACTGTCTCATCTCAAGAAAAAAAAGTGCGGTCAAGAAAAGCATGGCTAGCTGGCGGCAGCACTGCAGCCAAATCGAACAAATATCTAGCTCTGAGTGCGAACACCTCCCCAGACTATCCCCGCCAAGAAAGTGTGTGGCACGCCGCGTGCTTAACGTATAAATAGTGCTGCGTCATCAGGAATAGCATCACAGAGACTAAATGCTCAGTAGAATCTATATGGGTAGAAATCCCATGTGTGTTGGGTAAGAGTATAGTGATAGGAGTATACTACCGTCCACCTGGACAAAATGGTCAGACAGATGATGAAATGCTAAGAGAAATCAGGGAAGCAAACCAATTTGGCAGTGCAATAATAATGGGAGATTTCAATTACCCCAATATTGACTGGGTAAATATAACATCAGGACTTGCTAGAGACATGAAGTTTCTGGATGTAATAAATGATTGCTTCATGGAGCAATTGGTTCAGGAACCAACAAGAGAGGGAGCTATTTTAGAATTAATTCTTAATGGAATGCAGGATTTGGTGAGAGAGGTAACGGTGGTGGGGCCACTTGGCAACAGTGATCATAACATGATCAAATTTAAACTAATAACTGGAAGGGGGACAATAAATAAATCTGCAGCTCAAACACTAAACTTTCAGAAGGGAAACTTTGATAAAATGAGGAAAATAGTTAGAAAAAAGCTGAAAGGTGCAGCTGCAAAGGTTAAAAGTGTTCAACAGGCTTGGACATTGTTTAAAAATACAATCCTAGAGGTTCAGTCCATATGTATTCCACGCATTAAGAAAGGTGGAAGGAAGGCAAAACGATTGCCGTCATGGTTAAAAGGTGAGGTGAAAGAGGCTATTTTAGCCAGAAAAACATCCTTCAAAAATTGGAAGAAGGATCCATCTGAAGAAAATAGCATTGTCAAGTTAAGTGTAAAACATTGATAAGACAGGCAAAGAGAGAATTTGAAATGAAGTTGGCCATAGTGGCAAAAACTCATAATAAAACCTTTTTTAAATATATCCGAAACAAGAAACCTGTGAGGGAGTCAGTTGGACCATTAGATGACCGAGGGGTTAAAGGGGCTCTTAGAGAAGATAAGGCCATTGCAGAAAGACTAAATTAATTCTTTGCTTCCGTGTTTACTAATGAGGATGTTGGGGAGATACCCATTCCGGAAATGGTTTTCAGGGGTGATAAGTCAGACGAACTGAACGAAATCACTGTGAACCTAGAAGATGTAGTAGGCCAGATTGACAAACTAAAGAGTAGCAAATCACCTGGACCGGATGGTATGCATCCTATGGTACTGAAGGAACTCAAAAATGACATTTCTGATCTATTAGTTAAAATTTGTAACCTATCATTAAAATCATCGATTGTGCCTGAAGACTAGAGGGTGGCCAATGTAACCCCAATATTTAAAAAAGGTTCCAGGGGCGAGCAGGGTAACTATAGACCAGTGAGCCTAACTTCAGTGCCAGGAAAAATAGTGGAAACTATTCTCAAGATCAAAATCGTAGAGCATATAGAAAGGCATTATTTAATGGAACACAGTCAACATGGATTTACCCAAGGGAAGTCTTGCCTAACAAATCTGCTTCCTTTTTTTGAAGGGGTTAATAAACATGTGGATAAAGGTGAACCGGTAGATGTAGTGGTATTTGGATTTTCAGAAGGCGTTTGACAAAGTCCCTCATGAGAGGCTTCTACGAAAACTAAAAAGTAATGGGATAGGAGGCGATGTCCTTTCGTGGATTACAAACTGGTTAAAACATAGAAACATAGAAACATAGAAATGACGGCAGAAGAAGACCAACCGGTCCATCCAGTCTGCCCAGCAAGCTTCACACATTTGTTCTCATACTTAACTGTTTCTCTTGGCTCTTAGTAACCTTATGTTCTAATTCCCTTTTCACCCCCACCATTAATGTAGAGAGCAGTGCTGGAGCTGCTTCCAAGTGAAATATTAAGTTTGATTAGTTGGGTAAGCGGCAGCATAGCTCTCTGCCATGAAGCAGAGGGCAATGCTGGAAATGTGTGAAGTATCAGTTTTTCTTTTCCCCTGTCATTGAAGCAAGGAGTCATGCCGGACATGCACCGAAAGTGAAGAATGCCTTGAAAGTCACATTAACTATCATCAAATATTGAAAAGCCTAATAATTGGTAATACCTATAAGCCCATGAACCCATCCCTGTTTTTTTTTTCTTTTTTTCTTTTCTTTTTTTAATTGGGAGATGGATGCCCTTCATCCTTCTACTCTGTGAAGGTGGACACCTACCACCGGCCACTGGCATCCCGCTCCGTTAATGCCTCTGTGGCTACTGCCGCTCCATGCAGTGTTTTACTACCTGCTCTTTATATGCGTCCTCTAGAACTGATGGATCCCATCCCTGGGTTTTTTTATTATTTATTTAATTGGGAGATGACAGCCCTCCATCCTTCCGCATGACATGACATGAGACAGAGAGTAGGATTAAATGGTCAATTTTCTCAGTGGAAAAGGGTAAACAGTGGAGTGCCTCAGGGATCTGTACTTGGACAGGTGCTTTTCAATATATATATAAATGATCTGGAAAGGAATACGACGAATGAGGTTATCAAATTTGCGGATGATACAAAATTATTCAGAGTAGTTAAATTACAAGCAGACTATGAAACATTACAGGAGGATCTTGCAAGACTGGAAGATTGGGCATCCAAATGGCAGATGAAATTTAATGTGGACAAGTGCAAGGTGTTGCATATAGGGAAAAATAACCCTTGCTGTAGTTGCATGATGTTAGGTTCCATATTAGGAGCCACATCCCAGGAAAAAGATCTAGGCATCATAGTGGATAATACTTTAAAATCGTTGGCTCAGTGTGCTGCAGCAGTCAAAAAAGCAAACAGAATGTTAGGAATTATTAGGAAGGGAATGGTTAATAAAACGGAAAATGTCATAATGCCTCTATATCGCTCCATGGTGAGGCCACACCTGGAATACTGTGTACAATTCTGGTCGCTGCATCTCAAAAAAGATATAATTGCGATGGAGAAGGTACAGAGAAGGGCAACCAAAATGATAA
The DNA here is from genome assembly GCF_901001135.1 of Rhinatrema bivittatum. NCBI lineage: Eukaryota > Metazoa > Chordata > Amphibia > Gymnophiona > Rhinatrematidae > Rhinatrema > Rhinatrema bivittatum. The sequence goes on along the minus strand of NC_042624.1, from coordinate 34,123,448 downwards.
AGGGGATGGAACAGCTCCCCTATGAGGAAAGGCTGAAGAGGTTAGGGCTGCTCAGCTTGGAGAAGAGACGGCTGAGGGGGGATATAATAGAGGTCTTTAAGAAGAACCAGCATGATGGGACTGCGTTTTCGAATGCCGGTATATAAAAACCCGAAATAAATAAATAAATAAATAAATAAATAAATCATGAGAGGTCGTGAATGAGTAGATGTGACTCAGTTATTTACACTTTCAAATAATAGAAGGACTAGGGGGCATTTCATGAAGTTAGCAAGTAGTACATTTAAGACTAATCAGAGAAAATTGTTTTTCACTCAATGCACAATAAAGCTCTGGAATTTGTTGCCAGAGGATGTGGTTAGTGCAGTTAGTGTAGCTGGGTTCAAAAAAAATCAAAAAAATCAAGTTTACTTAGGGAATAGCCACTGCTATTAATTGCATCAGTAGCATGGGATCTTCTTAGTATTTGCATAATTGCCAGGTTTTTGTGGCCTGGTTTGGCCTCTGTTGGAAACAGGATACTGGGCTTGATGGACCCTTGGTCTGACCCAGCATGGCAATTTCTTATGTTCTTATGTTGCATTCTGGTCTCCTTGCCAACCTGTCTGACCCACTCTATGACAGGGCTGTGAGGTCACTTATGACTCACAGGAAAGGGCTAGTTTTTGCTATCTCCTATTTCAAACGGCCGCTAAGAAATCACTGCGTGCCAAAAGAATGAAACTAATATGATATGTTGTATTCGTGGGGGATCATGATGTGTTTTGCGAACCCACAAATACAACGAATAGGGACTTAGGCGTTTCAGATTGCCAATGCATTGAAAACGAATGCACATCCCTATTAATTGACAAATATATTCACTTGTGTTAAGCTAACATACAATTTAAAGATAGGCACATATGTTGGCTAAAGTTCTCATGGACACATGTTAGCAGAGGTGAGGAGATATGCTGGGAAGTGCTAATATTTGTGGTGGATTGGAATGAGATAAGCTATAGCGGGTTGGAAAGTGAAATGTTATTGAGTTCGCTAGTTAGGTTCTTCAAGAAATTTGTCCATGTAGGAGTAAGTACTAATATAGGCATTTTGGAATAACCATGTTTTGAAGTCCCGTTTGAATTTGTTTCTGGAGTCAGTCGTAGGGTCTCAGGTAGAGAATTCCAAAGCATTGGGCCTGCTATGGAGAACATTTGGTCTCTTATTTTTGATAGGTGCGTATTCTGTAAAAAAGGGGCCACTAGTAGTCCTTTGTTTTGAGATCTTAATGATCTATGTTGCTTTTATGTTTGTAATGCTACCCCAGCTAGACCAGTGTTAGAGTGGAGGAAGGAATGTATTATTGTTAGGACTTTGTAATGGATTCGGGATCACACAGGTAGTCAGTGAAGAGCTATCAGAGATTGCGAGATGTGATCAAATTTCCTGGATCCTGTTAAGAGTCTAGCAGCGGCATTTTGTAATAATTGTTTTTTTAGAAGACAGGTACTCCAAGTAGAAGTGAGTTGCAGTAATCTAAGTTTGAAAAATGAGGGTTTGCAGGACCGTGCGGAAATCTGCGTGTTTCAGCAATGGCTTCAGTCTATGAAGTACTCGCAGTTTAGCATAGCCCGATTTATTTATTTACATGCTTTTCCATTGTTAGGTTCTCATCAATTTGTATTCCTAAGTACCCAGGTCCAGTGTCTGAAGAGTGTGTAGGTGGATTTCTTCTTAGAAGAATGATTTCAGTTTTTTTGGTGTTTAGAGTTAGTTTAAACTTGGATAGTTCGTATTGTATAGCCTTCATGAGTGATGACAGAGTCAGTATTGAATTTATAACACAGCTGGTGCAAGGTATGTAAAACTGAATGTCATCAGTATATAGGTAGAAGGTAATTTCTAGATCAGATAGTAGATTACACAGGGGGAGCATATAGATGTTGAATAGAGTTGCGAATAGTGCTGAACCCTGGGGTATACCTGCCTCAGTGGCTGCCCAGTTTGACTTGGAATGGCCTTTATGATAGGAAGGAGGTGAACCAATTGAGTACATAGCTGTCAATTCCAATTTGTTTTAGTTGCTCAGAATCATCACCCTTAAAGAATGTTTCAAGTATGTGCGTGTTCCCAACATCCTTCTCAGTAAAGACCGAGGCAAAGAATTCATTCAGGTTTTTATTTTTTTGCTATTTCCTTCCGTGAGCACCACTTTTACCCCTCAGTCATTGAGAAGCCCAGCTGATCTAACCCTAAAATCATTGCTGACTATAGATGTGATATTATTCCTGCACAAGTTATTTTTGTTGGGAAGTAAAGGATTCCCACTGCTTAAAGCATTGATAATGTAGTTTGCTTGAACTAAAAACCTGAAATGCTTCAGCAAAGCAATCTTACACCATTGGTTCTCTCTCTCAGCCTGGTCCAACTGCTTGCAAACTCTATAATCATCAATAGTGTTATAGCAGACTAGCCCTGCTGCAACCTACCCCCTCCCCCAAAATTAAAAAAAAAGTCCTAAACCTTCCCAAACCCTCTTTCAACCTCCCCTGATTATACTCCAAGTTTTCTTTCTTCACAGAGCAGGAGCAATCTCCAGTCACTCCCTCCCCCCCCCCCCCCCCCCCCGGTGTTACAGTTATAAATGGTGACTAATGTTGCTGCATTATCAATTATTTTCTGTACAAGAAAATACCGCTGGCTGGGGCCTTATTCTTGTATGGAAGAAATTGATAATGGCACCGGCCTTAATCTGCTTGCTCTATTTACCATTGGAGCATTGGAAAGGGGCAGGATTGTTCCTACCCTATGAAGAAAGCTAAAAAAAAAAAAAAGAAGATCCAGGGAGGCTTGGGGGGGGGGGGGTCGGGGGCTTAGTTTTAAAATGAATGAATGAATGAATGAAACAAAATGGGAAATTTCCAACAGAAGCATATTCATAGTTTATAGGAACTACTCATTGAAAGACAGTTCCTCTTACCATAGTATATAGATTACAGTTCTAACATAACGTTTTCTCCTCTTTTGCCATCATGCCACACCCTGAGTTAATGCGCTATATAGCAAGTTAAAGGAACCAGTTAAAAATCTGTGTATGGTCCTAAAATAATTGTAAAAGGAAAGCCAGCATGTCTTGAAGAAGCGGTATATACATGCATTTATATATGAATTTAGTGAACCATGCAGATAGCATTGAGCTCTTGTTCTCATTTGTTTATGGAGCTAAATGAGCAAGAGTTTCCTTGTAGTTATAATAATGAGAGAGCAGTCCTGTGCCGGAGCATTTAAAGCAACTGATTTTACTCACTCTTCTTCTTTGTTCACACTTTCTTGTGAATATCTCTCATCCATATATTGAATTTTACTACCACACCTGAAAATGTGGTGGACACACCAGACTGCATGCAGATGTGCTCCCAGGCACATTTCAGTACTGGAAATGGTTAAATATCAGGTTTTCAATTCAATATCCAGTGAGTTTTGCTTCGGGTGGGTGATATCCTTCCCCTATTACATAACATAGGACTGAAAAGTGATTTGATCCAAGTCTGAAAATCTTGAAAAGCAAGGGCACCACAATCATGACCATCCTGAATAATGTTTATAGTAATCACCTGCAGGGATTGTCAATCTGTTAGGAAAATCACTCAGGTATATTTGTAACTATTGTTTCTAAATTTAAGAGAAGAGATGAGACAATTGGGATAGCAATTTATGATTTTACCTATATCAGTCTCTTAACTCCTCTTCCTCAGTTTCTATACCTTTCTCCAAATCTACCTGTAATGGAGTGTACACACCATTCACCAAACTCAATGAGCTGATGGGGGGGGGGGGGGTAGGCTGGAAAAGGAGAAACACTGATGTATAACAAATAACCATCAGAACAAGAAACAATGCAAACAAAAAATAAATAAAATAAATCGAACCCACTGAATACAGACTGGCAAGAAGATGAATGGGGTTTGAAGGGGGTGGAGTCTCTAGGAGATGAGATGGCAGAAACTCTAACCACAACCCTATCACATCTTTGTTACAGGGAAGAGAGAGACGATCCAAGGTAAGTGTGGTTTTGAGAGGGAGATTGTGTTGGGTAACAAGGGAGAAAGTAAGGCATGCTAAGGTATGCTAGCAGTCTTGCTAAAACTGTGTTGAAAGCTACATTGATTTAAACCCTGATGAGGTAAGCAGTTGCATTATTAAAACTGCATTACTAGCCACATTATTCTAGGCCTGCAGAGGCAATCAGCGGCCTTGTTAAAACTGTGTTACAAACAGTATTGAAGTTAACCCTGCGGAGAGAAGCAGAGACCTGGACTTGCTAATATGTGTTACAAGCTACATTGACTAGGGCCCTGTTGTGGAAAACAGTGAATGTACTGAACTCTGCTGCAGGCTGCCTTGAATTGGGGAGCAGCAGTCTTATTAAAGTCTGCTGCAAGCTACCTGGGTATGAGGCCAGTTGAGGAAAGCAGCAGCCTCGTTGAAGTCTGCCACGGGCTACCTTGGTTTAAGCCCAGCAGAGAACAGTGGCCACCTTGCTAGAACTATGTCGTAGCAACATTGAGTTAAACCAGTAGAGGAAAACAATCAGGTTAGAGTTTGAGAGCTCTGTGCAAACATTATCTTACTTGTCTTTGATCCTGAGTAGTGCATTGACTGAGTTCATAGCTAGAATATTCTAGATCAGAGACAGCTTGAGTGAATCATGCCACCCTATACCTCTTCTTTTCACTCTCAAAATGCAATAGCACTTCCTCCACCTTTTCCCAACTTTCTTACACTTAAAGTCAGAATGCAATAACATTCTGTACTTTCTTCCTGCTGCCATAGGCTTCTGGCTCAGTGAGAACTGGCTTCTACAGAGGCTATGGCATCATGAGCATTCTTTGCAATTAAATGAGGATTTTTCCCTTTTTTACCATTTTATTCCCCTCCCAGTTCCATCTAGCCCAATCAGTACATCCACAGTCCTCAGGCAAGGATAACAGGCTATTAGTTCCCTCCAGTACCTGGTACTCCTGCACTCTGAGCCTGTCCACTAAAAGTCTCTGTTGGGGGAGAGATGATAGGACTCTGTTGTCTGGGGGTGGTGACTGCTACTTCTGCAACAGCCCTAGTTCTAGCCATTTGAGGAGCAGAGGACAGAAAGACCCTCCATTCAAATTCTAGTTCAAGGGTGGGCAACTCTGGTCCTGAAGTGCCACAAACAGGTCTGGTTTTCAGTATATCCACAATAAACATGAATGAGTTTTATTTGCACGTGCTGTCTCCATTATATGCATATTCATTGTGGGTATCTTAACAACCAGACCTGTTTGTGGCACGCTAGAACTGGAGTTGCCTATCCTTGTTCTAGTTCTTCACAGAGAAGCCTAGAGACCCTCAGTTCATTATACTCAGTTTTGCCTACCAGGTGTTCACTGTCATCATTTCTCTCAGGATAGTGCCTCTAAATGGGCTTGTTTTGCACATACAGTCACAGGAATGAACCTCACTCTTAAGCCAGGATAAGTTGTGTACGATCTCAATTTCTCAAGTTTATTGCATATCCAAAATGAATATGCATAAGATATATTTGCATACAATGGAGGCAATACATGGAAATCTACTTCATATATATTCATTGTGGATATACTGAAAACCAGACCTGTTTGTGGCACTCTGAGACTGGATTTGCCAGACCCCTGTTCCCGCTATTGCTGTGCTTGCAGCCTGCTGACAGATCCAGTTGATAATTCATGCTATCATTTTAGCCTGCGAGACAAACCTGGCTACATGAGCACCTGTGTTTCTATGAGGTTCTTATGTAGTTATTACTACTTCTAGTTATTATTCCACTGTAAAGAGCAGACTAGACATAGCATAAGTCAAGGAAAAAAAATATGATGTTTAAACATTCTTGTATAGTAATTTAATAAGATTATTTTCTCCTTCACTGTTAATTTAAAAAAAAACCACTTCAAGCCTCTGTAGTACAAAAAAAACCCCAAAACAAATAGCATTTTAATCCCTAACAGAGCAACTCCGTAAAGTAGAACTCATCATGTCAGTACACAAAATGACAATTTCAACTTCATGGATCCTTATCAGGACTGCGCAGAACTGTTCCAAGCAGATGAAACAACAGTAGTTAAAAATCATTAAGTGGGATATTTTGATTATAACCTGTAAAAAAATGAAAACTGTTACAGTAATTATTTTTTTGTAATAATCGCAGTGTTTCAAGACTGTTATAATAATAGGGCAATCATGCATCACTGTTGTGTTCCAACAGAACGATTACTGTCTGCACAATGTTGGTGTAATTACAGCATAATGGTTTACACTATTAGAACAGCACTAAATAGTTCACTAAACTGAGGACATAAAAATGAATGTAAATGGGTCCCAGGTTCTGAAATGGTTTTGTCTTCAACTATGTTCAATTATCCATTGTTTTATTTTCCTTTGCTGATTAAGCATAACTATGAACATGATTAGGGGTGGTTGTTATTTTGCAAGACATGAGAAGTAACAAAGGAAAGAAACGCTTTATGCTTCCACTCTAAAACATGCAGAAAGATAACCTACTGCATTTCCATCCCTCATTAGACAGTAAATAATGAAGACTGCAGGAGGATGCTGGTCCCCACAACTAGTGCACAACTTCAGCATGCCTGACCCCAGCACACTGATTTCTTTCGCTGGACACACACAGGAGAAAATTAAAAAAAAAAAAAATCTTCATCATTGCTTCAGGCTCCATGACAGAAGGTGTTCTCTGTATCATGGGGTGGAGGGAAGAAAGGAAGGAACTGTCACCTCCCAGTACGCTGTCCTGGGAAGAACTTGTCCTTTCAAACAGCGTTTAATTCTTCTTCCCAAAAGGCAAATAGTCCTATAGAACAGTGTTGCACTGCAGGACTATGAGGGAACATTCCAAAACAGCCCACTGTCATTTCAAGGTAGGTCCGTGCCTAATGGGGCTGACCTCTGAAATCTTAATTTCAGTTTATTCGGACTAGAAACATAATGGCAGAAGTTTGCTGTTTAGCATCGCCCATGAGGAGACCATCAGTTGATGAGTGAAAGGAGAACAGATTTAACATAGGGTAGGCTTGCACAGGGCAGCATCCTTAAGATTTACAAGATAGACCCGTCTAGGTCCTTTTTACTCCTCCTGTCATTATGTTGAGACCAGCTCCTAGCACAGTACAGAACCTTCTCTAGCTGTACGGAGCAGCTTATTTTCATTCAGATTGATTTCCCCAATTTATGGTAGCTGGCCCAATTAGTTTGCTAATGAGCCACCTGTATTTTTCAGGTGGTTCATAATCACATCCTCGTTTTAATAATGCTAGATTACGAATGCTTTGAATTAAAAATATCGTCCCCCTAAAGGTAATATAAAATCACTTAATATACAGCCTAATTTAGGCTTTCATACACTTCTCACATATTACGATGACAAGCCCAGACAATTGTTTTGCTGGTTCAGGAATTCTTTAAATTAGAAATATAATATGCAAGTCCTAACTACAGTCAGATAGTGTGTTAGAAAGCATGTCCTCTGGTGCTGCTGATGTAAATTGAAGGCACCTCAGCCGCATAAAGAGGAACTCCCCCTTGCAAACTATAGGGACCCCAGTCTTAGCCACTGTCACGGATTGTTTCTCAAGGTAGGGTCCACAATAATTTTCTTCTTCAAGGGCAAATAAATTCTGCCCAACTCAGACTGTGCTTCTTTTGGTAAGTTAACCTCACAGTAATAAAGAATTGCATTGTCAGAGCAAGACCCCCTATAATTTTGTGTAATAAGGTTTTTAGCCCTAAGGCTTCCAGTCTGGTGAATGGATTTACAAGGGAAACTCCAAACATTTGTTTAATGCTAAATCACGAAGTGAACAAAACACTTTTCTTCTCCCTGTGCAAACTCACAAAATGTCCACTCTACAACAACAGTGTTTTATCCAAAAAGAGTTCATTAAATTGTTCATTAAAACGGAGTACTGTAATGAAACATCTCCCCATCAGCAGCATCCACAACACCCTGGCTGCCAATCTCCTACAAGGTGATTGCACTCAGACAGGGCCGGTGCAAGGGTATTAGGCACCCTAGGCGAACCTTCTGCCATGTGCCCCCCCGGCACAGGCCCCGGCCCCAACCTCATTCACTCAGACAGGCCCCCTCTCTTACACATACTTAGGTTCCTTGTCTCATTCACACACGCACCCTTACACAGGTTCCCCCCCTCCCTCTCACTAACACCATTGCTTTCTCGTACACACACAATCCCTCTCACGTACACACAAACACAGGCTCCGCTTGCAGCCCACTGAGTCTCTACTCCTCTCGGCCGTGAGTGGGTTGGACTCCACTCGCAGTTCCACATGGCTGCTCTTTGCCACCCCCTAATGGCTGGCGCCTTAGGCAACTGCCTAATTCACCTATTGGGACATGCCAGCCCTGCACTCAGAGTTACCTTTCTTAGAGTTTTGTAGATAGGAATAGGTCTCTCCTTTTAATATTCCAAGGCTGCAAGGCTCTCAATGTATTCCATATCTTTTTACCTCCAACTGGTGAAGCACATCTTGTGGCACTATTTCCAAAGCTTTATTAGTCCTCCACTGACTGAGCTCCAGATCTCTGTTCAGTGGCTGCATCTGCTCCCACCTTTTCCCATTGCCAACTCAGCTCTAACTTCAGGTGATCATCACCTCCAGCCTGCCTAACCCAAGTCAGGTGATCAGCCTATAACTCCCTAGTACTCATGGGAAATTAAGTTTCTACTGACCTAGGTCTCCTTTCTTAGGGCCTGATTCACTAAGACATTTCTCCCATTCTGTGTCTTTAGTTGGTTGTTTTTCTGTTTTTACATAAGAACATAAGAAATTGCCATGCTGGGTCAGACCAAGGATCCATCAAGCCCAGCATCCTGTTTCGAACAGAGGCCAAACTAGGCCACAAGAACCTGGCAATTACCCTAACACTAAGAAGATCCCATGCTACTGATGCAATTAATAGCAGTGGCTATTCGCTAAGTAAATTTGATTAATAGCTGTTAATGGACTTCTCCTCCAAGAACTTATCCAAACCTTTTTTGAACCCAGCTACACTAACTGCACTAACCACATCTTCTGGCAACAAATTCCAGAGCTTTATTGTGCGTTGAGTGAAAAAGAATTTTCTCCGATTAGTCTTAAATGTACTACTTGCTAACTTCATGAAATGCCCCCTAGTCCTTCTATTATTCAAAAGTGTAAATAACCAATTCACATCTACTCATTCAAGACCTCTCATGATCTTAAAGACCTCTATCATATCCCCCCTCAGCCGTCTCTTCTCCAAGCTGAACAGCCCTAACCTCTTCAGCCTTTCCTCATAGGGGAGCTGTTCCATCCCCTTTATCATTTTGGTTGCCCTTCTCTGTACCTTCTCCATTGCAACTATATATTTTTTGAGATGCGGCGACCAGAATTGTACACAGTATTCCAGGTGCGGTCTCACCATAGAGTGATATAGAGGCATTATGACATTTTCTGTTTCATTAACCATTCCCTTCCTAATAATTCCTAACATTCTGTTTGCTTTTTTGACTGCTGCAGCACACTGAGCCGACGATTTTAAAGTATTATCCACTATGATGCCTAGATCTTTTTCCTGGGTGGTAGCTCCTAATATGGAACCTAACATTGTGTAACTACAGCATGGGTTATTTTTCCCTATATGCAACACCTTGCACTTGTGCACATTAAATTTCATCTGCCATTTGGAAGCCCAGTCTTCCAGTCTTGCAAGATCCTCCTGTAATGTATCACAATCCGCTTGTGATTTAACTACTCTGAATAATTTGGTATCATCCTCAAATTTGATAACCTCACTCGTCGTATTCCTTTCCAGATCATTTATATATATATTGAAACGCACCGGTCCAAGTACAGATCCCTGAGGCACTCCACTGTTTACCGGTTTATACTGAGAAAATTGACCATTTAGTCCTACTCTCTGTTTCCTGTCTTTTAACCAGTTTGTAATCCACGAAAGGACATCGCCTCCTATCCCATGACTTTTTAGTTTTCTTAGAAGCCTCTCATGAGGCTTCTAAGAAAACTAAAACTCGGCTCCTTGCCTCCCTCCCTTGTATATAGTACTTATCTTCATTCACCCTTTCTTTATTTCCTACTCCCAGTTAAGGCATCCTTGTTATAATGTAACTTTTATGCTCCTTTAAATTATCTCTTGTTGATTGGTTGGTTATAGTTACTACTTAGTTCGATGTAAACCGAGTTGATTTTATTTGTATCAAGAAAGTCGGTATATAAAAGCCTTTAATAAATAAATAAATAAATAAATGAGGGACTTTGTCAAACGCCTTCTGAAAATCCAAATACACTACATCTACCAGTTCACCTTTATCCACGTGTTTATTAACCCCTTCAAAAAAATGAAGCAGATTTGTTAGGCAAGACTTCCCTTGGGTAAATCTATGTTGACTGTGTTCCATTAAACCATGTCTTTCTATATGCTCTACGATTTTGATCTTGAGAATAATTTCCACTATTTTTCCTGGCACTGAAGTCAGGTTCACTGGTGATAAGGTCACTGGCTCCTCATCACACAACATAGGAATCAATTTATCAAAATGGTTTTGCCTCTAAAGGGTAAGTATTAGGGAAAAAAATTCCAACATCAGCAACTATGTTAAAACAGATATCCACGGGATAATCAGAAAATATAAAAGCGTTAATTGTAGCCTGAAAGAAAGATATTTGGTGTTGCGACCCCAGTCGCTTACGCAGCGACCAGGGCTCTTACCTTCCCCGCGGGTCTCCTCCCTGCGCCACGAGCCGCGCGATTCCGGGCCGGCCTGGCCGCATGGCAGCGGCGTCCTCCTCGTGGGGACGCCGGCAAGCCCGAGGATAGCTCCGCCCCCTGCGGGGGAATGCGCGCGCGCGAGGGCTGTCTTTTTGAGCTCCCAGCACCCGGATGTGCCGATCCGCCCTCCTTCTGACGTCAGACCCGGAGGGGGATTTAAACCCGCAGCTTTCTTCTTTGCTTTGCCTTGCAACGTGGTCACTCCTTGGAGAGAGTTAGTTGCTGCTATCCTGCGTTTCTTGATCCTGGTTTGTCTCACGATTCTGCCTGCCTGCTGCCTGCCTTGATCCTGGTTTGTCTCACGATTCTGCCTGCCTGCTGCCTGTCTTGATCCTGGTTTGTCTCACGTTTCTGCCTGCCTGCTGCCTGCCTTAATCCTGGTTTTGTTTCACGTCTCTGCCTGTTCACTGCCTGCCTCGACTCTGGCTCGCTTCTTGGATCCACTACTTGCTGCATACCCAGACTCCGGTACACCTCCTCGTTCCTGTCTTCAGCTACCAGTCCAGACTTCTGTCCGCCCTCGGTTTCCCTTCACGCCTGTGACTCTCCTAAGTCCCAGCGGTCCGGGTCCCTACGGGCTCCTCCTGGGGGGACCTCGGACTTCCAGGGCGAAGCCACCTAAGTCCTAGCGACCCGGGCCCTAACAGCTCCTCTGGTGGGGTCACGGGTTTCCAGGTGAAGATCCATCCCGCACTGTGTGTGTCTGCCTTCCGACCGTCCCATATTGCCGGTCGGCCCAAGGATCCACACCCGGAGCACAACAGTTTGCAAGGCCATGGATCCGGCAGACCTAGCTGGTCTACAGGCCATTCCCGGACTGGCTCAACGTTTGGTTCAACAACAACAGGTACTGGACACCCTGGCGGCCACCGTGGAACGGTTGGCTACCCGCATGGACGTTGAGCCCGCGGCACCGGTTCCGGTAGCCATACCTGCCCCAGTGGTGACGCTTCATACTCCCACGCAGCTTCCAGCTCCCACACGTTTTGCTGGGGACTCTAAGGCTTGTGCGGGCTTCCTGAATCAGTGTTTTGTACGGTTCGCCCTGCTACCCAATCAGTTTCCCTCAGATGGAATCAAGGTGGCTTACATCTTTTCATTACTTGATGGTCGAGCCTTAAACTGGGCGTCTCCCATGTGGGATAAAAATGATCCCGCCCTGAGTGATCTGAGTGTGTTCGTGGAGGAATTTCGAGCAGCATTCGATGAACCAGCACGTCAGGCCTCCGCAACTTCTGAACTACTCCAACTTCGGCAGGGGACACGAACCCTAGCCGACTACGCTCTGGAATTCCGCACCCTTGCCCAAGAAGTGGGTTGGGCCGATAACGCCCTTCGCGGGGTTTTTCTTGAAGGCCTGGCGGCTAGAATAAAGGACGAGCTTGCAGCCCGGGACCTTCCAGAGGACCTGAACTCACTTATTAACGTGGCTGGGCGCATCGACCGACGCCTGCAGCAAAGAGCGAAGGAAGGGTGCTTCCCTCGCCGTCTGGTCCCCGTACCGTCAGCTACCGCTAGATCTTCGAACTCCGGATCTCGGACCACCGGCACCTCAGCAGAGTCTTCTCAGGAAGAGCCTATGCACCTAGGAAGATCCGCTCTGACCCCCGAGGAGAGGCAACGCCGCCGAGACTTGCATTTATGTTTATACTGCGGAGGTAAAGGCCATTTCCTGGCCCAATGCAAGGAGCGTCCGGGAAACTCCCGCACCTAGGGGTAAGTGAGGAGGTTCCCCTAGGTTGTCTGAATGCAACTCCTCATTGTACCGTACCCGTAACCCTCAAATATCCGGGGGGTTCTTTCAACACAAAGGCCCTCATAGATTCCGGCGCAGGAGGGAACTTTATCACTCAGGATTTGGTACGACACCTTCAGCTCTCCACGCAGCGTCAGGAACCTCCCTTACGGGTCACCTCCATTCAGGGTACACCGCTCGCCGGCAGTATAACTACTAGTACCAAGCCCATCATCCTTCAGACTGGTCTGCTTCACACAGAGAGGATTTCGTTCCTCGTTTTGGAGAAATCGGTATATCCCGTGGTCCTGGGGTTACCCTGGCTCCAACTACATTCCCCGGAGATTCGATGGGACGATTTCCAGATTGTCCGTTGGGGTGCACACTGCTCCCATTCTTGCATCCAGCCCTGGAGGGGTCCACAAACGCCTCTGGCGCAGACTGATGTCAGGTTTCAGCTTCCGTTCCCCTACCGGGATTTTGCTGACGTGTTCTCTAAGGAAAAAGCGGAGTTGCTTCCACAGCATCGTCCATTTGATTGCGCGATTGACTTGCTTCCTGGCTCCACTCCCCCCCGTGGGAGGGTATACCCACTTTCTCAGCCTGAAACCCGAGCCATGTCAGAGTACATTTCGGAGAATCTCGCCAAGGGGTTTATTCGCCCCTCTAAGTCGCCCGCAGGAGCGGGTTTCTTTTTTGTGGAAAAGAAAGATGGGTCTTTGCGGCCCTGTATAGACTATCGTGGACTTAATGCCATAACCAAGAAAAATCGCTACCCACTGCCGTTAATCCCGGAGCTGTTGGACAAACTCCAGGGGGCACAAGTATTCACGAAGCTGGACTTGCGAGGGGCCTACAATTTGGTTCGTATCCGTCCCGGGGATGAATGGAAGACCGCTTTCAACACCCGGGATGGACATTACGAATACTTAGTGATGCCATTTGGCCTATGCAATGCTCCTGCAGTGTTCCAGCACTTAATGAATGAGATTCTCCGGGACTTCCTACAATCATGCGTTATAGTATATTTAGATGACGTTCTTATCTACTCCTCGGATCTAGCCTCTCACCGAAGACATGTTCGACAGGTACTCCAGATTCTGCGGGATCATCGGTTATATGCGAAATTAGAAAAATGTCTCTTTGAGCAGAATTCCTTGCCCTTTTTAGGGTATATCGTTTCTGCAACTGGTTTTCGCATGGATCCCAGCAAAGTATCTGCCATCCGAAATTGGCTCCGGCCGGTGGGCCTGAAGGCTTTGCAACGTTTTTTGGGCTTTGCAAATTTCTACCGCCACTTTATTCCACGGTATTCCCAGCTGGTGGCACCTCTCACCACCCTAACCAAGAAGGGTGCGGACACTCGAATCTGGCCTTCCGAGGCTTGCAAAGCTTTTGAGGACTTAAAGGAGGCTTTCCTCCATGACACCTGTTTGCGACATCCGGATCCCACTCAGCCGTTCTTCGTGGAGGTAGATGCCTCTAGTGTTGCGGTAGGGGCGGTCCTCTCACAAAAGTCCTCTTCTGGCCATTTGTTCCCTTGCTCCTATTTTTCCAAGAAATTCACTTCCGCCGAAAACAACTATGGGATTGGCGACAAGGAGCTATTGGCAATCAAGTTGGCACTAGAAGAGTGGAGGCAATGGTTGGAGGGGGCGACTCATCCTGTGACGGTCTACACCGATCACAAGAATTTGGAATTCCTGAACCAAGCCCAGCGGCTGAACCCCAGACAAGCACGGTGGTCGCTGTTTTTCAGTCGGTTTGACTTTCTCCTCAAGTATCGACCTGCCGCGAAGAACGTCCGGGCGGACGCCCTCTCGAGGAATGATATTCCGGAGGAGAGGGAGGAGATCCCTCAGTATATTATTGATCCAGCCAAGATCCAGTTAGCCAATACTATCGTATCCTCTGTAGAACGTGTTGTAGTCCCTCGCAGGGACCGCAAAAGAGTTCTTGCCTGGGCTCATGATTCCCTCTCTGGTGGTCACGCCGGTAGGGAGAGGACCCTCAATCTTCTCAACCGCTATTACTGGTGGCCTAAGGTGCGCCAGGATGTACGCCTGTACGTGGATTCTTGCCCAGTTTGCGCCCGGCAGAAACCTCTAAACGGTCGCCCATGGGGGCTTCTGCAGCCTCTTCCCATCCCCACGGAACCCTGGACCCATATCGCCACTGATTTTGTGGTGGATTTACCCCCTTCCAAGGGCAATACGGTGATATGGGTAACAGTAGACCGCTTCTCCAAAATGGTTCATCTCGTACCATTACCCAAGTTGCCATCAGCACCAGAGTTAGCCCACCTGTTCACACAACATATCTTCAGGGCTCATGGACTTCCGCAAAGTATCGTTTCTGATCGGGGCCCACAGTTCACGGCTCGATTTTGGCGGGCCATCTGCCGGAAATTTGGGATACAGTTGAACCTATCTACGGCCTTCCACCCACAAAGCAATGGGCAGACCGAACGCATGAATAGGTCCTTGAAGACGTTCCTTCGAAGTTTTGTCTCCGAAAGAGGAGACAATTGGGTGTCCCTCCTTCCCTGGGCCGAGTTTGCCTACAACAACCACACCCACTCGATAACAGGACAGTCACCTTTCCAGACCGTTTTCGGTCGCCACCTGAAACCTCCGGTGCCCATTCCTGTTACCGTGCCTTCACCGGCAGCACTAACGTTGGCCCAACACATTCATCATCTATGGAGGTCGGTCCAACGTCGACTCACTTCCTCTGCTGAAAAGATGCAGAGATATGCCAATCGCCACCGTCGACCAGCACCCATATTCTTACCCGGTACTAAGGTATGGCTAAGCACCAGAAACCTCCATTTGCCGGGTCGCTCCAAGAAATTGGCATCAAGATACTGTGGCCCTTTCACTATCGCTGAACGAATAGGGTTGGTCTCTTATAGACTCCGTCTACCCTCATCTTTACGTGTCCACAACGTGTTCCATGTCTCTCTACTGAAGCCAGTGGTACTCTCCCGTTTCCATCAACCCTCGACTGATGCTGTATCATCCCCCTCTAATGAAGAACCTACCTATCAGGTACGCGAAGTACTAGATGTTCGTTTCCGGGCTCGTCGCTGGGAATACCTGTTGGCATGGGAGGGTTGCGGTCCTGAAGAGGATTCCTGGGAGCCAGCTCGGAATATTCTGGACAAATCGCTGTTAGCCCGCTTCCATCAGGACAATCCCGGTAAGCCAGGTCCCCTGAGGAGGGGGCGTAAGAAAGGGGGTACTGTTGCGACCCCAGTCGCTTACGCAGCGACCAGGGCTCTTACCTTCCCCGCGGGTCTCCTCCCTGCGCCGCGAGCCGCGCGATTCCGGGCCGGCCTGGCCGCATGGCAGCGGCGTCCTCCTCGTGGGGACGCCGGCAAGCCCGAGGATAGCTCCGCCCCCTGCGGGGGAATGCGCGCGCGCGAGGGCTGTCCTTTTGAGCTCCCAGCACCCGGATGTGCCGATCCGCCCTCCTTCTGACGTCAGACCCGGAGGGGGATTTAAACCCGCAGCTTTCTTCTTTGCTTTGCCTTGCAACGTGGTCACTCCTTGGAGAGAGTTAGTTGCTGCTATCCTGCGTTTCTTGATCCTGGTTTGTCTCACGATTCTGCCTGCCTGCTGCCTGCCTTGATCCTGGTTTGTCTCACGATTCTGCCTGCCTGCTGCCTGTCTTGATCCTGGTTTGTCTCACGTTTCTGCCTGCCTGCTGCCTGCCTTAATCCTGGTTTTGTTTCACGTCTCTGCCTGTTCACTGCCTGCCTCGACTCTGGCTCGCTTCTTGGATCCACTACTTGCTGCATACCCAGACTCCGGTACACCTCCTCGTTCCTGTCTTCAGCTACCAGTCCAGACTTCTGTCCGCCCTCGGTTTCCCTTCACGCCTGTGACTCTCCTAAGTCCCAGCGGTCCGGGTCCCTACGGGCTCCTCCTGGGGGGACCTCGGACTTCCAGGGCGAAGCCACCTAAGTCCTAGCGACCCGGGCCCTAACAGCTCCTCTGGTGGGGTCACGGGTTTCCAGGTGAAGATCCATCCCGCACTGTGTGTGTCTGCCTTCCGACCGTCCCATATTGCCGGTCGGCCCAAGGATCCACACCCGGAGCACAACAATTTGGAACATGTAGAAGAAACCACTATAGAAACGCTGCAGACAATTTTGAAATACACTGCAGCAGCTGCAAAGACTGCAGGTATTTACCACCTGTATATTGTAGCTAATTTTTTACCACCTGTATATTGTAGCTAATTTTTACCACCTGTATATTGTAGCTAATTTTGAAAGAATTAGCGAGCATAAAGTGTACATACTAAGAGCGCCCATGTACTTTGCATCTGTTATTCCTGTGGGTGATTGATATGAGGGGGGATGTACAATCGCATGCATTCTTCTGAAAATGCCATGTACATATGCTGTTTTACTCTCTCGATTTAAGCACACCCCCTGGAAACACCTCTTTTTTAATCTGTCAAAGGCAGGACCGAATTAACCATTAAGCAAACTAGGCAGTCACCTAGGGCAGAAAATTCCAGGGGGGGAGGGGGAGGGAGAGAGGCATCAAAAAGCAGCTGCAGTCACAGCAAAACAATAAGTTTAATATTTTAAAAGTCTGATATCTCTTCATGTTTATTTTATTTTTTTTAGATGTTGTTGCGGATCGCGCCCTCAGGCCCTGTTAGGAGCTCAGAGGCGCGGTCCGATCTAAGGTAGGATGTGAGCCCTTGGGCCGCGGCATGGCTCAGGGAGGAGTCCCAAGCCACACCACGGGAAGTGAGCTGATACAAGCCCGGGTGGAGCAGGAGCGAGGCTGGAATGAAGACAAGGCGAGGATTCCGGAACCGGAACAAGGCAGGCTCAGCCCTCCACTGGACCTACACGCACCAATGAGATCCAGCAACGCAATGCTGATTTCAAGAGTAGCCCTCCGGCCACTTGATAGCCCTTCTGGACCCGTCGCTGGGGAAGGACGAGTGCGTGAGGCCAGACGGAAGCTGAAGAAAGGAACATGACGACTCAGACGAAGACTTGGATACTCAGGAGACTCAGACGAAGACTTGGATACTCAAGAGACTCGAAAGACTCAGACAAAGATTCAGGATACTCAGAAGACTCGGACAAGGATTCAAGTTGCTCGGAAGTTTCAGGCAAGGATTCAAGAGTCAGACGAAAGTACTGGGTGAGAACTGCATCGCAGCGTGCCCTACACAGCCGCCCATAAGAACATAAGAACATAAATTGCCATGCTGGGACAGACCAAGGGTCCATCAAGCCCAGCATCCTGTTTCCAACAGAGGCCAAAAACCAGGCCACAAGAACCTGGCAATTACCCAAACACTAAGAAGAACCCATGCTACTGATGCAATTAATAGCAATGGCTATTCCCTAAGTATAATTGATTAATAGCCATTAATGGACTTCTCCTCCAAGAACTTATCCAAACCTTTTTTGAACCCAGCTACACTAACTGCACTAACTACCTTCTCTGGCAACAAATTCCAGAGCTTTATTGTGCGTTGAGTGAAAAAGAATTTTCTCCGATTAGTCTTAAATGTGTTACTTGCTAACTTCATGGAATGCCCCCTAGTCCATGACTGGTCGCGGACCATCTGAATGTGAAGTAGACTCCAGGTGAAGACATGGAACTTTAGACTGGAACATGACGAAGATTCAGTAGAGGCCTGCACCGGGGCGCGCCCTACACAGCCGTTTGTGGCTGGTTGCGGACCACACTGGAGTGAAGCAGATTCTGGCAGAGTCTTAGGCATGGACAGACAGGCCCAAGGGAACTCCGTAGACCGGGAACAAGATACTCAGGAACAAGGCTTAAAAAAACAGAAGTCTCCCGGAGGCTTGTGCTGCAGAAGAGAAGAAGGCCTTGTACCACGAGGCGCCCTACACAGCCATCCCATGGGCTGGTCATTGGCCCAGACATGGCACGCCAAGAAAGGTGGACAGACAAGGGACCTGGGAAATGGATGAAGAGCTGAAGATGAGACGGACGGAGTCAAGACAGGAACATCAGACATCAGGGACAAGGAAAATGGCACCTCAGGAGACGGGACATCAGGACATCTGGACATAGAACATCTGGAACATCAGGAACAGAAGACAGGTGACAAGGGAGCTCCGATGAGGGACGAGACTAGGGAAATCAAGGAGATGAGGTTCAGGAACATGAAGAACATGGAACGAAGATCCATCAAGGCACAGGAGACCACAGAAGACCTGAAACGGAAGGAAGATTACAGACAAGGTGCAACCCGATCCAAAGGCACCGAGGAATGGCAGCAGGGCCCTTTTATAGGGCTGAAGCAGGAACAGGTGAATGACATCACCGATGAGGGCCCCGGGGCTTTTCCCACCACTAGCCCTTTAAAAGTCGGGTTGAGGTGTGCGCCCGTGCCTAAGGAGGAAGAGAGCAGGCACGTCGGCGGCATCCCTGCCATGTGGGAGGCCCAAAGGACGGTGGCATCGGTGGCAGCAGCCTGCCGCGGAGAGAAGAGAATGGCTGCAGCAGCAGCTCCGGCTGTGAAGGAACTCCCGGCGGCGGCACTAGAACCACGGGGGAGCCAGAAGCGTCGCAGCCAGGCTTGCCGCAAAGCACGGCTTGCCACGAAGCACGGCGTTGGCTGCGGCCCAGCTGCGCACGAGGAAGCAGGTAGGTGGGGGGCTGCCCGCAGCTGTCACAGGCAGGCCCACAACAGATGTATATTTGTGGTTTTACAGGATAATCCTGGGAGGGGTGATAGTGAGGTTATCATGACTGTTGAGTTTAATTATCAAAATCTCAAGGGGGAAGGTAATCTAAGATTCTGAAAGTTGGTTTTTTTTTGGGGGGGGGAAGGTGTGGAAGGCTGAAGGTTTGCCTAAGGTTCCTAATTCTATTGAATTGGCCCTACGCTAATGTATGTATGCTATGGAAGCCTGCATATACCTTTAATCAGGCAGAAAAGATTAATTTTCAGACAGGCCAGTTTACCTGGGCAAATCTCTGTGTACCTGGGTAAACGGCTTTGAAGATTGTCCTTTTCATTAACACCTTCCACTTCAGTGATAGACCTGCTAACAAACATCTGCGCACCTTTTATTCATATTTAGCAGTCTTCAGAGCTGAATGCATTTACTCCTGTTTAAGGTGGCATAAATCCTGGCTATAGCATTGTCACAACAGCACAGCTCCAATTACTTCCTTGGGAACAATTTTGGAACTTTGAAAAACTTTTTAAGGGGGGATTGGGGAGATAGCAGAAAGCAACTTTGCTATATGTTTAAAAGCTTACTAAAGTTTATCATGCACTCACAGTTGATAAAATGATTTGGCCTTCCTTAACACCTACTTTAGCTTGTATAACATGGTTATCATCTTGCTATCCTATTCCAAGACTGGCTTTTCACTTGAATTCAAAATTTCACTCCTTCTCTCTCATACACTTTAAGTCACACCTGCTGACACTCACACTCACACTCACACATCAGTCACACTCGCTAACACATACACACACATGAATGCTCCCTCGCACACTCCTATTCTCTCTTTCCCCTGCCACCACTGAATATGTAAAAAAGTAAAAATAAAATTACTTACATTGATAGGCAGGAGGAATCCAGGCAGGGCTACCACCTGATGGTCTTGTTGTGAGAACCTCCAGGGTAGCATTCTCTGAAATGCTCCCTGCTCCACGCGCAAGTCCCCAGAGGTAGGCAGAGCTCCGGAGTCTCAATGCGTGGATGAGACAATGGTGCAAGGAAGAGAGATTCAGTTTTGTAAGGAACCGGGGAACCTTTTGGGGAAGGGGGAGTCTCTTCCGAAGGGTTGGGCTCCACCTTAACCAGGGTGAAACCAGACTGCTGGCGCTAACCTTTAAAAAGGAGATAGAGCAGCTTTTAAACTAGAAGAAAGGGGAAAGCCGACAGTCGCTCAGCAGTGCATGATTCGGAGGGAGGTATCTTCAAAAGATACTGATGATGCATTAGAATTAGGGCATCCTGACAGTGAGGTTCCAATAATAAGTAAAGTAGTCCAAGTGCCTGTAAAAACTCACCTGAGCTAAAAAATTCTAACTTATCCCTATCAATTAAAAAGCAGAATGAAAATACAAATAAAAAACATACTTTGAAATGTTTGTATGCTAATGCCAAACGTCTAAGAAGTAAGATGGGAGAATTAGAATGTATAGCAGTGAAAGACTTAATTGGCATCTCAGAGACATGGTGGAAGGACAACCAATGGAACAGTCTATACTGGGGTACAAATTATATCGCAATGACAGAGAGGAGCACCCAGGAGGCGGTGTACCGCTTTATGTTTGGGATGGCATAGAGTCCAACAGGATAAACATCCTGCATGAGACTAAATGCACAATCAAATCTTTATGGGTAGAAATACCTTGTGCTGGGGAAGACTATAGTGAAAGGAGTATACTACCGTCCACCTGGTTAAGATGGTGAGACAAACAATGAAATGCTAAGAGAAATTAGGTAAGTTAGCCAAATTGGTAGTGTGGTAATAATGGGAGATTTCAATTACCCCAATATTGACTGGGTAAATGTATCACTGGGACATGCTAGAGAGATAAAATTCCTGGATGGAATAAATGACAGTTCTATGGAGCAACTGGTTCAGGAACCGACAAGAAAGGGAGCAATTTTAGATCTAATTCTCAATGGAGCACAAGATTTGGTGAGAGAGGTAACGGTGGTGGGGCCGCTTGGCAATAGTGATCATAATATGATCAAATTCAAATTAATGACTGGAAGGGGGATATTAAGCAAATCCACGGCTCTCGTGCTAAAATTTCAAAAGGGAAACTTTGATAAAATGAGAAAAATTGAAAAAAATTGAAAGGAGCAGCTACAAAGGTAAAAAGTGTGCAATAGGCGTGGTCATTGTTAAAAAATACCATTCTAGAAGCACAGTCCAGATGTATTCCACACATTAAGAAAGGTGGAAAGAAGGCAAAATGATTACAGGCATGGTTAAAAGGGGAGGTGAAAGAAGCTATTTTAGCCAAAAGATCTTCATTCAAAAATTGGAAGAAGGATCCAAAAGAAGAAAACAGGATCAAACATAAGTGCTGGCAAGTTAAATATTTATTTATTTATTTATTTATTTTTAGATTTTTATATACCGGTGTTCCTATATGAAATAAAGATCACATCGGTTTACATTGAAACAGAACATGAAAATTGCCAAAAGGCATTACATAGAACAAGGTTATGAAACTTGGAACAGTGTACATAAGTTCAAAATTTAACAATAACGTTGTAACATTGATGACCAAAAGATAAAGGAGAAAAAAAAAAAAAGACTTAAACAATTAAGTTGACAGGTCTTATTGAGCATAAAAATTATAACGTATAAGTGAGAAAGTCTCAAGTGTCCTGCAGCAAGAGATTAGATACCGAAGTAGGTAGTGGTATGGAAAATGGGGGTTTGTGAAGAAGATATGTTCTTACTGGTTGGAGGGGAAAAAATGATGATCATGGTCCTGGAAAAGCTTGGCTAAAGAGCCAGGTTTTAAGTTTTTTTTTTAATGAAGAGTGGCAGAACTCAAGCCGAATGTCTGGTGGGAGCGCATTCCATTGAATGGGGCCTGCTGTAGATATGGCACGTTTATGATGCGAGGATTTTGTTGAAGGTACATAGAGTGTGCCTTTATATGCTCCTCTGATGGGTCTAGAGGAGGAGTGAGGGCGTAGTTGGTTACATAATTGAAGAGGAGAGATATTGTGAATGGATTTGGAATTACGGTGAGTACTTTATATAGGATCCTTTGCTTTATAGGCAGCCAGTGGAGGAGCTTGAGAATGGGGGTGATGTGATCTCTTTTATTCGTATTGGTAAGGATTCTGGCTGCAGAGTTCTGTAGCATTTGGAGGGGTTTGATGGATGAATATGGAAGGCCAAAGAGAAGCGAATTGCAATAGTCGACTTTTGATAGAATAATGGCTTGTAGGACCATCCGAAAATCGTTGAAATAAAGAAGAGGCTTCAATTTTTTTAAGACTTGTAACTTATAAAAACAGTCTTTGGTGGTTGTGCTTATGAATTTTTTAAAATTGAGCTGATTGTCTAGCATGATACCTAGATCTCGAACATGTGGTGAGTGATTTAATATGGGAGTGGATGAGTTGAGTAGGTCAGCTGGGTTTAGAAGTTTGATGTTGATGTCTTGATTGATGATTAGGATCTCAGTTTTGTTGTTGTTAAGAATGAGGCAAAGGCTGGAGAGAAGATGATTGATCTGTTGCAAACAATTGTTCCAGTGAGCCAAGGTTTTTTGTAAGGATTCTGAGATTGGGATGAGTATCTGGATGTCATCCGCGTAGAGATAGTGAGTTAGGTTTAGTTTAGTAAGTAGATGACATAGAGGTAAGAGGTAAATGTTGAAGAGGGTAGGGGAAAGGGAGGAACCCTGAGGGACCCCCCGGTTGGAAGGGATCGGTTGTGATTCTTTGTTGTTAATCTTTACTTTGAATTGTCTATTTGCTAGGAAGGATTTGAACCAGCTGAAGACTGTTCCTTTAATGCCTATATCTGCCAGACATTTTAATAGAGATGAATGGTTGACAGTGTCAAAGGCTGCAGAGAGATCTAGTAGTATCAAAAGATGTGGTTGTTTTTTGTCCATATTAGATAGAATAGAATCGGTAAGAGAGATAAGGAGAGATTCAGTGCTTAACGATTTCCGAAAGCCATACTGGGAAGATACAAGAATGTTGTTTTCTTCCAAATATTCAGATAGTTGTTTATTGACTATCTTTTCCATAATTTTGGCGATCAATGGCAGATTAGCTATTGGGCGGAAGTTAGCTGGATCTGTGGTTGGAAGGTTAGGTTTTTTAAGTAGAGGTTTGAGAATGGCTAATTTAAGTTGGTCAGGAACTAGACCCTGGGAGAGAGAGCAGTTAATGATGTCTGCAATTGGTTTTGATATGGAGTTTCTTATTGCGATGAGAAGGTTAGTAGGAATTGTGTCTAAGGGATGAGATGACGGTTTCATTTTTTTAAGTATGTTTTCTATCTCAAGTGCTGAAGTGGTCCCGAAAGATTCCAGCGTTGTATTTAGTTGAGGTGAGGTAATGTGAGGGAAAGGGGGATATGAAAAAGATGATGAGAAAGAGATAGTGAGTTTGTCAATTTTATCCTTAAAGTATTCTGCTAGTTCTGATGCTTTGTTGAGTGCTTGATCATCAGGAATGGTAGGAGGTGATGGTTTAGTGAGAGCTGAAACGTAGGAGAAAAGTGCTTTTGAATCAAATATGAAATGATGTATTTTTTTTGAGAAAAATCTCTCTTTGTTCTCAGTATGGTGATCCTATAAGCATTGAGGGAGGTTTTATAAATAGCTAATGTTGTGGGGGATGGGTTTCTCCTCCAAGTGTGTTCTTTATTTCTTAGCTCTTGTTTAAGCAGCTTCAGTTCTGGGGTGAACCAGGGTTTCCTGTTGTCTGGCGAAGGTTGTACTACTTTTGTGATGGAAGGGCAGGTAATGTCTGCGATCTTTTTGGTGATGTTGCACCATGAGGTGGTGGCTGTAGATGCGTTGGAGAGATCGAGATGTGATAATTCATTAGTGAACTGATTGATGAGAAGGTCTGTAGAACAAGGTTTCCTGAATTGAATAGTGTTTTTTGGGAACGAAAGTGGAGGATGTTGTGAAAGCTTGAAGGTCGTGTTGATGATTTGATGGTCCGACCAAGGGACAGGTGAACATGAAATATAAGACATTGATAAGACAGGCTAAGGGAGAATTTGAAAAGAAGTTGGCCATAGAGGCAAAAACTCACAGTAAAAACTTTTTAAAATATATCCGAAGCAGAAAGCCTGTGAGGGAGTCATTTTGACAGTAGGGATGTGCAGCCAAAAAGTTTTCGTTGCATTCGTGATACGTATTCGTGGGGGGTCAATTCCGTTTCATGCGGAAGTATGGAGAATTCCATAAGTTGTCGATCTGTCAATACGTTACTACGGCGAGTTAAATTCCTGTCCCAGCTAAAATTAAAATTAACTACAACACCCCACCCTCCTGACCCCCCCAAGACTTACCAAAACTCCCTGGTGGTCCAGCGGGGGGTCCGGGAACTCACTCACACCCTCGGTGCTGGTTTTTCATCATGGCGCCGACAGCCTTTGTCACAGGGGCTACCGGTGCCATTGGTCAGCCCCTGTCACATGGTCACTGGTGCCATCTTGTGCTCCTACCATGTGACAGGGGCTGACCAATGGCACCAGTAGCCCCTGTGACATAGATGGGCAAAAGCTATCGGCGCCATTTTGAGTCCTGTCATCGGACGGCAGGTCGCTCCGGGACCCCCGTTGGACCCACAGGGACTTTTGGCCAGCTTGGGAGGGCCTCCTGCCCGCCATAAGACTTGCCAAAAGTCCAGTGGGGGTCCGGGAGCGACCTCGTGCACGCCGGCCGTCCGATGCCAATACTCAAAATGGCGCCGATGTGACATAGTGAGGGCAAAGGCGATCGGCGCCATTTTGAGTATTGGCATCGGACGGCCGGCGTGCACGAGGTCGCTCCCGGACCCCCGCTGGACTTTTGGCAAGTCTTGTGGGGGTAAGGTCAGGAGGGTGGGGTGTTTAAATTTTTATTTAGGAGGCCGAATAAAACAGAAATCTGTTTAATACGTGGGGAGTCGCGATGCGTTTCGCCTCCCCACGTATTTAACAGATAGGACAAAATAAGTTGCGGACTACAAATATGTGGAAAATGGATGCACACCTCTATTGGACAGTTAGATGATCGAGGGATTAAAGAGACACTTACAGAAGATAAGGCCATCATGGGAAGATTAAATGATGCCTTTGCTTCGGTGTTTACTGAAGAAGATGTTGGGGAGGTACCCGTACTGGAGAAGGTTTTCATGGGTAATGATTCAGATGGACTGAACCAAATCACGGTGAACCTAGAAGATGTGGTAGGCCTGATTGACAAACTGAAGAGTAGTACATCACCTGGACTGGATGGTATACAAACCAGGGTTCTGAAGGAACTAAAAAATGAAATGTCAGACCTATTTGTAAAAATTTGTAACCTATCATTAAAATCATCCATTGTACCTGAAGACTGGAGGGTGGCTATGGCTAATGTAACCCCAATATTTAAAAAGGACTCCAGCGGCGATCCGGGAAACTACAGACCAGTTAGCCTGACTTCAGTGCCAGGAAAAGAAATTGTGGAAAGTTTTCTAAATATCAAAATCACAGAACATATAGAAAGACATGGTTTAATGGAACAAAGTCAGCATGGCTTTACCCAAGGCAAGTCTTGCCTCACAAATCTGCTTCACTTTTTTGAAGCTGTTAATAAACATGTAGATAAATGTGAACTGGTAGATGTAGTGCAGTGGTCCCCAATCCTGTGCTGGGGGCCCACCAGCCAGTTGGGGTTTCAGGATATCCACAATGAATATGCATGAGAGAAAATGTGCATGTACTGCTTCCATAACATGCAAATTTTCTCTCATGCATATTCACTGTGGACCACTGATATAGTGTATTTGGATTTTTAGAAGGCGTTTGACAAAGTTCCTCATGAGAGGCTTCTAGGAAAAGTAAAAAGTCATGGGATAGGTGGCAATGTCCTTTCATGGATTACAAGTTGGCTAAAACACTAGAAACAGAGAGTAGGATTAAATGGACAATCTTCTCAGTGGAAGGGAGTGGGCAGTGGAGTGCCTCAGGGACCTGTATTGAGACCCGTACATTTTAATATATTTATACATGATCTAGAAAGAAATATGACGAGTGAGGTAATCAAATTTACAGATGATACAAAATTGTTCAGAGCAGTTAAATCACAAGCAGATTGTGATAAATTGCAAGAAGACCTTGTGAGACTGGAAAATTGGGCATCGAAATGGCAGATGAAATTTAATGTGGATAAGTGCAAGGTGATGCATATAGGGAAAAATAACCCATGCTATAGTTACACAATGTTAGGTTCCATATTAGGTGCTACAACCCAAGAAAGAGATCTAGGCGTCATAGTGGATAACACATTGAAATCCTCGGTTCAGTGTGCTGCGGCAGTCAAAAAAGCAAACAGAATGTTTGGAGTTATTAGAAAGGGAATGGTGAATAAAACGGAAAATGTCATAATGCCTCTGTATCGCTCCATGGTGAGACCGCACCTTGAATACTGTGTACAATTCTGGTCGCCGCATCTCAAAAAAGATATAGTTGTCATGGAGAAGGTACAGAGAAGGGTGACCAAAATAATAAAGGGAATGGAACAGCTCCCCTATGAGGAAAAACTAAAGAGGTTAGGACTTTTCAGCCTGAAGTGAGGGGGGGGGGAGAATATAATAGAGGTGTTTAAAATCATGAGAGGTCTAGAACTGGTAAATGTGAATTGGTTATTTACTCTTTCAGATAATAGAAAGACTAGGGGGCACTCCATGTAGTTAGCATGTAGCACATTTAAAAGTAATCGGAGAAAGTGCTTTTTCACTCAACGCACAATTAAACTCTGGAATTTGTTGCCAGAGGATGTGGTTAGTGCAGTCAGTGTAGACTTAGTTTTTGGGTACTTGCCAGGTTCTTGTGGCCTGGATTGGCCACTGTTGGAAACAGGATGCTGGGCTTGATGGACCCTTAGTCTGACCCAGTATGGCATTTTCTTATGTTCTTATGTTTAAAAAAGGATTGGATAAGTTCTTGGAGGAGAAATCCATTACCTGCTATTAATTAAGTTGACTTCATATCACAAATAGGATACGGAGAAGTCGCACGAAGACCCGAGTTTTGCAGTTCAAAATGAGGAATGGGGAAATGGGGAAGTGGGGAAGTACCTGGAAGAAGAACTAGAAGGCTGGGAGAATAAGAGAGATGTGGAACAACAGTGGGCCAAACCAGAAGGAGCAATTACCAAGGCAACTAATCTATATGTTAGAAAAGTAAAGAAAAGCAAGAGAAAAATGAAACCTATCTGGTTCTCAAAGGAGGTGGCTGATAAAATAAAAACTAAAAGAACAGCATTTAAGAAATTTAAAGGATCCCAAAGGGAGGATCACAAGGAAGAATATCTGGTGGAACTGAGGGAGACGAAAAAAGTAATCAAGACAGCAAAAAGTCAAGTGGAAGAAAGGATTGCCAAAGATGTAAAGCAAGGTGACAAAACATTTTTCAGATACCTCAGAGAAATGAGAAAAGTCCAAAGTGGTATACTGAAATTGAAAGATGAAAAGGATCAATGTGTGGAGAGAGAGGAAGAAATGGCAGAAATATTAAATGAATACTTCACTTCGGTGTTCACTAAAGAGGACCCTGGAGAAGGACCATCGCTAGTTAATAAGAAACTGGAGGGGAGTGGAGTAGATGACACTCTGTTTACAGAAGAGAATGTATGGGAAGAGCTAGGAAAACTGAAAGTGGACAAAGCCATGGGGCCTGATGAAGTTCATCCCAGGATACTGAGAGAGCTCAGAGATGTGCTGACGGGTCCGCTACGTGACCTGTTCAATAGATCCCTAGAAATGGGGCTGGTGCTGAGTGATTGGAGAAGAGCAGTGGTGGTCCCGCTTCAAAAGAGTGGGAGCAGAGAGGAGGCTGGAAACTACAGGCCGGTTAGCCTCACCTCGGTGGTGGGAAAAGTAATGGAGTTGCTGCTGAAAGAAAGAATAGTGAACTATCTACAGTCAGAAGAATTGCTGGACCAGAGGCAGCATGGATTCACCAGGGGAAGGTCCTGTCAGACAAATCTGATTGACTTTTTTGATTGGGTGACTAGGGAATTGGATCGAGGAAGAGTGCTCGATGTCATCTACTTGGATTTCAGTAAAGCTTTTGATACAGTCCCGCACAGGAGGCTTGTGAGAAAACTGAGTAGCTTAGGAGTGAGTGCTGAGGTGGTGGTCTGGATCGCAAACTGGTTGAAGGACAGAAGACAATGTGTGATCATAAATGGAACTTACTGTGAAGAAAGAACAGTGTTAAGCAGAGTGCCACAAGGATCAGTGTTGGGACCGGTACCATTCAATATTTTTGTGAGTGACATTGCGGAAGGGATAGAAGGTAAGGTTTGTCTTTTTGCGGATTATACTAAGATCTGCAACAAAGTGGACACACCAGAAGGATTGGAGAGAATGAGATGGGATTTAAGGAAGCTGGAAGGGTAGTCGAAGATATGGCAGCTGAGATTCAATGCCAAGAAGTGCAGTCATGCATATGGGGTGTGGAAATCCGAAAGAACTGTACTTGATGGGGGGTGAAGGGCTGATGAGCATGGAGCAGGAGAGAGACCATGGGGTGATAGTGTCTAATGATCTGAAGTCGGCGAAACAATGAGACAAGGCGATAGCTAAAGCCAGAAGAATGCTGGGCTGCATAGAGAGAGGAATATCTAGTAAGAGAAAGGAAGTGATGATCCCCTTGTACAGGGCCTTGGTGAGGCTTCACCTGGAGTATTGTGTTCAGTTCTGGAGACCGTATCTCCAAAGGGACAGAGACAGGATGGAGGTGGTCCAGAGAAGGGTGACCAAAAAGGTGGATGGTCTTCATAAAATGACTTATGAGGAGAGATTGAAGAACCTAAATATGTATACCCTGGAGGAGCATGGGTGATATGATACAGACTTTCAGATACCTGAAAGGTTTTAATGATCCATGATCAACAACAAACCTTTTCCGTTGGAAAAAAAATATGTAAAACTAGGGTTCATGATTTGAATCTCCAGGGAGGAAGACTCAGAACCAATGTCAGGAAGTATTTCTTCACGGAGAGGGGGGTGGATGCCTGGAATGCCCTTCCAGAGGAAGTGGTGAAGACTAATACTGTGAAGGATTTCAAAGGGGCATGGGATAAACACTGTGGAACCAATAAAGGCTAGAAGCTGGGAATGAAGAGAAGAGCCATGGGGGTGGATTGCTGGAATGGAGGCTATAATCTGGTAATTACTATCCTTACTCAAAAAGCTTTCACACAGTTAATGCAACTCCAACATTGCACTCTGATTCAATGGCAAGAGGAAATGTGGAAAAGAGGATTTGCATTCAGACAACAACCAACAAGGACTGAACTGCACAGTTTGGGTAAACAAATAAGCATGGGGGTAGCTTGCTTATTGCGGCTGTTACAACCCTAAACCAATTAAGCCTGATACATCACTTTGAATGCATATACAGTGTTGCTCTCTGCTTCAACGGCAGGGGGATATGTGGAAAGGAGGATTTGCATTCAGACAACCAACAAAGACTAAACTATACAGTCTGGGTAAACAAATAAGCGTGGGGGTAGCTTGCTTATTGCAATGATTACTACCTTAAACCAATTAAGCCTGATACTTCACTTTGAATGCATATACAGCGTTGCTATCTGCTTCAACGGCAGGGAGAAATATGGAAAAGAAGATTTACATTCAGACAACATCCAACAAGGCATGGATCTGTGCAGTCTGGGTAAACAAGCATTGTTGTAACTTGCTTGATGCGGTGGTTACTACCCGTAACATTTAAGCCTTATGCTCACCTTTGATGCAACTCCAACATTACTCTCTGCATCAATGGCAGGGGGTGGCAGGAAATTTGAATCAGACAGTTACCAACAAGGGCCAAATGGCCCTGATCTTGGTGGTCAGTGAAACAGATAAGTATGGGAGCTTGCTGGGCAGACTGGATGGGCCGATTGGTCTTTTTCTGCCGTCGTTTCTATAAGAACATAAGAAATTGCCATGCTGGGTCAGACCAAGGGTCCATCAAGTCCAGCATCCTGTTTCCAACAGAGGCCAAACCAGGCCACAAGAACCTGGCAATTATCCAAACACTAAGAAGATACCAAGCTACTGATACAATTAATAGGAGTGGATATTCCCTAAGTAAACTTGATTAATAGCCGTTAATGGACTTCTCCTCCAAGAACTTATCCAAACCTTTTTTGTACCCAGCTACACTAACTGCACTAACCACATCCTCTGGCAACAAATTCCAGAGCTTTATTGTGCGTTGAGTGAAAAATAATTTTCTCCGATTAGATCTTAAATGTGCTACTTGCTAACTTCATGGAATGCCCCCAGACCTTCTATTATTCGAAAGTGTAAATAACCGAGTCACATCTACTCGTTCAAGACCTCTCATTATCTTAAAGACCTCTATCATATCCCCCCTCAGCCGTCTCTTCTCCAAGCTGAACAGCCCTGACCTCTTCAGCCTTTTCTCATAGGGGAGCTGTTCCATCCCCTTTATCATTTTGGTTGCCCTTCTCTGAACCTTCTCCATCACAACTATATCTTTTTTGAGATGTGGTGACCATAATTGTACACAGTATTCAAGGTGTGGTCTCACCATGGAGCGATATAGAGGCATTATGACATTTTCCGTCTTATTAACCATTCCCTTCCTAATAATTCCTAACTTTCTATTTGCTTTTTTTGACTTCTGCAGCATACTAAGCCGACGATTTTAAATATCCACTCTGATGCCTAGATCTTTTTCCTGGGTGGTAGCTCCTATTATAGAACCTAACATCGTGTAACTACAGCAAGGCATTTGACAAAGTCATTTTTCCCTATATGCAACACCTTGCACTTGTCCACATTAAATTTCATCTGCCATTTTGTTGCCCAATCTTCCAGTCTTGCAAGGTCCTCCTATAATGTATCACAGTCTGCTTGTGATTTAACGACTCTGAATAATTTTGTATCATCCGCAAGTTTGATAACCTCACTCGTCGTATACCTTTCCAGATCATTTATATATATATTGAAAAGCACCGGTCCAAGTACAGATCCCTGAGGCACTCCACTGTTTACCCTTTTCCACTGAGAAAATTGACCATTTAATCCTACTCTCTGTTTCCTGTCTTTTAACCAGTTTGTAATCCACGAAAGGACATCACCCCCTATCCCATGAGGGACTTTGTCAAATGCCTTCTGAAAATCCAATTACACTATACCTACCGGTTCACCTTTATCCACATGTTTATTAACCTCTTCAAAAAAATGAAGCAGATTTGTTAGGCAAGACTTCCCTTGGGTAAATCCGTGTTGTCTGTGTTCCATTAAATCATTTATTTATTTATTTGTTTGTTTATTTATTTATTTTTCTATACCGACATTCGATCTGGCATATCACATCGGTTTACATATAACAATATGTCTAAGGCGAACCTTGTAATGACATGGTACATTATAACAGCTTAACTGAGTAACTGGCTATAACCCAATTGGTTTTACACAAATTATTATAACATGCTTGAATAGCATAACTTAATACAGCTTATAAAAGGATAATAAATTAACTATGTACAGAGGAAGGGTGGGGCATGCTATAAGGTAGGAGGGGGGACTGTGGTAGGGTTATTTGTCTAGGGTGAAAGCTTTCCGGAAGAGCCAAGTTTTGAGGTTTTTTCTGAAGGTTGGTATAGAAGGATCAGTTCTGAGAGCGGTTGGAAGGTTGTTCCATAGGTGAGGACCCGCTACGGATGCGGCGCGTTCTCTTGTGGAGACTTTATGTACTTCCTTTGTGGGGGGAATGGGAAGTAGGCCTGTGTTGGTAGAGCGGAGATTTCTAGTAGGGATGCAGGTGGTCAGAGGTCTTTGTAACCAGCTGGCTTTGTCATTATGTAATGCTTTATGAATGAGCATGAGTGTTTTGTATTGGGATCTGAATGGGACAGGCAGCCAGTGGAGTTGTTTGAGTGCTGGTGTGATGTGATCTGTTTTTTTCTTTTTCGTTAGTACCCGTGCTGCGGAATTTTGTAGGAGCTGGAGGGGCTTGAGGGTGGATGTGGGAAGGCCAGTCAGGAGGGCGTTGCAATAGTCAATTTTAGCAAAAAGGAGGGATTGCAGTACTGTCCGGTAATCTGGGGGATGAAGTAGAGGTTGGAGTTTCTTCAGGATTTGGAGTTTGTAGAATCCTTCTTTTATCAGTGTCTTGATATGTTGTTTGAAGTTCAGTTCCTGGTCCAGGATGACTCCGAGGTCTCTAACTGTCGGGAGTATGTTGTATTTGGTTAGGGTTGAGGGATCTGTTATGGGTATTGAGGATTTTCTGGTGAGGTGAAGTATTTCCGTCTTGTTCTGGTTGAGCGTTAGTGCCATTTCTGAGAGGATGGTGGTTATGTTTGTCCTGTATGTTTCCCATTGGTTTAGTGCATTATTGATGTTGTCTCTGATGGGGAGCAGTATCTGTACATCATCGGCGTAAAGAAAGTAGGTGAGTCCTGTTTTGTCCAAGTAATTGCATAGTGGCAGCATATAGACGTTGAAAAGGGTGGGGGATAGGGATGAGCCTTGGGGGACTCCCTGTGAGAGCGGTATTCTTTCTGATGTTGTATTTCCTAAGGTTACTTTAAAGGCTCTGTTGGTGAGGAATGATTGAAACCATTGGAGAATGGTGCCGGTGATGCCTATTTCTTGTAGTCTGTGAATTAGAATCTTATGGCTGACGGTGTCAAATGCAGCGGAGATGTCTAGTAGGATTAGGAGGAAGGATGCGCCTTTGTCGAACCCTCGTAGTATAGTGTTTGTGAGGGTGAGTAGTAGCGATTCTCTGCTGTGAAATTTTTTGAAGCCGTGTTGGGCGGGAGCAAGTATGTTGTGGTTTTCCAGGAATTCTGAGAGTTGGTGGTTGACTGTCTTCTCGATGATCTTCGCCAGGAATGGAAGGTTCGAGATGGGCCGATAGTTGGATGGGATGGTTGGGTCGAGTTGTGTTTTTTTTAGGATGGGTTTGACTATAGCACATTTGAGGGAATCCGGGAGTACTCCTTGCTCGAGGGACAGATTGGTAATGTCCGCAATGGGTCTAGCTAGGCAGTTTGGAATTAACTTGAGGGTTTTTGTTGAGATGGGGTCTAGGGGGTGTGCTGCTGGGTTAATCTTTCGAACAATGTTTTCCACTTCAGTAGAGGCTACGGTTTCGAACTGTGACCATGTTGTTGCAGTAGAGAGTGTTTGTGTGTACGGTTTTGGATTGATTGGAGGTTCTTTTGGGTTAAGATTGGCTGTTTTTTCTATGAGGTGTTTGGCAAAGCTGTGGCTGGTTATTGTTGCTGAAGCTTCTTTTTGTGCTGTGTTGTTGATGGGTCATGTCAGCTGATTTACATACTCGAACAGGACTCTTGGGTTGTATTGGTAATTGTGAATTCTTTGGGAGTAGAAGTTCCTTTTGGCTTCGTTGATGTCAGTTGTGTATATGTGTAGTAGAGTTCTATATCTATCTCGTAGTTGGTTTGTGGGGTTGCTTCGCCAGGCTTTTTCTGCTTGTCTAAGTCGGCATTTCGTGTTTTTTAGTTCCTGGTTGTACCATGGTGATTTGTGTTTTGTAGTGGTTCCGATTTCCTTTTCGATGGTTGGGCAGATCTTATTCGCTGTCTCCATGTTGATTGTGGCCCATGAGTTGACTGCATTGATGGTATTTGAGGTATCTAGATGTTTTAGGGCATCTGGTAGGGTTTTTTCTAGGGTTTCGCTGGAGCAAGGTTTGGTATAGATTATCCGTTTTTTGTCTATTGGGGTGTGGATGTGGGTGTAGGCAACTTGGAGTTTGGTTTTGATCATGAAGTGATCGGACCAGGGAACAGGAGAGATGGTAGGAGGGGAGTTGAGTGCTATTTTGTTGTTGATGTGGCCTAGGATGTGGCCTGATTTGAGTTGAGTGCTATTTTGTTGTTGATGTGGTCTAGGATGTAGCCTGATTTTTGCGTGGGGGAGTTTATTATTTGAGTGAAGCCCATGGCTGATAGCGTGTTGAGAAGGAGCTCATCTGAGGTGGGGAGGGGAGATTTGTCAAGGTGGAGGTTAAAGTCTCCTAGGATGATGGTGGGGTGGTTAGTATTGATGTTAGCAGAGATGGTTTCAATGAGTGGGCAAGGATCTTTGTTGAGAGTGCCTGGGGGGGCATAGATCAGCAGAATTTGGAGGGTTTTGGATCTGAAGAGACTGATTTCGATGGGTGGTGGGGTGTTGATAGGCAGCGTGCTGAATTTAAGTTTTTTGGCTGCTAGGAACAGTAGGCCGCCTCCTTTTTTTTTGCGTCTTGGTATGGAGAAGATGTTGTAATTGTTTGTTGGCAGTTGATTGATGAGAGGAGAGTCCGTGTCTTTGAGCCATGATTCTGTGATACATAGTAGGCCCAGTTTTTGGTCAAACAGGAGGTCGTTAAGAATGGGAATTTTCCTTGTAATGGATTGTGCATTTAGTAATATGAGGGTTAGGATTGATAGGGCGGCTATGTGAGGAGCTTGGAGGATGGGGATCTGGAGTAGTCTTCTCTGTGAGTTTTCTGTTGGAGTGTTGTAGGGGTGGTGTTTGTGGAGAGGGTAGAATCCTTGAATGGGATATGGGTATCTTGTATCCATCTTTGTGGGGAGTGGTGTCCTTTGGTGGTGTTATGAGGGGGAGTGTATCGGGGGGGGGGGGGGGGGCTATGTTGTGTTCCTGGGGTGCTAGAGGTGCTATGCTTTCTTATGTGGGACCTTTGAATAACCAATCCAGTTCTGGTTCGTCGCCTAGGCTGTGCTGATGAGCGGGGTCAGGGGAGGAGCCAGTGGAGTTTTCGTGAGAGTACGGGGTGGCTTGTAGCATAGGTCGGTCTGCTGTAGAAAGTGGTAGGGGTCCGAGTGGAAGCTGAAGGCGGCAGGTCCTGGTGCCGGTCTGCGTGGTGATTGATTGAGTTGATTAGGTCCTGGGGTGGGTGTGCTGGCCTGGGTCTGTTGAGAGGGTAGTTCTGGGTGGTGGGCTTGTGGTGGGAGAGGAGCAGGTCTGTGGCCTGTGTTTTGAGTCTTTCAGTCCAGTTGGCAACGGTGCTGCGTTAGTGGACTACCTTGGTCGGTCTGGGGTGGTCTTTCCCCTTGGCCTTGCGGGGTTTGGTGGGGAGTTTGGAGTGACCCCTGGGGTTCTGGGGTTTGCAGTAAAATATGGGGTGGCCAGCTCGTGGGAGCAGCTTATGCTGGCTAGATTCTCTAGCGGGGCCAATGCTTGATAGGGATGAGGGTTGAGGGTTCAGTCCGGTATGGGTTGGTGCAGGGGCAGGGGGCCCACTAAGGGGCGCACCAAGGGGCAGGCCCCTTAGGTCGCGCTCCTTCGGATGCGCGACGCCCGGCGTGCGGCGCCGCGGACCAGAGCCCGGATTTAAAGGGCTTCCTCTTTTTTTTTTATTGTTTGTAGTGCCCTCCCTCCCAGGCGCTGATGTCAGCGCAGCTCCTACCTTATTGGAGGATTCAAGGAGCTCAGGGAGGGAGGAGTAGGGCGAAGGTTCCCGCGTGGTCTCCGGTGGTGCTGGGGGAGGGGGTCCGGCGGCAGCGTGGTCTCCGGCGGCAGTAGCGGCGAACGATGGGCTCTTGCCCCGACAGGGCTGCGCGGGCAGGTAGGCAGAAATCCTGTCTATTTGCTCTACGATTTTGATCCTGAGAATAATTTCCACTATTTTTCCCGGCACTAAATTAGGCTCACTGGTCTATAGTTACCCGGATCACCCCTGGAGCCTTTTTTAAATATTGGGTTACATTGGCCACCCTCCAGTCTTCAGGTACAATGGATGATTTTAATGATAGGTTACAAATTTTAACTAATAGATCAGAAATTTCATTTTTGAGTTCCTTCAGTACCCTAGGATGCATATCATCCGGTCCAGGTATGTTGCTACTCTTTAGTTTGTCAATCTGGCCTACTACATCTTCCAGGTTCACAGTGATTTCGTTCAGTTCATCTGACTCATCACCCCTGAAAACCATCTCTGGAACTGGTATCTCCCCAACATCCTTATTAGTAAACATGGAAGCAAAGAATTAATTTAGTTTTTATGCAATGGCCTTATCTTCCCTAAGAGCCCCTTTAACCCCTCGGTCATCTAATGGTCCAACCGTCTCCCTCACAGGTTTTTCGCTTTGGATATAGCTGTGGTCTATGTTTGGAAAATAGCCACTGCTATTACTAGCAAAGTAACATGGAATAGTCTTAGTTTTTGGGTACTTGCCAGGTTCTTATGGCCTGGATTGGCCACTGTTGGAAGGATGCTGGGCTTGATGGACCCTTGGTCTGACCCAGTATGGCATGTTCTTCTGTTCTTATGAGGTAGGCGGAAAGAACTGATGCAGCGGGATGGGTTATATTTTGCCATGGCCCCAACCAGTAGGGATGTGAATCATTTTCTGATGATTTAAAAAAATCGTCTGATATTTTTTAAATTGTCAAAAATCGTTAGAGTGCGCGATCCAATAGAAATTCCCCTGATTTATCGTGAAAAATCGTTAATGGGTTAGTGTCCACTAACGGGAGTTATTTGGGGGGAGGGCGGGAAAACCGGCACACCAAAACAACCCCTAAACCCACCCCGATCCTTTAAAACTAAACCCTTACCTTCCCCCACCCTCCCGAACCCCCCCCAAACCTTTTTACGAGTACCTGGTGGTCCACCATCCAGCTTCCCCCTTTGCTTCCCCCTTTCCCCCTTTGCTTCCCTGTTTGCTTCCCCCACCATCCAGCTTCCACCAGCCATCCAGTGCTCCTACCATGTGACAGGGGCCGGCCAATGGCACGGATACCCTGTCACATGGTAAGGGCAAATGGCCATCGGTGCCATTTTTATTAGTGGCAGGCGACAGCCCGAGAGCGAGAGATTGCTCCCGGCGCCCCCACTGGACCACCAGGTAATTTTAAAACGGTTTTGGGGGGGTTTGGGAAGCAAAGGCGTCATTTTTAAAGGGTCGGGGTGGGTTTTTTGTTTTTCGGCTCTGGCTGCCGGACTATAAAAATTGTAAGATTTGAATCGGAACCGGAACCAAACCGATTCCGGTTCCAATTCACATCTCTACCAACCAGTCAGAGGCATTTACTTTAGGTTAAACTGGGTAACAGATACAATCAGGTCAGCTTTCATCTTGGCAATAGGGAACCAATAGTTCAGTCCTGAATCAAGGTTCAATGAAGTCCACAGGCAGGTGTGGGGGGAAAAAATTGCAGGTAAGCAAGTCAAGACCAGACTCAATATAGGGCCAAAGTTCAATGGAAAGAAACCAAGCAGCCTTTAAGTTTCTGGGGAATGCTTCCTTATTTCCAGCAACCCCTTTTTACTGGTCCTCCAATCAGTTATTCAAGGGTGTGATTTTAGAGACTATCCTTGAGGCTATTTCCACTAAAGCTTTGGTCTTTTCCTGTAGTCAGAGCATCTGACTGCCAAAATGAGCTACTCCACATCAATCCTCATGGTGTTACAACCTAACAAAATATCCCTGACAGCGATTGAAACTCAAGACACATGCAGAACTCCTAGAAACTGCAGAAAGAACTCATAGGCTGAAGCAGATGACTTGCTACATGCCAGGGGACCTACTGAAAG
Source organism: Rhinatrema bivittatum (assembly GCF_901001135.1). Taxonomy (NCBI): domain Eukaryota; kingdom Metazoa; phylum Chordata; class Amphibia; order Gymnophiona; family Rhinatrematidae; genus Rhinatrema; species Rhinatrema bivittatum. The sequence goes on along the minus strand of NC_042624.1, from coordinate 34,085,590 downwards.
AAACACCAAATACTGTTGTATATGTCATATTAGTTTATATTATAGATGAAATTCTAGGGTTCCATTTTTTAAAAGCTACACAGAAGGATTCTGGTTGTATTGTATATAAAATACTTTATTATAAATCCAAGTCTAGTAGATATTCTAGAACATTTTCTAGAGTTTGCTTGTGAAATAGATATCTTACATTGTCTTACATGCATTCATATACATATATATGTATATTCATCTATTTTGCATTTAACTTGGCACATATTTTGATCATAAAGTCAGTCACTACTCAAAAACATAAAAAGGATGAGCAATATTGTAAATTAATGTTTCTGCCATCGTAAAGTACATTATGCTGAGGAGGCTGCATTCTTCTATCTAAATCTATCAACACATCTGAGATAATTTGGTAATTTATTGCTATATTTAAAAAGGGACTAAATTAAAGATGACAATTTTAGTTTATTATGGAAGACATATAAGAATCCTTTTGAATAAAAGTATATTATTTTTTTTCTCTTAAAGAAAATTATGACAGGAGTATAATAGTTTAGATATAACTGAAGAATTACACAGTTCATTGTTAAATTAAATGATATGAAAAACTTGAAAAATTCAGGCTACAAGAAAGTCAGTTTCAGAAAATCAAATGCAAAAATGAATCTAAAGAAGTTTATTTATATTTTGCTTTTTGGCACTTCAAAGTGGATTACATTCAGGCCCCCACAGGGCTCACAATCTAATTTTGTACCTGAGGCCCAAGGTCACAAGGATTTGAACGCTTGGTTCCCTGGGTCATAGCCTGCCGTTCTAACCACTAGGCTACTCCTCCACTCATTATGGGGTAGATTTTCAAAGGGTTACATGCGTAACCCTTTAAAACCTACCCCTGCGCAAGCGTATGTCCCGGGGCTTTAAAAAAGGGGCGGTCTGGGGGCGGGGCCGGGCCAGGGCCAGATGCAGTCCCGAGTCCTCCAGCACAGTGGCTGTGCTGGGGGTTGGTGCGCCAGCAGCCAGCCAGCGCACCAACCTCCGAGGCCGCTGTGATTTCGGAGCGGCCTCGGAGGGAACGGGGAAAGCCATCAGGCCACCCCTAGGGCTCGGCGTGCATAAGTGTGCACCCCTTGCGCACACTGACCCTGGATTTTATAACATGCACACAGCACGCGCATGTTATAAAACATGTATAGGAGGGTTATCAATTTTGGTTTGTTTAATTTTTTTTTCTGATTCATTTCCCGAACTGAAAAAATATATTAACCCCCCAAAAAAACAAAACAAAACACATTGAAACAAGTCTCCCTGAGGCCTTCCACTTCTCTCCCACTCCTTAATAAAAACTCAGGGCCCATACCGAGCCCAGTTGGGGCCTGCCAGAGGCGGTCCTGAGTCCTCCAGCACAGTGGCTGTGCTGGAGGACTCAGGACCCCTCTCCCCTTTCTGGATGATCTTCCCTCAATAAAAGGGGTAAGTGGGGGCTGGAGAGGTCCCTATCCCCAGCAGTGGCTAGTTCTTCAGGGGTCAGAAGGGCCTAGGCAGAGTCAACTAGGCATGGCTTAGTCCAGCTGAGTGGGCCCAAACCCCAAAGCTGCTGTTTCCAGCAGAAGAGAGGTACAGAGGTACCTAGATAGGCTCAGAGTATGTTGAGAAGTAAAAGGGAGAGGAGAGGCCAATATTTTTTTTACAAAACAATTATACCTGAAAGTTTTCCAATATTTTTGTGAGATGCCATTTTTGGTTTATTCCATTCAGAATGAACCAAAACTTGTCTCATTCATCATTGTTTTTAGCATTTGTTTCAGATAAACGCATATCCCTAGAGCATAAATCTGTAAAACCCACTGATAGAATCTAATGAACAATACCATTACTCTTTACTCATTGTGGCATCTATTCTGTAAAATTCAGATGTGTGCAAAAAATTATGCATAAGTAAATCTCCTTGGGATAGAAATATATATCTGGAGTCAATCAGAATACCTTTTTCTCAGAATGAGAAAAATAAGCTGCAGGGCAAATTTCCAAATATTTGGCTATTTGTGAGATTCAAGAATTCAAAACAGTCAATGTTAGCAAGTAACTTTACTTTGTGTGCACTCATTAGCAAAATGGAAGATATAATGTCTCTGCATAGATCTATAGTGCAACAGCATCTTGAGAATTGCATTTACTCCAGATTACTCCATGTCATCAAAAAAAAGTTATGGTGGAACTGGAAAGAGTACAGAGAGTGGCAACAAAAAATGATAATGATGAAATGGCTCCCTTAGAAGAAAAGCTAATAGGTTAGGGCTTTTCAGCTTAGAGAAGGGATGACTAGAGTGGATAATATATTTATGAAATCATGAGTGTGGTGGAGCTGATAAATATGTAATAGTTATTTAATCTTTTAGATAATATAAGGATTAGAGGATACTTCATGAAAGTAATGGGTAGCAATATAAAACAAACTGGAGAAAATATTTTTTTCACTCAGCGCACAAGCTATGGAAATTGTTGCCAGAAGATGTGGTCATCTAGCATAGCTGAGTTTAAAAAGCTGGACAAGTTCCTGGAGGAAAAGTCAATAAACAATTATTAAGCCACCACTTATTCCTGGGAGTAGGCAACAAGAAATGGATCTGCTCTTTGGAATCTGCCAGATACTTCCTGGAAATTCAGATTGTCTACTGTCAGAGACAGGATGCTGGACTCAATGGACCATTGATCTGACCCAGTATGGCACCTGTTATTTCCTTATTTCTCCTATCTATGACCTAACACCATCTGACAGCACACAGTGGATTCTTAATTTGCTTTAGAATGTACTTGAATGCATACATAAAATTGTACAAAATCAATTCTGTTTCCAAAATGGTACACTTAAAAAACAAGAAATCAAGTCTTTTCCAATACACAGAGAATTGCAGAAAATATTCAATAAATCAGATCTTCAGTTCATGAAAAATATTCTCTGCCTCTTATCCTTGGTACTGAAAATCTACTTTCAGAATACACTCAGGGGAGTGTATCTCGCTGAAGGCTCTGGGGAGTAAGGATATTTCTTAAAGTACTGCTACATTTCTAAACAAAATAAAAAAATAAATAAAAAGCATGGTGAAAAAATAGAAGGCTTGGAGTGCATAAAAAAATCAGCTGTATGATGTTCAGGTCATCTTTGTTTTAGTTTTCCAGTTACATTCAATGTTTACTTTCTCAGTTACCACTCGCTGAAAGAGACTGTTCAGGTACATCTTTGTCACCCATACTTATGACATCACTAGACAATTATCAACCTATTTTCTGATTATGTCATTAGTAGAGACAATAAAACTTAAGGACGTCCATTTTCAGTCGCTGTGCGGCTTGATAAACATATCCAGCTAACTAGCAGGGTATATTCTACGGTACGGTTATCTTAAAGTTAGCCAGTTATGTATAACTGGCTAACTTTAAGGCAGCCCAATGGCCCGACTAAAGTTAATGCATAAGTTAAGCAGCTAACTCCAAATATCTGAGTTAGCTGCATAAATTATGTGGCTAACTTCGCTCCTCCTGGAAACACCTCTGGCTCGCCACCATTTTATTTGGCTACATTCACATACATAACACTCATTATGCGGCTAGAATGTAGCCATATATGGCATTGGATATTGCTGTTTTGCCATTTAGATGGATAACTTTTCAGTTATCCCCATGCTTCGTTCCAGTAACTCTGCTTCTCCCGGACGGAGAGTTTGAAACACAAGCCCTGATCGACTCGGGGGCCGGGGAAAACTTCATCCTCCAGGGCTAGATCAGCATCTCCGAATTGGGGTGCAACCCCAAAGACCCATGCTTCGCATATCCTCCATCCAGGGGAGACTCCTTTCTGGCACCATTGCCACGCGTACCCAGCCGCTCATCCTATGTACGGGCGTTTAGCATCAAGAGGAGATTTCCTTTCTTATTCTAGAGAAATCCATGCACCCGATCATTCTGGGGCTGCCCTGGCTTCGAAGACATTCGCCTGTCATCGCCTGGGACTTCCTCCAGTTGGCGTCCTGGGGTCCGGCCTGCTTCAGCACCTGCCTGAATGGGATACCTCATGCCTCGGTACCGCTCCTGACGACTCCTTTGGCACTACCTCCCCAGTATCAGGAGTTCCATGACATTTTCTCCAAGGAGAGAGCTGAAATTCTTCCGGAACATCGCCCGTTTGATTGTGCGATCAACCTGCTGCCTGGTACCACACCAGCACGAGGTCGGGTCTATCCACTGTCCCTTCCTGAGACCCAAGCTATGTTCGCGTACATCCGGGAGAACCTGGAGCGAGGGTTCATTCGGCTATCCAAGTCCCCGGCAGGAGCAGGTTTCTTCTTCGTCACTAAGAAGGATGGGTCACTTCGCCCCTGCATAGATTACCGCGGCTTGAACAACATTACTCGGCGAGATCGATACCCCCTGCCGCTGATACCGGAGCTCCTAGACAGGTTGCAGGGGGCCAAGATCTTTACTAAATTGGATCTCCGAGGAGCATACAACCTGGTGTGGATTCGTCCCGGTGATGAATGGAAGACCGCTTTCAATACGAGGGATGGCCATTATGAATACTTGGTTATGCCCTTTGGCCTTTGCAACACCCCGGCAGTCTTTCAAAACCTCATGAATGAGGTCCTCAGAGACATGCTACACTCTTCGGTCATAGTCTACCTTGATGATGTCGTTATATTTATTTATTTAGTTATTTATTTAGTTAGTTAGTTAGTTAGTTAGTTATTTAAAGTTTTTGTATACCGACATTTGTTAAGAAAACATCACATCAGTTTCCATGTAACAAAAAATGGCCAACGGGGCTTTACAAAGAAATGATAAGAGAACTGGGGAGGGGGGGGGGGAAACAATGGAAATGTTGTACAGATACTCCGAGGATACTCCGAGGATACAGATACTCCGAGGATCTGGAGACGCACCGCCAAGATGTCCGACAAGTACTGCTAAAGCTCCGAGAGAACAAATTTTATGCTAAGTTGGAAAAGTGCATTTTTGAACGGGATTCGTTACCCTTCTTAGGGTATATCGTGTCCTCCACAGGCTTCTTGATGGACCCCGAAAAGGTTGCTGCAATCAGAGACTGGCCACAACCTCAGGGGGTGAAGGCACTTCAACGATTCCTGGGGTTCGCCAATTTTTATCGGCAGTTCATTCCCCACTATTCTCAGATGGTGGCTCCTCTGACGGCCCTCACGAGGAAGGGGGCCGATGCTAAGAATTGGCCGACAATGGCCATACCAGCCTTCCGCGACTTGAAAGAGGCATTCCTCCAGGATACCTGCCTGCACCACCCAGACCCCCAACATCAGTTCATCGTAGAGGTGGATGCCTCGGATATAGCCGTGGGGACAGTTCTAAGACAGTCGTCTGCCGGAGGCAAGCTCCTGCCATGTTCCTTCTACTCTCGTAAGTTCACACCGGCGGAGAGGAACTACGGCATCGGCGATAAGGAGCTATTGGCTATTAAGCTAGCTTTCGACGAGTGGCGCCAATGGCTGGAAGAGGCTCTGCACCCGATTATCATCTACACTGATCACAAGAACCTCAAGTACTTGTGCCAGGCTCAGCGCCTTAATCCCCGGCAGGCAAACTGGGCACTCTTTTTTAGCCGATTCCACTTTTCCCTCCAATATCAACCTGCGGCGAAGAACATACGAGCGGAGGCGCTCTCCTGTACATCGGAGCCTGAAGATGCACCTAACACGCCTCAATACATCTTGGATCCAGCCAAGGTCTTGCTAGCGGCTTCTGAAGTGGCTCCGGCGGGTAAGACGGTGGTACCTACTCATTCTCGCAAGAAGGTTTTAGCCTGGGCCCATGATTCTCTGACCGCCAGACATCCAGGGATCGCCAGGACTCTGGAACTCCTGACTGAGTTCTATTGGTGGCCGCGAGTCAAGGACGACGTACGCCATTATGTCCAGTCATGCCCTACCTGTGCTCGACAGAAGTCTCTCCATGGACGCCCCTGGGGGCTTCTACAGCCACTGCCCACTCCCACGGAGCCCTGGACTCACCTGTCCACCGACTTTATTGTGGATCTACCAGTTTCCGATGGGAAGACTGTGATCTGGGTCACGGTCGACCGCTTTTCAAAGATGGCCCACTTTGTGCCTCTCGCCAAGCTACCTTCAGCGCCAGAACTGGCTAACCTCTTTATACAACATGTCTTCCGTTTACATGGCCTGCCTTCACACATTACCTCTGACCGTGGGCCACAGTTTACGGCAAAGTATTGGAGGGCCCTCTGTAAGAAGTGCGGGGTGCACATGGATCTCACTACTGCCTTTCACCCTCAAGCCAACGGCCAGGCTGAGTGGACTAACCAAACACTGAATGCCTTCCTCCGAGCTTTCGTTGGGGATCTACAGGATGACTGGGTCACGCTCTTACCATGAGCTGAGTTTTCCTATAACCGCCACAAGCATTCCGCTACTGACCAGTCCCCATTTCAGCTCATCTACGGAAAGAGCCCCAGGCCTCCATTGCCTTTGCCTCTGACTGTCACCTCACCGGCGGTTCAGCTTACTGCCCAGCAGTTGTGTGCTCTGTGGATATCTACCCAGGAAAAGCTTCGAACTGCCTCTGCTAAGGCTAAGAAGTATGCCGATCATTTACGGAGACCAGCCCCGGTCCTCTTTCCAGGGAGTAAAGTCTGGTTGAGCACCAGAAATATTCGTCTACGGGTCCCTTCTATGCGCCTGGCTCCCAGGTATATTGGTCCGTTCCCCATAGCGGAACAAGTTGGGGCGGTGTCCTACCGCCTGCGATTACCCTCCACTTTATGGATTCATGACGTGTTCCACGTATCTTTGCTTAAGCCTGTGGTGCTCTCCTCCTTTCATGATAAACTCCCGGAACCCACCACTGCAGAAGCTGAGATCGACGGCACCTATACAGTGAAGAAAATTCTGGACGTACGATTCCACCATCGTCGGTGGGAATACCTCCTCTCGTGGGAGGGCTATGGTCTGGAGGAAAACTCCTGGGCGCCTTCTTCCCATATCTTGGATAAAGACCTCCTCCGCCAGTTCCATCTGGATCACCCAAGTAAACCCAGGCCTCCAGGGAGGGGGCGTAGGAGAGGGGGTACTGTTACGGTCCCGGGCCGTGCCCCAGTCCCTCCACCTACCTCGGGGGTGGCCCGGGCCATTTCGGGGGTTCCTCGGGCCTGCAGGCCCTCCAGCGCATCTCTCCCTCCTCGGGAGAGACGCCGACGGTCCGGCGCGGCTGGCCCCGCCCCCTGACACATGCGCGGGAGGAGCTCCACTTAAAGGGGCCAGCGCAGGAAAAACCTCAGTCCTGCTGTAGATGACATCAGACGCCCTCAGGGTATAAGTACCCTGCACCTAGATCACTACAGTGCCTTGCAATGAGGTTCCTCAGGTTCCCGGATCTCTAGTTGCTGCATTCTCCTGGATTGCTCTCTGTTCTCGACCCGGCTTGACTCCTGACTCGTTCTCCGTCTTCGTCCCTTGGCTCTGGTATCTGCTTCTGACCTCTGGTTCCGACCTGGCTTCATCCACGACTTCACCTTCAGCTTCTGTCCCTGGCTTGGCTCACACTGACCTCTGGCTCAGACTCGGCTCCGTCCACGACTCCGTCTTCTGTCTCATCCCTGGCTTGGTTTCTCCTCCAACTCCCGGCTTCCGACTTGGCTTCCTTCCTGGACTCCATCCTTGGGCTTTGCTGCTCCTCTGGTACCTAGTCCTCGCTGGCCCAGAAGATTCGCCTAAGTCCCAGTGGCCGGGCCCCTACGGGCGCCTCCTGGGGGTGCTCCGGCTTCCAGGGTGAATCTCCAAAAGTCCCAGCGGCTGGACTCCTACAGGCTCCTCCTGGGGGAGTACCGGCTTCCAGGGTGAAGACTCTTCAGTCACCAGGGCCCAACGTCGTCTGTCCTCTCAGCCATTGCCGAGTCCTTGGTCGCATAGGACTCCACCTTGTCCCAGTGCTGAAGCCTTCCCTGAGTCCTCCGAGCCGCCTCCCGGTTGGGATGCTTGCCATGGTCCTCCACAGAGCACCATCTTCTGTCCCAACCGGCCCAAGGGTCCACAACCATAACAACCAAAATGATAAAGGCGATGGAACTGCTCCCCTATGAGGAAAGGGCTCCCCTAAAGAAGTTAGGGCTGTTCAGCTTAGAGAAGAGACAGCTGAGAGGGGCTATGATAGAGGTCTTTAAAATCATGAGAAGTCTAGAACGGGTAAATGTGAATTGTTTACTTACTCTTTCAGATAGTAGAAGGACTAGGGGGCACCTCATGAAGTTAGCATGTAGCACATTTAAAACTAATCAGAGAAAATTCTTTTTCACTCAACGCACAATTTAACTCTGGAATTTGTTGCCAGGGGATGTGGTTAGTGCAGTTAGTGTAGCTGGGTTTAAAAAAGGTTTGGATAAGTTATTGGAGGAGAAGTCCATTACTGCTATTAATCAAGTTGACTTAGGGAATAGCCACTGCTATTAATTGCATCAGTAGCATGGGATCTTCTTAGTGTTTGGGTAATTGTACATCCAGCATTAATACATGAGAAGTTTATCATGGACCAATTAAGGCAAGTGTGATTAACTTACCTGTGGTTCACATTAAAGTATACCTCCACCACTATCCCCCCAAAACTCAAAGTAGGCCTCTGGGCCCACGACTCTGCTGCACCAACCCAACCCATTGATCTCCAAATGGGTATATAGACTCCTCAAGAATACTTGTATCATGTCCCGGTACTAAAATGGACCTTTGGGCTTCTTCCCCTCCCAATCAGGTCCACAAAAGCCTCCAGTTGCACCCAGATCCCCAATTATGTTCTTCTTGGTGTCCCCAGTTCTAGCTTCATTCCTGCCTGCCATAGTACCAAAGTCAAAATGACAGCAGTTACATTTTGATCTCCATGCCTTAAGGCCTGTGTTAGATGCACAGGTGACAGGCATTCCAGATGAGCCCAAAGGCCCACATTGGATCTGACTTAAGGAGTTCCAAAGGCTCTTGTTGGATCTAAGGCACTTAAATATCCAAAGGGAAATCACTGAGGAATGGGGAATTTGTGGCCTTGGATTATCAATTTGAGTTTGAGGGAGGTAGGAAAGGTTTTCCTATGTTAACTGGCCCTTTCATTTTATCTTTAACACAGACATAGTAAAAATCCATGTTCTGCACATCATCAGTTTCACGCATCAGATGTTAGTTAAGTCACGATGTAGCTCACATAACCATGTCTATTTTAATGCTGGTTAATACAGATACACCTTATTTTTCTAATGTATATAGTTTGTTGCATTAAAGAATAGCTTGAGGTCAGTTTCTCTTATAGTGCATTTTACTTACACTGGACATCTGGATAAATTGCATGAAGCAGCCTGGCATGAAAAGTACTTATCTGGTATAAGCAGGCTATGTAGTAAAATAGTTCTCTTTGGCACACTATATTTTAGTGAAGAAGGGAAGCTGAAAGGTACCTGGTAAATGAGATTTAAATTTATGGTATTTATTCATGCTGTTACTGAATCAGGGTTAAAGATTTAAAAGGGGTGCATAGACACTTCATTTCCCAAGGAAATGCTGGCTGCTTCATTGAGTATTGCTAGCAAAAAAACACTTATTTTTCCTGGAGATCCATGAGATGAAATGTAAGAAACTAATTCTAAACTATCAGCAGAAAAAGAATAACTGAATTTTTCCTATAGTTACAATTAAACATACTGCACTAGGACTGGATTTTCTTGGACAAAGACATGAAGTAGCCAACGGAAAAACAATTGGGGTCAATTTTCACAGCTTTTAGTTTGCAAAATTATGAAAGGTATACCAAATAAAATGCAGGAGTAAATGGAATATCCACCAGGCTGCCCCAAATTCTTTAGTGCAGACTAATTAAAAATAAAATGGCATGGGAGAAGTATCTCCAAATATTTAGCTATTATTTGGCTCAGGAATTTGGCAGTACTGAAACCTATCTGATGATAATATTTTAAATTACGCTGATTTAACACTACAGATTAGTGTTATGTTAGTTATGTTAGTGCTATGCTGGTAACATTAATATTTAATTTAACTGTGGTAAATGCTACATTCATGTTAATATGATAAACACACACTACACTGCATATTTCATGCTACTATATCAGAACCTACTGTCCAGCATTGTTCATTCATGACACTGAAGACTATTATTTATGCCCTATAACTTTCATGGAAGACTTGCATTGGAACAGTATTATTACATACTAACACATAATAATGACAACAGAAAACAGCCAAATGGTCCATCTAGTCTGCCCAGCAAGCTTCTTATGGTAGTAACTGCTGCTTTGTGCAGGTTACCCCCATGTTTCTGTTAAGGGTAATAACTGTCGCTCTGTGCAAGTTACCCCCATATCTTTATTAAAAGACTAAAACATAGCAACCACAAAACTAATCAAATACAAACATAAATAATATTCTCATTTATTTAAACTAAAAATTCAATAAAGAACAAAAATCAATGTGTACCCCATTGTTAGAAATGAAGGTGTATTTTTTTGTTGTTGCTTTTTATTAATAAAAAAAGAGCATATTTTTTGTACCATTTTTTCAGTGTGCAATAACATTAGGTACAGCGCACTACTATATACTTAGGGGCAGATTTTCAAAGGGTTACGCGCGTAACCCCCAAAAAGCTGCCCCTGCACGCGCCAAGCCTATCTTGCATAGGCTCGGCAGCGTGCGCAAGCCCCAGGACCCGCGTATGTCCCAGGGCTTGCAAAAAGGGGCGGAGCATGGGTGGCCCTGGGCGGTCTGGGGGCGTGGCCTGAGCCTCCAGGCACAGCGGCCATTTGCCGCTGTGCCCAGGATCGCGGGCCGGCCATCGGCCAGCGCGCATAAGCTACGCCTCCCAAGAGGCAGGCGTAACTTCTTCAATAAAGGTATGGGGGGGTTTAGATAGGGCTGGGGGGCGGGTTAGGTAGGGGAAGGGAGGGGAAAGTGTGGGGGGGGCGGAAGGAATGGAGGCAGGCTGCACAGCTCGGCGCACGCAAGTTGCACAATTGTGCACCCCCTTGCGTGCGCCGACCCTGGATTTTATAACATGTGCGCGGCTGCCCGCACATGTTATAAAATCGGGTGTAGATTTGTTCCTGCCGGGTTGCGCGAACAAATCTGCGCATGCGCGCAGCTTTTAAAATCTGCCCCTTAGTGCGCTGTAAGTTCTATTAGGGCGCACTAACTAACCTGTTACTGTGCACTAACGGGCCTTAATGCGTGTTAACATCTAGCTAGTGCGTACTCTCGTTCGGTGTACTGCACACTAATGAGGAGATAGTGCGCACTAACTGGTTGTTAGTGTACAGTAAGGCCTATTAGTGCGCACTAACGCAATTTTTCAAAAATTGCTGAAAAAAAAAAAAAAAAAAACCGTGGGAAACCCAAATTTTCCGCGAAGCGCCCAATCCGAAGCCCAAACAGATATGTTTAAACGAAACACATCTCTAGTTGAAACTACTTGCATTTCCTGTAGCCCTTTTGTAGATCATACAGCCTGTATTTCCTGTGGGTACTGACTGATGATGTCATCCCAGTTCTGATATATAAGGAAGCTCAGCTCCACCAGCCAGTGTCTCAGCAATAGTCTGCAGTGTGTGTGTTTCTTGGCCCTGCTCCAGCCTTGCCTCATTCCTGCTCCAGCTGCGCTTCGTACTTCTCCTGCCTTGTGTTCTCTGTGTTTATGCCTACCTGACCCCTTGTTGCCACCTTGGCCCCTTCCATGTGCCCTGTCTTGCCCTGTCTGACTTTTTCTTGTTTGTATTCTGCCTAACTTCTGGTTCTGACCCCTGCTTTGGATTTGACTTTGTTTCTTAACTGCTGCCTGCCATGATCTCTGCATGGACCTTTTCTTTACCTTATTGTTGCCTGTCCTGACCTTGGCCTGGACTTGACCAACACTTGCTTGCTGCATCCCCTGTCTTTTGCCTACTTCCTACTTAAGTCCTGCCAGTCCCTGAACCCAAGTTCTCAACCTGTGGGGAAAGGGTTTAGTAAAGGTGAGGTCTAGCTTCTTCCCAAGTGTCTCTGCCTACTGATAGTGTGGGCCTTCTAAGCAATACCAATATTGCCCTAGTGCAAGGGCTCACCAACTGTGACAAGTATTTTGTGCAATTCTGGCCATTGCATCTCAAAAAAGATATAGCATAATTTGAAAAGGTACAGAGAAGGGGGACCAAAATGATAGAGGTTAGGTCTCTTCAGCTTAGAGAAGAGACAGCTGAAGGAAGATATGATAGAAGTCCATAAAATAATGAGTGGAGTGAAATGAGTAAATGCAAATCAGTTGTTTATGCTTTCAAAAAGTACAAATACTTGGAGAAATACAATGAAGTTACTAGATAATGTATTCAAGACAAATAGGAGAAATATTTGTTTATGCAATGCATAATTAAACTCTGGAACTCATTGTTGGAGGATGTGGTAAAAGTGGTTAGTATAGCTGGGTTTTAAAAAGTTTGGACAAGTTCCTGGAACAAAAATCCATAAACTATTAAGGTGGGTTTGGGGATAAGCAGCATGGAATATATCTACCCCTTGGGATCCTGCCAGGTACTTGTGACCTGGATTGACCATTGTTAGAAACAGGATACTGGACTTGATGGACCTTTGGTCTGACACAGTATGGCAAATCTTATGTTCTTATGTTCTAAGAAAAAGAAGGCAACAACAAAGATCAGCAAAATCTTAAAAAAGGTAAAATACAAAAATTCATAAACTAAGAAAAACCAAACAAGTTTTCTCAAACAATTTCCCTCTAATTACTTAATACATATTATTATCCCAACTAAAACATGTTTTTGAAAAATATGTAACCTTTTTAAATTTGTTTAAAACATTTTGAATTGGAGAAATAATAATAATAATAGTGAAAAAGACCCAATCATTCCAAAACATTGTTCATGCTGCAAATGGCAGCTCATAAGGAATATTCACCTTGGGCCAAAACAAACTCTCTGACTTACTGAGAAGATCTTTCAGTATAGTCTAAGTTTCAAATATACTGTATTTATGAAAATGGCCCAATAAGTGTTCACCACACCCTCATATTTACATACAAATCACTGTGAAGTGAAAAACTCTGTAAATTCCCCAAAGGGATCTCTATTTAGCTACTCTAGTGGCTTTCTCAAGGGGATATGTGCATGCATTTTTCTTCTACATGTCTTTAATTTAAAGTGAACTAATTGAACATAGTTGCTCCCACTTTCATATATCAAACTTTAAACATTAAAACTATAGATGGAGCAGGTGAGGCGGAGGGAGAGAGACCTGCACGCTGGGAATCCTCGCCTGGTTCTACCCTCGGGTAGATTTGAGAGAGAGAGAGAACTTTTTCCCGGACGAGAGGGGGAGGCCCGGACAGGAGGGGCGGAACCCCGCTTCAGTGACGTCATTGGTGAGTGCCCCGGGACAGCTATAAAAACAAGGGCACAGCGGCGCTCAGTGTGAGGAGGAGGTAGAGAGACCTGCACGCTGGGAATCCTCTCCTGGTTCTACCCTCGGGTAGATTTGAGAGAGAGAGAGAACTTTTTCCCGGACGAGAGGGGGAGGCCCGGACAGGAGGGGCGGAACCCCGCTTCAGTGACGTCATTGGTGAGTGCCCCGGGACAGCTATAAAAACAAGGGCACAGCGGCGCGCAGTGTGAGGAGGAGGGAGAGAGACCTGCATGCTGGGAATCCTCGCCTGGTTCTACCCTCGGGTAGATTTGAGAGAGAGAGAGAACTTTTTCCCGCACGAGAGGGGGAGGCCCAGACAGGAGGGGTGGAACCCCGCTTCAGTGACGTCATTGGTGAGTGCCCCGGGATAGCTATAAAAACAAGGGCACAGCGGCGCGCAGTGTGAGGAGGAGGGAGAGAGACCTGCACGCTGGGAATCCTCGCCTGGTTCTACCCTCGGGTAGATTTGAGAGAGAGAACTTTTTCCCGGACGAGAGGGGGAGGCACGGACAGGAGGGGCGGAACCCCGCTTCAGTGACGTCATTGGTGAGTGCCCCAGGACAGCTATAAAAACAAGGGCACAGCGGCGCGCAGTGTGAGGAGGAGGGAGAGAGACCTGCACGCTGGGAATCCTCGCCTGGTTCTACCCTCGGGTAGATTTGAGAGAGAGAGAGAACTTTTTCCCGGACGAGAGGGGGAGGCCCGGACAGGAGGGGCGGAACCCCGCTTCAGTAACGTCATTGGTGAGTGCCCCGGGACAGCTATAAAAACAAGGGCACAGCGGCGTGCAGCTGCGCGCCAAAGGGGCGCGCCCCTGGATGAAATTATGGGAAGGAAGAGAAAATCTAAAACATATGCCTCATCGCCTACTGCGCCCATGACAAAGAGAGTCGGCCCAATGGACTCCCATGTGGTGTTTGCTGGTGAGTCCGTTGTGGGGGAAGTAATGGAGGGGAATACCTTGTTAGGAACCACTCCAATCCCCAAGGCTATACAATCTTCCCCACTTCCCGTACGAGAAGCAATAATTCCAGCTAATGAAGTTATAGCCCATACGGATGGAGTGATACAAATCCTAAAAGGTAATGGATCACCACCGGAATGGACTATACATTCTGAATTGACAATTTTGGGTAGCGAGGCAACTGATGCTTGTATTAAGGTTAAGTGTCCATCCATCATTTCTGAAATAAGAAATGATGGAGAAGGAAGTGATGTTCAACCAGAAAATGTAACATTGTTAGACGTGTGGAAATTGTCTGTTAAGATAGACAAGAAAATGTCAGGGTTTATAGCAAATGTGCAGACTTTTTCAGTAGAAGCTAGAGAAAAATTTGTAGACTTAGATAAAAGAACTGAGAGGTTAGAACAGGAAGTTGCAAAATTGAACCCTGTAGTTAATAAATTGCAGGCTGTAAATGTTGCTTCTATTAAAGATAACATGATATTGCACAGTAGAATTGAAAGTCTCGAGAACGAATTAAGATCTAGTAATCTTAGATTACTTAATTTTCCAATTTCTAGACAACTTTCGGCTGATGAGCTATATAGAAAATATGTGATTGAAGTTTTGCAGTTTGAAGTAGAGAAAATACCTTTAGTCTCTAGACTATATTATTTACCTAAAAGAAGGATAGAGCAGAACCAGGAGGGTAGAGTGGATAATTTAGAAAGTCCAGGGGTTTTTACCTTTTTGGAAGACTCCTTAGACTTGATAAATTCAAGAGCAACTTTGCTCGTTTCTTTTTCTTTGAAACGGGATAAAGACTTGTTTTTTCTTAAATATTACTACCCCAAACCAAATGTGCCTGATACTTCACTTTCAATGCATATCCAGCATGGCTCTCTGCTTCAACGGCATGGGAGAAAGACTGATACTTCACGCATATCCAGCATAACTCTTCACGCATATCCAGCATAACTCTCTGCTACAACGACAGGAGAGAAGAAAAACTGATACTTCACGCATATCCAGCATAGCTCCCTGCTTCAACGGCAGGGGAGAAGAAAAAACAACCAATAAGGGCTGTATAACATAGTCTGGGTACAACAAATAATCATGGGTGTAGCTTGCTTATTGCGGCGGTTACTACCCCTACTGCCCGTAACTAATCAAGCTAGATATTTCACTTGGATGCAGCTACATCACTGCTCTCTACATTAATGGTGGGGGTGGAAGGGAAATAGAACCAAGAGCTAAGAGAAACAGATAAGTATGAGAGAAAAAATGTGTGAAGCTTGCTGGGCAGACTGGATGGGCCGTTTGGTCTTCTTCTGCCGTCATTTCTATGTTTCTATGTTTCTATTTTCAAAACAAAGATTGAAATTTCTGCGAACAGAAAATACTAGTCTTCCCAGATGTTTCCTGTGCGACTCAAGCACGGAGGAAACTTTTCCTATCTATGAAACAATCAGTGCTAAATATTGGGGCTAGCTTTTTCCTTAAATTCCCGTGCAAATGCCAGATTTTGTTTCAAAACAATAAGTTTGTATTTCTTGATCCATCCCACCTGCAACGCGTTATCTTAGACAAATCCCAAGCTTTATGAAAGGATAGTAAGGGGATATTTGATTGTAAAAGAGAAATGTCAATGTTGCAGAGTCAGTAGCTCTCTCCTCCCCCAAAAATGTGGGCTGGAATACATTTATATTTTCTTTAAAAATTGTGATGTTGGCAGTCATTTTGTGAACGGAGTCCCTACCTGGTGCCAGAGTTACAGCTGAGCTCCGTTTCCTGGTTCCTCGGACGTCAGCGGGAGGGGCCTGCGCCCATATAATCGGCGGTACTGCGGAAGGAAAACCGCAGTCATTTTGTGAACGGAGTCCCTTCCTGGTGCCAGAGTTACAGCTGAGCTCCGTTTCCTGGTTCCTCGGACGTCAGCGGGAGGGGCCTGCGCCCATACAATCGGCGGTACTGCGGAAGGAAAACCGCAGTCATTTTGTGAACGGAGTCCCTACCTGGTGCCAGAGTTACAGCTGAGCTCCGTTTCCTGGTTCCTCGGACGTCAGCGGGAGGGGCCTGCGCCCATATAATCGGCGGTACTGCGGAAGGAAAACCGCAGTCATTTTGTGAACGGAGTCCCTACCTGGTGCCAGAGTTACAGCTGAGCTCCGTTTCCTGGTTCCTCGGACGTCAGCGGGAGGGGCCTGCGCCCATATAATCGGCGTTCCTTGGCGCGCCTTAGTCGCCGGCGCGCAGCTTTGTCCGGCTTAGTCCGGAGAAGGACGGAGAAGCGACGGAGGTCTCCTGAAACATCGTGACTGCCAAGTGAGAGTCCAAGGTAACAGTTTATTTTTGTGAAAAAGGGACTGCAGATTGATTCCCTTCGTTTCTGATGCCGCATACAAAGAGGAAGGGGAGAGTTAGAGGGGAACCCCCGACCCCAACTACTCCTACCCCACCTCAGCCTACTATAAGTTCCTTTTTTACACGAAGTGGTATATTAACTCCGGGAGGGCTTCCAGATATGGGATTAAGTGTTGAGCAACCACATATCCCGTTGGACTTTAATATCTCTTTAAGCCCCGGAGAGTCCGAGGCTCCGAAGCCACCGAATCCTGCTCAGTCTTCAGTTTTGGACGTGCGGAATCAACCTGAGATGTTAGAGGAAGCCGTCACTATCGGAGGAAATCTGGAGAGACTAGGGGCAAGGCCGAAAATTAGAGGGAATTCTAATGGGAAGAATGAATTCCCTCTAATGTCTACACCGTCGGGGCATGAGGGGAGAACAGAGGCCTCTGATAAGAGGATTGAACTGTGTTCTCCAGGAACAGTGACTTTGCCTAATAACTCAAAAGTGTCCCAACCACAGCCTATAACTTTAGAGAATGTATGGTCCACTTTAACCGATTTAAAATCTGTGATTTTGTCCTTGAATAATATAGTAGTTGATATACAGAATCGGATAATGAAAGTTGAACCAGAAATATCTCAGCATGGAGAGAAAATTGTAAGAATTGAAAATCGATGTGAGCAAATTGAAAAGGTCCAATCAGGGCTGATCCAGGGGGAATTGATAAATAATAAGAAAATTGAAATGATTGAAAATACAATTAGATATAATAACTTAAGAGTTCTTAATTTTCCCAATGTTAAACTTATATCACCATATGAACAGTATAAAAAATTTATGATAGAAAATTTAATGCTTGATTCAGCTGAGTTACCATCTATAGAAAAATTTTTCTTTATTTCATTGGGAAAAAGGAAGAATGAAACATTGGAAGTAGTTCAGCAGAATATAAGACCACAAAATGATATAAATAATCTTACTGCTTTTTTAGAACAATCCATGTCAGAACAGGTAGAATTTAGGGGAACTCTATGTGTAAAGTTTATGAAAAGCTCAGAGAGGGATAAAATATTGAAATTATCTTTAAAAAATAGAGACAAACTCTTCCTGGGTCAAAAGGTTTGGACCTTTCCAGATATCACGAGGGGTACCCAAATTCGGAGAAGGAATTTTCTTCAGATGAATCAGGATTTAAGAACAATAGGTGCTCAGAATACAATATATTATCCCAGCAAATGTGTTGTGAAACATCAACAACAAAGGTATGTGTTTTTAGACCCAATTGAGTTAAGGAAATTTCTTGATGCCAGATTACCTGCACTGACTCCAAGTCTCGGCAATGAAGTTGTTGTACCACAAGTTTCCTAGTTATTTTCCTCAAATTGCTCAAAATGTATGTTATCTTGGCTCTTTTGTTGCTTTATAACAGGGTTTGCTTTCTTAATAATGATTATTTAGGTTTGATTATAAGGCCTGGTATCATTAATTACTATGAAGTGTAATTTCATAACCAAGATTTTCAAGTATGATAATCTTTTGCTTGCACCTATGTAAATGGCAAGTTGATATTGCTGTTTGTTTGTAAAATATTTGGCATAAATAAAAAATTAAAAAAATAAAAAAAAAATAAAATAAAATTAAAAAAATAAAATAAAATAAAATAAAAATAAAAATTGTGATGTATGAAATATGTTATACTTGATTATATCATTTTATTGTAAATGTTATAATTTGAAAAATATAAATACAAAAAAACCCAAAAAACTATAGATGGAGCTGCATTACTTCTTTCACATAGGGTTGATGCTCCAAAAAAAAAAAGAAAGCCAGGAACATCTGGTGGCCTTCATTAGCCAAAAGCTATTGTTACAACTATGGCTGCTGTGCAGTCTCCTTACCACCAGAGGTCCCTCATGAGCATGCTCTCTTGGCTGGCCCAGTCTGTCCTACCTATGTGCTCCATGACCTGGACTTCCTACTTAACCCCGCCTAGCCAATGCCTCAGTGCTTTGGCATCGAGTTCCCTTGGGCTCCCTGCTCTAGCCTCCTGTTTCCTTCTGTGTGCCTTCGGGCCTTCTGTCTTGCCTTGCTGCCTTCGAGCATTGTATCCTGGCTCCTTGCCTTGCTGCCTTCGGGCTTTGTGTCCTGCCTCCTTGCCTTGCTGCCTTCGGGCGTTTGTGTTTCCTGTTCAGTGTAAGTCTTGTCTTGGTTTGCTAGTCCAGTCATTGTATGTCCTGCTCTCCTTGGTTCTCTCATTCCAGTTCACACATACCTACAGTCAGTCTCACACTTACCTGCACGCTATCCTGAGTTCACCCTTACCTGCACTCAATTCCAGAGTTCAGACCACATTTACCTGCACTCACATCCACACGTACCCCATGCTGTTCCAGTATATCATGAAGCTCACCCTTACCTCCAGCGACTTATTTTATGTGCCTAAGTGGTACTTTGAAAATCAACCAGGGTCCAGTGAATGTTAAAGTTTATAGATAATAGAGATGTGAATCGTGTGATCGATCGTCTTAACGATCGATTTTGGCTGGGGGGGGGAGGGAATCTGATCGTCTCAGTTTTGTTTGTTTTTTTTTAATCGTTTAAATCGTAAATCGGGGGAGGGCGGGAAAACCGGCACACTAAAACAACCCTAAAACCCACCCCGACCCTTTAAAATAAATCCCCCACCCTCCCGAACCCCCCCAAAATGTTTTAAATTACCTGGGGTCCAGTGGGAGGGTCCCGGTGTGATCTTCCACTCTCGGGCCACGGCTGCGTTAATAGAAATGGCGCCGGCGCTACCTTTGCCCTGTCTATGGCCAATTCAATGACATGTAGGTTAGCAATTTTCAAAAACCCACTTGCATGAATAAAGTACATTTGCACAAGTAAAACTCAATTATACACATGTAAATGCTTTTGAAAAATCAGGACTATAGTGTGAGAAATTACAAACAATACAAAGAAGCAAAGTTCTCAAGGTATATAGGGCCGGATTTTAAAAGCCCAGTGCGCGTAAATCCGGCTGGATTTACGCGTGCAGGGCACTCGCGCACCGGCGTGCCTATTTTGCATAGGCCGCCGGCGCGCGCATAGCCCCAGGACGCGCGTAAGTCCCGGGGTTTCGTAAAAGGGGCGGGAGGTGGCGTGTCCTGGGGCGTGTCCTGGGGTCAGGGGGTGGTTCGGGGCGGGACCGGGGGCATGACGCTGGCCTAGGGGCGTAGTCGAGGCCTCCGGACCAGCCCCCGGGTCGGGTGATGGCGCGCCAGCAGCCCGCTAGCGCACGCAGATTTACGCCTGCTTTTGGCAGGCGTAAATCTGCCAACAAAGGTAGGGGGGGGTTTAGATAGGGCCGGGGGGGTGGGTTAGGGAGGGGAAGGTGAGGGGAGGCGGAAGGAAAGTTCCCTCCGAGGCCGTTCCGATTTCGGAGCGGCCTCGGAGGGAACAGGCAGCGTGCACCAGGCTCGGCGCACGCAGGTTGCACAAATGTGCACCCCCTTGTGCGCGCTGACCCTGGATTTTATAAGATACGCACGGCTACGCGTGTATCTTATAAAATTCAGCATACTTTTGTTCACGCCTGGTGCACAAACAAAAGTACGCACGCGTGTAAATTTATAAAATCTACCCCACAATGTGGTGAATAAAAAATAATATGAAGGCATGAAAACCCCTAAAGTGTGGGGAGCTGTGAAATGCAAAAAGTACAGAGGAGTCTAAATCACCAAGGCATGGAGTGTGGTGAATCAAAAACAGCACAAACGTTTCTAAACCTGCAAGTCATAAAGTTGTATCTTTCATAAACAGCACAAAGATATTTAAGCCCCAAAGAAGGGGATTGTAATCTATCACAAACAACACAAAGGTGTCTAAGTCACCAAGGCATGAGGAGCAGTAATTTGCAAACAGCAAAAATGCCTAGACAGGGCTTAACAACAAGACAAAAGCCATAAAAGAGGTGGAGTGAGAGGAAAAACTTTCATTTTTTCTTTTTTCACATTTGTTTTCTGTGGAAAAACAACAACCAAGTATAACCAACAAACAAATAGGGTGGGAGAAATATGCTGGGATTGTAGAGGGGTACAACAATGTAAAAAATCATTGAAGAGTTAAAGTGTGGGGAAAAACATATGTTTTTTCTTTTTTCAAATTATTTCTCTGGTAACAAAATACTATAGTATAACCAACAAATAAACATGGTAGAAGAACTAGGCTGGGATTTTTTAAAAGATATAACAAAATTAAGAACAACACAAGAGACAGGGTAGAAAGATAAACTTGTATTTTTTTCTTTTTTCACATTGTTTTTCTAGGGACAAAATGCCCAAGTATAACCAAAAATAGAAGGTAGGATAACTAGGCTGAGATTCAAACAGAAAACAAGGAAACAACAAAACTCCCATACTGGTACATTTCAGGAAAGGCAGGAAGACATATTAACAGCATTATCCCCAAGGTGATATATTAGAGGCAAAGCAGATAGGTATCATGGTAGCATGACCCTAAGTATGCTACATCTAAGGCATGATAGGTAGGTATAGTGGCAGAAAAAGCTCTAAGATGGTACATCTGCAGCATGGCAAGTAGGCAGAGAGGTAGCAGCAAGATCTATAAGGTGGTATATTATCCTTCTCCACCTTTCATTTTCCCGGCTCCCTGACCTTCTTTCTTCCTCCATACAATCTCCTTGTAGGCCTTAACATTTACGCCCCCTCCCTCCCTGTCACTTTCTCCCATCATTTACTCAGATTCTCCCGGCGCCATTTTGCAATACGGCAATACGGCCATACGGCCGGCGCCATTTTGCAATACAGCAATACGGCCATCAGGGCCGGTTCAAGGGTATTAGGCGCCCTAGGCGAAACGTCAGCTATGCCGCCCCCCCCCCCCCCCCCCGCCTCCACACACAATTAACTTACATTGTGCATTAATGAAAATAACGAAGTCTGTATTTATAACAGAACACTTATTTGACATTTTTATGCCATGTAAACCATTGAGATGATTTGTCTTATCGACGGTATAGAAACTCTTTTATAAATAAATAAATAAAAATAAATTAAATAAACATAAACCAAAGCTATACTTGTTGCTCAAACAAAAAAAGCAGACACATCACATAATATTAAATAATTAAAATGGCAGTCAATCAAGAAAAATAAACTTAAAAAGCCATCTTTACTTACCCCCTCCAGCAGCTCTCTTACTCCTCGTCCATGCAGGCTGTAGTACACACCAGAAGCAGCAGTAGTGGCTAAGCTCTATACTCATGGTCCTCTTCCTTTGGGCCCATGTCTCTCACACACACACCATATCAGTCATGCCCCCATGACCAGTTTCTGTCTCTCACACACCAATCATTTCCCAAACAGTCTTTGACAAACACACCAGTCACCTTCCTGAACAGTTTCTCTCATGCCATACACACACAGGCTTCCCACGCCCGTGTTCCACTTACATATATGGGCTTCTCACTCTCATAATCACTTTCTCTTTCTCACACACACTCACCAGTCTCTCACTCCCATGCTTGTTCTCTCCACATGCACAGGCTTCTCATTCCCATAATCACTTTCTCTTTCTCACACACATACCCAGAGTTCTCACTTCCATGCTTTTTCTCTCTTTCACACACACACACACACACACATCAGTCACATCCCTGACTGTCTCACACTCTCACACATCAGTCATCTCTCTATGAGCAGTCACTTTCATTGTCTCTCACATATACACATACATCAGCTCTCTGACCAGTTTCTCTCAATCACACACACATGCTCTCGATCAAATACATTCTCTCACTTACACACAGGTTCTCAATCACACATAGGCTAGCTGGCTGCTTCTCTCTCTTTCTCTCACTCACTTCCCCCCCCCCCCCCCCCCCCCCCGAGAACAAATGGTAGCTGCCGCAGCCTCCTCCAGCCCCCACAGGCCAAGAAGGAAGAATCCCATCGGCCTCAGGAGGCTCGTGCTGCTGACTCCTTTCCCGATTACCAGCTGCTTCAATTGCTCAGGTGCCGATGCTGCTGTCGCTGCTATTTTTTTCATGCGGCACGGCTCTTTCTCCTTCCCACCAGTGGCATAGCCAGAATTGATTTTTTGGGTGGGCACAAGGTTAACATGGGTGGGCTGTAGGCATGCAGGTCTACTAGTTGTTTTTTTACTGATAAATAATGCCAAATTATGCAGCATAGCATTCACATCTACGCCTAAGTATGAGGTTTACTTAATGATACAAACATAATTCACGGTGATTTGTGGTACTTTAGCCTTCTTATTATTACGATTTTATACACGGCTCCTACCTGTCCATAAATTTTGAGAGAGCGGTTGTGTTGCTTATATTTAAATTGCTAACATCTCAAAATACAGATATATATTTTTACCTTTGTTGTCTGATCTTTGTATTTTTCTAATCAGTTGGTCCTGGTCTCTTTTTCCCATTTTTTCCCTTATAGCTCATTTCCTAATTCCTTTTCAGTGTCTTTCTTCTATTACTGTCTTCTTCCCTTCCACACACACACACACACACACACACATACACGCTTTCTCTCACAGACTCCCTCTCACACACTCAAGCTCTCACTCTCATATGCTCTCCCCCCCCCCCCCCCAAGCTCACATTCAAGTTCTCACTTTCTCACCCCTCCCCAGGCTTATATTCTTATGCACACACAGATGCACATCCAGGCACCCATTCTCACCCACACACATAAACCCAGACTCCCATTCTCACCCACAAACCCATGCTCCCAGTCTCACCCACACATATTCAAGCTCCCATTCTCATCCATACATATTCACATTTAAGGTACTATTCTCACCCACACATACACACATTCAAGCACCCATTCTTATCCACATATTCAAGCTTCCATTCTCACCCACCCACACAAACCCAGGCTCTCATTCTCACCCATATATACACACATTCAAGCTCCCATTCTCACCCACCCACAAACCCAGGCTCCCATTCTCAACCACACATACACACATTCGAGCTCCCATTCACCCACATATTCAAGCTTCCATTCTCACCCACATACACACCCAGGCTCCAGTTTTCACCCACACACACTCCCATTCTCATCCACACATACACATTCAAGCACATGCACAGCTTCCGCATTCTCCCCCAGAGCAGGAAGATCAGCTGCCTCTCCTGCTGCCACCGGACTCCTGCTATCTTCGGGCGTCCAAACTTCCTGTCGGGGGGGGGGAGAGCGGAAGCGCCGCGCACAACGTCCGCTTCCTCCCTCCCCCCCCCCCCAAGCAGGAAGATCGGCGGGCAGTACGGCCCGACGCCCGAAGATAGCAGGAGGCCGGTGGCAGCAGGAGAGGCAGCTGATCTTCCTGCTTTGGGGGAGAAAGCGGAAGCTGTGTGCGGCGCTTCCGCTCCCCCAAACAGGAAATTCGGCGGGCCGTTTGGTCCGAAGATAGCAGGAGAACGGGTGGCAGCAGGAGAGGCAGCTGATCTTCCTGCATTGGGGGGAGGAAGCGGAAGCTGCGCGCGGCGCTTCCGCTCCCCCCCGAACAGGAAGACCGGTTGGCCATACGGCCGCAGCAGCGCTTCCCCATGTGTGCCGTGATGGCGCGCGAGGCGTGGGTTCTCTTGTTCGCTGTCGCGGGGATGGGATCCCGCGACAGCCTTGCAGTTCCGGTGCCAGTTGGGTGGGCCTGGGTCTAAGTTGGGTGGGTACCTGCCCACCCAGGCCCACCCGTGGCTATGCCACTGCTTCCCGCGCATCACTTCCTGTTCCGGGTCAGGGGAGGGGGGGCGGGAAGAAGAAAAGGGCAGCCGCGGATGCAACAGCTTTTTTTTTTTTTTTTGCACCGCGGGGCAGGGGCGGGCTGCCGGCAGCGGCTCTTTTATTTTTATCGGGTGGGCGGCGGCTTAATGCAGCAGGCTACGGCTCTCTTAATTTTACCGGGGCAGTGCCGCCCCCGGGAAGCTGGCGCCCTAGGCGACCGCCTAGTTCGCCTAGTGCTTCCGCCGGCCCTGACGGCCATACGGCCGGCGCCATTTTGAAATACGGCCCGAGTGCAGGGAGGTCGCTCCCGGACCCCGCTGGACTTTTGGCAAGTCTTGTGGGGGTCAGAAGGACCCCCCAAGCTGGCCAAAAGTCCCTGGGGTCCAGCAGGGGTCTGGGAGCGATCTCCTGCGCTCGTGACGTCGGGGGACGGGAACCAAAATGGCGCCGGCGCTACCTTTGCCCTGTCATATGACAGGGCAAAGGTAGCGCCGGCGCCATTTCTATTAACGCAGCCGTGGCCCGAGAGTGGAAGATCACACCGGGACCCCCCCACTGGACCCCAGGTAATTTAAAACATTTTGGGGGGGTTCGGGAGGGTGGGGGATTTATTTTAATGGGTCGGGGTGGGTTTTAGGGTTGTTTTAGTGTGCCGGTTTTCCCGCCCTCTCCCTTCCCCTCCCCCCTCCCCCGATTTACGATTTTTGACGATAAATCGGGGGAATTCCTATTGTATCGTGCCTCTAACGATTTTTCACGATTTAAAATATATCGGACGATATTTTAAATCGTCAAAAAACGATTCACATCCCTAATAGATAACTAGATTTCATGCATACCATTACATGCACTGGGATTAGTCCTTTCGGAGGGTGGAATTAGGGTCAGGATACAACTTGCTCGCATCCTTCTGAATTTTCAAAAGTATTTGTGTAAATTACCATGCACAAGTTATGCCCTGCTTGAAGCAGGTATAATAACTTTCTGCATGGACAATTTCACACATACCCAGCCAATTAGGGAAGGATTTTCAAAGTGAACTTGTTGCACATAAATTCACTTTGAAAATCTTCTGTTAAGTCCATGTGTACATTGTATGCACAGACTTTACCACTACGAGGGGAGTTATAAAATTACCCTTCCTATGGGGTAATTTTATAACTTTTATATAATTTTATAACTTTTATATAATTGCACATCTGGCCCTATGTAACACCTTTCCTATTAGAAGCTGAGGACAAATTCACCAGGATGCATGTCCTTCATAGGATTACTATGTCCTCAATATGGGGAAAGTGAAGGCAACAATTTTTCCAGGATATAATTGATTTTCATGAGAGAAATTTAAGCCCACAAATAATATGTATTCAATTTGGCAAGGATACTGTAATCTTGCACCCAATACACCACATTTTGTTAAAAGTGCTTTGGAAGCTTTGCCTACATGCTAAATGGAATATTACTGTCATCCTAAAGACAGATACCTTCTTTCCTGAGAGCAACAAATTAAGATATTTTAGGCTCTTTCAAGACCAAGTTGGAGCAACAGTGCAATTAAAAGTTGTTGCATTTTTTCCTTAAATGCAGTTTAGTCAGAGGGAAATGAAAATGACAGGTTAACAAAGAAATTAACTTCTCCACCTGGTAAAGATACTTTCTTTGTATTTGCAGTGGGGCAATAATAAATTAAATAACATTTCTATTTGGAATATATTATTTAAAAAAATAGCTTCCCTTCATCTATTCCTCCATATGCTTCAGTTTTGTCTGTCTGTCTCTCCCTGTAGCCTATCCTGTGAAAAATGTTTTTAAAATGTATTTTAAACATAGTTTATTGAGCTGAAATAAAATCTACCTAAGAATATTATTCAGAATCTCATCAATCATTCCATGCTAGGAGTTAGAGCTTTCAGATATATATTTAGAACCTGAAGAATGCAGAAAGTTGAAAGCAATAATTTTAACATTTAACAGTGCAGCCTGCTACATATGTAAGGTAGCTGTGAAAGCAATAACTATGATAAAGGATTTAATATGCTGCACATCAAATCAGAAGGTTTATAGAAACTCAAACGTTTGATTCACTTGCATTCTTTCTTGGTCTCTGGAGAATAAATACTGAAAAAACTTGAAAAGCACCTGAAGTAATAGCTGATGTGCAGAACGAAAAATTGTCAATAAGAAAATATTCATCACTACCCCCCAAAAAAACCTAATCATAACACACAGGAAAAGATACCATCACAGGCATTTCATTAGCACCCAACACTTTGACCATAAGCATGTCTATAAACGCCCGTTCACTCAAACGCATGCACACCTTTAATATTTATTTTGCAGCCGTAAGACACTAACCCATTTACTCCTGTTGGAACAGTGCAGCAGCAACACAGCTCCCATAAATTCATAAGGGAGTGATTTTGGCATATTTTTAAAAATGCATATTTTGAAAAAAGAAGGAAATCTAGCAAGAATGAACCATCTTTTATTCTATCACATAACTCCATCATTTTTAGCAATAGTAGCTTGTTACTAAAAGCTTAAGTTTTGCTTGTGAAAGTAATTTACAAAGAGCCAGTCAGTACTGCCTTTTCCAACGGATCACAGCATTCACAATTTACCTGTCTAGATAACTAGCACCCCAGTCTCTTATCCTAACCTAAGCTTCATTCTACTTTCTAGCACTTTACACTGTCTCTCTCTCACTCTCTCTCTCACACACACACACACACACACACACACATTCATTCTATTTCACATCACATTTGTATTCCACATACTTATTACATGCATGCAAATCCTTTATTTACCTCTCATTTTCTCAAGCACACTGCACACATCCATAACACTTTGAGTCTCCGGGACAGTAGAAAGGTCACAATGTCAGAGAGTGGACTAAAAATAAGTGGTATGGCAGGGAGGTCTTACTCCTTCTACCACCTCCCTCTTTTTCTCTCTTCTTCTGTTCCTCCTCATTTTCCCATGCAGCCTACCCCCATGTGTCCTGTTGAGGTTAGTAACTGCCGCTCCATGCAGGTTACCTGCACCATCCCTTTCTTTATGCCTTTAGGGATCCGCAGTGTTTGTCCCATGCCCTTTTGACTTCTTTGACTGTGCTCGTCTTTACCATCAATTCTGGGAGAGCATTTTAGGCATTCACCACCCTCTCCTTGAAGAAATATTCCTAATATTGGCTCTCAGTTTTCTCCCCTGAAATTTCATATCATGACCCCTAGCTCTACTATTTCCTTTCCAGTGGAAAAGGTGTGAAGTTTGTGCATAGCTAATACCTATGAAGTATCTGAAGGTTTGTATCATTTCTCCTGGGCACCTCCTCTCCTTCAGCCTCTCCTCGTAGGTCTTCTGAAACAGACCCCCTCACCATTTTGGTTGCCTTCCTCTGCATTGTTTCCATCCTATCTTGCTGCTACTTAGCCTGATAAGCTTGAACTTGTCTGTCTAAGTAGTAGCAAAGGCACCACTTAGCCAGATGTCAAATTTAGTTGAATAAGTGAGCAAAAATTATATACATGCGAATCTTTACTTCTAATTTTAATGAAATATGTGAGTAGATTTTACACGTGTAATTTGGCTGCATTTATCCCCCATAAATGTGTAGGTTGTAGGGATGTGAATCGTGTGCCCTATCGTCTTAACGATTGAAATCGTCTGGCAGGAGAAGAAAATCGTGTTTGGCACGATTTTTTAGTTAAAAAATCGTTAAAAATCGTTTTTTCCGATTAGTGCGCACTAACTCCCAGTTAGTGCGCACCAACTGAAAATGATACAATTTGACACTTTTCAGGTCAGTTAAGGTCAGTTTAGGAATGAATATGTATTCCTATTGGCTGCCCTCTTATTTATTCATGTTACCAAGGTTCCCACTGACAGTATATGGGGGATGGGAAATGGAAACAGTTGGTAGCTTGACAAAACAAGTAATGTGATCAGTCAATGTGACTAGAACTTGTGCCCTAACCCTGATACCAGGAATGTTGTGATCTTATTTTATTTTATTTTTTATTTTTATTTAAAAGTTTTTTATATACAGCACATGGGGTCACTTATGTGTCCGTCTAGGCGGTTTACAATTTACATACACAATAAAAACAATTTATTGATGTTCCTGCACACAGTGCCCTAACCCTGGCACCAGGGGTGTTGTGATCTTCATGTACACAGTGCCCTATCCCTATTAATACCAGGAGTGTTGTGATCTTCCTGCACACAGTGCCCTAACCCTGATACCAGGGGTGCTGTGATCTTCCTGCACACAGTGCCCTATCCCTATTAATACCAGGAGTGTTGTGATCTTCCTGCACACAGTGCCCTAACCCTGATACCAGGGGTGTTGTGATCTTCCTGCACACAGTGCCCTATCCCTATTAATACCAGGAGTGTTGTGATCTTCCTGCACACAGTGCCCTAACCCTGATACCAGGGGTGTTGTGATCTTCTTGCACACAGTGCCCTATCCCTATTAATACCAGGAGTGTTGTGATCTTCCTGCACACAGTGCCCTATCCCTATTAATACCAGGAGTGTTGTGATCTTCCTGCACACAGTGCCTTATCCCTATTACAACCAGGAGTGTTGTGATCTTCCTGCACACAGTGCCCTATCCCTATTAATACCAGGAGTGTTGTGATCTTCCTGCACACAGTGCCCTAACCCTGATACCAGGGGTGTTGTGATCTTCTTGCACACAGTGCCCTATCCCTATTAATACCAGGAGTGTTGTGATCTTCCTGCACATAGTGCCCTATCCCTATTAATACCAGGAGTGTTGTGATCTTCCTGCACACAGTGCCCTATCCCTATTAATACCAGGAGTGTTGTGATCTTCCTGCACACAGTGCCCTAACCCTGATACCAGGGGTGTTGTGATCTTCTTGCACACAGTGCCCTATCCCTATTAATACCAGGAGTGTTGTGATCTTCCTGCACACAGTGCCCTATCCTTATTACAACCAGGAGTGTTGTGATCTTCCTGCACACAGTGCCCTATCCCTATTAATACCAGGAGTGTTGTGATCTTCCTGCACACACTGCCCTATCCCTATTAATACCAGGAGTGTTGTGATCTTCCTGATCACAGTGCCCTAACCCTGATACCAGGGGTGTTGTGATCTTCTTGCACACAGTGCCCTATCCCTATTAATACCAGGAGTGTTGTGATCTTCCTGATCACAGTGCCCTAACCCTGATACCAGGGGTGTTGTGATCTTCCTGCACACAGTGCCCTATCCCTATTAATACCAGGTGTGTTGTGATCTTCCTGCACACAGTGCCCTAACCCTGACACCAGGGGTGTTGTGATCTTCCTGCACACAGTGCCCTATCCCTATTAATACCAGGAGTGTTGTGATCTTCCTGCACACAGTGCCCTAACCCTGACACCAGGGGTGTTGTGATCTTCCTGCACACAGTGCCCTATCCCTATTAATACCAGGAGTGTTGTGATCTTCCTGCCACAAGCCTCACCAGTTACACTAGGCTAGTAGCCTAGTCAGACATTCACCACCACCTAATAATAATTAATTATTAATTCAGTGATATAATAAATCATTTAAAAAAAATTGAGTAGGTTAATATAATAGATGACTGTAGTAGATTGAATAAAGATCTGATGTTTCTGCTTTCCTCACACCAAACAAAAGCAACACACAAGCAGAGAAGCCCTTCTTATAAAGCTGAGCTAGTGAGTTAAGTAGGAGGAAAAGTAAACATACTGGTGGCCAGTGTGGCTACTTAAAAAATACACTTACCAACAATCAATTACCACATATATTTGAACTGTGTAGTTCCAGCCAGGACCACCTTTCTAAAATGCACAGTGATTGGCAAATTCAACATGCACTAGCATTTCACGTGCCTGCTATCAAAAATAATAAACAAACAAGTTCTAGACACATGAGTGATGATCATCACATTACTTTTTTTGTCAAGCTTCCAACTGTTTCCATTTCACATCCCCCCAACCATTACCTCAGTGGGAACCTTGGTAACATCAATATATAAGAGCACAGCCAGCCAATAGGAATACATATTCATTCCTAAGTGACCTTTACTGACCTGGGAAGTGTCAACACTTTGTTTCATTTTCTGTTGGTGTTCGTGAGTTTCCAGTTCCATTTCCCATCCCCCCAACCATCACCTCAGTGGGAACCTGGTAACATCAATAGATAAGAGGGCAGCCAGCCAATAGGAATACATATTCATTCCTAACTGACCTTCACTGACCTGGAAAGTGTCAATTTGTATCATTTTCTGTTAGTGCGCACTAACGGGAGTTAGTGCGCACTAACTGGGAGTTAGTGCGCACTAACACGATTTAACGATTTTTAACGATAAATCGTTAGAATTTCTATTGTATTGTGTTCTATAACGATTTAAGACGATATTAACATTATCGGACGATAATTTTAATCGTTGAAAAACGATTCACATCCCTAGTAGGTTGGGGGATTTTCTAACATTGGATCACAGCAATGAAATAAATAAAATAATTAGTAAAACTGGTTATTTATTTTTAAACCATTTATAGCATGTGTCCTCCAATGTTCGGGGTCAGTTACAAAAAACATACATATTAAAATAGTGACTAATAAAAACAAACAAAACAAAAATTCAATTATTAATGGATAGCATGCCTGACTACTGCATTATAGGGGAGACCTGGTACAAGAGGAACATAACTTTTCTATAATATCTTTGAAGGCAATCCTTACAAATGAGTTTTAAGGATCTTTTAAATGTCTTTGAGTTGGAGATGATGTGTAGTTGCAATGGTAATGTTGCGATCCCGGGTCGGCCCCGGGACCGCCACTTACCCTCGAGTCGGGCCCGATCCGCCTCCAGCGCTGTTGGACCTGCACAGGCCTCTGACACCGCGCTCCTGCTCCGGAGGAGCAGTCGGCGTCCTCCCGCGGCTGGCCCCGCCCCCTAGGCGCGCGTGCACGCTAGGGCTCCAGATTTAAAGGGGCCAGCGCGGGAGAACACCCATTCACCGGCTGATGATGTCAGACGCTGCTGGGCTATTTAAGCCCTGCAGCTGAAGCCTTCCTTGCCTTGCAACAAGGTTCCTCAGGGCTTCCTGACGTCTAGTTGCTGCGTTCCTGTCTTGATCCACTTCTTCGACCCGGCTTGTTACCTGACTCACTCTTCGTCTTCTCCTTTGGCTCTGGCATCGTCATCTGATCACTGGCTTTGACCTGGTTCTGTCCTCGACTCCGCTCTTCGCCTCTCCCCTTGGTTCTGGCTACTCCTTTGACTTCTGGCACCGACCTGGCTCCGTCCACGACTCCGCCTCTTGTCTCTCTCTCCTGGCTTTACGACTCGGCTTGGCTCCTGGACCCTGTCTCGGACCTTCGTGGTTCCTTGGTTCCTCTGTCCACTGGCCCCGAAGATTCTCCTAAGTCCCAGCGGCCAGGCCTCTACAGGCTCCTCCTGGGGGGGCTCCGGCTTCCAGGATGAATCTCCAAAAGTCCCAGCAGCCGGACTCCTACGAGCTCCTCTCAGGGGAGTACCGGTCTCCAGAGTGAAGGTCTCCAAGTCTACAGGGCCCAACTTCATCCACTCCTCATCTCGCTGCTGAGCCCTTGGTCGCATAGGGCTTCACCTTGGTCCACGATCCAAGCCTTCCCCAAGTTCGTCAAGCCGCCTCCTGGTCGGGACGCTTGCTGTGACCCTCCACAGCGCATCATCTCCTGTCCTGACCAGCCCAAGGGTTCACGAAGCTAACAGATTGCAAGGCCATGGACCCGGCGGACCTCGCAGGTCTGAAAGCTATCCCGGGCATTGCCCAGAAGCTGCAGCAGCAACAGAGTTGCCTCGACACTCTGATGTCGACAGTACAACGGTTAGCGGACCGTGTCGAGGTGGCATCCGCTGCCAGTCTTGCGGCGTCAACATCCCGGACCAGTCCCGGACCCGCCGTTCCAGTACAGATGCCTGCTTGGTCCCGGTATTCTGGGGACGCAAAGTCATGTCGGGGTTTCCTCAACCAGTGCTATATCCGGTTCAACCTGCTGCCTGCACAGTTTGCTACCGACCACATGAAGACAAGCTACATCATTTCCCTCTTGGATGGGAGGCCCTTGGCTTGGGCTTCGTCTCTCTGGGAACGTCAGGATCCCCGTTTAGCCAACCTAGTCCAGTTTGTCAAGTCCTTCCGAAGAGTCTTCGACGAGCCGTCTCGTGCTTCCATGGCCGCCTCGGAAGTACTCCAGTTACGGCAGGGGAACCGCCCCCTGGAGGAGTATGCCATGGAGTTTCAGACCCTTGCCACTGAATTGGGTTGGGGAGCTGACAGTCTGCATGGTATATTCTTGGAAGGGCTCTCTCCACGACTCCAGGACGAATTGGCAGCCCGAGACCTTCCGGATGACCTCCATGAGCTCATTGAGCTGGCAGGTCGGGTGGACCGACGTATTCAGCATCGTTTTCGGGAATGAAGATCCACCCAGGGACAGACCGCCCGTAGGACCACACCTCCTCGCGTCCGGCCATCTCCTCCCGCTGCAACTACCACTCAGGGTGAAGAACCCATGCAGTTGGGCCGGGGTCCCCTTTCCCCAGAGGAGTGGAAGCGGCATCGCTCCCAGGGCTTGTGTCTCTACTGTGGTGGCAAGGGGCACTTCCTGGCCTGCTGTACCAAACGCCCGGGAAACGCCCGAACCTAGAGTCTAGCGGGGAGTTGATTCTAGGCAATACCTCTTCTAACTCCTCATGTACCGTCCCGGTAAAACTGTGCCTCCCGGGAGGGGGTTTCGACACTTTAGCCCTGCTCGACTCTGGGGCCGGGGGGAATTTTATCCTCCGAGATCTAGTACAGCAGCTTCAGCTGGAGACCCAGCCCCAGGAGCCACCCGTACGAGTATCTTCCATTCAGGGGACCCCCCTTCCTGGGACTATCTCCACTCAGACTCGCCCTCTCAAGCTCCAGGTCGGGGTCCTTCCTACTGAAGAGATCTCATTCCTCATCCTAGAGAAGTCCATCCACCCTGTCATCTTAGGATTACTGTGGCTGAGAAGACACTCGCCGGAGATAAACTGGAACTCTCTCCAGATCACGTCCTGGAGTCCTACATGCTTCCGTCAGTGTCTCCCTGCTCGTTTTCCACCAATGCTTCCACTTCTAGCAGCTCCTCTAGCCATACCTTTGCAGTACCACGCCTTCCGGGACGTCTTCTCCAAGGAGAAGGCCGAGTTACTCCCTGAACATCGGCCCTTTGACTGCGCTATCAACCTGTTGCCGGGTACCACACCACCCCGCGGACGAGTATACCCGTTATCCCTTCCTGAGACCCAGGCCATGTCCGCATATATCAAGGAAAACCTGGAGCGGGGGTTCATCAGGCCCTCAAATTCCCCGGCTGGGGCCGGGTTCTTCTTCGTGAGAAAAAAGGATGGGTCTCTTCGACCCTGTATCGATTACCGTGGCCTGAACCGCATTACCCGACGTGATCACTACCCATTGCCCTTGATTCCCGAACTCCTGGACCATCTTCAAGGGGCCAGAATATTTACTAAGCTGAACCTCAGGGGTGCCTACAATCTAGTAAGAATCCGTCCGGGGGACGAGTGGAAGACCGCCTTCAATACTAGAGACGGTCATTATGAGTATCTCGTCTTGCCCTTCGGACTCTGTAATGCCCCAGCGGTGTTCCAGAATCTCATGAATGAGGTACTCCACGACATGCTGCATACCTCTGTCATTGTTTACCTTGACGATGTGCTAATATACTCCCGGGACCTTGAGTCACATCGTCAACACGTCCGCCAAGTACTCCAGAAACTGAGGGAGAATCGGCTTTATGCCAAATTGGAGAAATGCCAATTCGAACAAGAATCACTACCCTTTCTGGGGTACATCGTCTCTTCCACAGGCTTCCATATGGACCCCGACAAGGTCGCCGCCATCAAGAACTGGCCGCAACCCTTGGGAGTTAAAGCGCTTCAACGCTTCTTGGGCTTCGCCAATTTCTACCGCCAGTTTATCCCGCACTACTCCAGTCTGGTAGCTCCGTTGACGGCCCTTACCCGGAAAGGCGCCGATGGCAGGAAATGGTCACCCACCACCGTACAGGCCTTCCAGGCTCTCAAGAAGGCCTTTCTACATGATACCTGCCTCCGCCATCCTGATCCCCAGGGTCAATTCATTGTAGAGGTCGACGCCTCCGATGTGGCAGTGGGGGCTGTGCTTGCCCAACTTTCCAAGAATGGTAAATCCCGGCCCTGCTCGTACTTCTCACGAACGTTTTCCCCCGCCGAAAGAAATTACAGTATCAGGGACAAGGAATTACTCGCCATCAAATTGGCCTTTGAGGAGTGGCGTCAATGGCTGGAGGGAGCTCAGCATCCTATAATTGTCTACACAGATCACAAAAATCTGGAATATTTATGTCGCGCTCAGCGGCTCAATCCCCGGCAGGCACGCTGGTCCCTCTTCTTCAGCCGGTTTAATTTCTCCCTCCACTACAGACCGGCAGCTAAGAATATTAGGGC
Source organism: Rhinatrema bivittatum (assembly GCF_901001135.1). NCBI lineage: Eukaryota > Metazoa > Chordata > Amphibia > Gymnophiona > Rhinatrematidae > Rhinatrema > Rhinatrema bivittatum. The sequence goes on along the minus strand of NC_042624.1, from coordinate 34,050,577 downwards.
GGATGCCCTCTCTCGCGCTACAGAGACTGACAATACCATCGAACCTCCCCGATACATCCTGGATCCAGCTAAGGTTCTGGTAGCCGCCTCTGAAGTGGCACCCGCGGGTAAGACGGTGGTCCCTGCTCACTCAAGGAGGAAGGTATTAGCATGGGCCCACGATTCGCTGACTGCCGGGCATCCAGGGATGGCCTGGACACTAGAGCTCTTGACGGAGTTCTATTGGTGGCCACGGGTCAAGGAGGATGTCCGTCTCTATGTTCAGTCATGCCCTACGTGCGCCCGACAGAAACCCCTGCCAGGCCGCCCCTGGGGGCTCCTCCAACCACTTCCCATCCCTACGGAGCCATGGACCCACGTATCCACGGATTTTATTGTAGAGTTACCCCCCTCGGAGGGAAAAACCGTGATCTGGGTCACGGTTAACCGGTTCTCGAAAATGGCACACTTCGTGCCTCTCGCGAAACTACCCACGGCCCCTGAACTGGCCGAGCTATTTACCCGGCATATCTTTCGGCTACATGGGTTACCCTTGCACATTACATCTGACCGGGGTCCCCAATTCACGGCGAAGTACTGGAGGGCCCTCTGTAAAAAATTTGGGGTGCAGCTGGATCTGACCACGGCTTTCCACCCCCAGAGCAATGGCCAAGTTGAACGTACCAACCGTACTCTGAAGGCCTTTCTCCGAGCCTTCATTGGAGACCTGCAAGATAACTGGGTCGCTTTCTTACCCTGGGCAGAGTTCTCTTACAACCGCCACAAACACTCAGCCACCTTACAGTCCCCGTTCCAAATGGTCTATGGGAAGATTCCCAAGCCTCCCTTGCCTTTGCCATTGATGGTCTCATCTCCGGCAGCGCAGCTAACGGCTAGACAGCTTCACCACCTCTGGCGCTCCACTCAGGAGAAACTTCGTCGGACGTCTGCCCGGTTTAAAGAATATGCAGATAGAACCCGGCGACCCGCTCCAGTTTTCTTACCCGGGACTAAGGTATGGTTGAGTACCAAGAATATTCAGCTGCGCACTCCTTCCATGAGACTAGCACCCCGGTATATTGGCCCCTTCATCGTGGCCGAACGTATTGGGGTGGTGTCCTACAGATTACGCTTACCCTCCACTCTCAAGATACACGATGTCTTCCATGTCTCCCTGCTCAAGCCAGTGGTTCTTTCCCGATTCCAGACCCTGCCTCCGGAGCCCACCGTCGCCTCCACTGACCAGGGAGACACATACACGATGAATGAGGTGTTGGACGTTCGGTTTCGCCGTCATCATTGGGAATACCTACTCTCCTGGGAGGGTTACGGCCCCGAAGAAAACTCTTGGGAACCCTCCTTGCATATCCTGGATAAAGATATCCTCCGCCAGTTCCATGTGGCTCACCCGGACAAGCCGAAACCTCCAGGGAGGGGGCGTAGGGGGAGGGGTGCTGTTGCGATCCCGGGTCGGCCCCGGGACCGCCACTTACCCTCGAGTCGGGCCCGATCCGCCTCCAGCGCTGTTGGGCCTGCACAGGCCTCTGACGCCGCGCTCCTGCTCCGGAGGAGCAGTCGGTGTCCTCCCGCGGCTGGCCCCGCCCCCTAGGCGCGCTCTAGGGCTCCAGATTTAAAGGGGCCAGCACGGGAGAACACCCATTCACGGCTGATGATGTCAGACGCTGCTGGGCTATTTAAGCCCTGCAGCTGAAGCCTTCCTTGCCTTGCAACAAGGTTCCTCAGGGCTCCCTGACGTCTAGTTGCTGCGTTCCTGTCTTGATCCACTTCTTCGACCCGGCTTGTTACCTGACTCACTCTTCGTCTTCTCCTTTGGCTCTGGCATCATCATCTGATCACTGGCTTTGACCTGGTTCTGTCCTCGACACCCGCTCTTCGCCTCTCCCCTTGGTTCTGGCTACTCCTCTGACTTCTGGCACCGACCCGGCTCCGTCCACGACTCCGCCTCTTGTCTCTCTCTCCTGGCTTTACGACTCGGCTTGGCTCCTGGACCCTGTCTCGGACCTTCGTGGTTCCTTGGTTCCTCTGTCCACTGGCCCCGAAGATTCTCCTAAGTCCCAGTGGCCGGGCCTCTACGGGCTCCTCCTGGGGGGGCTCTGGCTTCCAGGGCGAATCTCCAAAAGTCCCAGCAGCCGGACTCCTACGAGCTCCTCTCGGGGGAGTACCGGTCTCCAGGGTGAAGGTCTCCAAGTCTACAGGGCCCAACGTCATCCACTCCTCGTCTCGCTGCTGAGCCCTTGGTCGCATAGGGCTTCACCTTGGTCCACGATCCAAGCCTTCCCCAAGTTCGTCAAGCCGCCTCCCAGTTGGGACGCTTGCTGTGACCCTCCACAGCGCATCATCTCCTGTCCTGACCGGCCCAAGGGTTCACGGAGCTAACAGGTAAAGTATTCCAAAGGGTGGGGCCAGCTACGGAAAAGGCCCTCTCATGTGGAATCCAGGTGAGCTTAGTGTGATGTTGGAATATCAATGAGTTGTTGTCCAGAGAACCTGAGACTGCATGTGGGCGAGTAGATCCTTAAGGTACTACTAACCCAGGGAGTGTTCAGACTGTGCAATAGGATGTGTATCATGGTAACAATCGTGTACCGAATGCACCACTGTACAGACAGCCAATGTAGAGTAAATAAAACCAGTCTTATATGATATCTAATACCTGTTCCAGTGAGCATTATAGCTGCTGAATTTTTAATAATTTGTAACGATCGTAGAGTTGTTTAGTAAACCAATGAATAATGAATTACATTAATTGACTGATGGAAAAATGAGTGCTTGCAATATGTTTCTAAAGTCTGATGGGTTGAGTAATGATTTAATATGTCTTAGGATTTTTAGCTCCCCATTCACTTTTATTAGGGGGAGAAGCATTGATGGGGTCTGGGGAGGGGCCAGGGGCGGGGAATTGGACAGAAGGGGTGTGGCCTGGGGGCAAGGTCGAGGGCATGACGAGGCAGGAGGGGGTGTGGCTACACCCCCATTCACTGCTATGGGGAGTGGGTGGGGTGTGGGCATGGCTTAGATCGGAAGTGAATGCTGATTGGCTGCTGTCATCCTTATCTCACATGTCAATCAGTTTGATTGATCATGTACCCATTATGTTCAAAACAATATCGAAGAAACTGAATTGCAAGGGACATGGGGTCGAGAAGAAGCATTATGGATCATCCTAAAAAAAAAAATATGGTGTTTCCATTTTTATTGGTGTTATCTCCAGGCCACTGACAAAGAGAAGAACTGAACAGAGAACGCATTGAAGACATACAAATGGTGGGAAAGAAGACAGAATTGTTGCTCTTGGAGATTTTAATCTGTTAGATGTGGATTGGAGAATCCCTTCTGCAGAATCTGCAAGAAGTAGAGAGATAGTGGATGTTCTTCAAGGGGCTCTGCTCAAACAAATGGTAACAGAACCCACGAAGGAGGGTGTGATACTTTATCTAGTGCTCATTAATGGTAATAATGTCTCTAATGTTCAGTTAGAAGCTCATCTGAGCACCAGTAATCATTAGATGGCATAGCTTGATATCAAAAATAAGATACAAAGAAGTCACACAAATACCCAAATTTTGAATTTCACAAATACGGACTTTGTATTCCTGAAGGAATACTGTGTACAATTCTGGTCGCCGCATCTCAAAAAGATATAGTTGCAATGGAGAAGGTACAGAGAAGGGCAACCAAAATGATAAAGGGAATAGAACAGCTCTTCTATGAGGAAAGACTAAAGAGGTTAAGACTTTTCAGCTTGGAAAAGAGACGACTGAGGGGGATACGATAGAGGTTTTTAAAATCATGAGAGGTCTAAAATGGGTTAATGTGAATCAGTTATTTACTCTTTCGGATAATAGAAAGATTAGGGGGCACTCCATGAAGTTTCACTCAACGCACAATTAAACTCTGGAATTTGTTGCCAGAGGATGTGGTTAGTGCAGAACTGTACTTGTGTTTAAAAAAGGATTTGATAAGTTCTTGAAGGAGAAGTCCATTACCTGCTATTAATTAAGTTGACTTAGAAAATAGCCACTGCTATTACTAGCATGGAATAGACTTAGTTTTGGGGTACTTGCCAGGTTCTTATGGCCTGGATTGGCCACTGCTGGAAGGATGCTGGACTTGATACACCCTTGGTCTGACCTAGTATGGCATGTTCTTATGTTCTTATGTTTCCCAGGTAGAGTGTCCATCAAGCTAGGTGGAGAGAACATTGTCCAAATCTCATCTTGGAGTGAGTTTCCTCACTCCGAAGGCCTGCAAATCTTCACAAGAGACCACTGTTCTGTTTGTACGTCTCATGTTGAATGTGAAAGTGGCCCCCAACCCCCTACACTCATACCTAATCCCCACCTCGAGTTACTAGGTGGGCCTCCCATAGGGATACAAATACCTGTCTAGGGAAGAGGCACTATAGCAAGGTGCTCGCTCTCTCTCTCTCTCTCTCTCTCTCTCTCTCTCTCTCTCTCTCTCTCTCTCTCTCTCTCTCTCTCTCTCTCTCTCTCTCTCTCTCTCTCTCTCTCTCTCTCTCTCTCTCTCTCTCTCTCTGTCTGGAAACATCATGAACTGCAATATATACTGGCAATGTAGCCCAAATTGGGTTAATAGTGCAACTTGTGTTAAAAGCATGTTGCATAGCTGTTATCGCATTTTGTGATACACATGCTTATTAGCATAAGGTAACACCCCTTTTTGGTATCGCATGCGATACCGTGCGATATTGGAAAATGAGGCCCATAGTGAGGTATTGGAGGTTTAAAGGGCAAGGCGGGTGGGTCAGTAAAAGAATTTTAGGTGTAGGCTTGCTTGAATAGCCATGTCTTAAGATTTTGTTTACATTTTTTAGGGCAGAGTTCTTGTCACAGGTCAGTTGGCATGGTGTTCCAAAGTGCTAGCCCAGCAATAAATAATGCACATTCTTTCGTGGTGGTGAGATGTGTGAGTTTAGGTGACTGCGTGTGTAGTGATGCCAGGTATTGAGTTCTGGTGGGTCTTGTGAGGGTGCAAAATATTAAGGAATCATTGAACCATTGCATATTTTGATTATGTAGGGATTCTACTCTATCATTTAAGCCCCAGATAAGATCACTTATTAGATCAGGTTTCTTTAAACTTCTACTTCTGGTAGGTTTACGACATTTGTTTTATGATTCAGATTTCTTGATGGTTGTCTGGGCCATAATATTTCCACACATCGATTATTGTAATAGCCTATACATTGGCTTACCTATGATTGTAATTCACTCGATTCAACTTATCTTGAATTCAGCTGCTAGAGTTGTTTCCTTTTCTAAACGTTTTGCTAGGATTTCTCCTGTGTTATGAAGACTCAATTGGCTACCTGTTCATGAGCACATAATATTCAAGATAGGTATGATAGTGTTTAAACTGCGTGCCTCTGAGTCAACTGTCTGGTTTAATGCGCTTTTACAAATCTACAATACTGTTAGATCCCTAAGATCCTCACAATTGAACTTATTGGAGATCCCCTCAGTTCGTCAGGCATGTCTCTTTAATACTAGAGAAACTTCCTTTTCTTTAGTGGCTCCAGTCCAATGGAACCTCATCCCTTTTGAAATCCGTGTGTTGGAAGATGTTAAAAAATTTAAGATGGCATTTAAGAGTTATTTGCTTACTCGCACATTTAATATTGTATAACACAATGTGAATGTCTTTAACATGTTTAAGTGAACTCATGTTGTTTGTTGAATCTCCCTGTTAGATCTACCATAAGGAATGTTACTCAGTGAATTTTCTTGTAGGGATAAGTCTCTAATGTTAGATTTTTGATAATTTGATATGGTTTCTATGAAACCTTATGTTGCGATCCCGGGCCGTCCCCGGGACCGCCTCTCACCCTGTCACGGTGCCCCTCCGGTTCCGCCGCGTTTTCGGGCCGTGCAGGCCCCAAGAGCGGCGCTCCCACGCCGTGCTGGCTGCCGGCGTTCTCCGTGGCTAGGCCCCGCCCCCTAGCCGCGCGCGCGCGGCAGGCCCCAGGTTTTAAAGGGGCCAGCGCGGGAAACAACGGCACTGCCCTCCGGATGACGTCAGACGCTCAGGGTATTTAAACCCTGCACCGTGAGGCCTTCCTTGCCTTGCAACGAGGTTCCAGGTTTCCTGTCTTTAGTTGCTGCGTCCTGTGCTTCCTTGGTTTCCTGATTCCTGATCCCGGACTGGCTTACGACGACCCTCTGGCTCCTGATCCTGATCTGGCTTACAACGACTCCTCGGCTTCTGACTCTGAACTGGCTTACGACGATTCCCTGGCTCTCGACTCTGGACTGGCAAGCGGCGATTCCCTGGCACTCGACTCTGGACTGGCAAGCGGCGACTCTCTGGCACTTGACTCTGGACTGGTGAGCAACGACCCTCCGGCACTCGACCACGGATCCCCTCTGACTCTGCCCCCGCGGGCTCTCCTAAGTCCCAGCGGCCGGGTTCCTATGGGCTCCTCCTGGGGGGACTCTGGCTTCCAGGGTGAATCTCCTAAGTCCCAGTGGCCGAACTCCTACGAGCTCCTCTCGGGGGAGGCTCGGCTTCCAGGGTGAAGACTTCCTCACCACTGTGTCAGCTCCATCCGTCTTCCTCTCCCTTGCCTAGCCCTTGGTCGCAAAGGGCTTTCCAGGGCCTTCCTCGGGCCAGCCACTTCTCCGTCCTTGCCGCCTCCCAGTCGGGGCTACTGCTACTACCTCGCAGTACTCCATCTTCCGGTCCCGACCGGCCCAAGGGTCCACGAACCCAACAGATTGCAAGGCCATGGACCCGGTGGACCTGGCCGGCCTCAAAGCAATCCCGGGCATAGCCCAGAAACTACAACAACAACAGTCCTGCCTCGATACTCTGATGTCAGCAGTCCAGTGCCTGGCGGATCGCGTTGAGGGGACCTCTGCAACTCGCCCTGTAGCATCCGTGTCCCAGGCCATCGCCAGTTCGCCTGTCCCGGTACAGATGCCAGCACCGCCTAGATATTCCGGAGACCCGAAGGCGTGTCGGGGGTTTCTCAACCACTGCTATATCCGCTTTGACCTTCTGCCTGCTCAGTTCTCTACGGACCGGTCCAAAACGACCTATATCATTTCTCTCCTGGACGGGAAACCCTTGACCTGGGCTTCTTCCCTCTGGGAGCGCCAAGACTCCCGGTTGAATAACCTTGTACTCTTCGTCAAGGCCTTCCGGAGGATTTTTGATGAGCCATCCCGAGCCTCCACGGCCGCCTCAGAACTCCTCCAGTTGCGACAAGGTAATCGCCCCCTAGAGGAATATGCGATGGAGTTTCAGACCCTGGCCACTGAGCTGGCCTGGGGGGAGGACAGCCTACATGGGATATTCCTGGAGGGTCTTTCCCCTAGGCTCCAGGATGAACTCACGGCCCGGGAGCTCCCGGATGACCTCCAAGAGCTCATCGAATTGGCCGGACGAGTGGATCGACGCATTCAGCGCCGTTTCCGAGAGCGAAGGTCCGTGCAGGGACCGGTCGCCCGTCGTACCACGCCACCTCGGGCCCGACCTTCACCTTCTGTGACAGCTGCTGTCCCGCCGGAGGAACCCATGCAGTTGGGCCGAGGCCCTCTCTCGGCTGAAGAACGAAGGCGTCGACGCTCGCAGGGCCTATGCCTCTATTGTGGTGGTAAGGGGCATTTCCTGGCTCGCTGCACAGAGCGTTCGGGAAACGCCAGAACCTAGAGTCTAGCGGGGAGTTGACTCTAGGCAGTATCTCTCCGGACTCCCCATGCACTGTTCCTGCTAAACTCTGTCTTCCTGGAGAAGGGTTCGACACCCTGGCGCTGCTCGACTCTGGGTCCGGGGGGAATTTTATCCTCCGTGATCTGGCGCAACAACTGCAGCTTAAGATCCTGCCTCAAGAACCTCCTTTGCGGGTATCATCTATCCAAGGGGTTCCCCTTCCAGGGTCCATTACTACTCGTACGCGCCCTCTCCAGCTTCAGGTCGGGCTCCTTCATAAGGAGGAGATCTCTTTCCTCATCCTCGAGAGATCCATTCACCCGCTCATCCTCGGACTGCCCTGGCTAAGGAAACACTCGCCAGTAATCGACTGGCACTCGCTTCAGATCACGTCTTGGGGACCAGCCTGCTCCCACAGTTGTCTTCCGGCTCGTCCGCTTCAGACCCTTCCGCTTCTGCAGCCCCGCTGACAGTACCACCACAGTACCAGGCCTTCCGGGATGTCTTCTCTAAGGAGAAGGCTGAGTTACTTCCTGAGCATCGCCCCTTCGACTGTGCGATCGACTTACTGCCAAATACCACGCCTCCGCGTGGTAGAGTTTACCCTCTGTCCTTGCCTGAGACCAAGGCCATGTCTGCTTACATCAAGGAGAATCTAGACCCTCCAAATCCCCCGCAGGCGCCGGCTTCTTTTTCGTGGCCAAGAAGGATGGGTCCCTTCGGCCCTGTATCGACTACCGGGGCCTGAACCAGATCACCCGACGAGACCGCTATCCGTTGCCCCTGATTCCGGAACTCCTAGATCGCCTGCAGGGGGCCCGTATCTTCACCAAATTGGACCTTAGAGGGGCATACAACCTCGTACGAATACGACCGGGAGACGAGTGGAAGACCGCCTTTAACACCAGGGATGGTCATTATGAGTACCTCGTCATGCCGTTTGGTCTCTGCAACGCCCCAGCCGTGTTTCAAAATTTAATGAACGAGGTACTGCGCGACCTCTTGTACACCTCAGTCATAGTCTACCTGGACGACGTGTTGATTTTTTCCTGGGACCTTGAGGAACATCGCCAACACGTGCGCCAGGTTTTGCTAAAATTACGAGAAAACCGACTGTATGCCAAACTGGAGAAATGCCAGTTTGAAGAGGAATCCTTGCCCTTCCTGGGTACATCATCTCCTCGACTGGTTTCCGCATGGACCCCGATAAAGTTGCAGCTATCCGGAAATGGCCACAGCCTATGGGGGTAAAGGCGCTCCAGCGGTTCTTAGGCTTCGCCAACTTCTACCGCCACTTCATCCCGCAGTACTCCACCTTGGTGGCTCCTCTTACGGCTCTCACACGCAAGGGTGCCGATGCCCGGAATTGGACTCCAACCGCCGTACAGGCCTTCCAGACACTTAAGGAGGCTTTCCTTCAAGACACCTGTCTCCGGCACCCGGATCCGGTACGCCCGTTCATAGTGGAGGTGGATGCTTCCAGTGTGGCCTTAGGGGCTGTCCTGTCCCAGATTTCCAGAGACGGTAAAGCTCGACCATGTTCCTACTTCTCCCGGAAATTTTCGCCTGCCGAAAGGAACTATGGTATCGGGGACAAAGAACTACTGGCCATTAAATTGGCCTTTGAAGAATGGCGCCAGTGGTTGGAGGGGGCCCAACACCCAATCGTAGTGTATACGGACCACAAGAATTTGGCGTACCTATCCCAAGCACAAAGACTCAACCCCCGACAGGCACGCTGGTCACTCTTTTTTAGTCGGTTCAACTTTTCACTTCGGTACCGACCGGCGGGCAAGAATATTAGGGCGGACGCTCTCTCACGCACTACAGAAATGGAAGACACCTCTGAACCCCCTCAGTACATTCTGGATCCAGCGAAGGTCCAATTGTCTGCCACCGACTTAGCACCTGCCGGGAGGATGGTAGTCCCACTCCGCTCAAGAAAAAGGGTCCTAGCTTGGGCACACGACTCACTGACGGCGGGTCACCCCGGGATCTCCCGGACTCTGGAACTACTAACCGAGTTCTATTGGTGGCCACGGGTAAAGGAGGATGTCCGTCTTTATGTCCAGTCTTGTCCCACGTGTGCACAGCAGAAGTCCTTACCAGGCCGTCCCTGGGGTCTCCTCCAGCCACTCCCTGTACCCACGGAACCGTGGACGCACATCTCCACGGATTTTGTGGTAGAGCTGCCCCCGTCCCAGGGTAAAACGGTGGTGTGGGTCACCATTGACCGTTTCTCGAAAATGGCTCACTTTGTGCCTCTGGCCAAGTTACCCACGGCCCCGGAGTTAGCTGAACTGTTTATCCAGCACATCTTCCGTCTGCACGGCTTGCCGCAGCACATTGCCTCGGACCGAGGGCCCCAATTTACGGCGAAATACTGGCGGGCTACTGCTACTACCTCGCAGTACTCCACGAACCCAACACCTTACACATTTGATTGTGTTTATTTGTGTTTTTGTTTTTATTATTATATATGTTTATTATGTATATCGCCTAGGCCTTTTAGTGTTAGGCGATTAATAAATTTTATTAAATGAAAAAATGAAAAATGAAAAAAAAAAATGTGTGTATGATGGCGAGGGCCTTATATTGTATCCAGGATGATACTGGGAGCCAGTGTAGTTCCTTGAGAATTTGGGTAAGTGTTCACTTTTGCGGGTGCTGGTGAGAATCCGGGCAACAGCATTTTGTAGCATCTAGAGGGGGTAGGTCGTATTTTTGAGGAGGCCTAGGAGGATGGTGTTGCAGTAGTCTATTTTTGAAAAAATGGTAAACTGGAGTACTGTACGGAAGTCGTTGAGGTGTAGGAGGGGTTTTAGTTTTTTTTAGGGTGTGGAGTTTGAAGAAGCATTCTTTGAGTGTGGAGTTAATACATTTTTTTTAGGTTAATTTGGTTGTCAAGTGTAAGGCCTAAGTCTTAGTGGAGGGAGGCGTGTGGAGTGTAGGAAAGTTGTTAGTAATGTGTTGTGGTGATATTATCATGAGTTTGGTTTTGGATGCATTGAGAGCAAGGTTGAGGTTAGTGAGGAGGCTGTAGATTGCAGTAAGGGCCGTTTCCCATGTACTAATAAGTACAGTTCTGAGCAATGAGGTATACCCAGGGTGATACAACTGATGTGAAGATCCGGTAGTGGCCCGCAGAATGGGGTACGCAGAGGATGACTGTACTGAAGATGATGATGATGATGATGAAACAATCTGAGTTGTAGGAACCTGGAAGTGGATCTTGGAGCTGGTACAGCAATACCCAGCACCACAGGATATACTGGAACAACTTCTACTGAAGAGGAACGGTAGTTGCCCGAGGCACGGGGTACACCGCAGAGAAGCTTCAGTAAAGCTAGTATCGTAGAAGTCTGTAGTAAGGTATTCACAAGTGGTAGTTCCAAGAGAGTGACCCGAGAAGCAGGTCAGGAAGCAGTCCAAGGCAGGAAGGCCCTCCAAGGAGCGGATAGCCAGGAACGCGGAAGGGCCCCCAAGGAGCGGGTACCCAGAGTATCCAAACGCCAAGAGCGGAATCTGGAACTGGAAGTCCAACAATGGAGCGGATTCAGCAACGAGGGAACTCCTTGCTAACTCGTTGAAGCAAAGGGTCGGTCAGCTTAAGTACAGCAGCTAGTTGACGTCATCCGGAGGGGATGCCCCCGAGGTTCCCGCCATGACATGTACAAAGGAGGCCCTTGCGCGCGCGCCTTAGATGATTTTCAGAGACAAGATGGCGCTCGGCAGTGCCCATGCTGTCCCGGGGATGCCGGTGGTGGTTGGCGGAGGCCGCCATTCTTCCTAGGATTGATGGAGCAGGGAAAAAGGAGGTGAGCATGAGTGATCGCAGCCATCTGTGACCAACGGGCGTAACAAAAAGTTCCGCTTTCAACAGCTTTCTAAACTGCTTTAAATCATCAATCAAACACAGTTCTGACAGGGCATTCCACAACATGGAGCACGAGACAGGAAAAGATCTTTGGCGCATTAATTTAAATGTAACATCTTAATTGTTGGAATTGCTAACAGATTTTTTTTTTTTTTTTGTCAAAATCATTTTTTATTGGCGGTAACATGCAATGCTGATACAATAAATGCAGGGCAAATCAAACATTGTGAACATAGAACAACTGACCTATACCATAATAGGTAATGTCTATTGTATAACATCCAGATATCAATTGTCTCAACAAGCATGGTCCTGTTTTGCATTGTCCTAGACTGTAATGTCCCTTGTGTTGCGTCCGTCGGTCGCAGATGGCTGCGAACGCTCTGCCTTACCTCTTTTTCTCCCCTTTCTCTCTCTTCGGGCAACATGGCTGTCTCCAGTGCCGAGTGCCTTGGCGTTTCCAGACCAGCATGAGCGTCTCTATCCGCCATGCTCACTCCCGTGGCCTCTTAGGTTCTCCGTCGCTCATATACACGTCATGTCGTAAACCTTGGGGGGGGCCCCACCGCATGACATCAGTACCTCCGGGTATATCTAGCCTCCACTTCCAGTTTGAGTTAGCAAAGATTTTGCTTCGCTACTCTGCCTGCTCTAAGCTGTACGCTTAGACACCACTTTCACGCTAAGGGCCTTGCTCCAGCAGAAGCTCTAGACACCCGCTCCTCGGGGGTCTCTCACTTCCATCTTCCCTTCGGGGTCCTCACTATCCAACAAAATTGCTCCTCAGGGGTCTTTTCTCTCTACTAATTTTCAGGATATTGGACCATTGGGTACTCGCTCCTCGAGGGACTATCTACTTCATATCCTGCACCACGGACCTTCAGTCCCACCATTCTACCATCAGGAAGACACTCTGTGAATACCTCTACGATCCAGCACTCCAACTCCACCCACCAGCCGCAGCTTTACTCACACTGTGAGCTCCTGCCTATCGTGAACATCTGGGTGAGACTATACTTCTGAGCCTGTTGAACGTATTGGCACTTCGTGGATCAGTGCGTTACCTTCCTGCTTCACCATCTATTTACAGCAGTACAATAAAGACTCTATCCATTCTGTGTCTGCTATCTGTGTCACCCTATCACAGTGGTACCCCACGGGGCTCCTCCCCATGGGCGGAGTCATCTCCATTGCGCCCAAGGGTCCACAATGCCTCAAACACAACAGATTGCTAACTCCATGGACTTGGCTCAACTCACAGCCCTGCAGGCCATCCCTGGCCTAGCCCAGCGGATTACAGAACAAAAGTCTTTGGAGAACCTAGCTACTACCTTCAATCAGTTACACGCTCAACTGAACTCTCCAGCTCCTCCTGTGAAGGAATTGCTGTCGCCAGTGGTAACCCTTAAGACCACTGTGCCTTTATCTATACCTACCCGCTTCACGGGTGAAGCCAAGATGTGCAGAGGGTTCATCAATCAATGCAGCATGCATTTTATTACAGCCTACCCTCTTTCCCACTGAGGCTTCAAAGAGCACCTACATCCTGTCGTTCCTTGAAGGACAAGCCCTGGCCTGGGCTTCACCGCTATGGGAACGTGAAGATCCTATCCTGAATGACCTACCAGGATTTCTACAACTTTTTAAGTCTGTGTTTGATGACCCGGCTCGCTAGACCATCGCTGGATCCACCTTGCTCAACCTTCAGCAAGGTAACAAGCCACTTACAGACTTTGCTATTGAATTTAAAACTCTAGCATCTGAACTACATTGGGACACTGGATGCTTACGTGACATGTTCATGGAGAGTCTCAACTCTCGCATAAAGGACAAATTAGTGGCTCATGATTTGCCTGATTCCCTTGAGTCCCTGATGGAACTAGCAGGGAGAATTGACTGCTGTATCTGCAATTGTACTCAAGAGGCTAAGAGTCCACAAAAGTCTACAGCGGGGTCTAACCATCCTAAACCTGTGCCTATTGCTTCAAGCTTACCGTCTGCACCCCTAGAGGAGGAAGAGCCTATGCAACTAGGCCGAAGCCACTTGACCTCTAAGGAGAGACGTTATCGCACGCGCATGGGGTTGTACATGAACTGTGGCCAATCTGGTCATGCAGTCCAAACCTGTCCCATTTGTATGGGAAACTGACGGGCCTAGGATCTGCAGGAGGATTTCTCCTGGGCCTCACCTCTCCTACTCCTCCATTATCTTTACCCATATCTCTGCTTTGTGGAGGTCTCAAATTTCAAACTCTCGCTCTCATTGACTCCGGTGCTGGAGGTAATTTTATTCTGAAGCACTTGGTCAAACATCTGAGGATTCCTACCACAACAATAGCTAAGCCTCTGCTATTGTCATCCATCCATGGAGAACCTCTTCCTGGAGGTTTCATTGACCACCCAGGCCATTTGCCTGTGCACTGGAGCCCTATACTCAGAATCAATTTCCTTTCTAGTGTTGGAAAAAGCCATGCATCCGGTGGTGTTGGGCCTGCCGTGGCTTCAAGACCATATGCCACAATTTAATTGGGCTATCTTGGAACTGTCCTGGTGGGGACCAGACTGTCATGGTCGGTGTCTTGCTGAAGTTTCACTGCTCATCTGCATGCCTACCACTCCATCATTACTTGGCTTAACTCCACAATATGCCTCCTTTCAGGATGTTTTCTCTAAGCAAGCAGCTGATGTTCTTCTGCCACACAGAGTTTGATTGTGCCATAAATATGAAGCCAAATTCTGAACATCCCAAAGGTTCAGTAGCTGAGACCAAAGCTTTGTCTACCTACATACAAGAAAATCTACAAAAGGGATTTATCAGACCTTACAAATCTCCTGCTGGTGCAGGCTTCTTTTTTGTAGGGAAAAAAGATGGCACCTTACGCCCCTGCATCGACTACAGGGGTCTGAATGAGATTACCATCAAGGACAGGTACCCTCTGCCCTTAATATCTGAACTGTTTGATAGACTCCAAGGGGCCAAAATATTCTCCAAATTGGACCTAAAAGGAACTTACAACTTGGTGCGTATTCGAGAAGGAGACATATGGAAGACTGCTTTTAACACCCGTGATGGACACTTTGAATACCTCGTCATGCCCTTCGGTTTGAGTAACGCACCTACAGTCTTTTAAAATATGATGAATGACATCTTACGGGACTTACTGTATCAATGCAAAGTAGTATATCTTAATGATATACTGATCTTTTCTCAGGATCTGCAAAGTCATCAGGAGGATTTTAAGAAAGTCCTAAGACACCTGCATGAGTACCACCTTTACGCAAAGCTTGAGAAGTGTGAATTTCACAAAGAAGCTGCATCCTTCCTGGGATATATAGTTTCGAAGAACGGTTTTCAAATGGACCCCAAGAAACTTGAGAGTATCCGGGACTGGCCTCAACCCACAGGCCTGAAAGCATTGCGTCGCTTCTTGGGATTTACCAATTACTACAAATCCTTTATTAAAAACTACTCATCATTGACAGTCCCTCTAACTGCTATGACCAAGAAGGGAGCCAACCCTGCCAATTGGTCTCCTGAAGCCATCTCAGCCTTCATGATGCTCAAGGAGGCTTTTCAAAAGAAGCCGTGTCTCCTCCATCCTGACCCACACCGTCCTTTCATTGTGGAGATTGACGCATCCAATGTTGGTGTTGGGGCAGTTCTAAGTTAGTACAGCAAATCCAGTGTACTCCATCCTTGCTCCTTCTTTTCTAGGCAATTCTCACCTGCTGAGAGAAACTATGGGATAGGAGACAAGGAGCTTCTCGTGATCATACCGGCTTTTGAAGAGTGGCGTCCCTGGCTAGGAGGCGCACAACACCAAATAGTAGTATACACCGATCACAAGAATCTAGAGTACCTTCGACATGCTCAACGACTCAACCACCGTCAAGGAAGATGGTCTCTGTTTTTCAACAGGTTCGATTTCCTTCTGAAATACCATCCAGGAGAGAAGAACACCCAGGCTGATGCCCTATCAAGCTCCTTTTCACCACAGGACATGCCATATGAACCCTGTCATATCATCGATCCTGCAAGAGTGGTTCTCGCAGCCACCCACACTGTACCTGCTGGGAAGACGGTGGTGGCCAGAAGTTTAAGAAAAAGACTGTTGAAATGGGCACATGATTCCCATCTGGAAAGCCATCCTGGACAGATACTATTGGTGGCCAACCATGAAGAAGACTTGCAACCGTACACGGGTTCCTGCACTGTCTGTGCCAAGCAAAAGCCACCACCCGGGTGACCTTGGGGTTTATTACAGCCTCTACCATCACCAGATGAACCATGGACCCATATCGCTACCAATTTCGTAGTGGACCTGCCATCATCCAGCGGCAATAACACCATATGAGTTATGGTCGACCGTTTCTCTAATATGGAACACTTTGTAGCATTACCAGGCTACCCTCTGCTGAGTTAGCAAAACTCTTCATTAAACACATCTTTCGTCTTCATGGGATGACCAAACATATCATATCCGACAAAGAAGTGCAATTTACTGTAAAGTTTGGAGCGCATTATGTCAAAAATTTGACATCGATTTGGATTTAACCTCTGCCTACCATCCTCAGTCTAACGGTCAGACTGAGAGGATGAATAGGACGCTGAAACAATTTCAGCGATTCTGTGTCAACTCTAGACAGAACGACTGGGCTGAATTACTGCCTTGGGCAAAATTTGCCTTCAATTCACATCCTGCTTCTTCAACGGGGTCTTCCCCTTTCCCACTTGTCTACGGGAGACAACCTTTACCTCCGCTGTCAATTCCATTGACAGTAGTCTCTCCTGCTGCCCAGGCTACCGCAGCAGAATTATCCCAGCTTTGGAGACAGTCGAAGGAGCTCCTTCTTTTTTTTTTTTTTAAATTATTTCTTTATTGATTTTCCAACTATAACAATACTAAGAAAAGTATCATAACATAAAATAGATAGGACTGATTTCCATCCATACAGAAACAAAGAATTACATTCCATCATGTCAATTTATAAATCAGCTCTAATCTTACTTTATATAATCAAATGCAATTTGTACTGACACCAATAAATCCCTGAAGGAGGCTTTATGAAAATCTAATGGGGAGTTTCATTATTCGAAATTAATATCTGAACAGAAAACAAAGCTTAACATAGCATCCTGCACTATATATATTCTTAGCTAGACACTGGGGACGAGGTAACTATTTTCCTTTGCTCAATAAAGCCTTTCAAGTGTTTCAGGCATGAAAAACACAAATATATCCTGTTGCTTTTTTACCAAACATTTGCAGGGAAACCTCAGTATAAAAGAGAATCCCAAAGAAATAACCTCCTGTCAGAGGCTTAGAAACTCTTTTCTCCATAGCTGGGTATGTAAAGTGAGATCAGGGAAAATCTTAACCGGTTTATCATGAAACAGAATGGGATACTTTGAGAAATATTTCTTCATGACCTTATTCAGGTCTAAGTAACTTATAAAGGAAACTAATAATGTGCCCCAGTCAATTACTTGATCAGAATTTTCTAAAAACTCAGTTAAGTTTCCCTGAAATGGTAAATCTTGCGTATTTAAATTAGATGCTCTTTTTGGAACAAAATAACAAACGTTAATATTTGGAAAATCAGTTTCTTCGAAGCCCAAGACTTCTTTAAGAAACTTTTGAAAAGTACTCAAAGGTACTTCCCCCACAACTCTGGGGAAGTTTATAATACGCAGATTTAAACGTTTAGAGTTATTCTCAAAAGTCTCTATATGCCATGCTAGCAAGGCTCTGTCTTTTGCTATGGCAGCATGAAATTCCAGGTTTTTCACCTCTTTCTCTTCAAGCACTTTGATTCTCTCTTCTGTATTTTTGATAGATTTCTGAACTAACAGGATATCTTGTTGATTTTTCCCACTATTATAGTCCATCTTTGTCTCAAGCCTTTTTATATTTGTGGCCATTTCAGCCATTAAGTCCCACATAGATTCTAGCGTGACCACGGCAGGGTGGATGGGGATGTCCACGGACTCACCGCCAGCAGCTTGTTCCATTCCTCCAGTCACATTATCACTCAGAGCCAGGTCTCTCTCCCCTTCCTCTACACTCTGGTCTGCTGTCTCCGCGATCGGATCTCCTACTCCTGCTCCCTTTGCTCGGGTCAGCGTCCCTGACCCGGAAGGTGTAACCCCTTCGGTAGTGTTTCCAGGGCACTCCTCTCCCGTCCTTTGCGCCGGAGGTGGTCTGAGATTGGGACTCAGAGAGGCCTCCTCAGTAGATTCGGGCAGTCCTCCCACACGACCCGATTCATCTGGATCCTTGGCTCCTGGACTTAATGCAGGTGAGGACAAGTAGCGGAAGATCTCCTGCTGAATTGGTGAGTGTAAGGGTAGAAAGGGTTATACTCTCACCTTACCCTTGTGTTTAGATGGCATTATTTTAAAGGAAAAAAGTCAATTTCCAAGACTTGCAGGAGAGCAAATGTCCACAGCCTCGTCTATGCCGCCATCTTGCCTCCTTCAGGAGCTCCTTCTTAAAGCAGGACAAAAGGCAAAGAGGACCTATGATGCTCATCATCAAAAGTCACCCCAGTTCCAGCCTGGAGCCAAGGTCTGGCTAAGCCAAAATACCTCCGACTTAATCTCCCTTTTGCAAGATTTGCTCCTCACTTTGAGGGATCTTTTGCCATCCTTCGGCAATTTGAAAATCTAACATACAGTCTCAAACTGCTTACATCAATGAAGATACAAAATGCATTTCATGTATCTCTACTAAAGCCAATGATACTCTCTTTCTCCAGAAAAGAACCAGAGCCTACCAGCCTGGAAACAGAAAATGACATTGAATATGCTGTAGATGACATCCTTGATGTACTTAAAAGAGGCAAGTCATGGGAGTACCTCATCTTGGGAGAACTATGGCCCAGAGGAAATCTCCTGGGAACCACTGGCCAATATTACAGACAAGGAGATGATATGCCAATTCCACTTGGCACACCCAAGCAAGCCCAGACCACCTGGAAGAGGTCTTGGAGGCGGTCCTTTGAAGGGGGGTACTGTTGCGTCCGTCGGTCGCAGACGGCTGCGACCGCTCTGCCTTACCTCTTTTTCCTCCCCTTTCTCTCTCTTTGGGCAAGGTGGCTGTCTCTGGTGCTGAGAGCCTCGGTGTTTCCAGACCAGCATGGGCGTCCCCATCCGCCATGCTCACTCCTGTGGCCTCTTAGAGCGTGAGCGTGCACATCTCCGACGCTCAAATGCACATCATGGCGGGAACCTCGGGGGCGACCCCACCGCATGACATCAGTACCTCTGGGTATATCTAGCCTCCACTTGCGCTACCACTTTGACTTAGCAAAGACTTCGCTTCGCTACCCCTGCCTGCTCTAAGCTGTATGCTTAGACGCCACTTTCACGCTAAAGGCCTTGCTCCAGCAGAAGCTCTAGACACTCGCTCCTCGGGAGTCTCTCGCTTCCAACTTCCCTTCGGGGTCCTCACTAACCAAGACAACCACTCCTCGGGGGTCTTTTCTCTCTATTCATTTTCAGGATATTGGACCATTGGTTACTCGCTCCTCGAGGGACTATCTACTTCATATCCTGCACCACGGACCTTCGGTCCCACCATTCTACCATCAGGAAGACGCCTTCACTCTGTGAGTACCTCTATGATCCGGCGCTCCAACTCCACCCACCAGCCACGGCATTACCCACACTGCGGGCTCCTGCCTATCGTGAACATCTGGGTGAGACTATACTTCTGAGCCTGTTGAATGTATTGACACTTCATGGATCAGTGTGTTACCTTCCTGCTTCACCATCTATTTACAGCAGTACAATAAAGACTCTATCAATTCTGTGTCTGCTATCTGTGTCAGCCTATCGCATTGGTTCCCCACGGTGCTTCTCCCTGTGGGCGGAGTCATCTCCATTGCGACCAAGGGACCATAATGCCTCAAACAACACCTTGTCAACAGCTGCACATACTTGCACACCTTCATACATACCACATACATTCAAATACATTCTCACATCATGCAGTCCCCCCCCCCCCCCCCCCTTAGGAGTCAGTACACCAAGACAAAGTCACCTAGGTCTCAATACGCCTTGTGTACTAGGCATCTCCACTCCTGTGTCCATTTGAAAGGGGAAATCCAAGCAGGTCGTAGAGTTAAGGTTAATGCCAATTGGTAGAGTATCCAGTGGCTGATAGAGAATTTTGAACATCCTGGGGCAGCAGAATGAAACAATTAGCCCAATAGGCACAGTACTGTTTATCAAAGGTGCGAGAGTTCGTAAGAGCATCCAGTCTTTCCATTTGCATAGAAGACACAAGCCTGCCAGGCCTGCAATGTGGGCTGCGTGACAGGCTCAATCCAAGAAGCCAGAATCGTACGACATGCCAGTGGTATGTCCAAATCTGTCAGCAGTAGCGCAATATAGTGACATATTGCCTCGCAGTCCAGACAGCAACAGTCTGCCAGATCTAGAAATTGTTGCAGTTATGCATTGAGCAATGACCCCAAGGACCCCGTCCCAAAACCTTGTCAATGTGGGACAAGTAAAAAGATGATGAGCTAATGTGCCAAGATCCCCTCCACATTTTATGCACATAGCTGAAGGCAGATGACCCATACAGTAGCAGTGGATGTCATCGCAGATAATGTGATGTAAGATTTTGAATTGAAGCTCATAAAGTGTGAGGTATGGCAAGTTTCTATACGAATTCTTAAAACAGGTTAACATATAGGAGGCAGTAAGTTCTTCTTCCCAAGCCTCAGTCCAATACAGTGCCAAAGCGTGGAGGTGCTGGGGCTCCCTATACTCCTTGCCCTAGCCACTCCAGCCCTTAATAGAATTCTGAAGTAATGCAACTTCAAAGAATTGCTGGGCGAAGACCGACTCCAGGCAATAGTTCTCCGACGTCCACGTGAACAACTGGAGGTAGTGGCTTGCTTGTAGGTAGCGAAGAAATGTTTTGAAGGAATTTGATAGTCCCGGACCAAAGATGCAAAGTCAATCACCGTCGGAGCATCCTTAATATAGAAGTGAAAAATAAATGGCAGTCCTTTTTGGAGCGAATCATTGACAATGGCACTGCAATCCCGCCCAGGCAGGAATTTCTTGTTACCCAGGAGCGGCATTAGTAGAGAGACTGCGCCAGTCAGGCCCCTCCTGTTGCCAGAGCCAGCACCATGCCTAGCGACAGGGTTAAAGGAGTTCTTTGGGAATATCCAAATTGCGGAAAGTGGCAGCATCTGCTTGCACCAGGTACACTGGCGACCACGGGGCGGTCATACTAATAAGAAGACCATCCTCGCAATAAGAGTACTGCTCAGGGACATGGAGGTATATATTGGACCTTCCTCTTCAGGTTCCTCGACTTGGCAACGAGTCTACTTACTTTGTAGGTTTGTCTGTGCCTCAGGTATTCTTGTTCCTGCTACTGGATGATTCTCTGGCATTTGACCTCGGACTGGTGACTGGCGATTCTCTGGCGTTTGACCTCAGACTGGTAATTGATGACTCTCTGGCTTCTGATCTCGGACTGGCGGTGGGTGACTCTTGGCTTCTGATCCCGGACCAGACTTCGACGAATCCTCCGTCTCTCAAGAGCTCACCTAAGTCCCAGCGGCCCTGGTCCCTACGGGCTCCACCTGGGGGCTTCCAGTGGCGAAGATCCTGCTGGCCCTTGCTTCAATTTGATGAATCTTCCATCTCTCAAAGGTCCACCTGTCCAAGCAGCCCGGGTCCTTACGGGCTCCACCCGGGGGGACCGCGGGCTTCCAGTGGCGAAGATCCGGCTGGTCCTTGCTTCAACTCAGCCTCGCCTTCCGATGGGGGAACCTGAGGAGCCGCCTCCTCGTGCAGTACCAACTCCTCCGTGGATTAAGGGTCCACATCTTCTCGACCTACACTACAGACTGCCAAGTCCATGGACCCGGTAGAGGCCTCGACTCGTCAGGTTATTCCAGGTATGGCCCAACGGATATTGGATCAGCAAAAGACACTGGATTCCCTCATCTCTGCTGTAGAGAACTTGAACCAATGGTTTGATGCCATTGGCCCCATGAACCCCAACTTGCCATCAGTGCCGGTAGCAGTGCCAGCAACCTCTGGTACCCATCCAGTAATTCCTTTACCGGTTCCTCCGTGCTTCGCAGGCGAACCCCGCTCCTGTAGGGGTTTCATCAACCACTGCAACATGCACTTTCGCCTACAGCCTACCCTCTTTCCTGATGATGTTACTAAAACCAAGTACATCTTGTCCCTTCTTGAAGGCAAGGCCCTAGACTGGGTGTCTCCCTTGTGAGAGCATGATGATCCCGTACTACTTCGATGAATCCTCTGTCTCTCAAGGGCTCACCTAAGTCCCAGCGGCCCGGGTCCCTACGGGCTCCACCCTGGGGGGACTGCAGGCTTCCAGTGGTGAAGATCTGGCTGATCCTTGCTTCACCTCAGCCTCACCTTCCGATGGAGGAACCCGAGGAGCCGCCTCCTTGTGCAGTACCAACTCCTCCGCGGACTAAGGGTCCACATCTTCTCAACCTACACCACACTTGGTCTGACCCAGCATGGCAATTTCTTATGTTCTTATATTCTTAATTTGAGGTTGTTAAGGTTTGTTGAGGACAGATGTCTTCTCCATGTTGTTTCTGCTTTGAGAAAATATGGTTTCTGCAAGGTCATGAAATGCGTGTACAGTCGTGCACAGGATCTTTGTACGATGATGTGAGGCTTTAGAGGAACTAACTGGTCAGTTATTGCTTGCATTAATGTAAATCACTTGTTAGTCATGATCTCCAAGGAGGTATTCAGAAAGTTAGAAAAAGCCTACGTTCATTTCTCTTTGGAAGCATCGGAGTCAATATGTTCACATTTATAGATTCATTTCTGAGGGTGTTTGGAATCATGTTGTGAATTGCTTAAGAAGAAAACACAGAAAAACAGACTTCATTAAAAAAAACATCTGATCATCGAATGCTTATAGATGAGATATAATGACACTTCCAAGTGAATGTATCTGGATTCACAAACATAAGTGCTAGGTAATTCCCTATTCTGTGTGAGGGAAGTGATTACTTGTACCCAACCACCGGCAGTGAGAAGCTCTAAGAATATCTTGCAGACTGATGAAAGTAGACTATGGTTAACATGCAAGTTGAAGTCACATAATTTGAGGAATTAATTGGAGCATTAGTTAAGCATTCAAAAAAAGGTGACATATTGTGGTTTAAAGGACCAGGGGGGAAATAAATGAGACAAATATTAAGTATGTTGGATAAAAATGTGAGAACTGATATTACTACCAATGAAAAGTTTAGGAAATATTTGAAAATAATAAGTATCCCTCTCCCCCCCATAGGTTCTGGGTTGAGAGATGTAGTTGTATCCCTCAGAACAACATTGGTTGAGAAGAGGAATGCCATTATTGCACCAAGTTTCAGTTATACATAAACAGTCAACATTAGTAGAGGTCAGTAGATCATGAAATATCACAGCCTTTTTTTAAATGGACTGAGCATTCACTAATAATGTAGAGAATGCAATAGAAGCAGCCAACAGTCTGGATGGCAGAAGTAGAATGTCAATAAGATCTGACAAATGTTAATTAGCCTACCAATTTGCTCAGTCCATCTAAAGATCTTGAAGACCCTCCTGGCTCTTCAGCCTGAAGTCCCACCATTTCATCCAGACCTCCAACCCAGTCATTTTTTCATTTTTAAAATGTTTATGATCAATTATTTCTGATATTAAGCAGGAGTAAATATACACGAGTAAGGTGCCACGTTTACATGCATAAATTGCTTATAAAATAGCAACATACTTGCATAAATGTTGGCCCCTTCCCAGAATGCCCCAACCCGCCCCTTTTTTTACATGTGTAAATTTACTCACAGACCCTGATTTACGAGTGTATGTTGAGGTTTTTAAAATAGCATATACTCGTGCATATGCTATTTTATGGACATGTGCTGTTTTTTGCATGCACAACTTTTGAAAATTCACCTTGAAGAGTCACAATTAGCGAATGTAAAGGAATCAATCATCACTTTTATGTTGTCAGTTCCTTTATGACCATTTATGTGATGTACATTGTATGGAAAAAATGGACATATGGATAGTATGTGTGCCATGAAGGAACAGTATGTGCTATATGTGTGCATTGACTTGTGTGTTGACAATTGACAGTATGGAGCAGTGTTATCAAGTGTTATAATTAGTATGAATTATCTCTGCATATTAATGTACTAACTAGCGGACCCCTGCCACGCGTTGCAGTGGCTGAATCAGATTCTTTTCCCTCCCTGCCCCTTCCTCTTGCTCATTTAGCTCAGTCACTCATCCTCTTCCCCCTTGGTCACTCCACCCCAGCTTCCCTCACCTGTCCCCACTCCAACTCTGTCCCCTCACATTCACCTCTCCCCTCATTCTTCCTCCCCTGACAGTTACCTCTCTCCTCATTCTCCCTCCCCTCACTGTCACCTCAGTGACTCCCCACCTGGTGAGGGCTGTTTTGTAACCTTTCGGAGATGGTGCACATTTTGTTTATGTGTTTGTGTGTGCCCTCCCCCTTTGCACCCCAAAGTAATCCCCACATAAACCCCACCATCCTTCCCCACCCCCCCAGGCCGGCGAAATAGACTAACCCACAAGAGTTGCCTCCTGGTCTCCCCCCCCCCCCCACCCCCGAATATGGACGCAAGAACATCCCCACGCCCCCCGCCCCCCCCCCCGCAGGCCCGACAATACCTTTCAAAAATGGTAGTTGGTGGAGAGGGCGTTTGTTCTGGCATGGAAGTATTGGCGCTGGGCCCTCGAGATGGAGCAATGGGGGCGGTCGTCTCGCTCAGATAGTAAGGGCGAAGGTGCGCCGGTTGCCAGTTCATAAAATGGTGTCGACGGGCCCTCGCCCTTACTATGTCACATGGGCTACTGCCGCTACTGCCGAGTGTCCAAGTAAGGGAAAGAGCCATCGGCGCCATTTTTGATTGCTGGCAGCCGACGGGCATAGTGTATGCGAAGTGTACCGGAGTGGTGTTGCCCCCCCCCCCCCCCCCCCCCCCCCCCCCCCCCCCCCCCGCTGGAGCAGCCCAAATTATTCTGCAGTTTTCCATGCGTTCGGAGGGTGTGGGCAGTAAGTAGAAAAGTCATGTGCGTGGGGGGTGTGAGGAGGGTGTTTGTGTGTGATTTCGTAGGGTATGGGAATTGCAAACATGTGTCATGTGAGTGGCCTTCCGGTGTAGCATGCTGGTATTTAGTGCGTTTTTGTGTGTTTTTGGAGGGTGTGTGAAATAAGTACAATTGGCATGTGTGCGGGGGTGTGTGAGGAGGGTGGATTTGTGTCTGTTCGGAGGGTGTGTGAATCGCAAACATTGGTCACGTGTGTGTGGGGTGTGAGCGTTTGTGCAAGGTGTAAGAGCTTCCGCTTACGTCCACCAGATGTCGCTGTTTTGTGGAACCAAATTTTAAAACATTTTTACCAGCCCCCTTTGTGACATATATGTAATGTAAGTGTAGAAGATCCCTGCCGTATGTGAGGTGAAACTTGTGTCCAAATTTGAACGCAATCAGTTAAGTGGTTGCTGAGATTAGTGATTTTGTACAAACTATTTAACATTTTTATTTATATAGATATGTGTTTACCTCCATTGTACTGTACATACAATGAATATCCCTATTATCTTAGTGATCCATAAGTCCATGGATGTTTTCTGTGTGTTTGAGAACAAAAGATGTGTATTTGTGTAAAATGGTTTGTATGTATGAGAAAGTATATGGATTGCAAGTTTGTGTGTTAGAAGTGTGACTAGCAGTATGTGAGAGAGGGAGAGAGAATAAAAATCTGAATGAAAATTACACTAAAATAAGGTTGAGAGCTTTTTTTTTTTTTTTTTTGCAACAAAAAGCCAGGCATTCCTGGATATTTATTTTCAGGAGCACAATTCATTTCTTCTGCCTTATTCCATAGAGTTCAATGTAATGGAAAGAAAAATCATAATTATACAGCTGTAATATCCAAAAGTTATAATAGACAGAAATGTCTCATAAAGCTGTACAAGCAAGTGTTCTTGTCAGCACGGCTGATTGAGTCTCAGAGGTGAAAAAATGTCATTGTTGCAGGATTTCTTTCAAAACTTAAGTACCAACCACCATCTGGCAATATTTAACAACCTTCTGTACCAATACTTCTATCTTTTGGCAATAAAATGAATTGTACTCATCTTGGCACAGAACAGAATCAAAGCAAAAGTTGGTCTTTTTTGTTATTGAATAAGAACTTACAATGATGCTACCAAGAGATTATGCACAAGGAGCAGATTTTTGTACAGCAGAAGTTCGAACATCAGGAGGAAATTGGTATAAGGGCCCATCAAAAATGACAGGGGGAAAGGTAGTTATGTACATAAATTCACTGCCCCCACTGTCCTCACCCCTGGGAACCTCTTTTTTCTCAACTGTGGATAGACAGCATGCTTATTTTCACCATGGGTAAAAGTATACACGTACTGTTACACAGCATGCATACGTTTACTAGCACAGAGGATGGTCAATGCTCTGAAGTACATTTTATATGCAGAAATGCATACTCACCCATGGGAAACACATAGAAAATTGTGGCCTTTATGTCTCCCATAAGAAATGCATTTTAATTGTATTTCATGTTTCAGTTTGTTAAGGGACAGAAATCAATTATTAAATAACCTGAAAAGGCAGCACAATTTATTTTTTTTTAGTGTGATGCATAGAGTGACAAACTCACAAAAGTAGTAACATATAGAGAGACAAAGTTCCAGCAATTTATGCCATACTGCCTTGCCAGTTTTTCAGTAATACATACTACTCAGCTCTCTGGAAGCAATTTTCAGTGAATTTAGCAGCTGCAAAATACATGATCAGACAGCAGTTGCTAAGGTTAGACATAGTCCCTTCCTAAACTCTATCAATGGTCGTTTAAAGGGTTCTTTTCACATACAGAAAGAA
This sequence comes from Rhinatrema bivittatum, assembly GCF_901001135.1. Classification (NCBI taxonomy): domain Eukaryota; kingdom Metazoa; phylum Chordata; class Amphibia; order Gymnophiona; family Rhinatrematidae; genus Rhinatrema; species Rhinatrema bivittatum. The sequence continues at coordinate 34,024,088 of NC_042624.1, read as the reverse complement.
CATTTTCTTGTACTGATGTTACTTGAATTCTCTATGGCAGCTGGTCATTTGTGTAATCTTCAGTTACAGTGGTTATTGAAAGTCTATAACTCCTTCCAAAATGTTCACCTTTTATTGCCGTATAGCCTAGTACAATGCATTACAACAGTGTTTATTCCATGTATCCATACCCCACTACTGCCAAATGAAAAATCTATTACAGAATTCATTAGAAAATGAAGTAGAAATAAAAACACCCCCTTGTACTTTTGCAGAAATCTTAAATACTGAAAGCTCTGGTATAACCAATCGCCTTCAAAAGCACACATCATATAAACTGGCCCCAAATATGATAAATCATACTGATTCACATGATGACAGGATAAATTCAGCAGTTCCTGTTGGTTCTCTCTGTAGGGTAGTGCATTTCTGAGTAAAGAGCATCAAGAAACTATCAAAAAAACTTTGGGACAAAGTTGTAGAGAGGCACAGATTTGGGAATGGTTATAAAAAAAATATTGCAGCATTCTAGAATACCTGACAAGAAATGGTCAAGACGATTATTAAGAAGTAAAAGGTATATGGCACCACCAAGACCCTGCCTAGATTAAGTCATTCCTCCAAGCTGGATGATTGAGCAAGAAATATATTGAAAAGGGAGGCAACCAGAAGACTAATAGTAACTTTGAAAGACCCACAGGATTCCATGGCCAAGGCTGTCAAAGTAATCATGTGATAACAATATCCCAAGCATGCCACAAATTTAGTCTTTATGGTAGGGTATCAAGAAGGAAGCCATTACTCAAAAAAGTCTATCTTGGGGGGCGCTGTTCGCCGTGCTGGCTGCTCAAGCTTGAGGCTCTTCAACAACTATAAATGGTACACTGTATATACCGGGAAAATAAAAACAAAAGCGGCGTTTAAGTGCAATACCAAATAGGGTACGAGTAACGGAGCATATCTACCTGCAAAAAAGGTCAGCTTGCGTCAAAAAGAAAGCACTGTGAGAAAGAGAATTTTTTCATACTTCAGTTCCAGTCTGCCATCTTGGTGCGAGTGAGGGGAATGCGAGTGCGGCTTTTGTGCTCCCGAGGCAGGCTAGCCACAGAGGAAAGACGGTTTGTTTTATTTTAAGCAGCAAACTCAAAAGGATAACAAAGAGCAGAGAAACTGCCCCAAACAACGGACAATATAAATCCTTTCCTAACGCTGAGTAGAGAGCCCCGAGATCAACAGGCTGTCTAACGCTTATCTCCCGCCACCACCGAACGGCCGTGTGTGCTAAGGGCGCCGGCTCTGCGAACACCTAACCTACGAAGTGTGCCGTGAATAATAGCAGAACCTATATCTTGAGTGATAGCCTCGGTAAGCAACGTGAACAGCAATCGCAGGGCACAACAGGAGAGGTTCGTTGCAGGTTGGGAGTTGCGGCTGTAAATGTGGCATTTTTTCTGTCTCACCCCGCCCGCCATTTTTTTAGCGTGAAATTTCAGCCCCATCTCCAGTCGCAGGCAAGCCGGGGTAACTGATTTTGAGAAAATACAGATTGCTTTCAGCCAGTTTTATATATAAACAAATAATAACAACCAGAGTGCTTGAAATTTGGGAACTTTAATCTAAAAGCTCTGGGGAGCTGAACGCTGTGGGCTGAGCAGGCTGCTAGTGACGGAGACTCCTGTTTCCTCCTCTTCTCAATTGTTACTGGAGCTGCGGGAAAACTTTGCAGCCCTATCTCTACACAAACGTGTGTTTCTACCCTCCTGGCCTCTAATTTTGCAATCGGGACTTTGGGTCAGTTTGCCCAGGAGAGGAGTTTGGCTGACCCGGTCTGGACAGCGGTGTGGAACGTGGAGCTGAACAAATACTAAGGAAGAGGGACAGTGTGATTCAGCGCACTGCCGGGCAGCCATTTTAGTTACACAACCTGCAGATTTACAGCCATTCTGCCATTAACGTATATTGCAGGAATACAGCTCTTGCTCAGGGGACATTCGATAGATTCACTGCTTCCTCACAACCGGTGTTTAGTATTCCTTACTTGCAGTACTTAAGCCCGGCAATGTACTATTGACAGCCGGTCCATACTGGCAACCTATTTCACGCCGCGCAGGATAAAGAGCATAGTCTATACAGCTGCGTATCAGCTGCTGACTTTGTGAGGAGATCCACTACAGCAAAACATAAGCGGCACCCTGCAGACAGAAGTGTATCAAACTAGAACTTTTTAGTCATACAATACAGACAGCAGCAGTTGTCAAGAGGCGATCTTTCAGCACTGTATCAGTTGTCATTGCATATTCTCATAGGAAATCTTAGCACATTATTAGAAATTGAGAGGAATGTGATGACATCCACCAACATGGATATCTAGTCCTATTTCCCTCCCCCCTCACAGCAGCTCTAATCGGTTTTTGTAGCCCTGCATCCCAACCTGCTGTTCCCAGTATCACAGAATACGAAGTAGAGATCTTTAGAGGGCATGGCAAGTAAAAAAAAACTGGTGGACCTCGCTTGCTATTCCTATGAGGCCACTGGATCTCGGTTTGCAGTTCTGGATAAAGAACCGTCAGGATCAAAAATGGAGGCCAAATCAGACCCAGGCATACTGGTCTCGATGAGTAATGGTGTAGCGGCGAACTCCCTTACTAAGCAAGACTTTGATAATTGGTTTGCAGAAATTAAATCTGATATCCGATCACTCCGAGAAGATGTACACACCAACCTGGAAGCTATCCGGCAGGATATGCGGGACATGGGAAGCAGGGTGGAGGACACTGAAGGGATTGTTGAAGGGCAGGTTGTGAAGATGGCAGCACTTACTACAGATGTTCAAGAAATACAGAATTAGCATGAGGAGATCCAATTAAAACTGGAGGATTTAGAGAATAGGTCCAGAAGATCTAACATCAGGATCAGGGACTTACCGGAGCAGCCTGAGTACTCCAATGCTATGGATGTATCTAGGAAAATATGTGCCGCCCTTCTATCCTCAGCCATTGAAGAGGGGGAGAAGCCGAGACGCACAGAGGTGGTTATAGAGCAGTCTCACCGAGCTTTGGGGGCGGCCCCCCGTGATACTCCTAAAGACCTTATCATTTGTCTTTATAGCTATTTAATTAAAGACGATATTATGCGCAATGCCCGTCGAGCGTCACCCTTCAGCTGGGAGGGGCACAGATTACAAATCTTTAATGATCTAGCCCCGGCTACACTCCGACAAAGCAGGGAAGTGCAACCCCTGACTGCCGCCCTTCGGAATGAAGGTATACGATATTGATGGGTTTTTCCTTAGGGCCTTATTTTTACTTTGAAAGGAGTTACCTCTCTGGTGAAGTCGGTGGATGAAGCTGTACCCCTGCTGCAAGCGGCTGGCATCGAGATTACTTTGCCAGATAAAACACAACTGAAACTTACCGCTCCCAGCCAGCCACAATGGCAACGTGTGGGTAAGGGCAGCCGCCGACTTACCCGAAATCCAGAGAGTCAGCCCAGAACCATACGGGAAGCGCCACCGTAGAGAAAACAGAGTCTGAATGACAAAGAGCGGATTTTTGAAGGGCATCATTTTACTTTGGCGGCAGAGAGCAAGGCATCGATTGACATGTCCATGAGACTCAGGACTGTTTCATTAATCCTCGATGGGGAAGCCTGACAAGTTGGGGTTCTGCCCCAGGAAGCAATATTAATGACTGTTTTCTTTCCCAGCAGTTATGATTCCTGTATTGTTGATTTTTTTTAATTGGCATTGACTGTTCTCTAAGTCTTTAAATGTTCAAAGTTACAGTACTATGGGGACCCTAAACTTACCACAATTCATTTATAGTGATGGTAGCAGTTAGGTTCGGCTGTGGGGGGGGGGGGGGGGGGGGGGGAGGGCTATCCTCCGAGGTTAGTGGTTCCACCGATATGGTGGGTGTTTGGAATCGAGGGGAAGGGGGTGGGGAGGGGGGTGAAAGGCAGGAAGGAGGGGGGGGAGGGAGCTGGAAAAGGGTACAAGTGGCGGGGGTGGGGGTGGAAGGGAGGGGGGACAAGCGTGAGTATACAACTCATATTTTTGGTGCCTACATCTAGGGGCTCTGGGGGACTTACATTGGTGGGACGACCCAGAGGTGGGAGTGAGCCTCAGTGGCACTGTTTAGAGCTAGGGTGTGCCTTCGAAATTCCTGTTTGGACTAGGCTAGGCCTGGAGGATATTTATGATAATGGGTGAGGTAATATGCATTACATTTAATGTTAAAGGGTTAAATTCTCCATTTAAACGACAGCTTTTGTATAAGGAGCTCACAAGACTTTCTGCTGCAGTAGTGCTCCTACAGGAAACTCACCTTCGTCGCTGTCATGAAAGGGTTATGGTCTCAAAGCGGTACCCACTTCAATATTATGCCCCGGCTACCAAGCAAAGGAGATATAATGGAGTGGGAATACTCTTTGCTCAAGGATTATTAGTACAAGTCTCTCAGTCATACACAGACCCTCAGGGCCGTTTTCTCCTCCTTGAAGTGATAATTCATAATCAGGAATTGGTGTTAGTGAATGTTTACTGCAGACCAACTGAGCAAAGGGAGACCTTAGCAGACATACTACAACAGACCAAAAATTTCTCTGGACACCACATAATCGTGGAGGGAGATTTTAATATTGCCCTCTCCTCATCCCTGGATACTTCTGCTCAGAGTAATTCAGGGTCACAAAGACAGCACAAGGCCCTGAAACATTTTATGCAAGCTAGCAACTTGGTGGATATTTGGCGGCTGTCTTTTCCCCATAGTCGAAATTATTCCTTCTACTCCCATGCACATAACTCATATACCAGAATTATTTCCTTATAACTAAGGACCTGGTGGGAGATACAGCCCGGGTAGATATCAAACCTATCACTTGGTCGGACCATGCCCCAGTTGGTTGGACGGTGAACCTGACACCAGCAGAAACTGGAAGGAAATTCTGGAGGCTTAATGATTCATTACTCCATGAACCAAAATACTTGGATCGGATCACTGAAGTAATTGAATCCTATCTACTGTTGTAAGGGGATGAAGAGGTTTCCCCAGTTGCACAATGGGAGGGGTTAAAGGTGGTCCTTAGAGGCCACTTTATTAGTATAGCCTCATATCATAAAAAACAGAAATGGGCCAAGAAAGAACAGCTCTTACAAGAGTTGAGGGATTTGGAGAGACGTCATAAGGGGAACCCGGGGTCCTTTCCAGTTCGACTAGTAACTCAAAAGCGGGAGTTGCTGGTGGCCTTAGACGCGGTGGACATCGCTTTCTCCCTAGATCTGCTTAAGCAGCGGCATTATGAATTTGGCGACAAGCATAGCAAGCTCCTGGCTAGACGCCTACAGATACAAAGAAATAGAGAAATGATATATCGTATTAAGTCGAAACAAGGAACGATGCTACTGCAATAACCGGAGATTAGGGCCCAGTTTCTAGAGTATTATGAGGAGCTGTATCAGCCAGAGGAGACTTTGTCAGAGGGAGAGATTACGACCTTTTTGGAGTCTATCCCATTACCGGAACTGGCGGGAGAGGGCCAGCACCAATTAGACAAGCCAATTTCTTTATTTGAGGTCGATTGGGCAATTAAAGACTTAAAATCGGGGAAGTCACCAGGCTTAGATGGATTTACTCCTCTATTTTACAAAAAATTTAGAGACTTAATACGAGGCCCATTAGTCGCCATGTTTAATACATTGAAGGAAGGGGAAATCCTCCTACCGCATGAGAATAGGGCTGGGATTATACTTATTCTTAAGCCGGGAAGGGACCCTACCAGCTGTGCCTCATACAGACCTATTTCTCTTATAAATGTTGACTTAAAAATCCTGGCCAAAATTCTAGCGTTTAGATTGAGTGGCTATATAGGGACACTTATCCATGCTGATCAAGCAGGTTTTATGCCGGGTACGGTGACCTCTGATAATATTTGTAAGATAAGATTTAATGCATATCGCTCAATCTAATAATGCACCAGCAGTCTTTATGACTATAGACGCTGAAAAAGCGTTCGATAGAGTGTATTGGCCATATTTATTTGCCGTTTTATGGAAGATGGGTCTGGGGGCCCCCTTTGCAGTTTGGATACAGGCGCTCTATAGTGAGCCGTCAGCATGCATTAAGAAAAATCATGGCTATTCGGCTCCTTTTCAAATCCGGAGAGGTACAAGACAGGGTCGCCCTCTTTCGCCGCTCCTCTTTACCCTCAGCTTAGAACCCTTGGCGGAGTGGTTTAGGAGGGAGCGAGGGGTGTGTGGGATACAGTCTGGAAGGGAAATGTATAAAATTACTCTCTTTGCAGATGATGTTATCCTGTCCCTCTCTCAGCCTATGAAATCTATGCACCAGGTAGTATCTATGCTGACCTGCTATGGCAGAGTGTCGGGATTTCGGGTTAACATTGATAAATCCGAAATTCTCCCTGTGCATTTTATGGAGAACTTGTTGCGACAAGGTAAGCGTGAGTTCCAATTCCGGTGGACCGCTGGTACGATTCGGTATTTGGGGGTTAATCTTAGTTTAGATCCTTCTCAGTTAATAGCTCTAAATTATAAACCGCTGATTCACACCTTGATGGGGGATATAGAGAGATGGGAACATCTACCCTTTTCATGGTTTGGTAGAATGGCCGCGATTAAGATGAACCTCTTACCTAAACTTGGGTACCTATTTCAGGTGTTACCATGTCCATTTCCTGTCGCGGATCTGAGGCCTCTTCAGCGTAAAATGTTTGCCTTTATATGGCGTAGGAGGCCCCCAAGGGTTTCCCGTCTGACTCTCAGTCAAACTCGCAGGGACGGAGATGTGGGACTCCCCTCTCTAGTACATTATTATGCTGCAGCGCAGCTAAAATGCATTGTTGATAGTCATGATCTACAAGCACCCAAACAGTGGGTAGGGATTGAGAGTCAAATGATAGGGGGCATTTCCATCCCGGCTTTGTTTTGGCCAATGACTAGCACTCCCAAGGAATTGAAAACCTATCCTTTGAGTCTCCAGACCTCTTTGACGGTCTGGAAAAAATGGAAATACAAATTTATAGGAAATAAACAATATTCTGCCCTGTTCCGCATCTGTCATCTTGGAGGTTTCATGGAGGGACAGAAAAGTCGGACGTTTCAACGCTGGGACTCAAGGAGATTAACACATTTAGGACAGGTCTGGTGCCAAGGGATGGTTTCCTTTAGTGAATTACAGGCCAAGTTCCAGATATCTACTACTGATTTTTTAGCATATGCCCAGTTGCGACAATTTTTGGGATCCACAGGGCCCAGCTCTGATTTATCTAGTCCGCGTTCGATGTTTGAGGGGTATTGCCTCCAGGCACGTTATTTTCGAAAAGGGATTTCTAAGTTGTACCAGTTATTGATACACAAAACGGATGGGAGAGCATCCCACTTATTGGCTTGGGAATGGGACTTGGGCCCTAGCTGGGATTGCAATAATTGGGAGGAGTGTTTTCAGGCATTAGGCCAATGATGACAATGATGCAAATCACAGAGCCAAAGCAACAGTGGAATGGCTAAAGAAAAAAAGGGTATATGACCAGGAGTGGCCCAGTCAGAGACCCAATCTCGATCCAATAGCAAATCTATGGTCTGACTTGAAGATTGCTGTCCATCAACGCTCCCCAAGGAATTTGACAGTGTGGCCAGTTTTATAAAAACTGTGGTGGCGACCTAATCCAACATACTATATAGGGCAGACATTCTTCCAGATAGTATTTGAAATTGTTTAGATTTCAGAAAATACAACCCAGGTTCTCAGAGACTAGACATTTATATTTCTTATGGTTTTTTTTGAGAGTTTTATTGTGATACGCAGTAGTTCACAATGGATTGCAGTTGTATTAAACATTGCTTAGACTAGTTCGGTAACACCTATAAATCATCCTGGATTGAAAATTGCCTCAAATCACCTTATGCCAAACTTGCCCTTTCCACATGCATTATAGTAAAATACCCAGCATAAAATAAATAACTAGCCTGGTCTTACATAAACTTGCCAGGAATATGCAGCCATCTGGCAGTCTCTGCGGTCTGGTCTTTCTGAACCATTAACACACACACAGGGAGTTTAGCTACACCCACAGCTTAGGCAGAAGACTGATTCATGACATTCTTGTATTCCACAGATAGCTCTTATCAGTGCAGGACAGTAGATGGCTCTAAGAGAGCAAGAAGTTGCAGATGGCTTCCAACCAGTTTGCAACAGATCCTGAGAAGCCAGCAGTCTTCCAATACTTGTAGACAGGCACGAACCACAGAATGTATGCCAGAACAGCAGAAAGGAACTTGGCAGACATACAGAAAGAGGCCCAAAATAAAGGCCCCTTTCTTAAGACCTTTAGGGGCCTTCTCGGTAAGTGCCCAGCAACCAAAGTAGACAGTCCACTAGTATATGATTGGTGAATATAGAAGCTGTATTTTTTATCTTAGCAGGCAGATTCACACATAGTTCATATTATGGTGGATGTGTGCCAGCAAAATCAACTTATTGGATGGCATATGCTGCACAGATAGATATATTGTCTGTCAAGGTCATATTAGCTTCAACAACTTTATCTCTAGCTATGTCAAGTTATTGCAAACAATGTCCTTTTTATTGAAACATAGAAGTTTATACAATTCTGCAGCATCCATCTTGTGCTGCTAATTCCATCTTGTTTGGTTCAGCTGACACACCCATTTCCTTAAATGGTAAACTGAGCAAGGTCCAACAAAACTCACAGTTGTAATGGTTGCCAAAAGTACTTCTACAAAGTATTGACTCAGAGGGAGGTAAGCGAGTTATTCAAGGGGGGTGGAGACTCCCAATTATTGGATTTCAATTTTGTTTTTTGGATATGTATATGTTTTGTACCCCAACAAAACATTTTAAGTCCTGAAAGTTGCGAACTATGGTGTGTTGAGTGAAAAAAAAAATCCTCATTTAAATGTAAGCATGTCAGATGCACTGAACTCCTGTAACCCCCTTTTGGAGCACATACAATGAGAGAGATGTCTGATGCTTGTTTGAGAGCTAAGCACCAGTCTCTCTGTGGGTTCTCAAAAAATAAAAATGGTCAGATGGCATAGTGAGCCTGGCACAAAGGCATGCATAGTATTTATCAAGCTAGCTAGAGAACTACAAACAAAACTCTTATTTCCCTTCTGAGACCCCTGGACTGCATCCCCTTACATCAAGAATCTTCAAAGCCCACTCCTCTGTCACCAAAAGATGCCTCGCTTGAACCTTGAGATAAAGGAGGGTTTCACCCAAAAGATATCTTGAACAAACAACACTTATTTCTGAGGTTTCCAATAGTCAACATTAAATAATATTAAAATTCACTGAATTAATCAGGCATTCATAGCTTCATACAGTATTGACCAGCAGCAACATCAACAACAAAACATTCTTCTTCAAAAATACAGCTGAGATTTCAGTGCTCGCATCTCCACCCAATATTCTTCTCAGTCATAGTCCCATCAGTACAGCTTATACCAAGGCAAAGGTGTGTTAGAAGCTATTTGTCTCACCTGACCCCACAGGTAGCCTTTGTCAAACATGGAGAAGTCACGGTGCTGCAAGGCCCTTGGCCAGTCTAGCCCAGGGCTAGTCATATGATGTTGCTGTATGTATGTATGTACCTAGAAAATATGCAGAGTAGTTTGCTTGTTGTGATAGCTAGTATTGGTTACAGTCCGTATGCTATCTGTGGCCACCCTTAAAGCACATAGGCTAAAGACTCCTGAGGCGAACAGCTTCCAAAATGGTAATTTTAGAAGGGAAGTAACTACCTTGCTGGTCCACATGGCTGCCATGACTTGTGGCCAAGCTGGAAGAGTTGCTGTCCTATAGACTGTGTCTCATGTGCTGTTTGTCACATTTACAGTTAGTACTGAGCATGGTGTGTTGAGACCTTCAAAAAGGTGTTCAAAGGCTTTTGTGATCCATAACCTCCTGGGACACCACCCAGAAGCCCAGGAATCATTTACTGCTTTCCCATGCTGGAATGAGTTGATCAGCTGCCCTCCTGGGAGCTGTGGAGCTCCCCACTCTGCCACAGAAAGAATGCAAGCAAAAACCCAAAAGAAAAAAAAATCCTTTCCCTCTCTGAACACCAGCTTATATGAACCCAAAGACATTTTCCTTTGTGGTTCTCCTTCATAACACTTATTTAAAGGAATATACTGGTACAGTACCAAATCCCCTTAATAAGCCTTTGCTACTCATCATCATAACCACAAACAAAGGTTAAGTAACATTCCTTAACATTTACTTCAAGATAAATTCTCATGACCAGGATCTGATTTAGGGACCCCATCAAACTATAAAATGTGAAAACGTTCACGAGGGAAAAGCTGTTTAACGGGGTCATTCATCAAAATGCATTAGGACCTGACCATGCATAAATAGAATCTAACGCAAGTTGCGTACATGATAAATAATGCAATGCAAGCTAGCATGCAAATTACAAATTTAGTATGCATGTGAGAAGAGTTAATGCAAATTAAGGTGTTCTACCACATTCCGCGATAGCTTAACACACATTAACGCGGTATGCAAGGAGAAAAAAGATTTTATCACATGCCCGCGGCAGTTATCACAGATCGCAGCTATTATCGTGCGTGATAAAAACAGGTCTTCTATCACACACACTTACCAGGTGTTCCTGCACCAATCATATTATTTATTCATATATATTATTTATCAGGTCTGAGATTTTAAAATGTAATTTGTGCTACAGTTATCTACTGTTGTTTCATTTATTATTAATTTGTTTTTAACTGTAGTTCCCTCCCAGCTACACTATTGAATATACCTCCAAAGTTAGTTGGATAAATTTATTCAGCTAACGTTGATATTTAGACCATGTCTGAATATAGACCTCTATATGTACAATAGCAATTAGAAAGGTCAAGAAAGAATTTGAAAATAAGGTTGCCAAAGAGAAAAAAACTAGTAATACAAACTTTTTCAAGTACATAGGAGGCAAGAAACGTGGGTCACTAGATGGGCAAGGAGTAAAACAGGTGCTCTGTAAAATCAAGGAAATTTCAGAAAAACTAAATTAATTATTTGCTTCAGTCGTAACTGGAGGATATTGTTGAGAAATCCACTCAGAAAAAAAGCAACTATATGGTAAAAGATACCATCTCATTTAAAAATGAGCCATATTTCTGATAAATATAGAGGAATTGGTATCAGTTAATGTTTATGTTCAAAAGGAGTGGAGGAGTAGCCTAGTGGTAGGGGTGTGCATTCGTTTGCAACGTATTGGCAATCCGCAACGTATATTAGGGATGTGAATCGTTTTTCAACGATTAAAATTATCGTCCGATAATGTTAATATCGTCTTAAATCGTTATAGAACACAATACAATAGAAATTCTAACGATTTATCGTTAAAAATCGTTAAATCGAGTTAGTGCGCACTAACAGAAAATGATACAAATTGACACTTTCCAGGTCAGTAAAGGTCAGTTAGGAATGAATATGTGTTCCTATTGGCTGGCTGCCCTCTTATCTATTGATGTTAACCAGGTTCCCACTGAGGTGATGGTTGGGGGGATGGGAAATGGAAATGGAAACTCAGGAACACTAACAGAAAATGATACAAATTATTGACACTTTCCAGGTCAGTAAAGGTCAGTTAGGAATGAATATGTATTCCTATTGGCTGGCTGCCCTCTTATCTATTGATGTTACCAAGGTTCCAACTGAGGTGATGGTTGGGGGGATGGGAATGGAAACTGTTGGTAGTTGACAAAAAAAGTAATGTGATCAGTCAATATGACTAGAACCTGTGCCCTATTCCTGATACCAGGGGTGTTGTGATCTTCCTGCACTCAGTGCCCTATCCCTGATACCAGTCTGAGACAGCTCCCTCCCTGCATTACTAGTGAGAGGCTGGCTTCAAAGACAGGGGGGAGCTGCCTGACCCTCACTCCTGACTTCCCCCATGTCCCAGCCAGTGAATGGTGTGTGGGTGAGGGGGGAGGGGTGGTGAAGTCTGAGACAGCTCCCTCCCTGCATTACTAGTGAGAGGCTGGCTTCACAGACAGGGGGGAGCTGCCTGACCCTCACTCCTGACTTACCCCATGTCCCCAGCCAGTGAATGGTGTGTGGGTGAGGGGGGAGGAGGATGTTGAAGTCTGAGACAGCTCCCTCCCTGCATTACTAGTGAGAGGCTGACTTCACAGACAGGGGGGAGCTGCCTGACCCTCACTCCTGACTTCCCCCATGTCCCAGCCAGTGAATGGTGTGTGGGTGAGGGGGGGGGGGGAGGATGGTGAAGTCTGAGACAGCTCCCTCCCTGCATTACTAGTGAGAGGCTGGCTTCACAGACAGGGGGGAGCTGCCTGACCCTCACTTCTGACTTCCCCCATGTCCCAGCCAGTGAATGGTGTGTGGGTGAGGGGGGGGGGGGGAGGATGGTGAAGTCTGAGACAGCTCCCTCCCTGCATTACTAGTGAGAGGCTGACTTCACAGATAGGGGGGAGCTGCCTGACCCTCACTCCTGACTTCCCCCATGTCCCAGCCAGTGAATGGTGTGTGTGGGTGAGGGGGGGGGGAGGATGGTGAAGTCTGAGACAGCTCCCTCCCTGCATTACTAGTGAGAGGCTGGCTTCACAGACAGGGGGGAGCTGCCTGACCCTCACTCCTGACTTCCCCCATGTCCCAGCCAGTGAATGGTGTGTGGGTGAGGGGGGGGGGGGAGGATGGTGAAGTCTGACACAGCTCCCTCCCTGCATTACTAGTGAGAGGCTGGCTTCACAGACAGGGGGGAGCTGCCTGACCCTCACTCCTGACTTCCCCCATGTCCCAGCCAGTGAATGGTGTGTGGGTGAGGGGGGGGAGGATGGTGAAGTCTGAGACAGCTCCCTCCCTGCATTACTAGTGAGAGGCTGGCTTCACAGACAGGGGGGAGCTGCCTGACCCTCACTCCTCCGGGGTATTGTGATCTTCCTGCACACAGTGCCCTAACCCTGATACCAGGGGTGTTGTGATCTTCCTGCATGCAGTGCCCTATCCCTATTAATACCAGGAGTGTTGTGATCTTCCTGCACGCAGTGCCCTATCCCTAATACCAGGGGTGTTGTGATCTTCCTGCACACAGTGCCCTATTCCTGATACCAGGAGTGTTGTGATCTTCCTGCATGCAGTGCCCTATCCCTGATACCGGGATGTGTGCAGGAAGATCACAACACTCCTGGTATTAATAGGGATAGGGCACTGTGTGCAGGAAGATCACAACACCCCTGGTGCCAAGGTTAGGGCACTGTGTGCAGGAAGATCACAACACTCCTGGTATTAATAGGGATAGGGCACTGTGTGCAGGAAGATCACAATACCCCTGGTATCAGGGTTAGGGCACAAGTTCTAGTCACATTGACTGATCACATTACTTGTTTTGTCAAGCTACCAACTGTTTCCATTTCCCATCCCCCATATACTGTCAGTGGGAACCTTGGTAACATGAATAAATAAGAGGGCAGCCAATAGGAATACATATTCATTCCTAAACTGACCTTAACTGACCTGAAAAGTGTCAAATTGTATCATTTTAAGTTAGTGTGCACTAACTCCCAGTTAGTGCGCACTAACTCGAGTTAGTGCGCACTAATCGGAAAAAACGATTTTTAACGATTTTTTAACTAAAAAATCGTGCCTAACACGATTTTCTTGCCCTGCCAAACGATTTCTATCGTTAAGACGATATGGAAAACGATTCACATCTCTAATGTATATGCCATATTCGTTGTATTCATGGGGGTCATGAAACGTATGGCGAACCCCCACGAATACAACGTATCACTAACGAATAAACCCCCACCCTCTTGACCCGCCCAAGACTTGCCAAAAGTCCCTGGTGGTCCAGCGGGGGTCCTGGAGCGATCTCCTGCACTCGGGCCGTCGGCTGCAGGTATTCAAAATGGCGCCGATAGCCCCTGTGACATAGTAAGGGCAAAGGCTATCGGTGCCATTTTGAATACTGGCAGCCAAAGGCCCGATTGCAGGAGATCGCTCCAGGACCCCCGCTGGACCACCAGGGACTTTTGGCAAGTCTTAGGCAGGTCAGGAGGTTGGGGGGTTGTAGTAAATTAAATTTAAAGGGTTGGGATGGGGTTTTTGGGGGGAAACAAATACATATGTAACTAATGAATGGATTGGGGTCCCCCGAGAACGGATGCAATGGATTTGGGTCCCGACAAATCCGAATACCGAATGGGACAAATCCGTCCCTGCTGCACATCCCTACCTAGTGGTTCAAATCCCACTGTCACTCCTTGTGACCTTGGGCAAGTCACTTTAACCTCCGTTGCCTCAGCTCCAAAACTCGTCTGTAAACCCTGTCGGGATAGGGAAATACCTATAGTGCATGAATGTAATCCACTTTGATGTGCCAAAATGCAGAAAATAAAGTCTAAATAAATAAATAAAATTCAATGCACAGTTTTTTGCCCACAATAGGCAACAAAGTGTGAGTCACATCATTTACCACTTCCAACCTACCATCCTATTTTTTTTTAACAATACCTTTAGTGTATTATCATTCAAAAAATAATTTTTCATTAAAATATTCAACAGACTTCTAAATATTTTCTGTTGAAAGTGTCTGAGAACAAGAAGAGGAATGGGGGTGGCTTGCTGGAATGGTGGCTACTACCTGGTGATTACTACCCTTACTCAATAGCCTCCACATGGTTAATGCAACTCCAACATTGCTCTCTGCTTCAATGGCAAGGAGAAATGTGGAAAAGAGGATATGCATTCAGAAAACAAACAAGGACTGAACTGCACAGTCTGGGTAAACAAATAAGCGTAGGGGTAACTTGCTTATTGCGGTGGTTACTACCCTAAACCAATTAAGCCTGATACTTCACTTTGAATGCATATCCAGCATTGCTCTCTGCTTCAACGGCAGGGGGAAATAAGGAAAAGAGGATTTACATTCAGACAATATCCAGCAAGGCATTGATCTGTGTAGGATGGGTAAACACGCATCGGGGTAACTTGCTTGATGCAGTGGTTACTACCCTTAACTATTAAGCCTTATGCTTCACTTTTGATGCAACTCCAACATTACTCTCTGCATCAACAGCAGGGGGTGGTAGGAAATTCGAATCAAACAGTTACCAACAAGGACCCTGAACTTGGTGGTCAGTGAAACAGATAAGAATGGGAAAATAAGTATGGGGGCTTGCTGGGCAGACTGGATGGGCCATTTGGTCTTTTTCTGCTGTCATTTCTATGTTTCCTTGCTAAATGGCTGTGCACCTACTCAACCCTACACGTGTACTTCACTGGTTACACACCTATTATATACTCGCAGACCAGATCACTGTTTTAAGGGAATCCCAAAAGTGCTCTCACTTTTCAATAGCCACCTAACTCTGTTATTTGAACTTCAGTATAGAAAAGTTATAAATAAATAAATAAATAATATTAGCAACATTTCAGGACTCAAACGCACCTTCATCAGGGTTATATTGAGAGAGCTAAAGCAAAGGCACCAAAATAAACATTAGAAAACAAATTAATACAATTAGAAATATAGAAATAAAAATACAACCAATAATATAATCTGTCAGTCACCCTGGGAAAACATACATACGTGGCCGGAATGGCTCTGCTTAGCTTACTACAAAAATGGCAGATTTCTACACAAATGCAAGGGAATCGATTGTATTTAAAGGGCTCCACAATATTTATTTATTTATTTTTAGATTTTTATATACCGGTGTTCCTATATGAAATAAAGATCACATCGGTTTACATTGAAACAGAACATGAAAATTGCCAAAAGGCATTACATAGAACAAGGTTATGAAACTTGGAACAGTGTACATAAGTTCAAAATACCTAAAAGGCCAATAAGTGCTCAGAACATCAAAATGTATCACGCTGTTGTGGCCACGGTTGCGAGTGCTGCAACCGGGACCTTACCTTCGCTGCATTAGCCCCTCCTCCCTGGTGGTGCATGCGCGTGAAAGGCCAGGAGTTAAAGGGCCTTTCCTGCCTTGGGCGCCCTGCCTCCCTTTCTGATGTCAGATGCCCCGCCTCCCTTTCTGAAGTCAGACCCTGGCAAATACTTAAGGCTGGTGCCTGCCTCAGCTTACTGCCTTGCAACAAGTTTGCTTATCATTGCAGTGTGCCTCTGGATTTCTTGCTTGTGATTGTTCCGGTTGCCTGCTTCAGTTCCAGCCTTGATCCTGGTCCCTGTTCCATTTGCCTGCTTCAGTTCCAGCCTTGATCCCGGTTCCTGTTCCAGTTGCCTGCTTCAGTTCCAGTCCTGGTTCGTGTCCGCCTTCAGTGCCAGCCTTGGTCATGTTCCTGACTTGCCTGCCTTGACCTCGGATCTTCTCATCTGATTCTCCTTTTGCGTAAGTCCCAGCGGCCCGGCTCCTACGGGCTCCTCCTGGGGGAGCGCGGGCTTCCAGGGTGAAGATCCTTCTCTTCAATCCATCCAGTATCTGCCTCCCGGCCTGTTCCGCTAGTCCGGAGACTATTTCCATCTTCTCCGTCAGGCCGGCCTAAGAGTCCACTAAACCGCTCTAACATTTTGCAAGGCCATGGACTCGGCGGATTTGTCAGGTCTTCAGGCAATCCCTGGAATTGCCCAGCGTGTGCAGCAACAGCAGCATTGCATGGATGTTCTTGCAGCGACTGTAGAACGACTTGCTAATTGTCTGGATGCCATGCCAGATCCAGTGCCTGCTCTGCCACCAGCTTCAGCGGTAAACATTGGTTCAATTACTCAGCTACCGGCACCGTCACGTTACGCTGGAGAGGCTAAGACTTGCCGAGGTTTTCTGAACCAATGTTTTATACGATTCACGCTGCTTCCTCAACAGTTTCCTACTGATGCTGTAAAGGTGGCGTATATTCTGTCGTTGCTTGATGGGAAGGCTCTAATTTGGGCGTCTCCACTCTGGGAGCGGAATGATCCCTTGCTCAGTAATTTCTCGCAGTTCATCTCTAATTTCAAGTTAGCCTTTGATGACCCGGCTCGCTTAACCACCGCCACCTCAGAACTACAGCAGTTACGCCAGGGTTCCCGCCCTTTAGCAGATTATGCCATGGATTTTCGCACGCTTGCTCTTGAAGTTGTGTGGCGTGAGGACAGCCTCCGGGCTGTGTTTATGGAGGGCCTGTCCGGGCGTATCAAGGATGAGTTGGCCGCCCGCGATCTTCCAGAGGATCTCAACGGCCTCATAGATTTGGCTGGTCGTATTGATCGTCGCCTCCAACAAAGGGCAAGGGAACTAAGACCCACTCGATGTACCCCATCTCTAGCTCCTGTATTCTCCAGACCACTATCTTCAGTCCCCTCTCCAGGAGCAACACGTCCTGATTCTGCTTCTGAAGAACCCATGCACTTGGGGCGTACTCCGCTTACCGCAGAGGAGAGACAGCGCCGCCGTACTCTAGGCTTGTGCCTCTACTGCGGTCAAAAAGGCCATTTTCTCGCTCGTTGTAAAGAGCGTTCGGAAAACGCCAGAACCTAGGAGGTCGTGAGGAGCTCCTCCTAGGTTGTGCTGGTACCGCTCCTCAATGTACTGTACCCATCACACTCGAATACCCAGGGGGATCATTGGAGACCCTCGCCTTTTTGGATTCTGGAGCAGGGGGCAACTTCATCCTGGAGGATTTGGTATGCCAGTTACAGATCCCCACTCAGCCTCAGGAGGTACCGCTGCGGATTATCTCCATCCGGGGAACACTTCTTCCAGGGAGGATCTCTGCTTCCATGATACCCTTGACTTTACGCACCGGGGCAATCCACTCGGAGGAGATTGCCTTCCTTGTTCTGGAAAAGGCCGTCCACCCCGTGGTGTTAGGCCTACCATGGTTACAGAAGCACTCTCCGATTATCCGATGGGATACATTACAGATTGTGAAATGGAGCCCCTTCTGCTTCGCTAACTGCCTGAAGGTTCCGAGAGTGTCTGTTCTCCCTCTCTTGCACACCACCATCGCTCTACCTGCACCATATGCTGACTTCTCCGACGTATTTTCCAAGACGAAGGTGGAGATCCTGCCTCAACATCGGCCGTTTGATTGTGCCATTGAGCTTTTACCAGGAACGACACCTCCTCGGGGAAGAGTATACCCCTTATCACTACCAGAGACTCGGGCAATGTCCGAATACATCTCGGAGAACCTGGCAAAAGGATTTATCCGACCTTCAAAATCTCCAGCAGGGGCGGGCTTCTTTTTTGTAGGAAAAAAGGACGGGTCGCTAAGACCATGCATTGACTATCGGGGTCTCAATGCCATCACCAAGCGAGATCGTTATCCACTCCCACTGATTCCTGAACTCCTGGATAGATTACAGGGAGTCAGGATATTCACAAAGCTGGACTTGCGGGGCGCATATAACCTTGTCCGTATTCGACCAGGGGATGAGTGGAAGACTGCCTTTAACACCAGGGATGAGCACTATGAGTACCTCGTCATGCCCTTCGGACTATGTAATGCCCCGGCAGTATTTCAACATCTCATGAATGAGGTACTGCGTGATTTACTGAATACGTCTGTCATCGTGTACCTGGATGAAGTATTAATCTACTCACGGGACTTGTCTTCTCATCGCCTACATGTCCGTCAGGTATTACAGTTACTCAGAGACAATGGATTATACGCCAAGTTGGAGAAATGCTGCTTTGAGAAAGAGTCTCTTCCCTTTCTGGGATACATAGTTTCTGCCACCGGATTCAAGATGGATCCTGAAAAGGTAGCCGCCATCAGAGACTGGCCCCGGCTGAGGGGGCTAAAGGCGGTGCAGCGTTTCCTCGGCTTCGCAAATTTCTATAGACATTTCATTCCACACTATTCTCGTATCATGGCTCCTCTCACCGCCCTAACTCAGAAAGGATCTGACGCGGTGGATTGGCCTGATTCAGCCTGTCAAGCATTCAAAATCCTCAAAGAGGCTTTTCTACAGGATACGTGTCTTCGTCACCCTGATCCGCTTCGTCCATTTGTCGTAGAGGTGGATGCATCAAACATCGCAGTGGGAGCTGTACTTAGTCAATGCACTGACTCCATGCTCATACTTTTCCAGGAAATTCTCTGTTGCCGAGAATAATTATAGTATTGGGGATAAGGAGTTACTAGCTAAGCTCGCCTTTGAGGAGTGGAGACAATGGTTGGAGGGAGCCATCCATCCCATTACAGTATATACGGACCACAAAAACCTGGAGTTCCTGTCCCAAGCCCAACGCTTAAACCCTCGACAGGCCTGCTGGTCTCTATTCTTCAATCGCTTCAATTTCACACTACGCTACCGGCCGGCTGCCAAGAATGTTCGAGTGGACGCACTTTCGCGCTCAACGGAGCTGGAGGAAGAGCAGGACCAGCCCCAATACATCCTAGACCCCGCAAAGATCAATCTTTCTGGGACCACTGTATGTTCTCTTGGTAAGACGGTGGTTCCCAGACGGTCTTGAAAGGCGGTCTTGCTCTGGGCCCACAATTCTCTTACGGGGAGTCATGCTGGCCGCGAGAAGACTCTTGACTTGGTAAACCGCTTCTACTGGTGGCCAACCTTGAGGAAAGATGTCCGCGCTTTCGTAGACTCCTGTCCCACCTGTGCGATACAGAAGCCACGGACGGGGAAGCCTTGGGGTCTACTCCAACCGTTGCCCATTCCAGTGGAACCATGGACCCACATCGCCACCGATTTCGTGGTGGACCTTCCAGCCTCAGAAGGGAATACAGTCATCTGGGTAACTATAGACAGGTTCTCCAAAATGGCCCACTTTGTTCCCCTATCCAAGTTACCGTCGGCTCTCGAACTAGCCAGCTTGTTCACTCAACATATTTATTTATTTATTTATTTATTTAAAATTTTTATATACCGACATTCATCCAGGATATCACATCGGTTCACAGTGTAACGCAAACAGACGCCAGGCATGGCGCTTTACATCGAACAAATAAAACAGATAAAACAAATTAACAAGGGATTAAATGAGGGAGGGAGATATCGAGGGAAAGATTGCATTAAATTATAAACAAGATTTGCAATTATATACATATGTACAATAATTGGAGACACAATGAGGTATGAATTTAGGCGGACTAGTAAGAGAGAGAGGGGAATGGAGAGAGGAGAGGGGAGAGGGCCTTTCCTGCCTTGGGCGCCCTGCCTCCCTTTCTGATGTCAGATGCCCCGCCTCCCTTTCTGAAGTCAGACCCTGGCAAATACTTAAGGCTGGTGCCTGCTTCAGCTTACTGCCTTGCAACAAGTTTGCTTATCATTGCAGTGTGCCTCTGGATTTCCTGCTTGTGATTGTTCCGGTTGCCTGCTTCAGTTCCAGCCTTGATCCTGGTCCCTGTTCCAGTTGCCTGCTTCAGTTCCAGCCTTGATCCTGGTCCCTGTTCCAGTTGCCTGCTTCAGTTCCAGTCCTGGTTCGTGTCCGCCTTCAGTGCCAGCCTTGGTCCTGTTCCTGACTTGCCTGCCTTGACCTCGGATCTTCTCATCTGATTCTCCTTTCGCCTAAGTCCCAGCGGCCCAGCTCCTACGGGCTCCTCCTGGGGGAGCGCGGGCTTCCAGGGTGAAGATCCTTCTCTTCAATCCGTCCAGTATCTGCCTCCCGGCCTGTTCTGCTAGTCCGGAGACTATTTCCATTTTCTCCGTCAGGCCGGCCTAAGAGTCCACTAAACCGCTCTAACACACGCACTGCAAAGTCCTAGTAATCATGATTACAAAAATACTGAACAGTTGATTTCTTTATTAAGGCCATGAGGGTATACTGTCTGTAATTTAAAGATTCATTTTTGTTCATGTTGTACAAGAAGGTATATCAAGATTGTCCCCTCGTACATTTGCTCTTAATTGCTCCAAGAAAACTGCAAATTATCAAAAGCATGATCTGTAAACCAGTGATCAATGAGGGGGACATCTAGTAGTTGACAGTTAATGGCACTCCGATGCTAAATCAGATGAGTTCATAATACTCTTTTGGTTTTGCAATATTGTTGCATTTGCTGCCCAAGGTCAGGCCCGTGAGCGGCTCACCCCCAACGCCATGCTAATCTCCTCTCTGCAGCAGGAGATGCTGCTGGGCTCTGACATTGATGTTCTGCTCCGCAGCCAGGAGGCAATTCAGCACTGCCATTGAAGTCTCCTTCATGCAACCGGGAACCATTGCCAAGGCCTATCTTCATGGATGAACACAGCCAATGCTGCTGCTGATGCTAGCTCCTTTATGCAACCTGGAAACACCGCTGTCATGCTGCTCCAGTTCTCCCCAGCGTCCTCTATGGCGCATGCCTCAGCTCAGAATTTAAAGGGCCCATGGCAGGAAAAGCCCCGCGGCCCTTTCAGATGACATCTCCTTGTCATGCCTTCAGCCCTATAAAAGGGCTTCTCAGCCAGTTCAGCTTTGCCTTCACAAGGAGTAGCCTTGCTCTTGGAATTCCTGTGCCATCTCTTCATTCCAGGAGCCTTTGCTTCTTCAAGGTCTTCTGTTTCTTTTTCTTCATGGGAGCTCCTTCAAGTTGCCTGTTCCATGTTCTGGTCTCTCGTCAGTTCCTTGTCCAAGTATTCTTAGTCCACACCTTGTTCAAATCTTCTGAATCTTCGCCTCATTCAAGTTTTCTGAGTCTTTGCCTTGACCACGTCTTCAGTCACGTTCCAGATGTTCCAGTCCTCATTTCCAAGTTCTGCCTTCCAGTTCCTCTCTTGTCCTTTCTCCAGGCAGGCCAGTGATATGGTCCATGAACAGCCCACAGCGGGATCTGTAGGGTGCCTCCTGGCACAAGGCCCATCTCCAAATCTGTCTTTGCTGGGTCAAGTCCTCGGAGTCCATCCTCATTATAGAGTTCCAGGTTCTAAGTCAAGTTCCAAATTCCTAATCATGTTCTTAGTTCTGGTCTTGTAGAGCTTGTCCAGCTAGTGGATCACCTTATTCCTCATTCCAAGCCATGTTCCAAAGATGTTCTGGCTTTTGGCCATGTACGAGTCTCAGTCTAGAGCCTGTCCCAACCTCCGGTGTGGTCCGCAACCAGCCCATGGGTTGTGTAGTGCGAGCAGTGGGATGGCCTGGTCCACGACCAGCCCTAAGGCTGTGTAGAGCGCACTGCGGTGCACTGCTCATTTGAATCTGAACCCAAACCTTTGTCCAAGTTCCACATCTCCAGTGCCTTTGTCGAAGTTCCACGTCTTCAGCGCCTTCATCTCCTCATTGCCAAGTCTTCAGAGTCAAGTCCAAGCCTTTGTCATGTCATCTTGTGTCCTTGACCTCTGTCTATCCTGATGCATAGGCTGTTCCCAAGCAGCAGGTGTGAAAGGGCTATCGAGTAGCTGGAGGAAACCCCAGAGACCAACACTGCATTGTTGGGTCTCATTCTTGGTGCATGCAGGTTCAGCGGAGGCCTGAGTGAACTATATTGCAAGCCCAAGCTACGTTCCAAACCCAAGCTACTTTCCAAGTCAGGCCCATGCCTGAAAACTCTTGCCTCCCGCAGTATGTACTTTGGAGCCTTGCCCTGAGGTCATGCCGTGGTCCAAGGGCTCACTCTCTCGAGCAAGCAATCACATTCCATGCTCACAACAGATATTTAACAAATGGCATGAACACCAGATAAAATATAATTACTAGATGCACATGTAGTGCATGCTTTAGGTCTAAATGCTCACAATTTAGTAAAAGGAAAATTGATACCAGTACCAGACTAAGGGAATACTTAACAGTGTCCATAATTTTCATGACTTACCTCAGATACCATGACACTGTTATTCATTACGTGTTGTGTAAACATAAAAAGAACTATTTGGTCTCTCAAATTACAATCCCTTTTATAAGCAAAACATGGAGTGGTCAATATTAAAAGCCATTTAGATGGATAACTCACAATTTATTCATCTAAATGGTAAGGTTTGAATATTTCCCTTGCTTATCCAGCTAACAATTAACAAGATAAATCTTTACTCAGCTAAGATATAGCCGAATAAAAAAGAGGAATATTGGGGTACCGTTAGGTGAATAACGTATCTGGATAACTTTGATATTAGGAGCTAACTGGATAAGTTTTTGGCCTGACTCTAGACGTGCCAAGAAGAGGTCTAAAGTCATCCAGGAACATGTTCCCAGATAATTTTAGTCTTAACTGTCTGTATTCAAGAAAAGAATATATCTATTTAAGAAAAGTAGTAAGACAAAAAAAAAAAAAGATCATTTATTTATTTATTTATTTAAGGCTTTTATATACCGATGTTCCTGTACTAGTACATATCACGTCGGTTTACATAGAACCAAAGTTGGAAATTATATCAAACAAGAGGGTACAGATAACAGGACTAACTTCGTATGAACTTATAGATAAAGCAGCGAACGACTTAAAATAAAATAATTATAAATATATGTATAAATATACAAAATATAAATAAACATAAGCATAAACAATCAACAAACTTGGATTTACAGCAGACTTGAAAAGCTTGAATGCATTATAACATACAGCTAGCGGGGAAATAATGAGATTAACTTATAAGATTAAATGGTTACGGCGTCGGACATCTCGCATATTGGGTTATGAAATGCGTGAATCTGACCCTGAGGGAGAGACCTTTAAGTCTCTCCCTCAGGGTCATAATATTCATAGGAATATTAGCCCTAAAGTCACCCATTTGAGTGCTGGGGCAATCATGCAGCCACCTCCCAATATAAAAAAAGCCTTCCTTTTGATTTTAAATTTGTCGTACCGCCAACAGTCCTAGTCTCATCCCTTCCCCGCCTCCATTTCCATGTCCCATCAACGATCCAAAAATTTATACATTCCAGGGCAACCCACCCCTCCACTCTCCCCCTCCCAGCCTATACCCTCCCACCATCCAGGTAGCTTGTTTTTCTTTATTTTTCAGCCCAGATTGTGGTAACAGCCTACTGTAACACAGGCATATGGCTTCTAATGTTGTTTGGCTATGCTATGCTATGTTGTTTACTATGCTAGAAGCGTAGGCTTGTAGCCTAGCCCCATAAGCACTATGCTAGAAGATTATGCTTCCATGGGAGCAACTAAATAGTAGCTACCACAATCCAGGCTGAAAAAGAAAAGAAGATAAAAGAAGATATTTTAAATTTATACATTCCAGGGATCCCACCACCTCCCTATCCCCCCCCCCCCCAATCTATACCCTCCCCTCCTCCCAGTATCTTCTTTTATTCTTTTATTGTATTTTTTTAGCCCGGATTGTGGTAGCTACTGCTTAGTTGCCACCCTGGAAGCACAGACTTCTAAGTATTCATTATGGTAAAGAGGAAGAGAGACACTGTTTTACCCCAAGAAAAGCTTTAACCTGAGGCAATGCCACTAGTTTACTTATCTCTGGGTGCTCAATTCGGATTAATACCCAGAGAGTCTTCCCTGTCAACTTTGGCTATGGAAACTGATATAGACTGGTAACTTACCCCAGATGACATTCAACTGCTGTTGCTGTTCAAGCAATAGAGGCCTAGAAAATTAGTCTCTCAGACATTCCCAAGTCAATTCCAGCTATAGAGGTCAGCAAGCTTTTGTAACTAGAGCAAACTCATTATCATGAGCCACATGAGAATAACAAAATGGCACTGGAAAAGGCTCTCCCTCAGCAAAGTTACTGTAAATACTTCAAAGTAGCTTCTCTTTCAATCAGTGTGACGTTTGGTGGTCACTGTGGTAGCTCAGTAAGCATGATCTCCTGATGTCTCTCTGATAGACTGCTAGGCCAATCGAAGGCAAAGATTTCCTCACCTAGTTTGGGAAACAAGGAAATCAGAGTAGCTGTGTCATCTATGGCAAGATCTTAGATGGAGTTTCTTTATAGACTAGGAGCAGGGAACATCAATCTTGCATGTTTGCTGTAATCCCCTAGACCTCAGGAACTGAAGTAAATTCTACTAATGCTAAGATACTAGGAGAAATTATTATAGTAATGTGTAGTCTTTTACAGCCCTTTGGAAGCAGTTGTAACTGGTAAAATGAATGTTCAGTTTTGTATTTCTACAACTCAGCTTCAGTTTGAGATGTTATAACTCTGCTGAACCACCTCAAACTATTGTTGAGGTGATACAGCAGAGTGGCTTACCCATAAACAGGTATTCTCCTAGGACAGCAGGATGTTAGTCTTCACATATGGGTGACATTATCAGATGGAGCCTTGCTTGAAAAACTTGTGTCAAAGATTCTAGAAACGCTGACTGACACACTGAGCATGCACTATCCATGCAGAGTCCATCTTCAGTCTTGTAACAGAATTACGACAAAATAAAATAACAAACATAACGAAACCCAACTCCACAAGGTGGCATGAGGGTTTCATGAGGACTACCACCCTGCTGTCCTAGGAGAACATCTGTTACAGGTAAGCAACTCTGTTTTCTCTTAGGACAAGCAGGATAGTAGTCCTCACACATGGGTGAATCCCTAGCTACGGGCTGTCCCTAAGACAAGACGACCAACAGACACCTAACCACATGCCAATGGGCACTATGGTGATGCTGGTCAGAGGGGGACAGCCTGAACCCCAAAAAAAGGTCCTTAGGTAGGAAGAGTTGGGTTTTACAGCTGAAAGAGATTCCTGAGGACAGACTGGCTGTCTGAAGCTGCTGTTGCGTTGGCCATCCCTGTCCAGACAGTAGTGAGAGGCCATAATGTGGAGAGAACGCCATGTCGCAGCCTTGAAGATCTCATCCACAGGGACTGCTCTCAAGTGGGACACTGAACTTGCCAGGGCTCTGACAGAATGAGCCTTGACATGCCCCCCCCCCCCCCAAGCTGCAGACCTACCTAAGCATAGCAGAAGGAGATGCAATCTGCCAGCCAGTTGGACAGGGTCTGCTTAGCAACCGCAACACCTAATCTATTCCTGTCAAAACAGATGAAGAGTTGCGTCGACTGCCTATGGCCTGTCGTTCGCTCCAAGTAGAATGCTAAGACTCTCTTGCAAGCCAGACTGTGTAGAGCTCATTTGTCCTGGTGCGAATGAAGCCTGGGAAAAAAGGTGGGCAGGATGATTGCCTGGATAAGATGAAAATCCGTCACCACCTTAGGTAAGAACTTAGGGTTCTGCGCAGAACCACTCTGTCGTGGAAGAACTTCATATAGGGTGGATACATTATTAAGGCCTAAAGCTCACTGACTCTGCATGCTGATGTGACCGTGACCAAAAATATGACCTTCCAGGTCAGGTACTTGAGGTCACAAGTACGCAGCAGCTTAAAAGGAGCTTTGATGAGCTGAGCCAACACCATATTAAGATCTCAGGACACAGCAGGAGGCCACAAGGGAGGCTTCAACTGAGGGTGCAACCCATTGTGGGTCGCATCTCTGTGCGACCCACAATGGGTTGCACAGAGATGGGAGAACCATCCACACCCCAGTGGTAGGCACCGATCGCACTCAGGTGTACCCTAACAGAGTTTGTCTTTAAGCCAGCATCCGAAAGGTGCAGGAGGTAATCAAGTAGCTTTGGTGTAGAGCACAAGAATGGATCCAGGCCACGGTGCTCACACCAGATGGAAAACCTCTTCCACTTCAGGCCATCAGAGTTCCTAGTGGAAGGCTTCCTGGAAGCCACCAGGACTCGAGACACATCGTCAGAGAGGTTGAGGGGCTGCAGAATCAATCTCTCAACATCAGGCCATCAGGGATAAGGCCCGGAAGTTGGTATTGTGCAGCCTCCCCCGATCCTGCATGATGAGGTCTGGGGAAGTCTGGTTCCCAGAGAGAGAGATCCCACAAGATTGAGATCCAGATCTGCCTCAGCTAATGAGGAGCTATGAGGATCATAGTTCCCCTGTCCTGTCAGAGCTTCAGGAGAGTCTTCATCACCAGGGGAAGCATTGGATACGGGTACAGAAGGCCCTTGCCCCAGTGGTTGGCAAAGGCATCGGAGGCTGGTTTGCCATCCCCCCTGGACAGGGAGCAAAACCGATCCACCTTCCTGTTGCAGGGGGAGGTGAACAGATCCATGACTGGGGTCCCCCAGAGGTGGAATTCGTGATTCGCTGCTTCTTGTTTCAGGGACCACTCTTGGGGTCAAAAGGCTCAACTCAGCCTGCCCGCCACCACATTCTCAATCCCGGCCAGGTACATGGCTCGAAGCACCATACCCTTCGACAGAGCCCAAGACCAGATCTTAACGGCTTCTTGGCACAGGAGGAATGACCTCATGCCTCCCTATTTGTTGATGTACCACATTGCACCTGGTTGTTGATCTGGATCAGAACCACCCTGTTGATCAGCCAATCCTTGAATGCCCAGAGTGTGTAGCGGATCACGTGGAGCTCAAGGAAGTTGATCTGCCATTGTGCTTCCTGGGTGGACCACAAGCCCTGGGTGTGGAGCCCCTCCACATGGACACCCCCAACCCAGGTTGGATGCATCCATAGTGAGCATAATCTGGGCAGGGGGACTTTGAAAAGGCACATCCTGCTCCAAGTTGGTCAGACTCTCCCACCAAGACAAAGAGTCCTGGAGAGGCAGAGTAACCTGGATACAGACGTGGAGGTCCTGTGTGGCCTGACACCACTGGGACCGCAAGGTCCATTGAGCTCTGCGCATATGCAAATAAACTAAGGGGGTAACATGGATGGTCGCAGCCATGTGTCCCAAGAGTCGCAACATGTGGTGTGCTGAAACCTGCCGGCTGTGGACCACTCCCACAATAGACACAAACACGAGTGCCCACAATGGTCAGGCACTTGGTGAAGACACATTGGACCAAGACCAGGCTGAATGGCAACACCCTATACTGAAAATGCTGCTCACCGACCACAAAGCGCAGATACTTCCTATCAGCATGGAAGATCTCAATGTGGGTGAAGGGATCTTTTAGATTGAGGGAGCAAAGCCAATCTCCTTTTTGTAGGTGGGGACTCAGGATGCCCAGAGAAACCATCTTGAACTTTTCTCTTTTTAGGAACTCATTCAAGGCTCTCATGTCTAGAACAGGATGGAATCCCCTGTTCTATTTGGAATCAAGAAATATCAGGAGTAGAACCCCTGCCCTCGCTGATTCAGTGGAATGGCCTCGACAGCCCTGGCCCTTACAAGGGCAGTGAGCTCTACCATCAGTATTTCCTAATGCAAGGATTGACCCAATGAGGACCACAGGGGAGAGTCCGGAGGGACACCCAGAAACTTTAGCCAGTACCCTTGACACACGATGCACAGAACCCACTGATCCAATGTAATGCTGGGCCAATGGTCCAGGAAGAACAGTAGCCGGCCACCGACCAGAGCATCCTGCATTGAAGGTATGGGCAGTAGGCTTACACTCCATCACAGCCAGTCAAAACCCAGTAGCGGGACTGGTCCGGGGTACTGGCTGAAGTCTGGGGGTCCGCTGCCGTCTACAGCGGCCAGTAGAGCCTACCCACTGGGCCAGAGTGCGAGAAGCAGAAGGGTAGTATTTTCTCTCACAGTAGTGTTTTTTCCTGCACCCTTAGTTAGCTGGTGGCGCAGTAAGTTTTTTGCCTTCTGTGCAGTTGATTTCCGGTAGCGACATTCTCCGGTGTCCGCTGGTCATCGACCGCTCACCGGCCTTTTCGTCATGGCGTTGTTGGATTTTCATTAATGCCCCCAGTGCCCTTGGACTATGTCCCTCATGGATCCAAACGAGGTGTGAATCCTTTGCCTGGGGGCATCGCACAATGTCTGGGGCTGTCATTTTTGTGACCAGATGACCCCAAGGGCCAGCGTGCCTGCCTGGACAAGATGGAGAAGTTGTTCGGGTCCAGGAAATCCGAGCCCTCAACTCCAGCCTCAGGGGCGTCGATGCTGAAGGGGCGTGGAGAGCTGATGGACACCAAACCCTCGGGGTCCACCCCTCCTCTACGGCCTTCAGTGGAGAGGGGTGCCAGAGATCGGCTCTTCATCGGCCTCCTCTTGTTCAAGGACTTTGGGAAAAAAGAGCAGAACTGCGAGACGATAGCTCTGCAGAAAAGAAATTGAAGCGAGACCCCGCTTGGATGTCCTTTCGTGGATTACAAACTGGTTAAAAGACAGGAAACAGAGAGTAGGATTAAATGGTCAATTTTCTCAGTGGAAAAGGGTAAACAGTGGAGTGCCTCAGGGATCTGAACTTGGACCAGTGCTTTTCAATATATATATATATAAATGATCTGGAAAGGAATACGACGAGTGAGGTTATCAAATTTGCGGATGATACAAAATTATTCAGAGTAGTTAAATCACAAGCAGATTGTGATACATTACAGGAAGACCTTGCAAGACTGGAAGATTGGGCATCCAAATGGCAGATGAAATTAAATGTGGACAAGTGCAAGGTGTTGCATATAGGGAAAAATAACCCTTGCTGTAGTTACACGATGTTAGGTTCCATATTAGGAGCTACCACCCAGGAAAAAGATCTAGGCATCATAGGGGATAATACTTTAAAATTGTCGGCTCAGTGTGCTGCAGCAGTCAAAAAAAACAAACAGAATGTTAGGAATTATTAGGAAGGGAATGGTTAATAAAACGGAAAATGTCATAATGCCTCTATATCACTCCATGGTGAGACCGCACCTGGAATACTGTGTACAATTCTGGTCTCCGCATCTCAAAAAAGATATAGTTGCGATGGAGAAGGTACAGAGAAGGGCAACCAAAATGATAAAGGGGATGGAACAGCTCCCCTATGAGGAAAGGCTGAAGAGGTTAGGGCTGTTCAGCTTGGAGATGAGACGGCTGAAGGGGGATATGATAGAGGTCTTTAAGATAATGAGAGGTCTTGAACGGGTAGATGTGAATCGGTTATTTACACTTTCGAATAATAGAAGGACTAGGGGGCATTCCATGAAGTTAGCAAATAGCACATTTAAGACTAATCAGAGAAAATTCTTTTTCACTCAACGCACAATAAAGCTCTGGAATTTGTTGCCAGAGAATGTGGTTAGTGCAGTTAGTAGCTGGGTTCAAAAAAGGTTTGGATAAGTTCTTGGAGGAGAGTCCATTAACAGCTATTAATCAAATTTACTTAGGGAATAGCTATTGCTATTAATTGCAAAAGTGGCATGGGATCTTCTTAGTGTTTGGGTAATTGCCAGGTTCTTGTGGCCTGGTTTGGCCTCTGTTGGAAACAGGATGCTGGGCTTGATGGACCCTTGGTCTGATCCAGTATGGCAATTTCTTATGTTCTTATGTTCTTTGCCGGGCTCCATCCGATGATGTCACCTATGTATGAGGACTAACATCCTGCTTGGCCTAACAGGATGTCTCAGGGTAAACTTTCTAAGGAAAACTGAGGACTTAAAAGGTCAAGATCTTGATTTGTAAGCAGAGTGCTCTTCCCTTATGATAGGCAATGATTTTTAGGGCTGTGCATTCATTTCAATGGAAAAATGAGACGAATGAGTTGATTTTTAGTTCAGTTCAGGGCAACCATACAGAATGGGCAAAGTCCTCAAAAAAATAGAATCCTTTCTAGCTCATGTGGTTCAGTCCCATTGAAGTATATAAGGAAAACAAAGCAATGCATTCTTTAATAGGGATGTGAATCGTGTCCTCGATCGTCTTAAGGATCGATTTCGGCTGGGAGGGGGAGGGAATCGTATTGTTGCCGTTTGGGGGGGTAAAATATCGTGAAAAATCGTGAAAAATCGTGAAAAATCAAAAAAATGTAAAATCGCAAAACCGGCACATTAAAACCCCCTAAAACCCACCCCCGACCCTTTAAATTAAATCCCCCACCCAAATGACTTAAATAACCTGCGGGTCCAGCGGCGGTCCAGAACGGCAGCGGTCCGGAACGGGCTCCTGCTACTGAATCTTGTTGTCTTCAGCCGGCGCCATTTTCCAAAATGGCGCCGAAAAATGGCGGCGGCCATAGACGAACACGATTGGACGGCAGGAGGTCCTTCCGGACCCCCGCTGGACTTTTGGCAAGTCTTGTGGGGGTCAGGAGGCCCCCCCCCAAGCTGGCCAAAAGTTCCTGGAGGTCCAGCGGGGGTCAGGGAGCGATTTCCCGCCGCGAATCGTTTTCGTACGGAAAATGGCGCCGGCAGGAGATCGACTGCAGGAGGTCGTTCAGCGAGGCGCCGGAACCCTCGCTGAACTACCTCCTGCAGTCGATCTCCTGCCGGCGCCATTTTCCGTACGAAAATGATTCGCGGCGGGAAATCGCTCCCTGACCCCCGCTGGACCTCCAGGAACTTTTGGCCAGCTTGGGGGGGGGCTCCTGACCCCCACAAGACTTGCCAAAAGTCCAGCGGGGGTCCGGAAGGACCTCCTGCCGTCCAATCGTGTTCGTCTATGGCCGCCGCCATTTTTCGGCGCCATTTTGGAAAATGGCGCCGGCTGAAGACAACAAGATTCAGTAGCAGGAGCCCGTTCCGGACCGCTGCCGTTCCGGACCGCCACTGGACCCACAGGTTATTTAAGTCATTGGGGTGGGGGATTTAATTTAAAGGGTCGGGGGTGGGTTTTAGGGGGTTTTAGTGTGCCGGCTCACGATTCTAACGATTTATAACGATAAATCGTTAGAATCTCTATTGTATTGTGTTCCATAACGGTTTAAGACGATATTAAAATTATCGGACGATAATTTTAATCGTCCTAAAACGATTCACATCCCTATTCTTTAATACCCCAGACCAAACAGAAGAGAGCTGGCTGGGGTTAGGACAAGGAAGGAGCAGGACCAGTCATGTTTCAGCAAGACCCCTAAGGATAGCATAAGGGGTATAGCAGCAAGGCAGAATGGCAACAAGACCCATGAGATGTAGAGTATGGGGTATGCCAGTAGAGAAGCTTCACCTTGATTGGTACCCTGTCTTGTCTATTTGTCTACTTTTCCTACCTCAGCTCCATCCTGGCTATCACTTCATACTGGAATTTCTTGGCTGCTAAGGTTGCCAATCTTCCTGCAGTACTTTTCAATGGGCAATAGATTATGGAAAAGTGCTGCAGAGTTTAATTATGTGTTGAGTAAAAAAATATTTTCTCTTATTAGTTTTAAATGTATTACCTGGTAACTTCATTGTGTGTCCCCTAGTCTTTATACTTTTTGAAAGTGTAAACAACTGATTAACATTTACGCATAACCAAAGAATAAACCGTGTACTAGTTATAAATTTAGTATAGCACATATGACGCCAAACAGCTTATGTCAGACCGTCTATTCACGGGCAGACATTTTATATGTACAGCTCGTTTTTCATAGGGGTCACTATTACTTTAATCATGGTAATCCATAAACTCAATTTTTCGTTTTTTTAAGTCTTTTCAATCAAAATAAAACCGGGTACTTATCCGCACTGAAAAGGTCCCAGGTAACCCGACATGGCCATGTTTCGGACCGCTGTCCTGCTTCAGGGGAAAAGAAGGAAACCAATTCAGGTAGTAGTCAAAAATATCTTCTTCTTACGGCGTATCCGCTCCGTGCCAATCCTTTTGTGAAGAGCAGGCTGCGTTTCAACCCGCTGTGTTGCGGGTTGAAACCCAAAAGGATTGGCACGGAGCGGATACGCCGTAAGAAGAAGATATTTTTGACTACTACCTGAATTGGTTTCCTTCTTTTCCCCTGAAGCAGGACAGCAGTCCGAAACATGGCCATGTCGGGTTACCTGGGACCTTTTCAGTGCGGATAAGTACCCGGTTTTATTTTGATTGAAAAGACTTAAAAAAACGAAAAATTGAGTTTATGGATTACCATGATTAAAGTAATAGTGACCCCTATGAAAAACGAGCTGTAGATATAAAATGTCTGCCCGTGAATAGAGGGTCTGACATAAGCTGTTTGGCGTCATATGTGCTATACTAAATTTATAACTAGTACATGGTTTATTCTTTGGTTGTTTACAGTGGTGTGTACTGGAATACACCAGTTGGTGTGTGTGGGTTTGTTGTGTGATTGATAACATTTACGCATTCCATCAAACTCCTTATTTTATAAACCTCTATCATATCTCACTCCAGCCATCTCTTCTCCAAGCTGAAGAGTCCTATCCTCTTTAGCCTTTCCTCATAAGGAAATCATTCTATTCCCTTTATCATTTTGCTCACCCTTTGTGTCTTTTCTAATTCTGAAATATACTTTTTGAGATGTGGTGACCCAAACTGCAAATAGTACTCAAGATGTGGTCTCACCATGGAGTGATACAGAGGCATTATGATATTCTCTGTTTTATTATCCATACTTTTCCTAATAATCCTATTATTTCCTAATAATCCTATTATTTCCTAAAATTCTATTTGCTTTCTTGGCTGCTGCTGCTGCTGCACACTGAGCAGAAGATTTCAACTTATTTTGAACGATGATACCTAGATCCTTTTCATGAATGGTGACTCCTAATGTGGAACCTTGCATTGTGTAGCTATAATTTGGGTTACTCTTCCCTAGGTGCATCACTTTGCACTTGTCCACATTAAATTTCATGTGTCATTTGTATGCCCAGTCTCCCAGTTTTGCAAGTTCCTCTTGAAATTTCTCACAATCTTCTTGTGATTTAACAACTCTGAATAATTTTGCATCTTCGGCAATTTGATCACCTCACTTGTTCCCAATTTCAGATCATTTATAAATATATTAAAAAGTAGTGGTCCCAGAACAGATCCCTGGAGCACTCCACTATTCACCTTTCTCCATTGGGAACATTTACCATTTATTTATTTATTTGTTTGTTTTTATATACCGGTGTTCGATTTACATATCACATCGGTTTACAGAGAATTTGAGAGCTGTGAGAGGAGAGTTCCTTCCTTTAGAAAGGTGCAGTGAAAGATTAGAGAAATGTCATAATAATATAGTAGCATTGTGGGTAAGAACAGTGCTAACATAGATAGCATAAATAATAATCGTGTAATACAAGGGAATAGATGGTATAAATAGTGGTATAGTAGCAGTAATTAGCATTAGAGTAACAGGGTAACAGAAATTATCATTAGGTATATATATATATATATATATATATATATATATATATATATATATATATATATATATATATAGCATTAATATGGGTAAAAATAGTGCCAAAATAGATAGCATAAATAATAATGGTGTAACAAGATGGGAATGGATGGCATAAATAGTGGTATAATATGATTAATTAGCATTAGAGTAACAGGGTAACAATATAAAGTCTAGAGGATGTGAATGAAGAGTGGGTGGCTCGCGGGAATGACAGCTACTACCTGGAGACAATACCCTTATTCAATAAACATACACACGGTTAATGGAACTCCAACATTGCTCTAAGCTTCAACGGCAAGAGGAAATGTGGAAAAAAGGATTTGCATTCACAAAAAAGTGGGGAGTAGCTTGCTTGTTACGGCGGTTACTACCCCAAACCAAATAAGCCTGTTACTTCACTTTTAATGCATATCCAGCATAGCTATCTGCTTCAACGGCAGGGGAAAAAGTCTGATACTTCACGCATATCCAGCATAGCTCTCTGCTTCAATGGCAGGGGAGAAGTCTGATACATCACGCATATCCAGCATAACTCTCTGCTTCACCGGCAGGGGGAATGAAGAAAAGTGGATCTATATACAGACAACAACCAACATGAACTGAATTACATAGTCTGGGTAAACAAATAAGCATGGGTGTAGCTTGCTTATTGCGGCGGTTACTACCCCTAACTAATTAAGGTAGATATTTCACTTAGATGCAGCTCTATCACTGCTCTCTACATTAATGGTGGGGGTGGAAGGGAAATAGAACCAAAAGGTTACTAAGAGCCATGAGTAACATAAGTATGAGAGAAATAAAAAAAAAAAGTGCAAAACTTGCTGGGCAGACTGGATGGGCCATTTGGTCTTCTGCCATCATTTCTATGTTTCTATGTTTCTATGTATTAAAGACATTGATAGGAATAGACTGCATAAGTGAATGAATAGAATAAATAGATAGCATAAATAGAAATATAATGGCAGTAATTAGCATTTGAGTAACAGGAGTGAGTTTATTGGTGTGGTGGTGGGGAGGGGGGTTGCTCTGAGTGCAGGGTTAGGGTCTGGTATAGGATTGGTTTGTGTGTGGTGTTGGGAATGCTTTGCGGAATAACCATGTTTTAAGATTTTTCTTGAACGATTGGGTGGATGGGTCTGTTCTTAGTTCTGTGGGGAGTTTGTTCCATTGGATGGGGCCGGCAAGAGAAAATGCTCGTTCCCTTGTTGATATCCATTGGGTGGCTTTGGGGTGTGGTGTTTGTAGGAGGCCAGAGTTGGCGGAGCGAAGATTCCGTGTGGGAGTATGGAGGACAAAGGGGGTGGGCAGCCAGTTGGTTTTGTTGTCGTGGATGATTTTGTGGATGATGGTTAGAGTATTATACTGTATTCGCTGGGGGATTGGGAGCCAGTTTAAGTCTTTGAGGATGGGTGTGATGTGGTCTGATTTCTTGCTGTTTGTGAGTGCTCTGGCCGCTGCGTTCTGGAGTAGTTGAATGGGTTTGAGGGTGGAGGCTGGGAGGCCTAGTGGTAGGCTATTGCAGTAGTCGAGTTTAGAGAAGAGAAGAGCCTGTAGAACTGTTCGAAAGTCTTGAGGGTATAGCAGTGGCTTGAGCTTTCTGAGGATTTGGAGTTTGTAAAATCCGTCTTTTAGTAGGTTGTTGATGTGTTTCTTAAAGTTCAGTTGGTTGTCAAGAAAGATGCCAAGGTTTTTTACTGTAGAGAGTGGTTTACAGGCTGCTGTGTGGAGGGGTGGGTGGGGGGTGGCAGGGAGGAGTTTACAGGATATGTATAAGATTTCAGTTTTTGCGTGATTGAGAGTAAGGGACAGTTGTGATAGTAGGTGCTTTATTGATGAAAGGTGTGTGTTCCATCGCTCTAGGGTGAGTTCGATGGAGTCTTTGATTGGGAGTAAGATTTGTACATCATCGGCGTATACGTAATGCGTTAGACCTGCTTCATTGAGGAGTTTGCATAGTTGATTCATATAGATGTTAAATAAAGTGGAGGATAGAGAACAGCCTTGTGGAACTCCGTGGGGTAGGGGAATTGGCTTGGATTCGGTGTCGTTGAATTTGACCTTGTATGACTGTTGGATAGGTAGGATTTAAACCAGCTGAGGGTTGTGTCTTGTACTCCGATTTCCTATAGTCTGCGTATTAATGTTTCGTGGTTGACAGTATCAAATGCTGCTGATATGTCGAGGAGGATGAGTAGACAGGAGATGTTACAGTCGAGTCCTTTGAGGATTGTGTCTGAGAGGGAAAGTAGTAGTGTTTCAGTGCTGAGGGAGGTTCTGAAGCCGTGTTGCGCGGGGAAGAGAATATTGTGGGAGTCCAAGTGTTCAACGAATTGAAGGTTTGCAAGTTTTTTGAGGATCTTGGCTGTGAAGGGTAGGTTCGATATTGGTCTAAAATTTGCTGGATCAGTTTCATCAAGATGAGGTATTGATTTGATGATGGCGCATTTTAGGTCTTCGGGGAAGATGCCTTGGTCAAGTGAGAGGTTGATTATGGTTGCTATTGGTTTGGCAATGTGGCTTGGTATTTGTTTAAGGTATTTTATAGGAATTGGGTCGATGGGATGAGCTGCAGGGTTAATGTTTCATATGATTGATTCAATTTCAGTTGATGCAACGTTGTCAAAGTGAGTCCATTTGTTGTTGATTGTGTGTGGATCTGTTGTGGCCTCAATATTTGGGTTAGGGTTTTTTGCAAGTATATTTAGAATTTTGTTATTGAAGAATTGGGCCAGGTGGTCACTGGTGTTTGTCTGCTTGGTTGCTAAGAGTGAATTTTGGATTGGTTGAGTGAGGTTGTTGACATATACGAATAGGGTTCTTGGGTTGTGTTGATATTTGTGGATTTTGATGGTGTAGTAGTCATGCTTGGCTTTGTCTATGTCAGTTTGGTAGATGTATAGTATGGTTTTGTAGCTGTCTTTTAGCTGGGGGAGGGTTTTCGTCTCCATTTCTTTTCAGCTTATCTTAGAAGGAGTTTGGTCTTCCTCAGTTCGAGGGTGTACCATGGTGCTTTCTGTTTGGTGGTTGGTTTGAGTTCTTTCTTGATGAGTGGGCATATGATATCGGCGACATCAGTATTGATGTTGAGCCATGAGTCTATAGCGGAGTGGTGTCTGTTGTGTTTAAGGACTTGAGAGAGTTTGGAAGTGTTTCGATTAGGTCTTCGCTGGTGCATGGCTTGTTGAATTTGATTAGTTTGTTTTGCATCTTAGAATCTTGGGTGGGGTTTTTTAGTTGTAGGTTGGTTTGTATAAATTTGTGGTCCGACCAAGGGATAGTAATTGTTGTTGGCATTGTGCTGTTTTGCAATTTTTTCATTTGTGAAGATGAGGTCGAGTATGTGGCCCGCTTTGTGGGTGGGAGTTTTTATTATTTGTTGGAAACCCATAGCATTCATGGCGTCAGAGAGGAGTTGGTGTTACGATTCCTCCTGTAGCTGTGCCTCAGGAGGCCGCTCACCTTTTCTCTGGAGGCCGCACCAAAGCCGGGGCCTTGCCTGGAAGTCTATCCCGGTTTTGCTCCATGGCCTGGGAGGCCTTCCTTGCCATCTGGGCCTGCCTGGGGCTTGCTCTGCTTCCTCCTGGACTCTCTGGTTTGGGCCTTGTCCCTTCTTCCTAAGGGGCCGGCCCACAGCTCTTCACTTTAGTTATAGGGCCAGCTGGGTGTGGCCCATCTAAACTCCTCCCAGGAAGTTGCCTGCTTCCTGCACTACAAAAGAACTTTGCTTTCAATTCTGCCTTGCCTTGCATTGCAGTTACATGCTCCTAGATGTCACCTTCCAGCGTTCCGTCAGGCCTGTGTTCTTCGTTGGAGCTCCATGTCTTGTCTTGCTGTCTGTCGCCTGTTCCTGATGTCTGTGATCCAGTCCTGATGTTCCTCGCCTGTTCCTGAAGTCCTGTAACCTAGGTTCCTTGTTGCCTCCTTTCTGGCATGCCATGTTGAGGTCCGTGACCAGCCCATGGGTAGTGGCTGTGTAGGGCACTCATGGTACAAGCCCATCTTCACCTGCACAAGTACAAGCCTCTGGAAGACTTCCGCTTCAGTCCTGAGTTGTCTTAGAATCCTTGCTTGTTTCCGTCCCGGTCTTCGGAGTTCCTTGCACTGCACCAGTCCATGCCAAAGACTCTGAATGAACCAGTGCTATTCCAGCATGGTCCACGACTAGCCTAGGATGGGCTGTGTAGGGCGCACCTTGGTACAGGCTTCTACCAAATCTTCACCATGTTCCAGCTTCAGTTATTCCACATCTCTTCTAGAGCCTGCTTCGCATGCAAGCGTGGTCCGTGATCAGCCCATGGGTAGTGGTTCTGTAGGGCACGCTGCATCGCAGTCTCAGCCCAGTCCTTGATCCTGCTTCTGAATACCTTGCCTGCAGTACCTTGTTCCTGAATCTTCGTCTGTGCACCCAAGTACCTCATTCCTGAGTCTAGAGTCTCTATGTTTCAGAGCCTCCATCTGCCCTCATCCTCAGTCCGGCCTGCTGCCTCTTGCCGATACCTTGTGGCAGGTCCGAAAGGGCTGGGAACGGTCAGAGGACTGTTCAATAACCAACACCATAGTGTTGGCTCCAGAAGCATGCAGGTTTGACAGAGGGTCAGACCGTCCATCTCCACCCATGCTGGGATATGCCTCACCAACCCTCGGTGCTGCCTTGGAGTTCTCTGGGGTTGTGCCGAAGCCCACGGGCACACAATTCCCTCAAGACGGGATTGCTCTCCTAGCGCTCCCAATCCGTAACAGAATGCAAGGCCTTCTCAAACAAGAAGGCCCTCCGTAACAGTTGGCAGGTGGCTGTAGGGGGAGTTCGGTCCATGTGTATGTTGAAGTCTCCCAGTACTATCGCTGGGATATTCATGTCGATGTTTTTGGCAATGGCTCCTATTAGTGGGGATAGGTTATGTTTAAGGTGACCTGGGGGGGAGTAGATGAGGAGGATTTGAAGCTTCTTTGATTTGAATAGTCCTGCTTGGAGTGGTGGAGAGAGGTTGGTGGGAAGAAGTTTGAACTTGAGTTTCTTTGACGCAATGAAAAGCAGGCCATCACCTTTCTTCTTAGGTCTGGGGAGTGAGAATATGTGGTAGGTTTTTGTGGGTAGCTGGTTGATAAGCACTGTGTCGGTGGCTTTGAGTCATGATTCGGGGATGCAGAGGTCAGGGTAATTGTCAGTTAGGAGGTTGTGTATTAGTTTTGTGCGTTAATGAATGTGAATGTGAGGAATGTTAGAGCTGTGAGGTATGAATTGTTGTGGATTGGGACTTTGGTCAGGGAGCATGGTCTGTTGAGGTTGTGGTTTTCTCTTGGTGATGTTCTGGAAGTATGGTAAGGTTGGAATGTTGAAGGTTGGGTGCATGTTTGTTGAGGTTGCACGGTCTCGTTTGATGAATGGGAGTGTTGGGAGTGTTCATGGCTGGGTCCGTTGTATTGTTTGACGGTTGTCTTATGGTTGGGGGGTTGTTTTTTTCCGGGCTAGGGGCTAGTTGTTTGGTTGAGTGGAGCGGTGGCAGTGCAAAGGAGGCAGCATGAAGGGGTGCGCAAAGGGGCCTGCTCCTTTGGACGCACTCCTTCGGCGCGCGATGCATGGCGAGTGGTGCCTGAAGTGAGGGGAGCTTAAAATTACTCACTCGGCACCTCCTCTGACGTCAGGAGGGGGCAGTCCTCAGCGCTCCTTTCAATCATCGATGCTCCAGATGCTCAGGTAGGCCTCGGGGTTGTGTTGGTCGCGGTGGAGGGCGTCTTGTGTCAGTCGTGGTGGGTTCGGTGGGGTCCTTGGGCCGCTCTGGAAGTCCGTTCCGGCGGTGGCCATGTGGGTGTGGGCCACATGGGTGTGGCTGGCGTCCTCAGCCGGTCGGGGCCTGCGTCGGAGGTGCCGGGCCTTAAGCACGTTGGGATCGAACCTCGTTCTGGACCCCGATGAGTCCCAGCAGCGTGTCTCCCGGTCAAAGACCTTCCTGGGTCTACTCTCTTTTAACCAGTTGGAAATCCTTTTAAAGACATCTCTGAAGTGGTATCATCATTAAAATTGACAGGATATCCACTTAACTCCTGCTCATTATAGTAATCCAGAACGATAAGGAGATGTTTACAGATTATTTAGCTAATATTGTCAATTCCTCATTTAGTGAAGCAATTATGCCTATTTTGCTAAAACTTGTCACTATTTGACCTATCTTAGATCCATCTAAAATCTCCCAATGATGTGAAAAATCAATGAAAAATGCATGTTTACTCAACTTCAGGGCTAATCAGAGCATTATGACTTTAGTTATCTCAGTGATTAATATCTTGAGTGAATTACAATGAGGCACAACTTTAATTATGGCTTTCCTGGACATCTCTTCAGCTTTGATACTTTGAGTCATGACACCCTCCTAGCCAGATTCTCTGACTTTGGCATGGGGGGGGGGGGGGTGATGTTACAATGGTTTAGTTCATTTTTATTGGAGTGTACCCAGCAGGTGAAAGTAAGGGACACCTTGTCTACTTGAAGAAAACTCTCTTCTGATGTCTCTCAAGGTTCGGCATTTTCTGTTACACTTTTTAATCTGTATTTAGCCCCCTAGGTGAAATTCTTCAACATCTGGAGTTCTATACAAATTTTATGCCAGCATTCACTTTGTTTTCCCATTAGGTTCTTCAACCCCTGATGCTTTAAAAGTATTGACAAATTGTGTACATGGGATGTAGAGATGGAAGACAATTAATACAGTTATGGTGACTTTAGCAAAGACTTGGTTGAGCAGATTACCCATCCCAGAAGATGCACTAAATTTGTTAATTTGGGAGCAGTCATTCCCATATGTTCAAAGTAAAATGTTCAATGTAAAATATCACAAAGTTCAATGTAAAATGTTAAAAATGTTTAATCTAAAATGACACAATGTTCCATTGTAAAACAAGAAGTCTACTCTAACAGACTCCTCTGTTCCACTGTAAACCGGTATGATATGTCCGATGAACATCGGTATAGAAAAACAAACAAATAAATAAATAAAATTTGATGTGTGAGATCTGCGAGTCATTTTAAATTCAAGACTCATACCTGAGCCATAGACTCGGACTAATAAAAATGGGTTTTTATGAATTTTGTCTGGTGAGATGCTTAAGATATGTTCTGAGTCAAGTTGATGGTTGTTCAGTAGTTCAAGACTTGGTGCTTACAACATTAGATTATTGCAATGTTACTGTTTATATTGTGGATTACTGGAAAAAGGTCTTATCCTGCCCCACTGAACTGTCACCATTAGGACAGATAACTAGATATCTGGCTAAATTGTTATTTGGATAAGTAGCAGGTGGGGCGTGGATGTTCTGGGAAGGAGCCGAGTTAGCCAGATAAGTTATCTGGCTAACTCGGATATTCAGAGTTGGCCAGATAACTTATCCAGCTAAGTCTGGTCGGCTCATAGGGCTGTCCTAAAGTTAGCTGGATAAATTTATCTGGCTAGCTAGCTGAGCTGCACAGAAGTTGAAAATCTACCTTTTCATTTTTTGAAATTAAGGATTCTCTTTCTTATCCTATGCCTTCTTCTACACTTGTAATAAGCTCAGAGGATCCTTTGTGCAATAAAATGAAGAGATAGCAGAAGAATTAGCAGCTGGAATTTTCTGATAGGCTGAAATTGATTATCCGTCTTCATCTGCTGGCATGTGAATGTCTGTCCATGACAGTCTTTTGTTTCTGTGTGTGTGTGTGTGTATATGTACTTGTATATGTGAATGAGTGTGTGTGTGTGTGTGGGGGGGGGGGGGGGGGGGGCACTGCATTCCCTGGCTACATTTTTTTTTTAACAAGACCATTACATTGTTTTGTGAGCTCATTCTAAAATTGGTTTTGTGCAAGTCTTATTGTTTAGGCTCCAATATATTCTTATTATCAAATAGTTTTGTTTCTTTTTTAAGATCTGAGTAAATTGCAAAGGAAAGGAAAAAGAGAGAGAGAGAGGCCTATTATAGCTTTAGTATTGCTCTGAATTAATTCATTATTTTTGTAGAGTAACATAGTAAACTGTAAAGAAGATAAGAAATATATCATCATTCCATTATTTTCTGTTCACTGCATAAAATATACCTTATGATTGGATTCCAGACATTCCTTCATGTGTCCATTTGTAGGTATATATATAGTTCAGTCACCTTTCACCTATTTCTTGTTTGACAAGTTGTAAAATTGCCTTGTGCATTTCTCATTTTATATTCTTTTTATAACTAGCACACTTTGTGAACAATGTGAACAGATTGTTCAGTAATATGAACAGCTTTTTCCCCCCATAAAATCCATGAACACATCTCTGGTTTAGTACTGTCAGTAATGTTAAATAGGTACAAGTACTGTAAAGTTGTGGGCCCTGACTTTTAAAGACTGGAAATGTATCAATGACTGCTTATAATCTGTATCATAGATATAGCAGCATTGAAGTCACAGGTGCAGAATGAAATTATGACCTAGTTACTTAGCAGGCTATGGAAAATTACTCTGACAATAATGCCTGTTTGGTATGTGGAAGTGGAGTAGAATGAATAGCCAACACATTTCATTGCAATACACTGAGGACCGATGATGAAGGGTACTGCTACATGCCTATGTGAGGAAACAGCTGGAGAAGGAGTAGGGTCATAATATTCATGACTGGGTATTAATTTTAGCTTTTAATCTTTGCAAAATCCCATATAGAAGGAGAAGGTACAGAGAAGGGCTTCAAAAATGATAAGGGGAATGGAACAGCTCCCCTATGAGGAAAGACTAAAGAGGTTAGGACTTTTCAGCTTGGAGAAGAGATGGCTGAGGGGGGATATGATAGAGATGTTTAAAATTATAAGAGGTCTAGAACGGGTAGATGTGAATCGGTTATTTACTCTTTCGGATAGTAGAAAAAGGGGCACTCCATGAAGTTAGCATGGGGCACATTTAAAACTAATCGGAGAAAGTTCTTTTTTACTCAACGCACAATTAAACTCTGGAATTTGTTGCCAGAGGATGTGGCTAGTGCAGTTAGTATAGCTGTGTTTAAAAAAGGATTGGATAAGTTCTTGGAGGAGAAGTCCATTACCTGCTATTTTCACTTAGAGAATAGCCACTGC
The DNA here is from genome assembly GCF_901001135.1 of Rhinatrema bivittatum. Classification (NCBI taxonomy): domain Eukaryota; kingdom Metazoa; phylum Chordata; class Amphibia; order Gymnophiona; family Rhinatrematidae; genus Rhinatrema; species Rhinatrema bivittatum. Next base: position 33,981,134 of record NC_042624.1, on the reverse strand, counting down.
CATTAGCAATGGTAACATGGAATAGACTTAGTTTTTGGGTACTTGCCAGGTTCTTATGGCCTGGATTGGCCACTGTTGGAAACAGGATGCTGGGCTTGATGGACCCTTGGTCTGACCCAGTATGGCATTTTCTTATGTTCTTATGTTCTCACCATTTCATATATATACCTGCATAAAAAATAAAGATGTTAATATTCAGCAAGGCAGCGAGTGGACAATTTGTCTGACTGGTATAGGTGAAACCCTTGATCTAGTAATAATAAAGAAGAGTCCACCTGCTCTCAGCGTGGGCCTAGTAGATTCACCTAATAGGCGGTGTCAACTATACCACAGCCCAAGGGCTCACATCCATGACACACAGCACATAACAAAACAATACTCAATGCAACATATAACTATAAAAAGAAAAGCATCTGTAAAAATGGAACAAGGATAGAAGAAACGTCTAATACAATCACCAGGCATAAAAGCAATAACAAATAGAAACAATTTCACCTTCATTTTGAACCTCAAGAATTGTGTTGCTTAGTACTAACAAGAGACTATTCAAGAGCTGGGGACCGAGAAAATAAAAGGCTAATTTTGGGGTACTTGCCTCTGAAACTCTTTAAAAGAAGGAACTGCTAATTAGTGCTTGGCAGCTGAGCATAAAGCTTGAGAAGGCAGGTAACATGATAACAGTTTCTTAAAATAATCTGGCCTGTCCTAACACAATAATTTAAAAGCCAGTGTAACAGAGTGTTATTGTTTGTAAGGATTTTGGGTGGACCCCTGGACTCTGTGGCAGATGACCACGCCCATGGGGGAAGATCCCGTGAGGGGCCACAGGTCAGGCTCAGCTTAGGACACACACACAGTTAGATCTTTTATTAGACAGTGATGGTGAGCCACCAGAGGTGGCGGTAGTGAGCTGGAATATAGCCCGGCTGGGCTTATAGTCCCTCAGGCTCTGGAACAGTGATCCCACAATGGCTGTGCTGTATTGGAGAGAAACTGATATTGTGAGTAGCAGCAGTGAATGCAGAGTTCAGGATTAGAACCTCGTTGGTAATGTACTCATGCAGCGGTCTCTCAGTATGGAGCACAGGAGCTGAAGTAAAGTCAGGCCCTTGAGGAGCGAGTACCTGGTTCCAGGGAACAGCTCTGAGAGAAATAGATGTTAACTCACAGATGGTATAGGCAGTGGTGTCTTCCAGGCAGCAGTAAAGTCCAGGTAGCGAGTCCAGGAACATGGGCCCTCGAGGAGCGAGTACCGGTTCCAGACAGCGACCTGAAAGAGAAAAGAAAGAGAGGCCCCTGAGGAGTGGGTACCCCAATAGAGAAGTCCAAATAAAGGGAGAGTAGCTAGGTTCGTAAAACGAATCCCATCTGAGAGTGAAACCTTAACCTTGCTAACTCGTAAGTTAGCAATCGCATAGGCTATTTGTATCCTGGATGCATGACATCATCACAGGGGGAAGCCCCTGAGGTTCGCACCACTGAAGGTACTTGAAGCAGGGACGTGTGGCACGAGCGCCCTTAGGCAGCTGAACAGCATGGCGGGAGGCAGCGCCTAAGCCGGTCCGTGGACGCCAGAGAGGACGGCAGGAAGACGCCACGACAGACAAACGTCCGTCAACCGCAGGAGGAGTCGCCAAAGAGGTAAGGAGGGCGGAGTGGAGACGTCGGGCAGCGACAGTCTCAACAGTACCCCCTTCAAAGGGCGGTCTCCTCTTCGGGTACCAAGTTTCGGTTTTGAAGGATGCGCAAGGTGAAATTGACAGAGCATCTCTTTATCAAGGATGTTAGCCTGAGGCTCCCAAGAGTTTTCTTCTGGGCCGAAACCTTCGCATGAAAGAAGGTATTCAAGTGATTTGCCTCTTCTTCGGACATCAAGAATCTCTTCAACCTTGAATTCAAAGTCATCCTCTGCGTTGATAACAGGTGGATCCTGAGTCTTGGAAGAAAATTCGCTGAGAATGAGCGGTTTTAAGAGTGAAACGTGAAAAGCATTATGGATGTTGAGTCCAGGTGTTGCCAAGACGTCAGAGGATTGGAAATGGTCCAACGTAGCGAGGAGTGAAATGAGTGGAGGGTAGCTTCAGTTTGAGGTGTTTGGTAGATAACCAGACTTTATCTCCAAGTTTGAAGACTGGCGCTTGAGAATGGTGAGCGTCATAGTACTTCTTAGTGCAATCACTCGCTTTGTTCAGCATGTCCTTTGTCTGAACCCACAGGTTATGGATTTCATCAGCAGTAGCATGAGCTGCTGGGGACTTCACCGAGAGCTTCAGTGGAAGTGGCAGTGTTGGAGAGCATCCCATATACCACTTCAAAAGGTTTTGATCCAGTTGATGTTGCTGGATGAGAGTTGATGGTGAATTCAGCCCATGGTAGCAGTTCAGCCCAGTTATTCTGACGGGAACTGATGTAGGCACGAATGAACTGCTTCAAAGTTCTATTCATCCGTTTTGCGGATGATAGGCTGAGGTGTAGTCTAGAGAGATGTCAAATAACTTGCACAAGGCCCTCCAGAATCTTGCCGTGAATTGAGATCCTCGGTCAGAGACAATGTGACTAGGTAGGCCGTGAAGGCGAAATATGTGCAATATGAAGAGCTTCGCAAGCTCCAAGGCCGAGGGTAAGCCAGGAAGCGCCACGAACTGTGCCATCTTGCTGAAGCGATCAACTGTTACCCAGATGTTATTTATTCCTCTGGAAGGGGGTAAATCAACTACAAAATCAGTAGCGATGTGTGACCAGGGCAGTTCTGGAACTGGCAGAAGTTGCAGCAAACCCCACGGTTGGCCAGAAGCAGGTTTGTTCTTGGCACAGTTGGTACAGGAGGCCACATAGGAATAGGTATCCTTCTTGATAGTAGGCCACCAATATAACTTCTGGATTTTGAGCAGGGTACGGCATTGACCAGGATGGCCAGCCAGCTTGGAATCGTGCGCCCAAAAGAGCACCTTCTTCCTTAGGTGTTTTGGTATGATGGTCTTACCAGCAGGCACAGAATGGGTAGTTGCCAAGATGACTTTCTTTGGGTCAATTATGTGCTGAGGTTCTTCAGGTACATCCTCTGGGAGAAAGGAGCGTGATAAGGCGTCAGCTCTGGTATTTCTGTCTCCGGGGTGATACTTGAGAACAAAGTCGAAACAATAAAAAAATAAAGACCATCTGGCTTGTCTGTGGTTAAGACATTGCATATGGCTGAGATACTCTAGATTTTTGTGGTCCGTGAATACAGTTATTTGATGTTGAGCACCTTCGAGCCAAGGCCGCCATTGCTCGAATGCAAGATTTATTGCTAAGAGCTCTTTATCGCCGATCCCATAGTTCTTCTCGGCCAGGGAGAATCATCGTGAGAAGAAGGAACAGGGACATAAGGCTTTGCAGTCTCCTGTCTGGCTCAATACGGCCCCCACGCCGACATCTGAAGCATCAACTTCAACGATAAAGGGCTTGTTGGGGTCAGGATGCCGCAAGCATGGTTCCATTCTCAAACGCAGAAATGGCCTCTGCAGACCATTTAGAAGCGTTGGCACCCTTGCGGGTCATTGCGGTCAAAGGTACTGTTAACGAAGAGTAGTTCTTAATGAAGCTTCTATAATAGTTGGTGAACCACAGGAATCATCTTAGGGCCTTCAGGCTGGTAGGTTGGGACCAATTTTTGTTACTCTCAAGTTTGTGAGGGTCCATATGGAAGCCATCTTTAGACACAATATAGCCAAGGAAAGGCACTGAGTCTTTGTGAAATTCGTACTTAGAGAGTTTGGCGAAGAGCCGATGTTCACGGAGTCGGCGGAGTACTTGTTTGACATCTTCAATGTGAGTGGGCAGATCCTGGGAGAAGATCAGAATATCATCCAGGTATATCACGACACTCTTGTACAGCAGGTCCCGCAAGATGTCATTCATCATGTTCTGAAATATGGCGGGTGCATTGCACAGGCCGAAAGACATCACAAAGTACTCAAAATGGCCGTCTCGAGTGTTGAAGGTTGTTTTCCATTCGTCTCCACTACGAATGCGAACTAAGTTGTAGGCCCCCTTCAGGTCGAGTTTTCAAAATATTTTGGCCCCTTGAAGCTGGTCAAACAGATCCGAGATTAAAGGCAAGGGGTAGCGGTCTTTAATCATGATCTCGTTCAGACCTCGGTAATCGATACAAGGACGTAGGGTACTGTCCTTCTTCCCCACAAAGAAAAAGTCTGCGCCGGCTGGAGACTTTGATGGTCTGATAAACCCCTTCTGTAAGTTCTCCCCAATGTATTCGGACATCGCCTTGTTCTCAATGGCTAAGAGAGGATAGACACGTCCTTTAGGAGGTTCAGTATTGGGTTTCAGTCTTATGGCACAGTCATAGGACCTATGCAGAGGAAGGATGTCAACAGCTTCTTTGAAGAATACGTCACCAAAGGATGCGTATTGGGGTGGAAGTCCCAGCATCACTGGAGTTGTAGGCATGCAGATGACAGGAGAAATCTCATTAAGGCACTTCCCATGACACTCTGGGCCCCAGCGGGAGAGTTCCAAGAATGCCCAGTCAAATTGGGGTTGGTGCACTTGCAACCAGGATAACCCCAGGACAATAGGGTGCATGGCCTTCTCTAACACAAAGAAGGGAATTGACTCCATATGGAGAGCTCCGGTGCAGATAGCCACTGGTATAGTTTGGCAAGTCACGTCACCCGGTAAGGGCTCTCCATGGATGGAGGATAGAAGTAACGGAACTTTCAAGTTGACGAGGGGAATCCTCAGATATTCCACCAAACGTTGGAGAATAAAGTTGCCTCCTACCACTGAGTCCACAAGGGCAAGAGTTTGAACCGTAGACAGTCCGCAGATCAAGGAGACTGGGAGAGAGAGCGGAGGAGAGGGCTTAGTGAGGCCTAAGAACAGTCCTCCTGCAGGACTTAGGCTCATCCATTTCCCGGACGAATTGGGCATGTAGGGACATCATGGCCCGACTGACCACAGAACATACATAACCCATGCTTCTTCCAAAGTCATCTCTCTTTGGAAGTCAAATGTCCGCGACCAAGTTGCATCGGTTCATCTTCACTGGCAGCAGGAAATACTGGAACCATCCGAGGTGCAGGTTTAGCACTCGCCTCTTTCAGACTAGGTTTTCTAAAAGGCCGGAATTCTTTCACCTTGTCACGAAGCTGGTGATTGATCCGAGTGGCCAAAGCCACTAGTTCATCCAGCGAGTCAGGTGTTTCACGAGCGGCCAGCTCGTCTTTTAAATGAGTATCCAGGCCTCTGAAGAAGAGAGTCTTCAGGCATTTGGGATCCCAGCAGAGTTCTGTAGCAAGAGTCTTAAACTCTATCGCAAAATCAGCCAGTGATCGGTTGCCTTGCTTCAGGTCCACCAAAGCAGAACTGGCAATGGTAACTCGAGCAGGATCATTGAAAACGGATTTAAAGAAGTCCAAAAATCCATCTATGTCCTGCAAAATAGGATCCTTTCGTTCTCAAAGTGTAGACGGCCAAGACAGGGCCCTTCCATCCAGATAGGAAAGGATGTAAGTAGTCTTGGAGACAGCTGTAGGGAACTGAGAAGTCTGTAGAGCAAAATGCATACAACACTGGTTTAAAAAGCCCCTGGTCTTTCGAATCTCTCCTGAGAAACGAACTGGAGCCGCCAGTGGTACAGCAGTCTTTAAAGTTTGCGGATGATACAAAATTATTCAGAGTAGTTAAATCACAAGCAGACTGTGATACATTACAGGTTGCAAAACTGGAAGATTGGGCATCCAAATGGCAGATGAAATTTAATGTGGACAAGTGCAAGGTGTTGCATATAGGCAAAAATAACCCTTGCAGTAGTTACACGATGTAAGGTTCCATATTAGGAGCTACCACCCAGGAAAAAGATCTAGGCATCATAGCGGATAATACTTTAAAATTGTCGGCTCAGTGTGCTGCAGCAGTCAAAAAAGCAAACAGAATGTTAGGAATTATTAGGAAGGGATTGGTTAATAAAACGGAAAATGTCATAATGCCTCTATATCGCTCCATGGTGAGACTGCACCTTGAATACTGTGTACAATTCTGGTCACCGCATCTCCAAAAAGATATAGTTGCGATGGAGAAGGTACAGAGAAGGGCAACCAAAATGATAAAGGGGATGGAACAGCTTCCCTATGAGGAAAGGCTGAAGAGGTTAGGGCTGTTCAGCTTGGAGAAGAGATGACTGAGGGGGGATATGATAGAGGTCTTTAAGATCATGAGAGGTCTTGAACGAGTAGATGTGACTCGGTTATTTACACTTTCGAATAATAGAAGGACTAGGGGGCATTCCATGAAGTTAGCAAGTAGCACATTTAAGACTAATCGGAGAAAATTCTTTTTCACTCAACGCACAATAAAGCTCTGGAATTTGTTGCCAGAGGATGTGGTTAGTGCAGTTAGTGTAGCTGGGTTCAAAAAAGGTTTGGATAAGTTCTTGGAGGAGAAGTCCATTAATGGCTATTAATCAAGTTTACTTAGGGAATAGTAACTGCTATTAATTGCATCAGTAGCATGGGAACTTCTTAGTGTTTGGGTAATTGCCAGGTTCTTGTGGCCTATTTTGGCCTCTGTTGGAAACAGGATACTGGGCTTGTTGGACCCTTGGTCTGACCCAGCATGGCAATTTCTTATGTTTTTATGTTCTTAAAGTTACTTCCTGTAACTGACCTTCATTGCTGTAAGTAGCGAATGGGTCTTCTGTGAGTGTAGCTGGTGAAACGCTGACGTGAGCTTCTCCAGTGCGTCTAGCTGTTCCAAAATGCACAGGGCCAGGCCCAGTATGGCCTGCAGGGCATTGAGCTGTGCCAGATCCATGGAGTTAGCAATCTGTTATTGTTTGTAAGGATTTTGGGTGGACCCCTGGATTCTATGGCAGATGACCACGCCCACGGAGGAAGATCCCGTGAGGGGCCACAGGTCAGGCTCAGCTTAGGACACACACACAGTTAGATCTTTTATTAGACAGTGATGGTGAGCCACCAGAGGTGGCGGTAGTGAGCTGGAACATAGCCCGGCTGGGCTTGTAGTCCCTCAGGCTCTGGAACAGTGATCCCACAATGGCTGTGCTGTATTGGAGAGAAACTGATATCATGAGTAGCAGCAGTGAATGCAGAGTTCAGGATTAGAACCTCGTTGGTAATGTACTCATGCAACGGTCTCTCAGTATGGAGCACAGGAGCTGAAGTAAAGTCAGGCCCTCGAGGAGCGAGTACCTGGTTCCAGGGAACAGCTCTGAGAGAGATAGATGGTAACTCACAGATGGTATGGGCAGCAGTGTCTTCCAGGCAGAAGTGATGTCCAGGTAGCGAGTTCATGAACATGGGCCCTCGAGAAGCGAGTAACTGTTCCAGACAGCGACCTGAAAGAGAAAAGAGAGAGAGCCCCCCGAGGAGCAGGTACCCCAAAGAGAAGTCCAATGGAGGCAGAGTAGCTAGGTTCAGAGAGCGAATCCCATCCGAGAGTGAAACGTTAACCTTGCTAACTCGTAGGCTAGCAAGCGCGTAGGCTATTTGTATCCTGGATGCATGACATCATCACAGGGGGAAGTCCCTGAGGTTCGCGCCACTGAAGGTACTTGAAACAGGGACGTGCAGCGCGCGCACCCTTAGGCAGCTGAACAGCATGGTGGGAGGCAGCGCCCAAGCCGGTCCATGGACGCCAGAGAGGATGTCAGGAAGACGCCGTGAAAGCCAAACGTCCGTCAACCGCAGGAAGAGTCGCCAAAGAGGTAAGGAAGGCGGAGTGGAGACGTCGGGCTGTGACTGTCGCAACACAGAATGACTCTGTTTTTCCCCCTTTTTGTGGTATGCGGGACTAGGCAGAGAGCCTGGTCCACCTTAAATCTCACAGACCTCTGTGGGCAGTATCCAGCTGGGGCTGGGATAAGAGTGCAAATCATAGCTGTGTTCAGGAGGCCCCTGTTGCGTCCGTCGGTCCTAGACGGCTTCGCCCCGTTTGCCTCACCTTATTCATGGCTCCTCCTGCTTACCTGGGAAAGATGGCTACTGCCGCGTCTACAAGCCGACCTCTCTGGCATCCCCGGAACGGCTATGGTGCCGCCTCCCACCATTGCTCCTCCCAGGTACCTACTAGGGTGTGCGCGCGTGCAACCCACGTCTTTGTACCACCATTGGCGCGAACCTCGAGGGCGTTCCCTCATGCTGACGTCACGCCATCCGGGTATATTACCTTCACTAGTTTGCTAGCTCTTTGAGTTGGCAAGGACTCAAATCCGTTCCTGTCTACGCTATTCTGCCGCTTCCCTGCTGCCGCAGGAAGCTCTCTCTCTGCCCTTTGGGGTAACTGCTAACCTGGGTACCAGGTCCTCAGGGGCCCTCTCCTTTATTTCAGGTGCCTTACAGGGAACAGGTACTCACTCCTCAAGGGCCTGCTCTCCCTGCCTCGGTGCCTGTACCTTCTACAACATACCTGGTGGAATCGCATACCTACAGCAAACACCTAGTGAGTACTCTAACTCTCAGTCTATCTCATCCACAGTATCTCCTCGCTGGGAGACCTGCTGCGGAACCTCCTGACATCATCAAGGAGAGAAGGGCTCCCTCTGCCGAGGTCCCTGAGATTGCAACTACTGACTGCCTCACTACTGTCACCTCTGGTGGTTCCCTTCAAGCTGTCTAATAAAGAACTATTTTGTGTTTTGTGTAGTACAAGTCTAGCCCAGTGCTGTGGCTCCTCACGGGGCTCCTCCCCGTGGGAGTGGTCATCTCCACAGCACCCAAGGATCCACCAAAACACACTTAACCACAACAGATTGCTAACTCCATGGATCCGGCTCAGCTCACTGCGTTGCAGGCCATTCCAGGCCTGGCCCAGCAGATCTCCGAACAGCAGACTGCGCTGGAGGGACTGACCGCTGCATTTAATCTACTGCACACACAGATGAACTTGCCTTCCACCTCAGGTAAAGAAGCTAAAACGTCCGAGGTGACAGTAAAGACTACTGTGCCTCTAGCAGCTCCCACCCGCTTCTCGGGAGAAGTTTGGAGATGCAGAGGCTTCATTAACCAGTGCTGCATGCACTTTTCATTACAACCTGGCCACTTTCCCATAGCTTATGCCAAGACCACCGATATCCTATCGTATCTAGACAGATGAGAATTGTCTTGGGCCTCTTCGCTGTGGGAGCACGAGGATCTGATTCTTCATGACCTTGAAGGATTTCTCGAACTGTTTAAGTCAGTTTTCAATGACCCTGCCCGGTATACCATTACAGGATCTTCTTTGGTTCACCTGAAGCAAGGGAACAAACCACTAGCTGACTTCGCTATCAAATTCAAGACACTGGTGGCTGAATTATCCTGGGACACGAGATGCCTGAAGACCCTCTTCTTTGAAGGACTGAATTCCCATCTGAAAGACGAACTCACCGCTTATGAGATGCCTGAGACTTTGGCTGAACTAGTGAAATTGGCAACAAGGATCGATGGCCGACTTCACGACAAGGTTCAAGAGACCAAGATTCCCAGGAGACCCTTTCTGGGTGAAGTTTGAGTCAAGTCCACACCCAGGCCTGTTCCTTCGGTCCCAGCAGCCGGCAAAGCAGAACCTATGCAGTTAGGCCGAAGCCATCTGACACCAAAAGAGAGAAGAACACGGAAGAAATTGGGGCCGTGGACAAGCTGGTCATGCTGTCCAACTTGTCCTATATGTCCGGGAAACTGGCAGACCTAAGTCCTGCGGGAGGACTCTTCTTAGGACTCACTACTCCTCCTCCTCCACTCTCTCTTCCTGTATCTCTTCCTGTATCCGGAGTCCACTAGGGCAAGAGTACCAGACTCTTGCCCTAGTGGACTCCGGGGCAGGAGGCAATTTCATTCTACAAAGATTAGTGGAGCACCTACGGATCCCCACTTTTACTATGAAGTCTCCACTACTGCTTTTGTCCATCCATGGAGAGCCCTTACCGGGTGAAGTAACTTTACTCACCGAACCAGTGTGTCTACGGACTGGTGTCCTCCATTCTGAGACCATCTCCTTCTTTGTTTTAGAGAAGGCCATGCACCCTATAGTACTGTGATTGTCTTGGCTACAGCAGCATATGCCTCAATTCAATTGGGCTACACTGGAACTGTCAAGATGGGGTCCAGACTGCCATGATAAATGCCTGATGGAGGTAGCTCTGTTACCCTCTATGCCTACCACCCCAGCAATGCCGGGGTTGCCGCCTCAATATGCATCTTTCCAAGATGTCTTTTCAAAAGAAGCTGCAGATGTACTTCCGCCTCACAGACCTTATGACTGCGCTATTAATCTGAAGCCTAATACGGAGCCACCCAAGGGTAGGGTGTACCCCCTGTCCATGGCAGAAAATAAAGCCATGTCCGAATATATTCAGGAAAATCTCCAAAAAGGCTTCATAAGCCCATCCAAGTCCCCTGCTGGTGCAGGCTTTTTCTTGTGTGCAAAAAGGACGGTGCTTTACGTCCATGTATAGATTACAGGGGCCTCAACGAAATAACAATAAAGAATCGTTACCCCCTGCCTCTGATTTCAGAGCTATTCGACAGACTACAAGGAGCTCAAATCTTTTCCAAATTGGATCTGAAAGGAGCCTACAATATACTTCGCATTCGAGCTGGCGATGAGTGGAAGACGGCCTTCAACACTCGGGACGGTCACTTTGAATATCTAGTGATGCCCTTCGGCCTGTGCAATGCTCCCGCTGTCTTTCAAAATTTAATGAACGACATTTTCCGGGATCTCCTTTACAAGTGGGTTGCTATTTACTTGGACGACATCTTGATATTCTTTCGAGACATGACCGCTCATTTGGAGGATGTTAAGAGAGTACTACAGAGGCTCCGTGAGAACCATATCTATGCCAAGCTATCCAAATGTGAATTTCACAAGGAGTCAATGCCTTTCTTAGGCTACATCGTTTCCAATCAAGGCTTTCAAATGGATCCACAGAAGCTGGAGAGTATCAAGAAATGGGCGCAACCCACCATGTTAAAAGCTCTCAGATACTTCTTAGGTTTCACCAACTATTACAGGACCTTCATCAAGAATTACTCTTCACTTACAGTGCCGCTTACAGCTACGACGAAGAAGGGTGCCAATGTTGCTAATTGGTCTCCAGAGGCTATAGCTGTATTCCAGAAGCTAAAAGATGCCTTTTCAAGCAAGCCATGTCTTCGACACCCAGACCCCTCCAAGCCTTTCATCGTGGAGGTCGATGCCTCAGACGTTGGCGTAGGGGCCGTATTGAGCCAGGCTGGTGATTCAAAGGTTCCATAACCATGCTTATTCTTCTCCCATTGTTTCTCTCCTGAAGAGAAAAATTACGGAATAGGAGATAAGGAGCTTCTGGCTATAAACATGGAATTCGAAGAACGGCACCCTTGGCTCAAGGGAGCACAACATCAAGTAATGGTCTTCACAGGCCATAAGAATCTGGAGTACCTCCGCCACGCACAGCGCCGGAATCATAGACAAGCAAGATGGTCTCTGTTTTTCAACAGATTCAACTTTGTGCTCAAGTACCACCCTGGAGATAAGAATATCAGAGCTGACCCTCTATCTCGCTCATTCCTCTCCGAGGACATTCCTGAAGAACCGCAACACATCATTGACCCAGAGAAGGTTATATTGGCAGCTACTCACAGTTCCTGCATCAACACCATTCGAAGTGGTCTACGGATGACTACCAATGACACCACTGCCACTTCCATTATCAGTGTCATGTCCCCAGCAGGTCAATCTATTGCCAAAGATATCCATCAACTTTGGACTCAGACAAAAGTGATGCTTATTAAAGCAGGACTCCGAGCAACGAAAGGATACAATGCTCATCACTTCAAGGCTCCAGAATTCAAGCCTGGTGATAAAGTCTGGCTTTCCACGAAGCACTTAAGACTTAAACTGTTACGTTTGGGCAGTGATCCGGTGTAGTGAGCACCACCTTCAGGAGTGACTCCAGGTGGAGAGAGACAGGGATAGCTGGAAGGTCTCTGATGATGGCTGGGAAGGAATGTGATGCAGCAGGAGTGTATGAAGCTGGGCAATGGCTGTGATATATGGAGCAGAGTACTGGCTGGGAACAAAGTCGAGGTCCAGGCAGGGTCGAGGCAGGCAGCAGGCAAACAGAGTCAAAGTCCAGGCAGGGTCAAGGCAGGCGGCAGGCAACAGAGTCAAAGTCCAGGCAGGGTCAAGGCAGGCGGCAGGCAACAGAGTCAAAGTCCAGGCAGGGTCACAAGAACCTTATAGCAAGACAGAGAGCCCGAAGGCCAAACACATACACGACAAGGCAGAGGGCCCGAAGGCCACACACACACGGCAAGGCAGAGGACCCGAAGGCCACGCACACACAGCAAGGCAGGAGACCCAAAGGCCACGCACACACAGCAAGCAAGGCAAGGCAGAAGACCCGAAGGCCACACACACACAGCAAGGCAAGGCAAGGCAGAAGACCCGAAGGCCACACACACACAGCAAGGCAGGACAAGGCAGAAGGCCCGAAGGCCACACACAGCAAGGCAAGGCAAGGCAGAAGGCCCGAAGGCCACACACACACAGCAAGGTAAGGCAGGGCAGAGGGCCCGAAGGCCACACAAACACAGCAAGGCAGGACAAGACAGAAGGCCTGAAGGCCACACACAGCAAGGCAAGGCAGAAGGCCCGAAGGCCACACACAGCAAGGCAAGGCTAGAGCAGGGAGCCCAACGAGCTCGATGCCGAAGCACTGGAACCTAGAGTAGGCAGGGCTATAAAGGCACATCCAAGACATAGAGCAGAGGGATTGGGCCAGCTAGGAGAGCCTGCTCTTGAAGGACCCCTGGTGGTGAGGCGGTTGCACAGCAGCCATAACCGTAACATAAACTTCCTTCAGCTCGCTTTGCTCCTCGTTTCTCTGACGACTGGGCAATCTCACCTACAGTCTGAAGCTACCATCTACTTTAAAGATCCACAATGCATTCCACGTCTCACTATTGAAGCCATTGATCCTTAGTGAGTTCTCCAAGATAGCTGAAACTACACCTATAGATGCAGAAGAAGACATCAAATACAAAGTAGATGCAGTTCTCGATGTGAGAAGACGAGGCAGAGAATGGGAATACCTCCTGTCATGGGAAGGGTATGGCCCTGAAGAAAACTCTTGGACACCAATGTCTAATATCCTGGATAAAGAGATGCTACAGGACTTCCATAAATTGCATCCTCAAAAACCAAGACCTAGTAGGAAACAGTGTGGACGCCCTTTGAAGGGGGGTGCTGTTGTGTCCGTCGGTCCAGGAGGGCTTCGCCCCGTTTGCCTCACCTTATTCACGGCTCCTCCTGCTTACCTGGGAAAGATGGCTACCACCGCGTCTACAAGCTGACCTCTCTGGCAGCCTCCAGCCATTCCTCCTCCCAGGTACCTACTAGGGTGCGCGCGGACGCAACCCACGTCTTTGTACCACCATTGGCACGAACCTCGAGGGTGTTCCCTCATGCTGACGTCACGCCATCCGGGTATATTACCTTCACTAGTTTGCTAGCTCTTTGAGTTAGCAAGGACTCAAATCCGTTCCTGTCTACGCTATTCTGCTGCCGCAGGAAGCTCTCTCTCTGCCCTTCGGGGTAACTGCTAACCTGGGTACCAGGTCCTCAGGGGCCCTCTCCTTTATTTCAGGTGCCTTACAGGGAACAGGTACTAGTTCCTCAAGGGCCTGCTCTCCCTGCCTCGGTGCCTGTACCTTCTACAACATACCTGGTGGAATCGCATACCTACAGCAAACACCTAGTGAGTACTCTAATTCTCAGTCTATCTCATCCACAGTATCTCCTCACTGGGAGACTTGCTGCGGAACCTCCTGACATCATCAAAGAGAGAAGGGCTCCCTCTGCCGAGGTCCCTGAGACTGCAGCTACTGACTGCCTCACTACTGCCACCTCTGGTGGTTCTCTTCAAGCTGTCTAATAAAGAACTATTTTGAGTTTTGTGTAGTACGAGTCTAGCCCAGTGTTGTGGCTCCTCACGTCATCTCCACAGCACCAAAGGATCCACCAAAACACACTTAACCACAATAGCCCCTATGACTCCAGGAGGCAAGCAGCTCCTGGAAAGCACTCTTTTCAAACCAGAACAGAGTGAATGTACATTGACCAGAAGCAAGGCAGTCTACAGCCCCTGTGTGTGTGAGTACTGCTAAGGTAGGAAGTCCATTGTGAAGTATTGTGTTTGTTTAATAAAGTTTAACTGCACCAGAAAGGCTGGAGTCAATGTGGCTTTCTGTCTGCAGCCAGCTCGGTTCCCACATAAAGTGTCAAGTTGGGGGTTTTTTTCTCTAAGCCTCACATAGAGAAAAACCCCAAGCTTCCAGAGGGAAGGTGAAGCCACTGTTTTCAAAATCCAGCCCCTAGGGGCTGAACCTGTCTGTCTGTCAAGAAATTCAGAGCCATCCCTTGACCAATAGATAAACATTTGTTAGCCAGAACATTTCCTGCTCTTGTGCCCTCTCTAGTACTTCCCATAGGGGGAAATCATATTAACCACAATACACTCTCTACACATTACATGCTGCAATCCTTTCTGTGGCACTCAAGGGCCACATTTGAAGATGTAGACAGACACATTTTTGCATATTTATAGGAATATCTTCTAGAACCCCAGAACATTCACTTTAAAAAGTCTTCCTGCACAGCCTGCTACTTTTCACGTGCACATATTTAGGGGAATTTGAAAACGAGTGCGCGTGCACCCATACATGAACATATTGGCAAGCAAGCAGAGGTACACTTGAATTTTAAACCATGCGTGCATGTGAGTGCATATGATTTAACATACACCTACCAGGCATAAGTATGCTCCCAATTTTTAGAGGTTACTCGAGCAAACCTACTTCCATATCTCCCATAAGATTTTGTCATCTTTAACACGCGTATGTAAGTAGATTTTAAAACATGTTCACACAAGGGACATTTCCAGTTTTTCCCAATTAGTCCACCAGCTTGCCCAGTCAATTTTGAGGTCATCCAGACCCCTCTAGTTCTTTATCCTGCACACCTCCCAACTGACCTGGAACCCTCACCCTGTCATATAATCCTAAAAATGTGGGATATGCAGACTTACTCCTCACCAGGAGCAGTAGTAAATTTATGCAGCTAAGAGGGCCACCACGCGCTGCAGCCTGCGGGATTAAAATATGGAGTTATGCATGGAACAGTTGGCCCTGCCCTGGAATGCCCATGCCCCGCCTCTTTTCCACCCCCTTATTTTTTGCTCAAGCATGCGTACATCATAGCTTTTAAAAATCACGCTGCTCACATGCGGCCCAGCTACGCGCACATTTGGGAATTTTAGTGCGAGCAATGCTTTAATGTGCACACTAAAGTTTATTGCAAAGGCCCCATTATGTAGAACTACATAGTTGAGTTTCAAACTAAAATATACAAATATGTACAGCACTATAATAAAAGCACATAAAGTTACTGTGCTGCAAAATCTACCAATACAAGTCACTTGCCAGCTGCTGCTCAAGATTCATGCTGTGTTCCCCAGATTTAGGGCCACACTTAACAAGAAACCTTAGTCTTGTAGGCTAATTTTAATCACCATTAAGGAACATGAGCTCCCTCTGCAGACTAGAAAGCAATTCATTAAGAAATGTGAGTGCTATCTGGTTTTAATCAGCCATACTAACTAGATTCTTCAATATATCCACCTCTGCTTATTTCTTGTCTCCATTTGCTTCCATTTTTAGTCTAATACCTAGATCCCTTTTTTTTTTTTATCATAAGGTGATTTATTTCCTGCATTTTCACATTCCTTTGAATAAAAAGGGAGGAATATTTTATTGTATTCCTGTTGTTTGTTAAAATCTCATTCCCCCTGAGGTCACTTTTCAGTTGTTCAGGCATCAATGTGCAGCTTGCATGGAGGTCTCGTAAGGATAAGCCCAAATGGTCTCCAAATTACTGGTGAAAGCTGGAGAGTGGAAGGAGTTAAACATTAATATCCTTTAAGAAATGCAATAAAAATTAGAATAATAAATGGGGATTTAATGATTTGAGGTTGTTAATTGCCTGATGAATTATCTAATCCATTTTTCTAGTTCTACTGCTTCCCAGTCTCTTCCTTCGCTTATCATGATTCTGGTTGATGTTATTAAGTGATTAAGATAGTGTGTAGGAATATTATAACTATATTAGGCCTCTGAACGATCCAGTGATTAAGAGTTTTCTCTCATTTTGTATCTAGGGAAAAACGCTGATAAACAGCTACTCATTCAAAATGTGGTATAAGGGTGGGTGAGAGTTCTCTTTAACAAATCACCCTATGGGCCCGGTTTACATGCGTAAAACTGGATTTTGCTTGAGTAAATGCACTTCACTTGAGTCAGTGGCTGGGCTTTTGAAAATTTGTACAACATATGCCATTGATTTGCCCATAGGATTTACTTACGTAAGAGCACTGTACTTAAGTAAATGGCTTTTGAAAGTTGCTACAATAGCATGTTACATTTGCGCGCATACCTCCTTTGAAAATCAACCTGTTTATGCAGAGGTTTCAGACATTCCCTCAGCTTGTTCATAAAATAGCAGCAATCATATTATCTTGCCATGCAAATGCTAATATTCTATTTTTCTATTTAAGATGTACATTTATTTATGAAGCCAGGCATACTACAGGCAAACACTGCAGTCTTGTTTAACACGGCTGAACTTCTGTCTAGACTGATAGCACATCTGCCATCTCATAAACAGACACAGATAAACCTCCCATACTCTGCCACAGTTACTACATTAAGTTTAAAATATAATCATTCATTCATTTGAGGATTACTAATCAGAAACCACAAAACTGATTTCATTTATGACCTGAGCAATATTGTCAAATTCACCAAATTTAATGCATTTGGGTTCATTGGTGTTCACCACAGGGATTTAGCCTGAGAAGACAGTGGACTGCAGACTGCTGCAGTTATTCTGATTTTATGCTTTTTTTTTCTCTGTCATGCCCAATAATGTTGAACAAAAGCAACTACTACTGTGCTTTATATTTATTTATTTTGATTTATATTCTGTTTTTTGGCACTTCAAAATGTATTACATTCAGGTGCTGTAGGCATTTCCCTTTTCGGTGAAGCAACCAAGAATATCCATTGTGGTATAACTGAGGAGCTTTCTAAATACACTGTAGTGTAAAATGGAAACACCCTCTAAAATACAGTAAAGACTATAGTTTCAATTACTCGGTGAATCCTTTCTCATTTAAGTTTTTGTAAAATTGCATAAAGTAAATTATAAAAGGAGGCTAGAAGATTAGAGACCTAGCATACCCAACTGTGTTATCACTGTGAGAAACAAGGCTGCAGTGCGGGACATTCATTGACTCATAATAAGCTGCAGTAAAGAGCACAGGGGAACCT
Source organism: Rhinatrema bivittatum (assembly GCF_901001135.1). Taxonomy (NCBI): domain Eukaryota; kingdom Metazoa; phylum Chordata; class Amphibia; order Gymnophiona; family Rhinatrematidae; genus Rhinatrema; species Rhinatrema bivittatum. The sequence goes on along the minus strand of NC_042624.1, from coordinate 33,963,765 downwards.
TCCACAGAAAGGGTGTATGCAGACTAAGGGCAGTGGTCACAAATCCAGGTGACAGCTTAAGGAGGCATAATAATGAGGTGCAGTAGGGATGGCTGCAGCTCACCTGTAACTCCATTTCTAACATGCAGTATGTAATTCTCATGACCTGGACTTGGTTTTCTACAGACTGAAGCATGGACTGCTAGTGTATGTAAGTAGTGACTTGAAACCTGGGATGAATGATGTTACACAGCTGGAACATAGACCCCTTTCTGACACATAGGAGCGGTCTTGTCACCTCTGCTGGTCTCTCATATACACTTGCCTTCCAAGCCCTTCTCTCATCTTATTTTGGTTATATCCTACACCAGGCTGCAACAGAAGAAAAGTACGCAGATCTCGGTCCATGGGAAGGGTTTTGCACCAATGTCTAGGACACAAATTTTCCTGGCACAGGAATGAGTGCATAGTCACAGGTCACAGCTGGGGCAAAAATGTACACCAAGCTACAGGAACCAGAAGGGACGTTAAGGCCGCTGGCCAATGAGCAGACAAAAGACAATGTCAAGAAAACCCATGTTTTATTTATCGTATGTGATCAATGTTAAAAGTGCATTACTGTAAGGACTCCACAGAGAGCAAGAACTTGTTAACAGTCTTGTTTTCTCTTCCATGGCAGGGCAGAAAGTCCATACAATAGGAAGTGGTAATGTGCAGTGTCTAGGGGAGAACCAGCAGTATGAGACACTATCAGTCCATGAGCTACTTCTGCAAAGAATGCAGGCAGCAAGAATGTATTAAGTTAGCCCAATTAAAAGGGAATCACCTTATATATATTTTTTTATTAACAATATTTTCTAATACACTAACATGGACACCGCACTACTTTATCCAAAATTTATCCAAAATTGTAAACTCACTTGTATTTTGCACTGAGAGGGGGGGTGGCAGTTGCCCTGAATTTATCCAAAACCTACATTTTTTATGATTTATTTAAAATATTTTATTACCCAATCCTCCAATAAGTTCGGGGCAGGGTACAATAAAAACACACACAGTTCGGATGTAAACATGACTTCTTTAACATTTCTCAAACCATAATGACCCCTAGTTGTATTAGTCTTTCTTATCTACCCATTCCTTCATCATAGGAATAACTTTTAAAATACGGTACACTAGTGATTAGGACTGAAGAAGCATAAATCAGGAAAAATAACCAGAATGATGGTGAGTACAGATGAAAAAAAATTAAAAACTGGAACACCTATTTTACTTTAAAAGATGAGAAAATTGAGCTAATCAATAAAACAATCATGCCATCAGACAAAAATAATTTTAGATTATATATAATAGCATCTCCTGCAAAACCATTCTGTAGATGCAGTAAAATTGCTGTTTATATAGGGACAACATGAAATAAACCTTGATTTCTCTGTGACCCAATGAAAGCAGAACAATGAAAATAGTCAATAATATACTTTCTTACATTTTATTTCCTTTGACAATAGCCATTCCATGTGATGTGATTAATATGGAGCATTCAAAAGAAATGTAACCTAGAAATCATAAGTAGTAATCAGTGCTCCACCGCAATGGGTTGCCATAGCAACAACACAGAAGCTGTGTACCGAAACCACTACGCTGTACCAGAAAGATCGGTCCCTGCAATTGATGGAGATACAGATCTCAAAACAAAGGACTCGGTTATTTGAAGCTGCTGGAAAATAAAGAATCCATAGAGCACTTAGTACATATGGCTGGAGGGGTCTGAAAAATTCACAAGTGCAATAGATTCCTTTATTTCTTCTTGCTGATAATTCCGTGTAAGTTTCAGGCTTAAACCATTCCCTAGGGCATGCCTCATGGTGCTGTACAAACATTTCCTGAATAAAGAAGAGATCTGAAGAATTCAGAAGGAGTTTTCTTTTTTAAATCTCTCCTACAGGAATAGTATCACTGCTAGTACCATAGTTCATTAGATTCAAGATTTGACCAAGTAGAAAAAGATCTCACTGATCTCAAAAAACTTACCAACCCACACTGAAGGTGGTGTAATTCAAGTTAGCTCAAAGTCAGATGCAAGTGATGGAAAAGACAATGACTAATCCAAATCATATTATACATCTTCTGGAAACACATATCTCACCTAAAATGAACAATAATGAACAGCAACAAAAAAAATAAAACACAGAGTTGGAACTCACCTATATCAAAGATTGTGGATCCTTCTTAAATTGGTAAGGAATAATAAACCGGCTAATTGTATAGCTCATACCATGATCATGCCATCCCAATGCAGGTACAGGAGTACCTGCCACAGATGAAAATACATTGTGTTTCACGAGAATGCCCTTTCCTTACAGCTCTCTGAGCTTCCCCGAAGCTTGCATTTGCCTTGTTAAATTACAGCGTACCTATACAAACCTGTGTAAACTGAGATCTTCAGGTCACACTCTGCTCTTTGGTTTACAGTTAAGTTCAATGCTGCCACAATAGGACATAGTACAAATAGTCAATGACTCCCCACCTGTTTATCCAGCCCAACACATCATCAAAGGGCAAATGTTGATTTGTTGATGCCCCTTTCAGCAGGAGAAAGACAGGCTGAGCTTCACAAGTCATTTTCTCACCACAGGGAGTGTGAAGAAAAGTAGATTCATGCTGGGGCAGATTTTATAAATCTGCGCACACGTGTACTTTTGTTCGCACACCAGGCGTAGATTATTATTATTTGCCTTATTTATATGCTTAAAGTTGAGCTTAGTTTGTTTTCTTTATTATAGATCAATTGTTTGATTTGTTCCAAGATTTGTTACATGTAAACTGCCATCCGGCAGTAGTTTTTACTGTTACCTGTGAACCGGAGTGATATGTATTGTATACAGGAACTCCCGGTATATAAAAACCATAAATAAATAAATAAATAAATAAATAAATAAATAAATAGCTGCACTACTAAGACATACACCCAAGGTTTCTCCGGGCACATTTGTTCAAAATGTAATTTTTTTAAAACTAAAATGAATTATCAATAAAAAATTAAATAAAATGTATCATTTACATTTCTAATTGAGTGAAGGCTTATTGCTGCTGCTATCTCATTATGCATTTGAATAGGGCTATGGCTGCCAGGCCAGTTCTGCCAATCGCTAATGCTTAAAATTATCTTATTTCAGTAACACTGTAGAGTGGAATAGTAATCTAAATCAAATAATGGACCGAAAGCTTATTCTGAACTATAACTAGCCACTGTGTAAAATTAAAATTACAGCTATAACAAGCATAAAAAAAATTATACTAATCTTATAGTGTAATCTCACAGATAGGGTTACTGAAATTGTTCTGCAACGTTCAGGCTTTCATTCAGATTTTGTGGCCTTTCCACATGTTTTCTATTTTTTGTACAATTTATTTGCAATTTTCTTTCTTGGTCAAGCTAACAGTGTGCATTTGATTAAGATCTAGCTGCCAGGCCTTTATGAACTTAAAAATGCAACTAGGAAATCAAGTGACAGGCCATAGTGATTCCAATCCAAAGCAAGAAAATTCTACAAGAATTCTAGCACAAACCAGCTTAAATAAAAATATATAACTTTTCCATGAATTTTCTGCACCTACCAAGCATCCTGCTAACATAGCCTTGGAGGAAAGAGCATTTGCGCAAAAGAAATAGCAGTTTCTCAATCCGTTTCCCAAATCATTAATACAAATTTTATATGAGATGGAATGAACCTAGCACAGAGAGAAAGTGACATCACCATATCCACTCATATTAAATGAGCCATGGACGGCATGGTTCAGAGCATGGTCTCTTGCTTTATTATTTATTTATAAATAATGTGAGGTGTGTAAAAAGTGATGCTATATTGTTGCTGAGAGAAAACAGGAAAAAGTAGGATGTACAAGAGAAGCACATTAATCATAGCTCTACATACATCTGGAAAAAATGAGGAAAAACTATAAGAAGATGAAGTTGAAAGTAGATCAAAGCATGAAGGTTCATATAACTCTCAATTATAAACAAGCAGATCTTAAATAAGGAACATGGTGTTTACTAAAATTAATTAGGGAATGATCTTTATTTATTTAGAACAGTTGATAATAATTTTAAAAATAGGTTAGTACCAGGGTAGCACATTGAAAGGTTACCTGTACAGTAGCGTGCATTAACGGAGAAACAGTGAACACTTGGCAGGTTCACAGCAACTATAAGAGTGTAACAATGAGTGGATTCAGCAGTGGCAAAAATACAAACTATGAATGTGCTTAAAATCCCTACAGTTTACCTGAGATACTGGTATGGTCTCTCCCTTCATTTTTAAATTTTTACTAGCCTAAAAAATACAGGCATATTTCAAGCAGAAAAATTAACCTGAGATTATGCTACAGTAAAAGTTGATCATTTGTGTTGCTGGGAATAGAACAGCAGGAATGGAAGAATGAGAGCAAGAGTAGACTATTAGGATTGTTGAAAGACAAGCGTATGTATCATGGCAAAATAAAGAAAGGCTTATCAACTAGTAAAGTAAAAAATAACAAAATGTTCATCTGGATGAGCAAAGATTTGGAACCATGCTACCCTCTTGTAATTTAATTCTAATATGATGCTCCTCTTAATGCTGCAGGGAGCAGCCATTTTATTTCCGTCAGTGATGTCAACGTGTGCCTTACAACAAGCTGAAATCACCAACTGCTATTGGCACAAAATGTATGCCCTCTTAAGTAAAGGCATGCCCCAATACATGTAACATGCAACACATAAAACTGAAAAGTGGATTCAAGGAAGGAGAATTTTAAAACTGGATGTGAGAGCATACCAGGAAATATGTGCGTGGCCGGGCTGTTTTGAAAATGCACTCGGCCCAGCCATGCGTGCAAGCTCCCGTTTCGGCATGTGCCAGGTTTTGAAAATTTGGCCGATAGTATATCTGGATTTCCAGAAAGCATTTTATAAAATCCCTCATGAGAGACTTCTTAGGAAATTAGAAAGTCATGGGATAGGTGGAAGTGTCCTATTGTGTATTGCCAACTGGTTAAAAGAGAAAAAACAGAGAGTAAGGCTTAATAGTAAATTTTCCCAATGGAAAAAGATGGCTAGTGACGTGCCCTAGGATTCTGTTCTGGGACTGATGCTTTTTAATATGTTTATAAATGACCTGGAAATGGGAACAACAAGTGAGGTGATCAAATTTGATGATGACACAAAATTATTTTAAGTTGCTCAATCACAAGAGGATTGTGAGAAATTGCAAGAGGACATTGCAAAACTGGGAGACTGGGCATGCAAATTGCAAATGACATTTTATGTAGTCAAATGCAAAGTGAAGCACTTCGAGAAGAGTAACCCAAATTATAGCTTCAAAATGCAAGATTCCACATTAGGAATCACCACTCAGAAAAATGATCTAGGTGTCATGGCTGAAAATACATTGAAATCTTCTGCTCAGTGTGCAGCAGCAGCAGCCAAGCAAACAAATAGAAAGGCATGGAGAATAAAACAGAGAATATCATAATGCCTCTGTATCGCTCCATGGTGCGATCTCATCTTGAGTACTGTGTTCAGTTCTGGTCACCACATCTCAAGAAAGATATAGGAGAATTAGAAAAGGTACAGAGAAGGGCGACTAAAATGATAAAAGGGATGGAACAATTCCCCTATAAAGAAAGGCTAAAGAGATTGGGACCCCAGCTTGGAGAAGAGACGGCTGAGGGAAGATATCATAGAGGTCTATAAAATAATGAGTGGAATGGAACAAATAAACATTAATCAATTGTTTATTCTTTCGAAAAGTTCAAAGACCAGGGGACACACAATGAAGTTACTAGGTAATACATTTAAAATTAATGAGAAAATATTTTTTTTACTCAACCCATAATTAAGCTCTGGAATTCATTGCCAGAGGATGTGGTAAAAGTTATTGGTATAGCTGTATTTAAAAAACGTTTGGACAAGTTACTGAAGGAAAAGTCCATTAACAATTATAATGGGAGAGTTGCAGAAATCCACTGCTTATTCTTGGGATAAGCAGCTTGGAATCTATCTGCCCCTTGGGATCCTGCCAGGTACTTGTGACTTGGCTTGACCACTGTTGCAAATAGGGTACTGGGCTTGATGGACTCTTAGTCTGACCCAGTATGGCAAGCCTTATGTTCTTACCTGCTCTCAGCCGCTTCCAGTGTAGCTGTGACAGCAAGTCTGGAAGTATCTGGAAGCAAGTAAGACACTACTGCACTCCTGGCTTGGGTTTAGGGGTCTGAGGAGATATCTAGGAACGGTAGGGAAGTGGAATAGAGGAGCAGGAGGGGCTTGTGATTTTCCAGAAAATAACAGGGAAGAAAGGGGGCTGTCTCAAGGTGCTAGTGCCTGCTGCTTTTGAAAATTTTGTGGGTTGGGGGGGGGGGGTGGCGGGACAGCACTACACCCGCATTTATTTTAAACTGCCTTTTGGGGTAAGGGCTGAGTGCCCGTAAATGAAGGCCTCTAATTATTTTGTTTTGATATTTTAGCCAAAAGATCTTCATTCAAAAATTGGAAGAAGGATCCAACAGAAGAAAATAGGTTAATGCATAAACGTTGGCAAGTTAAATGTAAGACATTGATAAGACAGGCTAAGAGAGAATTTGAAAAGAAGTTGGCCGCAGAGGCAAAAACTCACAGTAAACATTTTTTAAATATATCCGAAGCAGAAAGCCTGTGAGGGAGTCAGTTGGACCGTTAGATGATCGAGGGGTTAAAAGGGCACTTAGAGAAGATAAGGCCATCGCAGAAAGATTAAATGATTTCTTTGCTTCGGTGTTTACTTAAGAGGATGTTGGGGAGGTACCCGTACTGGAGAAGGTTTTCATGGGTAATGATTCAGATGGACTGAATCAAATCACGTTGAACCTAGAAGATGTGGTAGACCTGATTGACAAACTGAGGAGTAGTAAATCACCTGGACCGGATGGAATACACCCCAGAGTTCTGAAGGAGCTAAAAAATGAAATTTCAGACCTATTAGTAAAAATTTGTAACCTATCATTAAAATCATCCATTGTACCTGAAGACTGGAGGATAGCTAATGTAACCCCAATATTTAAAAAGGGCTCCAGGGGCAATCCGGGAAACTACAGACCGGTTAGCCTGACTTCAGTGCCAGGAAAAATAGTGGAAAGTGTTCTAAACAGCAAAATCACAGAACATATAGAAAGACATGGTTTAATGGAACAAAGTCAGCATGGCTTTACCCAAGGCAAGTCTTGCCTCACAAATCTGCTTCACTTTTTTGAAGGATTTAATAAACATGTGGATAAAGGTGAACCAGTAGATGTAGTATACTTGGATTTTCAGAAGGCGTTTGACAAAGTTCCTCATGAGAGGCTTCTAGGAAAAGTAAAAAGTCATGGGATAGGTGGCGATGTCCTTTCGTGGATTGCAAACTGGCTAAAAGACAGGAAACAGAGAGTAGGAAGGGAGTGAGCAATGGAGTGCCTCAGTGATCTGTATTGGGACCCTTACTTTTCAATATATTTATAAATGATCTGGAAAGAAATACGACGAGTGAGATAATCAAATTTGCAGATGATACAAAATTGTTCAGAGTAGTTAAATCACAAGCAGATTGTGATAAATTGCAGGAAGACCTTGTGAGACTGGAAAATTGGGCATCAAAATGGCAGATGAAATTTAATGTGGATAAGTGCAAGGTGATGCATATAGGGAAAAATAACCCATGCTATAGTTGCACAATGTTAGGTTCCATATTAGGTCCTACAACCCAAGAAAGAGATCTAGGCGTCTTAGTGGATAACACATTGAAATCGTCGGTTCAGTGTGCTGCGGCAGTCAAAAAAGCAAACAGAATGTTGGGAATTATTCGAAAGGGTATGGTGAATAAAACGGAAAATGTCATAATGCCTCTGTATCGCTACATGGTGAGACCGCACCTTGAATACTGTGTACAATTTTGGTTGCCGCTTCTCAAAAAAGATATAATTGCGATGGAGAAGGTACAGAGAAGGGCTTCCAAAATGATAAGGGGAATGGAACAGCTCCCCTATGAGGAAAGACTAGGACTTTTCAGCTTGGAGAAGAGACGGCTGAGGGGGGATATGATAGAGGTGTTTAAAATCATGAGAGGTCTAGAATGGGTAGATGAAAATCGGCTATTTACTCTTTCGGATAATAGAAAGACTAGGGGGCACTCCATGAAGTTAGCATGTGGCACATTTAAAACTTATCAGAGAAAGTTCTTTTTCACTCAACACACAATTAAACTCTGGAATTTGTTGCCAGAGGATGTGGTTAGTGCAGTTAGTATAGCTGTGTTTAAAAAAGGATTGGATAAGTTCTTGGAGAAGTCCATTACCTGCTATTAATTAAGTTGACTTAGAAAATAGCCACTGCTATTACTAGCAACGGTAACGTGGAACAGACTTAGTTTTTGGGTACTTGCCAGGTTCATATGGCCTGGATTGGCCACTATTGGAAAGAGGATGCTGGGCTTGATGGACCCTTGGTCAGTATGGCATGTTCTTATGTTCTTATGTTCTTATTTTGCAGCCTCTTAACCAGCTAGATTTCGAATATATATTTTGAATATAGCTGGTTAAGCAGCAAGTTGTTTGGCTACACACAACTGGATAACATTTAAACCTAACCAGTTAATATTCAAATGTAACCAGTCATGTTTCAATATATCAGGCTAAAAGCATCCAGTCGACTTTAGGAAAACATTTTCAGTGGGACATTTATCTGAGACAAGTTATCTAACTTTAGCCAGATAACTTTTCCACTCACTGGCAATGTTCCTTTTAAATTTTGAAAGGCTACGTGCGCAAAAATGTTCTTTTGTGCAATATTTTATAAGCAGAGTTCAGATTTGTGAGCTATGAGTCAGTATAATACAAATAATATCAGGATTTCTTCTGTGCACTATGTTTTGCCAGGTGTGCAGCATTCACAACCTGGGAGCGTACACACATGCACCCAGCTTAGCGGGAATAACACTCACCAGTTTTCTAAATATTGTCCCCTTAGTCTCAAACAGGAATTCTTTACACATGGAACAAATTGCCTTGAATTCACAGGGTTCTTTTAGTCACCTTTTGGATCAGCTGAAGAAATAATGGAAAATTCAAAAAAAGTTGGAACTCAGCAGGATGATGTCTCTTTCAGCCAAACTAACAGGCTCCACCGGAGCACATTGTACTGTATCGGCCCGTATGTCATTATGTATGTATGCATAATGGAGTCTTTCATTCAATCCTGTTTATCATACATAATTTTCAACACATCTTGGAACCTGAAGCTGCTTCCTTAAGAAAGAGCAGTGTGTACTTACAATCCATAGGGAACACCACAAGTGGCTTATGAAAAGGTTTCCTGTGTTATTTTATCAGACCTTCTCTATGTCAACCATGACACACTGAGCCAGCTCAATTTCTTTTAAGTGCCCGAATCTAAGAATTTTGGGATTGCTTTTATTTTATAAGATATTTATTTTAAAAAATACAGGACCAAGTGTCATTCATAACTTGAATTTAGTTGCGACTGTACGTACCTCATGATTGCCAGCATCTAGACCTTTTAGAGCAAGGGTATGAAGCTGGGCTTGAAACTAATCTGGTAGAGATTCAGAAAAATCTTGGATCTTTTTGAACAGGTCCTTATTATACTGTGTCATGTACAATTGGTATGAAGCAATGCGAGAAATTAGCATTGAACCATGAAAAACATGTCTGCCTAGTGCATCCAGGGACTTTTGTTCTTTTCCTGGAGGTATAGAAGAATGAGGTTTGGACCATCTTGCTCTTTTCTGGGCTGACTCCGCAACCACTGAGTGATGATCTAGCTGAGATCAGGATCAGACTATACTAAGTAAGTAGCATCTGTCTTGCGAATGACAGGTGGTATAGAACCTGGATGTTCCCAGTTTCTTTTCAATAGATCAATAAGGATCTCATGTACTGGGATATACATTATTTCCTTAGGGGCATCAATGAACTGGAGTACTTCCAGCATCTTGTTCCTGGAGTCCTCTTCTGTCTGAAGCTGAAATGGAATTGTTTCAGACATCTCCTTTATAAAAATAATGAAAGACAAGTCCTCTGGTGGAGAACTTCTTCTTTCATCAGGAGGAGAGGGCTGTGAAGGTAGATCATCGGTGTCCCGGGACATGTCATCGGTCCAGGGATCATGAGGCTTGTCACCAGCTCCTATGGGATCATCAGATGGGAGAAACGATGCTAATCCTGAAGGTCCAGGCCTTGGCACCGAAGGCATCGATGGTATCGGAGGTGGCACCGAAGGCATCGATGGAGGCATCATAGGCATTGATGGAGGCACCGATGGAATTGGTGACCTCGATGGATGCATCGGTGGCAGTACTCTGGAAGGCGGAATGGAGATCAGTGTTTCTTCTTCATCTGATGATAAGGGTATCTGTGTAGAAGGAATCGGGGCCACCGGTTCCCTCGGAATCACTGGTGGAAAGGCACCGATTAAAGCGTCCATTCTGGCTAGTAGTGGTGCAAGAGCCATTGGTATCGGATTGGTGACCAGCTCAGGAACCGGCACCGGTATCGATGGAGGTTTGAACCCCTAGAGTGCTTTCCCGATGGCCTCTTGGATCATCTGATCCAATTCCTCATGGAAAACTGAAGCGTGGAGCCCTGGTTCCGGAGTAGAATGCAGCACTGGCATAGCCGGAGGGTCCACCGGTGACAGTGAAGTCACGGCTCCCGGCACCTGTCCAGGTGGGAAATGCCTCGGTGACCCAGACACAGAAGAGGATGGGGCCTTTTCTAGATGGGATTTCTTTGTCAGTGGCTCAGACGACGTCAATGCCAAGGGCTTGCCTGTATCGGTGGCCTGAGCTTTTCGAAGGCGGTGTCGACATTTTTCATGGTGCTCTCCACAGTCCTTTTCCCGCAGAGACAGGAATCGACAACCACGGAGTTGTTGAAGCCGGTTGGGCAGCAGCGATTTCACGTGCTGATGCGAAATAGACGGCACTGGTTCGGACGACGTCAAAGCTATCGATGGAGTCGGGGTTTTAGACAGAAAGAGAAGTTCCATCTTCTCCAGCCGAGCCTTGCGACCTTTTGGTGTCATTTGGGCACATTTGATGCAAGTTAGGACATCATGGTCAGACCCCAAACACATCACGCAGACCGTGTGAGGGTCAGTGATGGTCATTGTTGTCGCAATGAAAACACCTCAGACGGTCTTCAGGGTGAAGCGTGCTCTCCCAGCCTTTTGGGAAGGCTGCTCTTTTATTATAAAATGATCACATAGCATTTCATATGATACATACGTCACATATTTTCCTGCTACAATGTTTTCCACCATCAGTGTTTATGCTGACCTTTTACTACGTGGGTGCAAGTGGGCAGTAGGTGCAAGCGGTCAGTCCAGGCAGGGAGGGGGGAGGTCATTAGCTGGTCATTTGTTCTAAACTATCTAGGTGTGAAACACCACATAAATGCAAGTAGGTCATGAGCTGCTGCAAGAGCTTTGCACTAAATATGTTTCCTGCTGACTTCCTGTTAGCTGGGGGCAGGAAGTATGTTTACTTGCTAAAACTTGCTGCGGTCGGCACAAAACGTTTTCTTTATACTAAGAGTAGGTGTTAAGGAAAAACCAGTTTAGAGATGGCAATGGAGTTTCCCCTTTCCATGACGTGGTTTTCCAGCGAGCCTGGAAAGCAGAACTCCTATCCCACATCTCGTCTTTCCTTTTTTATTTTTAGGCAGCATACAGAACGTCTCTGTATCCAGGCCGAGATTGGGGTTTTAGAATGGATACGAGATGGGGTAATGTACTGAACGCAGCAAGCCAAACAAGGAAGCCTTTTATCAGGAATGCAACAGGAAGGAGTCATGTGATACCACCAATATTAGGAAGCCAGGACTATAGCCAGTCCCAGGGGGATATCAGTGTGGTCTCCTTTGAGAGCGGTGCCTCAGCAATCATGGTCTCCATCTGCTCTATGGTATGTGTGAGATTTGTTTTATAATCTGATATATATATATAGCAATGAGAATAGTCTTTCTAAGACTTGGAGCCAGGAGATATTGTGAAATTGTGCATGTGGTCAGTGATGGTTGCATTAGGGAAGGAGTATTTTCTAGATATGATGTGGTGCAGAATGAATGTTTGATTGCAATATGGGTATTTCCCTAGCCTGAGCCCTGTGATACTGTCATTATTTTATTCCAACAAAAACAGCATTAATTTGTACCCTACTATTCAAATACATTACTGTGTAATTGACTGGTGAATTTATAAAAGACCCTTGTGTAAGTCCATGGGTAATTAGTCCATCTTGATAGGTTAAAAACTGCATGCATCAATAGTCCTTCTCTGGAATGGGTTGGCATGTGTATGCAAACCCAGCAATCTGTTTGTTCAATAGTTGTGATAAAGTCTGTGCATCGGTAATGTACATATTGGATTGTCAATAGTTCTTGTTCAGACATCGCAATGGCAGGAGAGATGAAGCTAAATATGAGTATACAGAACACAATTGTTAATGAGTTGGCATTCAGGCAAGAAAAGGCAGCTAATAAGAAGTTCTCTGGAGTTTTCTCAAAGCCTTGCTGTTCCAAGAGTTGTGCAGATTGGCGGGATAGGGCTTTGATCTATCTCCAGGTCATCAGGGGCTGCTTTTTGCGGGGAGTCCGGTCTCTGACCGTCTGTGGATTGTGGAGGCTCAGGGAGAAGTTTGGGATCGGGTTTTGTGGATCCGGACACCTTTCCATCTTTCCACGGCTTCATACAATGGATTGGCACCCAAATTGGACCTGTGAAAGAAAGCACAGTAGCATGCCCAGGAACGGGACCATGCCAGACAGTATTAGGCAATACAAAACTGATGGTTGTGGGTGACTAACTTTAGTCCCATAATGATTATCCGCGACTGTGGTCTGATTTGAATATGATATATTTAGATGATTTAAAGTGTTTTAGGGGGAAGACCAATGGCAAAGTCCAATGGCATGGCATTTCCCGCTTTCTGTTTGTTTGTGTTTATGCTCCAGGAAGAGAAGAAGCAACATTACAAACATACTGGCTATCAGAAATAATGTTTAAATTAGCATTGATAAAAATTGCAAGGGTAGAATGACTGCAGCTAGTTCTGCTTTTTGCGCTGACTGCTGCAGCAAGATTAATAAAATTTAATGATGTCATAGTCAATCTTACAGCAAGGTGTATCAATTTTTCATTCATCAAGGCTTAAATTGTGATATGTGTTTCTTGTAGCGTCGGGTACCTAATATAGGGAAAAAACTGAAATTCAGATTAATTAATGACATTTCATTATGGCTATAATTCTACTATTACTAATCTTATATAATGTTTTTCCACTTTATGAGTAAAAACAATGAAGCATCAGCTTAAGTGTCATAGCAAGATGTAACAGAAATAAATTAGATCAAAGATCAAAAATCAAAAGGATGTGTAAGAAATGTTTGAAAAAATTGTTAAAAGAAGCTGCAAAGTAAAGCATTCATCTTCACATGTCTCATGACAGGAAGACTGTCAATCTGGAAAATATCAAAATCTAGCACTCAGCAAAAAATTATTAAGGCAATGATTAAAGTGAAATTGTTACATTTTGAACCTTGGAGAATTAATTCTATTATACCATTTAAGAAAATCAATTTGGATTTGCAAGAAAAAACTTGGGAGGGATTGCTTTAGATGTAGCACCCTCTATGAGTAAAAATAAAAGTTCAGAATTCTGAATAAAATTTAGAAAAAGAAAATAAAACTGAAGTTTCCTGAAATAAAACTAATATTCAAAGAATTATGAAGATAACAAAAACAATATGGTATATCTGGTAGTAACATTTGGTAGAATAACACAGTGCCTCATAGTGGATGCACTTTATAGATGTTAACCTAGAATAAATTTAAGCAATAAGATTCTGAGCTGAAGTATAATGTGCAATACTAAGTATTTAGAATAATTAGAACTTAAACATCAGTTAATTATCAAATGAGTAGAGCTTGAATATGCTCCATTTAAACAAAAGTAACCGTTTTTTTCTTATTTCCGTTCGCCGCACAAGTCACTGACAAGAATACTTCTATAAGCAGTGCTGTGCCTGTCACCACAAAACGTACTTCCTCTTTGTCTTTTTTTTTTTTCTTTGCTCAGCACTGAACTGACAGAAGCAGTTTCCTAGAACAGTGCTTTTACGGTAAAGCAACTTTTGCTTCCCTAAGAGACAGTTTAACTCTGTGGTTAAAATGTCCTTTCAGATTGTCAGTAACCTCAATTCAGTATTAACACAGTTTGAAAGCATTAAAAAGTTTTAGTTTTGAAGCTTGAGGGAAAATAGATTTGGATCAGCAGAAGATCTGAGCTTCAGCGTACAGTTAAAGAAATGTATCAGATATATACAAATACAAAATTAGAGAGATAAACTGCAGTACTAAGTTCAGTTGTTTTATTTTCAAAAGTTCTCCCTCCCCCACACGAGTTAACAACAGAAAGACAGTGTGTGGGAGGAACAGTGTTTCTCAAGAGAAAAAGAAACAGAGGAAAAAACTCCATTCAATGAATCAATAGTCAGATTTTATCCTAATCTACTTTATCCTAAACAAAACTAATTCTGTGCACTATTAATGTAATCAATAGCTATGAAATATAAGGTTCAGAATCACGAGGTCATTTTAATTTTGGTCCGATTTAACTTTGTGAAAAGGAAAATATTTCACATGAAATTTACAGTGTCTTGGCCAAATTTCAACACAGTTGTAACATACATTGAATCTTTTTTGATGTGCGAGGGGCCCCTATCATTTCCTGTAGGGAAATGTGCTTTAAATACGTATGTTTTGTTTATTCTGGTTTCCAATAGAGCATTGTACTGTCTTATTAAATCATTTCTCTCACGTTGGAACCGTTCTTGCTTATATCGCTGCTGCGATATTAGGAGTACCTGGCCCAAGTACCTGGCTAATTTCTTGGAAGACCTGGGAGCATTTTTACTGCGTACGGCACTCCGGGCGGTGTTCAATTCAATTGTTGTCAGAGATCCTTCCAGAGGACAGACTCTTTTTTGTGGGCTTAAGGCAAGCGTCCATCCATGAAATGAATCAACCCAAATGGTGACATAAAAAAATGAACGTTCTAATTTGGCAACTTGTGCTGCTGGAGGACCAGCGACAGCTGAAGCTACAGTGACTTTTTCAACTTCCTCCTTACTGTCCGTGCCTTCCTCATTATTCTCAAGGAAAATAGGCATGGATTGGAGGCAAGGGTTAGGTGACAGGTCAAGAGGTTCAATCAGTGACAATTCAGGAAGCTCAGGGAAACCCTGTCTCCTTGATGCTTGTGCGGAGTTAGGCAGTGACAGCTCAGGATACAGGGAATTTATGGGTGGTGAAAGAGCTTTAGGGTAAGGCGGAGAGAGACTAGCTTCTCTGATTTCAGTGTCTTTAGTTTCCTGAGGTTTTTTCTCTGAGATGAACGCAGAGGAAACCACGGGAGCCGTGGTTGGGGACTGTGCCTTGTGAGTGTGTGTACTAGCTGTGCTGACGGACAGTCTGTCTGTTTCTTTACTGTCTGTGTCTAAGGACGCATGAACTAAAAGTGGTGGCTTGAGATTTTTAGTCCTGATGTGTTCTAAAGTCTCTGTACATTTTTTCCAGAGCAATAACTGCTTTAAAGGAGCTCGTGGATATGTATGCAGACTATTACCTATCTGGATCCAATCTTCTACATTTAGAGTTCCTGATTCGGGGTACCAGGGACAACGACAAACTATTTCTTTCATCAATTTTTCCATATCCCCCAATTTGATATGTACCCTTTCTCCCTTGGTGACTAAATAATGATTCTTCACTAATATTTTCAATTCTTCCACATGACTTCTATGCTGAATTGAAATGCTATCTCCCATACTCACGAATGTTTGGGAACAAACTCGCTGAATAAATACTTACGACGGGTCTGTTGTAGGGAGCAAACTCGCTGAGAAAAAAATACTTACGTTTGTGGGAGCGAGTTTTGCTGTTGTACGATGCGCATCTAGGCTTTCTGTCCAGCCGGATGAGCAGGGAGTTGTCACGTCTCGGGTCACTCCTTGGATCAAGACTTACATCACGTCGGGCTCACCACATGTCGCAATGAAAACACCTCAGACGGTCTTCAGGGTGAAGCGTGCTCTCCCAGCCTTTTGGGAAGGCTGCTCTTTTATTATAAAATGATCACATAGCATTTCATATGATACATACGTCACATATTTTCCTGCTACAATGTTTTCCACCATCAGTGTTTATGCTGACCTTTTACTACGTGGGTGCAAGTGGGCAGTAGGTGCAAGCGGTCAGTCCAGGCAGGGAGGGGGGAGGTCATTAGCTGGTCATTTGTTCTAAACTATCTAGGTGTGAAACACCACATAAATGCAAGTAGGTCATGAGCTGCTGCAAGAGCTTTGCACTAAATATGTTTCCTGCTGACTTCCTGTTAGCTGGGGGCAGGAAGTATGTTTACTTGCTAAAACTTGCTGCGGTCGGCACAAAACGTTTTCTTTATACTAAGAGTAGGTGTTAAGGAAAAACCAGTTTAGAGATGGCAATGGAGTTTCCCCTTTCCATGACGTGGTTTTCCAGCGAGCCTGGAAAGCAGAACTCCTATCCCACACATTGTTCGAGTGCAGTCGGAGCACCGAAGGAAACCCAACGCCATGGTCTCAACAAAATTTAGCCGCAGTGCGGTCGATGGCCGGTAGGCCACGAGGGAAAAACTCGATGGGAATTGACCGCAAGCACATAAAAAACTTACCATTCGACCGCGGAGTAAAGTTATCGATAAGGGGACCCCTGTGGGGTAAAATTTTGAAATTTTCTTGAAGAAGTTCCGTGAGGAAAATTCCTGTCAGGAATATCTGAAGAGCTCCTTAACCCGCGTGGCTACTGCTGCACGGAAAAAAGAAGACTATAGGGGGACCCCTGCTGGATGCAGGGTTGGTGCTATGCTGGGCATCCCATTAGGTGCCAGTCAAAGTTCTAGAAACTTTGACAAAAGTTTTCCGTGATTGGGCTCCATCCTGATGATGTCACCCATATGTGAGGACTACCATCCTGCTTGTCTTGTGAGAAACAGAGTTTACTCTGTGGAAACTGGGACTACCAGTGTTGTGCCACAGGGATCAGTCCTCTATCTGGTTCTCTTTAACATTTTTGTCAGTGATATTGAGGAAGGGTTATCAGGAAAGGTTTGCCTGTCTGAGGATTATACCAAAATCTGAAAAGGGCAGATATCCTGGAAGGAGTATAAAACATAATGAGGGATCTAGTACAGCTTGAGGAATGATTTAGGGTCTGGCAGTTAAGATTTAATGCTAAAAAAATACAGGGTTAGATATTTGGGCTGCAAAAAACCCAAGGAAATGGTACAGTATAGGGGTGAAGTCTTAAATATTTATACCCTGATGGAAAGAAGGAAAGGGGAGATATGACACTTACATTTAAATAACTCTATAAGGAATAAATGCACAAGAAAAAGGACTCTTTCAGTGGAAATGAGACTCAGGAACAAGGAGTCATGGCGTGAGGGGGAAGAATCAGGAGTAATCATTACAGAAAGGGTAGTGGATGCATGTTCAGCCTCCCTGAGAGGTGGTGGAAACAAGGACCATATCAGAAGCCAAGAAAACATGGGACAAGCACAGAGGATCTCTGAGGGATAGGAAGCAAATATAAAGCTGAGCAGGACATGAGGATGGACAGACTGAATGGGTGTATGGTCTTTATCTGCTATCATGTTCTAGGATTCCATGTTTCTATGTAAGTATTCAGTAGGGATGTGAATCGTTTTAGGACGATTAAAATTATCGTCCGATAATTTTAATATCGTCTTAAACCGTTATGGAACACAATACAATACAGATTCTAACGATTTATCGTTATAAATCGTTAGAATCGTGAGCCGGCACACTAAAACCCCCTAAAACCCACCCCCGACCCTTTAAATTAAATCCCCCACCCTCCCGAACCCCCCCCCAAATAACTTAAATAACCTGCGGGTCCAGCGGCGGTCCGGAACGGCAGCGGTCCGGAACGGGCTCCTGCTCTGAATCTTGTCGTCTTCAGCCGGCGCCATTTTCCAAAATGGCGCCGAAAAATGGCGGCGGCCATAGACGAAAAAGATTGGACGGCAGGAGGTCCTTCCGGACCCCCGCTGGACTTTTGGCAAGTCTTGTGGGGGTCAGGAGGCCCCCCACAAGCTGGCCAAAAGTTCCTGGAGGTCCAGCGGGGGTCAGGGAGCGATTTCCCGCCGCGAATCGTTTTCGTACGGAAAATGGCGCCGGCAGGAGATCGACTGCAGGAGGTCGTTCAGCGAGGGTTCCGGCGCCTCGCTGAACGACCTCCTGCAGTCGATCTCCTGCCGGCGCCATTTTCCGTACGAAAACGATTCGCGGCGGGAAATCGCTCCCTGACCCCCGCTGGACCTCCAGGAACTTTTGGCCAGCTTGTGGGGGGCCTCCTGACCCCCACGAGACTTGCCAAAAGTCCAGCGGGGGTCCGGAAGGACCTCCTGCCGTCCAATCTTTTTCGTCTATGGCCGCCGCCATTTTTCGGCGCCATTTTGGAAAATGGCGCCGGCTGAAGACAACAAGATTCAGAGCAGGAGCCCGTTCCGGACCGCTGCCGTTCCGGACCGCCGCTGGACCCGCAGGTTATTTAAGTTATTTGGGGGGGGGGTTCGGGAGGGTGGGGGATTTAATTTAAAGGGTCGGGGGTGGGTTTTAGGGGGTTTTAATGTGCCGGTTTTTCGATTTTTCGATTTTTCGATTTTTAACGATTTTTCACGATATTTTACCCCCCCAAACGGCAACAATACGATTCCCTCCCCCTCCCAGCCGAAATCGATCGTTAAGACGATCGAGGACACGATTCACATCCCTAGTATTCAGGCTTTCAGTTATAATAAATGTTGACAAGAACAAATTATTTAATTTTTTAAATTTATAATGATCTGAATCTGATGGAATAAGTAAAATTTAAAAAGAGAAGGCCCCCTTTGGGGGAAAACAAAAACAGTTAATGTTCACAGAAGGTGTGATGTCAAGTTACCTGATAAGAATTAGAACATTCAACTAAATGGGGAGGATTTACAGGGCACGTTTCAAATTCATTTCCATGCATGTGTTATCATGAACATTTGATTTATATTCTGCTCTACATGACTTGTCAGCTGCTTCAAAATGGATTAAATTCAGGAACCATAGGTCTAACAAGCCAAAGGCCTGCTTTTCTATGACTTCTCTCCCATTCTGTATGAGAGAGAGAGAGAGAGAGAGAGAGAGAGAGAGAGAGAGAGAGAGAGAGAGAGAGAGAGAGAGAGAGAGAGAGAGAGAGAGAACCTTCCTATAATGCCTATGCCCTAGACAAGTATTTGTATCCCTATGGGAGGGCCACCTAGTGACTCGAGGTGGGGATTAGGTATGAGCGTAGGGGGTTGGGGGCCACTTTCGCATTCAACATGAGACCTACGGAAAGAACAGTGGTCTCTAGTGAAGATTTGCTGGCCGTCGGAGTGAGGAAACTCACTCCAAGAAGAGATTTGGGCAACGTTCTCTCAACCTACTCCAAGAAGAGATTTGGGCAACGTTCTCTCAACCTAGCTTGTTGTTGCCCAGGTAGAGTGTCCATCAAGCTAGGTTGAGAGAACGTTGCCCAAATCTCTTCTTGGAGTGAGTGTCCTCACTCCGACGGCCAGCAAATCTTCACTAGAGACCACTGTTCTTTCCGTAGGTCTCATGTTGAATGTAAAAGTGGCCCCCAACCCCCTACGCTCATACCTAATCCCCACCTCGAGTTACTAGGTGGCCCTCCCATAGGGATTCAAATACTTGTCTAGGGCATAGGCATCATAGGAAGTCAGTCTCTCTCTCTCTCTCTCTCTCTCTCTCTCTCTCTCTCCTGGAAAATGAGGCCCATTCATCAAATTTCTTTATGGCCTTAATGCATGATAATAGGCTCTAACGCATGTTATATCGCGTATATCTCATGATAGCACAATATGTGAGATATTTTGCATGCCCCCACCCAGATAACATAACCTATTACAATGAATTTCTTTGCATGCAATTTGCATGCAAGAATAAAGCTAATGTATGCAAAGAAGGTAATTTCCAGTCAATTCTATGCAAATATTTTATTGTAGCCAACCAAGAAGGTAGTCAGACATGATAAAATAACAATACTTCCCTGACATGCATTAGATGTACGGCAGGAAGCCCGGGACCCTAAAGCGGGTCCTGAGGCTCCCACTGCACATTTAATATGGCAGGGAAACAAACGAAAAAAAATGTGGACAAACAGTGAGGGTGGCCAGTCAAGGCGGCCCCGACTCCACGAATAAAGTTGACAGTAAGCGCGTAGCGGCGGTAGCAGCCCTCCCTCTGATAGCCATATCCAAAGCCCCTCTCCCTTATGACTCCCCCGATTGACATATCCAAAGCCCCCCTCCCCCTGACCGCCTCATCCCCCTCCCCCTGACCCCCCCAATTAAAGAGTAATACAGGGGTGGGGTGCTCAAACCAGTCCTCGCCTGCCCCCCAGTCAGTTGGGTTTTCTGGATATTTGCATACTAACAGGTCAATACAGTAAAGTGCGGCCGCGGTTACCCTTCTTCTAACCCGCTTTCTACTCACAATTTCGCCGCGTTAGTCCAACCCGCGATTCACTAACCCTTTTAACCCATCCTTACCGTCTCTTTAAATCAACGGGTAACCCCTTCCGCCTGCGGCATGTATATGAGATGTAAACGATCGGATTAGCTATTCCCTCCCATACAGTAACGTGCGCCCCGATTATCACTTTTTAAACCTGCAGTTTTGCCGCGCATTTAACCTGCTAACTTACCGCCTACCCTTACCCCTGTGTTAGAGGCAGGGGTAAGGGTAGGCGGCAAACTTTCCCCCAGCCCTCGCTCACCTGCCCTGGCTGTGTCCATGGGTGCCCAGTCCTCTCTACCCTCCTCCCAAAGCAACGAAAAGCGAAACGACATGTGAAGTGTAACTTACTTTTCTTGCAGCCCTCCTCCAGAGACGCACCGCAGCTCCCCTGCCTCCCGGGGGCTGCCCCCTGCCTCCCGGGGGCAACCGGCGGTGAAAGTGGCCCCGCCGGTGAAGATGGATGCCTGCACGGGCCCTCTGACACGATCGCTCCCGAGAGAATCCTTTACTGAGCTGCGGCCACTTCTGCTGCGTGCATTCAGCCTGTGTGTGCAATTTGGCCGCTCAAGGCGTGACGTCACTACCTTTGGCGTCACAGCGTGTGACGTCAGCGTTCACTAATGCACTGCCATGAGCTTATGTATGCACAACAGAATTAGCAGACATTTTTCTGGCCCTAAACAAATATTTTTTTTAGTATAATTATACATCCTCAATTATTTATTTATTTATTTATTTATTTATTTATTTATTTAAAGAGTCTTCTATACCGATGTTAGTCGAAACATCATCTCGGTTTACATGGAACAAAAGCAACAGAAATTACAAGTAACAGGGGAAGGGTAGGGGGTACAAAAAACCAATAGGAGAGCAGAGAAGCATAGGAACAATTAACAAGTGAACTATAATGTCATAAGAACAAGTTCATAGTCAAATTCAGGTCATGATTACAAGATTACAAAATAAAACAATATATACTTACCTGGAAGTACAGCATCCAGGTATAAATACCTGAAACAATGAAAAGAAAAAGGAATTTAAGAAAAGGATCAATTCCAATGAAAGAGTTATATGTGTTTTATAAATAATTCTATAAGTTTTATTTATCTAATAAATGCCATTGGTATGTCTAGATTTCTATAGAGAAAATAGAAAAGTAACATTAAGAAAGTTCTAATATTTTCCATTTAAAAAACCTGAAAGGGAAGAAAGAATTAACTGAAGATAACAATAAGTGAACATATATACTAACCTTTTTCAAAGATTAGTCTGACAAGGTACAATTCTATAAGGGGAAAAAAAGGATATTTATTAAGTTAATCAGAAGTTCCATGACTTTTTTCTATCATTTAGCATTCTGAAAAGTTGTTAATGTTTCTTATTTTATTATTATTGCTAGTTATTTTCAAAATAAATCTAATTTCCATTCCTTTTTGTGTTCATTAATGTTATCAATTATTTTTGCTTTGAGTTTTACATAAGATCTGATTTCTGTAGCACTAGCTTCTCACCCCTGCCCTCCAGGTCACCACTTGTATTGTAGTCACACTTCGATGTCTGGCTATTTGTTTCTTCCTAAATCAGGCTTCATTTCCTCTGCTGGTTCTTTTCTGAAAGAATCTAATATCAATCTTCTGCATAACTTTAAAAAATAAATCTCACCTTGGTTCTAGGATTTTCTTCAGCCTTCCTTAGCTGTAGGTTCCTCACAGTAGTCACTCTGATTTCAACCATGGAAGTGAAAGACAAACAACTTAGCTCTGGGCCTCTCCTCAGTCTCACTTAGCTGTAAATTTGTCCAAGGTTAGTAGCTCCGTATAGAAACACCTTTTGCCAATCAAATACCTGTACAGGCTGCCACTCCATCCACTGTTAGCAGTTTCAAACAGGGCACATTTGGGCAAACAAATATCTTTGTAATACCTTTTACCAGCAAATTTTACAGTAGTTCCTCACCCATCTCTCTCTCTTTCATCTTCTCTCTCCTGTTCTGGATCTACACACCTGCAGACCTTTTCTTGTGTGTTAGGATTTATACTTCAGCTCTATTCACTCAGACCATTCTTTTGACCTACTTTCCTTTAGTTTTATAAGAAATATACACTCCATCAGAGTTGTCCAGAGTTTGAATACAGAGAAGGGGATCTATTTTTGTGCCTTTCGAAAAGGGAAAGCTATGGACAGTCAGAGACCATCGTAGTTAACAATGCGCCATGCATTCATGGAGACAAGACTACAGTAATATGGTGGTGTGGACATAGGTTCACAGTAGCCAAGGCCTGGTTCTTAAATGGGAAGACACCTCACAGTAAATTAAAAAATAGAGAGCACCACTGGCTCACAATTGGAAAAATTACTTACCTGATAATTTCGTTTTCCTTAGTGTAAACAGATGGACTCAGGATCAATGGGTATAGTGTGCTCCTGATAGCAGTTGGAGACGGATCAGATTTCAATCTGACGTCAGCCCTAGTACATATACCCCTGCGAGATGCCTTGCTCTGCAGTATTCTCTTTGAAAAGCAATTGTGGATATATGTGTGACTGAATAACTTGGTTAACTTGATTAACTTGCATAACTTGGTTAACTTGATTAACTTGAACTGGTTGATGTGGTTATAGCTGGAGACCGCCAGTGCATTCAACAGGAAAACGCTGACTCCCAGTAGGTATGGGTATCCTAATTAGAGGAAAGCTTGGCTTACCCGTGTTTGTCTTGTTCTCGGAGATTGTCCCCTGAGATTTCCGTGATTGTTGGCAGCCGTGGGCGGGATGCTGAGTTCATCTGTCTACACTAAGGAAAATGAAATTTTCAGGTAAGTAATTTCTCCATTTCCTAGCTTGTAGCAGATGGACTCAGGACCAATGGGATATACAAAAGCTACTCCCGAACCGGGTGGGAGGCTGCCCGTGGTCCACTTAGTACTGCCCTTGCGAATGCTGTGTTCTCCCGAGCCTGAACATCCAGGCGATAGATCCTAGAGAAGGTATGAATGGAGGACCATGTCACCGCCCGACAGATCTCGGCGGGTGACAGCATCTTGGTTTCTACCCAAGAGACTGCCTGGGCTTTAGTGGAATGGGCCTTGACTTCTAGAGGTGGAGGCTTGCCTGCATCTACGTAGGCCGCCTTGATAACTTCTTTGATCCAGCGGGCTAGGGTTGCCCGTGAGGCTGCTTCCCCTTGTTTCTTCCCGCTGGGAAGGATGGAGAGGTGGTCCGTCTTTCGTACGGATTCCGACTCTTCCAGATATCGGATTAGGAATCTGCTGACGTTTAGATGGCAAAGGCGGTGAGATTCCTCAGAGTCCTTTTGCTCATCTGGCGATGGTAAAAAGATGGTTTGGATTAGATGGAAGTGAGAAACTACTTTTGGTAGGAAGGAGGGGACCATACGTAGCTGTATGGATCCCGGTGTGATCCTGAGGAACGGTTCTCGACAAGACAGTGCTTGGAGCTTGGAGATGCGACGGGCCGATCAGACTGCCACTAGAAATGCAATTTTCAAAGTTAGTAGTCGGAGGGACAGGCTGCGGGTGAGTCTGAAGGAGGCTCCTGCTAGGAAATCTAAGACTAGATTGAGATTCCATAAGGGTACTGGCCACTTTAGAGGTGGTCAGATCTGCTTGACCCCTTTCAGAAAGCGGGAGACGTCCAGGTGAGAGGTTAGGCTTCCGCCCTCCACCTTGGCTCTGTAGCAGGCCAACATGGCCACCTGTACTTTGATGGAGTTGAGGGACAACCCCTTCTGTAGGCCATTCTGCAGAAATTCCAGAATCATGGGGATTTTGACTGTCCACGGGAGGATGTCGCGGTCTTCACACCAGGCTTCGAATATTCTCCATATTCGTATGTAGGTTAGAGATGTGGAAAACTTGCGTGCTCGGAGCAGAGTGTTAATCACTGCCCCCCGAGTATCCGCTCTTCTTCAGGCGTGTCCTCTCAATGGCCAGACTGTAAGAGAGAATTGAGTTGGATCTTCGTGGAGGATCGGGCCTTGTTGGAGCAGATCCTTTTGTGGGGGTAGAGGGAGAGGGCTCCCTGTCAGTAGTCTTCGCATGTCTGCGTACCATGGCCTTCTTGGCCAGTCCAGGGCCACTAGAAGTACTGGTCCCCTGTAGTGTTCTATCTTGCGGATGATCCCGCCCAGTAGCGGCCATGGAGGGAAGGCATATAGCAGGACTTCCTGTGGCCAGATCTGGATGAGGGCATCGATCCCTTGGGATTGTGGGTCCCGTCTGTGACTGAAGAAGTTGGGAACTTGGGCGTTGGACTGGGTTTCCAGGAGATCCATGGCTGGTGTTCCCCAGCAGTTTACTATCAACCGGAAGGCTGTGGCAGACAGCCTCCATTCCTCTGGGTCTAGACTTTCCCTGCTGAGGTAGTCCACAGAGATGTTGTCTTTTCCCGCAATGTGGGCAGCTGAGATCTCTTGTAGGTTTGATTCCGCCCACTCCATTAGGGGTTCTATTTCCAGGGATACCTGCTGGCTTCTGGTTCCTCCCTGTCGGTTGATGTAGGCCACTGTTGTGGCATTGTCTGACATGACTGACCGATTCGCCCCGGAGTCTGTGACTGAACCGCAGGCAGGCTAGCCTGACTGCCCGTGCTTCCAGTCGATTATGTTCCATCCCGAGTCTTCCTTGTCCCATTGTCCCTGGGCGGTCAGTTCTTGGCAGTGGGCTCCCCATCCTCGTAGACTCGCATCTGTGGTGAGCAGGATCCAGGTCGGTGGGGATAGCCTTACTCCCTTGCTCAGGTGGTCTTCTTGTAGCCACCATTGTAGCTGGGTTCGAACCTCCTCCGGGAGCTGTAGTCGAACGGAGTAGTTCTGGGACATCGGATTCCATCGTGACAGCAGGGAACGCTGTAGGGGCCACATGTGCACTCTTGCCCATGGAACCACTTCCAGTGTGGATGACATGAGGCCGAGGACTTGGAGGAAGTCTCACACCTTGGGGCGAAGACTGATTAACAGGTTTTGCAACTGGTTCATCAGCTTTGTTCTCCTTGTAGGAGTCAGAATAACCTTGTCTTGTCTGGTGTCGAACCTGACTCCCAGGTATTCCAGAGACTGGGAGGGCTGCAGATAGCTCTTGTTTGAGTTGACCACCCACCCGAGGTTCTCCAGTAGAGTTTTGACTCTGTTGGTTGCCTGATGGCTTTCCTCTGGGGATTTTGCTCTGATCAGCCAATTGTCCAGATATGGGTGTACGAGGATTCCTTCTTTCCGCAGTGTCGCCGCCACTACAACCATGATTTTGGTGAACATTCGGGGAGCTGTGGCTAGCCCAAAGGGTAGTGCCCGGAACTGGTAGTGGTGGTCCAGGATCGCGAAGTGTAGAAAACGCTCATGCTCAAGGTGGACCGGGATGTGCGGGTAGACTTCTGACAGATCCAGGGATGTGAGGAATTCTCCCAGCTGTATCGCTTTTATGATCGAGTGTAGAGTTTCCATGCGGAAGCGAGGGACCTTCAGGTGACGGTTGACCGACTTGAGATCCAGGATAGGTCGGAACACACCCTCTTTCTTGGGAACGATAAAAGAGATGGAATAGTGCCCAGTATTTTGTTGTTGTATGGGCACCAGTGTTATGGGCTTTAAGGCGAGCAATTTGGTCAGCATGGTTTCCACTGCCCTCCTTTTGGAGAGGTTGTGGCAGGGAGATTTCACAAATTTGTCTGGAGGAATGTTGTGGAAGTCCAGATAATATCCTTCTTGAATGATGGTTAGGACCCACTTGTCTGAAGTTATCTCGACCCATCTTTGGTAGAATAGGGCAAGCCTGCCCCCTATAGCTTCTTCCTGTGGATGGGCTGGCTGGGGTGCGGCTAGGGCCTGGGCCAGAGCCGGTTCCCCTTCTGTTGTGTTTGTACCGAAAGGACTAGCCCCTGCCTGCGGGGCGAGATGCTTGGTATGTATTTTTGTATGGTTTGAAGCACTGTGATCCCCTGCCTTTAGGGATTCGCCCCATTTGTCGCCTAACTTTTCCAGTTCGTTTCCGAACAGGAGGTTTCCCTTAAAGGGCATTCTTGTGAGTCTCGTCTTGGAAGTCGCGTCGGCTGACCAGTTTCGGAGCCAGAGTTGCCTTCTGGCTGCCACCATGGACGAGACGCCTCTGGCTGCAGTGCGCACCAGGTCGGAGGTTGCATCCGTGAGGAATGATACTTCTGGTTCTAGTGCTTCAACGGGTGTGGTGGCGTTCCTGATCTTTGATAAACAGGTGCGTGTCACCACGGCGCAGCAGGCTGCGATCTGTAGCGACAAAGCTGATACGTCGAATGACTGAGTTTGGATTCCAGGTGTCTGTCCTGGGCATCCTTGATTGCCGTTCCTCCCTCAGCTTAATGACCACGCAGACCATGGCATCCACTCTGGGGAATGCCAGGAGATCTTTTACCACAGGGTCCAGGGGGTACGTGGCTGCCAGGGTCCACCCCCCTTTGAACGTGGCCTCTGGAGAGTCCCATTCCAGGTCAATCAGCTGTTGGACAGCTTGCAGCAAAGGGAAATGGCAGGAGGCCTGATGGAGTCCCTCGAGGAGGGGGTTCGTCTTCAGTTCCCCTGTAGCACTTGTGCCTGGGATAGCGAGCTCTTTCAAGCTGTCCGCCACGAGGTCTGTGGCGAAGAACCGCCTCATGGTTCGGTAGGGTTCCGTTCCTGGAGGGATTTCTCCTTCCTCCAGGGAGTCTTGACCCTCATCCGAGGTGTCCATGTCCCCAAAGCTGGGGCTTTTGGGCGGGCAAAGCACTTCTCTGGGTTTAGAGGGTCCCGGGACATTAGGGTCCTCTGGGGAAGGCTGTGCTGTGTCATCATAGGCACCGGTTGCATGTGGACGAAGGTATGTAGACCTTTGAAGAATTCTACCCAGGAGAAAGATGCTGGGTCTAAATTGAGAGGCACTGTGTCTCCGGGAAGCCCCGTTTGAGGGAGGCTCCCGCTGGGAGTAGTGAGGTCCAGTTTACTGTCGGTGGAACCGGATCCCCATATTGGCTGGGGAGGACCTTGGTCTGGATCACCCAGGGCCTCCTCGCACTGTATACACAAGGCCGTGACCTCTTCGTGCTGCGCCGCTCTAATGTGGCATGCTGGGCAGAGGCCCTGGGCCTTAAGCTTCTTGTCTGGTGGTGCCATGGTTTGTGTGCGCTGAAAGAAACTCCTGTTTGTAAGTTCAAGCGTACGCCGGGAGGCTGAGATTTGTGCTCCAGGTGCGCCAAAGTTGTGCATGTAGGTTGGATGCGCACGCAGAGAGATGTGTGCGCCGCTCTGCGCACGGGGTTTTACTTATGCACCCGGCACAGTTGAGCGCATGGCTGTGTGCCTGGCGCCCTCGCGCGTGCTGGTGAACTTGTACGCACAGCTCACCTCTGTGTGCACAGAACGAATTGGCGGACAGGGCGGCGATCAAATGGAAATGGCGACGGTGACCACGCGGGCAATATGATGACCACCTCGGAGAGTCTCCACGTGGGAGGGCCCTCGTATCGATCCAGGGTCTAGCCCTGGTATGGCTGATCAACCCGGTAGCACTTACGCCGGCTGATTATCTGTGCGGCTATTCGAGCCTCAGAGACCGGAGACTTTTAAGAAGTTTTCTACCTTACCTTGTCTCGGCGTTTCCCGGTCTCATTCCGGGCGGTCTCCGGCTGCGGGGGGAGAGGGAAAAATACCTTCACCGCCGCATTCAAATTTGCACCCGCTGTCTCTCAGCCGCACCCGATGCCGGGAGCTAAATCCACGCCAGGAACCGGCTGCCGGACCGAGGCCTACCTCTTAGGGATCGCGGAAATCACCTCAGGAATCTCGACTGGGGAAGGGACCCGTAGGTATCACCACAGGAGAGTGGGGCTCGTCTGTAGAAGTAAGTTTTCTTCTTTGTTTTGGATTTCTTTGGTTAGAATACTCTAACGCTGTGCAAGCGTGTATAGAGTCCCGAACTGCTATGGAGACGGAAAATACTGAAGAGCATGGCGTCTCGCAGGGATATATGTACTAGGGCTGACGTCAGATTGAAATCTGATCCGACACCAACTGCTATCAGGAGCACACTCTACCCATTGGCCCTGAGTCCATCTGCTACATGCTAGGAAAATTATATTTCCTAAGAATGAGGACATGAGAAAGGGAACTTAATAATCCTTCAAATGTGAATCTTGAATCCTGTGTTAGCCTAATAAAGGTAAAAACTCCACAGAGATGGTATACAGGCAGAGATCCATATTCAGTTGTGGGCTGTCCAGGTAAGTTACCCAGATAAATTGAATATACCCAGACAAACCCAAGTTATATGGGTAAGTTAATCCAGATAACCTTAAGGACAGCCCAGTGGCATAACCAGACTTATCCAGATAATTTACCCAGATAACGCTGAATATCAGAGTTATCCAGGTAAATTATCTGGATAACTTTTCCCCAGCCCAAAATGCCCCCTGGATTTGTCTCGGTATATTTTACCCAGGTGAGTCATTACTCCTACCAAGTATAATACAGAAACATAGAAATATGGCAGCAAAGGGCCAATGGTCCATCCAGTCTGCCCAGCAAGTTTCTCATGGTCGTATCTGCCATGCCGTGCAAGTTACTCCCATGTATCAGTCGTTTTTGCTTGACGTGCTTTGCTTATGGACTTGGCCGTAGAAGCAGTCCTCTGCTTTTTCTTAATGTCTGAGCATCATGTACCCTGGACTGCAAAAAATCATGGCTCGTATAGGTTGCCTCTGAATCCAAATTTCTCTTTCGTTTCACCCCCCACCTGCCTCCTTCGAAGCAGAGAGCGATGTTGGAGATGCATCAAAAGCATCCAGGCTTATTGGTTAATGGTAGTATTCCCATGACTTGTGTTAAGGGTAGTATCCGCTGCTCTGTCATTATCCAGTTAAAAGGGCAGGAAATTTAAACATCGGGCTTTTTCAAAAGTTACCCAGACAAATTCCTTAAATACCAACTTAAGTCCCTGCCTGTAATCAGCTATATTTCTGTAGTATGAAAAAGACTAGGAATTGCTACAAAATATATGCACACTTTGGTAAGAAATATACGTTTCTCATGTGCAGCTAGAAACAACCAACATGTTATCATCTGTTTCTTCACAGATTCTCCATAAGAGGAGGATGATTTTGTAAAACATATTGAGTCGCTGCTTCTGAACTGTAAAAAATTCAGATTTTTTTTGCCTGCACTTCACAGTAACCTCAATCTAATAAAGCCAAGGTATCTTTTCTACCAAATATTTTCTTAGTTCTTTTGTAATAAGATTTTTCAGCAAATTCTTTTACTAAAACATCCCACAATTCATGAAATAGTGGCACACTTAGAAGATAACTTTCAAATAAGTATGTGCAGCACCATATATTTGTGCGTATATGATGCCATGTGAAAGTAAACTTGCATTTTATAATCTATGCATGTACACATGCACAGATTATGAAATACACATATCTGTTATCTAAAACATACATGCATATGTTCATGCATTTAGGAGCCCATATGAGTATACATTTGTATGAAAAAAGCTATATATGAAAATTTTTCCGCACATGAGAGCACTTCTGCGCTCATTCAAAAATGTCCCCCCCTCCCCCCCCCATGCGCTAGCCAAATGGCACCCTTGGTGGTGAGGCACAAACATCTGCTGTTCCCCAGGAGGGGAGTCAGGTGACAACGCCAGGATAAGAAGAGCCTGAAAAGACTTCCAGGCCATCTACAATCACAGAGCAGACTACTCCCATGGGTAAGTTCATAGTGGGAGGTAGGAATGTGGGTGGGAGTGGGGGGGGGGGGGATATTAGGGTGATTGAGGAGGGAGATTGGCTAAGTAAGGGGGTGTTGGGGGACAAATGTGGGTTAGGAGTGGGATATGGTGATGGGGAGAGGTTAGAAAGCAATAGGGGTGGAGGGGGTGGGTAAGGGAACAATTGGGAGTGTTGACAATAATAGGGAGGCATGAGCGTTATTGATGGTGGAAGCAAGGGAAAGGTGGGATGGTTTGGGATGGGAAGGGGACAATTTGAAGCAATTGGGGGGGGGGGGGTTGTTAGGGGCAAATGGAGAGGGAATATTGAACAAATTGCTTACTATTTCTATTTTTCTCTATAGTTTGAAAACCTCGAGAAGAAGACAGGAGCTCTGTCTTTTAGCCAAAAAAACATCCTTCAAAAATTGGAAGAAGGATCCATCTGAAGAAAATAGGATAAAACATAAGCATTGTCAAGGTAAGTGTAAAACATTGATAAGACAGGCGAAGAGAGAATTTGAAATGAAGTTGGCCATAGACGCAAAAACTCATAATAAAAACTTTTTAAAATATATCCAAAGCAAGAAACCTGTGAAGGAGTCGGTTGGACCATTAGATGACAGAGGGGTTAAACGGGCTCTTAGGGAAGATAAGGCCATTGCAGAAAGACTAAATGAATTCTTTGCCTCCGTGTTTACTAATGAGAATGTTGGGGAGATACCAGTTCCGGAGATGGTTTTCAGTGGTGATAAGTCAAACGAACTGAACGAAACCACTGTGAACCTGGAAGATGTAGTAGGCCAGATTGACAAACTAAAGAGTAGCAAATCACCTGGACTGGATGGTATGCATCCTAGAGTTCTGAAGGAACTAAAAAATGAAATTTCTGATCTATTAGTTAAAATGTGTAACCTATCATTAAAATCATCCATTGTACCTGAAGACTGGAGGGTGGCCAATGTAACCCCAATATTTAAAAAAGGCTCCAGGGGCGATCTGGGTAACTATAGACCAGTGAGCCTGACTTCAGTGCCTGGAAAAATAGTGATGGTCCAAGGAAACAAACCGGTAGCCGATCCAAGATGGCTGACAGCAAACACACAACAAGGTGGAATCGGTAAAATGGACTTTATTGACTCTTGCCTGCCCGACTCTGGCCGAGTTTCGCTATACAAGCTGCTTCAGGGGCTTTTGAGTCATTCGGGTAGGTTCAAATGAGCATAGACGTCACAGAGTTCTGTACAGCGTTTACTAAGCGAATGTGGGAGTGCTGTATCTACAAATGTCAGTTCGCTGTATAATTTTTTGAGATCACAGTGCATGTGATGTCTATGCTCATTTGAACCTACCCGAGTGACCCAAAAGCCCCTGAAGCAGCTTGTATAGCGAAACTCAGCCAGAGTCGGGCAGGCAAGAGTCAATAAAGTCCATTTTACCGATTCCACCTTGTTGTGTGTTTGCTGGAAAAATAGTGGAAACTATTCTCAAGATCAAAATCGTAGAGCATATAGAAAGACATGATGTAATGGGACACAGTCAACATGGATTTATCCAAGGGAAGTCTTGCCTAACAAATCTGCTTCATTTTTTTGAAGGGGTTAATAAACATGTGGATAAAGGTGAACCGGTAGATGTAGTGTATTTGGATTTTCAGAAGGCATTTGACAAAGTCCCTCATGAGAGGCTTCTACGAAAACTAAAAAGTCATGGGATAGGAGGTGATGTTCTTTCGTGGATTACAAACTGGTTAAAAGACAGGAAACAGAGAGTAGGATTAAATGGTCAATTTTCTCAGTGGAAAAGGGTAAACAGTGGAGTGCCTCAGGGATCTGTACTTGGACCGGTGCTTTTCAATATATATATAAATGATCTGGAAAGGAATACAATGAGTGAGGTTATCAAATTTGCAGATGATACAAAGTTATTCAGAGTAGTTAAATTACAAGCAGACTGTGATACATTACAGGAGGACCTTGCAAGACTGGAAGATTGGGCATCCAAATGACAGATGAAATTTAATGTGGACAAGTGCAAGGTGTTGCATATAGGGAAAAATAACCCTTGCTGTAGTTACACGATGCTAGGTTCCATATTAGGAACCACCACCCATGAAAAAGATCTAGGCATCATAGTGGATAATACTTTAAAATGTCAGCTCAGTGTGCTGCAGCAGTCAAAAAAGCAAATAGAATGTTAGGAATTATTAGGAAGGGAATGGTTGATAGAACGGAAAATGTCATAATGCCTCTGTATCGCTCCATGGTGAGACCGCACCTTGAATACTGTGCACAATTCTGGTCGCCACATCTCAAAAAAGATATAGTTGCGATGGAGAAGGTACAGAGAAGAGCAACCAAAATGATAAAGGGGATGGAACAGCTCCCCTATAAGGAAAGGCTGAAGAGGTTAGGGCTGTTCAGCTTGGAGAAGAGATGACTGAGGGGGGATATGATAGGGGTCTTTAAGATCATGAGAGGTCTTGAATGAGTAGATGTGACTCGGTTATTTACACTTTCGAATAATAGAAGGACTAGGGGGCATTCCATGAAGTTAGAAAGTAGCACATTTGACTAATCGGAGAACATTCTTTTTCACTCAATGCACAATAAAGCTCTGGAATTTGTTACCAGAGGATGTGGTTAGTGCAGTTAGTGTAGCTGGGTTCAAAAAAGATTTGGACAAGTTCTTGGAGGAGAAGTCCATTAATGGCTATTAATCAATTATACTTAGGCAATAGCCACTGCTATTAACTGCATCAGTAGCATGGGTTCTTCTTAGTGTTTGGGTAATTGTCAGGTTCTTGTGGCCTGGTTTTGGCCTCTGTTGGAAACAGACCAAGGGCTTGATGGACCCTTGGTCTGACCCAGCATGGCAATTTCTTATGTTCTTATGTTAAGGAATGAGTGTGGCTGATCCAGGTGCAGAGTGGGAGGAGAAACTCAAAGGTAAGTTCATAAGATTACCATCAGGGAGATATCTACAAGTATTGTAATGTAATGCTTACATCAATGCTCCCACTATTGCTCGGCCACTCTACAAGGCCTTGTCTCTTTCTACTGCTTCAGGCAACCCTCATGTACACTAACTTCATCTGGCTCACAGGGAGTACTGTCAAGAAGCAGTACTTGTTAGGCACTCAAGAGCCTTGTATTGAACTCAAGAAGGTGTTAGATACTACACCTTGTAGTCTTAGCAGCAAAACTGATGCCTACCATTCTATAGATTAGTGCTACCATCTCGGCCATTGATGCTCACGTTGCGCTTTTAAAAGTCACCTTAAATTTTTGATGACTTTAGCATATAAGTCACTTTTAAAATGGCTTAGTACACACATACATGCAAACCATACCCCAATATGTTCCTAACATGCCTCCTTTTTTCACACATACTTTTATTCGCAAAGGTACATAATCGCATGTATGTGACCCATTTATAAAATACTGAGATTGCACATAGATGCTTCACATGTGCGCATATATGTGCATATTTTTGCACAAGACTTTTGGAAAAATCAGGGCCGGTGGAAGCACTAGGCGAACTAGGCAATTGCCTAGGGTGCCTAGCATTAGGGGGCGCCGAGCCGCTGGTGGCCGATAAGCAGGCTCATGCGGCCGCCGAAGATCGGCAGGGCCGTGGTGGACCTCACGTCACCACGGCTCAAAAAAAAAGGTCGCTCTAAGCCTGCAAATACTCCTCCTCCTTCCTGCCCTTACGGCCCTGGAAGAAAAATGTTGCCAGAGCCGCGCGGGCAGGAAGGGGGAGGAGCATCAGCCGTGTGCCGGAAGGAGGAGGAGCATCAGCCGCGTGCAGAAGAGGAGCAGCACTTACGGGCCGCCACAAATCCCACATTGCGGGTGGCCCGAGAAGACCAGGGCCGCTGCAGAGCCCATCCTGCGGCGACCCATGAAGAGGAGGCCCAGAGGTGAGAGAGAGGCTGAGGTTGTGTGTGTGCGCGTGTATGAGATGAGTTGAGAGATTGTGTGTGAGAGTGAGTTGAGAGACTGTGTGTGGGAGTGAGGACCTGAATGCTTGCAGAGACAGCATGTGAGAGCCTGTGTGTGTGTGAGAGAGAGACAGCATGTGACAGTAAGAGCCTGTGCTTGAGCAAGACAGCATGTGGGAGTGAGAGAGAGCCTGGGTGTGTGAGAGTCAGACAGCATGTGCCAGTGAGAAACTGTGTGTATCAATGATTGTATGAGAGAGAGCATGTGAGAGTGAGAGTGTGTGTGTGTGAGAGAGAGAAAGCATGTGAGAATGAGAACCTGACTGTGATTTTGAGGGAAGAAGACAGATGGAGAGAAAAGAAATAGAAAAAAAGACAATATAAAAGGAATTGGCAAAAAAAATAAGAAAGGAAAGGTGGAAAGAAAATCCTGTGACCAACCGATTAGAAAACTAAGATCAGACAGCAAAGTAAAAAAAAAAAAATTACTTTTTACTGATTGGCACATGTAATCTTTGGGAATGTGCAAGAGTAGCACTTTCTCTATGCGGATCTCACAATGTAGGAGATCAGCATGGAAGAAGTGGAAGCCCACGGGGCCTGCAGAGAGGAGGCAGCAGAATGGGCTTCAGGGCCAGTAGCAGCAATCAGTGCCTCCCCAATAGCCACGCAGCAGCAGTGACAGTGGCAGCAGAGGAATGAGAGAGGCTCTGAGGTTGCTGGCAAAAGAAAGAGAGGGGGGTCTGCCTTTAGTGTGTGCATGTGTATGAATGGGAGTCTGCCTGGGGTGTATGTGTGTGAATGCATGGGTGCTTGCCTGAAGGTGTATCTGTGTATGAGAATGAATGGGTGTCTTCCTGGGGTTTGTATGTGTGAGAATAAGTGCCTGCCTGTGTGTGATGCATGTGTGTGTGTGAATGAATTGGTGCCTGCCTGGGGGTCTGTGTGTGTGAGAATGAATGTGTGAATGCCTGGGGGATAGGGAGGGAGTGGTGTGAAAATGAATGGGAGCCTGCCTGGGGGTCAGTGTGAGAATGATTGGAAGCTTGCCTGGGTGTGTGTGTTTGTGTGTATGTGAGGGAGCCAGTGAGAGTGAGAGCATGAGTGTGTATGAGAAAATCCAGGGGCGTAAGAGTGTGTGGGGAGAGTGTGTGTCTTACACCTGAGAGTGTGTCAGTGTCTGTGAGAGCGAGAGGTTATGGTGGGTATAAGAGCATGAATGTGTATGTATGTGACAGTGTATGTGTGAGAGAGAATGGACATGTGAGTATGTGTGAGAGAGAGAGGATAACCTCCTAATCCTCAACAATACCAGGGTGACTGGAAATCAAGAGCTTCCATGCATGGACAGCAGGGGCTTTTTAAAATCCTTATTAGTTTTAATTATTGGGTGTTATTTGATATATGTGCTGTTTTGAAATATTTTATTAGTGTTTGGGAAATTGTAAAAAATGTATATGATTTTAATTAATAGAAATTCTATTTATCAGTAGTTTTAAAATATTCTTTTATTAGTATGGTTTTACTATTATAACTGATGCTTTATGTTTCCTGATTTTATTGTTTTATGAGGAATGGTGGTTCTGTTTTTCCATTATTAATACACAGAGTCTGGCTTCTTGGGGTTTCCATTTCAGTTTTTTCTAATTTGTGCTCCTTTATTTTGTATTCTGTATTTGGTGAGGGTCTGTTTCTGCTCTGTGTGTGTGACCATGAGGAGAGATTCTGCTAGCATGTAGTGTCTGTATAGGGATCTATAGCAATCGGGTTTGTTTTGTTTCCTCAGTAGGTGGTGTATTGGTATTCTAGGACCCAGTGTAATATTTACCCTTGCTTATTCACTGGTAGGGTTATTGTTGTTTGAGTCCTTGGTGTTAATACTGTTATGTTATGATGGGATTGCAGTATAGATTTTGAGTGTCTTTTTTTGCGGGGTTTTGTGTTAGTTCACAATGTGTCTGACAGTGAAAGGTGTTTGTGCTGCTGTTACTGTGAGGTGACACCAGAATTTGAAAATATCTTTTAGTATGATGAGCTGTAAGGGAAACATTCAAGCTTCATTGTTTGGGGGAATTTCAGTGGATGCACAGAGTTACAGAACTGGAGGTGCAGGATTTATATTGACATTCTGTCCCTTCCTATATATTCCAGACTTCACTCTCATAGCCATATAGAATTAGTTGAATGAGGCTATCAAATAATTTTATAGTAGTTTTACTAGAAGTGTGAAACTGGCCAGCTTTTAAAAATTACACAGAAGAATTTATTAACACTTTTTTTTATAACCAATTTTAAAGCAGGATCCATGCTATAGAGGTGGGTGAGATGAAGAAATGTCATTTTGGCTTCCCCCCCCCCCCCCCCCAAATTCTTCTGTCTACAGATGCCACTGATTTTCTGTGACCTTAAACATTAGTACAAGAAGGATTACGGGGGGATGCTGGAGAGGCACACAAATGCATTAGCCCCCGGGCGCTGGAGACCCTTGGTGCACCACTGGATGTGAGTCATATGGGGCCGCAAGCGATGGCAAAGAGGAGTGGAGATTGGCGGGCCGCAAGCAGTGCCCGACCTGCTCGCGACCCAGAAAACCACACAGTCAGCGGGCGTGATCGATAATGAGGTAGGAATCGGGGCCAAGACCGGGGGGTGGCGGCGCAACGGGGAGGGGGGGGCGCAAGGGAGAAGGCTCGCCTAGGGCGCCAAATCCCCTTGCACCGGCCCTGGGAAAAATTCACTCCATAGCTTATCATAATGTTGCAAATTTACTACTCTTTAAACTCAATGATGCAACAAAGCAAAGATCATGATATACTTTTTAATTTGGCTAATGAATTATGTTAATGTCTGCAGTATAAGATTATATATTTACGAAGGAAGGCGATCTATAATAGCCGTCAGGATGAAAGAAAAGAAATAGATGCCTGTAGTCTTAAAACAATCCTTTATTGCAGTGGAGACACAAGGGTAGCCCGACTCTGGCCGAGTTTCGCCGTTTCAAAACGGCTGCCTCAGGGGCTAAAAACATAAATAAAAAACTTTAAGAATAAGAATAAAATAAGAAATGGCATCATCAATAATTGTATAGTTATTTGAATCAATCAACCACATTTGAGTGAATCAGTCATTTAAAAGTTAAATAAAAAAGCCAAGGTGACATATAGAGGATAAATACACTAAAAAGATGGGTTTGTAACACACCAAGTGAATTTGTACATAGCCTCACGGTAGAATAAATTGCATAAAAACAAAATCCAGAATATTAATAAAAACATCATCATTACCTTACAATAATCTTCTTGAATTCATTAGTTATATATCGACTAAGAATATAATGTGATCATATAAAGAGCTGTATGATCTCTTATGTTGCGTCTGTAATGGTGCAGAAAAAAGATGACAATATCACATGATGTATTATACATTATAGTTGAACATTAATCAAGATATTATGAACATTAACTGCAATAAAGGATTGTTTTAAGACTACAGGCATCTATTTCTTTTCTTTCATCCTAAGATTATATATTTAACATACAATTATACCATGTACAATAGCTGTGCATGCAGTCAAGCACATTGAAAGTTTGCCTGGAGATCTTGTTTAATTACTTGTATTAGGTTTGGTTTGAATCATATGTCAGTCATCATTTTTGGTGAAAGCATAAAATTAACAAGAAATATTCTTGCATATGGGACAAAAAGTACTTCAGCATTTTTGACAATAGCAGCAGAGCTTTCTGGTAAACATTGCAGCTCTCAATTTGCAGAGGAAACAGCGCTCTGATTTCACTTTAAGAGGTGCTTCTTGGGATGCATCCTAGCACTGGTAGAGAGAATAAGGCAAGATGGCTACAAACTTGAGATGGACCTTTAATTTCTTTCTTTCTTTATTTATTTATTTCAAAACTTTTCTATACCGGTATTAGTAGTTACATCATACTGGTTTACATCTGAACTGGTAATATGGCAGTATGAAATGGTAGTATTCAGGATAAAACTGCATTAAAATTATTTTTGTCAAGATAAAGTATGAGAATTATTTTACGTAAACATCTATATTCCTTAATTTTTCAAGTGACATTACTAAATAGGAAACACCATGATTAGATTTTTTAAAATATATTTCAGAACTTGAGTGCCAGTATCTTCCTAGAACTTTCTCAAAGGGACGGGAACTTTTAAAAAGGCGCAAGGACACATGTGTGCGCGCATTCGTCAGCCTGCACACAGAGATGCTTCCATTTTATAATACCTACATGTGTATATGTGTGCATATTATAAAATAGCCTGGACGTGCATACATGTGCGCTCAGTTATAAATGGACGTGCGCATGTGCGCATGAATCCTGTATGGATCGCGTAAGCAGGGAAATTTTACAAGGGATGAGCGCCAATGCCATTTGCAGTGTTCCGTGTCCACTCAGTTAAAGGATAGGACTTCCAGACCCCCCTAGTTTAATAGCCTCCCTTCTCCCCTGTTAGCTACGACCCTTAAAACCCCCCTGACTTGCCTACATTTTTTTGTTTTAACATTTATATGTCATCTGCAGCAGAAGTAAAGTTACACAGCAAAGGATCCAGTGCATGCCAGTATTTATGCACTTGTCTCTTGGCCAGACCCCAACACACCCATGCCCCACCCAGACCAGGTCCATGCCCCGCCCTTTAAACTTTTTATTTGTGCACGCAGTAGGAAATATGTACGGAAACGGGTAGCTTATAAAATCTGTTCAGCTCGCACCGGCCCAACTTCTGTGCATGCCGGGCTTTTAAAATTCACCGATACCTTTTTCTAGAATTGCTCTAGACAATTTAAATTCCTTTTCTAAAAATTTCATAATTCATTGACATTAAAAGGTGAGGGGAATCATCTTCTGTGTTCTGATTGTCTAAACAGCTCTCTCTACATGGCAATACGGGGGAAAGTAGATAAAAAAAAAAACTGTACAGCTTCCCTTCCCCTTCACTAATGTGCTCAAGGTGAACAGTGAACAGAGTGATCAGAAGAGAAAGAAACAGAAAAATTCAAGTGGGAGGAGAAAATAGAAGCGAGGAGAAATTGGTGGAGATCTTCCTAGAACCTTCTTTATTTGGCTTCAGGAGTACGGTATGTCATTATTTTTCTCCAGTAGTCAATTTAAATTATCATACGGTATTATACAGTATATTCCTAATTAATGAGATTACACAGCAGTAGATGCACAATTAAACAACTAAGTGCCAACTGCCAAGCCAGCTACTGTATACAATTAAAGCTTTTATTAGATTTCTCTAAGCTTTTGGAATTCCAAGCTTTAATTATTCCTCAAACCAATATGAGAATTAAGTAAAGCAACAATTTCATAAAACTCTGTATTAAACAAATGGAATGGATGAAAAAGCAGCAACATTAATAATGACCTTTTTTTTCTAGATGATTTGCTTTGCAGTTAAATCAAAACAAAACCTTCCATTTAGTGACAGAAGATGTTCAGCATGGATAGTGGCAGTTAAGGCTTTTCCCAGACTGCCTTCAAATGTGCTTCCGCCCTAAGCTAGAGAGACCACAAAAAGGGGTTAAGTTAGCACATGTCTGGGGGGTGATCAAGAACATTGCTGGCATTTGTTGAGAGGCAAAATGAGGGCCCTACCTGCTTGCTATGAAGACCAGCACAGGTGATTAGCGTCATCATAGGCGCCTGTCCACATTATAAAGCAATGGCGCTCCGTGGTATACAGCCACCAGAGCATACCAAAGGAAAGCACCCCTATGTCCGGATTCCAGCTTCTCTTTGTTTTACTTTATTTATGGGTAAGAGGAAGAGCGTTTCATGGTCAGTTCCAGTCAAGTGACTATTCCTATGTCCTCTTCCCAGACCAGATTGGATATGTTCTATTCCAGCCAAGGCACTGTATCAGCAAAGGTGCTTGAGGGCTTAGCCTTTGCACCTTCTGAAGCTTCTCTCTCAGTCCTGATATTAGGCTGTCTCCTTTTGTAGACGTGGAGACACATGACAGTCTGGAAGAGGGTAAACAGATATGATAGTTACTAGTTCCCTTCTTTGTGCTGGATCTGGACCTTTCAAACAGGGGATATCTGAAGATGGCTATCCTTCACTGGTGAGGGATATATCTGTGATTCTCCCATCCTCCACACTGTTACAACCTTCTGTCATAATTTTGGAAACCCTTTCATCTGCAATTAAAAATTTGGAATAAGCTCTATCTACCAGAATCAATAGAACTATGTGTTCCTTAGAGCAGGTTCATTCTCAGATAGACTCTCATTCCTCACTGATTCAGGAATATGACAGGAAATTAGTTAATATGGATTCTTATATTTCAATATTACAAAATTCAACAGTTCTAGTTAGAGATAATGAAATCCTTCATTGAAAATTTGAGAATTCTCGTAGGTTGAATGTGAATGTGTTAAATTTTCCGAAATGCTCCTCGGTTACTGCTAATTCCATCTTTAGTCAAGGTATTTTATTTTCCTAGTAGAAATAACAGTCTATAGATAGTTCTACACCCAAAAATGACTCACTTGTTGGGAACGGTGGAAGAGGGCTACTACCTTGATTTCTAGAAAAGTCTGTCCTGAGTGTTACATTACTTATAACCTATGCTTCCAAGTATGATAAAAATGCTATGTTGAATATGTCTTTTTACATTGGAGGAGACATTTTTTCTTGGTAAAATGACTGCAATTTTTTCCTGATGTGCCTAAAGCCACACAACATAGGCATAAACAGTTTTTGGAGAAAAGGCAGAGGGTTACTGCCTTGGGAGGAATCATGTAAATGCAGTATTAAGTTGTAGAATACAAAATATCTCCTCTGCTGTCCTGAACAGTTAGAAAATGTTCTTCAAAACAGAGTTCCCAATTATTAAGCATTGTTTATGAGCTTTTAAAGCTGAGATGGGTGGAAAATGTTCTTATATTCTATTGCATTGTATTTCTCCCCCAGATTGTGGTGTGTATGCGGGTGGACATTTGGTACTATTTTTATATTTTCCTTTGTTGCTGGTTTCTTTCCTATTTGATTCCTCTGTTTGATTCATAAATCAAGAACTTGATTTGCAAATAGGTTAAAATCAGTAAAGAGCTAACTAAAAAAAAATGTACACACATTTCAAACTTGTGAGCAGAGGTACCACTCATGAAGGCTTCAAGCCCAACTACTGTCCATTCACATATATATTTTTATATTTTATAAGGGTGAGAGGGTAAGTCAGTCTCAATGGCTGTCCAATCATTGGTCTCTCTACTGAGATCATTTACAATGTTGCCAATTAGTGTCAAATTGTGATGGTGGCTTTTTTTTTTTTTTAATGAAATTTTTTATTGGCATATTATCTATACAGAAATATCAAAACATTGTCACAAGACTCTTTAGGGGATCGCCACAAAATTATTGATGTCTATGCCAATTTATCAGAATTTTACATTACAAATATTCAACTGTCAAAAACATTTAGATCTTGAGATTCAAGAACAATCCCACAAAAATTGCCATCAATCCCAGGAATGTAGCTGTTCATACAGATAATTCAAAAGGACTATGTTAATCAAGATACTACTGATGTCCTAGGTTTTAAAGGGACCATGGTACTACCATACATTTTCAAAAGTAGGGAGGATAACTTTCAAACTTAGGCCTGGATTCTCTAATACTGCTGGGCTCTTTGAATCGCGTGGTACAGGGGGCGGGGGGGGGGGGGGGGGGGGGGGGGGGGGGGGGAGGCGAAGCGGGGAGGCGGGCCTGCGATCGCTGCCGGTTTTCACACCCGATAGCACCATCATAAAAGGTGGTGCTATTGGGTGTGAAATAGGCAGCTGTCCGCGATGTCTTTGCGTCGTTTGCCCCGATGCCGCCCCGACTCCTCCTGTTCCGGTCTTGACGCTGCCCCAACTCCGCCCCCATTTAGTGATCGCACGCGAAAAGTCCCTTTTTGAATGCGATCACTTTGGAAAATGACCCCCTTATTTTGTTACTGGATTTGTGCATGTAAGTGCATATGGGGAGATTTATCCTAGTATTCTATAAACTGTGCAGTAAGTTGCAGCACAGCTTAAAAAAATTCAACATAGATCAACTATGAAAGAATGCACGTATGTTTCAATACATGTGAATATTTGCAATGCAATGAAAGCACGCACTCTACTATTTTATAAACATACACACATATATTTACACACAAAAAAAAATTTATAACTGCACGCATAAAACCCTGATTTATATGTGGAGACAGGTATATTTTAAAATATATGTGTGTAATTGAAATTGTCATTTTATCACATTTAGCTATTGCAAACATCGCCATAAAATCTATTAAAAACAGGCAGTAAGCTGCATAATTATATAACTCATCGCATTACCTATGCTCGTATAGCTAAATAGCATGTGGTCCATATTCAGCCGCTATGCAGCTTTAGGACCACGCTATGGCCCAATCAGAGTTAGCCGGATATTGGATAAGCTAACCAGCTAACTCCGAATATCAGAGTTAGTCGGTTAATTTATCCATCTAACTCTGCTCCTCCCCAGAACACCTCCCTCCTCCCCCCCAAACTAATCAGACTATATTCTAGCTGGGTAACTGGTTACATATACTATCAAGTTATCTGTCTAAATGGCATTTGAATATGGACCTTTATGTGTTAAACATGCAAATATCGTTGTACAGCCATGATCACAACAAACTTAACTATACCTCAATGAGGTGTAGTAACCTTTTTTCTGCGATAATGGGTCCATTATGGGTCCTTATGAGTTATCATAAGGTTTGGGGATAACTGCATGGAGCAGCAGTCACTACCCTTGAGAAACCTGGGAGTAACCTGCATAGAGTGGCAGTTACTACCTTAAGAAGTTGGCTGGGCAGACTGGATAGATCATTTGGTCTTTTTTGTGCCATCGTTACTATGAAATTTAATATGTGCTACTTACTTCCAACTTAGGGGCTCATTTTCTAAAGTATCACAGGCCTGCGATACTTTAGAAAATTGCGCTACTCTGGGGCGGGGGATCGGGCAGGGGGGCAGTCCTGCGCTAGCCGGCAGTGATCGCACCGCCGCGGTGCGATCACTGCCGGCATCGCGCCCAATATACACCATAGAAGGTGTAGTTATTGGGCGCGAAATAGCGAGCGAAAAGGGCCTTACCTTTCCGCTCGGCACGCCGTCCTCACGGAGTCGGCCCCGGTGATGCCCCCGACTCCTCCTCTTCCGGGGCCGACTCCGCCCCGATTTCAGTAGCACAGGCCTGCGCTACTTTCGCTAGCTATCGCAGGCTTGCGCTAACAGTGCAAGCCTGCGATAGCTTTGGAAAATGAGGCCCTTAATTTGCAATCAATTAACATGGATGATAACCGCCCATTTTGTCACATCTGAATCTGCATGTCTCGAACCTTATCTAATTTCCTTTTGATGAGTATACACTTTGTAAATGTAAAGACCCACTGTATTTTCAGCTCATTTTTATACTTTCATATGGTTTTCATAACACTCCAGCCACCAAAGTATCTGTCCGCCTGTTCAGTAGGTCCTGGACCAAGACTACAACTCATTTTACAAAAGCCACAATGAAGATTTATAATTAAAAATAAATGTGCACCCTTTACCAAAGGCGAATACCTTTTACTGCAATAATGTTATAAACTGTAAGAAATAACATAATATACTATGATACAAAAGGCAGGACACTTAGGAATATAATTTAAAAGGGAGGTAATACAGTCAAAAACAGGTAAATATTTTGACCACCTATGTGATGCTGTCACATTACAAAAGAGAAAAAGAAAGCACTAATAGTTTGGAGCTCCAGAACTCCTTTAGTATGTATTTGTGTGTAGTTTTGGTACTTCAGCAACATACATGAAACCACTCCTGAAGTACATGATCTGACAGTATATTTAAAGAAATAAAAAAAAAAAAGAGTGGTGGACAATGCCTTTATGCTTCCTGGGGCTATGGTTGCATACTATACATTTTGAACTTTCAGAGAGCAATATTCAGCAGCATTTAGCCAGATAATGTAGGGGCATTTTGGAAGTGTTCCATGGCAGAGTTAGCCGGATAGCTTATCTGGTCAACTCTGGTCATGCTGTAGAGTAGTCCTAAAGTTAGCCAAATAAACTTATCCAGCTAAGCTTAAGATAATCAGGTGTATTCAGAGGTATGGCTGTGCCACTAAATATCCTTCCAAAGTTAGCTGGACAACTTTATACAGCTAACTTTGCAAGCTGGCCAGTGGTGGAATATTATCCCCTCAGAGTTTTCTTTGCCTCTTCTGCTCTGAAAAGTACATCTAAATGTGTTTTGCACAAAATCTCTTTCCACTTTTTGCATTTATTGTACAAAATCAATTTTCAAAAACCCACAGAGCAACAAACAGCCCGGTAATGTACCTGATTAACTCTGAATAGAAACTTAGCTGCATTTACCAAGCGAATTGTGCATCTGATTATCTA
Organism: Rhinatrema bivittatum; assembly: GCF_901001135.1. NCBI lineage: Eukaryota > Metazoa > Chordata > Amphibia > Gymnophiona > Rhinatrematidae > Rhinatrema > Rhinatrema bivittatum. The sequence continues at coordinate 33,918,969 of NC_042624.1, read as the reverse complement.
GTCACCACTACCCGCTCAAAATTTGAACAGGTATTTCTACTTACGGCCTGCTATTCTACTCCAAAATAGGTCCACCCGAAGTAGCTTATAAGTCAAATTACAATCTCAGCATAAATAAAGCAATAAAATGCAACATAAAAATAATTACAATCAATTAAAAATACCAAAACTAATCAAATATAACATAATATCCAAACTCCTAACAACTCCAACCCACTCTACATAACAAAAATATGGAATCCATCACATCCAGAAAAATCACCATCTTCCTGACTGGAATATTCCTCATGAGGTCCAATATTAAGCTGCTGTGTGGTTCAGCTAGTTAGCCGGATAAACTTATTCAGCTATTTATTCAGTGACATGACTGCACTGCTGAATATATCCAGCTATCTTAAAGATAGCCAGATAAGTTTATCTGGCTAACTCAATTCCCAGTTACAATGCTGGAACACCCTTAACTTATCTGGCTAAATTCTAGCCGGCTTACTTATTATCTGGCTACAATTTAACTGGATACGTGTCCAAATCTTCATTTAGCCAGATAATTTCTGAATTATCCAGCTAAATGCTTTTGAATATGGACCTCCTTATGACTAAGGCCATTAAAAATGGCCCAATTACATAACAGGGAGATAAAGTTGCTTAGAGCTAACAAATAGGGTATCAGTAGCTGGAGCAGGCCTCGGGGCAAAGGGAATCAACACCACTAAATCCTGTTCTTGGCTCCTGAAGATAAACAACCAGGCTGAATTCTATCTTCTCAAATGGGAAAGATGAGTCTTATGCTGACGTTACACAACAACCATGGGAGGAATTACACCTTTAAGGACACAGATAGACAATCAGCAATAGGAACAGAGCAGAAAAATAAAAAACTTTAATGAACAACAATTCCCTATTCAGCTTCTAATATGTCTTCTACATTATTGGATCCCTACTCATCAGTTCAAAAGGTCTTATAACCATAAAGGCATAAAGGGGAGGAGGAACAGCCCTCTTACAGTCCAGGCACTCAAAAGGGTGACATACCCTCCCCCTCCCCCCATGGTTAGCCAATTCAGTGACGAGATACCTTTCACCAACTGGGTCAGAGCAGCAGCATCCTGATCGGGAGCACAGAGCATCTTAAGTGCTGGGAACTTGATAGCAGAAGTCTCAAACCATCCTGCAGCTCCAGTGAAATGGCTTGCTGGGCTGTCTTCCCTCCCCATGGTAGACTTCCACTTATGGTCCTCTGCTGATGATATCACAGAAGAGGGCAGAGCATCCAAAAGGACCAGGTTGGATCTGCAGAGCAGGAGCACAAGGTATCTTAATTGAGGGGGACTTGATGGCAAAATTCTAACCCCCCTCCTGCAGCTCCAGTGATATTTGGGTCTGCTATTTGTGTGGTCAACTAAGTTTAGTCAGATAGCATTGATTATCATGCTACATTCAAATCCCAACCCCAAAAAACCTATAACCCAGCCCCATTTTTAAGAACATAAGAACATAAGAAAATGCCATACTGGGTCAGACCAAGGGTCCATCAAGCCCAGCATCCTGTTTCCAACAGTGGCCAATCCAGGCCATAAGAACCTGGCAAGTACCCAAAAACTAATGGCAGTGGCTATTCTCTAAGTGAACTTAATAGCAGGTAATGGACTTCTCCTCCAAGAACTTATCCAATCCTTTTTTAAACACAGCTATACTAACTGCACAAACCACATTCTCTGGCAACAAATTCCAGAGTTTAATTGTGCGTTGAGTAAAAAAGAACTTTCTCCGATTAGTTTTAAATGTGCCCCATGCTAACTTCATGGAGTGCCCCCTAGTCTTTCTACTATCCGAAAGAGTAAATAACCGATTCACATCTACCCGTTCTAGACCTCTCATGATTTTAAACATCTCTATCATATACCCCCTCAGTCGTCTCTTCTCCAAGCTGAAAAGTCCTAACCTCTTTAGTCTTTCCTCATAGGGGAGTTGTTCCATTCCCCTTATCATTTTGGTAGCCCTTCTCTGTACCTTCTCCATCGCAATTATATCTTTTTTGAGATGCGGCGACCAGAATTGTACACAGTATTCAAGGTGCGGTCTCACCATGGAGCGATACAGAGGCATTATGACATTTTCCGTTTTATTCATCATTCCTTTTCTAATAATTCCCAACATTCTGTTTGCTTTTTTGACTGCCGCAGCACACTGCACCGACGATTTCAATTTGTGGGTTGTAGCACCTAATATGGAACCCAACATTGTATAATTATAGCATGGGTTATTTTTCCCTATATGCATCACCTTGCACTTATCCACATTAAATTTCATCTGCCATTTGGATGTCCAATTTTCCAGTCTCACAAGGTCTTCCTGCAATTTATCACAATCTGCTTGTGATTTAACTACTCTGAACAATTTTGTGTCATCTGCAAATTTGGTTATCTCACTCGTCGTATTTCTTTCCAGATCATTTATAAATATATTGAACAGTAAGGGTCCCAATACAGATCCCTGAGGCACTCCACTGAGAAAATTGTCCATTCAATCCTACTCTCTGTTTCCTGTCTTTTAGCCAGTTTGCAATACACGAAAGGACATCGCCACCTATCCCATGACTTTTTACTATTCCTAGAAGCCTCTCATGAGGAACTTTGTCAAACGCCTTCTGAAAATCCAAGTATACTACATCTACCGGTTCACCTTTATCCACATGTTTATTAACTCCTTCAAAAAAGTGAAGCAGATTTGTGAGGCAAGACTTGCCCTGGGTAAAGCCATGCTGACTTTGTTCCATTAAACCATGTCTTTCTATATGTTCTGTGATTTTGATGTTTAGAACACTTTCCACTATTTTTCCTGGCACTGAAGTCAAGCTAACCGGTCTGTAGTTTCCCGGATCGCCCCTGGAGCCCTTTTTAAATATTGGGGTTACATTTGCTATCCTCCAGTCTTCTGGTACAATGGATGATTTTAATGATAAGTTACAAATTTTTACTAATAGTTCTGAAATTTCATTTTTTAGTTCCTTCAGAACTCTGGGGTGTATACCATCCGGTCCAGGTGATTTACTACTCTTCAGTTTGTCAATCAGGCCTACCACATCTTCTAGGTTCACCGTGATTTGATTCAGTCCATCTGAATCATTACCCATGAAAACCTTCTCCATTACGGGTACCTCCCCAACATCCTCTTCAGTAAACACCGAAGCAAAGAAATCATTTAATCTTTCCGCGATGGCCTTATCTTCTCTAAGTGCCCCTTTAACCCCTCAATCATCTAACGGTCCAACTGACTCCCTCACAGGCTTTCTGCTTCGGATATATTTAAAAAAGTTTTTACTGTGAGTTTTTGCCTCTACAGCCAAATTCAAATTCCAGCTAAATTTGCATAGTTTGCAATTTTAAACACATACATTTTACTGTGTACAGTCCTGGAGACCACATCTTCAAAAGGATACAAACTGATTGGAGTCACTTCAGACAGAGGCTACTAAAATGATTAGTGGTCTTTGTTCTAAAGCATATGTGAACAAACTTAAAGATATAAACTTGTACACTCCGAAGCAAAGGACTGATAGGGGAGATATGATAGAAACATTTAAATACCTGCAAGGTTTTCATGCACAGGAAGGAAGCCTCTTTCAATTGAAAGGAGGCTCTAGAATGGTCATGGCATGAGGGTGAAAGAGGGTAGACTCGGGAGTAATCTAAAGAAATATTTCTTTCAGAGAGGGTAGGGATGCATGGGACAGCCTCCCCATGGAGGTGGTGGAGACCAGGACAGAACCTGAATTCAGGAAATCATGGGATAAACAGAAAATCTTTAAGGGAGGAGTAGGGATTGTAAAGCTAAAAGGTTGGTACAGATGGGCAAGCTAGATAATCCATATTGTCTTTTTCTACCATCATGCTTTGATGGGAGACTGATCATGCAAATGGTAAATGAAAATTAATGTGGATAAGTGCAAAGTGATGCACTTAGGAAAGAGTAACCCAAATAATAGGTACATAAGTCAAGGTTCCACATTAGGAGTCACCACTCCAGAAAATGATCTAGGTGTCATCATTGAAAATAGGTTGAAATCTTCTGCTTAGTGTGCAGCAGCAGCCAAGAAAGAAAATAGAATGCTAGGGATTATTAGGAAAGGAATGGAGAATAAAACAGAGAATATCATAATGCCCCTGTATTACGCCATTGTGCGACCTTATGTTGAGTATTGTGTGCAGTTCTGATCCCCATATCTCAGAAAAGATATAGCAGAATTAGAAATGTTACAGAGAAAGTTAATCAAAATGATAAAGGGGATGGAATAATTCCCCTGTGAAGAAAGGCTAAAAAGATTAGGACTCCAGCTTGGAGAAGAGATGGCTGAAAGGAGATATGATAAAGGTCTATAAAATAAGTGGAATGGAATGTTAATCTTTTGAAAAGTACAAAGATCAGGTGACATTCAATGAAGTTATTAGATAATACATTTAAAACTATTAAGAAAAAATATTTTTCTACTCAGCTCATAATTAAGCTCTGGAATTCGTTGCCAGAGGATGTGGTGAAGGCTATTAGTATAACTGTGTTTAAAAAAGGTTTAGACAAGTTCCTGGAGGAAAAGTCCATTAACCATTATTAAGGATGAATTGCAGAAATTCACTGCTTATTCTTGGAATCTGTCTACCCCTTGAGATCTTGCCAGTTACTTGTGACCAGGATTGTCCACTACTGGAAACAGGATATTGAGCTTGATGGACATTTGGTCTGACTTAGTATGGCAAGTCTTATGTTCTTATGATGTTTCTATGTTTAACCAGTTAAATGGGGCCATATTTTCAACAGGCAGATGCACCCGGATAAAACCTGATTTAACTGGGTAACTGTTTTAAATATTGACTCCTTTGAATTTAGATATATAAAACATTTGTTGCAAAATATTCTTGACTGGACCTGTGATAAATTTGGGTATATAATAAATACTTTCAGATCCATAAAACTATGATGGTTCTTTCTTACATTTTCTCACTTTTGTCATATAATACTGTGAGCTGTTATGTACTTCACATTTTTAGATTGCCTGGATGGCAGATAAGCTTAGAAATGAGAGCAATATTATTTCATTACCCAGCTTCTATTGTGTAAACAGACCCATGGAAGATGTAGTAGATTGCCCAAGAAGCAGCGATCGAAACCAGTCAACTCATATCAAAGGTCTTCGCTTAACCTGTAATTCAATACTCTGTACTAGACTCTCTCTCTTCCCACAGTAAGAGTAACAATAAACATGTTTGTGAATGAGAATAGCCTTCAAGGAGAAGATGCCCAGATCCCTATTCTCCAAACAGCAATATACATAGAGGGTCATTTACTAAGCCGCGGTAATGCTTTATCGTGCAGTAAACAGTAGGGATGTGAATCGTTTTTTGACAATTTAAAATATCGTCCGATATATTTTAAATCGTCAAAATCATTAGAGCCGCGATACAATAACAATTCCCCCGATTTATCATCAAAAAATCGTAAATCGGGGGAAGGGGGAGGGGAAGGGGGAGGGCAGGAAAACCGGCACACTAAAACAACCCTAAAACCCACCCCGACCCTTTAAAATAAATCCCCCACCCTCCCGAACCCCCCCAAAATGCCTTAAATTACCTGGGGTCCAGAGGAAGGGTCCCGGTGTGAGCTTTTACTCTCGGACCTCCGTGCGTTGTAGAAATGCGCCGGCGCTACCTTTGACCTGTCAGGTCAAAGGTAGCGCCGGCGCCATTTTGTTTTTTTGTCCCCCCACGTCAAGAGCGTAGGAGATCGCTCCCGGACCCCCGCTGGACCCCCAGGGACTTTTGGCCAGCTTGGGGGGGCCTCCTGACCCCCACAAGTCTTGCCAAAAGTCCAGCGGGGGTCCGGAACAACCTCCTGCAGTCGAATCGTTTTTCCGTATGGAAAAACGATTCGCGGTAGGAGATCGTATAGCACTCTCATTTGAGCTATGTGCTTTCTCCATATTACATTTTAACATTATGCTTTTCTTTATAGTAATGAAATAAGGGAAAAATTCAATGAAGGATACCTCTGATGCAGATTGTGGTTCAAAACATGAGTGTTTATTTATTTATTATTTATTTATTTTTTATATACTGATTCGATCTGAGATATCACATCGGTTGACATTCAAATTAATATTTTTTATTGAAATTTTCATAATATACAAATTAAATATAAATTCAATTAAACAATAACAATTTTCTTTAAACATTTACAATTAAAATATAATGTGTAATTCTTTCTCAATTATTAATTCTCCCAACTATTATTCCCCTTTTATTACTAATTCCACCCAACTATTTCCCCCCTTTATTACTAAATCCTCCCAACTACTTTCCTTAAATACTTTTCCTTATATTTATAATAAAGAATTGGTTCTAAATAAATAACATCAATATATTTTTCTATTCTAAACAATATATTAATTATTATAAACATTCTTCTTTAAATATATTTAAGTAATACATAGCAAAACATTTTTCCATAATTGGAAATATTTTTTAAGTTTTATTTTTTGATGAGGATTTTGAATATCTTTTCTTCTTTGAATTTCATATAATGCAGTATGGTATAATAATTTTATCCATGTTTCATATAATGGTACTTCTTCTTTCCAAGACATTAATATATTTGTTTTAGCCAATAAAAGTGATAAACATAAAAAAAAAGTCTCCATTGGACATCACATTCATGTGTTCACATAAGTGTAAATACATTAATTTACCTGCCCATTCAATATTGGTATTTAACATTTTTTCTAAGAAACATTGTACTTTACTCCAATACATTTTTAATTTATGACATTCTGTAAACATATGACAAAAAGTACCATTTTGTATTTTACATTTTAAACATAAATTATTATTCCACAATCTCATATAATAACCTGTTGTTCTAGAAATATAACTTCTATGTATAATTTTAAATTGAATTTCTCTTAAATTAGCTATCATGAAATACTTATAAATTAAAGAAAATGCTATAATAATTTCATTTTCAGTTAATAATATTCCTAAATCCCTTCCCCATAAATGTGCTAATTTATTTAAATGAGATAATTGTAAATTTTGTTTTAAAGTAATAACCCATTCAGGTACTGTAGGTATTTCTCTATCCCCAGAGGGCTTACAATCTAAGTTTTGTGTTGGGTTTGTTACATCCATGGTGTAAGCAGGGATTTATAAACAAGATAAGTAATCCAGAAGGTGCTTTAAAACAAACAATTTTATTTGCATATGAAAAATTACAAAAATACTTGGTTTAATTAGGACTGATGATTAAATGTTAAGTTATGAATGTGATACACCGGTAGAGCTTATTAGGAAGGTCCTTTAATTCTTGGAGTAAAATAGAAAGAAGATTATTTTATGCTGTTTTACATGGTTAAGCAAAAGAATAATGTAATATATTATAACATAGGTTTAATAATACTTACAGAAAAACACTGAGATATTGACAAATTTATAGATATAAGGGGAAAACTATATAGATAGGCTGCCTCCAAATACAAAATGTTTTATATAAGTCTCTGGCCAAATTTCAGTTGGAAAATGGACTGTGAATCCCCATCTTTTCACTGTGCTCCTGTGAGCGTTCTTACTTGTCTCTTGTGATATGCATGCAGAAAGGAATGAATGTGTAGAGATAGAAGAATGAATATAAATGTAAGGGTGGCGGGCGTGGGAGGGGAAAGGAAAATGAGAAGCAACTAAAAGCTTTGGAACTTGCAGTATTTAATTTTTTTTTTTTTTTACAACAAATATGTTGCAAACGGAAACTAAAACAATGTGATTACTTAATTGATCTAACTTTTAGCTATGTAAGCCACCTTGATTTGTTTTTGAAAGATTAGGTGGTTAATCAAGTTTTTTTAAACTAAACTAAAGCAAATTCTAAATTTGCTGTTTTTCAGAACATTATAGAGTGCTTTTACTACATTGTATATCATCTTTCTAAAGTTTTTGATCCTCTCAAATAAAGTGTTATATAAAAAAGTGAGTAACAAGTAACAGAGCATTATCTACTACAATGCAAAGATACCTAAATGTAGATTGCCATTAAGTTAGCCGAGGCTTTTGTTCAGCCTTTTGAGATAATTTTATATTCAGTTCTTACTCTACATTTCACATGTTAAATGTGTCATTTTGATGTAAAATTGTATTTGTCTGATCAACAGTGAAAACTAGATTGTAGCTTGTATACCTTGAATCATAATTAAATTGACTATTGTACTTTCATTCTTTTGAAATGTCTTATATGATGTATAAAACAGATGAAACGTTACATCCTGTCTCCAAGAAACAAATGTGCCTAGAGCCTTCCCATCTTAAAACACTGACAGTAATGGGGTAGCAATTGGCTTTTCCAGCTACTAAAACCTGTGCCTTGTTAACCTGTCCTAAAAAGGGGAGTTAAGGATCCTTTCTCCAGTTCCCAAATTGGAAACACTTGCAGCACGTGTTCTGATGTTAGTTTTGGTCTTATCTGTGTGCAACAGATAAGACCAAAGACAGCCTCTTCCCTTAAATGTTTGACCTGAAAATAAACATTCTGCTGCAAGTATCTATTGTCAAATGTGCAGAAAATAGGAGATGACAGTAAGGTCCCTTCTGCATGCTGAATCAGATTCCTTTCCATCATCTTCTAATTTCATTATTAGCACAAATACACTGTGCCAAAATGTGTCTGTATGAGGAGATGGGCTAGACAACATTACATTTATCTCAGTCAATATGACAGGTTACCTTTAACACAAACCTTTGAATACAGATTCACAAGAAAAGTGGTTACTTTATCATGAAGATTTCTTTGAGAGTGATCATATTATAGAATATGTACTATGAGCCTGGGCAGTCCATATATAGCTTTTAATTTAGGGCTGGATTTAGGATGGCTGTTCACCCATTCATTCCATTCTGTGTATACGGGGGGGGGGGGGGGGGGGGGGGGAAATATGCTGAGTGAATCAAGGTCTAGAATAACTGTCATAATTATGGACAAAAGATAGAGCAAAAAAATGCAAAAAGCTTGCAAGTGAGTTTGTGTGCACAATTAAAAAGAGTGCATTCTTTGCCCAAGGATTTAAATTCCTGCAAACCTCAGGAAAAGAAAAGAAATAATGTGCACAGAAACATTAGCAAAAAACTACTGTAAGTCTTTTTTCCTAAAATGTATGAAATCAGGCCAAAGTTCCAAAGCGATCTTAGTCAAACACATCTAGACATCAACGTGACATCAGCCTTGAAGTATGTACTCTGTGGCATCTAGTCTGCAAAAACCAAGCTATATAGACATGTATCTGAAAATATTCATCTCACGACATTTTTCCATGCTTGGAAATATTTCAGCTTCCTAAGGGGATTTGAGAATACATCTTTTTTTTTTACACTTCTCCAAATTTCACAGTCCTCAGGCCATTGCTTTATGGCTAAATGAAGCATCAGCAGTCCAAACAGAATTATTGTACTAATGTGAACAGTTCTCAAAGCAAGTTAGCACAATCAGGCCATTGCTGGTCATCATTAATATTGACTAAAAATGCAAGCAGTCAAGTTTAAATTCCAATGTACAACTTTTGCACAAACATGCAGAATCAATGGTATTCAAAACCATGAGGTAATTCATTATGTTACTCTCTGCCAAAGAAGGTGTCAAGATGATAAAAAAGTGGAGCCAGATAGCATTACATCATTCACATGAAGTGAACATTACAGACCCAAGGGGTGTGAGACTGACTAAACACATCCTTGAAAATGAGGTCATTGGATATTATTCAGTTCTGAGTTGTCAGAACTGAATGAATCTTGCGACCTTTCATCTAAACTTGTCTGTTGCCTATGGACTATGGGCTTTCTGGATACTGGAGGCAGAAGACATTGCAGCTGTTTTTCACCAGATTTTTAAGAATAATAATAAAGAGATGCTTGGTAAATTGATCCAGATGAAAGTCAGAAAACACCAAAATGAGTTTAATATCTTTTTCAAGTATACTGTACTTATGAAAATGAGCTGCTACTTAGAATTAGGATTGGGTTATAATGAGCTCTAAAAAGTGACAATATGGTTTCAATATGGTTCAATATGGTTCAATATGGTTTCAATTATAATTATTCACAATGGGGTCATTATTCAAAACCATTTAGCTGGATAACCTGCCAGTTATCCTGCTAAATGCTGACTTTTGAATATTGGAGGTATTTATTATATGGCTAAAATTTAGCCAGATAACTCATTATCCCACCAAAATGTAGCCAGATAAAAAAGCATTCAGGAGCAAAGGAAGCTATCCAGGTACCTTAGCTTCAGTTATATCCAGCTAAGACAGCCAAATAACTTTAGGACTGCTGACCCACAAGTGGCTCTTGTCAGTACCATGGGGTCCACCTCTTCTCTGGCTCCCCTGGCCTCCCCATCAGTAGCTTTCTTCAGGCTGTTATTGCTATTAGCCCAATTTGGGCTACATTGCCAGTATATCGTGGTTCATGATGTCTCCTGACAGGCCTGTTTCAGTATGATGGGGGTGGGGGAGAGGGAGAGAGGGAGGGAGGGAGGGAGGGAGAGAGAGAGAGAGAGAGAGAGAGAGAGAGAGAGAGAGAGAGAGAGAGGGAGAGGGAGAGAGAGAGAGACTTGCCATAGTGCCTCCTCCCTAGACAGGTATTTGTATCCCTATGGGAGGCCCACCAGTAACTCGAGGTGAGGTTTAAGTATTAGTGTAGGGGGTCAGGGGCCATTTTCACATTCAACGTGAGACGTACGAACAGAACAGTGGTCTCTTGTGAAGATTTGATGACCTACGGAGTGAGGAAACTCACTCCAAGATGAGATTTGTGCAATGTTCTCTCAACGGTCGTACGTCTCACGTTGAATGTGAAAGTGGCCCCTAACCTCCTACACTACTACTTAAACCTCACCTCGAGTTACTAGCTGGGCCTCCCATAGGGATACAAATACTTGTCTAGGGAGGAGGAACTATGGCAGGTCTCTCTCTCTCTACTGCATCATACTGAAACAGGCCTGTCAGGAGACAGCGTGATAAACCTGTAACGCAAATGAAAGAGGTGTAGTTATTGGCTGCGCTAACAGTGCAGCTGTTTTGCAGCACAAGATAAATCCTCCCTACTTTACATTTGCTCCGCCCCCTGAATACAAAATCAAAAATTTGCATGCGTGGTTTGCAGAATTATCACACACGGTAACTCCTTGGAAAATGAGGCCCTTTGTTAGCAGCTAAAGAAGAGCAAAGCAGGAAGGCAAAATTTGCTCAGAGGGCCACAGTTTTGGGATCCCTTATATAAGTGATTTAGGAATTTGCTAGGAACATTGTAGACTGCTTCTGCTGATCGAATGACAACTATTGACTACTCACCAGTATTTTCCCCTTATTCTTCATTAAAGAAGTTGTACAAGTGATGTAGATATTTTTAACATAACACAAACACAATAACAGCTTGTACATTTTGTATTTCTTGATAATTTATTGCAATGTATGCCCCTCAGTTAAAGTGTTAGGAAATTGTTAAAGGCCCTCAGTTTTGCCCTAGGACACTCAGTCCATCTAGCCCATCATATGGGGCTCATGTCATCCAAAATCTTTTTTACTTTTGGAGGGTAAATATAGAAAAAAAACCATCAGTTGCCAGCCAGCTCAGGCATCACTGCAGGGGCATACAAGACACCCCCCCCCCCCCCCCCCATTTCCCAAATAAAGGAAAGTTATTATTTTTACACATATTCACATTTTTTATACCTCGGTATAAAAAAAAAAAAAGCTTTAAATAAATAAATTTCCTAAAGGAAAGAAAGAACCTGTTGGATCTATCCCTTGAAACATATATTCCTTTCCTCTGGAATAGGGAAGCAGCAGAGGAAATTGAATCTTTAGAGGAAGAGTTTGATCCGCCCTAAAATATAAAGTAGAGATCTATCCCTTGTGAGTGGAGAAAGAAATTCTGCCTATGGTAACTTCAGACTGAAAGAGAGGACGGTATCTGGAACTGCGAGAATATCCTGAAAAATGCACGTAATAATTAATTTCCAGATGCAGTGAAAGGAAGAGTGAGCGGTGTTTCAATGACAGAAATGTTTGAATGGTGTAAAAGCTGCAAAAAAATTCTGGACAGAATTATTTTAATATCTGTACTTAACTTCCATGAGTAGTATATATAAGCTTTATTACGGTGGCATATTCCTTGGCAGTCAATTATCATTCCAGTTTGAGAGGAAAGTAACAAACCCAGTGATAAATGAAAGGTAATACTTTTACGGAGATAATTTCATGGGGGGGAATTAGTTGGAGTTGTATTAGAAGAAAGGAGGAACCTATTCAAGTAGTTTCAGCTATTGAAATAATGGAGCCTTTAACAAAGAGAAGCCATACTGACTGTAAATAGACTTTTTCTGCCTTAAAAATACATCTCTCAGTTACTGCAAGCAAATATGTAGAAATAAGGATAAACAAACAAGCTGTAGGTGACACCTTGTTATTGGACTAACTCAAGGCTGTGGTTCAGTATTAGAATGTAGGCAATGAAGGTTCATTCAAATGCGAAGGTCTTAGACTTCTGGAAAACTACCACAAGGAGTTTTTAGCTGGATGGGAACATCTAGGGCACATAGAAGAGCAGTGGGAACTAAAAGGAGATATTGTAGAGGCAATTAACTTTTTTGTTAGGGAAGTAAATAAAGGGAATAGGAAAAAGAGGTAGCTATGATTTCTTAAACAAAAAACTGAAAGTTTAAGGGAAAAAAAGGATATAGGTGAATTTTAAAAGCCCTTTAGGCCGAGAGATACGTGCGTGTCTCAAGCCAGCACATGCTGTGCGGGTTTTAAGACGTGCCCGATTACGCGTGTATCACCCAGTACACACACAAATAAAGTTTAGAAGGGGCGTGGCATAGTTTGGGCAGAACATAAGCTGGACATGGGCGTTCCAGCAAGGTCACTTGAAATGTGTGCATATTTTCATGCACAAGTGCATGCTGGGGTCCTCTACCGCAAAACTTTACTTCTCCAAGGAATGTTGTGTAAGTTTTAAAATAAAAGAATCAGGGCTAGTCAGCGGGGTTTGATGAGTTGGGGCTAATAGGGTAAAAGGGAGGAAGGTTATTTAGTAGGGTTAGAAAATCGAGAGCCTTTACCTGGGTAAACTGGGAACAGACTGGGGAAACTGGTAATTACATTGGCATGCGTATCTAATAAAATCTCCTCATGTACATGGCAGAGCTGGCATTTGCGCACAAGTGCACATCCATACAAAATTGCTTACACATGTACGCATGCACAGCCAATCTTATAACATGTGCACATATATGCGTGTATGTTATACAATGGCCGTGTCCATTTCTGCGAGCCGGCATATGTGCTTACATGTGTGGCTGTTTAAATGTTACCATCAAAGAGGTACATTTTAAGACCTGTGTATGGACGCACATGTGCGCGCATTTGCGAGCGTGCGCACATAGATTTGGCGGTTTTATAACACATACGTACATGTGCGTCCACACACGTGCATGTTATAAAATCAGCAATACGTGTGATTATATGTGCACGATTTTATATCGCGCACGTAAGTGGGGGTAATGTTAGTAGCTATGTGCACAGACTCAATAGCCATTTTTCCCAGCTCACCCCAGTAAAGGAGAGGACTTCCTAATCCACCTAGCCAACTTGCCTCCCTATTTCCCCAAACGTTAAAACCCCGCTTACGAGCATATTTTGTTTTGTTACACAGCAGAAGTAAAGTTACGCAGTAGGAGACCCTGGCACGTGCTTGTGTGTGTAACTACTTACACGCTGGATTCATGTTATAGACCCGTCCTGCCCATGCCCCACCTGTGCCCCGGCCACGCCCACTCCCCACCCCTTTTGGCAAAAATAATTTTGTGCTTGTAACGGGAGATAAGGGTGTGGTTGCGGGCTTTTAAAAATCTGCACAGTGCGCGGGTCAAAGCACATGGATATTTCCCAGTTTTGGTGCATGCAAGGCTTTTAAAAGCAACTAGTTAGTGTTCATACAAGAGATCTCAAAAAGAGAAAGGTAGGTGAAAGTAAGCTGAGAGAGGCTACAAAAGCAACCAGGGGAGCGAAGACGTAAATGGGAGGAAAATAGCAAATACAGTAAACTGGGGGAACAAGATTTTTAATAGATACGTTAGTGTGACGTCGAGCATAGTCTCAAGGGTTCTGGGCAGGGCCGGAGGAACCACTAGGTGAGATAGGCCTGTGCCTAGGGCGCCAAGACTTAGGGGGCGCCGCCGCTCGTCGCCACTTCAGGCAGCAGAATATTGAAAGGGCAAAATTCTGCCCAGCCCCCGCCTCACCCTGCCCCCCCCCCCTCCCCCGTTGTGTCACCCTCAGCGGAGGGCCCGGGAGTGATCTGCTGCTCCCAGGGCCTCGGCTGCCACTAACCAAAATGGCACCGGTGGCCTTTAGCCCCTACCATATGACAGGGGCCAACCAATGGCACTGGTAGCCCCTGTCACATGGTAGGGGCTGAAGGCCACCGGCACCATTTTGGTTAGTGGCAGCAGATGACCAGGGAGCGGCAGATCGCTCCCGGGCTCCCCGCTGGACCAGGTGTTTTGTGAGAGGTTTTTTTAGGTGGAGGGGGAGGTTGGGAGGGTGGGGGAGTTGCGGCATGTGGTCCCTGCCCCTAGAGTCGGGGCTGCGACCGGGGGTGGGCTGGTGGCAGCACAACCGGTGGGGGGGGGGGGGGGGGGGCGCAAGGCTGAAGGTGCCTAGGGTGCTGAATCCCCTTGCACCGGCCCTGGTTCTGGGGACAGATTTCTAGTTAGAGTGAGCAATTTCAAGTTATGGATCGCAGGATTTTAATGAGGTAGGGTGGGTTTTCTATTGCCAGAATCATCCCTGCATATTGGTCTTAAACCTCTCACAATAAGGCAAAAGGGGTTCTTATCCCTAGCCTGTGGCTAATCCTGTGTGTCATGAGTTTTACACCAGTCTCAATCAGTAAGTAAGCCTTTATGCAGAAAACTGAATTATAATACTTTCCTCTTCACTGTGTCTTTGACAACCATGTGGGGGATTTCCCTTTTAGCTCCAAACAAAACTTGAAACTGGACTTTCATAAACTGTGCCAATTCTTGTAATGTTCTCCATCTGTTTCCCAAAACCCCTGGCACATTCTAGTCTTTAGTAATGACTTCAAACCAAGCCATAATTCAATTCCCTAAATTCTGTTTATTCAGTAAAGCATGGCAGCAAGAGTTTGAAATAGGTATTTAGCAAGGACAATCTTAAGACAGCTCAGTCTTTAAGCTACCGAGCTAATCAAGCACTGCTGAAAAGTACTAAACTTTCACTACATGGTTTCAGCATTTCCAACATTAAGGTTTCAAATTAACCATTTAACATGCATGCAAGCTGCTCCAGCACCAGTTAAGTTAACTTCAGCCTAATTTGTCTGGGTGTATACAGCTCAGCCGTTCTGCTGCCTCTAATGTTGGGCTTGACTCTCTCTAACCAAATAGCTTTAAACACAAAGACAAGCAAATAGCTCCTCGCCTTGAAATCAGCCACAGGCTTAACTAGTGTTCCCTGGGGTTTGAGTAAGCCCTTTTCCTCTCCCTATTTATCCTTTTATTTCTTTTAGAAGTTTCTCTCTCTGTGTTTCTCATGAGTTGTGCTCTATCAGAGCTAGCCTTCTTTTTTTTTTTTTTCAAAATAATTTTTATTGTAATTTTAAATAAATACAAAAATAAAAGACAACTTACAAAAATCAAAAACACAATATAAAATATCAAATATCCCAATATATAACCATAGTATCAATCAAATACCCCCAATCACACAACTTTCATACATTATCTTTCACCCATTACAGGAACCTCCATTTAAGACCTCACACAACATTCAACACAACATTCATACATTTCTTTCCACCCATTACATAAACCTCCATTTAAGACCAGTCATGTTTATAACCAGTATCAATCAAACCAGCTTGTAAATCTTTTGGGAGTAACGCATAATAGGCTTGCCAACAAGCACAATACAATTTATCAGGTTTACGTGTACCGCTAAGGAAGTCCATAAATTCCATTTGTAGAAGTAATATCATTCTATTTGTCCACGCTGCTAAAGTAGGTATAGCCATTGGATCAGTCCAACCCGCCAAAATGGTCCTACATGCTAGCATAATAGCCATACGCTCAAATTTCCGTTTTGAAATGTTGCCTGGTGAGTCTAATAAGTGAGAGCTATCTAACAATATTTGCCCAGTAACAGGTATAAGCACATCTGTACATTTGGCAATCATATGAAACACAGAATCCCAAAAGGTAGTTAATTTTGGACAAGTAAACAATCGATGATATAATGTACCAACCATTGTTCCACACTTACTACACAAAGAAGTAGAAGTCAACTTCATTTTATTTCTGCGTATATCATCGTAATAAAAACAGTGAAGTATTTTAAATTGGACTTCCCGTAACCCTAAATCAGGTACAGACATGTACAATGTCTTAAAGCAATATTTCAAATAAGATGGTGTAATTTGTATTCCTATCATATTAGACCAACGAGATGCCAAGGAAACCAAACAGGTAACATTAATAAATTTCTTCACTAGCTTTCCCCAACCTGTGATTGAATTTGTCGTACATGCTGTATCAATTATATTTACAGTGAAATTTGATTCAGCAGCTAACTTCTCAGAGTCCCATGAAAAAGACTGTAAATAATGATGAACCTGTAGGTAAGCAAAAAATTGTTTTGTTGGAAGCTGATACGTACGTGCCAAGGTATCATAGTGTAATAAAATAAGAGAATCAGCATCAAATAGATGAATTGGAAACATTAATCCACGATTTGCCCATGATGAATAAATACCTTTATTCTCAATCCCAGGAAAAAAATTAACATTACCAAGAAAGGGATTTAAAAGCTTCACCTCATAGATGTGCATGACGTCGCACCCATCTCCAAGCGCGTACACATGGAGCCAATAAAATTCTGTGAAATGAAACAGTGCATCTAAGGCCTGAACGTAATTGAATAATACTAAGAGGAGAACTTGGGCGAGACATACAATCCAACATTCCTTGCTCACAATAACGATAAATTCCCGTAATCCATTCACTAATAAAACGCAATTGGCAAGCTACATTATATAATCGAAAATCTGGCATATTTAATCCGCCCTGTTCTTTAGGGCCTACCAAAATATTATAAGCCATACCGACTCGACCACCTTTCCAAAGAAAATTGTGAATAATAGATCGCAATCGTTGAAGATCTTTAACTCTCAACCAACAAGGTAATATATGAAGAAGATATAAAAGTTTAAGAACAATCACCATCTTAATCAATGCACAACGACCAAATAAAGAGAGTGGGAGAGATATCCAAACTTTCAACTGCTCCTCTAAGCATATTATGCAGGGAGGAATATTTACATCATATAATTTATCTAGCTGTCTAGGAATAAAAGCTCCTAAATACCTCAATTTTTCAGGGGCCCACTTAAATGGAAAAGTACCATGCCAAGTAGCAGATAAATTATCATTGAGAGCCAAAGCTTCAGATTTAGCAAAATTTATTTTTAAACCCGCTACTAAATGAAATTGTTCAAATAAGTTAATAATAACAGGAACACTTTTGTGTGGATTTCCTACAAAAAGTAAGATGTCATCAGCAAACAGAGCTGATTTTAATGGATGACCATTTAAACTAATTCCAACAAATTGTGGTGTCTTTCGCAAGACATTAGCCAATGGTTCTAATGCCAAAATGAACAACAATGGAGATAATGGACAGCCCTGCCTGACCCCGCAGTATAATGTAAAAGAATCCGTAGAATTTCCATTAAGCAAAATAATGGCACTGGGATTACTATACAGAGGCCTGGATTTATCAAAATGCGGTAAGTACCGCATGCGATAGCAAAAGGGGTGTGTTTTATGCTAATGTAGCATTTATCGCAATGTGCACTAATTACCTGTGCGAAGAGCTAAGTTAGTGCAAATTGCGATACCATTTCAGATTCTGTGATAAGTGCCAGACCTGTTGCATTTAACCACTGGTTCTTAATGATATGAGAGAGAGAGAGAGAGAAAGAGAGAGAGAGAAAGACTGGCCATAGTAGCATGTCCCATAGGCAGGTATTTGTATCCCTATGACAGGCCCACCTAGTAACTCGAGGTGGGGATTAGGTAAGAGTGTAGGGGGTTAGGGGCCACTTTGACATTCTACGTGACACCTATGAACAGAACAGTGGTCTCTTGTGAAGATTTGCTGGCCTTCGGAGTGAGGAAACTCACTCCAAGATGAGATTTGGGCAAGGTTCTCTCAACCTAGCTTGATGTTACCCAGGTAGAGAGTCCATCAAGCTAGGTTGAGAGAACCTTGTCCAAATCTCATCTTGGAGTGAGTTTCCTCACTCCGAAGGCCAGCAAATCTTCACAAGAGACCACTGTTCTGTTCGTAGGTGTCACGTAGAATGTCAATGTGGCCCCTAACCCCTATACTCTTACCAAATCCCCACCTCGAGTTACTAGGTGGGCCTATCATAGGGATACAAATACCTGCCTATGGGACATGCTATCATGGCCACTCTCTCTCTCTCTCTCTCTCTCTCTCTCTCTCTCTCTCTCTCTCTCTCTCTCACTCTCACTCTCACTCTCTCACCTTCAAATCATCTGAAATAAGCCTTACAGGACACATGGTCACAGCCACTAACACATTTCAAAGAGGTGTAGTTAAAATGTGCAATAGCTCTTTGCAGAGAGGCTAACCCAGCCCACTCTCCTCCCATTTTTGGAATTTGCATCGCACCATACAATATGGTGCGATCGCATGCGGTAAACACATTTTCGCATGTGTTAAAGGCCTATCGCATGCGAAAACGCCTTACCGCATTTTGAAAAATGACCCCCAGAGTTTGAAGCCAAGTAAAGAAATTTCCAGAAAAATTATATTTCTGCAGTGCCCAGAACATATATTCCCAAGATAGAGAATCAAAAGCCTTTTCGGCATCCAGGATAAGAATTAATGATTCTGCTTTTGGTTGATAACTTAATGCAGCAATAAGATGCCGAACATTACGCACTCCCTGACGACCTTTTACAAAGCCAGTTTGATCTTCATGAATGACAGAAGGTAAAATTTGATTTAATCGAGATGCCAAAATTGTGGACAAAATTTTTATATCCACATTAATTAAAGATATTGGACGATATGAACCTACTTCCAGGGGATCTTTACCTGGTTTAGGGAGAACAACAATAGTTGACTGATTAGATGATATAGCAATATGTTTGTCAATCAACATTCCAGTATAATATTTTTGTAAAGGCTTTAAAACAATAAATTTCAGGATTTTATAAAACTCTGATCCCAAACCATCTTGACCCACTGCTTTACCCAATTTAATCGATTGAATTACAGAGTAGATTTCCTGTTCAGTCATGGGAGTATTCAGTGCCAATACCTGCTCTCTGGAGACTTGAGGCCAAGTAATATTTTGAAAAAGGCTTTCTGCTACTTCCAAATTCATAGGTTTATGACCATACAAAGCAGCATAATATTCAAGGAACCTGGTAGCAATTTTTTCAGGTGCAGTCTGATATAAACCCTGGCTATCTCGAATACCAACTACAGTTGTACGATTTCTTTGAGGGCGGATAAGATGTGACATTAGACGACTAGTACGATTACCATGCTTATATAACTGATAGCGATAGTACCGTAGCGATTTAGACGCTTTCTGGTGTAATAAAGTATTAAGGGCCTCTCTAATTCTATATGCTTGTGCTTTGGTATCATTAGTCATATCCAACATATGTTGCATCTGTGCTGTTTTCAGAACCGTTGTTAACCTCAATATTTCTGCATTACACCTTTTGTTTCGCTTTGCCACATATGCAATAATAGCTCCCCTCATAACTGTTTTTCCCGCATCCCATAGCGTTGCAGGAGAAACATCCTGTTTATCATTAAATTCTAAAAATTCTTTCCAGCAATCTTGTAAATATTTATGAAATATTTTGTCTAAATATAAACCAGGACGCAATCGCCATGAGTATGGAGGACAATAAGGGATGCCACACTGCAATGTTACTGTTACTGGAGCATGATCTGAAATAGAAATAGCACCTATAGAAGCATCAACCACTGTTGGAAAACACTGATCTGATACTAATAAATAGTCAAGGAGAGAATATGTCTGATGAGGATTAGAGAAAAATGTAAATTCTAAATCATCAGGATGTAATACACGCCAGACATCTAAAAGCTGCAATTCATGGCACAACAAATTAATACCTGTATGTTGATTCCGTAGCAACATAGGTTTAGAAGGATTATTGTCAAGTTGCTTGTTAGCTACAAGATTAAAATCACCACCCATAACAAGACGGCAATCAGAAAAATCAGTAAGCAGCCTCATTAAGGATAGAAAAAAAACTTGAGAATATACATTTGGTGCATAAACATTGCAAAATACCAATCTCTGTTGATGTAATTTACCCACTACTATAACAAATCTCCCATCAGGATCTTGTAAAGTTTGTTCGCATTGAAATAGCAAATTTTTATGAATAAGAATGGCCACTCCTCGCTTCCTAGTAGTAAAAGAGGAATAAAAACACTGACCTACCCATTCTCGCTGCAATTTAGTATGTTCTGTATCATTCAAATGTGTTTCTTGCAAAAAGGCTACTTGCGTACGCATACGCTTAAACATACTTAGTATTTTTTTCCTCTTTATTGGCGAGTGAAGACCATTCACATTTAATGAAACAATTTTAACCATTGTCATTTGTAATATTTATTTATAGAACTTTTAACTAAGAAACAATAATCTGCCCCTCTCAAAGGCCTCCCAGCCTGGGCCCCTGAATTTATGTACCATAACTCAGTAGTAATCCAACAATGTAAAGCTAACATACACCATGGAGGTTCCTCATGCATTTCTATAATCCACTCATTTCTCCAAATACATACATACCCATAATACCATTCAAACAAACAAGCACTCCAATCATCCATTCCAATTATATTTCTATCTAAATTAAACATTAATCCTAGTAACATATAATCTTCCCTCATCCCCTTGAAGGAAAAATAAGATTAAAACAACTACTTTCCAACCCCGTTCCTTCCCTGAAATAAGCAACAGCAAAAGTTATTATAACAATGAAAGTTAGATCCAAAACTGTTTCATTGAGTTAAATGGCTTTAGAATAAATAGTTCAAATACTCTGTTCTTCACATCTTGGTAGATTCAAAATAAAATGATCGGCCTCTTCCTTGGAAGTAATACATTTGTTTTCATGTTGTATTCTCAGTTTTGCTGGATATAATATTAAAGCAAACTTTATTCCTCTTTTATGAAGTTCCGTACATGCTGGCACTAACACTTTTCGCTGTGATGCAGTATTAGCAGAGAAATCATTGAACAACAAAATTTTGCAGCTCTGGTATTCCAAAATAGCTTGTTTTCTATAAGCCCTTAATATTTGAGATTTATGTTCCAAATTTAAAATACGAGCCATTACATGGCGTGGCTTGACATTTCCCTATCTTAAAGATCCTATTCGATATACTCTCTCGCATTGTATTTTTTCATTTTTAAAAGTTAAGCCTACTTTAGTTGGAAGCCAATTTTCTACAAATTCTCTTAGTTCTCCATCTTTTACCGTCTCAGGTAAACCAACAATCTAAATGTTGTTACATCGATCACGGTCTTCTTGCTCTTCAATTTTGGTGAGAAGTTCACGTTGCTGAACTTTCAACTCCATCATCCGTTGCTCCGCTACAATTAATCGGTCACTATGATCTGACAAAGTAGTATCTACCAATTCTAATTTTTTGGAGTGACCTTCTAATCCTGACTTAATGTCTTCCATAGAAGTTTGCAGTTTATTAAGACGACCATCTAAACGAGCTTCTAGAGCCTCTGTGACTCTTTGTGAAAGCTGTTGTAACGCATCTTCTGTAAAGGATGTGAGAACTTTCTCTCCAACTGGGGCCTCAGCCATTTTATTATTACGTGAATTGCGGCAACTACGATCCAATGTGCAACGGGTGCCACGGTTTCTCATACCCCCAGCAGCCTATCAAAGGGTAAAAGGAGGAGGAGAAGGCTATATGATAATGAGACTCTAATGAATTTGAGAGGAAAAGTTAGCACTAGCCTTTAAAATTAGTAACTAATTAGTAACTAACATTTAACTAGATCATCAACATGGGATAAGAGCGGGGCTAAGGATATCTATCTTAATATTTCCAGCTCACAAATAGTCATTGCTGGAGAAAATTAAAATAAAATTTGTTAAAGCCTGATATTAAACATATATAGCCTACTGTGATGTAAAAATGGTAGAAGTAACTTTCTTTTCATTTAATATAAATAGCGTCCCGGCATCCCGGCACTCAGGAGCGCACGAAGGGGCGCACAAAGGGGTAAACCCCTTCGGTGCGCGACGCACGGCGCGCAACGCCTAAAGGGATTGGTGCTTTAGCGTCCTGGCCTTGTAGTGACGTCGGGCTGATGGGCGTGGCTCGGGTCCGCTTTAGCTGCACGAGATTTCACAGTTCTCAAAATTAAAGATTTTGATCTCTTTGTTGTTTTTCCAAGCGATTTTCTTTCTCACAGTTCCCTTTTCACTGTCAGCACAACCGTTGATGGGATCGATGCTTTAGCGTCCTGGCCTTGTAGTGACGTTGGGCTGATGGGCGTGGCTCGGGTCCGCTTTAGCTGCACGAGATTTCACAGTTCTCAAAATTAAAGATTTCGATCTCTTTGTTGTTTTTCCAAGCAATTTTCTTTCTCACAGTTCCCTTTTCACTGTCAGCACAACTGTTGATGGGATTGGCGCTTTAGCGTCCTGGCCTTGTAGTGATGTCGGGCTGATGGGCGTGGCTCGGGTCCGCTTTAGCTGCACGAGATTTCACAGTTCTCAAAATTAAAGATTTCGTGGAGATCACGTGATGCCGTAGCGAGGGAGGACGTGTTCCCTTCCCTCTCCGCTCTCCGACCCTCCTCTCAGTGCGAATCGCGGCACAAATCGCGGCGTTCCCCCACAATTATACATATTCATTTTCCTTCTTTTTACGTGCCCTGTATTTACCTACGATTTTGCCGCGTGATGGCTGCCCGTGGCACAAAACGGGATCGAGAAAAAGAGAAGGCCCGCCCGCCTGATGCCGCGATGGGGGAGGAAGATCCAGAACCTGCTGACTCACCGCTGCCGCTCACTGCCATCGGGGACATTAAGGCAGCCGTCCAGGAAGCCCTGCGCCCTGATCTTCAGTCTATTTTTGCCCAGCTTACTGACCTCTCTAGAAAGCTGGAGGGGCTAGAACTGAGGCTGTCTGCTCTGGAGCAACGGGTGTCAGAAAATCAAGATGGCCACCGTAACCACGAGGCAGTCCTAGCAGATTTAAAGGTACGGCTCATCAAACAGGAAGAATGCATTGAGGACCTTGAAAATAGGTCCCGACGCTCCAATCTGCGCTTTATTGGTATCCCAGAGTCCATTCCGGACCGGGACCTCGGCCCTATTTTAGAAACTTGGCTTCCTAAAGAACTTTCCTTACCCGCTGCTCTGGGCCCACTGAGAGTGGAACGAGCACATCGACTGGGACCCCGGAGAGAAGACAGTGGCAGACAGCGTGTAGTTATTGCTAAAATCCTCAACTTTTCGCATAAAAGTGAAATCCTGAGAGTCTTGCGGTCGGGCAAAACCCTACTGTATGAGAATAGAAAAATCTTGGTGTTCCAGGACTTTTCCGCCACCCTTTCTGCTCAGCGTCGGGCTTTCGGGCCTATCTGCACTAAGCTCTATACCTTGGGCCTTAAACCTGCATTACTATACCCTGCGAGACTGCGTGTGACCACGGCGCGGGGAACCGAGTGGCTGATGACGGTGGAGGCTGTGCAACAGTTTTTACAACAACAAGAGAGTTTGCGTCCTGAGAATAATTCGGCGCAGCGCTGACCTATTCCCATGATTTGCTCTGTGTGGAGGTCTGGCTGCTGGATGGCCCTTGGTCTGGCCCAACTGCGATAAGCACAGGAGCGGTTCGGGCTTTTTGAAGAATGACATTCAGCCCCGTTGGGTTTTTAGCTTGTTTCTAAATTGCTGTGGGGAGCCCACACAAAGATTGACTGGTAATGGCAGCGGCTGACCAATTGTAAGATTTTGCTGTGGGTTCCTATATCTGTGGTTATTTCCCCCCACTGTTTGGGGGTCAATTATGTTTACATTCAGGTTTGCTACGGGTTGACTGTTTAACCTTTTTATTCTGCATTTTTTTTTTTTTAATCATATGCAGTTCCCAGCTCGCAGATAGCGAATCACTTCACTGAGATGGAGACGGAAGGGGGGTGGGGGAGGGGGGGGAACGCATGGCATTGGTGATCTTCGACATTGATTCTCTGGGTGATGTTGAGGGAGTAGGGCTTTTGGGGGGTGGGGGGGAAGGGATAGGGGGGAGGGCTTGAGGGAAGGGGGGAGGGGATGCTTTCCGAGTCACACATTGTTGTCGGTCTTTTTTTCTGCTTTATGTGACCATGTTGTGGGGAACATGTTCGTCTGCTGCGTACCATGTGGGATCTTTAAGGTGAATGGGTATCCTAGCTGGGGGGGTACCCATTGCGATTTTTTCACTTTGCCTTGACCTTTTAACCTTACTTTACACAGCCTTAGGATAAATGACTAATACAGGGTTACATTTCTACACCTGGAATGTCTGTGGTATCAATTCTGCCATTAAAAGATCCAAGATATTGACTACATTGCAGAGGAAACATACAGACGTTGCCTTTTTGCAGGAAACACATTTAACGGATAGCGAACACGCCAAGCTATGCAGAAATTGGGTGGGGAAGGTACACTATGCCTCGGCTACTACCCAATCAGCAGGCGTAGCGATCCTCATTGGTAACGTGTACCTATTGCAGTTAAACATGAGATCAAGGACCCGGAGGGGCATTACCTCATTCTAGTTGCGGAGATCCACCAACAGACGTATGTGTTATGTAACCTCTACGCTCCCAACTCCCCTGGGTTGACATTTTTTCGCCAAGTCTATCAGCTGTTAGCAGCATATACCAACCATTAGGGGTGTGCATTCGTTTTGAACTTAAATGTAAAATGCAACTTTTTTTTTTTTTTTAACTTAAAAAAGTGATGAGGCGAAAACGATCGGATTTCCAACTTATTCAACATAGCTATGTTGAATAAGTTGGAAATCGCGATTGTTGATCCTAAATAAAAATTTAAACCCCTCACCCTCCTTAATCCCCCCCCCAAGACTTACCAAAAATCCCTGGTGGTACAGCAGGGAGTCAGGACGCCATTTCTGAACTCCTTTGCGAGGAGCACGTGACGTCGGCATCACGTCAGAGTGACGCGGTGTCACGTGATTCCCCGCGCGATCGCTCCGGGGGACCCTCGTTGCACCCAAAAGGAACTTTTGGCCAGCTTGGGGGGGCCTCCTGACCCCCCCCCCCCCCAAGCTGGCCAAAAGTTCCTTTTGGGTGCAACGAGGGTCCCGGAGCGATCGCGCGGGGAATCACGAGACGCCGCGTCACTCCGACGTGATGCCGACGTCACGTGCTCCTCGCAAAGGAGTTCAGAAATGGCGTCCTGACTCCCTGCTGTACCACCAGGGAGTTTTGGTAAGTCTTGGGGGGGGGGATTAAGGAGGGTGAGGGGTTTAAATTTGTATTTGCACGTTTGGACATAGACTCAACTTATGGAATTCTCCATATGTCCATATTGACCGCAAATGGGACCCCCTTTCGACTTATGGACTTATGAACATAAACTTTTGCTCTGCACATCCCTACCAACCATGTCCTTATTTTAGGGGGGGACCTTAATACCCTTCGAGATGGCTCACTAGACAGGGACCGTGCTCTGGGGAGCCGCTTGCCTTCTGACAATGGAGTTCTTTTTCTTGAAAGATCTTTACAAGTAACCGATGTTTGGCGGGCGCTCAACCCCACGGCTTGGGAATACACCCACATCTCTCGAGCCCATGGCACGCAAACCCGCCTAGACTATTTTCTAGTCAGTAAACATCATTTTTCTGCCGTTCAGGATATATATATAGATGACCTTATTATCTCAGACCACGCCCTGGTTGGGTTAACTCTGGGTTTTCCTCGCATCCTTCTGGCAACATCTGGCGGTTCCCATACTTTATGATGGATGATGGGCCCTTTAAGGACTATCTCCGAGAGAAATGGGCGGAATACTCTCTCTTTAATGACGCGCATAAAACAGACCCAATTCTATTTTGGTATACTGCAAAGGCAGTCCTCCGTGGGGACATCATCGCATATATGGCACGGTGCCGGAAAATGAGGGACAAGCAAATCTTGTCTCTGGGCCTACAACTTCGACAAGCTCGAACCACCCTGTCCCGTATCAACTCCCAAGTAAATTGTGATCACTTTAGGTCCATACAGGGTGCACTTAATACATTGATTCACCAGCGCGCTAAAAAAAGCTTAACATATTACCAGCATAAGTTATTTCAATTTGGCAATAAACCCGGACGCCTTATGGCCAATTTAATTAAATCTCATCAGGGGTCCCGCTGCATAACAGCGATTAAGAATGGCGCGGGTAAATCCACTTCAGATCCTGCTCAAATTTTGCAAGTTTTTCACTCTTTTTATGCGGACCTTTATAAAGCTGGTCCTAAGGATTTGGAGGGCTGCGACCGGTTTCTATCTACCATACCGCTCCCCCGATTGACGAAAGAACAAGTTGAAGGACTAAATAGACCTATATCAGATGATGACGTTCGACGCACTATCCAAACCGCTAAACGTTACAAGACCCCTGGTCCCGATGGCTATTCCGCAGAATTCTATCACACTCTCCTTGATTCCATAGTTACCCCGTTGACTCAGACCTTCAACGCTCTCATCGAAAGGGGCTCGTACCCCTCCCATTCCAATCTTGCTCATGTCTCCATGATTCCCAAGCCTGGGAGGGACCCCTTGGAGGCAGCCTCTTACAGACCTATATCCCTTTTCAACCAGGACCAAAAATTACTAGCTAAAATATTGGCTGATCGATTGGCCCCCTTACTTCCGGCTTTGATACAGCCTGGGCAAGTGGGGTTTGTTCGCAAGCGATACGCCCTTACAAATGTCAGGAAAATATTGGTGGCAATGGCGTTGGGCCAGTTGACAGATACGCCCTATTTAGTCGTCAGCTTTGATGCCGAAAAGGCCTTTGATAGGGTGGATTGGGCGTATCTATATCGTATACTTGACTGCATGATGTTTGAGGGTTATTTTCATGATGCCATAAAACTCCTATATACTGATCCGGTCGCGAAAATTGTAGCCAATGGAGTGACTTCGGAGGAATTCCCGGTAGGTCGAGGCACTAGGCAGGGCTGTCCACTCTCCCTGCTACTATTCCTACTGCAGCTGGAGCCACTCCTGCTTGCCATTCAGGGCTACAGGGGGGTGAAGGGAGTGAGGTTCCAAAATGAAACTTTCAAATATGCAGCTTTTGCTGATGATATTCTAGTTTTTCTTACGGACCCCAACCCATCCCTGTCTGCGCTACTAGCACTCTTTGATGCATTTGGCTCCTTCTCAGGACTTAAGCTAAACCGGGACAAATCGGAGGCGTTAGCGTTTCCAGTGGCACTGAGAGAAACCTGGGGGGACTCTTTCCCGCTATTGTGGGCTCCGGAAAGTATAAAATATCTAGGAGTACTTATCCCATCCCAACTGACCCAACTCTACAAATTTAATGTTGCTCGCCTTCTGACTCGCACACAGGAAAAGCTAAAGTTGTGGCAGTCCCTTCCGCTTTCGCTGAGTGGGCGGCTCCATCTGTTCAAAATGACCATACTGCCACAGTGGCTATACCTCTTCCAAAATGTGCCTATCGTCCTGACCCATACTGACTTGACCGCCTTAGAGCGGGCTTTGCGGGCTTTCCTGTGGCGGGGGAAAAAGGCACGGATACCACTTCGTTTCTTAAAACTCCGGTGGGGGAAGGGGGGCATGAATGCACCAGATATCGGGGAGTATAATGTTGCGAGTAATCTCAGGATAGTACGAGATTGGGTGATGGGAACCTCATCTTGGGTAAATCTGGCAGCTACACGTACGCTATTGGGCTCCCTAGGCTTGACGTATGTACTACAGGCGGATACTAAACATGTGGAGGTTCCTGGTGAGCTTCGTCTGTCGACAAATCCAATTTGACATGCCTGGCGATCACTTACCCGCTCTTTGACTGTTCTAAAACTCTGTGCATATTTATTACCCATAAAAGGGAATCCGCAGTTTATCCCCGGATCTCAGTCCATGGGATTTCCCCAGTGGTTTGTAAAGGGGATTACTCACTTGGGACATGTCTTGGATGAGCAAGGTAGAGTGCTTTCGTGGTTAGAATTGAAAGATCTCTATGGCCTGTCAGGAGTACAACCCTACGCATATTTACAACTTTGTCACTATGTACGATCCCTGCCCACTGAGAGCGTACAGGCAGCTGTTTTTACCAAAATAGAGGAATTTCTGTCTCTTGGACAGTCCAGTCCACCCTCTCTTTCTCAATACTATAAACGGTTAACAGTACGGGGTGGACCAGACCCTTATGCCCTATTGCAAGCTAGATGGGAGGCCGAGCGCCCCTTTCAATTAACTGGCGCCATCCTTCACTCTGGGTTTCGCTCCATTGCAGCAATAACGCCCAATCAATACTACAGAGAAATGCAATATAAATTTTTGTGGCGGGCCTACATCCTACCACGGTGGCCTATCGCTCTCAGTTACTACCCTCACCGATGTGTGGGAAGTGTCGAGCGCGGGAGGGGTCACTATCTCATTTGTTTTGGGATTGTGTATACATTAAGACATTTTGGGTTCGAATATTGTCATTTCTCAATGATTTATTGGATATTTCTCTGCCACTCTCACCGAGGGTTTTGTTATTTGATTATCTCTCCGCAAAAGTTGTACGAAGTGCATACACTCGCACTTTCTTCAAAAAAGCATGCTATGTGGGGAAAAAACTGATTCTATTACAGTGGAAGGAGGATACCGTGCCGTCTTATTGGCAGTGGCGCAATCATTTGCACCGCTTACTACACATGGAATCCCTCACGGCGAAGATTTCTCCACTCCACAAACGCTCCTTTATGAAGATTTGGGAGCCCTACATTCAATCTCTGCATCATAAGGCTCGAAGTTTGATCCTCAACAATGTTGGACTTTGATACCTTGTACTTTGCCTAGATGGATATGTTTCTTCTATTATTGATATTGGACTGACGGACACATTGGTCATGATCAGATTCTCGGAACCAGGGGGGGGGGGGAAGCTGTTTCCAAGGGAAGGGCAAAGGGGTGAGATAATCAGCCTTGAGTATGTAACACCTGTTTGACGTTTGCCCAATGGGTAGTGAAGAGACACGGTGCCCATTGTGGAAGTTGTACATATTGCATTTAAAACAATAAAAAACGTTTATACAAAAAAAAAAAAAATTAAAGATTTCATTCTCTTTGTTATTTTTCCAAGCGATTTTCTTTCTCACAGTTCCCTTTTCACTGTCAGCACAACCGTTGATGAGATCGGCGCTTTAGCGTCCTGGCCTTGTAGTGACGTCGGGCTGATGGGTGTGGCTCGGGTCCGCTTTAGCTGCACGAGATTTCACAGTTCTCAAAATTAAAGATTTCGCTCTCTTTGTTGTTTTTCCAAGCGATTTTCTTTCTCACAGTTCCCTTTTCACTGTCAGCACAATCGTTGATGGGATCGGCGTTTTAGCTTCCTGGCCTTGTAGTGACGTCGGGCTGATAGAGCTAGCCTTCTGCAGTGGTTTCTAATATATTGCTTCAAAGTCTAATCGTCTGCTACTTTCTAAACATGTTCCCCCAAATCCCCAAGGGAACAGCCGCAATTTCCCTACTGTTTCTAGGCAAGAGACTTAGCTTAGAAATAGGAATGTCTTCATCACCACTGTACTCCATTGTTAGCCAGGTGCCTCTTGTCTCCACCTCCTCTCCTTTGCTGTTCCCCTTTGGTTCCTTTTATGGAAACTTGCAGCCTATTGGTGAGCTGGGAGATCCTCCTTCTGACTCAGCCCCTTTTTTGCACTATCTTTCTCAAACTAGGTGACTGGAATTCTGGGATTTGTAGTTCTGCAAGTGTAAATCATCTTAACCCCAGATTCGAGCTGTTGCTGCCTTTTGCTTAAAGGATGCCTTTTCACATAGAGACTACTAACAACTAGAGATGTGCATTCGTTTATGACGAATTAGGCAATTTCAACAAAAATGCCTAATTTGTCGTGGTTCGGGGGCCCCACCCCCCCCGAAACAGATTTTCCCCGAACTCCGAGAAAAACTTTTACGGGTTTGTACGGGGAGAGGGGCACATTTTATTTTTTTAAATAAAAAACCAACCCAAGCATTAAAATTTAGTATAATTCAACTCTGCCCCCCCCCCCCCCACCACCACCACCACCACCATCCCGATCCCTGCCCAAGACTTACTAACATCCCTGATGGTCCAGCGGTGTCCCACGAGGGATTTCTCCCTCCCTGCTGTCGGGCTGTTTGGCCTGCCTCGCTCAAAATGGTGCCGATAGCCTCTGACCTACTATGTCACAGGGGCTACCGGTGCCATTGGTCACATGGCCATCGGTGCCATCTTGTGCTCCTACTATGTGACAGGGGCTGACCAATGGCACCGGTAGCCCCTGTGACATAGTATGGGCAAAAGCTATTGGCGCCATTTTTATTACTGGCAGCCAACGGCCCGAGGGCAGGAGATTGCTCCTGGACCCCCGCTGGACCGCCAGGGACTTTTGGCCAGCTTGGGGGGTCCTCCTGACCCCCCCCCCCAAACTTACCAAAAGTCCCTGGGGGTCCGGGAGCGATCTATCCATCGGCTGCCAGTAATCAAAATGGCGCCGATAGCCTTTGCGCATACTATGTCACAGGGGCTACCGGGGCCATTGGTCAGCCCCTGTCACATGGTAGGAGCACAAGATGGCGTTGATGGCCATGTGACAGGGGCTGACCAATGGCACTGGTAGCCCCTGTGACATAGTAGGTTATCGGCACCATTTTGAGTGAGGCAGGCCAGACAGCCCAACAGCAGAGAAGGAGAAATCCCTCACGGGACCCCGCTGGACCACCAGGGATATTAGTAAGTCTTGGGGAGGGATCGGGATGGTGGGGGGGGGGTTGTATTTAATGTATTAAGGTGAATTTTAATGCTTGGGGTGGGTTTTATTTAGCTTCGTTTTCCTGCACCGTTTTTTGGGGCGGTTTCGTTTTTCCCTGTTTAGTTTTTGTTAAAACTAACCGAGGAAAAACGAACTTTACCCCGAAGCGTCCGACTCAAAAAACGACCCGGTAGTAAAAAACGAAGCTCATCTCTACTAACAACACATCTAAACCATCACAGTTAGTGATAGAAGTGAAAACGTGGCATTGTAAGACTCAAGGAATCTGTAGAGCCTGATTAGGGAAAAGTGGAATTGCATAACAAATATTTCTGTTTTGTGTTCACTGAGAAAGAGCCAAAAGCAGGACCACAGAAAATAGACACAAACTGAAATAGATGTGAAGTAAACCTCAAATGATTTTCAGAAGACCGTGTTCATGAGGAGCTAGCTAAACTAAAAGTAGATAAGGGGATGAGACCAGAAGGAGTACATCCAAGGGTATTTGTTGTGCTCGGGGGTGGACCCTTGTCCCGGGGCAAGGATGGAATGGCTCCTGAAAGGGAACAGGAGGTAACTGATCCCAGGGGGCTGTTGCGTCTGTTGGACTCAGATGGCTTCGTCCTACATGCCTCACCTCAATATTCGCTTTCTCCACCAGCCTCGGAAAAATGGCGACCGCAGCATCTGCTTGCCGCTCTCTCTGGCGTCCCCGGAACAGCTATGGCAAGGCTTTCCGCCATGCTTCACCTGAGGGCCTCCTAGGGTGTGTGCGCGCGCACTACCCACAACTTTATTCCAACATTGGCGCAAACCTCAGGGGAGTCC
Organism: Rhinatrema bivittatum; assembly: GCF_901001135.1. NCBI lineage: Eukaryota > Metazoa > Chordata > Amphibia > Gymnophiona > Rhinatrematidae > Rhinatrema > Rhinatrema bivittatum. The sequence continues at coordinate 33,886,949 of NC_042624.1, read as the reverse complement.
CCCTCGAGTGACATCACAACATCCAGGTATTTAGGTTGCCCATTTGTTGACTGACTTTGAGTTAGCAAGGATTGGATTCGTCCGGTCTAAGCTGCTCTGCCACTGCTCGCTGCTGCTGGAAGCTCCCTCCACCCTCCGGGGTTTTACTAACTTGGGTACCCGCTCCTCGGGGGCCCTATGCTTCTTTCCAGGTGCCTATCCAATATCCAGGTACTCGCTCCTCAAGGGCTTGAGCTGTCTACCTTGGTGCCTGCCACTATTAATTCTACCTGCTGGGAACTTCACCATTACAGCTAAAGAGTGTGAGTAATCTAACATCTACAGCTCCTCATTGAAGATCTGCATCGGAGCGCCCTATACCACCATTGTGGGACGGGTCTCCTCAGCCGAAAACCCCAGACTGCTGCTGCAAGAATCTACTCACTACTGCCACCTCTAGTGAACTCTGCAAGCTTTACAATAAACATTATCTCTGTGTTTGTGCATCTGAGTCTAGCCTAGTACTGCAGTTCCCCGCGGGACTCCTCTCCGTGAGAGTGGCCATCACTGCAGCACCTAAGAATCCACCAAACACCTCAAAGCCATAACAGATTGCTAACTCCATGGATTCGGCTCAGCTCACCGCATTGCAGGCCATTCCAGGCCTAGCCCAGCGAATCTCCGAACAACAGAACGCGCTGGATAGCTTGACTGTGGCCTTTAATCTACTGCACTCACAGATGAATGCCTCTACTACCACAGGTAAAGAAGAAACACAGCCAGAAGTGACGGTTAAGACTGTTGTACCCCTCTCCGCTCCTACACGCTTCTCAGGGGCAGCTTAGAGATGTAAGGGATTCATCAACCAATGCTGAATGCATTTTGCCCTGCAACCTAACCATTTTCATACAGCGTATGCCAAGACCACATATATCCGATCTTACCTGAATGGAAGAGCACTAACTTGGGCTTCTCTGCTGTGGGAGTGTGATGATCCCATCCTGAAGGATCTTACCGGGTTTTTGGAACTGTTCAAATCTGTATTTGATGACCCTGCCCGGTACACTACTGTTGCGGTCTCCACCGCTTCCCTCTGCTTAGGGCTCAAACCTACCTACCTCCGCCTTAGGAATCTCCGCATTCCGCCCGGTCTGGACCCCGGGGGCTTCTCTCACTCCACGTGGCGGCCGCCATTACGTGCCTGCTTCTCGTCCGTCTCGCACGCGCGCGAGGACGCCCGTCTTGAGTGCTCAACTCCCGGAAGCCTGGCCCCGCCCGTGCTGCTGACATCACGCCCAAGCCCCGATATAACGGGCGCTCAAACTCTCTCTCATCGCCTTGCAACGAGGTTCACAACTCCATAGTTGTTCTTAGTTGCGTTCCTGGTGATCTCCACGTTTCCTGCTTCTGACTCCGGTCTGCTTCCGACTCCGCTTCAGCCAGCTGCCTGCCTCTGACTCCGGTTTGCCTCTGACTCCGCTTCTGCCTGCTGCCTGCCTCTGACTCCGGTTTGCCTCTGACTCCGCTTCTGCCTGCTGCCTGCCTCTGACTACGGTTTGCCTCTGACTCCGCTTCTGCCTGCTGTCTGCCTCTGACTCTGGTTTGCCTCTGACTCCGCTTCAGCCTGCAGCCAGCCTCTGACCCCGGCTTGCTTCCGCTTCAGCTTACAGCCTGCTTCAGCCTCCGGTTTGCTACCGACTCCGCTTCAGCCTACAGCCTGCTTCAGCCTCCGGTTTGCTACCGACTCCGCTTCAGTCTACAGCCTGCTTCAGCCTCCGGTTTGCTACCGACTCCGCTTTAGCCTACAGCCTGCTTCAGCTTCCGGTTTGCTACAGACTCCGCTGCCGCCCGCTGCCCTGTCTTCAGCCGGCCCTCGGCCCTGTACAGCCAGTCCCCTGCTTCCCGGGTACCTTGGACTTCCATTCTCCCCTGTTTGCTCTGGTCCCTGTCTAGCCTATCTCATTCCCTGGACTTTCTGCCTGTATTTCCAAGTCCCGAGGTCCCAGTGCCCTACGGGCTCTTCCCGGGGGGCTCCTGGTTCCCGGGTGAACACCTCCTGCCTGTGGCTCCGCCCCCCGGCCTACCCTGTCACCCTAGGTAGGCCGGCCCAAGGGTCCACTATCTCGCCAGAAGTGTCCAACTGCAACAGTTTGCAAGGCCATGGACTCGACGGACGCCATAAGCCTGCAGGCCATCCCGGGGATGGCACAACGACTCCAGCAGCAACACCACTGTATCGACACACTTGCCGCTACCATGGAACAGCTGGTCTCCCGCCTGGAGGCCTCTCCTCCGGAACCACCTCCAGCCCCTCCTCCGGCACCAGCCCCCAGTTCAGCTTCAGTGACTCAGTTACCCACACCGACCCAGTATGCGGGGATATCAAAACATGCCGTGGCTTTTTAAATCAGTGCTAAGTGCGTTTTGCCCTTCTTCCTGCACAGTTTCCCTCAGATGCAGTTAAAGTAGCATATATATTCTCGCTACTGGATGGTAAGGCCCTTGACTGGGCTTCACCCATGTGGGAGCGTCAGGACCCCTTGCTACAGAATCTGCAGGAATTTGTCCTCAACTTTCACCTTGCTTTTGATGATCCTGCCCGCCAGACCACCGCGACCTCGGAGCTCTTGCACCTCAGGCAAGGGACACCCTCGGTGGCCGATTACACCATAGACTTTCGCATGCTGGCCATGGAAGTTGGCTGGCGAGATGACTGCCTTAGTGGAATCTTCATGGAGGGGCTTGCTAGTCGCATCAAGGATGAGTTAGCAGGCCGGGATCTCCCAGAGGACTTAAATGACCTAATTGACATCGCTGGCAGGGTGGATCGTCGCCTTCAGCAGCGGGATAAGGAGACCCGCTCCTACCGAAAGGCATCAACACAGTCGTCCACTGCCTCCAGAACCCCGGCTCCTAAGGCTCTCCCGGCCTCTGTTAGCAGCGGAGAACCCATGCAATTGGGTAGATCTCCACTGACTCCCGAAGAAAGGAGGCGCCGCCTGCTGGGCCTCTGTCTCTACTGCGGAGGCAAGGGGTACTTCCTTGCCAATTGCCCGGAATGTCCGGGAAACGATCGTGCCTAGGTTATACCGAGGAGCTACACCTAGGCTCTTCAGGATCAGCTCCTCTATGTACCCTGCCAGTGACTCTGAAATACCCCGGTGGGGAACTCCAGATCCGCGCTTTCATCGATTCTGGTGCTGAGGGGAATTTCATTGTGGCCGACCTGGTGGATCAGCTGTGTCTCCCCACGCTACAGAAACTTCCCCCACTGTGGATTTCCTCTATCAGGGGCACCCTGCTCCCTGGTTTCATCACCTGCTCCACAGCCCCCTTGACTCTCCAGACAGGCTTGTTCCATTTGGAGGAGATCTCCCTGCTAGTCCTGGAACGAGCTGAGCACCCTCTGGTTCTTGGACTACCCTGGTTGGGACAGCATTCGCCCGTAATTCAGTGGGACAACTTTCAGCTAACCCGATGGAGTCCCTTTTGTTTTGAACACTGTTTACGTCTCCCACGTCCACTGAAAACCTTGCACCTTTGCTCCTCGCTTCTGCTGCCCGAGCCATATCGGGACTTTGCTGACGTCTTTTCCAAAGAGATGGCTGAAATACTCCCTCAACACCGGCCTTTTGATTGCCCTATTGACTTGTTGCCGGGCACCACGCCTCCCCGTGGCCGAGTGTACCCTTTGTCTTTGCCAGAGACTACGCTATGTCTCAGTATGTGACTGAGAACCTTGCCAAGGGCTTCATTCGTCCTTCTCGCTCGCCTGCTGGAGCTGGCTTCTTCTTCGTGGCCAAAAAGGATGGCTCCCTCCGTCCATGTATAGACTATCGTGGCTTGAATGCCATCACCAAGTGAGACCGGTATCAGCATCCTTTGATCCCTGAGCTTTTGGACCTCCTTCAAGGAGCACGCATCTTCACCAAGCTAGACTTCCGAGGGGCCTATAACCTTGTCCGCATTCGCCCCGGGGATGAGTGGAAGACGGCCTTTAATATCAGGGATGGGCATTACGAGTACTTGGTAATGCCCTTTGGACTCTGCAACGCCCCAGCCATCTTCCAGAACCTCATGAACGAGGTCCTACGTGACATGCTCCACTCGCATGTCATTGTCTATCTAGATGACGTGCTCATCTTCTCCAAGGATCTGAAGACTCACCGTCGCCACGTCGCACAAGTCCTGCAGGCTCTCCGAGACAATCATTTATACGCCAAGCTTAAAAAATGCGTTTTCGAGGCTGAGGCCTACCCTTCCTTGGCTATATCATCTCCACCACAGGATTTCGAATGGACCCCGAAAAAGTAGCTGCCATAACTAGGTGGCCTCAACACAAGGGTCTCAAGGCCCTCCAGAGATTCTTGGGCTTCGCTAACTTTTACAGACATTTTATTCCACAATACTCGCATCGGGTCACTCCCCTTATTGCCCTGACCCGCAAGGGGGCCGACGCCAAGAACTGGCCTGACGCTGCGGGTGCAGCTTTCACCGACTTGAAAGAGGCATTCCTCACGGACACCTGTCTCCGTCATCCAGATCCCACCAGACCTTTCATCGTCGAGGTTGACGCCTCCAGCATTGCTGTCGGAGCGGTCCTCAGTCAACACTCCGACTCCGGACAGCTCCTGCCGTGTTCTTACTTCTCCAGGAAGTTCTCCCCCGCCGAGACTAATTACTCCATCGGTGACAAGGAGCTGCTGGCGATCAAACTCGCCTTTGAAGAATGGAGGCAATGGCTCGAGGAGGCCCGACACACGACCACCGTATATACGGATCACAAAAACTTAGAGTTTCTGTCCCAGGCTCAACGACTAAACCCTCGCCAAGCCCTCTGGGCCCTGTTCTTCAGTCGTTTTGATTTCGTTTTACAATACCGGCCGGCGGCCAAGAATCTCCGAGCTGATGCTCTCTCTCGGACTTCCTTTTCCGAAGAGGATCAAGAACCTCCACAGTATATCCTCGACCCTAGGTCCGCCTGTCCGCCCTGACAGTCCTCTCACAAGATAGGACCGTGGTTCCCGGATGAGACCGTTTAAAGATGCTACGCTGGGCTCATGACTCCCTCACTGGAGGACACGCAGGACGCGAGAGAACCCTGGAACTCCTTAACCGCTTCTACTGGTGGCCCAACATCCAACAAGATGTGCGCACCTACGTTGCTTCCTGTCCCACCTGTGCCCATCAAAAGCCCAGTCCTGGACCCCCGTGCGGCCTCCTACAGCCTCTTCCGGTCCCCACAGAGCCCTGGACCCATCTAGTTACAGACTTCATGGTGGACTTACCCCCGTCTCGTGGTCAAACGGTTATCTCGGTTACCGTCGACCGCTTCTCTAAGATGGTGCACCTTGTTCCGTTGACCAAGTTACCGTCTGCACCCGAACTAGCTCTCCTCTTTGCTCAGCACATTTTCAGGCTACACGGCCTCCCGCAGGACATCGTTTCCGACCAAGGACCCCAGTTTTTTGCACGCTACTGGAAGGCTCTCTGCAAGTGTTTCAAGGTAAAGCTCAGCTTCTCTACAGCTTTCCACCCGCAGAATAAGAACATAAGAACATAAGAAAATGCCATACTGGGTCAGACCAAGGGTCCATCAAACCCAGCATCCTGTTTCCAACAGTGGCCAATCCAGGCCATAAGAACCTGGCAAGTAGCCAAAAACTAAGTCTATTCCATGTAACCATTGCTAATGGCAGTGGCTATTCTCTAAGTAAACATAATAGCAGGTAATGGACTTCTCCTCCAAGAACTTATCCAATCCTTTTTTAAACACAGCTATACTAACTGCACTAACCACATCCTCTGGCAACAAATTCCAGAGTTTAATTGTGCGTTGAGTAAAAAAAAACTTTCTCCGATTAGTTTTAAATGTGCCCCATGCTAACTTCATGGAGTGCCACCTAGTCTTTCTACTATCCGAAAGAGTAAATAACCGATTCACATCTACCCATTCTAGACCTCTCATGATTTTAAACACCTCTATCATATCCTCCCTCAGTCGTCTCTTCTCCAAGCTGAAAAGTCCTAACCTCTTTAGTCTTTCCTCATAGGGGAGTTGTTCCATTCCCCTTATCATTTTGGTAGCCCTTCTCTTTACCTTCTCCATTGCAATTATATCTTTTATGAGATGCGGCGACAGAATTGTACACAGTATTCAAGGTGCAGTCTCACCATGGAGCGATACAGAGGCATTATGACATTTTTCGTTTTATTCACCATTCCCTTTCTAATAATTCCCAACATTCTGTTTGCTTTTTTGACTGCCGCACCACACTGTACCGACGATTTCAATGTGTTATCCACTATGACACCTAGATCTCTTTCTTGGGTTATTTTTCCCTATATGCATCACCTTGCACTTATCCACATTAAATTTCATCTGCCATTTGGATGCCCAATTTTCCAGTCTCACAAGGTCTTCCTGCAATTTATCACAATCTGCTTGTGATTTAACTACTCTGAACAATTTTGTGTCATCTGCAAATTTGATTATCTCACTCGTCGTATTCTTTCCAGATCATTTATAAATATATTGAAAAGTAAGGGTCCCAATACAGATCCCTGAGGCACTCCACTGTCCACTCCCTTCCACTGAGAAAATTGCCCATTTAATCCTACTCTCTGTTTCCTGTCTTTTAGCCAGTTTGCAATCCACGAAAGGACATCACCACCTATCCCATGACTTTTTACTTTTCCTAGAAGCCTCTCATGAGGAACTTTGTCAAACGCCTTCTGAAAATCCAAGTATACTATATCTACCGGTTCACCTTTATCCACATGTTTATTAACTCCTTCAAAAAAGTGAAGCAGATTTGTGAGGCAAGACTTGCCCTGGGTAAAGCCATGCTGACTTTGTTCCATTAAACCATGTCTTTCTATATGTTCTGTGATTTTGATGTTTAGAACACTTTCCACTATTTTTCCTGGCACTGAAGTCAGGCTAACCGGTCTGTAGTTTCCCGGATCGCCCCTGGAGCCCTTTTTAAATATTGGGGTTACATTTGCTATCCTCCAGTCTTCAGTTACAATGGATGATTTTAATGATAAGTTACAAATTTTTACTAACAGGTCTGAAATTTCATTTTTTAGTTCCTTCAGAACTCTGGGGTGTATACCATCCGGTCCAGGTGATTTACTACTCTTCAGTTTGTCAATCAGGCCTACCACATCTTCTAGGTTCACCGTGATTTGATTCAGTCCATCTGAATCATTACCCGTGAAAACCTTCTCCATTACGGGTACCTCCCCAAATTCCTCTTCAGTAAACACCAAAGCAAAGAAATCATTTAATCTTTCCGCGATGGCCTTATCTTCTCTAAGTGCCCCTTTAACCCCTCGATCATCTAACAGTCCAACTGACTCCCTCACAGGCTTTCTGCTTCGGATATATTTTAAAAAGGTTTTACTGTGAGTTTTTGCCTCTACAGCCAACTTCTTTTCAAATTCTCTCTTAGCCTGTTTTATCAATGTCTTACATTTAACTTGCCAATGTTTATGCTTTATCCTGTTTTCTTCTGTTGGATCCTTCTTCCAATTTTTGAATGAAGATCTTTTGGCTAAAATAGCTTCTTTCACCTCCCCTTTTAACCATGCCGGTAATCGTTTTGCCTTCTTTCCACCTTTCTTAATGTGTAGAATAAATCTGGACTGTGCTTCTAGAATGGTATTTTTTAACAATGACCACGTCTCTTGGACATTTTTTACTTTTGTAGCTGCTCCTTTCAGTTTTTTTCTAACAATTTTTCTCATTTTATCAAAGTTTCCCTTTTGAAAGTTTAGCACGAGAGCCTTGGATTTGCACACTGTTCCTTTTCCAGTCATTAAATCAAATTTGATCATATTATGATCACTATTGCCAAGCGGCCCCACCACCGCTACCTCTCTCACCAAGTCCTGTGATCCACTGAGAATTAGATCTAAAATTGCTCCCTCTCTCGTCGGTTCCTGAACCAATTGCTCCATAAAGCTATCATTTATTCCATCCAGGAACGTTATCTCTCTAGCGTGACCCAATGATACATTTACCCAGTCTATATTGGGGTAATTGAAGTCTCCCATTATTACTGCACTACCAATTTGGTTAGCTTCCCTAATTTCTCTTAGCATTTCACTGTCCATCTCACCATCTTGACTAGGTGGACGGTAGTATACCCCTATCACTATAGTCTTCCCTGACACACAAGGGATTTCTACCCATAAAGATTCAATTTTGTATTTAGTCTCATGCAGGGTGTTTATCCTGTTGGACTCTATGCCATCCCGGACATAAAGTGCCACACCTCCTCCCGAGTGCTCCTCTCTGTCATTGCGATATAATTTGTACCCCGGTATAGCACTGTCCCATTGGTTATCCTCTTTCCACCATGTCTCTGAGATGCCAATTAAGTCTATGTCATCATTTACTGCTATACATTCTAATTCTCCCATCTTACTTCTTAGACTTCTGGCATTAGCATACAAACATTTCAAAGTTTGTTTTTTGTTTGTATTTTCATTCTGCTTTTTAATTGATAGGGATAAGTTAGAATTTTTTAGCTCAGGTGAGCTTTTAGTTACAGGCACTTGGACTACTTTTCTAATTATTGGAACCTCACTGTCGGGATGCCCTAATTCTAATGCATTATTAGTATCCTTTAAAGATACCTCTCTCTGAACCATGCGCTGCTGAGCGACTGTCGGCTTTCCCCTTTGTCCGAAAGAATGAATCGGTCTCTGAAAACCTACCTTTGAGCCTTCACCAGTGAAAAGCAAGACAACTGGTCGGAACTACTGCCCTGGGCCGAGTTTGCCTATTACAATCAAGCTCATGCAGCCACCGGGCTCTCACCATTCCAGCTAGTCTACGGGAAACAGCTGAGACCCCCACTTCCTCTCGCTATCCCCAGCGCCTCTCCAGCCGCCCAATTGACGGCGCGCCAGCTACAGACCTTGTGGCAGAAGACCCAGAACAAACTGCTCCGCTCAGCCTCTTCCGCCAAACAGGCGGCTGACCGCCACCGTCGACCAAGTCCTACCTACCAACCAGGAGACTGGTTCTGGCTTAGCACCAGAAACATCCGCCTCCGTCTCGCCTCACCAAGATTTGCGCCCAGATTCTGTGGACCATTCCAGATCGCCGAAAGAGTGGGGTCAGTTTCGTATCGGCTGAGGTTGCCGTCCTCCCTTCGAGTCCACAATGTTTTCCACGTATCCTTGCTTAAGCCCATTGTCCTCTCCCGCTATCACCGCAAACCTCCGGATCCTTCTTCTACTACCATCGACGATGATCCCACTTACCAGGTACGCGAGGTCCTGGACGTTCGCTTCTACAACCGCAGGTGGGAGTATCTACTCGCATGGGAAGGTTGCGATGATAAGGACAACACTTGGGAACCTAGCCGCAACATCCTGGACAAGTCCTTGTTACAGCAGTTCCACCATGACCACCCGGAAAAACCCAGTCCTCTCAAGAGGGGCCATAAAGGGGGGGGTACTGTTGCGGTCTCCACCGCTTCCCTCCACTTAGGGCTCAAACCTGCCTACCTCCGCCTTAGGAATTTCCGAATTCCACCCGCTCTGGACCCCGGGGGCTTCTCTCATTCCACGTGGCGGCTGCCATTATGTGCCTGCTTCTCGTCCATCTCGCGCGCTCAACTCCCGGAAGCCTGGCCCCACCCATGCTGCTGATGTCACGCCCAAGCCCCGATATAACCGGCGCTCAAACTCTCTCTCATCGCCTTGCAACGAGGTTCACAACTCCATAGTTGTTCTTAGTTGCGTTCCTGGTGATCTCCACGTTTCCTTCTTCTGACTCTGGTCTGCTTCCGACTCCGCTTCTGCCTGCTGCCTGCCTCTGACTCCGGTTTGCCTCTGACTCCGCTTCTGCCTGCTGCCTGCCTCTGACTCCGTTTGCCTCTGACTCCGCTTCAGCCTGCAGCCAGCCTCTGACCCCGGCCTGCTTCCACTTCAGCTTACAGCCTGCTTCAGCTTCCGGTTTGCTACCGACTCCGCTTCAGTCTACAGCCTGCTTCAGCCTCTGGTTTGCTACCGACTCTGCTTCAGCCTACAGCCTGCTTCAGCTTCCGGTTTGCTACAGACTCCGCTGCCCTGTCTTCAGCTGGCCCTCGGCCCTGTACAGCTGGTCCCCTGCTTCCCGGGTACCTTGGACTTCCATTCTCCCCTGTTTGCTCTGGTCCCGGTCTAGCCTATCTCATTCCCTGGACTTTCTGCCTGTATTTCCAAGTCCCGAGGTCCCAGTGCCCTACGGGCTCCTCCCGGGGGGCTCCTGGTTCCCGGGTGAACACCTCCTGCCTGTGGCTCCACCCCCGGCCTACCCTGTCACCCTAGGTAGGCCGGCCCAAGGGTCCACTATCTCGCCAGCAGCGTCCAACTGCTACACACTACAAGAGGATCTACATTGGTTCATCTGAAGGAAGGTAATAAACCTTTACCGGACTTCGCCATAGAATTCAAGACTTTGACTTCAGAGTTAAATTGGGACTCGAGATGCCTGAAGACACTCTTCTTTGAAGGCCTGAACTCCCGGCTAAAACACAAACTGACGGCTCGAGAAATGCCTGAGACCTTGGAGGACCTAATGAAGTTGGCCACAAGGATTGATCACCGACTTCGGGATAAAGTTCAAGAGGTCAGGAGTTCCAGGAGACCTAGCCAGGGAGAAATCCAAGACAAGACTATATCTAAGCCTATTCAGTCTAATCCTGTTGCTGGCGAAGAAGAGCCAATGCAACTAGGCCGCAGTCAGCTGATTTCTAAAGAGAGAAGAACACAAAAAAGACTGGGCCTCTGCATGTATTGTGGACAAGCTGGCCATGCTGTACAAACATGCCCAATCTGTTCGGGAAACTAGCAGACCTAAGTCCTGTGGGAGGACTCTTCTTAGGTCTGACTGCACCCTCTCCTCCACTCTCTCTTCCAGTCTCCTTGATATGTGGACCACTTGAATTTCAGACTCTTGTCCTAGTGGACTCCGGGGCAGGAGGAAATTTTATGCTAAAATGTCTAGTGGAACATCTGCGGATCTTCACTACCATGATGTCTCCACTACTACTATCCTCTATCCATGGAGAGCCTTTACCGAGTGAAGTAACCCTACTTACTGAACCAGTAAGTTTAAGGACAGGCGCTCTTCATACAGAGACCATTTCCTTCTTTGTGCTAAAGAAGGCTATGCACCCTCCTAGTACTGGGGTTCCCATGGCTGCAAAAGCACATGCCTCAATTAAAATGGGCTACTCTGGAGCTTTCATGTTGGGGTCCAGATTGTCATGGCATATACCTGATGAAAGTTTCTCCTATACCCTGCATGCCAACAACCCCATTGTTGACTGGGCTGCCGCCTCAATATGGATTTTTCAGGATGTATTTTCTAAAGAAGCCACTGATGTACTACCTCCACACAGATCCTATGATTGTGCTATTAACTTGAAACCAAATACTTATCCACCCAAGGGAAGTGTCTACCCCCTCTCTGTGGTAGAAAATAAAGTGATGTCTGAATACATCCAAGAAAATCTTCAAAAGGGTTTCATAAGACCATCCAAGTCTCCTTCTGGGGCAGGCTTCTTCTTTGTGGGAAAGAAGGACGGAACCTTACGTCCATGCACTGATTATCGTGGTCTAAACGAGATCACGATCAAAGACCGCTATCCCTTACCACTCATCTCAGAGCTATTTGACAGACTACAGGGAGCCAAGATTTTCTCCAAGCTTAATCTTAAAGCAGCATATAACCCTTCTTCATATTCGTTCAGGCGATGAATGGAAGACAGCGTTTAATACCAGGGATGGACACTTTGAGTACTTAGTGATGTCCTTCAGCTTGTGCAATGCCCCAGCTGTCTTCCAAACCATGATGAACGACATCCTGCGTGACCTACTCTACCAATGTGTAGTTGTATACCTAGATGACATCCTGATATTTGTTGCGTCCGTCAGTCTCAGACGGCTTCGCCTCATCTCTATTTCAGCCTTCTCCACCAGCCTTGGGAGAATGGCGTCTGTAGCGTCTCCTTGCCGCACCCTCTGGCTTCCCTGGAGCGGCTCTGGCATGGCGTCCCGCCATGTTGACCTGAGGCCTCCTAGGGCGCATGCACACCTCACATCTTGTAGCAGTGTTGGCGCGAACCTCGGAGGCGTCCCCCTCGAGTGACATCACTGCTTCTGTATTCAAAAGGTTGCCCATTTGCTGACTCTCGCCGAGTTAGCAACAGATTGGATTCGCTCCAGTCTGAAGCTGCTCTGCCGCTTCTACTCTGCTGGAAGCTACCTTCACCCTCCGGGGTTCTACTAACCTGGGTACCTGCTCTTCGGGGGCCCTTTGCTTACTTCCAGGTGCCTATCCTATATACAGGTACTCGCTCCTCGAGGTCCTGTGTGTCTATCCTGGTGCCTGCTACCAATTCTTCAACCTGCTGGAACACTATCTATCAGCTACAGAGAGTGAGTACTTCTCCCAGTCTGTCCATCTACAGCTCCTCACTGCCCATCTGCATCGGGCCCTACACCACCATTGTGGAACGCGTCTCCTCTGCCGAGGATCACAGACTGTTAATACCTATCCTCTCTCTACTGCTCATTAGGAACTCTATCTACTCAGCTACAAGGGAGTGTATTATAACATCTGCCAGTCTGTCTCTCCTTACTGGACATCTGCATTGGGGCCTTACACCACCATTGTGGGATGGGTCTCCTACGCCAAGGATCACAGACTGCTGCCATCTAACCTACTCTCTACTGCCACCTCTGGTGGACCTCACTAGCTGTATAATAAAAGATCTAGTCTCTGTGTTTGTGCATCCGAGTCTAGCCCGGTGCTACTGTTTTCTATGGGGCTCCTCCCTGTGGGAGAATGACATCACTGTAGTCCCTGAGAATCCACCAAACACCTTGATATCATAACAGATTGCTAACTCCATGGATTCTGCTCAGCTCACCGTGTTGCAGACCATTCCAGGCCTGGCCCAGCGAATCACTGAACAACAGAGCACGCTGGAAAGCTTGACTGTAGCCTTTAATCTACTGCACTCAGATGAACACTTCTACAACCTCAGGTAAAGAAGAAACACCACCAGAAGAGACTGTTAAAACAGTTGTACCCCTCTCCACTCCTATTCGCTTCACTGGAGAAGCCTGGAGATGCAGGGGATTTCTCAACCAATGCTGTATGCAGTTTGCACTTCAACCTAACAATTTTCCCACAGCCTATGCCAAGACTACATATATTCTGTCTTATCTGGAAGGAAGAGCACTAACTTGGGCTTCTCCACTGTGGGAGCGTGATGACCCCATCCTGAAGGACCTTGCTGGGTTTTTGGAACTTTTCAAATCCGTATTTGATGACCCTGCCAGGTACACAATCACAGGATCCACATTGGTTCATCTACAGCAAGGTAATAAACCTTTACCAGACTTCGCCATTGAGTTTAAGACTTTGGCTTCAGAGTTGAACTGGGACTTCAGATGCCTGAAGACCCTTTTCTTTGAAGGCCTGAACTCCCGATTGAAAGATGAATTGGTGGCTCGAGAAATACCTGAGACCTTGGAGGACCTGATGAAGTTAGCCACAAGAATTGACCAACAACTGGGATAAGGTTCAAGAGGTTAAAGGTTCCAAGAGTCCAACCCAGGGACAAATCCGAGTCAAGACTATACCTAAGCCTATTCAGTCTAAAGTGCTTGCGGACGAGAAGAACCTATGCAACTGGGCCGTAGTCACCTGACTTCTAAGGAGAGAAGAATGCGGAGAAGATTAGGCCTCTGCATGTATTGTGGTCAAGCAGGCCATGATCTGTCCAGGAAATGGGCAGACCTAAGTCCTGTGGGAGGACTCTTCTTAGGTCTAACTGCACCTTCTCCTTCACTCTCTCTGCCAGTCTCCTTGATAAATGGACCACTTGAATTCTAGACTCTTGCCCTAGTGGACTCCGGGGCAGGAGGAAATTTTATATTGAGACGTCTAGTGGAACATCTGCGAATCCCCACTACAACTATGAAGCCTCCGCTTCTGTTATCCTCTATCCATGGGGAGCCCTTACCGGGTGAAGTAACCCTACAAACGACTGGAGCTCTTCATTCGGAATCCATTTCCTTCTTTGTGCTCGAAAAGGCTATACACCCCTTAGTACTCAGGTTACCATGGCTACAAAAGCACATGCCTCAATTCAACTGGGCTACACTGGAGCTTTCACATTGGGGCCCAGATTGTCATGGAAATGCCTGAAGGAAGTTTCACCACTACACTGTACACCTACAATTCCGTTGATGCCTGGGTTACCACCTCAATACGCATCGTTTCAAGATGTGTTCTCTAAAAAAGCCACTGATATACTTCCTCCACACAGATCTTATTACTGTACGATCAACCTGAAACCGAACACCGAACCACCCAAGGGAAGAGTATACCCCCCTATAGTTGGTAGAAAATAAAGCGATGTTGGAATACATCCAAGAGAATCTACAAAAAGGTTTCATAAGGCCATCCAAGTCTCCTGCAGGAGCAGGGTTTTTCTTTGTGGGGAAGAAGGACGGAACCCTACATCCATGTTTTGATTCTCATGGTCTAAATGAGATCATGGTCAAACACCGCGATCCCTTACCACTCATCTCTGAGCTGTTTGACCGCTTCAAGGGGCTAAGATCTTCTCCAAGCTGGATCTTAAAGGAGCGTATAACCTTGTTCGCATTCATTTAGGTGACGAATGGAAGACAGCTTTTAACACCAGGGATGAACACTTTGAGTATTTGGTGATGCCCTTCGGCTTATGCAACGCCTCAGCTGTCATCCAAAATGTGATGAACGACATCCTGTGTGACCGACTCTACCAATGTGTCATCTATCTAGAAAACACCCTGATCTTCTCTCAAGATCTGAATACCCACATTACAGATGTCAAGAGAGTGTTACAAAGACTGCGGGAGAACCGCCTATACGCTAAGCTGTCCAAATGCGAATTCCACCAGGAGTCTGTACCGTTCCTAGGGTACATCGTGTCTAACAAGGGGTTCCAGATGAACCCACAAAAGCTGGAGAGCATTCAGAAATGGTCCCAACCTACAGGTCTAAAGGCTCTCAGAAGGTTTCTGGGATTCACAAATTACTATAGAACCTTCTTTAGAAATTACTCCTCACTAACTGTGCCTTTAACAGCTCTGACAACGAAAGGTGCCAGTGTTGCCAATTGGTCTATGGAGGCTGTCACTGCTTTCCAAAAGCTGAAGGACACTTTCTCCAGCAAGCCATGTCTCCATCATCCGGATCCCCCACGCCCCTTCATTGTCAAGGTGGATGCCTCTGATGTGGGCGTAGGGGCTGTATTAAGTCAAATCAGTGACTCCAAGATCCTGCGGCCATGTTCCTTCTTCTCCAGATGATTCTCACCGGCTGAGAGGAACTATGGAATCGGAGATAAAGAATTGTTGGCGATAAAGATGGCGTTCAAAGAGTAGAGACCCTGGCTTGAGGGTGCTCAACACCAGATTACCGTTTTTACTCACTATAAAAACCTAGAATACCTTTGTCACGCCCAGTGCCTCAACCATAGACAGGCGAGGTGGTCCCTGTTCTTTAACAGGTTTGATTTCATCTTAAAGTACTGACCTAGAGATAAAAACGTCAGAGTGGATGCCCTATCTCGCTCATTCCTATCTGAAGATGTGCCTGACGCTCCGCAACACATCACTGAACCTGAGAGAGTCATTCTTTCAGCCACACACCCAGTACCTGCGGGCAAGATGATTGTGC
The DNA here is from genome assembly GCF_901001135.1 of Rhinatrema bivittatum. Lineage (NCBI taxonomy): Eukaryota > Metazoa > Chordata > Amphibia > Gymnophiona > Rhinatrematidae > Rhinatrema > Rhinatrema bivittatum. The sequence goes on along the minus strand of NC_042624.1, from coordinate 33,871,225 downwards.
CTGCCAACCTCCAGAAGAAAGTACTAGCATGGGCTCATTACTCTAAATTGGCTGGACATCCCAGTCAATGGAGAACCCTGGCAAAGCTGCAAAAATTCTACTGGTGGCTGTCTATGAGAGAAGACGCCTTCGCGTATGTAGCAGCCTGTACCAACTGTGCAGACAAAAGCCTCTGCCCGGTCATCCCTGGGGCCAACTACAACCTTTACCCATACTGGATGAGCCCTGGACTCACATTGCCATGGACTTTGTGATGGACTTACCCCTCTCCGGGGGCAACAACACTATCTGGTAATGGTAGTAGATTCTCAAAAATGGCTCACTTTGTGGCGCTTCCTGGCTTACCATCTGCCAGTGAACTCGCAAAGCTCTTCATCAGTCACATATTCCGCCTGCACGGAATACCAAAGCACATAGTCTCAGACAGAGGCATACAATTCACAGCCACATTCTGGAAGGCTCTTTGCAAGAAGTTCGATATCACTCTCGACTTCACTTCATCTTACCATCTGCAATCCAACGGCCAAACTGAGAGGATGAACTGTACCCTCAAACAGTTCCTCAGAGCTTATGTCTCTTCCCACCAGAATGAATGGGCTGAACTTCTACTGTGGGCCGAGTTTTCCATCAACTCTCATCCAGCAACATCTATTGGATATACACCATTCAAAGTGGTATATGGACGACTGCCTTCACCACCTTTGCCACTTCCGCTTTCAGTGTCGTCCCTGGCAGCACAAGCCACTGCCAATAAAATTCAACAACTTTGGAAGAAGACAAAGGAGATGCTCATCAAAGCTGGAATTCGAGCAAAACGAGACTATGACATGCATCACGGCAAGGCTCCTGAACTTAAGCCTGGTAATAAGGTCTGGTTGTCTATGAAGCACCTTAGATTGAAGTTGCCATCTGCTCGCTTCACTCCTCGCTATATCGGACCATTCCCCATCCTCCGGCGTCTGAGCAATCTCTCCTACAGTCTCAAACTTCCTCCAGCAATGAAGATTCATAACGCATTTTACGTCTCATTACTGAAACCACTCATCTCAACAAATTCAGCACCAAGACCACCAGATCCCCCTCCTGTTGATACAGAAGAGGACCTTGAGTACAAAGTAGATGCCATACTTGATGTATGATAGAAAGGCAGAGTATGGGAATACTTCCTGTCATGGGAGGGCTTTGGACCAGATAATAACTCATGGGAACCGATGTCTAAAATTTTGGACAAAGAGATGCTGAATCAGTATCATCGTTCACATCCTCGGAAACCAAGACTAGGCCTGGAGGAGGCCCTTTGAAGGGGGGTACTGTTGCGTCCGGTCTCAGACGGCTTCGCCCGACATGCCTCACCTCTATTTCAGTCTTCTCCACTAGCCTCGGGAGAATGGTGTCTGTAGTGTCTCCTTGCCACACCCTCCGGCTTCCTCGGAGCGGCTCTGGCGCAGCGTCCCGCTATGTTGACCTGAGGCCTCCTAGGCCGCGTGTGCATGCCTCACATCTTATAGCAGTATTGGCGCGAACCTTGGGGGCGTCCCCCTCGAGTGACGTCACTGCTTCCATATTCAAAAGGTTGCCCATTTGCTGACTCTCGCCGAGTTAGCAACAGATTGGATTCGCTCTGGTCTGAAGTTCCTCTGCCACTTCTATTCTGCTGGAAGCTACCGTCACCCTCCGGGGTTCTACTAACCTGAGTACCGCTCCTCGGGGGCCCTTTGCTTATTTCCAGGTGCCTATCCTATATACAGATACTCGCTCCTCGAGGGCCTGTGTGTCTATCCTAGTGCCTGCTACCAATTCTTCAACCTGCTGGAACACTACCTATCAGCTACAGAGAGTAAGTACAACTTCTCCCATCGGGCCCTACACCACCATTGTGGAACGGGTCTCCTCTGCCGAGGATCACAGACTGTTAATACCTATCTTCTCTCTACTGCTCATTGGGAACTCTATCTACTCAGCTACAAGGGAGTGTATTATAACATCTGCCATTCTGTCTCTCCTACAGTGCCTTACTGGACATCTGCATTGGGGCCTTACACCACCATTGTGGGACGGGTCTCCTACGCCAAGGATCACAGACTGCTGCCATCTAACCTACTCTCTACTGCCACCTCTGGTGGACCTCACTAGCTGTATAATAAAAGATCTAGTCTCTGTGTTTGTGCATTGGAGTTTAACCCGGGCATACAGTTTCCTATGGGGCTCCTCCCCGTGGGAGAATAACATCACTGTAGTCCCTGAGAATCCACCAAACAACTCGATATCATAACAATATTCTCTCAAGACCTGAATACCCACAAGGAAGATGTCAAGAAGGTTTTACAGAGACTGCGGGAGAATCGTCTATACGCAAAACTGTCCAAATACAAATTCCACAAGGAATCTGTACCTTTCTTGGGGTACATAGTATCTAACAAAGGGTTCCAAATGGATCCTCAAAAGCTTGAAAGCATTCAGAAATGGACTCAACCCACTGGTCTAAAAGCTCTGAGACGATTTCTGGGATTCACTAATTACTACAGATCCTTCATAAAGAATTACTCCTAACTGTGCCATTAACAGCTCTGAAAAAGAAAGGTACCAGTGTTGCCAATTGGTCTTTCACCGCATTTCAAAAGCTGTAGGATGCTTTCTCTACTAAGCCATGTCTCCATCATCCGGATCCTGCACGCCCCTTCATCATGGAGGTTGATGCCTCAGATGTTGGCGTAGGGGCTGTGTTATGTCAGACCAGTGACTCCAAGATCCTACGTCCATGTTCCTTTTTCTCCAGACGTTTCACGCTGGCAGAAATAAATTACGGCATTGGAGATAAAGAGCTACTGGCGATAAAGATGGCTTTCGAGGAGCGGCGTCCCTGGCTTGAAGGCGCTCAACATCAAATCACGGTTTTTACAGATCCTAAAAACCTAGAATACCTTCGCCATGCCCAGTGCCTCAACCATAGACAGGCGAGATGGTCCTTGCTCTTTAACAGGTTTGATTTTGTCTTGAAATACCGACCTGGAGATAAAAACATCAGAGCAGATGCCCTATCTCGCTCCTTCATATCTGAAGATGTACCTGATGCTCCGCAACACATCATTGACCTAGAGAGAGTCATTCTTTCTGCTACTCACCCAGTGCCCTCGGGCAAGACTATTGTGCTCTGTTACGAGCGCGCACGGAGCACGGTCGTCTCAAGCGGATGGTGAGCCCTTGGGCCACGGCAAGACTTAGGGAGCCCCAAGCCACACCGTGGGAGGTGAGCCAAGCAGGCATGGTGAGCCAGGCGGGTACAGAAGCAGGGAGTAAGGAGTGGAGTCTGACCCTCAGCCGGACCTGCACGCCCATGGCAACCAACACGGGGATGTTGATTGATGAACGGTCCTCCGACTGTTCCCGGCCCTTTCGGACCTGCCGCTGGGTACGGCAATGGGCGGCAGGCTGGACAGAAGCGAGGGCAGACAGAGTCCTTACACAGAAGACGTCAGACGGGGGCTGAAGCAAGACATCCAAGACAGGCTGAAGCAAGACATCCAAGACAGGCTGAAGCAAGACATTGAAGACATCAGGGCAAAGGCTGAAGCAAGACATGGGCACTGTCTCTCAAGGCGCCCTACACAGCCAGCACGGCTGGACTGGTCACTGACCACCCTGTCCCACAAACGCGGGAGCGTGACACATGCAGGGAAGAGGAAGCGGTGGGTTGCTGCACTCCTGGCAGCCAAAGCAGGGAAGGTCCTGCACTCCTGGCAGCCTCAAGCAGGAAAGGTTGCTGCACTCCTGGCAGCCTCAAGCAGGAAAGGTTGCTGCACTCCTGGCAGCCTCCAGCAGGAAAGGTTGCTGCACTCCTGGCAGCCTCAAGCAGGTAGGAACGGCAGCAACTGGATCAGGCATGGGTTCAGGAACAGATATCATGGCACATCTGGAACAGACATCAAGGCAGAGACACTGGACAGGGAGCCATCAAGGCATGGAGGACCTGGATCAAGGCAAAGGTACAGACGACTGTAGTGCTTAATCCGAAGGCAAGTAGGAACTGACAAGAAAGTCCTTTTATACAGCTGAAGTGGGTAACTCCCTGGGAGGAGTTTACCTGGACCGCCCCTCACTGGTCCTATAACTAAGGTGGAGAGCTGCGGGCCAGTCCCTAGGGAAAAGGGCGTGGCCAGAAACCAGGAAGTCCAAACAGCCAAGCAAGCCACAGGCAGGCCTCAGGAACAGCTAGGCCTCTCAGGCCCTGGAGCAAGTCCCGGATGGTGCACAGGTGAGGCCCTGGCTTCGAAGCGGCCTCCGGAGGGAAGGTAAGATACCTCCTGTAGCGCAGCAACAGGGGGGATCGTAACATGCCTAACAACCTCCAGAAGAAACTACTAGCATGGGCTCATGACTCTAAATTGGCTGGACATCCCGGTCAACGGAGAACGCTGGTGAAGCTTCAACAATACTACTGGTGGCCGTATATGAAGAAAGACACTTTTGCTTACGTAGCGGCCTGTACCAACTGTGCCAGACAGAAACCTCCACCCAGACGTCCTTCGGGTCAGCTTCAACCTGCCAGTGCCAGATGAGCTGTGGACTCACATCGCCACAGACTTTGTGGTGGACTTACCACTCTCTGGGCAACAATACCATCTAGGTAACAGTGGATCATTTCTCAAAGATGGCTCACTTTGTGGCACTTCCTGGCTTACCAACTGCTACTAAACTTGCAAAGCTTTTCATCAGCCACATTTTCCGCCTGCACGGCATGCCGAAACACATCGTTTCAGATAGGGGTGTCAATTCACAGCCAAATTCTGGAAGGATCTGTGCAAGAAGTTTGATATCACTCTCGACTTCACTTCATCTTACCATCCTCAATCAAATGGCCAAACTGAGAGGATGAGTCGTACCCTCAAGCAGTTCCTCCGTGCCTACGTCAGTACACGTCAGAATGACTGGGCTGAACTGTTACCATGGGCAGAGTTTTCCATCAACTCTCATCCAGCAACATCTACTGGATCAACACCATTCGAAGTGGTATATGGACGACTACCTTCACCACCTTTGCCACTTCCACTATCCGTGTCATCCCCAGCAGCTCAAGCTACTGCCGATGAGATTCAACAACTTTGGAAGAAGACCAAAGAGATGTTCATTAAAGCTGGAATTCGAGCTAAAAGGGGATATGACGCTCATCACTGCAAGGCTCCTGACTTCAAGCCTGGTGATAAAGTCTGGCTGTCCACAAAACACCTTAGACTTAAGCTACCATCAGCTCGCTTCGCTCCATGCTATGTCGGATCATTTCCCATCCTCCGACGTCTGGGCAACCTCTCTTCAGTCTCAGACTTCCCCCAGCAATGAAGATTCATAACACGTTTCACGTCTCTCTATTGAAACCGCTCATTCTCAACAAATTCAGCACTAAGACACCAGATCCCCCTCTTGTTGACGCAGAAGAGGACATCGAGTACAAAGTGGATGCAATAATTGATGTAAGGAAGAGAGGCAGAGTTTGGGAATACCTCCTGTCATGGGAGGTCTATGGACCAGAAAATAACTCGTGGGAAATTATGGCTAATATCATGGACAAAGAGATGCTGATGCAGTATCATCGATCACATCCTCGGAAACCAAGACCATGTAGGGGGTCTGGAGGAGGCTCTTTGAAGGGGGGTACTGTTGCATCCATCGGACTCGGACGGCTTCGTCCTAAATGCCTTACCTCAATATTCACTTTCTCCACCAGCCTCAGGAAAATGGCGACTGCCGCGTCTGCTTGCTGCTCTCTCCGGCATCCCTGGAACGGCTACGGCAAGGCTTTCCGCCATCATTCACCTGAGGGACTACTAGGGTGTGCGCGCGCACGCGCGCTACCCACATCTTTATTCCAACATTGGCGCGAACCTCAGGGGCGTCCCCCTCGAGTGACATCACAACATCCGGGTATTTAGGTTGCCCAGTTGCTGACTGACTTTGAGTTAGCAAGGACTGGGTTTGTCCGGTCTAAGCTTTTCTGCCACTTCTCGCTGCTGCTGGAAGCTCTCTCTACCCTCCTGGGTTTTACTAACTTGGGTACCCGCTCCTCGGGGGCCCTATGCTTCTTTCCAGGTGCCTATCCAATATCCATGTACTCGCTCCTCGAGGGTCTGAGCTGTCTACCTTGGTGCCTGCCATTATTACTTCTACCTGCTGGGAACTCCACCATTACAACTACAAGAGTGTGCGTAATCTAGCATCTACCAGTCTGTCTCACCTACAGCTCCTCATTGAAGATCTGCATAGGAGCTCCCTATACCACCATGTGGGACCGGTCTCCTCAGCTGAGGACCCCAGACTGCTGCTGCAGGAATCTACTCACTACTGCCACCTCTGGTGAACTCTGCAAGCTGTACAATAAACATTACCTCTGTGTTTGTGCATCTGAGTCTAGCCTGCTACTGCAGTTCACCGCAGGGCTTCTCCCCGTGGGAGTGGCCATCACTACAGCACCTAAGAATCCACCAAACACCTCAAAAGCATAACAGGGGAGGAGCACTGGAGGAGACAGAGGCTAGGTAGAGCTTCACCACTGGAAGCCCGAGGTCCCCCAGGGAGGAGCCCATAGGGACCCGGGCTGCTTGGACTTAGGTGGGCCTCACAGGGTCTCCTGGGAATATGGAAGTCCGGCATGCCCACAGACACAGAAGGAGCGCGGTCGGGTTCGAGCTGGAGCAGGGAGAACCAGAACAGTGTTGGTGATGACAAGGCGAGGAACAGAGCCAGAATCTGGACACGAGGTCAGGCAGGCGAATGGTCAATGTCCATAGGTCAGACTGAGGAGTGGTCAATGAGGAAAGGGTCAGATACCGGAGGTCAGATAAAGTCAGAGGCAAACAGAGGTCTTGAGGCAGGTGGCAGGCAGGCGAGCAGCTCAGGGGCAGGCTGAGGTCTTGAGGCAGGTGGCAGACAGGCTAGCGGGTCTGGAGCAAGCTGAGGTCTTGAGGCAGGCAGCAGACAGACAGGCAAGTCAGGAACTAGCTGAGGTCATAGGCAGGCAGCAGGCAGGCAGGCAGGTCAGGAGCAAGCCGAGGTTAGTTCCAGAAAGTCAGTCCGAGGGTACTACCTGGGTAGACAGACAAACGAACACAGGAACAGGCAGGACTCAGGAATGTGGATGCAGGAACTAGTCAGGAACGGAACTGGAACAGAAGGATCCTGGAACGAGACTAGGAACAAGCAGGAAGAATTGCAAAGACAATCTAGCATACAAGCCGACCCAATTGCCAAAGCAAGGAAGTGGAGGCAGGAACTTCCTTATATTGTTAGATCAATCAGGGCGCACCACAGAACCAAGACCCGCCCTCAGCCCTACAAGTATCCGGGCGGTCCGCACGCATGTAGGGGCGTGGCTAGCATGGCAGGAGACGCTGAACCTCAGCGTGAGGCCTGGCACGCAGAGGAAGGCCCAGCGACTGCCGCCGTGGGACGCCGGAGCCTAGCTGGGCTAGCAACTACCGCAAGGGAGGTCGTCCCGGGACTCGCTGAGGAACTATGCAGGTGAGCAGTCCCGTGTGCAGGATGGCCGCGGGCGGGGCGCGTAATGGTATTAAGGGAAATTAGAGACATTCTGGTAGTAGGGAATAGTTCCGGAGGACTGGAATCAGGTAGATGTGGTTCCTTTTCACAAAAGTGGAAGTAAATTCATGTAATCACTGCTAAAACACAGAATAGTGCATTTTCTGAAATCCAATAGATTACAAGATCCGAGGCAGATCTTGTCAGATGACTATGATAAATTTATTTGACTGAGTGACCAGAGAGTTGGACCAGAGAGAGCAATAGTAGAATACTTGGATTTCAGTAATGCCTCTGACACAGTTCCTCATAGATAACGAATAAACAGGGGCCCTTGGTATAGGTCCTAAACTAGTTGAATGAGAGACAACAAAGGATAGTAGTAAATGGTGTTCACTCCAAAGAGAGAGATATTACTAGTGCTGTGCCGCAGGGATTGATTTTGGGTCGGTTCTTTTCAACATTGTAAGCAATAGTGTGGAAGAAATATTGAGAAAGGTTTGTCTTTTTGCAGATGATACCAAAATCTGCAACAGCAAAGTGTGGAAACCAAAAGGAGAGATCTAGTGAAGCTTAGTCTGGAAGCTAAGATTTAATGCTAAAAAATGTGGAGTCAAACAGCCAGCCCATGCCCAGATGCATTCGCCGCCAGCAGCATGGACTACGGCCAGCCCTAGGGTTGCACAGGTCGCGTCGCGGCACAGGGTCTCACACTTCCAAAGTGCCTGTCCGTGCTCTACAGATTTGATAATGAATTAAGAACAACTACCATCCGTCACTTATATTGGCCACCCTCAAATTTATCATTACAGACCAAAACATCCTCACTATCTCCAATTTGAGGGGTAACAGGCAGGAATATAGTTTCGGCTCTTCTTTTCAGGTTTAAGAGGCAGAGCAACAGGGGTGTTCTTCACCAGCCTCTCCCTTCCAGGCATCCTACAGGGAAAAGAAGGAAAGGGAGGGAATCGGGAACACACAGAGAAAAGATCAGCCACTCTGCTCCCTAATTCAGCTTCTCCTGTCGTAACCCCTCCTCCCGCCTCTCTTCCTGAACTGCAGGGAACAGAAGAGGAAGGGATGATACTGAAGTACACAATGCAGAGCAAAAAACAGATACAATAGTGCCAATTGTCAAGGCTTTAACCCTAGCCTTGATGAATCACACTATTGCTCACAACTTTCAAACTTCTGCTAATTCAACCCTTTTTTGTGTCCATTAGTGAGGGCTTACTTTCTGGCAGAACAACCCAGAATGGCTGGTGTTCTGTCACCTTTTTTCTGGGACCCAACAATACAGAGCAGAGCTGGCAGTGTATATAATGAGAACAGAGCCAGTAGTTGCCCCTCAGCCTTGGAGGAAGCATGGAAGAACAGAATGTTGGAACTGCTTAACTTCAGACAATGGAAGCCACGTGGCTTTGATTTTTGGGCAATTTCCCAGCACAATTTAGAAGGCCATGAGGGACAAGAGCCAAAATTTAAAAAAAGATGTGGGGTGAATGCCTGTCAGCCCACTGCTTCTGTCACTCCTGAGTGTGTTGGCTTCCTGCTTATCATGCCATCATCCCAGGCCTGCCATCTCTGCTGCTGGTGACCGCACTGGTGAAGATGACAGGGCCGAGAGAGTGAGTGAAAGGATCAAAGGGAGGGAAGGAGAGTGAATGAGGGGATGTGGGAGGTCAAGGAGTAAAGAGGTTGGAAAGTCTGTTGGTTAAGTAGGGGAGGGGAAAAGAGTGAGTGAAGGGATCAAAGGTGCTGCAGAGTGTGAGTGAGGGGATTGGAGGTGCTAAGATTTATTTATTTATTTAGAAATTTTTATATACCGACAAACACTTGGAGTATCACATCGGTTTATATATAACATGAATTTGGCATATTAGCACATTACAGGGAACTAGTCATATGACAGTTAACTGCAAAAGAATAAAATGAACACGTAAATTTAGCGAGAGCTGAAATTACAGTATTTACAGAGGAATTATAAAAGGAGCGAGTTGTAGGGGGTAGGGAGAAGAGGCTAAGAACAGGTTGAACAAGAGGGGGTACGGGGGGAGAGAGGGTGTGGGGGGGGGGGGGGGGGTGAGAACTAGAGAGGGGTTCAGGGAGTTGATTCAGGGGGGTGTTTAGCCAATGTGAGTATATGCCTGTCTAAACAACCAGGTCTTAATTTCTGCTTGAAATTCTTTGGGCAGAATTCTTGGTGTAGGTTAACAGGCATAGAGTTCCATAGGGCGGGACCGGCTAAAGAAAGTTATCTAGCTTTTGTTGAAGCAAGGTTGTAGAGTTTGGGCGAGGGTGTGCTTAGGGTGGCTAAGTATTGATTTCTGGTCAGTCTTGTGGAAGAATAGAAAGTTAATGTTTCTTTGACCCAGTTCATGTCAGGGTTATGGAGGGCTTTGTGGATGATGGAAAGGGTTTTATATTGGATGCGGTATTCAATGGGGAGCCAGTATAAGTCCTTGAGGATGGGCGAAATGTGTTCATTTCTGCGGGTATTGGTGAGAATGCGGGCGGTGGCATTTTGGAGGATTTGGAGTGGGTGGATGGTGTACTTGGGGAGACCTAGGAGGAAGGAGTTACAGTAGTGTTATGGTCAGAGTAGTGGACCCTTGGTTCGATGATGATCGCTTAGACCACCGTCGGTAGGCGAGGCTGATCTTCAGGGTTGCAGGTAGGAAAAGAAGAAGATCTGGACGCAGGCGCCTCCTGCTGGTCGTGTAATCCAGATGCTGGCGCCTCCAGCGGGTCGAGGAACAAACCCCGCGGATCTCTTAAAGAAGTCTAATCCAGTAGTCATGAGCCAGAGAGATCCGCAGCCAGTCCAAGGGTCGAGAGCCAGAGAAGTCCGCAGCCAGTCCAGGGGTCGAGAGCCAGAGAAGTCCGCAGCCAGTCCAGGGGTCGAGAGCCAGAGAAGGTACGTCGCCAAGCCAGGGATCAAGGAACCAGAGGGGACGTCAGCCGGACCAGGAATCAACTCAAGAAGACAAACAGGAACCAGGAACAGAACAAGCACAGGAGCCAAGAAGTCAAGGCAAGGTCTCGAGGTCCAGACCTTGCTTAAATAGACCCCAGCCAATAGGGAACCGCAGGAAGGAACCAGCTCACATCCTATGAGTGTTCCTTTAAATTTAGGGCCAGAGCCGCCCGCGCGGCACTAGCAGAAGTCAGGGGGCGGAGCTAAGCCGTGCGAGGAGAGACGCCGCGGCCATCTTGAATTTGCAGCGATAGCTGCCGCTGAGGAGCCCAGGAGACCCGCCTAGTGCCGGCGGTCCGACCGGCCCCTGGGGATAGTGGTAAGTGCCGTTCGCGGCTTGCCACGGCCGGCATTTATAACAGTACCCCCTCCTTTAGGCCTCCCCCTAGAAGGCTTGGGTTTGTCAGGATGGTTGGTGTGAAAACTCTTGAGAAGATCCTTGTCCAGAATATTAGTAGCGGGTTCCCAGGAGTTCTCCTCAGGCCCAAAACCTTCCCACGCCAAGAGATATTCCCATCTACGGCCTCGTCTCTGAACATCGAGAACCTCTCGGACTTGATATGTAGGGTCTTCCTCCAGCTGAACGTGTGAAGAGACAGGAGCCTTCCGAGATGGCCAGTTGAGGAGCAGTGGTTTCAACAAAGAGACATGGAAAACGTTGTGAATGCAAATGGAGGTGGGTAGGCGTAGTTGATAAGTGACAGGACCGATCTGCTTAGTCACTGGAAAAGGACCGATATACCGGGGAGCCAATCTCATCGAAGGGACCCTCAAACGAATGTTTCTGGTGCTCAGCCACACCTTATCACCCGGATGAAATTGAGGTGCAGGTCTCCGATGCCTATCAGCGAACTTCTTAGCCGTAAGAGCCGCCTTACGGAGCATGCGTCGAGTGAGCACCCATAACTGCTGGAACTGAGTGGCAGTAAATTGAGCCGCCGGCGAGGGCACCGCCAGTGGTAGGGGCACCGGTGGAGTAGGTTGGTAGCCAAACACAACTTGAAACAGGGAGGATCCGGTTGAGGTACACTTGTGGTAGTTATGGGAAAACTCCACCCAGGGCAACAATGCTGCCCAGTCATCCTGTCTAGTATTAACATATGAACGCAGAAACTGCTTGAGAGTACGATTAGTCCGTTCTACTTGACCACTGGCTTGCGGATGAAAGGCGGTCGTGAAATCCAACGAAATTTGAAATTTGGCACAGAGATTCCGCCAGTATCGGGCAGTGAACTGGGAACCTCGATCAGAGGAAATGTGTGAAGGCAGTCTATGAAGTCGGAATATATGGGACATAAAAAGTTGAGCCAAACGAGGAGCAGAGGGAAGGGCAGGCAGGGGTGTAAAATGAACCATTTTAGAGAAGCGATCAATCACAACCCAAATAACTGTGTGTCCTTCAGAGGCAGGTAAATCAACCACGAAGTCGGTGGAGATATGCGTCCAAGGTTTGGTCGGTGCCGGCAATGGTTGTAAACTTCCCCACGGCCGTCCCACTGGAGTCTTATGTTGGGCACAAACGGGACAAGAGTCCACGTATGCCCGAATATCTTTGTACATCCCCGGCCACCAATAGAAACGCTGAAGGAGGTCCCGCGTCCTCTTGCGTCCAGGATGTCCAGCGAATTGGGAATCATGTCCCCATTTCAATACCCTGTTACGGAGTCGGCTGGGAACCACCGTCTTCCCCATCGGAACCGGAACAGTAGCTGCCAGAATGATACGGGCTGGATCAATGATGGTCTGCAACACTTCTTCCCCATCCTCGCAGACAAAGGACCGGGATAGAGCATCTGCTTTGATATTCTTACTGGCAGGTCGATACCGGAGCTCAAAATCAAAACTGGAAAAAAATAATGCCCAGCGGGCTTGCCGTGGGTTAAGTCGTTGGGCTTGTTGTAGGTAAATCAGATTCTTATGATCAGTGAAGATAGTAATTTTGTGCTGGGCCCCCTCCAGCCACTGTCGCCATTCTTCCAATGCAAGTTTAATGGCCAATAATTCTTTGTCGCCAATAGCATAGTTGCGTTCAGCGGGAGAGAATTTCCTTGAAAAATAGGAACAGGGGTGAAACGTACCCTTGACATCAGTCTGGCTTAATACCACTCCTACACCTTCGGTGGATGCATCAACTTCAACTGTGAATGAGCGGCTTGGGTCCAGATGGCGAAGACAGGGCTGTCGTAAAAAGGAGTCTTTAAGGGCCTGAAATGCTTCTTTGGCAGCAGTGGGCCAAGTAGCGATATTAGCTCCTTTACGCGTGAGTGCGGTGAGGGGTGCAGATAATTTGGAAAAGTCCTTAATGAAATGTCAGTAGTAATTTGCAAAACCAAGGAATCTCTGCAAGGCCTTTAGCCCCTTCGGTTGAGTCCATTCTTGTATACTTTTTAGTTTAGTGGGGTCCATTTGAAAACCGCATTTAGAAATAATGTATCCCAGGAACGGCAAAGACTCTGTTTCAAAAATACATTTTTCCAGTTTAGCATACAACTGATGGTCCCGGAGTCTTTGTAGTACTTGTAGCACGTGTTGACGATGAGTAAGTAAGTCCTTAGAAAAAAATCAAAATATCATCAAGATAAACCACAATGCAAGTATATAACAGATCCCTAAAGATTTCATTAATAAAATTCTGAAAAACTGCAGGTGCATTAGTTAAACCAAACGGCATTACCAAGTACTAGGGATGTGAATCGTTTTACGACGATTAAAATTATCGTCCGATAATTTTAATATCGTCTTAAACCGTTATGAAACACAATACAATAGAGATTCTAACGATTTATCGTTATAAATCGTTAGAATCGTGAGCCGGCACACTAAAACCCGCTAAAACCCACCCCCGACCCTTTAAATTAAATCCCCCACCCTCCCGAACCCCCCCCCCAAATAACTTAAATTACCTGGTGGTCCAGCGGCGGTCCGGAACGGCAGCGGTCCAGAACGGGCTCCTGCTATTGAATCTTGTTGTCTTCAGCCGGCGCCATTTTCCAAAATGGCGCCGAAAAATGGCGGCGGCCATAGACCAACAGGATTCGACGGCAGGAGGTCCTTCCGGACCCCCGCTGGACTTTTGGCAAGTCTTGTGGGGGTCAGGAGGCCCCCCCCAAGCTGGCCAAAAGTTCCTGGAGGTCCAGCGGGGGTCAGGGAGCGATTTCCCGCCGCGAATCGTTTTCCGTATGGAAAATGGCGCCGGCAGGAGATCGACTGCAGGAGGTCGTTCAGCGAGGCGCCGGAACCCTCGCTGAACGACCTCCTGCAGTCGATCTCCTGCCGGCGCCATTTTCCGTACGGAAAACGATTCGCGGCGGGAAATCGCTCCCTGACCCCCGCTGGACCTCCAGGAACTTTTGGCCAGCTTAGGGGGGGCCTCCTGACCCCCACAAGACTTGCCAAAAGTCCAGCGGGGGTCCGGAAGGACCTCCTACCGTCGAATCCTGTTGGTCTATGGCCGCCGCCATTTTTCGGCGCCATTTTGGAAAATGGCGCCGGCTGAAGACAACAAGATTCAATAGCAGGAGCCCGTTCCGGACCGCTGCCGTTCCGGACCGCCGCTGGACCACCAGGTAATTTAAGTTATTTGGGGGGGGGGGGTTTCGGGAGGGTGGGGGATTTAATTTAAAGGGTCGGGGGTGGGTTTTAGCGGGTTTTAACGATTTTAGTGGGTTTTAACGATTTTAACGATTTATCACGATATTTTACCCCCCCCCCAAACGGCAACAATACGATTCCCTCCCCCTCCCAGCCGAAATCGATCGTTAAGACGATCGAGGACACGATTCACATCTCTACCAAGTACTCATAATGTCCGTCTCTGGTGTTGAACGCAGTCTTCCACTCATCCCCTTCTTGAATTCGTACCAAATTGTATGCACCACGTAGATCCAGTTTAGAAAAGATTTGAGCTCCTTGTAGACGATCAAACAATTCAGCAATAAGAGGCAAGGGATACCGATCCTTGATAGTAATAGCATTGAGTCCTCTGTAGTCGATGCAAGGGCGTAATGTCCCGTCTTTTTTTTTCCACAAAAAAAAATCCAGCCCCCGCGGGCGACGTAGATCGCCGGATAAATCCTTTTTGCAGATTGTCCCGAATATATTCGGTCATAGCTCGAGTTTCAGCAGCGGACAAGGGGTAGACTCGCCCACGCGGGGGTGTAGAACCAGGAATCAACTTGTAAGCACAGTCGAACACCCGATGAGGCGGCAAGGCATCAGCCGCTTTCTTAAAGAATACATCTGCAAATTGGTTATATGAAGAGGGTAATTCCCCCAAAAGCGAGGCGCAGACATAATTGGAAGCGGAACCGGAGTCCTTCAAACAGGTCCCAGAACATTCGGGACCCCACTGTGTCAGCTGTAAGGAAGTCCAATCAAATTGGGGGTTATGGCGTTGCAGCCAAGGTATGCCCAATACCACAGGATGAATGGCTTTGTCGATGACATAGAAAGTAATTTGTTCAGAATGGTCCGGTGCAATAAAACAATTCAGGGGTTCCGTCTGATGCGTGATTCTGCCGGGTAAAGGTTCCCCGTGGATGGAAGAAATGATTAGAGGTTGCTGACAAAGTCGAACTGGGACGTGGAGCTTATCCACCAGTGCTTGTAAAATGAAATCTCCTCCGGCTCCTGAATCTACTAGCGCCAAAGTGGTGAATTCACGTCCGTTCATATGAAGAGTGACTGGTAGAGTGAGTGGGGGGTTGTGGAGAAGACAGGCCCAGGGAAACGCCCCCCAAAGTCCCTAGGCTTTGAAGTTTCCCGGACGAATAGGGCAGTTAGCTAAACGATGTCCGGAACCTCCACAGTACAAGCAATGCCCCGATCTGCGCCATCTCAAGCGTTCCTCCGTAGTCAACGGGCCTCTTCCGAGCTGCATGGGTTCGTCCCTGGGACCCTCACTGGGAGGGGTTCCTTGAGGCGTAGTAGTGGCGGGTGGAGGGATCTGGGAAAAAGTAGACCGTTTCCTACAGTTGCCGCCCTCTCGTGCTCTTTCTTGTAATCTACGGTCGATCCTGGTGGCCAATTCGATGGTGCCATTTAAGGAAGACGGAAGTTCTCGGGCAGCCAGTTCGTCTTTGATTTTGGCAGTAAGTCCTTCAAGATATATGGTCCGAAGAACACTCTCTTCCCAATGAGTTCATTGGCTAGAGTGCGGAAATCAATGTTGTAATCCGTGAGGGAACGTCCTCCTTGACAGAGATGCAGTAAATCCGTGGCGGCAGCGGCTTGTTTTCCGGGTTCTTCGAAAGTAGTGCGGAACAGTTCAATAAATTGAGAGTAGTTCTGCAACACCGGGTCAGAAAGTTGCCATAAAGGAGAGGCCCACGTGAGGGCTTTGCCTTCCAACAGGGACAGAATGTATATGATTTTAGTGGCGTCATCTGGAAAGAAGGGCGATTGTAATCGGAAATGCATTGTGCATTGGTCCAAAAATCCCAGGCAGAGACGGGGATCTCCGGCGTATCGTGGTGGTGCTGGAAGTGGAAGTACTGAATGAAGGCTGCTGGACATTGGAAGTGGAGCAGGTGCGACCGGCGGAGCAGTGGTTGATACACTTGGCTGGCTGGCTACCACCGCATCTAGTCGAGCGTTGAGCCGCTCCATGGAGGCGGCCATGGCTTCGAGCATACTCTGTTGCTCCATGATTTTCTGAGCCAGACCGGGAATGGCTCGCAGAGCAGAGGCCTCCGCCGGGTCCATGGCCTTGACTTACTGTTATGGTCAGAGTAGTGGACCCTTAGTTCGATGATGATCGCTTAGACCA
The DNA here is from genome assembly GCF_901001135.1 of Rhinatrema bivittatum. Taxonomy (NCBI): domain Eukaryota; kingdom Metazoa; phylum Chordata; class Amphibia; order Gymnophiona; family Rhinatrematidae; genus Rhinatrema; species Rhinatrema bivittatum. The sequence continues at coordinate 33,854,954 of NC_042624.1, read as the reverse complement.
CCGTCGGTAGGCGAGGCTGATCCTCGGGGTTGCAGGTAGGAAAAGAAGAAGATCTGGACGCAGGCACCTCCTGCTGGTCGTGTAATCCAGATGCTGGCGCCTCCAGCGGGTCGAGGAACAAACCCCGCGGATCTCTTAAAGAAGTCCAATCCAGTAGTTGTGAGCCAGAGAGATCCGCAGCCAGTCCAGGGGTCAAGAGCCAGAGAAGTCCGCAGCCAGTCCAAGGGTCGAGAGCCAGAGAAGTCCGCAGCCAGTCCAGGGGTCGAGAGCCAGAGAAGTCCGCAGCCAGTCCAGGGGTCGAGAGCCAGAGAAGGTACGTCGCCAAGCCAGGGATCAAGGAATCAGAGGGGACGTCAGCCGGACCAGGAATCAACTCAAGAAGACAAACAGGAACCAGGAACAGAACAAGCGCAGGAGCCAAGAAGTCAAGGCAAGGTCTGGAGGTCCAGACCTTGCTTAAATAGTCCCCAGCCAATAGGGAACCGCAGGAAGGAACCAGCTCACATCCTGTGAGTGTTCCTTTAAATTTAGGGCCAGAGCCACCCGCGCGGCCCTAGCAGAAGTCAGGGGGCGGAGCTAAGCCACGCGGGGAGAGACGCCGTGGCCATCTTGAATTTGCAGCGATAGCTGCCGCTGAGGAGCCCAGGAGACCCGCCTAGTGCCGGCGGTCCGACCGGCCCCTGGGGATAGTGGTAAGTGCCGTTCGCGGCTTGCCACGGCCGGCATTTATAACAAGTAGTCAATTTTCGAGAAGATGGTTGCCTGTAGTACTGTACGGAAATCGGAAAGATGGAGGAGGGGTTAAGTTTTTTTCATGGTATGTAATTTAAAAAAGCAGTCTTTGAGTGTAGAATTGATAAATTTTTGAAGTTCAAATGGTTATCTAGGGTGACACCGAGGTCTCTAACATGTTGGTTGAAAACGATAGCTGAGGAGGGCATGTGGAGGGGGAGAATTCAGTGTTATGTGATGTGATGAGCATGAGTTCTGTTTTGGCAGTGTTAAGGGCAAGATGAATGTTGGTTAGGAGATTGTTAACTGCAGATAGTGTGGATTCCCAAGTATTAACAGCTTTGGGTAGGGAGTTGTTAACTGGTATGAGGATCTGCACATCATCAGCATATATGAAGTGTGGGAAACTAAGTTCCGATAGCAAGTGGCAGAGAGGCAGTAGATAAATGTTGAAAAGAGTAGAAGATAGGGAGGAGCCTTGCGGGACACCTTGATTAAGAGGCATGGCCTTGGATTCATGGTTTCCAATTTTGATTTTGTATTGCCTGTTGCTGAGATATGAATTAATCCAGCTAAGGGCAGAACCGGTTATTCCAATTTCACCGAGTCTCTGAATGAGGATACTGTGGTTGATGGTGTCAATGGCTGAGGAAATATCTAGAAGGGCCAAGATGTAAGATTTACCTTTGTCAAGGCCTTTAATGAGGTGATCTGCCATCAAGAGTAATAAGGTTTCAGTGCTGTGGACCTTTCGGAATCCATATTGTGAGGCGGATAAGAAAAGCTGATTGTCAAGGTATTCTGTGAGTTGGCGGTTAATAGCTTTTTCGAGGATTTTAGATATGAAGGATAAATTAGAAATCGGGTGGTAGTTAGATGGATCCGAGGGGTCAAGTTTAGGTTTTTTTAGTATGGGTTTAACAATTGCTTGTTTGAGGGAGTTAGGTACTGAGCCAGTGGTGATGGAGATGTTTATGATGTTGGCTAGGGATTGGGCGATTATGTTGGGAATGGAGAGGAGATATTTGGTGGGGATAGTGTCTGTGGGGTGGGATGATGGTCTTAATCTCTTGAGGATGGCTTCAACTTCTGATGTGGCTATGGTTTCAAATGAATTTAGTTTCATGGTGGAGTTATTGGGTGGAGTTATTCTAGGTGAAGTGGTAGAGGGGAAACGTAATAACAGGGTATTGATTTTATCCTGGAAATAAAGCGCAAGGTCTTCGCATTTGGTACTAGCTTCATCGTCTGGGATGTGGGCACGGTGAGGTTTCGTGAGGGACGCCACAAATTCAAAGAGGGCACGGGCATTGTACTGGAGGTGGTGAATCTTGTGGGCATAAAAATCTCTCTTAGTTTTATTTAGCAGATTGCGGTAGTTATGTAGGGATGTTTTAAATTTAGCAAGGAGTGAAGGTGATGGATCTTTGCGCCAACTTTTTTCCAGCTTTCTAAGTTGGTGTTTCATCTGTTTCAAGTTATGTGTATACCAGGGATTTTGTTTATTACTCTGAGGGGAGCTTATTTCTCTGGATTGCAGTGGGCAAATTTTTTCTGCAACAGAGTTGGTGAGGTTTTGCCAAGAAGCTATTGCCGAATCGGCGTTGGAGAGGTCTAAGCAGTCCAGGGTGCCTGACAGGGAAGTGACAATGTCATCATGCGTGCAAGTTTTCCTGAAGTGTATGATGTTTTTAGGGTTTGTGGGGGGCAGGGCATTGCTAAGGGAGCAGGTGGTTTTAATGAGAAAGTGGTCGGACCAGGGGATGGGAAAAATGTGGGTCCATTAGTATGCGGGAATTTAGATGTAAGATGATCAGAGTGAGGGCAGTTGCTGAGTGAAGTGATCGGAGTGAGCAGAGAAAGAGTGAAGGAGGGGATGAGAGGATTGGGTGTGGTGGGGGAGGGGAGGGGAGGGCAGGGCAGGAGAGAGAAGAAAGTGGTTTGAGAAGAGCATGTGGCCCTTGATCCTTCCTTCCACCCACAAGGAAGCAAATAGTAGGCCATGCTTTTGAATTCCAGGCTCCACATCCCTTTCCAAGGAGAACGAGGTCAGTGGACAGTGCACACCAGTCTGGTCCCACCCACCCAAAGCAGAGATGAGCCAGCTGAATCTGGCTTGATGAGGAGATCTGTACTTTACTGGCTGAGGAGCGAGAGGAGGAGAGTTACTGGTGATTTCCCAGAGAGAGGAGGGGCTCGAGGATAAGCAGGGATAGGAGATTAGATTTAGGGGCTTTAAGACTACTGGTAAATTTAAGGTGGGATGGGAATGGAGGATCAGAATCACCTGGGAAGAGAGGAAGCGAGGGTTAAAGAGAAAGAGCCTCATTCTCTCCTTCCGCCTTTTCCTCCTTAACCCAGTGATCCTGTATCCCCAACCCCCAGCCATCTTTCACTTACCAGTGCTCATAAACGGCCCAATTTCAAAAGGGTCACGTGCGTAAAAACGGGTGGTTACACACATGGCCAGGCCTTGGGCGTGCCGCGTGCATTTTCGGAAGGGCCCAGCCACGCACGTAAACCCCATTATCGCCGAAGTGTTGGGCCTCTCCAAAGGGGCGGACTGGAATCGTGGTCTAGGTGAGGAGGGGCTGGCTGGGACAGAGCCATTCAATGCTGTCCAAGGGGAAACGCGCACCAGCAGCTGGCTGGTGCACGGAGATTACTTCTGCTCCTGAGGAGCAGTAAATAATCAAATGAACAAAATGTAAGTAGCTAGGAAGGGGACTGGGAAGGAACTGGGGAAGCTGTACTCCCGTTGTCATGTGTGGTCTTTTAAAATCCCCCTCCCCCCCCCCCCCCCCCGCATGCCCAAGTCATGAGCCGCCAGCACATGCACGTGTCGATTTTAAAATCCAGCGCGCATGTGCACACGGCCATTTGATTTTATAACATGTGGCTAAGCTCTGATCCAACTCCCAACTTCCCCAAATCTTTAAAATCTTATTCTGGAAACAGGACTCTATTCAAACAAGCCTTCCAAGAATTATTATCCTAATGATTTTAACCTACTGATTATGTATTATCTCTGCTCTTACTATACTTCTTCTCTGTCTAAAATTATGATTTTTAGTTTACTATTTTATTTTAATTTATATTATGTAACTCTGCATTTACTTCCTTTTCCTTTTGGAAATGCAAATATTTTTAAATGAATATTTGTTAACTAATGTAAACCAATGTGATATGTACTCATGAAACATCGGTATATAAAAATTACTAAATAAATAAATAATAAATCAACAAAGGTTCTAATTTCTAACATTCCCTAGCTGAGCTGACATCTGTTTTACAATAGAAGATAATTTATTTGCATCTTTGCTTAAGAATAGTTGTTATGGTAGTACCCATGATGATTAAATATAAGGCTGAGTATCAAATGGTATAATCATACCTTACTATGATGCCTATTATGATGGTCTAATGTTAGACTTTACGTCCATTAACAGTGCGGTGAATAGAAAAAATCGTCCCTTTGTGATTGATGATTTGTAAACTGGGACTGGTTTTTCAATTGGTGATCGACAAGTTGCACTGAGTAGTTTATTAGTACCCATGGGTCTACCAGGGAAATTATTTAACACATATTTGTCATCCTGAAAAGTTGCTTTCACTGTTTAGATCACATTAGAGGCATTCTTCTCCTGACTCAAAACAAATGATGCAAAGGGTTGGTGGTGTTCTCATGCTCCAGAACATACAATATGTATGTCATTATTAGCTTAGACCAGAAAAGGAGCCGGGAGAAGCTGAATTATGGGGCCTACAGGATGTAAAACAGGGCTATGCTGCCATCTTAGAAGTCAATACTTCAACTTCATCCTAGTAGCTAGCTGTGAAGTTGTGTTCATAAAATTTGGTATCCATAGTTTGCAGGTTTGGGTGCGAGATAAGGGTTGTGTGTGTGTATAAGTGTATAGTAGTTGTATGGTTCATAATGTGACTTTGTTGTATTGCTTGTTTGAAGTCATGCAGTATAGAAGGCTATTTTGTGTGAGGCTGGTGAGTATCTATTTCCCTATCCCCCTGCACTTTCTATGTTAGGTTCATTTTTGGAGCTATCAAGACATCTTTTCATTGGTTAGGTGGAATCAGAGCTAGATTTACTCAGCACTTCTAAGCATGGAGGAAGTCCATCTCCAAGGTAGCCTAGGATTTCTCCCCTCCCCCCCCCCCCCCCCCCCCCCCACCACACACACACAAACTCTACTCCTGAGGAAACACTGCAATAGAAATAGAGCCTCCTTCTTCTCTCAAGAGTGGCTAGCCTGAGCAGGAGTATTGCATTGGACCTGCTCCCTTAAAGACTCAGGGGTGGGAAGGCAGCTATTCTACATTTCTCCAGGAGCTGTGCCTTAAAGGGTTTAGCTCCAATGGGATGCTGTTGCTGCTCAGGCTAAGAGATGCTTAAAAGGACTGCCAGAAGGGAGGAGGTGGCACCCTTTTCAGCCTGGTGCCATTGGGCAGCTTCCTACACTGCCTAGTGAGAAACCTGGGCCCAAGTGGAATGGAATCTAAAGCTTCAGAGTTTTAAACAGCAGGCACGATATTTGTAAAGGGATTGTTCTTTCTTGCTGTGTGTTGTGCCAATAAAACAATGTGTAATACAAAGTGTGCAAAGGGGATAATCATATTTAAATATTTTAGATTTCTGCACATATGTGATCCTTTCCCGAATAGCCTCCTCTATAACTTCCTTCTACAGTATTTTGTATCAAAAGTAAAAATTTCCATTTTTCTTTTCCTTTTTGCCATTGAATCTAATGGAGTTGGACAAAGAAGCGATTTTGAGCATATTTATGTGAGACCATGTGGTGATCCAAGCATAGAAAAAGGTTTTTGGCCTCCTGCCCTTAGTCTGAGCTGATATCACAGCATAAGCAGACTCAGTGTGCTTTATCCACCCCATTCCAGTGTTGATGTCAAGATATCTGTTCTACATATCCGAAAAGGAATAACCAGGGCCATGCATCTTAGAGTGAAGGTGATCATGCATTAAGCAATTCAGAACTGGGACCAGTCTAAAAAGCAGCATAAAGGGGGTTTATTTGGTTTTCCTAGGTACCCAGGGCCTGAGACACATTTTGTTTAATATAGGGTGTGTTTATTTTTGTAGGTCAAGTCAATAAATATTTAAGTCCTATTTTGCTAAGGCTTTTTTCTCTCTCTCAGTCCTTGGGGGAGAAAAAAGGTGAATTTTCAGAGGTTAATGCATGTAAATGTAACATACTATTGTAGCAATTTTCAAAAGCCCATTTTACCTACATTAACTTTATTTATTTTGTTTATTTTATTGATTTATATTCTCTTTTTTCAGGTACTTCAAAGCAGATTACATTCAGGTACTATGGGTATTTCTCTATCCCCAGAAGGTTCACAACTTAACAGGATCATTTATCATTTTGCATTAGAGCCTTATCACGTGTGCTAACGCCGTGACACGCACAATAAATACACAGAAGATTGCAGCTGTTCCTGAATCCTCACAAGTTATGACAGGCAAGTGGATCAGCAAGGGCCTTCAACCATTAAACCACGGAAACGTGTGGAGTGACATTGGAAACGGAACTATCTGCAAGCTGTTGGGCGCATGAGTGCTCAGCCTATGTGCTTAAAGGGTGGTCACAGATCGCACCAGGACAGTAAGAGATACTAGCTATAGCTAAAAGCAAAATATACATATTTTCTGAATACAAACATATGTCCATACAGCTGCACCACATGCATAAAAGCCACTCTTCAAGTCCATCAAGTCCTGCCTGTCCCAAGGAAATGCTATGTGGCGATTAATGCGGTCAGAGACTGCTGTGATGACCTGGTCCAGACACCGGGAGAAAGTGGTTTGGGACATTCCCCCACTACCGCTACTGTTGTTTGGAAGAAGCTGCTTGCCATGAAATACAGTGTGGCCAAGTTTGTTGCAGCCAGGCACAGTGTGGGACCTTGCAGTGACCAGATCCAAATCCTCTCGGATTTCTTCATATTAATTCCAGGACAAGCCCGAGAGCTGAGGCGATACCTGCAAACCACATAGTCCTCTGGCATGTCCAGCAAGGATGTTTGTGGAGGAAAGATACGCTCCCTGTGTCTCCTCCGCCGTGGCTGCCTGCATGCCAGGCACTGCCCTGGGCCCCGACCCTGCAGGGCCTGTGCCTCTGCCTCCGGTGTAGGGACTTCCCTAGGAGGGTTTGGAACTGGCCTTGCATGTTTTTGAGGTTGTTGTAGGTGGGACAAGTACATTTACATGTATAAAACCCAGTTTCAAGTGAGTAAATGTTTTCAAAAATTACCCACGTAAATCAGACCTTTTATAATCCCAAACTTTGTGACTGTAGTTCTAACTATAAGGCAATGCCGTACACCTTGATCATTATTGTTTTCTTACAGTTTTAAAAATCTCCAGAGATCTTTGTCAATGCTTTATTAAATCGCTAAGCCTATTTTCGCTGCAAAAATGAGCAGTAGCACATCAAGTAATGAGCAAAATGTGGGTACAGCAGCACAGTGCAATCTGAGAACAGGTGTACAGACAGTAGCAGGACTGACTCCCCAGTTCATTAATGGCACAAACCTGTTTCACTGGAAATGTTGCTAGCTTCTCTGCAATGTTTCAAAAAAATCTCCTCTGAGTAAACCACATTTATGTCTTATACACTCTCTTTAGAAAGCATCACTTAGTAATCTGAACTTTTTAACGTGTCTTACCTAAAAAAGGCACTTGAAGCTCCCACCAACAGTACTATCCTAGGAATGATAAAATGACATTTATTGTTGCTCTGACACTTGTTCTGCTAGTTAGCAGTTACTGTGTAATGAGAGTTTCTCCATATGTCATGCTTGTGTTATGCTCTTATATAACCAAATCTTATTTCAGGCACTAGCTTAAGTGCCCATCAAATCTGTTGGGTTGCAGTTTATTCATTGTGGGGGGGGGGGGGGGAATAGCTTTCAAAGTAATTTGCCCAGATAATTTAGTAGTTACCACTGAAAATTGCACTCCCACATGTGGCAAAAAGGGGCCGCAGATGGTGGGGCAGGTAAAGCCCACATGGAAATTTCATTTTAAAATCCCCCCCATGTTTAATTTGCACCTGCTCTAAAGCAGGTGCAATGTCCATGGGAACAAATTTCCCCCGGATCCCTGCTGGCCTCGAATTTTCAAAGGAATAGTGAGGAGTTTTCCTTTAAAAATTAGCTTGCAGAACCTGAAAGCTCCCATGAGGTTTAAAAATTCCCCCTTGCAACTTCAATGCGCATTTTTTATTCACATTTTTATTATGTGCAATAATGCAATAATTAAAATAATAGTCACATCAAATTATTATCATACTTAGTAATATAATATGGTAGACAACATATATTGTGAACACTTTATGATCATTAGTAAAGACTCCTTGATTCTCATCCTCAAAACTTTCAAATTACCTTCTGATCTTCTAGGCAATACAACATACAACTGTCCATGTGCAAATACCACTTCTGGCAAAAATACCCCTACATGATCAAAAGTCTGCCCTTTCGATGAGGAAGGGAGGGAGCTTATCTTCAGGACTACAACTCTATGTTTGTAATGGGGTAAAACAAGGACTGGTCCAACCTGTTCCTTTTGATAAGGAGCAATTTTCAAAGGGCTTAGGCGAGCCTAAATTGGATTTTTTGAAAATGAAATGGGTTTAAACGCCTAAACTTAAGAACAAGAAGGACCATATTCCACAGTATTTAGCTGGCTAATTCCAAAATTAGCCGACTAAATGAATATGTGGGCTCTTATCCAGCTCAATTCTATCCAGCTAAAGATAGCCAGCTAAAATTTAGCTAAGTTGGGTCAGTTAACTTCGCTATGCAGTCTGTATCTGAATATGGACTTCCTAGTTTCACTAGGCACCTAAATTTAGGCATTTAAGAAATGGGCATGGCCAGAGTGAGGTCAGGTCAGGGAAGGAAGTTAGGACCTAGCATTGATTTTCAGCTTGGACAGCCAAATTTAGGCACTATCAGAGCAGCCCTAAATCTAAATGCACAGATTCTCCCCATCCCAGAATTTAAACCAAGTGAATTCTGATGTGGCCAACAGCCCCTGGGCATCTCCCTCTCTCCCTCCTGCCACTTTAAAACAAGTGAAGCTGAGAAAGGACAACACGGGTATTTCCCCCCCCCCCACCCCATCCTCCTGCTGCCTTAAAATAAGTGAAGTTAGAGGTGCAGACAGTCCCACCGCCTAACATCCTGCCTCTCTTGCAGCATCAATCCCTCTAGTGGTAAGGTATTTGTCAATCATGAAAATGATTTCAAATCACTGGCAGATTCTTCTTTGATGTCACCTTTCAAATGTTCAAAAGATGGTAATCCAATTTTATCGGGACTCTGCCCAAATACTCAACTAGGTGCCATGGACCCATTTGAGGAAATGGGAGACAATGCAGTAGCATTGGTCTTTTTCTGGTTATCCAGATAATTATACGTTCCACAATGGCACCTAGCTATTTCGGCAGAAACCAAATAGAGGAATTGCTGAATGTTTGGGTAGGCGCTAATTTCTGAAAGTAAAATGTGCGGCTTGGCAGGATTTGGTGAGAGAGGTAACGGTGGTAGGGCCGCTTGGCAATAGTGATCATAATATGATCAAATTTGATTTAATTACTGGAAGGGGGACAGTAAGCAAATCCACTGCTCTCGTGCTAAACTTTCAAAAGGGAAACATTGATAAAATGAGAAAAATAGAAAAAAACTGAAAGGAACAGATACAAAAGTAAAAAGTGTGCAAGAGGCATGGTCATTGTTAAAAAAAATACCACCCTAGAAGCACAATCCAGATGTATTCCACAAATTAAGAAAGGTGGAAAGAAGGCAAAACGATTACCGGCATGGTTAAAAGGGGAGGTGAAAGAAGCTATTTTAGCCAAAAGATCTTCATTCAAAAATTGGAAGAAGGATCCAACAGAAGAAAATAGAATAATGTATAAACGTTGGCAAGTTAAATGTAAGACATTGATAAGACAGGCTAAGAAAGAATTTGAACAGAAGTTGGCTGTAGAGGCAAAAACTCACAGTAAAAACTTTTTAAAATATATCCGAAGCAGAAAGACTGTGAGGGAGTCAGTTGGACCATTAGATGATCGAGGAGTTAAAGGGGCACTTAGAGAAGATAAGGCCATCGAGGAAAGATTAAATTATTTATTTTCTTCGGTGTTTACTGAAGAGGATGTTGGAGAAGGTTTTCATGGGTAATAATTCAGATGGACTGAACCAAATCACGGTGAACCAAGAAGATGTGGTAGACCTAATTGACAAACTTAAGAGTAGTAAATCACCTGGACCGGATGGTATACACCCCAGAGTTCCAAAGGAACTAAAAAATGAAATTTCAGACCTATTAGTAAAAATTTGTAACCTGTCATTAAAATCATCCATTGTACCTGAAGACTGGAGGATAGCTAATGTAACCCCCATATTTAAGGCTCCAGGGGAGATCTGGGAAACTATAGACCGGTTAGCCTGACTTCAGTGCCAGGAAAAATAGTGGAACGTATTCTAAACATCAAAATCACAGAACATATAGAAAGACATGGTTTAATGGAACAAAGTCAGCATGGCTTTACCCAAGGCAAGTCTTGCCTCACAAATCTGCTTCACTTTTTTGAAGGAGTTAATAAACATGTGGATAAAGGTGAACCTGTAGATGTAGTGTAATGGATTTTCAGAAGGCATTTGACAAAGTTCCTCATGAGAGGCTTCTAGGAAAAGTAAAAAGTCATGGGATAGGTGGCGATGTCCTTACGTGGATTACAAACTGGCTAAAAGACAGGAAACAGAGTAGGATTAAATGGACACTTTTCTCAGTGGAAGGGAGTGAGCAGTGGAGTGCCTCAGGGACCTGTATTGGGGCCCTTACTTTTCAATATATTTATAAATGATCTGGAAAGAAATACGACAAGTGAGGTAATAACATTTGCAGATGATACAAAATTGTTCAGAGTAGTTAAAACACAAGCAGATTGTGAAAAATTGCAGGAAGACCTTATGAGGCTGGAAAATTGGGCATCAAAATGGCAGATGAAATTTAATGTGGACGAGTGCAAGGTGATGCATATAGAGAAAAATAGCCCATGCTATAGTTACACAATATTAGGTTCCATATTAGGTGCTACATCCCAAGAAAGAGATCTAGGTGTCATAGTGGATAACACATTGAAATCGTCGGTTCAGTGTGCTGCGGCATTCAAAAAAGCAAACAGAATGTTGGGAATTATTAGAAAGGGAATGGTGAATAAAACAGAAAATGTCAATGCCTCTATATCGCTCCATGGTGAGACCGCACCTTGAATGCTGTGTACAATTCTGGTCGCCGCATCTCAAAAAAGATATAATTGCTATGGAGAAGGTACAGAGAAGGGCAACCAAAATGATAAACGGAATGGAACAGCTCCCCTATGAGGAAAGACTAAAGAGATTAGGACTTTTCAGCTTGGAGAAGAGACGGCTGAGGGGGGATATGATAGAGGTGTTTAAAATCATGAGAGGTGTAGAACGGATAGATGTGAATCGGTTATTTACTCTTTCGGATAATAGAAAGACTAGGGGGCACTCCATGAAGTTAGCATGTGGCACATTTAAAACTAATCGGAGAAAGTTCTTTTTCACTCAATGCCCAATTAAACTCTAGAATTTGTTGCCAGAAGATGTGGTTAGTGCAGTTAGTATAGCTGTGTTTAAAAAAGGATTGGATAAGTTCTTGGAGGAGAAGTCCATTACCTGCTATTAATTAAGTTAACTTAGATGATAATAACCACCGCTATTACTAGCAATGGTAACATGGAATAGACTTAGTTTTTGGGTACTTGCCAGGTTCTTATGTCCTGGATTGGCCACTGTTGGAAACAGGATGCTTGGCTTGATGGACCCTTGGTCTGACCCAGTATGGCATGTTCTTATGTTCTTATGTTAACATGGAATGGAGGGGAGATACGTGAATTGGATGTTTTGTTTTAACTTTAATGTTGTAAAAGCTTGGAACAGATATGTGATAACGCAGACACATTACTGAAAAATGTTTTTGATAAATACATTTTGAAGATAGTAGTATTTAAGGTGCTGTTTGATACATTTTTGTAAAATTTTCACTGTTCTACTTTGGTTTGTTGATCTGTATACCTATAAGTATTACAGACATAAAAACAAAGAGGTCAATATACTAACCTATAGGATTTCTCAAAAATTAGTAGCCTCTTCATGAAAAAGCTTGCTACCCAAGAAAATGAGATAGGTAGGAATCTTTTTCACAAATTTTTGCTCCGGGGATATCAGTAAAACAGTTATTGTTTCTGCAAAAACTGTGATGTGTAGACATCTTTGCATGCCGGTTTTCTACTAATTCATAAATAAGGAGCTGTTTTACATGAATTTTACATAGAAATAGATCATAATTTATTAATTTAAATAAACTTTCCCACATAGCAAATGATGCAAGAAAGTTTACTATGGAAACTAGACAAGAAAGGCAAAAATGTTTCAACAAGAGCTATGCACAAAAATACATGAATAAAATGAGCTTTCACTACTTTCATGTGTTTTTCTGCATGTAGCCCCTCTTATGAAATAATTTTGTAGATGGGCAGATTTATAACTGTACAGTACTGTGTAACTAAACTTTGGCTCACCATGTGAGATAGCTTGAATTTTCTTTTATAAGTTTTCATTGAATATCTATTTTTTTAACACCTTTTTATTCATTTTCAATTAAGACAACCTTATAACATTGAGCGCTTCTAAACATAAACAGAATATCTTTTTTTTTTATTAAGTGAAAAATTTATTTTGCACAAATAAGTTTGAAATGCACACCAGATTCTGCAAGAACTGTAATAAATCTTCATAATGCTAGAGCCACACAGGAACTGAACATTTGTACAAATGGTCAAAGATTTAAAGTATGATCCTGGGGGTGACAATGGCCGAAACGTTGCTCTTTTGGGAGCATCTTAGATAAATGGTTGGCATAGATTAAACCTTGGAATGACTTGTTAGTCAGGATAAAGCAGGGCGTGGAGGCAAAAATATCTATGACTACAGCTTTTGCCTAATTACATTCACACCTATGTGGCATGGGTTATCATACACTCGATTTGTGGACAGTAAAAGGTGGATTTCAAAAGCCTTGCATGCGCAAAAATGGCCATTTACGTATGTAAGTGGCCCGAGAGCGAGCTACGAGAATTTTTAATAGCCAGGAAGGGCGCGTGTACATCGATATATGTGAACCCAGAAAAAGTGGGCAGGACATGAGTGTTCCAGAGGTGGAGCCAGTACTGACATGTATAGCCTCTAATTTTCCTCAGCCGGTGCATGTAAAATATGTGTGCCACTTTGCTACAGCTCCTTGTTAGGGGGGAGAGAGAGAGAAAAGAGAAAGAGCCTCTTTATAGGGCTCAATCTGATATTCTATATATTGTAAGGGGGCACTTTGATTTGGGGTGAGTTTTCGGGCAGAGACTGATTTGTATAAATCAACCCCTTTTCATCACTTATAAGGTCAAAAATTCTTTAATGAGGTCAATTTTACAATGGATACCTCTGAATGTGTCTATAACAACACCCCCCTAACCCCAACCCACCTCGAATCAAAGTGTGCCCTTAAAATGGTGCATATATAGAATATCAGACTGAGCCCTATAAAGAGTCTCTCTCTCTCTCTCTCTCTCACTCCTCTCAACCCAGGCTCCCAGTCCCTGTTAACATCAATCTCCTTACCCTTGTTACAACTTATAGACTATTACACAATGACTGATTTAACTGCACCACTCTTTTGGAATAGGCCTAAGCAGGATGTATTTGCAAAGGACCCTTTGGAATAGCAAATGTGCTTCCTTTTTTTTTTTTTTTTTTTTTTTTAATATATACCGACATTCGATCTGAAATATCACATCGGTTTACATTCAGGTACTGTAGGTATTTCCCTATCCCCAGAGGGCTTACAATCTAAGTTGTTTTACCTGAGGCAATGGTACAACTTCCTTGGAAGTAAGGAACAAAGACCTTGTGACTAATTCCACTCATTCCCCCAGAGGAAACCCTGCTGAATAGATCCAGAACAGACCGTGGACTGAAAATCTTTACTGCTAGGGCCCTCATGTGATTGTGAACAGTTTTATGTTGCAGTAGCGAAATTCAGACAATGTCATATATTATCAAGGACTGTGCTCTTACAAAATTTAGTGACGGTCTAACAAAACTGAAGTCACTATGACAGTAGACTGTCACTTCGCTTCATGGCTTAGCATTCACTAAATAAACAAAACTGAATAAAAATACTTGGGGTTTGATGCATGGTGAATACATTGCATTATTTGGCAAGGTGATTATAAAGCCTTTTGTCTTTTCTCTGTGTAAAACATGTCATCAAACACTAAAAATTAATTTAGTAATACTGCAAAAGAAATTGTTGATAGAAAATCAGTTAATTAGCCATAAGCCACCCCACAATATTGGAAACTGTAGGCCCTGACAGCATCTTAAGTTCTGTACTTTGCAATGACGCTTTTGAAGTGATAATGGATGAGAAAGGATTTGCAATTGCCATGATAAAGTGCTAATCTGCAGCAGAGATCCTTCTACATCCCTTACCATTTATTCTAAAATGCTTTCAATGCTTAAATCCACCCTCCAAAATTAGTAGGGGGTTAAAGCAAGACCCACTGGGAGGTTACATTTGTTTAATATTCAGCCCTTACTTGGATGAAATATTGCAGTCTATTCTCATAGGTATTTGTCAAGCCATTAGAGTAATGGTTTATAGCTATTAAATGAAATTGCAGTTCTGTTTGTAAGTTCCATTTACACAGGGTAAGCAAAGTGCATTCATTTAGTTTAAAAATACCTGAAATCCCAGCTGCGGAATCTATGCATAGGGTATGTACGCTGTTAACCAGTTCCTAGCCATTATTTAAAAAAAAAAAAAAAAAAAAGTATAATGACTAAAGCATTTATAATGCTAGTTGGAGAATGTAGAACTGTGTCTTCATGTGATATACACATTCTGTGGGACACTAAACCCACAGCTAAAATGTTTTGGCCTGCATGTTGGTAAAAGTTGAATGGGATGCTAAAACACATTTTAACCAGTGATGCACTTTTATCATGTATGCATGTGAACACTATTAGCATGCATGCTAACCCATTAAATTATAATTTCTATGCACTAATCATGCCTGTACATGCTATTACAAAAGTGCTGGTGCAGAGGATGCTTGAGAACCCCCAATTTTGAACAAATCTACTTCACTGTGTCCAGGGAGAGGTAATTTTTATTGAGTTTAACACCCCCAATAATTTTAAAAAGTGTGCTCCTAGATGCTAAACTGAGCAAAGACAGTCCTTGTTTCCTCATGGCTCGGCCCCGTGCAGTAAGCCTGATGAGGCTTAGCTGTCACTAATGACTTTGCACATGGCAACACAAGAATGGGAGGTTTTGCAGCAGGAATAAAGGAGGGAAGACAAAAGGTTCCCTCCTTTACAGTTTCCGCAGTGACTGGCTAAGGACATCCTATGTTTTTTTCCATCCTCCTCCTTCACAAAGCATTGAGGAAGGAAGGGTGGGGTGAGGCATCTTCATTACTGCCCCCCCCCCCCTACCTTCAGCTGAGATGGGATGAAAGGAATTTTAGGCAATTGCACCTGTGTGTCTTAGATGCTGGGGGCTCTGCATCCTAGCAGGCCTACCTTTTGATATCAGGATGTTATTGCAAAAAGACACAGCAGCACCTGGGGTGGGCTTTTTATGTTTGAGGCATGGTCACAGGCCTCTTGTTTCAGAGCCTCTGGCATGTGCACATAGCCTGATACTCAGTTTCCATTCTTTGCTGCTTCTGCAGTATCAGAAAGAGGGCAATGGCAGGCGAGTTGGCAGAATAGTGGATGCTTGGTGGCACCACAATAAGAAAACCATTCTATGACAAGTTCCTTCTATATGGGTGGGGTATCAGGGTTGAGGAAGTGGCCCTATGTAGGGTGCCCTGATGTTGTCCAAGGCAGCAGCACGCTGAGAAAACATTTGCCTCTTCTTCTGATACAGTGTGGAGGTCAGCAGGTCAGTGGAGTTATTCTGCTATGTGGGCACAAGCTTATGCCCTTGTTTCAGATGCTCATCTGGAGAGTCAGAAAAAAAAGGGGGTGTCACATCAGGTAGATGTATCCATGGCTCCCCCTTTGGTCCCCACAAACAGCCAGAAAATGGAGGATCTGCCCAAGACAGAAAAGGGAGATGGGGGGGAATACAGGGGTATTAAAGACAGGGCACAGGGAGTTATGGTCTGGGGGACTTAGGGACATTCCAGCTGTCTCTTGAGGGCAGTGTCTCCAAATGGTTTTGTTTTGTGCATACTTCAACAGAAATGATCCTCATTCCTAACCAAAGATACGTTAGGAATGATCTCAATCTCTCAAATTTATTGCTAATGCTCTCAATACTTGCATTGTGCCAAAGAGAACCTCCTTCTGGAGTTTATATGATTATAATATGTATAAGCAACATATCAAGCTGTCATGTTCTTTTCTTTTTCATGCAATTGTGAATAAATCTCTTAATAAGGGGACTTTGTCACTATCCCTTAAGCAAGCAATTGTTAGACCGAGCCCTAAAGACATGGCCCCCTGATGTTGTATCTAATTATCATCCAGTATCATATTTGGCAACTGTGAATAAAGTAGTGGAAAAATGGGTTTTTAATCAGCTTATGGAATTCATGGATAACTATTTATTTAATTATTTATTTATACAAACAAACTTCTATCCCGCTGATCTGCAAATCTCAGCAGAGTACAAAACACATACAAAATAAAATCATAAAAACAATAACAAACAATAACTTAATATTAAACAGCACTACCAGTTAAAGAGCAAATACTACCGGAAACCTGGAAGGTATGAGATGGAAAGGAATCACATCAGTCAAGGAAGGCCAGGGTAAACAAATAAATCTTTGGCAGCTTCCTAAATCAAAGGTCCTTTTCCGCTCTGATTTCCAGTGGAAGACTACTCCATAGGGCTGGGCCTGCAATAGAAAAATGCACTTGCAAGACTCCAATAGCCATGTTTGTTTGAGAGAGGAAACTTCTAGTAAATGCTGGGAGGTAGAGCAGAGACTATGGGCCGGCTGGTTTATCCAAATAGAGGAAGATATGCAAGGTGGGGCTAACCCATGAAGGGCCTTAAAGATCCAAGTGAGAGTTTTGAATTATGCACACAATGGGCCGGATTTTAAAAGGGTTACACGCTTAAGTTAAGCACGTAACCCTTTGCATAGGCTTGGCGGCGCGCGCAAGCCCCGGGATGCGCGTAAGTCCTGGGGCTTTGCTAGGGGGTGTGTCGGGAGGCGGTACGACGTTCGGGGCGTTCCAGGGGGCGTTCCAGGGGGCATGGTGCCGGCCCGGGGGCATTCCAGGGGGCGTGACCGAGGCCTCCGGACCAGCCCCTGGGTCAGGTGATGGCGCGGCAGCGGGCCATCAGCGTGCAGGAGTTACGCCTGCTTCGAGCAGGCGTAACTTGTGCAATGAATCTAGGGGGGGTTTAGATAGGGCCGGTGGGTGGGTTAGGTAGGGGAAGGGAGGGGAAGGTGCGGGGGGGTGGAAGGAAAGTTCCCTCCGAGGCCACTCTGATTTTGGAGCGGCCTCGGAGGGAACGGGTAGCACGTGCAGGGCTCGGCGCGCGCAAGTTGCACAAATGTACACCCCCTTGTGCGTACTGACCCCGGATTTTATAAAATCCGGCGTACTTTTGTTCACTCCTGGTGCGCGAACAAAAGTACGTGCACGCGCTGTTTTTTAAAAGGTACCCCAATATGATGGGCAAATAGTGCAACTCAGAGAGAATCGGAGAAATGTGACTATGTAGAGAGGCACCAGTAATTAGATGAGCTGCAGAATTTTGGATAAGTTGAAGTGCATGAAGATGAGAGTTGGGAAGACCCAAGTAATCCAGGGGTGACAAGATTAAGGATTGAATGATGGTACAAAAATCAGAATAACAGAGAAGCAGTTTCAAAGGGCACAGCAGGCGAAGCTTGTAATAAGAAGACTGAACCAGGGACCCAATATGAGGCTGTAGAGACAAGGAGGTATCAATAGAACAGGGATAGCATAGCCTTCAAATAAAAGTTTGAGGAGGCATCTAAAAAAGGGGAGTGGGAAAGGAGCATGATTTCCATTTTCCTGACCAGCATAATGTGTTGGATATCTCTCAATATGAGGACAACCTTTAAACAGCCGCACATGTATGCCCATATGCCAGCACACTCCAAAAGACGCGTTCATTTTATAACATATGTGCGTATATGAGCGCATGGTATAAAACAGGCTATATGTGTGTGTATATGTGCGCACAATTTTTTTTTCATTTATGTATTTATAGATTTTTAACAATACATAGACAACATAATAATCATCAATGAACAGGTCTTGTTAAACATATAGTCATTTCAAGTATACATTCATTTATCTATAATCGAATTCCTTTTAAATGGGTATTAACATTATGAATGTAAATAAATTTTGCATTTACAAACAAAAATTACTAACGTTTTAGTAAAACTTAACTTATATGAGATGGAAAAGGAAATTTCGGTGCTCCAAACTCTAATTTATAGCACGCTTATTAATATAATATAATATAATTTCTATGTTGGGTTTTCAACTCTTATAGGTGCCCTTGCATTAATAAATGATCTTAACTGAACTGGACTGAACTGAACTGGATCGAAAAATATGTATATATTATTGTTCAATCTAACGATACATTTACTTGGATATCTTACTATAATATCAGTTCCAAGGTCTCTAACTTCCTGGCGCATTAATAAAAACTTTTTTCTACGCAATTAAGTTTCCCTTGCAATGTCTGGATAAATCCAGACATTTACCCCTAGGAAACATTTTAATCTATCTCTATCAGAGGGAAATATAAATGAAACTAACAAAGTTCCCCTAAATTAAATTTGATCCTCCAAAGACTGTTCTATCAGTTCTGTTATGTTACCTCTATCTCCTTGCAACTCTTTGGTATTTCCTTGTAATATATTTTTCTCTCCTTTCCCTTCATTCAAAAAGTAAATTTTTGCAATCGGTGGTATAGCCTCTCGAGGAAATAATAGAACTTCTGTAATGTACTTCCAGGTATCCAAGGGTAAGTTTAGCCTTTCACACGGAAAATTCATAATTCTTAAATTTTTATACCTTAACTCATTTTCAAGGCTTTCTATTTTTCTTGAATTTAATGTTTCTCCTTGCATTACTTTACTTTGTACTTCTTGCAATTGTAATACCTGTTTTTCTATTACATTAACTTTATTTGTGTTAGCATTAACAACTGGTTCTAATTGATAAATATGATTTTTAGTTTCTGACATTATATTTTCCAACATAATAATAGTAGATTCTAAAGAAGTTAGAGCCTTCCATAAACATTCCAATGTGATTTCCTGTTTTTTAACCAATTCCAAATCTAAAGGTTGAATCTCCAACACAGTCCCTTTGAACATGTTGTGCCATATTCAAGTCCTCTCTATCAACTGGTGAAGAAGTCCTCAGTACAGATTCTGGAATTTTTCCCCCAGCTGCACCTAAGATCTGCTGACGCAGCTGGGGTTTTCCTCCAGACTCTCCAATGAACTTAAAAGCAGCTTCTTCAGCATCCTTCCCCACCCCGAATGGAGTCAACTCAGTCACCAACTTCGGAAGACTGGCTAACCCTGGTATCTGATGCTGGCAGTCACTTGGATGAGAGGGGATCTCTGGAGCTCCGGGACTTAATGATGTATGGGAGTCCAACATTGAAGACGCGTGCTCTATGTCTTGCAATGTAGCGGACAGCCTACTTGGAGTAGGAGTGTTCGCAGGAGAGAAAAAAAACTGTTATTGTAGATTGCAAGGGTGTTGTACTGGAGTAGTAGGGGTTTCTACTCGAATTTTCCCTTTACGCTTGGTATGTGGCATTTATTTAAGGGAATTTATAATCTTAACAGTTTTTTCTCAGACCCAAATTTACTCACGGTTTGAAGCAACCGATGGAGGTGGAAGGGGAGATACTCCTTGATTTATTGGACTTTTAGTCAATAGAGTAGAAGTTGTATCATTCAGACAAATCCGAAACCAGATGAAGCCGAACAAGACAAAGCCATGCACGCACCTTTGTTGCATGCAGCTTTGTCAGTGTGCCGGCGACGGCTGCGTGCCGCAGGAAGGCGTTTTAAATACCTTCCTGAGTCTGAGGTACGTGACATCAGCATCTCAGGCAAATGGCGTCTCAAACAGGAAACAATACACAGATGTAAAGAAATGCCGTCGGGGTCAGCTACCGCTCGACCCCCAGTACAAAGCAAAATTGCTTACCTTGTAATAGGTGTTATCCCAGGACAGCAGGATGTAGTCCTCACATATGGGTGACGTCACTGAACGGAGCCCAGGCGGGAAAACTTTCTGTCAAAGTTTCTAGAAACTTTTGACTGGCCCAGTGAGGCAACTGAGCATGCCCAGCATGCTATGATATTCTCTGCCACAGGTGTCTCTCTTCAGTCTAGTATGTAGCAAAAGCTTTAGCAAAAAAGAATAATAAAAATAGAAGGCCCAACTCTGCGGGGTGGCGGGTGGGTTCTCTGAGGACTACATCCTGCTGTCCTGGGATAACACCTATTACAAGGTAAGCAATTTTGCTTTATCCCAGGACAAGCAGGATGCTAGTCCTCACATATGGGTGATTAGCAAGCTAGAGGCTGAGTCATTTTGTGATGGAATGTTGTTATTGAAATGAGTCAGCCGAGGTTGCCATAACAGTGGATGTAGTAGGAGTTGGGTTTAAACTGGAAACAAATTCTTTAAGACAGATTGTCCGTAAGCTGAATCTTGTCTTCCTTGCTTGTCCAAACAGTAATGAGCTGCAAAGGTGTGAAGAGAACTCCATGTTGCTGCTTTACATATGTCAAGTATTGGCACTGAACGATAGTGTGCAACTGAAGTTGACATTGCTCTTACTGCATGTGCTTTTACTCGCCCTTGGAGAGGAAGGCCTGCTTTTTCATAGCAAAATTGTATGCAATCTGCTAACCAGTTGGATAGAGTATGTTTACCCACTGCTTCACCTGGTTTGTTTGGGTCATAGGAAACAAAGAGTTGATTGGATTTCCTGTGAACTGCAGTGCGGTTTAAGTAGAAAGAGAGAGTACGCTTGCAATCCAAGGTGTGCAAGGCCCTCTCTCCTTGGTGAGAGTGAGGCCGTGGAAAGAATGTGGGTAAAACTATTGATTGGTTTAAGTGGAATTCCGTGACTACCTTAGGGAGGAATTTAGGATGAGTACGGAGAACCACCCTGTCATGTAAGAACTTAGTGTAAGGTTCATATGTGACAAGTACTTGTAACTCACTATCCCTTCTAGCTGACATAATGGCTATGAGGAAGATGGTCTTCCATGTAAGGAATTTTAGATCACAGGAATCTATGGGTTCAAAAGGAGAACGCATGAGTCTTGATAAAACCAAATTTAGATCCCATTGTGTGACTGGGTGTCAAATTGGTGGTTTGAGGTGAGTTAAACCTCTCATAAACCTGCTAACGAGAGGTTGTGTAGAGATAGGTGCATCTGCTACCTGTGTATGGTAAGCTGAAATTGCACTTAAATGCACTCTTACAGATGAAGTCTGGAGACCAGATTCTGAAAGATGGTACAAGTAGTCTAGTAAAGAATTTGTAGGGCAAGTGAAAGGATTGATGTTGTTTTGCTTGCACCACAAAGTGTATCTCTTCCACTTGGAAGCATAGTTCTTTCTTGTGGAAGGTTTACGTGAAGCTATAAGAACCTGGGATATGTTGGATGAAAGATTGAGTGGTTGTAAGATCAAGCTTTCAACATCCAAGCTGTCAGTGATAGGGATTGGAGGTTGGGATGTCGCAACCGACCCTGATCCTGAGTTATGAGAGTGGGAGCTACTCCCAGGCGAATGGGATCCTTGACTGAAAGGTCTAGAAGTGTGGGAAACCATACTTGTCGAGGCCAATATGGGGCTATGAGTATCATGGTCTCCTTGTCCTGTTGTAGCTTCACTAGAGTTTTGGTTATGAGTGGTATTGGAGGATACGCATATAACAGGCCTGAGTTCCAAGGGCGAGCAAATGTGTCCCTGGATGGCCCCTTGTTCAGGTTGTATAGGCAACAGTAGTCATCCACTTTGTGATTCAGATGTGATGCAAAAAGGTCTACTGTTGGCTGTCCCCAACGTTGAAATATCCTGGTCCCTACTGTGGGATCTAGTGACCATTCGTGTGGGTGGAATTGACGACTGAGTCTGTCCGCCACTACATTATGAATGCCTGCTAGGTAAGTGGCCTTGAGAAACATGGAGTTGTTCAAGGCCCAACCCCATATCTGAGCTGCCTCTTGACAAAGGAGGTACGAACCTGTCCCTCCTTGTTTGTTGATGTACCACATGGCTACTGTGTTGTCTGTTTGGATCAGCACAGTCTTGTTTGTAAGGCAGTCCTTAAAGGCATGCAGAGCATAATGTATAGCTCGAAGTTCCAGGAAATTGATTTGAAATGTTGCTTCGAGCTTTGTCCAAGTTCCTTGTGTTTGGAGATTCCCTATGTGAGCTCCCCAACCCAAGGTGGATGCATCTGTAGTCAGAGTTATTTGTGGGACTGGTTGTTGAAAGGGTAGGCCCTTGCACAAATTGTCCTTGTTCATCCACCACAGTAGAGAAGAACGTAGTTGGTGGGTTACTTGAATTGGAGAATAAAGCGGTTGAATGGCTTGGATCCATTGTGATCTTAAAGTCCATTGAGTTATCCTCATGGCCAGTCTTGCCATAGGAGTGACATGAACTGTGGATGCCATGTGGCCTAGTAATGTTAGAAACTGATGAGCTGTTGCTTGTTTCTTGGAGTGAATCGAGCTTGCCAATAGAGACAGTGTGTTTGCTCGATCTTTTGGTAGGAATGCCCTTGAGAGGTTGGGGTTTAAATCCGCTCCTATGAATTGTAGGAGATGGTTTGGAGTTAGATGTGATTTTGGATAATTGATGAGAAATCCCATTGAGTGCAGTAGAGCAATAGTTTGGTTGAGAGACTGTATTGCTCCTTGTTGAGATTGACTTCTGATGAGCCAATCGTCCAGATATGGGAAAACATGTACACCTTTTTTGTGTAGGTGTACTGTTATTACTGCTAGACATTTGGTGAACACTCTGGGAGCAGAAGCTAGTCCGAATGGCAGCACTCTGTATTGGTAATGTTGAAGGCCCACCATGAAGCGCAGATACTTGCGATGAGGAGGGTATATTGGTATATGGGCGTAAGCATCTTGAAGATCCAGAGAACAGAGCCAATCTCCTGCCTGAAGTAGTGGGAGCATTGTGCCTAGGGAAACCATCCTGAACTTTTCTTTCTTTAGAAATTTGTTGAGATTTCTGAGGTCGAGGATGGGACGTAGGCCTCCAGTTTTCTTTCGAATGAGGAAATATCTGGAGTAGAATCCTCTGCCCTGCTGAGACCTGGGAACTGGTTGAATGGCCCTGGCTGTCAGAAGGGTGGATAATTCTATTTGTAATTGAATTATTTGGGAATTTTGTTGTGGGTAGGAAGTTGGTGGAAATTCTGGAGGAATTGAGAGAAAATTTAGTTTGTAACCTTAAGCTACAATGGAAAGTACCCATTGGTCTGTTGTTATCTTTTCCCAATTGGAATGGAAATAGGAAATTCTTCCTCCCACGGGTATGTGTTGTTTGGGGTTTAGGAGGGTGGGTCTGATCTCTGGATTTGTGTTCAAAAACCCGTAGCTGGACCAGTCTGTGGAGGAGGCTGGGTACGGGCTGTTCTTGGTTGCCTGGCCTGAGAGCGCTGGGTAGGCCTAGAAGGTCTAGTCCTAGTAGGTTGATTGTAGTACCTTCTTGGTCTGTAGTATGGTCGCCTAGGTTCTCGTCGAGGAAAACGCCTAGGGGCCTGAGCTGTTGGTTCTTGAGGTAATTGTGACAGCTGTCTTAAGGTCTCCATGTGATCCTTAAGTTGTTGGACAGCATCCTGCACTTTTTCCCCAAACAAATTATCTCCACGGCATGGCAGATCTACCAGCTTGTCTTGCACTTCAGGTCTGAGATCTGATGCCTTCAACCAGGCCCATCTTCGTGCTGTAATGACAGCTGCTGCTGTTCTTGAGGCTGTGTCAAAATTGTCATAAGCAGCCCTTACCTCATGTTTCCCAGCTTCCAGGCCTTTGGCAATGATGGTTTGCGCAGATTCTTGGAATTGTTCTGGGAGAGAATTTGTGAAGTGTTCCATTTGCTTCCAGAGATCCCTTTGATACTGTGTCATATACAGTTGATAGGCAGAGATTCTGGAAGATAGAAGTGCACCTTGGTACACTTTTCTGCCCAGGGAGTCTAGAAAGCGATGATCCTTCCCTTGAGGAGCTGAAGAATGTGGATGTACCCTTTTAGATTTTTTCTGGGCAGATTCTACTACCACAGATTGATGTGGTAACTGTGCCTTCTTGAAGCGTGGTGCCTGCTGCACTAGGTAGGTAGTGTCTACACGTTTGTTGACTGCTGGAACCGTGCATGGGTGTTCCCACACTCGCTGTTGTAGGTCCAACAGGACTTCGTGGATGGGGATTGCCAGAACTTGTTTTGGTGGGCCCACGAACTGTAGCACCTCTAGGGTATGTTGTCTCGAATCCTCTTCTGATGAGAGCTTAAATGGTATTGTATCAGCCATATCTTGGACAAAACTTGAAAAGGATAAGTCCTCAGGTGGGGATCTTTTCCTTACTTCAGGAGGTGAGGGTTCGGACATGAAGTCCTCAGAAGAGGTACTTGACCTTTGATCATCCCAAGAATCTTCTTCATCCGGTTCTTGATAAGTGGTTCTTGGGGTTTTTCTTATATTTCTGGAGATACCTGATGGTCCAGGTAAAGGGTCATCGATGGAAATCATGGGTGGATTGTCCTCCATGGTTCTCTGAGGAGTTGTGTGGACGACTTTTTGATATTTTTGCAATAGTCGTTGAAAGAGTGCTAACTCTTGAGGGTCACTATCCTCTTGTACTGTTGTTATCGATGAAAGGATAGGTGGCCTCGATGTAGTTGTCGAGGGTAATGCTCTTGGTGTCGATTCCGTCGATGGCGGTAACATCGACGCTATCGGTATCGATGAATTAGCTGGGATTTGAGCATATATCGACGTCGATGACGTAATGATTTTTGGTGTCGACGTCGAATCTCTTTGAACCGTCGGAGTCAAAAATGACCCCGGCATCGGTGTGCCCACCGGCATCGGCAAGTTTGCCGGCATCGATGTAGAAAACATCGGCATCAACAATGAAGTTGGTATGGTAAGTTGTTCCTTCAGAGCCTATGAAATCGCTTGTCGGATTAAATCCGACAATTCCGGCCGCACAACCGTTGGAAGCAGAGCGGTTGAGGGCGGTGGCGTAGGCTGAAGCACAAGTTCCTGAGACGTACCTTGTGTTGGCTCTGGTGTCGGTAATGGAGTCGAGGTAGGCCGAGGCGTTGAAGACTCCGACGTTTCCTGATGTCTAGGCCGCTTCGCTGTCGAGGGTTCCTGGGAAGCCGGGTCGGACAACGAGGGGCTTCGATGACGGTGTCGATGTTTCGACTTCGATTTTTCTATCGATTTCGTCGACGTCGAGGACGATGAAGGTGACAAGTGATCCCCCGATGGTCCCGGGCGAGGTTTTTTAAGGACTATGCGCTTAGTCGCTCCAGCCGGAGACGACTTCGATGACTGTGATGGAGAAGGTATCAGTTGCAGGCTGAATAAATGCTCCATTTTTTCAAGCCTGGTTTTCCTGGTTTTTGGAGTCATCTCCGCGCATTGTGGACAGTTATGAACGTCATGTTTATCTCCTAGACACACCACACATTCGGTGTGCGGGTCTGTAAGAGACATTTTTCTTGTACACACAGGGCATTTTTTTAAATCCTGTGGACATCGTGAAATCGACGGCCGTCGATTCGACTGAGGAGAATTTTTCAATCTCCGAAATCAAATTTTTTGACTGGGTTACTTACCGGCCGGCAAGAAAAAACCCCGAGAGATTTTCTGTGACAGAGAATTTCAAAATCAAGACTATTAAGTCGAGTAAACAGTTGAGGAAAACTCAACGGCTCCGGACCCGCGATGCTAGCTGCAGCGCGGAAAAACGAAGACTGAAGAGAGACACCTGTGGCAGAGAATATCATAGCATGCTGAGCATGCTCAGTGGCCTCACTGGGACAGTCAAAAGTTTCTAGAAACTTTGACAGAAAGTTTTCCCGCCTGGGCTCCGTTCAGTGACGTCACCCATATGTGAGGACTAGCATCCTGCTTGTCCTGGGATAAACGATGTTCTCCCACTTCTCCTCCATGTGCGCACAATTTTATATGGATACACATATGTGCGTGCCAATGCCACCTCTACCATGGCATTTTGGACATAATTAACAGTTTCCTCAGTTCGTTCCCAGTTTGCCCAGGGAAAGGATAGGACTTCCTAAACCCCTAGATAATCAGCATCCCTTTTACCCTATTAGCCCCGACCCTTAAAACCCCACTGACTAGTCTAGTTTTTTTTTGTTTTAGGACTTACACACCGTCCATAGCAAAAGTAAATACCTTGTGCGCAGTAAGGTAGATCTTAAATAAGTACGCCGGATTTTATAAGATACGCACCTAGCCGTGCGTATCTTATAAAATCCGGGGTCGGCGCGCGCAAGGCTGCGCAAAATCGGCAGCCTGCACGCGCCGAGCCGCACAGCCTACCTTCGTTCCCTCCGAGGTCGCTCCAAAATTGGAGCAGCCTCGGAGGGAACTTTCTTTCTGCATCCCCCCACCTTCCCCCTCCCTTCCCCTATCTAACCCACCCCCCAGCCCTACCTAAATCCCCCCCTACCTTTGTTGTGCAAGTTACGCCTGCTTGAAGCAGGCGTAACTTGCGCGCGCCACCTCGGCATCCCTCGGCACAGGCCGCAGTGCCGGGGGACTCGGGACCGCCCTCCCGCCCCGCCCCGCCCCGGCCCGCCCCCGGACATGCCCCTCCCACCCCTTTTACGAAGCCCCGGGACTTGCGCACGCCGGAGGCCTATGCAAAATAGGCGCGCCGGTGCACGAGTGCCCTGCACGTGTAAATCCGGCAGGATTTACACACGCAGAGCTTTTAAAATCTAGCCCAGTGCACGCAGAAATTCAGAGTTAAGCTCAAAACTTGGCTATTTAAACAAGCCTTCCCTTAACCTCGCCATGAACACTTTTGCTGCGGAATTCATATGTTGATACTGGTTACTCAAATTTTGCTTTTGTGTTATTAAGCCTGTATTTTGTATTCCTGATACTGCATTTTGATCCTGTATATTTAAATCTGCTGTTGTGTTATTAACACGACCCCATTCTACCTCCGAATTTACCTCCCAATTTAAATTTGGCCTCATCTCCTCTAACTATGTCTACTGTTGTTTAGCCCAAAAAACAAATCGGAAGCCGATCCAGTTGGCTGTGATACAGTAAAGACAATGAGAATCGGACGATCAGAAGAAGCCCTTTATTTCAATGCCCGACTCTGGCAGAAGGAATGTCAGAGTGTTTTGCAGACACTAATGATATTGTGACATTGTGACAGTGTGACAGCAGCCCTGCAGGCATATTTTAAGTCCTGCTAATTGAATTGCCCCTGAGGCAGCTCTATGAGCGAAACTCGGCCAGAGTCGGGCATTGAAATAAAGGGCTTCTTCTGATCATCCGATTCTCATTGTCTTTACTGTACTGTTGTTTAGCTACTTTTGCTACTGTATTTGTATATAGCTACACAACAGCTTTGTTGGCTGTTGTATAGCTTTACTTGCTACTATATATTAAGGTCCCTTATCCTTCTTGCCTGCTGCTCTCTTTCCTGTGCATCCTCCTCTCGCACCCCCCCCCCCCCCCCCGTTTTACGACCCTGTTTTTTGTAACTGCTCTCTTCTTATTCGTTCTCCTTTGTTAATTGTAAACTGGCATGATATCTCTGATGATGGTCGGTCAAGAAAAACTACAAAATAAATAAATAAGTAAAGTTACACAGTAGGAGACCCTGGCGCGCACTTGTGCGCATAAGTTTTTATATACTGGTTTCATTCATAAATACAGGAATGCCCATGCCACACCCCTTTTTCATGGAAAGGTTTGCGCATGTTCCCAGAAGATACACGCATACATGGGTACCTTTTAAAATCTGTGAGGTGAGCGCTGGCCCGACTTCTGTGCATATCTCCCAGCTTTGGCATGCATAGAGCTTTTAAAATGTGCCTTTTAGGTTTCTGACAGAACCACAGAACTGAGTTGTTGCTCATTTTCTTGACATATTTTTTATTGTGTGAAATGGATAAGGGTCGCAATGGGATCTTGATTCAACTGGATTTCAATGCAGCCTTTGACACTACAGATCATGGGATATTACTGACTAGGCTCTTTCAACTAGGCATGGGCTGGATAGTTACTCCATGGTTTCCGTCATATCTAACTGATAAACAATAGAATGTCCTTATGGGTTCTGATTCGTCAAACTGGATTACAATTAGATCTGGTGTCCCACAGGGGTCAATATTAGCATTATTCTGTTTAACATATATTTTCAGCCATTGTGTGAAGTTATGCACAAGTTAGTTTTTTTTCCCTTATCTATGCTGATTTACAATTTTATATTCCCACCCATTGAGGTAACAGTGGCTACAAAATTTAGTTTGAAACCTGTATATGATCAGTAGAGACATGGTTGACAAAGCAGCTGCTTATGCTTAATGTCTATAAAACCTCTATTATGTGGATAGGAAAGAAGACAGCTGATTATGTGCCTACTATAGAATATGAAGATGTGAGGCAGTGCCCTTAAGTTCCCCTATTTACCTGTGCATAACACCTGGTCAACCGTAAATTCCTTAGGAAGAGTATGCTCTATGGGTGGGATCTTGCAGAGCAGGTGGAGTTCAGAGGGCGTAACCAGAGATTAGGGAATAAGAGCTGGGATCCAGGTGGGAATAACCAGACCACACCCAGGTCTCCAGGAGGAAGGCAGCTCCTATAAAGTAATACTGTTCAATACTGGGTTGTGCCAAAGCTGAACATTGAGTACAGAGGGGAGCAGTACTGAACTGTAATTGAATACACTGTTCTGAAAGGAAGACAGTCTACTGTTGTGTGGTTGTGAAGCTGAATAAAGATTTAGGGGCTGATGCAAAAAACTTGCGCTGAAAGCGGGTGCTGTGTATTCAGCGCCCGCTTTCATAACGCGCCCCCAGGATATTAAGTAGGAGGCAGTACAGAAAAGCAGTTTTTTTCTGCTTTTCTGTACTAGTTTAATAGTGCTCAGCAATTATTGCCTGCTCCGGGCAGGCGTTAATTTCTGATCATTAAAATGTGCGTCCTAAATGCACATTTGTTTTTTGCATAGGGAGTGAATAGCTAATAGCCTCATTCACATGCATTTGCATGTGATGAGCGCTATAGTTTCACACCGCATTGGACATGCGTTGTAGAGGCGCTAATCCCCTTATTGCATAAGGGGATTAGTTAGCACCTCTACAACCCGCGTCCAACTGCAGGTTATACAGTGCGCTGGGCTCAGCGCACTGTATTGCATCGGCCCCTTAGTGTTTTAATAAAGGCTGGAATCTTGTCTCCAGGCCTGTAGGAATCACTGCTCATTCCCATATATGCTGACATGCATGGGATTTTTTCTCTAAACCTACTACAGAGGGAAATCCAGCCTCCAAAGAAAATTTGCTATATGTGTGGCCTGCCAAAAGCAATTTGGAGGCCAGTTTGCAGAAGAGAGAGGAAAGTGTCTGTATACAATACAAAAATTTGTGAAGAGGACCTGTGGTTCTAAAACGAAGTACAGAGTACAGGAGTACACAGAGCATAGTGGATTATGAAAGGGTTTGGGTCAGAAGCTGCACTGAAGAAAAAAAAGTTTCTGGTAGAGAGGATACTGTGAGTGGGCCTGGTTGCAGGGACACCCAGAAAGTGGTAGGTTTCAACCAGCTAAAGAGAAAAGCTCTGCTAGAGGTAGATAGGGATTTAACAATAGCAAGTTAATGCTGGTTATGCAGGCTTTTTTTTTTTTTTTTACCTTTTTTTATCTTGAAAAAGAAAAGAGGAAGGAACACTGGTGCAACAAATATGTGCTGAGCAGGGTGTGGCCCTAGAAAAGCTGCCAGATTGGGCTGTGAGAGCAGTAAATGGGAACAAGTGGGGCCCTCTTCCAGCAAGCAAGCTACTCTGCAGTTTGAGGTATGCGGCCACAAGAAAACCTGGATTGGAGCAGTCAGGATACTGCTGCAACAGGTGAAATAATAAACAGCCAGAGGGCTGGAAGGGAGTTCCCCAGTCCCGAGATGCAGGTTAGAGGGAGGACCTGAGACTTGAGGTTTAGCAGTGGAAAGGCCAGCCAGTGTGAAAGGCCAGCCAGTGTAATAGAGTCCAGGCCAGACATGAGAGTGAAACCCTACACTGGCTGGACAAGGAGTATCACCATTTCCTGCAGGAACTGAATGAGTTGCTGGCAGAGATGTCCAAGGAGCTGGCCAAGTTATGGCAACCACCTGAGATTGGCACTACAGAAGGTCCTGAGGAAGATCTTGTAAGGTACACAAACGCTACCGGGAGCCCAGAGGCTGCTCCCTTGGGAAACCCAGAGAAGGGGGCTGTGAAGAACCCAGAGAGAGGGATCACAGAGAGCCCTGGATAGGGCAACACAGACTGCCCAGGAGGAGGCAGTATTGAGAAGTTGAAAGTTGGCGCTACAGGAGGTCCCAAGGAAGACTCTGTAGGGTATCCAAACACTACCAAGGATCCAGAGACAATGCCTGTGAGAAGCCCAGAGAGAAAGAGAGGACATGGAAAGGCAAGCAAGTGATATCATGGAAAGCCCAGAGGGTGGCACTGCACAGAACCCAACAACTGAGGTTGAGGAGGAGCCAGTGAAGAGCATGGGCAAGTGACCAGAGTATACATTGGTGGAAACTGGGGAGAACCTAGGAGGCGGCACTGCAGACTGTACAGAGAAAGAAACCTTGGAGAGCCTGGAGGAAGAGTCCACGGAAAGCCCAGAGGCTGGCATTGTGGAGACTCCAGCAATTGAGGATACAGAGGAGCAAAGGAGGAGCTCTACATTAGAAATACCAGATTCCAGAAGTGAGCGCAGCTGATTATAGAGGAACCAGCAATGATAGTTTCCCAGTCAGTCCATAAAGCTCCATCAGGGTGAAATTCGAACCTGGAGTCAGCAAAGGACTGGGGATGTGCACTGCTTCAACAGCACCCCAAGGGGTGGTCGTGATGTTGTCAAGAGTAACCCTAAGAGATGGGGAGTGAGCATGCCACTAGGTCTCTGTTCCCAAGCATAGCTGGTGGGAGGCCAGAGGAAGGGGAATGGGATATTTTAGACTCTCCTTAATGGGATCCAGGAGGGAGTAGGGAAGCTTGACCCACAGGTATAAGCTGAGAGGAAGGGTATGTGAGGCAGTGCCCCTAGTGTTCCCCTATTTACCTGTGCAGGAACAGGCTAGAAACCTGGGCCATTTTAAACTCCTTAAGGAGAGTATGTTCTATGGGCGGGATCCTGTGGGGCAGGTAGGGCTCAAAGGCATAACCAAAGACTGGGGAATAAGAGCTGGGATCAAGGTGGGGATAACCAGACCAGGCCCAGATCTCCAGGAGGAAAGCAGCTCCTGTAAAGTAACACTGTCCACACACTGAGCTGTGTCGAAGCTGAACTGTGAGTACTGAGGAAAGCAGTACTGAAATGCGAATAATTGAGCACACTGTTTTGAAGGGAAGACAGTCTACTGTTGTGCGATTGTGAAGTTAATAAATAGTGTTTTAAGAAAGGCTGGAATCAGACTAATTTACCTCCAGGACTGTGGGACTCACCACTTGTTCCCACAGAATGTTTGCAATTTCCGATGCTGTGTGTAGCCCGAAACTTGGGAGTCTTATTAGTTGTAGATCTCTCTTTAAGCAATAATATAAAACAAGTAATAAAGGTAGCTTATTTTA
The DNA here is from genome assembly GCF_901001135.1 of Rhinatrema bivittatum. Classification (NCBI taxonomy): domain Eukaryota; kingdom Metazoa; phylum Chordata; class Amphibia; order Gymnophiona; family Rhinatrematidae; genus Rhinatrema; species Rhinatrema bivittatum. Next base: position 33,823,162 of record NC_042624.1, on the reverse strand, counting down.
AATTGAAACTATTAAAGACTCTTAAAAGGCTGTTGCCTGGTGATTTGTTTAGATCAGTTCTACAGGCCTTGTTATATGGACAGTTAGACTATTGTAATTTTTATATATGGGTCGATCTCAAAAAAGCTTAAAGGCCTTGCAATGATCCAGCATGCTGCTGCTCACAAATTGTAGGAGTAGCTCATATAGAGCATATTATGCCAGTTGTGCGAGCCTACATTGGCTATCGATCGGGCATAGAAGCTGTTGCACTGGGAGTGGACCCTTGGCCTGGTGCAGGATTGGTATGGCCCTCCAGTCGGACCCAGAGAGCGCCTGCCACCAGGAGGTGGAGCACAGGGGGAGACAGAAGCTAGCTGGAGCTTCGCCAATAGCAACCTGGGGTTTCCTCAGGTTGAGCCCTTGGTTACCCAGGCCGCCTGGTCTTAGGAGAGCCCTGCAGGGTCTCCTAAAGAGATAGTTCAAGGGAGTGCCCACAATGAACAAGGGTGCATGATCGGTGTCGAGACAAGCAAGACCAGAGGTCACAGGAGGCCAGAAGAGAGAGTCCGAGTGTATGGCGAGGATCAAGGCTAGAGTATCAGTCCAGAATGGTCAGCCAAAGCAGGGCCGGTAACAGAGGTCAATCTGGGCATAGTCAGGTCAAGCAGAAGGTCAAGTTCCAAGTGGCAGTCAAGAGTAGTAGGAGTTCCAGGCAGAGGTCAGGTCAGGCAGCAATCAAGAATAGTCGGTTCCAGGCAGAGGTCAGAGCAGGCAGCAATCAAAGAGTAGTCAGAGTTCCAGGCAGAGGTTAGGTCAGGCAGCGAGCAGGAGTAGTCAGAGAACAGGCAAAGGTCAGTACCGTGAGATCAGTCCAAAGGGTACTACCAGGGAGTGAGAGACGAAGGAACAGGAGACGCTGGAACAGGAGACGCGGGAGGGGGGGAGGGGAACAGAAAGACTGGATCAAGAGACACATGAGCAAGACACACACAGGAAGGCAAATTAGAGACACTGGAGTGTACGACCCGATTGCCAAGGCCCCAGCTAGGGGCCGGGCTGTGGTGTATATATACCTTGCATGAGTGACGTCAGATTCAGGCGCCGCCCGAGGTCTTCCCGTGCTTGGGTCTTTAAATTAGACAGAGCTCCAGGCGCGGGCGCACTAGGGGGGCAGGGCCAACAGCGAAGAGTATGCCGAGCCCCGGCGCAAGGAGAGCTGCGATACTGAAGGCCATGAGGGAGCTGGGGATACCCATGGAGGACGCAGTCGAGGTCGGACAGAGCAGGAACTCGAAGACGTGCTGGTAGAGGGTCGCGCCAGGTAAGCAGGCCCAGCTGCGGAGCCAATGCGGCCGGGAAGAGCAACAAAAACTGATTTAAAACTGTTGTTTTGATTCACAGATTATTTATTTATTTATTTATTTATTTATTTATTTAAGTTCTTTTAATATACCGATGCTCAAGACAAGGTCTTATCGTACCGGTTACAATAAACAAGGGGGGAAACCAGTTGTATTCAACTGGGAGCACTGGATGGCCAGCGCCATCTTTAAAAATGGCGCGGGCCATCCAGTGCTCCTACCATGTGACAGGGGCCGGCCAATGGCATGGATACCCTGTCACATGGTAAGGGCAAAGGGCCATCAGTGCCATTTTGATAAGTGGCAGCTGACGGCCGGGAGCGGGAGATCGCTCCCGGGACCCCCACTGGACCACCAGGTACCTGTAAATATTTTTTGGGGGGTTGGGAGGGTGGGGGAAGCAAAGGGATTAGTTTTTAACGGGTCGGGGTGGGTTTAGGGGTTATTTTTATGTGCCATTTTTCCCGCCCTCCTCCAAAATGATAAGAGAACCCCCACGATCAATATCTTGGGCGTTTCCTATCGTTTCAGGGGAGCCCCCGATTTCTGACGATTTTGAAAATATCGACGATATTTTCAATTGTCCGAAGCATGATTCACATCCCTATGGCATGACAATGTGCAGAATCTCACTTTTTAACAACAAATATACTAGACTGTGGTGTAGGAAAGTTCTTTAGCAACCAATATATTTTGCAAAAATGGTTGACTTTGGAAGCACCTGCATTGATACAAGTGAAAAATTAATCCACCAGAAGTGTGAGATGGAAAACTGTAGAGAAGATAGACTGGTCGCTAAAACAGCGAGATTTTGTGAAGAGATGGGGCACCTTTAAACTTTTTATCTCCAACAGCAAGAAGTTTAATTTTAAATGATATGCTGACATGATTTTATAGCAATACAAGAGACAAGTGATATGATATGTATTTTATGGATGTCTTCACGTGATCCACACTGGACCTATGTATATTGGAAAGCAGCAGAGTATAAGATACGCATAAATCAATAAATAAATAACACAACATTAAGGTTGTTTTATGATTTCTGACTGGGAGAGGGGGAGGTGAATAGGGGAGGGGGGAATCTATATGAAGATGCTTGAAAATGTATGCTATGTTATAATTGTATACTGTATTGATTGTAAATGTATGTTTTAATATATTATTTTTTATTGTGTATATTTTATGTGATCTGCACTGAACATTATGGATATTGTGAAATATAAGGTTTAATAAATAAATAAATAAATTGATAGATAAATAGATATAGTTTAATGGGAAAAGATATATTTGAAGACATGTTTCCATAAGGCCCAGTGGTGTGAAGGAGCACCTTAGCACTGAGTATTTCATTGAGTATACTAAGCATTATGGTTCTTGAAATCCAAATAAAAATGTTTGAAACTAACGTGTACTCCGCACTGAACATTGTGGAAGATGCGGAAAATAAGAACTTTTAAATAAATAAATGAGTAAAATAAGGTACACTTGGAATTTTCTTTTAATCAGGCCAGTAGCACTAAATACAGTTGGGACTATTTTTGTATCTTTCTGCCATATTTCTTGGTCTCTGTATCCCTATGTACTTGAGGATCTTCTCTCTCTCCACACATTCTACAGAATAGTCATTTGGTGCTTAACACTTTTATCAGCAATACTGTTCTTGTGTTTATTTCCTTTACCATAATGTTTGATTTTCTAGCATTGGAGTATTTTATCAACTGGAATGGAAATGACCCAGGTGATCTCATTGTTTTCATTCTCTACAATTCTGTTCTAACGCCTGGGCTGGGGTCCTCACTGAGGAGTCCAAGGGCACACTTCAATTTTACAAATGGAAGCAAATTTATGCTATTATAATCTCCCATACATTCTTTAATCCCCTTTCTTTTCCAAGATTCTCTGTTAGGGGGAGAGGGAAGGGGAAGAATAATATCCAAATCTCTGAGCATTGTCTTCACAGTCCTTAAGGCTTACAGTAATAATCACACTGGATGATGGATATGGATCCAACATACCTTTACTGATAGTTGATTTTAAAGTGAAATTAATTACAATTTACAAATCCTTGTTAAATACAGTCCACTACAGTTCCGATAAATCTGTGACTCTTTACTGATGGTTTACTTTGATCTTCTGTTTGTGAGCTCCCTCCCAGAATTGGTGGAATAGGACACTTTGGATGGCATAAATTAAAGCTCCATTTGTCATAATTTGATACAGATGTCTATATCATATCCAACCTCCTCCAGAATATCCTGATGATATTTCAGTGGACAACAGCAAATAGGTGCCATTGTTCTTTTCTCACATTTCTCCTTTCAGGAATGAATATGAATCCATTCCTCTGGTTGATTTTTGAAGGCTCTTTGGATGTCTCTGAATGAGAGACTCTTGAAAACTCCATTCCAGTTGATGGCTCCTAAATTCCCTTGGCCATGAGGAATTTAGTTGGTTGATAAAAATAAAACCTAGGTCTTAAAAACAAAACAAAACAAACAAACAAAAAAACAAGATGAAGGAAATCCTCCAACCTAAAGGCCAAAAGAAAGTAAGATAAGTTTTCCAAAAAGAGAGAAGAAGCTACCCTTTCTTCCTTCTAGCCCAGATCTTAAATCTTAAGGCCCAGAGCATTCCTCTCCAAAATAAAAGGAAACAAACAGGAGCAGGAACAACTTCATCCTACTGCGTCAAAGGTCAACTAAAAGTGAACACTGCAAATGTTATCTCTGGTTTTTATAAAGCCAGGACACTCCCATTACAGCAACCCACATAAAGGAGATACTTCTCTTTTATCTACACAGATAAAATGTTCCTTCTAGTAAAGATCCGGCAGGGTTCTCTACATTATTATGGTCATGATCTCAGTGTTTTTACTGGTACAATATATAATTTCTAATGGATGTGGTGTGCCACCTTATTATGTCTTTCTGTATACAGTCATTCTAACACAAGGAAGTCAGACACAGCAATGAGATGTGTAAAATATTTCCAATTCTGTTTTACAGTCTTACATGTGTTTGTTTTATGATTTTTTTTATGCTGATTCTGAATAATATTGTCCACAGTTCACTGTCCTGTGATGCAATTATCAATCTCTCATATTTAGATTTAAGTTCATATCTTCTTAGTCATTTTTGTGTCAGGTTCTGATTTAAGTGGGGTTTAATTTCCGCTGTATTTGTGCTTTTCTCAATTTTTTTTCCTAGTTTGCTTGTCTGATTCTTATAAAGAGATTTTTCGCTTGTTTTGAAAATTTTGTTGCTTCTTTTCCTTCATGTGTTGGTGGATTCTCACTCATTCCTTCTGTTCATTAGAACACTTGTCCAAGTTTAAGAATGGAGACAGTTTGTTGCCATTCACTTTCCTACATCCAAGGTGGAGTTGGCACAACCTGAAGGGTGGAGACCTGCAGGTGCCCACCGTCGGCTGTTGGAGCTAGCTGAGGCAAAGGCTCAACTGGAGCTTCACCTAAACCAGCCCTAATTCCCCTTAGATTGAGCACTTGGATGCCAGGGCCAGCAGGTCTTAGGTAGGGTCCTCCGCTAATGAGCTGGAGAACAGTAGAGATGGTCGGGTCATAGACTGGGGTCTGGGGTAGGCTAGATATGGATGCAGTTGAAAAGCAGGTGAAGGTTAGTAGCAGGTTGAGGATCAGGCAGTGGTCAGTGGCAGGTGGAGTTCAGGCATAGTCCAAGGCAGGCCAAAGTCAGTACTGGAGATTCATCCAAGGGAAGGCAGGACAGATAGGCAGGGAAGCAAGGACACAACCAGGATGGCAAGGACACTAAAGACACTGAAGAACTGATGATGACCACAGATGAAGATCAGATAAAGAACTGTATTGTCCTCTCACACTGAGGATGTGTCTCCCAGGGTTACTGCCCAGGAGGGAAGGGTTTGGTCGGCCATCATAACTGATGATTCGATTATTAGGAATGTAGATAGCTGGTTGGCTGGTAGACATGAGGATTGCCTGGTAACATGCCCACCTGGTGAGAAAGTAGCAGATCTCACACAGCACCTAGATAAGATTTTAGATAGTGCTGGGATGGAGCCAGGGGTCGTGGTACATGTGGGCACCAACAACATAGGAAAATGTGGGATGAAGATTCTAGAAGCCAAATTTAGGCTCTTAGGTAACAAGCTGAAATGCAAACCTCTAAGGTAGAATTCGCTGAAAGGCTCCCTGCTCCATGCACAGGTCCCCAGAGATAGGCCGAGCTCCGGAGTATCAGTGCGTGGATAAGACAATGATGTAAGGAAGAGGGACTCAGTTTTGTAAGGAACTGTGGAAGGGGGAGTCTTTTCTGAAGGGATGGGCTACACCTTAACCAGGATGGAACCAGGCTGCTGGCACTAACCTTTAAAAAGAAGAGCAGCTTTTAAATCAGAACAAAGGGGAAAGCCGAGAGTCACTCAGCAGCACATGGTGCAGGGGGAAGTATCTTCGAAGGACACTAATGAAGCAATTAGAGTTAAGGCATCCTAACTTGGTTATTTTGAAAGGCCTTTGATGAAGAAACTCCATGATTAGATTGAATACTAATAAAAAAATAAATAAATAATAAAGTCAACTTTTTGATTTATTATTTTATTGATTATATTGTATTTTGTTTTATTCTGTTTTGATAGTATTATTAAGATTGTATTTTATTTTTATTTCATTTAACTGTTTTATTTTAAATTAATTATTTATGTAAACCGTTATGATGGTATATTCCGAATGACGGTATATAAAAACTTATAAATAAATAAATAAAAAGCAGAGAGGTTCCAATAATAAGAAATGTATTACATGTGCCTATAAGTAAAGAATTGCCTGAGCTAAAAGATTCTGAATTATCCCTGGTAACTTTGAAATGGCTGTATGCTAATGCCAGAAGTCTAAGAAGTAAGATGGGAGTTAGAGTGTACAGCAGTGAATGATGACATGAACTTAATTGGCATCTCAGAGACATGGTGGAAGGAAGATAACCAATGGGACAGTGCTATACCTGGGTACAAATTATATTGCAATGACAGAGAGGAGCAACTTGGTGGTGGGGTGGTGCTTTATGTCCAGCATGGCACAGAGTCCAACAGGATAAAGATCCTGTAAAAGACTAAATGTATAATTGAATCTCTATGGGTAGAAATCCCTTGTGTGTTGGGGAAGAATATAGCGATAGGTGTATTCTACCTTTTACCTGGCCATAATGACAAGACAGATAGTGAAATGGTAAGATAAATTAGGTAAGCTAATCAAATTGGTAGTGCAGTAATAATGGGAGATTTCAATTACTGCAATATTGAATATATCATCAGAAAATGCTAGAGAGATAGCATTCCTGGATGGAATAAATGTCAGTTTTATGGAGCAATTGGATCAGGAATTGACAAGAGAGGAAGCAATTTTAAATCTAATTCTCAGTGGAGCAAAGGAATTGGTGAGAGAGGTAACTGTGGTGGGAACGCTTGGCAATAGTGATCATAATATGATCAAATTTGAATTATTGATTGACAGGGGGACAATAAGCAAATCCAGGGCTCTAGCACTAAACTTTCAAAAGGGAAACTTTGAAAAAATGAGAAAAATAGTTAAAAAAATAAATAAAAAAAATATAATTTGAAAGGTGCAACTAAAAAGGTTGAGTGTGCAACAGGAATGGACATTGTTAAAAAATACAGCTTAGAAGCACAGTCCAGATGTATTCCATGCATTAAGAAAGGTGGAAGGAAGGCCAAACGATCTTCATTCAAAAATTGGAAGAAGGATCCAACAGAAGAAAATAAGATATAGCAGAAGCTTAGCATTAGGTTAATGTAACTGTGATAAAGCAGGGTAAGTGAGAATTTGAAAAGAAGTTGGCCATAGAGGCAAAAACTCATAATAAAAACATTTTAAAATTTATCTGAACCAGAAAGCCTGCGAAGGATCAGTTTACCGTTAGATGACAGAGGAGTTAAAGAGGCACGTAAGGAAGATAAACCATCGCAGAAAGACTAAAATTCTGTGCTTCTGTGTTTACTGAAAAGGTTGTTGGGGAGATACCCGTTCCGGAGATGGTTTTCAAGGGTGATGATTCAGATGAACTGAACCAAATCATGGTGAGCCTGGAAGATGTAGTAGGCCAGACTGACAAACTGTGCTTGCACTAGGTATAAGTATACTGAATAACACAAAGTTGCTAGATGCAAATGCACACAATCACACCTGCTTTCCAGGCATGACTGCAATTAATCAGTGTAACCTAGGAGCCCAATACATCTATCCAGGCAAGCCAACAATCATCTCTTCAGATAGTCCAATATTATTATTATTATTTATTTATTGTATTTGATATAACACTTATAGAGAACACAATCAAGTGGCATACATTGCAGAAACCTACATAATCAACAAAGTTAACAAACCTTAAATTTAATATAGTATACAGACAAAACAGTAGCAAAAATAACAAATAAACAGCATCAAACCTCGAATCCTGTGTATAGTGGCTCAAATAACAAGAATTAATGAACCTGATTCTGTCAAACTTTAGAAGTAGCTAGTCTGTGAGGCCACTCCCACTTGGGTAAACTGTTGCCCAAACACCCTTGCATCCAGATCTATAAACCATATGGTTACCAACACACACCCATCACAAAGAAAATATTAATGTTATCTACAACCTTGACTAATTGCAGAGTCCAAGAAAACAGGACTGACGGCCTTCCCAACCTGCCATTAGCCAATATCCCAAAATTACAGCATCATACTCAGCTGAGGTACTATGCATCATGCAAAGAGATTCAATCCCCCAAAATGATCTTGAGAGAGAATAGATACATTTCAATAAGCCAGGAACTCCTTTCCTGGTGACCCACGCCACATCACATCCAGAACTCCATCTTCAGTGTGACTACATTGTATACCACTCAGAAATGCTTTTTTGTGTGTCTAGAGTATTTCTCTCCAGATGTGAGAGGAATCCCTTGGCCATCCATCCTGAAACCTGCAGCACCACAGCATCACAAATAAATCTCAATTATCTTGCTGAATAAATATGCATCTTCCATACAACAATTCTATTAAAACTGAGATGTTATGTTATATAGCTCTGACTCCCAAGCATTGACCACAAGAACAATTGATAAAATTGTGTTTCACCTGCTCCTATAAAGGAATGCCATCACAATAACAACTAGGCAAAATGTGCTGAAGGCATTACAAGTAGAATAGTCATAAATAGCATGCCCCTTTGCATAAGGGAGACCCCAGCGCCAGCCGCGCTACTAAATCGCCGAAAACCTGCAAAGGAAAAGGCTGAGAACCGCGCAAAGGCCCGCCCACACCACAACCTGCGACCCAATCAGGTCAGCCGGGCAGACCTTTAAATCTTGCGCTGAGAAGCTCCATCTTCCTCTTCTCCGCTGCTCCCGGATCGCGACCGAAGACCTGCGCACCGGCGCCAAAGCCCCGCCGGGAGAAGGTCAGGTCAGTGCCCGCCCTCCACACCCGGGAGAACCCCAGCGCCAGCCGCCGCTACTAAATCGCCGAAAACCTGCAAAGGAAAAGGCTGAGAACCGCGCAAAGCCCGCCCACACCACAACCTGCGACCCAATCAGGGTCAGCCGGGCAGGACATTTAACCCACACGCTATCAGGCGTCGCGCGCCGAAGGTGCGCGACAAAGGGGCCCGCCCCTTTGTGCGCCCCTTCGTGCGGACCCTGAGGACGGAGGACTGGACTGACGATATCACTCCCCCTCGACAACGACGCCTATCCCTATACCTCCATCACCGAAAGGCCATTGGTAAGAACATACTACAACTAACTTCCAATCCATAACCATTTCAAACACAAGCACCCTCACCCTCGCTTTGCACTCCTCCCACCTGTTTTCATCTCTACCACAAGAATGTCCCCATCTTTTCCCAATCCCAATCCTCCAACATAGTTTACACCACCCAAAGAGAATCATTCCGACAAGCTCAACACCACAACCTAAAATCCCTCTCTTCAATCAAGATCACTCCCACCACTCAACTTCTAGGCCTCACCCTATTTTCTTTAAGCCTATTTAATGCTCAATCTCTAACAAGAAGTCCTTAATACTAAACGATTATCTCATTGATGTGAAGCCTGATATATGTGCAATTACGGAAACATGGTTAAAAACCATCAGACACCGCAATAATCAACCAGTTACCTACAGAGGCGTACGACTTCTTCTCGCTTCCTCTCATAAAAAAAAGGGAGGAGGATTCTCTTAGCAACCAAAAAGACCTCAGATTTCTCTGCACCAGACCAATTCTGATTCAAAACTTGAAATCGGCTTCTTCACTTCAGACAAACTCCAAATCCTACTAGTCTATGCTCCCCCAGGTTTCCTGGAATCAGACGCCTCACCTCTGGTCGAATTAACCACCCCTTATCAACTTAGATCTCCAGCTATCATTCTAGGTGATTTTAACCTGCACGTTGATAACCCCACACTATCACCAACTGTGAAGCATTACTCACAGCTTTCTCCGCGCTGGGCTTCACTCAATTAGTTAACAAACCCACCCACAAAGCCGGCCACACGTTAGACCTTATCTTCGTTAACTCTGCAATCAAGCCCGTCTCTCCCCAACTGCACAAAGGTCCCGTGGTCAGATCACTCCCTCATAACAACTCATTCTCAATAAAAGATACTAGCCCGTCTTGCACTCCTTCGCCCTCCTTCACATATAGGAAAACTTGCTCCACAGAAGATCTCAACAATCACTTATCATCACACTCCACACTGGACCTCACTGATCCGAACTCAGCGCTCCGATCATGGAATATCATTACTGAAACTATAGCTAACAAGTTATGCCCCCCAATAACAAAAAAACCACACCCCATCTCCTCCAAAAGACAGCCTTGGTTCACCTTAGAATTAAGAAAGCTCAAACTTCAACTAAGACAAAATGAGGCAAAATGGCGCAAAAACCCAGGAACCAATACTCTTTTGATCTACAAATCAACTCTTCATCAATACAAATCAACACCTTAAGATCCAAGAGGGACTTCTACGCTTCCAAGATACACACCTTGTCTTCGATGCCAAAGCCCTCTTCAGCTATGTAGCCAACCTCACCAAATAAAACAGGCAGAGATAGCACATGACCAAGCTCAATCTAAAGCGGAAGAATTAGCACTTTTCTTCAGCAACAAAATCAGCAGCCTTCTAACTCAGCTTACAGCTAATGCCACGGTACCATTAACCTCTCCACAATACGCAATCAGCAATACTCGATTAGAAGAACTGGATCTAACTTCATCCATTGAGATCCAAGGAATTCTAAGGAGAATGAAACCTTCCACTCACCCCTCGGATCACATCCCAGCTAAACCTCTATTGTCAATTCCAGATACTATCTCCAAAATCCTGGCAGACATCATAAATTGCTCTATCACACAAGGATTCTACCAGACAACCTCAAATTGGCCTCTCTCAAACCTCTCCTCAAAAAACCAAATCTAGATCCCAATGACTCCAACAACTACCGACCAATCGCTAACCTCCCCTTCATAGCCAAGATTACGGAAAAACTGGTAAACGTACGACTCTCAAACTACACTGAAGACAACAACCTCCTATTCCATCACAGTACAGATTCCGCAAAGCATTAAGTACTGAAGCCCTCCTCATCTCCTTGACAGACTACATCATCTTGGGCCCCCCGACAAGGAAAGGACAAGCCTTCCTTCTGATCCTACTGGACCTTTCGTCAGCTTTTGACACCGTCTCAACCACTCCCTCCTCATCAACCAGCTAGTCGCCATAGGTATCTCAGGCCACTGCACTTTCATGGTTCAGAACCCTTCCTCAGTAACAGAGTATACAAGGTTAAGATCCAGAACAAAGAATCCTCACTCTACCCCGCGTCAGTAGGAGTCCCTCAGGGCTCTTCCCTGTCTCCTACCCTATTTAACATATACCTGCTACCCTTATGCCAACTTTCTCACTGACCTCAATCTCAAACATTTCCTCTACGCTGATGATATCCAGTCCTGATCCCCATCAAGGAGTCCCTCACGAAAACACTGTCTCATTGGGAAACAGCCTCAAAATATCAAACAGCTTCTCACAAGCCTCAACCTGGTACTAAACTCATGCAAAACGGAACTCCTGCTCATCACACCAGAGAACAGCTCTATCATCCCCTCTCATCCAGCCACGCCAAAAACCACTCAAGTGAGAGATCTAGGAGTACTAATTGACAATCGCCTGAACCTTGAAAGCTACCATCAGCAAAACCACCAAGACTGCTTTTATAAACTCCAAGTGCTGAAAAGAATAAGACCTCTTTTCCACGCTCATGACTTCAGAACGATTCTTCAATCATTATCTTCGCAAAGCTGGACTATTGTAACACCATCTTGCTTGGTCTCCCCTCATCACACACCAAACCACTTCAGATGGTTCAAAATGCCTCTGCCCGAGTACTCACTAACACCAGGAGAAGAGACCACATAACCCCTAACTAATGGGCCTCCACTGGCTACCCATCCACTTCAGAATAATCTACAAGGCCATTCTCACCATATACAAAAACATCCATCAACTAGCCCCAATTGACCTACGTTTCCCCCTCCGATTACACACCTCAACAAGACCGACAAGAGATGCATACAAAGGATTACTTCAAGTTCCCCCAGCCAAAACCACCAAACACATTACGTTAAGAGATCGGGCCCTCTCTACAGCTGGTCCAACCTTATGGAACTCCATCCCCCCAGATCTTAGAATGGAACCCAGCCTCTCAACCTTCAAGAAAAGACTCAAGACCTGGTTGTTCAATCAGGCATTTCCTAACGCCAATATGATTTAACTACCAACAATCAAAACCCATCATCTTCAATATCACTGTTATCTACCTCTAACAAAGTTATTTAGCCATATGTAATTTATCTGGTTTGTTCTTTTCTTTTCTTTCCTACGACAAGTTCTATTATCCCTGTTACATGTAACTGCTTTTTCCGCACTATTGTTTTAAGTTTAAGTTTAATTTGCACTCCTGTTCTATGTGAACCAGCATGATGGGACTACCAGTCTTGAATGCCAGTATATAAAAAAAAACTTAAATAAATAAATCAATAAATAAATAAATAAATAAGGCCAGTTTAAGATCAACCTGTATCAACCTGGCAAATATTACAGAATTGTCTTTGCCATATGCCTGCTCTTTCTTCTCTTTTAGGCATGCACCTTTGTCTTCGAATCACGTGCAGGCTCAGCGCGACCAAGTGTGCATACTGTGCATTTGCACGGGGTGGCACACCCGGGGAGAGGCGGCAGCAGGGGAGGCTGCGGGGCCACTAACAGAGCCTAACCTGCTGGTGAGAGAAGTAGGAGAGAAGCTGCAGGTCGCCGGCGTTCAACCTGCCAGCAGCCGAAGGAAAGATGTTGCAGGATGCCGGCGTTCAATGTTTATGTGAATGCACACACACCTGTGCACACATTCTGCTCCCCCCCAAAGCAGGAAGATCAGTGGGCTGTGGTAGAGCTCATTCCACTACAGCCTGAAGACAGGAGGCCCTTGGGGCCATGGTGGAGCTCATCCCACCACGGCCCGGAGCTAGCAGGAGGCCTGCAGGACCATGATGGAGTTCATCCCACCATGGCCGAAAGACAACAGGACAGGAGGCCTTGGGGCCATGGTGGAGCTCATCCCACAAGGGCCAGAGGACAACAGGAGACCATGTAGGAATGTGTGTAAGATTGTATGTGTGTGTGAGTGAGTGATAACCTGTGTGTGTACATATTTGTGTCTGTGTGAGATCCTATGTGTGTGTGTGTGTGTGTGTGTGAATGTGTGAGAGCCTGTGTGTGTATGTGTATGTTTGTGTGTGACTGTGTGAGAGCCTGTGTGTGTGTATCTGTGTAAGAGCTTGTGTGTATGTGTGTTGTCTGTGTATGTGTGAGAGCTTGTGTGTTTGTGTATGTCTGTGAGCCTGTGAGAGCCTATGTGTCACATATAGGCTTTCACAGGCACCCCCCCCCCCCCACACACACACACACACACATAATGTATCTCTGAGGCTGAGGAAAAAGGAGCTCGTGTATGTTAGAGGGAAGTCGCGTGTGAGAGAATGAATGTGTTACTATGCATGTGTGTGAGAGAGAAGATAAAATTTGTGAAGCCCTACCTCCCCTAATCCACGACAATCTCATGGTGACTGGAAATCAGATCCCAGGTATGGAGAGCAGAAGATTTTTTAATCCTTATTAGTTTTAATTAATGGATATAATCTGATGATTCTGCTCTTTTGAAATATTCAATTTTTTGGCGGGCGATTAGAACATTTTTTAATTATTGAATTTTGTATTCATCAGATGTTCTGAAATATTTTATTGGTGTTTGGGAAAGCTTTGCTATTCTATTCCTTATCTGGTTAAAATATTATTTTTATGAATATGATTTTACTATTTCTTTATATTTCTTGATTTTATTATTTTATTATTATTATGAAGAATGATAATGTTTCTTTTTTCTTTTTTTTCCATTGTTGCTCTGCATATAAAGGCTGGCTGGGTTCCAATTCAGTTCTACTCAGCACATTTCTGTTTATACTTTCTGATCTCTTTATTCTGTATTTGGTGAGGGCCTCTCTGTGTTCTGTATATGTGACCGAGGTGAGATATTTTGCTGGCATGTAATTTCTGTCGGGATGATTCAGTAAAATTTGTGGGAGAGCCGGCCACTCTCCTGGGTGCGTGATTCTCTATTTAAATGAGGGCGGCTGTCAGCGAGTTTGACAGCCGACGCTTAATTTTACCGGCGTCGGTTGTCGAACCCGCTGACAGCCACAGGTTCGGAAAACAGACGCCAGCAAAATTGAGCGTCCGCGGGGCAGATTTTTAATTTTTTTTTTTTTTTTAGAATTTTAATTTTATTTAATTTGTGGCCTCTGACTTAATATCGCTATGATATTAAGTCGGAGGGTATACAGAAAAGCAGTTTTTTCTGCTTTTCTGTACACTTTCCGGCCAAAATTAACTTCTGCCTTCGGGCAGGAGTTAATTTCTGAAAGTTAAAATGTGCGGCTTGGCTGCACATTTTACTTTCTGTATCGCGCGGGACTAATAGGCTCATCAACATGCATTTGCATGTTGCGGGCGCTATTAGTTTTTGGGGGGTTGGACACGCGTTTTCCTCGTGCTATTACCGCTTACTGTATAAGGGGTAATATTAGCGCGTGGAAAACGCACATCTAGGTGGGGGCTAATGATGCGCTCAGCCTGAGAGCACCGTACTGAATTGGCCTGTGTGTAGGGATCTATAACAGCCCTGTTTCCTAATAAGAATTTTATTAGTGTTCTAGGGCCTGGTGTAATATGTGCAGTTTTGCCTTTTCATAGATAAGGTTGCTTTGGTTTGGGAGGTTTATTATATTGTAATGTTAATTCTGTTTATTCATGACTTTCTGAGGGCCACGCTCACATCCAATACACATTACAAAAAGTTCAATTCCATAGGAGTTCCAAGTGTCGTTTTTGCAGAGTTTTCTAGTTGGCACCACAGGAGTGCATATAAATATAATATGCATGTTGTAAGTGATGATTTTACCTCAGAAGACTGTACTCTTGAATGTTCTTTTTCATGTAAAATTTATTATACATGCTTAATTTAATTGTGTGTGTCTGTAAAGAATGTGGGGTATTGATCTGGGGGGGGGGGGGGCGTGTGTGCAAAGCAGTAAGGTTTGCCTAGGGTACCTAATACCCTTCACTATCCATGGGTTCTTGTGGGGGGGTGCATGTCAGTTTTTAAATATTATAGATTGCAGGATGGAGCTGGGCTTTATTTGATAGGCCCGGAACAGGCACTGAATGAATTGGGGGGGGGGGGGGGGGGGGGGCAGCACAATACCTTTTTGCACAGGGCAGCAAAAAAGCTAGCACCAGCCCTGGTCACGTGTCATGACTATGAGCATTGACCCTGCATCATTTTGATAACTCAGATCTGAACTGCCCTTAAGGTGTTCTTATCCTTTCTGAGGTTCATCCTTCAGAATTGGACACAATAAGCTAAGGTCCTAGTAACACATATGTGAGGCATAATCACCTCCTCTTTTTCTGACAATTATAGATCTCTCACTGTACCCTAACATCCCCCTTTCCCAGATCCCCTAAAAATACTGAAATCATTTGGTTAAGTAGAAACTCTTTGATAGCTAAATCACTAGCTCTAGACTTGGGTAATTTTCAATTACTCCCTCAAATCAAGTACGGGATTTAGGTATCCAGCAATATGAGAACCTTACTACGAAAAAGCACGTCAATAAATTAATCAAGACAGGTTACACCAAGTTGCGTATATCACATCAGTTGAAACCTTTATTAATTTTCGAAGGCTTCCGAACTGTATTTCAAACTCTAATTTTCTCAAACCTAGACTACTGTAACTCCTTATTTTTCAGTCTTCCAGCATGTCTCTGAAAACCATTACAAGCACTACAAAATGCCTTTGCAAGACTTTTGTTAGGAACTAGGACATTCGATCACATTGCACCCTCGTTGATTTCACTGCATTGGCTGCCAGTATAATCCTGAATCTATTTTAAAGCATTAACGTTAATATTCAAAATCATTCACTCGAGTGACACCGGTATGATAGGCATGTCATTACAACCATTCACACTGCAGCGAACACTAAGATCTCAAAATAAAGGACTACTGACTGTCACCACAATACAGAGCACATACCTGACGCATGTAAGAGATCATGTGTTTTCCATAGTGGGTCCAAAACTTTGGAATTCCCTACCTGAGATACGTTTGATACCAGATAGAAAGAGATTTAAATGCGAACTAAAATATGGCTATTCAAAAATGCATACAACCTAACTACATCAGAATGTAGTGATCTACAATAACAAGAAGGAGAAGAGATATTCATTGATGCTTGGGAAACAAATTAAATGAGAGATTGTAAAAAGCTGAACGTACTGAGTAGTATGTGAAATTTGTTATTTTAAAATATTTTCTGTTCTTTACGTCTTATATCCTAGATCTTTAGCTAATATGTATTGGAACATTTATTTTGATAGATGTTAATGCCTGTTTACAAATACTACCTCTGTAACTTGTCATTATTTGCTGATTTATAGCTATGAATGTTATTTTTGTAAACCATTGTGATCTTTACATGGAATAACGGTATATAAAATGTATAAATAAATAAATCACCACCTTAAAAATCTTTTTCACCTCCTTGAGATCTACAGACATGATTACCATGAAGTTACTTTTCTGGTTGGTGTACATCTGTGTATGTCATCCCCATCATGTGATGCTCCCAAGTTTCTGCACACCAAATATGTGATTCTGCATCTTACATTGAATCTTAACTGTTTTAGGAAGGCAGCCCTTGCTGGTGTCAGGGCGGTAACCCTCCAGCCATTCCATAAGCCCTTTCAGACTACAGGCAGTGATGTGGACCCCTGTGTGGTGAGGCAGCAAGAAGCACCACCGATGAATCTGGAGAGGCTTCGTCTATACTAACTGTCATTCCCTCAGGTTGTGCCCTTGGTGAGGATGGCCAGCAGGACTTAGGTGGATCCCAAGACACAATCAGGCATAGGCAAGTCCAGGGTCGAGGCAGGCTGTGAGCAAGCAGAATCCAGTAACTGGTCCAGGGTCAAGGCAGGCAGTGGGCAAGCAGAATCCAGAATAGTCCAAGTTCGAGATAGGCAGCAAGCAGGCAAAATCCAGAACAGTCCAAGGTCACGATGGGCAGCAAGCAGGCAGGAGCAGCATCCAGAACCAGGCACACAGCAAGAAAGGCAGGAACCAGAAACAGGCCAAGGATCCTGTTGCCAAGGCAAGGAGTCCAGGTCCAGGCAGGCTAAGTAGTCTTGAGCGTGTGACATCATCATTGGGGCGACTACCTAGCTCTCTCGCCACAGAATCCTGCGAACAGATGCACATGCATGTCCTATGCATTTCTTCACTGGGTCCTAGTAATATGCGCATCAGAGCGTGCAGTGATGGCTCCCTGCCACGCAGTGAGTGTCCAAAGTTGAGGAGTCTGAGAAGGTGGCTGAATTCTAACAAACTGCTAAGAATTCAACCACTCCTTGAGCTGAACCTAGATCATTTCTCATCCTATCTACTCACTAAGGAGTTCCCACTCTATTTCAGATATTATGTCATCTACAAAAGGCAATCCTTCTTTCTAATCCCTTTGCAATATCACTCACAAATGTATTAAACAGAACTAGCCCCATAATGAAAAATTCCTGAAGCATTCCACTGATTGCCATTCTGTCCTCAAAATAAAATTCCCTTTCCAGTACCCTCTGTTGGCTAACATTGAACTGCTTTCTTTTTATCCAACCTCTACTTTGAGGCCCAACTCCAAACTGCTTAATAAGTTGATTAACTCCAGTGAGCCAACTGGCAGGTGAGACCCTACATAGGTTGCAAAACATCCTAGGGACACCATGAAAATTGTGCATATCTGTTCACCTCCCAATCACTCCTATCACTGGTCCAGAGACTGAATAGTGCCCTGCCTAGGCTAACTTCCAACACCACTGGATGCAGTCTAGTCATATTACTATTCTCCCTCCCTGTCCTCCACCACTAGCAAGCCAGCAAAACTATGACACCAAGATATCCTCCTTTCTATTACTGCTTGCAAAATTGACCAGGACCACAGCAAATGGGCAATTTCCTCAACCCCCTTAGTTCTTGATGCTGTTGAAAAAAAAGGCATGAGTGAAATCACCTGCTCTGGTCACCCTCTAGGCTCCTTTACTACTACATCCCTCCATGCTTCCAAGTACCAAAAAGAAACTTTAACATGTGAACTGGCTCAATGCCAACCCCCCCCCCCCCCCACACACACACACACACACACACACCACCACCACCACCACCAATGAAGAGAAAACACAACATGCTCCAAAATGCCAAAACTTGTAGTACTTTTCATACATATCCTGCCAGAAGGCTGCTGACACATCTCACCCAGTAACTGGCTTTAAAAAAAAAAAAAAAGCTAAAGCTAAGCTGTTTATCTCGAGTTGAGTCACAGAATACTGAAGGATGATGTTATGATCAGTGGTTTGCAGGTTGCTCTACAGATCGCAGCTCTCACCTCTACCCTGGTTCAGTACAAGAACACCGCCATCCAACATGGCCGCACACCACCTCCACATGCAGCTGGGATGCTGACAATGCTCCTCAGTGAGGCACATCCTCCTTAGGCGCATACATGCCTCTTGTCTGAATTTAAAGAGACCGCGGGGGAAAAGACCCACAGCCCCTCTTGATGACCTCACAAGCCTTGGCCTTTAAAAGGCCCTTCCTCCCTGCACATGGAGCCTAGGTAGTAGGTCTACTACTGAGAAATAGAGTCCATTGCCTCAGCGTTCCTGGTCTTCATCTCTTCAGTTCCAGGACTTCTCTTCTGTTCCTAGTCTCCTGCGTTTCTTGTTCCAGTGGTCCTCATCTTCATTTTGTGGTCAGTTTTCAATTCTTCATTTGATCTTCATTTTGTGGTCATAAGAACATAACATAAGAACGTAAGACAATGCTATACTGGATCAGACCAAGGGTCCATCAAGCCCAACATCAAGTTTCCTAGAGTGGCCAATCCAAGTCACAATTACTTGTCAAGTAACCAAACATTAAATAGATCTCAAACTACTATTCCTTACTGATTAATAGCAGTTTATGGACTTCTCCTTTAGGAACTTATCCAAACCTTTTTTAAACCCAGCTACACTAACTGCACTAACCACATTCTCTGGCAACAAATTCCAGAGTTTAATTATGCATTGAGTGAAAAATAATTTTCTTCAATTTGTTGTAAAAGAGCTATTTGCTAACTTCATGGAGTGCCCCCTAGTCCTTTTATTGTCTGAGAGAGTAAATAACTGATTTACATTTACCTGTTCAAGTCCTATCGTGATTCTGTAGACCTCTATCCCCCCTCAGCTTTCTCTTCTCCAAACTGAACAACCCTAACCTCTTTAGCCTTTCCATCACATTAGAAGCCAGCAGCCCTGCCAAATAAGTTCTATGTTTTCCATGCATGTCACAGGCCACCAGAACAAATGTTTGGAAAAATGGACATGTATTCTGGACATAATGCACTGGGCGTGATATCATTACCGTACTTTGCTTGATGTTCCGATAGGCTTCTGTGCCCCGATGCAGGCGCAGAAGTGCCAATGCCATCAGGCAGCTGCAGAGTGCAGAATCTAGACCATGTGTCACGCAGGAGTTCTGGTGAAGGAGGAGGAGCACTGTGAGCTCAGCCTGTTCCAGAGCCCATAGCCACCTCTGATAGGAAGGGGGGGAGAGAAACAAAGAGAGAGGAGAAGGAAGCTACTAGGGGGAAGGGGGAGGAAAGGGAAAAATGATTAGGGGTGGGGGAAAGAGAGGGGTGGGAACTGGGCACGTGGAAAGAGAGAGAAGGGATGCTGATGAGAAGAGAGAAATGGGGCATTGGAAGGATACCGCTAGGAAGAGTGGTAAGTGAGAGCAGGATGCTGAGTAGGGTTTGAGGGAAGAAAGACCTAATGCTATGTTCTAAATCTGAAATAAAAGATAAAAATGATAAATTGTGATATAAGTGTATATGAATAAAACAAGAAGTTTCATGCAGAATAAATGGAGCCTGTTTTCCAGAATGCAAGTATGCATCTGTGCATGCATGTGAATCCCTCCAAAAAACAACCTGGCTTTATTCAAACTCAGCCTAAAAACCCTTCCTTTTTTGAAGCTGCTTTTAAATCTGAACTCTTGTTCTCCTGATCATACCGTTCTTGGTTTCAATCATTTTCCATAATGAATGAAACTCTCTAAATCTCTTCTTTTTCTAGTTTGTTTATCTTGAATAGATAGCAGTCTATTTTGAGCAGAGACTGTCTCTCATGTGTATTTATGTAAGCTTATGATAGTGCTATATAAATCAGAAATAGTAGTAGTCAAGAACAATTACATCCTGAGCTTTTCACTCCCTCCTAGCCTCTCCCACAGGTGCTTCTAAATGGTGCGACCCCATGTGGTGTTGCCCCTTCAAGTGTGATCTGCCCCACCCCATCCCAGCAAGCCGGTTCTTAGGGTCAACCCAAAATAATATATCAGCAGGAGGGGGTGCATCACCACATGCCAGGTAGACAGAAGAAGGTGACAGACCTCTCCTACAGTGTTGGGAGTGGGGAGGGGGGAACATAGGTGGCAAGGATCTCTCCCACTGTTCAAATCTTTATATAGTGCATAGCCATTTTTGGGTAAGTGGGAAATAGGCAAGGATTGCAAGGATTAAAAGCATTTAGCATTCAGTAGTTGGCTTCATGGCTATCTTTCTGCAAGACTGAATTTAAATTACGATATCTAATATCCACTGTTCAAGCATGTACAGAAATATAGCCAAAAATGCATAGCCATTTTTAGGTAAGTAGGGACAAAAACTAGGACTGCAAGGGTTAAAAATATTTAGCATTCAATTGTTAGTGGATTTCATGGCCTCTAAAGATCAGGAACAAAATTGCTTTTCTGTTACATAAAGTATCTCTCAAATTCAATTGCTTATCTCCTCATTCATTCAGAAAGAGTGCCCCCAGATTTACAGGAACCAGAGCCCATAATACAAATATAGTGTATATTAAGCCTACAACCGACATCTTCTGAAAAATAAGCAAAACGCAGTCTATTGATTTTAACCTTCTATATCAAGGTATCCTCCAGTGGTCTTTACTTGATCCAGACTATGAGAAATTCCAATCATTTGAATTTCTATATATGGGATAAGCATTTAGTTATCAACATCTCCCATAAAACATTTTCAGCTGTTATTGAAGTGCTTTTACTGTATGAAATTGAATGTGTTTCTACCGTGAAGCAACTGTCACTGAAGCAACAGAGGAAGCTTCCTCCATGAGAAATTCCTCCTGCTTGTTTGCAGAGTGTGCAGGCTTTGCCAGTAGTAGTGAGTTAACTGTGAAAATGCAAAATGAATCATACCACAGACTCCTTTGATGACTACCGATGTAACCTGCTCCACTAAATAAGAGTCTATTTAAGTCTCATAATGTTTTAAACTGCATAATCAACTACCGGTACTTTATTTATCGTATATTCATTTTCACTGTGTCAGCTGCTATATATGAAGCTGCTGGAAGATGAGAAGGAAACATTTTATTTACAGAATGAAACATTTGGGCTCTGTTTTGTTTGTTTAACCTATCCTACCAGCCAAATAGGTCTCAATTTTTTCTTTGCCTTTTCCCTTTTTGATTTCAATTTGTGATCCTCATTCCCCCAAAGTCCAGGCAGCAGCCAGCTCAATGGCTGGATAGGTGCCCCTTCAGATATTCAACATGAACACCATTCATTAGCCAGCAGGAGCTACCACAGTTACAGCAGCCATTAACCCTCCTTCCTCAGATCAGAGCAGATTCCCCGCACTGCAGCTTCTGCCATGGGGCCAGCATGATCCCACTAGTTCTTATTTTATTATTTAGAAATACTTATGTCAGGCATACATTGTCATCAAATAAGTTGAATCCTACAAATCTAAACTTATTATTGATAAAAATGAATATTAGTGAGTTACATATTTAAAAAGCTTAGGCCAGAGAATGTAAATTGTGTTAAGAGATGTGCCGATAGCTTCAAGTCAGGTTTTATGCAGATAGTCATAACAAAACTAAGCTATATGTACTCTATGTTAGGAGTTCCTAAACTGTAAATCTGGGAGCAACCCTGAATCCTGAAAATTTTTCAAATGGTCTTGTGATGAAGTCCCATTAGGGACATTCAACCAAAAGCAGGAGTGTAAAAATAATACAACAGCCTACAAAGGATTCTATACAGGTATAGAAACATAGAAACATATAGAAATGACGGCAAAAGAAGACCAAACGGCCCATCCAGTCTGCCCAGCAAGCTTCACATTTTTTTTCTCATACTTATCTGTTTCTCTTAGCTCTTTGGTTCTATTTCCCTTCCACCCCCACCATTAATGTAGAGAGCAGTGATGGAGCTGCAACCAAGTGAAATATCAAGCTTGATTAGTTATGGGTAGTAGGGGAAGTAACCGCCGCAATAAGCAAGCTACACCCATGCTTATTTGTTTTACCCAGACTGTGTTATTCAGCCCTTATTGGTTGTTTTTCTTCTCCCCTGCCGTTGAAGCAGGGAGCTATGCTGGATATGCGTGTAGTATCAGTTTTTCTTCTCCCCTGCCGTTGAAGCAGAGAGCTATGCTGGATATGCGTGAAGTATCAGTTTTTCTTCTCCCCTGCCGTTGAAGCAGGATATGCATTGAAAGTGAAGTATCAGGCTTATTTGGTTTGGGGTAGTAACCGCCGTATTTGGTTTGGGGTAGTAACCGCCATAACAAGCCAGCTACTCCCCGCTTTGTGAGTGCGAATCCTTTTTTCTTCTCCCCTGCTGTTGAAGCAGAGAGCTATGCTGGATATGCGTGAAGTATCAGTTTTTCTTCTCCCCTGCCGTTGAAGCAGAGAGCTATGCTGGATATGCGTGAAGTATCAGTTTTTCTTCTCCCCTGCCGTTGAAGCAGAGAGCTATGCTGGATATGCATTGAAAGTGAAGTATCAGGCTTATTTGGTTTGGGGTAGTAACCGCCATAACAAGCCAGCTACTCCCCACTTTGTGAGTGCGAATCCTTTTTTCCACATTTCCTCTTGCTGTTGTAGCTTAGAGCGATGTTGGAGTCACAGTAACCATGTGTATGTTTATTGAATAAGGGTATTATCTCCAGGCAGTAGCCGTCATTCTGGCGAGCCACCCACTCTTTATTGACGGCCTCTTGATTTTATGGATCCACAGTGTTTATCCCACGCCCCTTTGAAGTCCTTCACAGTTCTGGTCTTCACCACTTCCTTCGGAAGGGCATTCCAGGCATCCTCCACCCTCTCCGTGAAGAAATACTTCCTGACATTGGTTCTGAATCTTCCTCCCTGGAGCTTCAAATCGTGACCCCTGGTTCTGCTGATTTTTTTCCTATGGAAAAGGTTTGTCGTTGTCTTTGGATCATTAAAACCTTTCAAGTATCTGAAAGTCTGTATCATATCACCTCTGCTCCTCCTTTCCTCCAGGGTGTACATATTTAGATTCTTCAATCTCTCCTCATAAGTCATTTGATGAAGACCTTCCACCTTTTTGGTCGCCCTTCTCTGGACCGCCTCCATCTTGTCTCTGTCTCTTCAGAGATACGGTCTCCAGAACTGAACACAATACTCCAGGTGAGGTCTCACCAAGGACCTGTACAAGGGGATAATCACTTCCCTTTTCTTACTCGATATTCCTCTCTCTATGCAGCCCAGCATTCTTCTGGCTTTAGCTATCGCCTTGTCACATTGTTTCGCCGACTTCAGATCATTAGACACCATCACCCCAAGGTCTCTCTCCTGCTCTGTGCACATCAGTCTTTCTCCCCCCATCGAATACAGTTCATTCGGATTTCCACTCCCCATATGCATGACTTTGCACTTCTTGGCATTGAATGTCAGCTGCCATGTCTTCGACCACTCTTCCATCTTCCTTAAATCCCATCTCATTCTCTCCACTCCTTCCGGCGTGTCCACTCTGTTGCAGATCTTAGTGTCATCCGCAAAAAGACATACCTTACCTTCTATCCCTTCCACAATGTCGCTCACAAAGATATTGAAAAGGACCGGTCCCATCACCGATCCCTGCGGTACACCGCTTAAAACCGCTCTCTCTTCAGAGAGAGTTCCATTTACCATCACACATTGTCTTCTGTCCGTCAACCAGTTTGCAATCCAGGCCACCACCTCGGCACTCACTCCTAAGCTTCTCATTTTATTCACCAGTCTCCTGTGCGGGACAGTGTCAAAAGCTTTGCTGAAATCCAAGTAGATGACATCGAGTGCTCTTCCTCGATCCAATTCCTTGGTTACCCAGTCAAAAAAGTCAATCAGATTTGTCTGACAGGATCTTCCAATGGTGAATCCATGCTGCCTCTGGTCCAGCAATTCTCCCGACTGTAGATAGTTCACTATTCTCTCTTTCAACAGTGACTCCATTACTTTTCCCACCACCGAAGTGAGGCTAACCGGTCTGTAGTTACCAGCCTCTTCTCTGTTCCCACTCTTGTGAAGCGGGACCACCACCGCTCTCCTCCAATCATTCGGCACCACTCCCGTTTCTAGGGATCTATTGAATAGGTCACACAGCGGACCTGCCAGCACATCTCTGAGCTCCCTCAGTATTCTGGGATGAACTTCATCAGGCCCCATGGCTTTTATAGCAGGCGATATCTTTCTTACGCATTAAAGCTGTGAAAAATATATTTTGATTGGATTTAGATATTATCATTATTTGGTGGGTCCTATATTTTTATTAAACCTCATAAGTGGGTCATAAATGGAAAAGTTTGGGAAAAACATTTCTAAGTCACTTGATAGTTATCGTTTTTAGAAACCTGCATTTCCTCAATCTAGTGGCACTGTAGACTAGACCATGGTAGGAAGTTTGCTAATAAATGAATCAATCTATTTTACAGTATATTAGGTTTCAGTGGAAATTTAAGAGATGTTGAAATACCAATGTAGGGATCCTGTTAGTCCCCTACTAATACGGAAATGGGATTATACCATTTGGTGTGAGGAGGTAGACAGATTGGTAGTTTGGTGGAGTTGCAACTCCCCATGTGGCAGCTAGCACTGGTAATGTCTTGAGTGTTTTCTAGAGAGAGCATAAGAACATAAGAACATAAGAAAATGCCATACTGGGTCAGACCAAGGGTCCATCAAACCCAGCATCCTGTTTCCAACAGTGGCCAATCCAGGCCATAAGAACCTGGCAAGTACCCAAAAACTAAGGCTATTCCATGTAACCATTGCTAATGGCAGTGGCTATTCTCTAAGTGAACTTAATAGCAGGTAATGGACTTCTCCTCCAAGAACTTATCCAATCCTTTTTTAAACACAGCTATACTAACTGCACTAACCACATTCTCTGGCAACAAATTCCAGAGTTTAATTGTGCGTTGAGTAAAAAAGAACTTTCTCCGATTAGTTTTAAATGTGCCCCATGCTAACTTCATGGAGTGCCCCCTAGTCTTTCTACTATCCGAAAGAGTAAATAACCAATTCACATCTACCCGTTCTAGACCTCTCATGATTTTAAACACCTCTATCATATCCCCCCTCAGTCGTCTCTTCTCCAAGCTGAAAAGTCCTAACCTCTTTAGTCTTTCCTCATAGGAGAGTTGTTCCATTCCCCTTATCATTTTGGTAGCCCTTCTCTGTACCTTCTCCATCGCAATTATATCTTTTTTGAGATGCGGCGACCAGAATTGTACACAGTATTCAAGGTGCGGTCTCACCATGGAGCGATACAGAGGCATTATGACATTTTCCGTTTTATTCATCATTCCTTTTCTAATAATTCCCAACATTCTGTTTGCTTTTTTGACTGCCGCAGCACACTGCACCGACGATTTCAATGTGTTATCCACTATGACACCTAGATCTCTCTCTTGGGTTGTAGCACCCAATATGGAACCCAACATTGTGTAATTATAGCATGGGTTATTTTTCCCTATATGCATCACCTTGCACTTATCCACATTAAATTTCATCTGCACTATTTTTGCTATCAAGGAGGCAGCATGTCCAAAGCTGTACTCTTATTTTTCTAAGCCTTAAACTTTAAGATCCATGGAGACTTTTCTTTTGGATGAGAGTTTCTTTCCACCCTCTCATACAACCTTTAACTTATTTGGTTTTTTAGTTTTTTGGGCTCAGTTAAGGTGTTTTGCATTTTCTCTTATAAATAATGGAAGAGGTGCTTTTCATGCAAGAGGGACTTGAGACCACCAGAATCCAAGGAGAGGATGATTTGCAGCCATCCTGAGGAAAGGAAGAAGGAGAAAAGAGAGAGGAGGAGAGGAGATGGACCACATCCATGGCCCGTGAATATCTACTGAAAATTGGGAGAAAGAGGAGAAAAAGGTATTATCCTTGATACTAAAAGAAGAAGTAGGAGATAAAAGACTGAAGGACACCCTTTGAAAGTCATCTACATTGGGAAGGAAGCTTTCTAACTTGCCCTTTATTCCAATGGGAGGGTAATTGGTTGAATATGTACATACATCAATATGCATTATGTTACAAATCCCCTTAGGAGGAAATGATTTATGTGGGTACAACTATGTGATATTTTTTTAAAAACAAAAAAGTATTGTGCATGTGGAAATCCTGGCAGATATGCTCATAGCTAGGCTGAGCATGCATCGAGTTCATTTTCAAAACGGCCCGGCCATACACGTATCCGCCACGATGAGCGGAAGAACCGGGGGGGGGGGGGGGGATTTGAAAA
Source organism: Rhinatrema bivittatum (assembly GCF_901001135.1). Classification (NCBI taxonomy): domain Eukaryota; kingdom Metazoa; phylum Chordata; class Amphibia; order Gymnophiona; family Rhinatrematidae; genus Rhinatrema; species Rhinatrema bivittatum. The sequence continues at coordinate 33,796,489 of NC_042624.1, read as the reverse complement.
GAGAATGGGGCAGTGGTCGGCTGGGACAGCGCCATTTTGCACTGTCCCGATAAAGCACATGCCAGCAGCCGGCCGGCACACACAACTTACTTCTGCTCAAAGGAGCAGGCAAGTTTTGTAACAAAAAAAAATAGAATAGTTAGGGTGGGTTTAGGGGTCGGGTTGGAGAAGGGGAAAGGGAAAGGGAGGAAGGCGAGTTGGGGGGATAGGGAAGTTCCCTCCCAGTCCTTTCCTTAATTAGAGTGGACTGAGAGGGAACTGGGCAAAGCCTTGATCACATCGCCGCAAGAGAATTTAAAAATTCTCCCCCCCCCCCCCCTGCACGCAAGCCGTTACAAAACTGGGCGCGCATGTGCATGCAGGTTTCGGATTTTATAACATGTGCGCGATGATGCATGTTTTAAAATCTACTCCTAAGTGCCTAAGTGCTGAATCGGTCCTCTGGAATGCCTCTGCACAGTTTGCATAAAAGTATGCATTCAGATACCAAAATGATACAAGACCTGCAATACAAATCCAACACACAGAGGCATAATGAATTCAAGATGTACTCTAAAGTAGTGGTTCTCAACCAGTGTGTCGGGATACAAATGTGTCACCAAGAGTGGAAAGTGTGTCACCAAAAGTTTGACATAGCAAGCTTATGCTTTCTATAACAGCCACATGTGCTTGCTGCTTGAGGAGAGTGCAGAATAAGGAGCTGGGACTTAAAATTCCTCATCACCGCTCCCTGTTGTTGCTTTTCCCTCAACCCTGGCAATCACTGCCACCACCAATGCAAGCCAGACGCAGGCATGCGGTATCCTGCCCCGCCATCCTGCTGCACCTCCCCCTGCCCCCTTCCCCAATTCTTGGAGTTTCAGTTTTTCTCTGAATGCTTATAATGTATGGTCTTTTATTCTGTATTAGATTTCATTTATTTATTTATTTTTTATTTATTGAGTTTTATATACCGTCATTCGGTTTCATCTTATAAAATCCGGGGTCGGCGCGCGCAAGGCTGTGCAAAATCGGCAGCCTGCACACGCGCCGAGCCGCACAACCTGCCTCCGTTCCCTCCGAGGCCGCTCCGATTTCGGAGCGGCCTCGGAGGGAACTTTCCTTCCACGTCCCCCCACTTTCCCCTCCCTTCCCCTATCTACCCCACCCCCCAGCCCTACCTAAACCCCCCCCCCCTACCTTTGTTGGGCAAGTTACGCCTGCTTGAAGCAGGCATAACTTGCGCGCGCCACCCCGGCATCCCCCGGCACAGGCCGCAATGCCGGGGGACTCGGGACCGCCCTCCCGGCCCGCCCCCGAACCGTCGCTATGCCCCCAGACCCACCCCGGACCGCCCCTGCCCTGGACACGCCCTGGGCACGCCCCCTCCTGACCCTTTTGAGAAGCCCTGGGACTTACGCGCGTCCCGGGGCTTTGCGCGCACCGGCGGCTTATGCAAAATAGGTGCGCCGGCGCGTGAGTGCCCTGCGCGCGTAAATCCGGGAGGATTTACACGGGCAGGGGTTTTAAAATCTACCCCTTAGTGTAGCAAGGGGTACATGGTGGGGTTCTGTATGAAAGTTAACAAGGTGGGGGCGAGGAGGTTTCAGTCCAGATTTGTGTTATATTTTGGGGAGGATGTGTATGTGTCATTGTGTGTTTTGATAGGCTTTGGTGAACATCCAGGTTTTAAGTTCCTTTTTGAAGGTTTTTGGGTTTGGTTGAGTTCTTAGTTCCATTGGGAGGGTGTTCCAGAGTTTGGGGCTGTCGAGGGATATGGCTCTTCTACGAGTTGAGGTTAGTTGTTTGGAGCGCACAGGTGGGATTTTCAGAAGGCCTTTGTTGGTTGAGTGGAGGTTTCATTGAGGTGTGTGTATTTTTATTGTTATACTTAACCAGTTGGTTTGTTCTTCATATATTGTTTTGTGCAGTAGGGTCAGTATTTTGTAATCTATTCAAAATTTTATTGGGAGCCAGTGTAGAGCTATGAGAATTGGCGTAATATGTTTGTGCTTTTTTGTTCCTGTGAGGATTCTGGCAGCTGTGTTTTGTAAGATTTGTAGTGGGCGGATGGTGGAGAGTGGTAATCCAAATAATAGGGAGTTACAATAATCCAGGTTGGAAAAGATGAGTAGTTGCAGGACTGTTCTGAAGTTGTCTGGAGTAAGGAAAGGTTTTAATTGTCTTAGTGTGAGTAGTTTGTAGTATCCTTCCTTAATTTTATTCTTAATGTGGTTCTTGAAGGATAATTCACTGTCAATGATGACCCCTAAGTTACGAGCATGGGAGACTAGGGAGATTGCTGTCTTTTGGTTCTCTATGTTGAGCAGTGGTGGGGGTGATGGGGTGTTTTTTCTATCCAGGAGAATTATTTCTGTCTTTTCAATGTTTATTATGAGTTTCATGTTGGTTAATAGTTAACCAACATGGAGAGATGTGAGGCTGTTTTTTTGTAGGTTTCTTCCAATGTATTTTGGATTGGGATTACTATTTGGATGTCATCCGTGTATAGGAAGTGGGTAAGCCCAAGGTCAGTTAGAAAGTGACAAAGCAGGAGAAGGTATATGTTGAAAAGGGTTGAGGATAGTGCAGAGCCTTGGGGAACACCAGTGTTTAGGTTTATTTTCTTCATGCTTGACCTAGGTGAGGGATTCTGCTAAGTAGAATGAAGATTCTGTGTAGGAATCTAGAGCAGTCTGGCTTTCTTTGTTTTCCCAATAGTAAGTGCACTGTGTTCTATATTTGCAGTCTTGCTTTTTCATAGGTAAGGTTGTTGCTGTTCAAGTCCTGGGTGTTACTACTCTTATAGTATGGTTGGTATGCTATATAATTTCTACATGTCTTTTTAACAGGTTTTCATGTTATTTCACAAAGTGGCTGGCAGGGAAGGGATTTTGAAGTACTATTACTGAGGGGATATCAGATTTTGAATATATTTTTTGGTATGGTAAGTTGAAAGAGGAAATTTCCTATCTCTGTACTGTATAAACTCCAGAAGAGGTCAGAACTTCCTAAGGTTGATAGTGAAATGCATGAGTTTTTCTATATCGAAAAACTGTGTGCTACAAATGCATATATTAGTCCCAGATTTCTCACTAATGCAGTAACCAAAGATTACAATTTTTGTGAAAAAAATAACATTTAATAATGATATTTTATATCCAGTTATTGAAATTAAAGAGTATGTTATCTTTCTCCTGCATCATGTTCAACAATAAATTATCTCGGATTTTTTTTTTCAATATAGCTGTTAATGTAGCAATGTGTCACGCACATGAGCATCAACTGTCAGGTGTGTCATGATGGAAAAAAGGTTGAGAACCACTGCTCTAAGGAAAAGAAGGAATAAGGGTATGATAAAAAAAAATTTCAAATTACAAACATGCTTCAATAAAGTGCATGAAAGTTGATTTTCCATGTAAAGGAAACTCAAAGCAGTTGGAGTCAGGAAGGCTCGAGTGAAATTCTTAACTGAGAGGATGGTGGATGCCTGCAGTAACCTATCAGCAGAAGCAGCAGTAACTAAAACTGAAAGAATTCAAGCGTGCTCGGGACAGACACAGAAAATAGTGAAAAAGGCAAGAAAGAGGAGAGCTAGAATAAAGAAATTGGAGGTGTAAGTTTTGGCTTAGAGATGGAATCACAAATGCCTATGAGATCAAAATGTAGATGGCCAAAAGGGGAAGACAATGTGCATGAAGTGGTGCTCCTGGAGAGGTGGCAATGTTGGCAAGCATGGAGCTGTGGTAGAGCTTTGGCATGCTCACAGAAATAACTGTAGGAGGGTGGCAAGATTTCTCAGCTACATATTTGTTATTTAAAATAATGAATCTCCCACTTTTACATAGTTCAAGATCATAGTGCAGCTCTGACCGACGTGCCGCACATTCAGCAGCGGTACTGCCAGATTTCCTGCAGCTTCATGTGAAAGGATCTGCAGTCAGATATGACAGAGGAAGATAAAACCTGGAAAGACCTGGTGAAAGTAGTTGTTCTCTATGCCTCATAATACACAGATTCTGCAAAACCTGCTGAAATGATCAGGTGGCAACTTTAAGATGAACAGAAAAGAAATGACTTCACACAATGCTGAGCTGGCATTTGGAACAAACATCTCACCCGTTTTAACGGGCACAACAGCTGGTAAAAGAATAAACAAACAGAAGAGACTATCACAAACTAGAGCTGAAAAAAATTTCTACTCTACTCATATCAGGCCTGAGCAGTACAAAATCTACTCATACCAGGCCTGTACAGTCAAAATCTTTCAGTCAACATACCATAACTAGAGGGGAATGAGATTAAAAAGCAAAAACAAAAAGTTAGCTACCAGAATCAAAAGCCGGTCTAAATAAGAACACCTTTATCTGCTTTTTAAATGTCCATGTACAAAAAAATGGCACACAACATATCAGGGAGAGAATTCCAGAGGATTGACCTTGCCACTGAGAAAGCATACTTACAAGTCTGTGAGATGAGCAAGCTAGGTGGGTAGAACTCCTAACTGTGATGACTTTAAAGCACGAGAAAAGTTATAGATATGGAGAATTGTGCATATTCATGGAGAAGTGCCTTGTGAACCAGCCCGACAACTTTAAATTTGATTCTAAATTAGACCGGGTGCCAGTGCAAAGATTGACGCACCAGTATAATGTGCTCCTCATCCCAGTACTAGTCAGAATATATGCTGCTGAATTTAGGTCGCAGCATCCTTAAAATGCTTATTGGAACTCCTGTATAAAGAGAATTGCAATTATCGAGCGTAGTTAGGGCCAAAGCATGCATGATGCACAAAAATCGCAGTTATCCCAGTTAACAGCAAAAAGAATAAGGTGTGGCCTTCTGTATATGATCAATCTTAAAGCTCTGAGAACTGGGAGATCTTCTTTAGCTTAGGGGGCAGTGGTAAGGGCAAGAAAAGGCAATGGAGAAATTACTTACCTGATAATTTCGTTTTCCATAGTGTAGACAGATGGACTCAGGACCAATGGGTATAGTGTGCTCCTGATAGCAGTTGGAGACGGAGTCAGATTTCAATCTGACGTCAGCATTACATATACCCGTGCAGGAAGCTCTGCTCTTCAGTATTCTCCTCGAAAAGCAATAGTGGATATATGAGTGTTTGGATAACTTGATTAATTTGATTAACTTGAACTAGTTGACGTGAATTGTAGCTGGAGACCGCCAGTGTCGTCAACCGAGAAACACCGACACCCGTTAATTATGGGTGTCTTGTCTGGGGGTAAGTCTGGCTTACCCGTGCTTGTCTTGCTCTCGGGGATTGTCATCCAAGGTTTCTGTATTTTGAGGCAGCCATGGGCAAGATACTCAGTCCATCTGTCTACACTAAGGAAAACAAAATTATCAGGTAAGTAATTTCTCCATTTCCTAGTGTGTAGCAGATGGACTCAGGACCAATGGGATGTCCAAAAGCTACTCCCGAACCGGGTGGGAGGCTGCCCGTGGCCCACTTAGTACTCCCCTTGCGAATACTGTGTCCTCCCTGGCCTGAACATCCAGGCGGTAGAACCTCGAGAAGGTGTGAATGGAGGACCACGTCGCTGCCCGACAGATCTAGGTGGGTGACAGCATCTTGGTTTCTGCCCAGGACACTGCCTGGGCCCTTGTGGAATGGGCCTTGACTTGTAGAGGTGGAGGCTTGCCTGCCTCTATGTAGGCCGCCTTGATTACTTCTTTGATCCAGTGCGCTATGGTTCCCTGCGAGCCTGCTTCCCCTTGTTTCTTCCCACTGTGAAGGATGAATAGGTGGTCGGTCTTTCGTACGGATTCCTATCTTTCCAGGTAGTGGACTAGGAGTCTGCCAATGTTAAGATGGCATAGGTGGCGTGAGTCTTCAGAGTTCTTATGCTCGTCTGGAGATGGCAGCAAGATGGTTTGGTTTAGATGGAAATCAGAAACCACCTTTGGAAGGAAGGAAGGGACAGTGCATAGCTGTATGGATCCCGGTGTGAATCTGAGGAACAGTTCCCGGCAGGTTAGAGCTTGAAGTTTGGAGATGCGATGGGTTGAAAATAATGCCACTAGGAACGCAGTCTTCAAGGTCAGGAGCCGTAGGGACAGACCGCGTGTAGGTCTGAAGGAAGCTCCCGTTAGGAAGTCAAGTACTAGATTGAGATTCCATATGGGTACCAGCCACTTTAGTGGTGGTCGGATTTGCTTCACCCCTCTCAGGAAGCGGGAGACGTCTGGATGGGAAGGTAGACTGATACCATCCACTTTGGCTCTGAAGCAGGCCAGCATGGCCAGTTGAACCTTGATGGAGTTGAGAGACAACCCCTTCTTCAGGCCATCCTGCAGGAATTCCAGGATCATCGGAATTTTGATTGTCCGCGGAAGGATGTCGCAGTCTTCACACCAGGCTTCGAATATTCTCCAAATTCGCATGTAAGTTAAAGATGTGGAAAACTTGCGTGATCGGAGCAAGGTTTCAATTACTGCCCTCAAGTATCCGCTCTTCTTCAGGCGAGTCCTCTCAATGGCCAGACCATAAGAGAGAATCGAGTTGGTGGGTCTTTGTGGAGGATCGGTCCTTGCTGGAGCAGGTCCCTGTGTGAAGGAAGACACAGGGGGTTCCCCGCCAGAAGTTTTCGCATGTCTGCGTACCAAGGCCTTCTTGGCCAGTCCGGGGCCACTAGAAGTACTAGCCCCCTGTGGTGTTCTATCGTGCGGATGATCCTGCCCAGTAGTGGCCATGGAGGAAAGGCGTACAGCAGGTCTTCCTGTGGCCAGGTTTGGACGAGGGCGTCGATCCCCTGGGGTTGAGGATCTCGTCTGCGACTGGGGAACTTGGACGTTGGACCGGGTTGCCAGAAGAACCATGGCTGGGGGTTCCCCAGTGGTCTATTATCAACTGGAGGGCTGTGGTTGACAGCCTCCAGTCCCCTGGGTCTAGACTTTCTCTGCTGGGATAATCCTCTTACGATTATGTGAATCCTTTATGGTTAACAGTCTTACCTTTAGGCCAAGAGGAAGGATATAAGGCGGAAGGTAAGATGGTGTCCACCCAGCCAGCTAAAGCACACCAGGAATGATCCAAATCCGGTCCTGGGTAGGCTGGTAACCGGCCAGAGTAGTCCAGGTCCAGTCCGGGTCAAGGCAGATAGCAAGGCAAGAGTAATCCAAGTCCGGTCCGGGTCAAGGCAGATAGCAAGGCAAGTTAATCCAAGTCCGGTCCGGGTCGAGGCAGGTAGCAAGGCAAGTTAATCCAAGTCCGGTCCGGGTCGAGGCAGGTAGCAAGGCAAGAGTAATCCAAGTCCAGTCCGGGTCGAGGCAGGTAGCAAGGCAAGAGTAATCCAAGTCCGGTCCGGGTCGAGGCAGGTAGCAAGGCAAAGTAATCCAAGTCCGGTCCAGGTCGAGGCAGGTAGCAAGGCAAGAGTAATCCAAGTCCGGTCCGGGTTGAGGCAGGTAGCAAGGCAAAGTAATCCAAGTCCGGTCCAGGTCGAGGCAGGAAGCAAGGCAAGAGTAATCCAAGTCCGGTCCGGGTCGAGTCAGGTAGCAAGGCAAAAGTATAAACGGAGAGCCAAACCAAGACAGGCAGGGAGACAACAGAATCCAAGCAAAGCACCAGCACAAGATAGCCTGTAGCTGAGGCGAAGCTATTCTGAAGTCGAGGCTTTAAATACTGAAGTTCTCCTGCACAATTTGCCAGACTTCCGGGAGTGACGCACTTAAAGGGGGTGGGGCCTCAGCCCAAAGCGCGTAGTGTGATGCCGCTGCCCGCTGATGACGCCGTGCGCTGGAAACGCCGAGAACCCGGGACCACGCCGATCGTGAGTGGTAACAGTACCTCCCCCGCAAGGCTCTCTCCTCAGGTTCCCTGGACCAGGTTTATGAGGAAATCTTTGGTGAAATCGTTGAAGTAAATGAGATGCCTGGATATTCTCACGTGGCTCCCAAGAATTCTCCTCAGGACCAAACTTTTTCCATGATATTAAATATTGTATTCTTCCTCTGATTTTCCTGGAGTCCAATATTTCTTTAATCTCATACTGTGTGTCGTATTGTATCAGAGGGGGAGTCATTTTCTTGATTCTCTTGGAGGGCCAGGACAATATTTATTTATTATTTTATTATTAGTTTTTTATATACCAATCTTCTTGCATTGGATGCAAATCAAACCGGTTTACAGTGAAACAATAAACTTGCCTAAGAGCATTACATGGAACGAAGAACATAGTACAAATAAGAGAGCTTGTGAGCATTACATAGAATGAAGAATATTTAAAAACTTTTTGGCAACAAGGTATTAAAAGTAAACTTCTTATACAAGATGTAAGCAAAAAAGCCATCAACGTTAAAACCAAATCAAGCATATAATAGTCTCGATTGAGATGGGGAACAGGGGGGGGGGGGTCGGAAGGCGGACGTGGGGGAGGGAACAGTGGATAGTGGATAGGGGGAATAGTGGATCAGAAAGATGGAGTATGGGGGAGGGTTTAAGGGTGAATTAATAACATATAGGACAAATCAAGGTTGTCGAGGGAAGTACATTGTGGGCCATCAAGGAAACGCTAGGCTGAAAAGCCATGTTTTCAGTTTTTTCTTGAATGAAATCTGGCAGGGGTCTTGTCTGAGTTCTGATGGGAGTGTGTTCCAGTGAGTAGGACCTGCAGTGGATATTGCCCTATTACTTAGCGAGGTTTTGGTTTGAGGGACGAAAAGGGTGCCTTGGTAAGCTTTTCTGATCGGTCTCGTGGATTTGTTGGTGCGTAGCTGATATGTAAGATCCATTGGGGCTGAGTTGTATAAGGATTTATTTATTATTTATTGCCAGTTTAAGTAAAGAGATGTGAAACACGTTGTGGATATGAAGAGTGGGAGGCAACTGGAGTTTAAAGGCGACTTCATTAATCTGTTTAATAACAGGAAACGGTCCTACATACTTAGGCGCAAATTTTAGAGATGGGGTACGTAACTTGAGGTTCTTAGTGCTTAACCACACCAAATCTCCTGGATGAAGGGGAGGTCCCTTTCTCCTCCTTTTAGCAGCCTGTTTCTTGGTTTTATTGGAGGCTTGTAGCAACAGTTTTCGAGTCTCCCCCCAGAGTTTGGTCATTGATTGCACCGTGTTCTCCACGGCCAGACAGGATGAAGGTGTAGCAATGGGGAGAGGAATCCGCGGATGTCTCCCAAAGACTAAAAAAAAAAGGTGATGTTCCACTAGCTTGGGTAACGATTGTTATGTGATAACTCGGCCCAAGGTAACAGGGATGCCCAGTCATTGTGTCTTTGATTCACATAGCATCGTAAGAAGGTCTTAAGAGACTAGTTGGTGCGTTCAGTTAATCCGTTGGACTGAGGATGATAGGCTGATGAAAACTCTAACTTAATCTGAAATTTCTTGCACAAGCTTCTCCAAAATTTTGCCGTAAATTGCACCCCTCTGTCTGACACAATACTTGAAAGTAAACCATGAATACGGAAAATGTGTCGTACGAAGAGTTGGGCCAATTCTGAGGCAGAGGGTAGTCCAGGAAGTGGGATAAAATGGGCCATTCTAGAAAATTGATCAATAACCACCTAACTTACCGTATTCCCCTCAGATGGAGGAAGGTAGGTTATAAAGTCCGTGGCGATCTGTGACCAGGGTTTCTTTGGAATTGTCAGAGGCTGCAATAGTCCAGCCGGGCGTTGTTGCGGAATCTTTTGGGCAGCGCATGCAGAACAGGATTCCACGTAACTCTTCACATCAGATCTCCATTGAGGCCAATAATAAGAACGGGAGACAAGGTTTTCAGTTCTGCTGATGCCAGGATGGCCCGCATACTGGGAATCGTAAGCCCATTGAAGACCTTTTTGTCTAAGTCGCTTAGGCACTATCGTTTTCCCCACTGGAACCGTAAAAGTGGCTGCCACCATTATCTTAGCTGGATCAATTATATGGCGACATGGTTCCAGAGTATCCTCCGGAATAAAACTTTGAGACAATGCATCTGCTCTTACATTCTTCTTTGCAGCCCGAAAATGTATCTTGAAGTCAAACCGACTGAAAAACAACGCCCAACGAGCTTGTCTGGGTTTTAAATGTTGAGCCTCTGATAGGTAGGTGAGATTCTTGTGATCCATGTAGATATTGACAGTATATTTGGCCCCCTCTAGAAGATGCCTCCATTCCTCCAGTGCTGCCTTGATTGCCAATAGTTCCTTCTCCTATGCATAATTTATCTCGGCTGGAGAAAGTTTTTTGGAAAAATAGGCACAGGTAAGTAATGTTCCAGAGTCAGAGGGTTGTAACAGAATGGCTCCAACACCTATGGCTGAAGCGTCAACCTCCACAATGAAAGGCTTTTCTGGATCAGGTCGTATGAGGCATGGATTTTTAGTAAATTCTTGTTTTAGCTGTTGAAAAGCCTGGATGGCTTCCACGGGCCATTTGTGAACTGGGGATTTTTTTGTTAAGGCGGAAAGAGGGACTACCAAAGTGGAGTAATCGGAAATGAATTGTCGATAATAGTTGGAAAACCCCAAAAATCTTTGTAAGGCCTTCAGCCCCGTGGGTTGAGACCAGTCCAAAATGGCCTTAAGTTTCTCCGTATCCATGCGTAGGCCTTCCTTCGAAACAATATACCCCAGAAATGGTAGCTCCTCCTAATGAAAAAGACATTTGTCCAATTTAACAAATAATTTGTTGTCTCGGAGGCGTTGTAAGAATTGCTTGACATGATGTTGGTGTTGTTGTTGATCTTTAGAGAAAATTAGGATGTCGTCCAGATAAACAATGACATGGGAATATAGAAAATCTCAAAAAATGTCATTAATCATATTCTGGAAAACTGCAGGAGCATCACATAGGCCAAATGGCATGACTCGATACTCATAGTGTCCATCATGCGTGTTAAAGGCTGTTTTCCATTCATCCTGTCCCCAAATTCGGACTAAGTTATAGGCTCCCTGCAGATCGAGCTTAGTAAAAATTTTGGCTCCTTTTAGACGATCAAAAAGTTCTGATATTAAAGGAATCAGATACCGGTTTTTCTTAGTTATGGCATTTAGTCCTCTATAGTCGATACACGGCCGTAATGAGCCATCTTTCTTTTTGACAAAAAAAAATCCTGCTCCCGCCGGAGAAGAGGAAGGTTAAGGTGTAAACCCTCCCCCTGGGCGGCTCTTTACCAGGAAGTAACTCAATCTCACAATCGTAGGAACGATGTGGTGGTAGAGTCTTGGCTTGCCATTTGCTAAAGACATCAATCAATTCTGCGTAGTGACCAGGTAAAGCAGCTGGAATCTTCGTGGAATCAGAAATGATGTTGTTGGGTGGATGAATTATCATTAAACAGTTACATTGACAGTGGGAACTCCATTTAGCCAGTTGCAAGTTACCCCAGTCTAAGTGGGGCTGATGTTGTCTTAACCAGGGTAAACCTAAAATAATCTAGTTGACAGAAGAAGGAAGAACGAATAATTGGATGGTTTCGTGATGAAGTACTCCCGTAGTCATCTTGACGGGTTGAGTTATGGAGATAATCCTCTCTCCAATAGGTTGTCCAGAAATGGATGAGACTACCAAAGGGGTTTTGAGACTCTCGATGGGAATATGGAATCGATTGACCTCGATGAAGTTGCCTGCGGCTCCGGAGTCCACAAAGGCCTGACATTGAAGTGTCTCTTATCCAAACTTTAAGGATACGGGAATCAGAATCTGTGGAGAGGGACTAAATGGACCCAGGGAGGACTCTCCCACCAAGCCTAGGCCCGAGAGTTTCCCGATTTATTAGGATGTTAGCGAAGTGTCCTGGTCCCACACAGTACAAAGATTGTTCAGTCTACGCCGTTGCCGTTCCTGAGGAGTTATGTGACATTGGTCGATTTGCATAGGTTCCTCGGACGCTGCTGGTCTCCAAAACCCGAGGGTTCATAAGAGGTTGCTGAAAGATTGGGGCCAAGTAAATGGGTTGTCGCAGCGTGCCCCTCTCTCGAGAGCGTTCCTGGACGCGTAGATCTAATCGAATGGCCAGACGAATTAACTCCTCCAAACTGTCGGGTATATCATGGCCTGCCAGTTGATCTTTAATGATTTCAGAAAGTCCTTGTCGAAAAATGGCCATGAGACTGTCCTCTACCCAACGTAATTCTGCAGCCAATGTATGGAATTGCACAGTGTATTCCCCCACTGAGCGAGACCCCTGTCTTATTTGGAGTAATTCTGCCACTGCTGAAGCAGAACGACCGGGTTCATCAAAGATTAAACGAAAGTCTCTCAAAAATTGAGTTAAATTGTCCAAAAGCGGATCCTCTTGCTCCCAAAAAGGAGAGGCCCAGGCCAAAGCAAGTCCCTCTAAGACACACAGAATAAATGTGACCTTGGTTCTATCCATAGTGAATATTGCCGGCTGGAGAGAGAAGTGCATACTGCACTGGTTGATAAATCCTCGACATAGCTGTGGGTTCCCGTTGAATCGTGGTGGTGGAGTTAGACGTACTATAGGAGGAGGTGTCGGAGCAGCCGGGTTCGAGACTGACAGAGCATCCATTCTTGCCACCAGTCTCTCCAATACTCCTGTGACTTGATTAAGCTCCCCCTGCTGCTGCAGGATGCGGGAAGCTAACTCGGGAATGGCCTGTAGTGCTGTTAGATCCACTGGATCCATGGCCTCAGCTAACTGTTACAATTATGTGAATCCTTTATGGTTAATAGTCTTACCTTTAGGCCAAGAGGAAGGATATAAGGTGGTAGGTAAGATGGTGTCCACCCAGCCAGCTAAAGTACACCAGGAATGATCCAAATCCGGTCCTGGGTAGGCTGGTAACTGGCCAGAATAGTCCAGGTCCGGTCTGGGTCAAGGCAGATAGCAAGGCAAGGTAATCCAAGTCCGGTCCGGGTCGAGGCAGGTAGCAAGGCAAGAATAATCCAAGTCCGGTCCGGGTCGAGGCAGGTAGCAAGGCAAGATAATCCAAATCCGGTCCGGGTCGAGGCAGGTAGCAAGGCAAGAGTAATCCAAGTCCGGTCCGGGTTGAGGCAGGTAGCAAGGCAATATAATCCAAGTCCGGTCCGGGTCGAGACAGGTAGCAAGGCAAGAGTATAAATGGAGAGGCAAACCAAGTCAGGCAGGGAGACAACAGAATCCAAGCAAAGCACCAGCACAAGATAGCCTGTAGCTGTGGCGAAGCTATGCTGAAGTCGAGGCTTTAAATACTGAAGTTCTTCCATGCAATTTGCTGGACCTCCGGGAGTGACGCGCTTAAAGGGGGCGGGGCCTCAGTCCGAAGTGTGATGCCACTGCCCGCCGATGACGCCATGCGCTGGAAACGCTGAGAGCCCGGGACCCCGCCGATCGTGAGTGGTAACAAATCCGCAGTGATGTTGTCTTTTCCCAGGATGTGGGTGGCCGAGATCCCTTGCAGGTTTGCTTCTGCCCTTGTCATTAGGGGGTCTATTTCCATGGACACCTTTTGGCTTCTGGTTCCTCCCTGGCGGTTGATGTAGGCCACTGTTGTGGCGTTGTCCGACATCACTCTGACAGCTTCTCCTCAGAGTCTGTGACTGAATTGTAGGCAGGCTAGTCTGACTGCCCAGGCTTCCTGTCAGTTGATGTTCCATCCCGACTCTTCCATGTCCTATTGCCCCTGGTCCGTCAGTTCCTGACAGTGGGCTCCCCACCCTCGTAAGCTCGCATCCGTGGTGAGCAAGACCCAGGTCGGTGGGGAAAGTCTTACTCCCTTGCTCAGATGGTCTTCTTGTAGCCACCATTGAAGTTGGGTCCATACCTCCGCCGGCAACTGGAGGCGGACGGTGTAGTCCTGGGACATCGGGTTCCATCGTGACAGTAGGGAACGTTGTAGTGGTCGCATGTGGGCCCTTGCCCATGGTACAATTTCTAGGGTTGATGTCATGAGTCTGAGGACTTGGAGGTAGTCCCATACCGTGGGGCGAACGCAGTCCAACAGTTTTCTTAGCTGGTCCATCAATTTTCTTCTCCTTGAAACGGGAAGGACGACCTTATCCTGTTGGGTGTCGAACCGGACTCCCAGGAATTCTAGAGACTGGGAGGGCTGCAGGCAGCTCTTGGTTGTGTTGACGACCCACCCAAGGTTCTGCAGTAGGTTCTTGACTCTGGAGATCGCCTGATGTCTTTCTTCTGGAGATTTTGCTCTGATCAGCCAATCATCCAGGTACGAGTGTACGAGGATTCCTTCTTTCCTCAGTGTCACTGCCACTACCCCCATGATTTTGGTGAATGTCCGAGGGGCAGTGGCTAGTCCGCAGGGTAGCGCTCGGAACTGGTACTGGTGTTCCATGATCGCTAAGCGTAGGAAGCGCTGTTGGTCATGATGAACCGGGATGTGCAGATAGGCTTCTGACAGATCCAGGGAGATCAGGAATTATACCGGCTATACTGCCCTTATGACCAAGCGTAGGGTTTCCATGCGGAAGTGTGGTACCCTTTGGTAGCGGTTGACAGACTTGAGGTCCAGGATGGGCCGGAACATTCCCTATTTCTTGGGGACGATAAAATAGATGGAATAGTGCCCTGTATTTTGTTGGTGTTTGGGCACCGGTGTTATAGCCTCTAGGGAGAGCAATTTTGTCAGTGTGGTTTCCACTACCATCCTCTTGGAGGGGGAGTGGCAAGGGGATTTCACAAATTTGTCTGGAGGGATGCTGTGGAAGTCCAGATAGTATCCCTCTCGAATGATGTCTGATGTTATCTCGACCCATCTTCGGTAGAATAGGGCAAGCCTGCCCCCTATGGCTTCTTCCTGTGGATGGGTCTGTTGATTCTCATTGTGGGGTGCGACTGGGGTCTGGACCTGAGCCGGTTCCCCTCTTTTTGTGTTTGTTCCGAAAGGACTGGCCCCTGCCTGCGGGGCGAGGCACGTGGTATGTATTCTTGTATGGTCTAAAGCGTTGTGATCCTCTGCCCTTGGATGTTCGAGGAGAGGGATGATGACTTCTTTTGTTTTTGTCCTCTGGTAGTTGAGGTACTGGGGATTTGCCCCATGTGTCGGCTAACTTCTCCAGTTCGCTTCCAAATAGGAGGGGTCCTTTAAAGGGCATTCTCATGAGCTTTGTCTTGGAGGTCGCATCGGCTGACCAGCTTCGGAGCCAGAGTTGCCTTCCGGCTGCCACAATGGATGAGACGCCCCTGGCTGAGGTGTGCACCAGGTTGGATGTCGCATCTGTGAGGAAGGATATCGCTGCTTCTAATGTTTTGATGGGCATGGTAGTATTCCTGGCGAGTGATAAGCAGGCATGTGTCACCACGGCACAGCAGGCAGCGATCTGTAGTGACATAGCTGCTGCATCAAATGACTGTTTAAGGATGGATTCCTGACGTCTGTCCTTTGCATCCTTGAATGCCGCTCCTCCTTTGACTGGAATGGTAGTGCACTTTGTGACAGCGCAGACCATGGCGTCCACTTTGGGAAACATCAGGAGTTCTTTGGCTGAAGGATCCAGTGGGTATAGGGCTTCTAGGGCCCGTCCTTCTTTGAAACTGGCCTCCGGAGCATTCCATTCCAGGTCAATCATTTGTTGTACGGCTTGTAGCAATGGGAAATGGCGTGAGGCCTGACGGAGCCCGACCAGAAGAGTGTTCGTCTTTGGTTCCACTGTGGCGCTTGTGCTTAAGATGGCCACTTCCTTCAGGCTCAGAGACACGAGGTCTGGTAACTCGTCTCTGGAGAAGAAACGCATCATGGTACGGTATGGTTCCGTTCCTGGAGGGATTTCTCTTTCCTCCAGGGAGTATGGTTCTTCCTCCGAGGTGTCCGTGTCCCCTAACAGGAGGCTTTTGTCCGGAGGGGGTACATCTTGGAGAGGCCGAGGGGGGCCTGGAAGGTTTTATTCTTCCGGTGGAGGCTGTGCCTGTGTCACCGGTGGCACCAATTGTGCCTGGACAAAGGTTTGCAGCCCTTTGAAGAATTCTACCCAGGAAAAGGTTCCTGGGTCCATATCGAAGCCAGCGGCGTTCCCCGAGGGGCCCAACTGAGAAGGAGCCGAGCCGGGGATAGAGAGGTCTGGGGTACTATCATTGATGAGCCGGATTCCTCTCCTGGCGGGGGGGGGGGGGGGCCTTGTCCTGGTTTCCCCAGAGCCGCCTCGTGTTGCGCAGCTCTTAGGTGGCAGGCTGGGCAGAGGACTTGTGACTTGGCTTTCTTGGCCGGTGGTGCCATGGTTTGGATGCGTAGGGTCGTTCAAGACTGGTCTGTGCATTTATATGCACACACCAGGCGGCTTAGATATGCGCTCCGGGGGCGTCGACAATATGTGTGCAAACTGCAAAGATTTGCATGCAGGCTGCTATGTGTGCTTACGGAGATGCGCATGCCGCTGTAGGCACAGGCTTAACATGTGCCTGGCGCCGTTGGGCATGCCGCTATGTGCCCGGCACCCTAGTGCGCATCGCTGTGTGCCTGGCACAGATGCATGCGCCGCTGTGCGCACGGCTCAGTTAAGAGGACAGTAAGTCGATCGAGGGGGGGAAATGGCACTGACGACCACACGGTCAAGATGGCGACCCCCACCGGAGGATCTCCACATCGGAGGACCCTCGTACCAGATCGGGGTCTAGCCCGTACAGGGCTGATCAACCCGATAGGACAGACGCCGGCCGGCGATCTGTGCGGATATCCGAGCCTCAAAGACAGGAGACTTTAAGAAAGTTTTCTACCTTACCTTGTCTCAGCGTTTCCTGGTCTCGGGCCGGGTGGTCTCCGGCTGCAGGGGGAGAGGGAAAAGTACCTTCACCGCTGCGCTCGGTATTGCACCCGCTGCCTCTCAGCCACTCCCATTCCTGGGGGCTAAGTCCACACTGGGAACCGGCTACCAGACCAAGGCTTACCTCTGAGGGATCTCAGAAATCACCTCATGAATTCTTGACTGGGGAGGGACCCTTAGGTATCACTGCAGGAGAGCGGGGTTCGTCTGTAGAGGTAAGATTATTTCTTCTTTGTTTTGGAATTTTCTTCTCTGGTTTGGATTTTCTAATGCTGTGCAAACATGTGTATAATCCTGAACTGTTAAGGAGACAGAAATACTGAAGAGCAGAGCTTCCTGCACGGGTATATGTAGTGCTGACGTCAGATTGAAATCTGACTCCGTCTCCAACTGCTATCAGGAGCATATTATACCTATTGGTCCTGAGTCCATCTGCTACATGCTAGGAAATGACCTGATATTCTGTAGTGTAGGCAAGGGCAAAAGGCTTTCCTGGATGGGCAAATGTCCTTTATCTGCCAATATACGCTATTTTACTATGTCCATTCATATAATTTTGTTGTTTCTCCCTCTTTTTTCATAAAGATATTTTAGTCTAATGGCTGCTGGAATGTTAGTGAGGTTTAGTTAAGCAGAAGGTTACATAGAGAATTCGGAGGCTTTATTATTGCTTTATTTTCTAAATAAAATTGCTTTGTCTAGCTGTGTACACATTTTTCTCTTTAATCATTCAATCTATATCATCCAAATTATCAGAATAGATATACAGTTATGTGCAAACGTTTATGCACCCTTGGTCAACCTATATGTTTCAATAAATCTCTAAGAGAACAGAAGATGTCATGACCTCTTCATGGGAAAACGTTAAACATAAGAATGTAAACCACATAGCATTCTCACTGTATCACAATTCCACTCAATAAATCAAAGGTGAAAATATATCTCAAACAATTAACGCATTAAATTTCAACACAATTTCTAATACCAACGTTAAAAGAACGGTTTCAGTTTTCGAAATGCTAAACAAAATGTGTTGCCTTATGTTTGCCATGGGCTTTAGACAATCATTTGTGTACATTAACTTACGATCATTTACCATCCTCTAAAGGTTATCCCTCAAAATGACTACACAATGTTAAACAAAAAAAATCATTCAAGACATAGATAAATATAAGTGGAAAACAAACATCACTTATCTGTTAATATGATTTAAGAATTATTAGAAATGTCCCTTAATCTGAACAGCCTCATATGTTCACATCCAGCATCCATGGCATTTCTCGACCACGTGCCTGCTTCTGGGGCTCTAATTGGCAAATACTAAACATAAGGCTATATTACAATCTTCAAACTCACAAAAATAGAAATGAACATTTATTCAATATAAATTAAGACAAACATTACATTGGACACAGTGTTTCACTCACACATCCTTACCCTACCCCCACATCATATTTCTAAAATTTTATTGAATAAGAACTCCTCCCATTCAATGGCAATAAACGAGGGCTAAAATCACTGAATGCAACAATGTGTACTTAAAAATCAGTCCAATCAACTTCCTTATTAAGTCCATAAGGTTCAACAGAATTTAGCACAAAGATCCACCTCTGAAACAAAAACTGAATGAAATTACCACTGTGGATATTCACACTGAATTTTTCAAACACTGCAAATCTAAGATCTTCAGCAAACACTGCAAATCTAAGATCTTCAGTGGTGAGACAATGGGAAACTATAGGTGCTTCTACCTTTTGATACCATATTCCACTCTTGTGCTCAGTAATCCTATGTTTCAAGGCTCTTAGTCTCACCCACAAAAATTAATTTACATGGATACCAAACTCTATAAATTACCCCAACTGAATCACACAATGCTTTAGTATTAGGTTTCCATCTAACTGTGCAAAAGGCATACAGAGCAATGTTCACACTAAAAATACCCATTAACTACACTGGATGTAACCTCAACTCATAATCCATTGTCATACATAGAGGGCCAGATTTTCTAATCTACGCTCGATTTTATAACATGTGCGCGCAACCGCGCACATGTTATAAAATCCGGGGTTGGCATGCACAAGGAGGTGCACACTTGTGCACCTTGCGCGCACCGAGCCCTAGGGGAGCCCTGATGGCTTTCCCCGTTCCCTCCAAGGCCGCTCCAAAATGAGAGTGGCCTCAGAGGGAACTTTCCTTTCAACCCCCCCCTGCACCTTCCCCTATCTAACCTGCCCCCCCAGCCCTACCTAAATCCCCCCCTACCTTTATTATTTAAGTTGCGCCTGCCTCTGGGTAGGCGTAGGTTGCGCGCGCCGGCTGAGTGTCGGCACGCGATCGCCCGGCCTAGCAGGCCTTTGGAGGCCTCTGGCCATGCCCCGCCCCAGACCGCCCACCTCCCACTCTTTTTTCATACCCTAGGACATGTGCGCATCGCGAGCCTATGCAAAATAGGCTTGGCGCACGCAGGAGTGGGTTTTCGGGGTTATGCGCATAACCCTTTGAAAATCCGCCCGAGGGTACAATTCTATCACAAATATTATGATCCCTTGTTAATGCAAATAATGGAGGTGTTGAAAAACAGAATGCAACTATAAAATCGGCCAGGATTTTCTAATACTGCACTGAACAAAATGAATCTCCTTGTTATGTTGCGGGTTGCAATGAAAGTTCTCTCTGCAACCGATGGGCCCTCTTATATGCTCTATTAATCACTAAGGATACCCTCTACTCATGAACCTAGTAAACATTTCCTCAACACAAGTTTTAAAATCTGCAGTTGTTGAACACAGCTTACATAAAAATTGACCAACAGGTAAATAATTCCTTAGGTTATAAAAGATGACAACTGCATGTTGCGACCCCAGTCGCTTACGCAGCGACCAGGGCTCTTACCTTCCCCGCGGGTCTCCTCCCTGCGCCGCGAGCCGCGCGATTCCGGGCCGGCCTGGCCGCATGGCAGCGGCGTCCTCCTCGTGGGGACGCCGGCAAGCCCGAGGATAGCTCCGCCCCCTGCGGGGGAATGCGCGCGCGCGAGGGCTGTCCTTTTGAGCTCCCAGCACCCGGATGTGCCGATCCGCCCTCCTTCTGACGTCAGCCCCGGAGGGGGATTTAAACCCGCAGCTTTCTTCTTTGCTTTGCCTTGCAACATGGTCACTCCTTGGAGAGAGTTAGTTGCTGCTATCCTGCGTTTCTTGATCCTGGTTTGTCTCACGATTCTGCCTGCCTGCTGCCTGCCTTGATCCTGGTTTGTCTCACGATTCTGCCTGCCTGCTGCCTGTCTTGATCCTGGTTTGTCTCACGTTTCTGCCTGCCTGCTGCCTGCCTTGATCCTGGTTTTGTTTCACGTCTCTGCCTGTTCACTGCCTGCCTCGACTCTGGCTCGCTTCTTGGACCCACTACTTGCTGCATACCCAGACTCCGGTACACCCTCCTCGTTCCTGTCTTCAGCTACCAGTCCAGACTTCTGTCCGCCCTCGGTTTCCCTTCACGCCTGTGACTCTCCTAAGTCCCAGCGGTCCGGGTCCCTACGGGCTCCTCCTGGGGGGACCTCGGACTTCCAGGGCGAAGCCACCTAAGTCCTAGCGACCCGGGCCCTAACAGCTCCTCTGGTGGGGTCACGGGTTTCCAGGTGAAGATCCATCCCGCACTGTGTGTGTCTGCCTTCCGACCGTCCCATATTGCCGGTCGGCCCAAGGATCCACACCCGGAGCACAACACTGCATACATTTAGAACATGTTTCAATTGGTAGGTTTTCTGTAAATAGAAAACCCAAAATCATCATTAAACATCCGAATTGCTATGATGGCAATTTAGGAACAGTCTTAAACAAAACTTGCCAACAAATAAATGTTCCCAAAGTGAACCTTTCACAGAGACAATTGTAGAGATTTGTGAAATTTTAGCAGAATATAAAACATTGACATAACTGGCATCTCATCCCTCAAGACAAATCTTTGATAAGCTTGAATCTTTTTGGAATAAAGTGTTTTGGGTTGATATAACTAAATGAACAGTTAGGTTACAACCACACAAGATACATTTGGAGAAAAAAGGGTGACATTTAAAAACATAGACAAGAACATCTTGCCAAACATCAAGCACAGGGGTGGATCTATTATGCTTTAGGGTTGGTGGCAGCCAATGGCACAAGAAATATTGTGTGGGAGTGGAAGGAGGAATGGATTGAATAAAATATCAATATATTGTAGAAATTAATGCCCCACAGTCAGTGAAGAAAGCAAGGCTGAAAAGAGGTTGAATATTTCAGCAAGACAACGATCTAAAATATAACTCAAAAGTCAATCATGAACTAATTATAGGAAAAAAAGATGAAGGTTTTGGAATGATCTTCACAGTCCCCAGGCTTGAATATTGTTGAAAATCTGAGGGAGATCTTAAACATCCAGGACAGGCAAGGAGACTTAATATTTCTAAACTTGAAGGGTTTGCCAGGAAGTGTGGGAAAAAATTCCAAAAGCAAGAATAGAAAGACTTAGCTGGCTACAAGAAATGTTATTTCTGTCATAGGAGATGTTACAAAGTACTGACTGAAGGGGTGCACAAACATTTGCACATGCCATATTCACTGTTTTCTTGTTTTGAATCTGTAAAAAATTGCAAATATGCATTACAATTTACAGAAAGATGTACCTTTAGCATAATAAAGTCATCCTCAAAGCCACAACCAAAGAAAACATATTTTCTAAGATTTAAGAACCATCATACAATTGATTTACCACTCATATGCTGTGGTGATTCTGAATTCTAATCATGGGTTCAATAGAAATGAAATCAATAACTCAGTTCAAATTAAATCACTTTTTTAGAAAAAAAAATTACACATAAAATCCACTTAACTTGAGGATAGATGTTAAATCATAGATGCTAAATCAGCCTCAACACGGTCCATGTTTAAATTATATGTGTGTCAGGGAAAGTCCACTATAAGCATGTCGTAAGAAAGCTGGCATCTGATGACTCTAGAAGTAGTGTGGAAGGTCACCTTGAAAGAAACTTCTGTCAGCCTTTTCAGGTGAATCTCATGGAACACCTAGATTGCATCATTTCGACCATTTCAAAAGGGGATTGTAATGAAGCATGGGCTTCACACAGGCAGAAGCAGCCTGAAGAAACAGAAGAGTTAGATTGTCCAGATGACAAAAGAAACTCTAAAGGTAATTCCAGGGGATCACTGACTTAAGGTGGAAAAGAAAACTAAGCAAGTGCTGGCAAGGTGATTGTAAACCAAAAAATATACAACCTCAGAAAACTATTCCCCCTTTCTTAATCTAGCAAACAAGCAAAACACGGGGAAAAAACAAATCTTTATGAATAGACTCTTGTCCGGTATCTTTATGGGTAACATCCAAAGGGAAGTACCTCAATATTAATATGTGTTTCAGCAATAAATGCCTGCTTCTGGGGCTGTAAATCGGACGTAATTGAGAAGTATGAAAGCGACTCCAATGATTGTTCAAAATTCACAACTTGTTTTCATTCGTAACATTATTGACCTGAAAGAGTACTAACAATATAAAAGCTGACATGAGTGAGAACTAGAATACCAATTTCATTTTGTAAATCGGACATAACTGAAAACTATGAAAGCGACTCCAATGATTATCAAAAGGTTGTAGCAGACTTGGAGGAGCTGAGGGAGACAGAGAGATACATTGATGAGACTTTCAGGGACATAGTAGCCAAATCCCAAATCCAGTCTGGCAGCCCCAGGGCTGCCTTGGATCAGAAAGGTCTCCCAGTAGGAGAACATAACCCTGCCGTAGCAGGAAGTGATCCTGTAGCAAGGCCTGCTCTCCAGGTGATGTATTGTCCTCTCGCACTGAGGACAAGTCTCCCAGGGCTACTGCCCAGGAGGGAAGGGTTAGGCCAGCCATCATAGTTGGTGATTCGATTATTAGAAATGTAGATAGCAGGATGGCTGGTGGATGTGAGGACTGCCTGGTAACTTGCCTGCCCGGTGCGAAGGTGGCAGACCTCATGCGTCACCTAGATAGGATTATAGACAGTTCTGGTGAGAAGCCGGCTGTCGTGATACATGTGGGCACCAACAACATAGGAAAATGTAAAGAGAGGTTCTGGGAAGCCAAATTTAGGATTTTAGGTAGGAAGCTGATATCCAGAACCTCCAGGGTGGCGTTCCTGCTACCAGCGTTCCCTGCTACCAGATCCCAAAGGGCGTCGAGCGTTACAATCGCTGGTTTTGTTAATCTCTGTGGGATAAGTGGAGAAACCGGCTCTGCTGTTCCTTCTCCGCTGGCTTCATACTCCTCCCCTCCTGTAGCCTCAGCGGAGACACGAGCACTGGCTGCACCCCCCACGTCTGCTTCGTCCCTGGGCTTGCCTCCCAACTGAGCATGCTCGAAGGAAGTTCCTGCCGGCGTCTCAGCAGGCACAGAGTCGAGCAGTAGAGCTGCTTGAATCAGCGTTTTAGGATCCGGAGGCGTCAGCGATAGTTCCCCGGGTGAGTACTGGGCTCCTTCCCCTGACTCACCAATGGGGGTAGACGTCCTCGTTACTGATGTCGGGGTTGCATACTGATAAATCAGCCGCTGCCCTTCCAAATTATCCGGTAAAGGAGGATATATCCGGATTTTCCCTTTTCTCTTATGTGGCATTGTAAAAAATCGAAGAAAAAAGGCTTAAAGGAAATTTTTAGGGAACGAGGGCACGGAGCTGCTCAATATGCGACCACACCCGCGGCCATCTCGTATGGTAAAAACTCGAATTATAGAGCATTGCTCAAACATCCACCATTCGCGAGAAAAAGAACCCCTCGTGGATCACTGGGTAAAAAAATCACACACTCTTTCAGATTTATTTTATAGTGTTCTTGAGGTTTTTCCACGGCCCCCCCCGAGGAGGTAACTATGCCGAACAGCTGGGCCGGTTGAACAACGTTGGATTTTTACTTTAGACTCAGTATCCCCCAAGGGTCTGAACCGAGATATTGAGTGGTTTCTTTTTACTTAAAGTGGTCTTGCTGTGCAGAGTTCTCTATTTGATCGGATGGTTCCCATAAGTCCTGCAGCGCTGCAGTACAGGAATGGCAACCAATGAACGGGGCCGTGAGCTCCCACGTGGGTTGTCCTCCTGATTTGGCGCCTAAAATCAGCTTTAAATACCTGTCAGTGTTTAAGGGTAGTGCGCTCCCTGTCACTTCTAAGGCATCTTGCTGTCAGGTATGTTATAATGTTTATAACCTTTGTCCACACGAAATGTTCGGCTATAAGTCCTATTTTGCCGTCCTGATGTACACTTATGTCTTACAGCTATTGTTTGAATCCCTATTGGCGAGCCCTCTCGATGCAGCCCGCGGCGAAACACGGGAACCGTGTCGGGGGACGCCATTAACCCACTGCCTGTATGAATCAGAGGAGTTGCCATATTGAAGAATAAAAACAAGTACTTATACACTCGATTGTGAGTACTTTGTCAGGACTTAAATTCTTGCCTGCACCTATGTATTCTGCGATTTTGCTATAGTGCAGATTCTGCTCACCATGTACTTTAGATTTCAATTACCCCAATATTGACTGGGTAAGTGTAACATCAGGACTTGCTAGAGACATAAAGTTGCTGGATGTAATAAATGATTGTTTCATGGAGCAAATGGTTCAGGAAAGAGCTCAGTAACCCACATTCCAGTGGAAACACTGAGAGGAGAGGATCACCTTGCTGGTGGCTGAAAGGAATCAGTAAGTTTTTGCTTGGGACATTCACATTGACTTTTTAAAAGTATCGGGGCAAAGTTAACTATTTGGGAATATTATTTAGTGTGTTTGTGTGTTTGTGCCTTTAATAGTCAGGCAGTGAATAAACAAGTTAGACTGTTTGCATTTTTAAATAGTCAGTCAATAAGGTAGCAGTAGGTAGGCAGTGAATACACAAGTTAGACTGTTTGTATTTTTAGTCAGTCAATAAGGTAGCAGTAGGTTGGCAGTGAATAAACAAGTTAGACTGTTTGTATTTAGTCAGTCAATAAGGTAGCAGTAGGTAGTGTGTTTATTTTTTAAAAGTCTGCCTGACTATTAAAGTGTCCTCCAGACTTTTAAAGAACTAAGTGTTTTATTTAATAATAACTGAGTGCATTGTATTGAAAAACAAAAATAAAACCACAAAAAAAAAAAAACCCCACAAAAAAGTAGCCAGAAGCTAGAAATAAGCTAGGAGCAGTATATACCAAAGTAAAAAAGTTGAATAGTTCAGCTCAGTTACTCACCTTGGAAAGGTGTTGAGGTAGTGTGATTAGGTTTGAATAGGGAACAACATTTGTTAATCAAGGGAGCTGTGAGTCACTCAGGCTGACTAACTAAAGTTAGACTGTTTGTATTTCCCAACCCACCCACCCCAAGCTCATCCCTTAATTTATAGGCAGGTGCCACTTGCACAAAAAAAACAAACCCATCAACAAAAACTTTATTGAGAATTCGATCAGACCCCAGTAGGCCACTACCAGACATATAGTGAATTCACTAATACATTTAAAGGAACTTAGACAACATTCCTACTCCCATAGCAACCTAAAACTTAACTAGGAACTGATCAAAATTGAGATGAAGGCAGCAGTCCAGCAGCAAGAGGGGGGCTTCCCAGTCTTTTGCATCAAGTGTCACATGTATGATTTTTTACCCACCGGTGAGAAGTTTGTACATGTGCATGCGATGCAAAGAGCTCCTGGCTCTTTGAGAACGAGTCCGATCTCTGGAGGCTAGAGTGGCAGACCTGGAGGAGCAGAGGGAGACAGAGAGGTATATAGATGAGACCTTCATGGACATAGTAGTCCAGTCCCAACTTCAGAATGGCAGCCCTGGTACTGCCTTGGAGGAAGAAGGTCTCATAATGGGAGAGCACCAACCAGGTGTAGCAGGAAAGGATCCTGTAGCAAGGACCTGCTCTCTAGGTGATGCATTGTCCTTTCGCACTGAGGATATCTCCCCAAGGCTACTGCCCAGGAGGGAAGGGGTTAGGTCGGCCGTCATAGTTGGTGATTCGATTATTAGGAATGTAGATAGCTGGGTGGCGGGTGGGCGTGAGGATCGCCTGGTAACATGCCTACCTGGTGCGAAGGTGGCGGACCTCACATGTCACCTAGATAGGATTTTAGACAGTGCTGGGGAGGAGCCGGCTGTCGTGGTACACGTGGGCACCAACGACATAGGAAAATGTGGGAGGGAGGTTCTGGAAGCCAATTTAGGCTCTTAGGTAGAAAGATTAAATCCAGAACCTCCAGGGTAGCATTCTCTGAAATGCTCCCTGTTCCACGCGCAGGTCACCAGAGGCAGGCAGAGCTCCGGAGTCTCAATGCGTGGATGAGACGATGGTGCAAGGAAGAGGGATTCAGTTTTGTTAGGAACTGGGGAACCTTTTGGGGAAGGGGGAGTCTCTTCCGAAGGGATGGGCTCCACCTTAACCAGGGTGGAACCAGACTGCTGGCGCTAACCTTTAAAAAGGAGATAGAGCAGCTTTTAAACTAGAACAAAGGGGAAAGCCGACAGTCGCTCAGCAGCGCATGGTTCGGAGAGATGTATCTTTAAAGGATACTAATGATGCATTAGAATTAGGGCATCCCAACAGTGAGGTTCCAATAATTAGAAAAGTAGTCCAAGGGCCTGTAACTAAAAACTCACCTGAGCTAAAAAATTCTAACTTATCCCTATCAATTAAAAAGCAGAATAAAAATACAAACAAAAAACAAACTTTGAAATGTTTGTATGCTAATGCCAGAAGTCTAAGAAGTAAGATGGGAGAATTAGAATATATAGCAGTAAATGATGACATAGACTTAATTGGCATCTCAGAGACATGGTGGAAAGAGGATAACCAATGGGACAGTGCTATACCGGGGTACAAATTATATCGCAATGACAGAGAGGAGCAGTCGGGAGGAGGTGTGGCGCTTTATGTCCGGGATGGCATAGAGTCCAACAGGATAAACATCCTGCATGAGACTAAATACAAAATTGAATCTTTATGGGTAGAAATCCCTTGTGTATCAGGGAAGACTACAGTGATAGGGGTATACTACCGTCCACCTGGTCAAGATGGTGAGATGGACAGTGAAATGCTAAGAGAAATTAGGGAAGCTAACCAAATTGGTAGTGCAGTAATAATGGGAGACTTCAATTACCCCAATATAGACTGGGTAAATGTATCATCGGGTCACGCTAGAGAGATAACGTTCCTGGATGGAATAAATGATAGCTTTATGGAGTAATTGGTTCAGGAACCGAAGAGAGAGGGAGCAATTTTAGATCTAATTCTCAGTGGAGCACAGGACTTGGTGAGAGAGGTAACGGTGGTGGGGCCGCTGGGCAATAGTGATCATAATATGATCAAATTTGATTTAATGACTGGAAAAGGAACAGTGTGCAAATCCAAGGCTCTCGTGCTAAACTTTCAAAAGGGAAACTTTGATAAAATGAGAAAAATTGTTAGAAAAAAACTGAAAGGAGCAGCTACAAAAGTAAAAAATGTCCAAGAGGCATGGTCATTGTTAAAAAATACCATTCTAGAAGCACAGTCCAGATGTATTCCACACATTAAGAAAGGTGGAAAGAAGGCAAAACGATTACCGGCATGGTTAAAAGGGGAGGTGAAAGAAGCTATTTTAGCCAAAAGATCTTCATTCAAAAATTGGAAGAAGGATCCAACAGAAGAAAATAGGATAAAGCATAAACATTGGCAAGTTAAATGTAAGACATTGATAAGACAGGCTAAGAGAGAATTTGAAAAGAAGTTGGCTGTAGAGGCAAAAACTCACAGTAAAAACTTTTTTAAATATATCCGAAGCAGAAAGCCTGTGAGGGAGTCAGTTGGACCGTTAGATGATCGAGGGGTTAAAGGGGCACTTAGAGAAGATAAGGCCATCGCGGAAAGATTAAATGATTTCTTTGCTTCAGTGTTTACTGAAGAGGATGTTGGGGAGGTACCCGTAATGGAGAAGGTTTTCATGGGTAATGATTCAGATGGACTGAATCAAATCACGGTGAACCTAGAAGATGTGGTAGGCCTGATTGACAAACTGAAGAGTAGTAAATCACCTGGACCGGATGGTATACACCCCAGAGTTCTGAAGGAACTAAAAAATGAAATTTCAGACCTATTAGTAAAAATTTGTAACTTATCATTAAAATCATCCATTGCACCAGAAGACTGGAGGATAGCAAATGTAACCCCAATATTTAAAAAGGGCTCCAGGGGCGATCCGGGAAACTACAGACCGGTTAGCCTGACTTCAGTGCCAGGAAAAATAGTGGAAAGTGTTCTAAACATCAAAATCACAGAAGATATAGAAAGACATGGTTTAATGGAACAAAGTCAGCATGGCTTTACCCAGGGCAAGTCTTGCCTCACAAATCTGCTTCACTTTTTTGAAGGAGTTAATAAACATGTGGAAAAAGGTGAACCGGTAGATATAGTATACTTGGATTTTCAGAAGGCGTTTGACAAAGTTCCTCATGAGAGGCTTCTAGGAAAAGTAAAAAGTCATGGGATAGGTGGCGATGTCCTTTCGTGGATTGCAAACTGGCTAAAAGACAGGAAACAGAGAGTAGGATTAAATGGGCAATTTTCTCAGTGGAAGGGAGTGGACAGTGGAGTGCCTCAGGGATCTGTATTGGGACCCTTACTGTTCAATATATTTATAAATGATCTGGAAAGAAATACGACGAGTGAGATAATCAAATTTGCAGATGACACAAAATTGTTCAGAGTAGTTAAATCACAAGCAGATTGTGATAAATTGCAGGAAGACCTTGTGAGACTGGAAAATTGGGCATCCAAATGGCAGATGAAATTTAATGTGGATAAGTGCAAGGTGATGCATATAGGGAAAAATAACCCATGCTATAATTACACGATGTTGGGTTCCATATTAGGTGCTACAACCCAAGAAAGAGATCTAGGTGTCATAGTGGATAACACATTGAAATCGTCGGTTCAGTGTGCTGCGGCAGTCAAAAAAGCAAACAGAATGTTGGGAATTATTAGAAAAGGAATGATGAATAAAACGGAAAATGTCATAATGCCTCTGTATCGCTCCATGGTGAGACCGCACCTTGAATACTGTTTACAATTCTGGTCGCCGCATCTCAAAAAAGATATAATTGCGATGGAGAAGGTACAGAGAGGGCTACCAAAATGATAAGGGGAATGGAACAACTCCCCTATGAGGAAAGACTAAAGAGGTTAGGACTTTTCAGCTTGGAGAAGAGACGACTGAGGGGGGATATGATAGAGGTGTTTAAAATCATGAGAGGTCTAGAAAGGGTAGATGTGAATCGGTTATTTACTCTTTCGGATAGTAGAAAGACTAGGGGACACTCCATGAAGTTAGCATGGGGCACATTTAAAACTAATCGGAGAAAGTTCTTTTTTACTCAACGCACAATTAAACTCTGGAATTTGTTGCCAGAGAATGTGGTTCGTGCAGTTAGTATAGCTGTGTTTAAAAAAGGATTGGATAAGTTCTTGGAGGAGAAGTCCATTACCTGCTATTAAGTTCACTTAGAGAATAGCCACTGCCATTAGCAATGGTTACATGGAATAGACTTAGTTTTTGGGTACTTGCCAGGTTCTTATGGCCTAGATTGGCCACTGTTGGAAACAGGATGCTGGGCTTGATGGACCCTTGGTCTGACCCAGTATGGCATTTTCTTATGTTCTTAGGAACCAACAAGAGAGGGAGCTATTTTAGATTTAATTCTTAGTGGAATGCAGGATTTGGTGAGAGAGGTAACGGTGGTGGGGCCACTTGGCAACAGTGATCATAACATGATCAAATTTAAACTAATAACTGGAAGGGGGACAATAAGTAAATCTGCAGCTCTAACACTAGATTTTCAAAAGGGAAACTTTGATAAAATGAGAAAAATAGTTAGAAAAAAACTGAAAGGTGCAGCTGCAAAGGTTAAAAGTGTTCAACAGGCTTGGACATTGTTTAAAAATACAATCCTAGAGGCGCAGTCATATGTATTCCACGCATTAAGAAAGGTGGAAGGAAGGCAAAACAATTACCGTCATGGTTAAAAGGTGAGGTAAAAGAGGCTATTTTAGCCAAAAAAAACTTCCCTCAAAAATTGGAAGAAGGATCCATCTGAAGAAAATAGGATAAAACATAAGCATTGTCAAGTTAAGTGTAAAACATTGATAAGACAGGCGAAGAGAGAATTTGAAATGAAGTTGGCCATAGAGGCAAAAACTCATTATACATTTTTTTTTAAATATATCCAAAGCAAGAAACCTGTGAGGGAGTCGGTTAGACCATTAGATGACCGAGGGGTTAAAGGGGCTCTTAGGGAAGATAAGGCCATTGCAGAAAGACTAAATGAATTCTTTGCCTCCATGTTTACTAATGAGAATGTTGGGGAGATACCAGTTCCAGAGATGGTTTTCAGGGGTGATGAGTCAGCCGAACTGAACGAAATCACTGTGAACCTGGAAGATGTAGTAGGCCAGATTGACAAACTAAAGAGTAGCAAGTCACCTGGACCGGATGGTATGCATCCTAGGGTACTGAAGGAATTCAAAAATGAAATTTCTGATCTATTGGTTAAGATTTGTAACCTATCATTAAAATCATCCATTGTGCCTGAAGACTGGAGGGTGGCCAATGTAACCCCAATATTTAAAAAAGGCTCCAGGGATGATCCGGGTAACTATAGACCAGTGAGCCTGACTTCAGTGCTGGGAAAATAGTGGAAACTATTCTCAAGATCAATATCGTAGAGCATATAGAAAGACATGATTTAATAGAACACAGTCAACATGGATTTACCCAAGGGAAGTTTTGCCTAACAAATCTGCTTCATTTTTTTGAAGGGGTTAATAAACATGTGGATAAAGGTGATCCGGTAGATGTAGTGTATTTGGATTTTCAGAAGGTGTTTGACAAAGTTCCTCATGAGAGGCTTCTACGAAAACTAAAAAGTAATGGGATAGGAGGCGATGTCCTTTCGAGGATTACAAACTGGTTAAAAGACAGGAAACAGAGAGTAGGATTAAATGGTCAATTTTCTCAGTGGAAAAGGGTAAACAGTGGAGTGCCTCAGGGATCTGTACTTGGACCGGTGCTTTTCAATATATATATAAATGATCTGGAAAGGAATACAATGAGTGAGGTTATCAAATTTGCAGATGATACAAAATTATTCAGAGTAGTTAAATCACAAGTGGACTGTGATACATTACAGGAGGACCTTGCAAGACTGGAAGATTGGGCATCCAAATGGCAGATGAAATTTAATGTGGACAAGTGCAAGGTGTTGCATATAGGGAAAAATAACCCTTGCTGTAGTTACACGATGTTAGGTTCCATATTAGGAGCTACCACCCAGGAAAAAGATCTAGGCATCATAGTGGATAACACTTTAAAATCGTCGGCTCAGTGTGCTGTAGCAGTCAAAAAAGCAAACAGAATGTTAGGAATTATTAGGAAGGGAATGGTTAATAAAATGGAAAATGTCATAATGCCTCTATATCGCTCCATGGTGAGACCGCACCTTGAATACTGTGTACAATTCTGGTCTCCGCATCTCAAAAAAGATATAGTTGCGATGGAGAAGGTACAGAGAAGGGCAACCAAAATGATAAAAGGGATGGAACAGCTCCCCTATAAGGAAAGGCTGAAGAGGTTAGGGTTGTTCAGCTTGGAGAAGAGATGGTTGAGGGGGGATATGATAGAGGTCTTTAAGATCATGAGAGATCTTGAACGAGTAGATGTGATTCGGTTATTTACACTTTTGAATAATAGAAGGACTAGGGGACATTCCATGAAGTTAGCAAGTAGCACATTTAAGACTAATCAGAGAAAATTCTTTTTCACTCAACTCACAATAAAGCTCTGGTATTTGTTGCCAGAGGATGTGGTTAGTGCAGTTAGTGTAGCTGGGTTAAAAAAAGGTTTGGATAAGTTCCTGGAGGAGAAGTCCATTAACGGCTATTAATCAAGTTTACTTAGGGAATAGCCACTGCTATTAATTGCATCAGTAGCATGGGAACTTCTTACGGTAGTGTTTGGGTAATTGCCAGGTTCTTGTGGCCTGGTTTGGCCTCTATTGGAAACAGGATGCTGGGCTTGATGGACCCTTGGTATGACCCAGCATGGCAATTTCTTATGTTCTTATGTTCTGCCACCGAGAGGCGGGACTTAGTCCCCATGTAAGCCATGATTGGTCCCATATCCCTTTAAATGTTTAGGAGGGTAATTTGGCCGCCGACCGACATGCAGCAGTGGCATCCAGAGCCCACCTCAAATGCACAGTAAGTCTGAAATAATTATTTATAGGGATGTGAATCGTGTGCCCGATCGTCTTAACGATCGAAATCGTCTGGCAGGCGAAGAAAATCGTGTTTGGCATGATTTTTTAGTTAAAAAATCGTTTTTTCCGATTAGTGCGCGCTGATACAATTTGAAACTTTTCTGGTCAGTTAAGGTCAGTTTAGGAATGAATATGTATTCCTATTGGCTGCCCTCTTATTTATTCATGTTACCCAGGTTCCTGCTGACAATATATGGGGGATGGGAAATGGAAACAGTTGGTAGCTTGACAAAAAAAGTAATGTGATCAGTCAATGTGACTAGAACTTGTGCCCTATTCCTGATACCGGGAGTGTTGTGATCTTCCTGCACGCAGTGCCCTATCCCTGATACCAGGGGTGTTGTGATCTTCCTGCATGCAGTGCCTTATCCCTAATACCAGGAGTGTTGTGATCTTCCTGCACGCAGTGCCCTATACCTGATACCAGGGGTGTTGTGATCTTCCTGCACTCAGTGCCATATCCCTGTTACTGGGAGTGTTGTGATCTTCCTGCACACAGTGCCCTAACCCTGATACCAGGGTGTTGTGATCTTCCTGCACTCAGTGCCATATCCCTGATACTGGAGTGTTGTGATCTTCCTGCACACACTAGTGCCCTAACCCTGATACCGGGAGTGTTGTGATCTTCCTGCACGCAGTGCCGTATCCCTGCTCAGTGCAGGAAGATCACAACACCCCCGGTATCAGGGATAGGGCACTGCGTGCAGGAAGATCACAACATTCCCGGTATCAGGGTTAGGGCACTGTGTGCAGGAAGATCACAACACCCCTGGTATCAGGGTTAGGGCATTGCGTGCAGGAAGATCACAACATTCCCGGTATCAGGGTTAGGGAACTGTGTGCAGGAAGATCACAACACTCCCGGTATCAGGGATAGGCACAAGTTCTAGTCACATTGACTGATCACATTACTTTTTTTGTCAAGCTACCAACCGTTTCCATTTCCCATCCCCCCAACCATCACCTCAGTGGGAACCTTGGTAACATCAATAAATAAGAGGGCAGCCAGCCAATAGGAATACATATTCATTCCTAACTGACCTGAAAAGTGTCAATTTGTATCATTTTCTGTTAGTGCGCACTAACAATGGTTAGTGCGCACTAACTCCCGGTTAGTGCGCACTAACTCGATTAACGATTTTTTTAACGATAAATCGTTGGAATTCCTATTGTATCGTGTTCTTTAACGATTTAAGACGATTTTAAAATTATCGGACGATAATTTTAATCGTTGAAAAACGATTCACATCCCTAATTATTTATGCTATAGACTCTAATGCCGATATTGACATGTATTCTTACACTGACAGTTGTCTCTCCAGCCCCTGAAGCAGGCATTTATTGCCAAAACACTGCCAGTCTCGGGTGGCTTCACAATACCTTAAGAAATTCAGCAACCAGACAGCGGATTATTTACAATAAATTAAGTCAGAGGCTTTACAAATATTTATTTATTTATTTATTTTTGATTTTTATATACCGATCTTCCTGCATTAAATACAAATCAAACCAGTTTACAAGGAACAGGAAACTGCCTGAATGGCGATACATAGAACTAAGAACATACATTGTAAACAGGGCAAACACAGTTAAAATTTAAAATTTAACTGAACAGAGAAAAAAATATTTACAATGCATAGTCATAAATGTCCTAAAGTATTCAAAGAGAAAAATGTGATTAGTTAAAATGCAGATTCTGGAAATGCAAGGTTGAATAACCATGTTTTTAATTTTTTCTTAAAGGATATTGGGCAAGGATCTTGTCTAAGGTCCGGTGGGAGATTGTTCCATTGAGTGGGTCCTGAGGTAGAGAAGGCTCTTATCTTTAGTGATGTTTTTGCTTGAGGGATGAAGAGAGTGCCTTGATAAGCTCTTCTCATTGGCCTAGTGGGATTATTAGGGCGAACTTGGTGAGTTAAATCGATTGGGGCAAGATTGTGTACAGATTTGTGCATGATGGTCAGCACTTTGTATCGGATTCTATATTTGATAGGGAGCCAGTGAAGGTTGTAGAGAATGGGAGTGATATGGTCCCTCTTTTTGGAATTGGTTAGAATCCTGGCGGCTGAATTCTGTAACATCTGAAGAGGCTTAGTGGTGATAGCCGGGAGTTCAAGTAATAATGAGTTACAGTAATCGATTTTTGTGAGTATGATTGCTTGTAGAACCAGACGGAAATCATAAAAGTGCAGGAGAGGTTTAAGCTTCTTAAGGACCTGTAGTTTGAAGAAGCACTCCTTTGTTGTATTGTTGACAAACCTTTTGAAGTTCAACTGGTTGTCCAGGAGAGTGCCTAGATCTCTTACGTGAGAGGTCTTTTTGATGTTATCTAGTTTTGTTGAAGGGAAGTTAGGAAGAGATTGGTTGTCAACTTGAGGTTGATCATCTTGGTGAAAAACTGTCTCCCTGGACATGAGGTTTTCATCTTGACAGATGATTATGAATTCAGTTTTGTCTGTGTTGATAACAAGGTTAAGCTGGAAAAGGAGTGAACTGATTTCCTTAAAGCAATTATCCCAAAACATAAGGGATTTTAGTAACGATTCCTTGATTGGAATGAGAATTTGGATATCATCCGCATAGATGTAATGCTTGATTTTCAACTTGGTAAGGAGGAAGCAGAGTGGAAGCAGATAAATGTTGAAAAGTGTTGGTGAAAGGGCGGAGCAAATGATCCATTTAGCTGATTAAAGACATTGTTAAGGCCTGTGGTCATGAATGAGAGTTTATATAAGTGGGTTTTACAAGACTGACTATATTATGAATATATACACAATGAAATAGAAACACTAGCACTAAGCTCACTCATAAAATTTAAAAGTAAAAACGATACATATTAATATTGAGATACTTCCCCTTGGATGTTTTGTTTGTTTGCAAGGTGATTGTAAAGCCAGAAGGAACAGGAAGCACAAGGCTGCTGGGAAATGTAGTTTGGAGATCTTTGGCAGAAAAGCTAGTAAGGTAAAGATAGCATTCACAGAACGTTCTCCTAGTAATTGGGAGAGACATTTGAGGCTAATTTAAAAAGCTGCTGTGAATGACAAATGTTTTGCAAGAACCAGCATCCAGTAGTCACATTGCTAACAAGCTGGGAAAAGAGCTGTACTGTTTAGCCTGCCCAGAGAACAGCACAACATAGCCAGCAGAGGAGGAAGCCAAAGGAATGCTGGGTAGAATGCTGTAATTTAAGGTAGAAAAGGTGCAATTTGGCTGGCTCTGTCTTTGTGTGAGGGGCAGGTATGGCCAAGAAGAGCCAGGACCTAGAAAGAAGAGTACATCTGGCAGCTCTGCAATCAGTTCTTTTCCAGATGAGCTAATTATCAAGAGGGAGAGACAGAAATCTGCGCTCTGAGGAAATAGGAGAGACAGACAGCTGTTCTTGCTTCATTGCCGAGCTACATGTAAAATCCCAACAAAGTCTAACAATCTGGAGTCAATAACCCCGTCTGTAATCTAGTAACAACTATACTCCCCTAACAGAGGTATTAAAAAAGTATAACCATACAATAAAGAATTTTTGCTAACACAATTCAACAATTTATTATCACATATCTTCACTCAGTAAATATTAATGATACAATATGGCATTGCACCCCATACCCTCATAACAATATACCATAATCAACACTTCAAAACCACATATAATAAAAACCACCTCAGCCATACAATCATTTATACCACATTCATTCAATAAAAATCCCCATGCTAAAACCCAGTGATACAAATATCTTGAATCGTTCCCGATGCAACTATCTTCAAGCAATTCTAATTCCGGTGTCTTCGATCAGCCCCAACAAGGTCCTTCGTTTCGCCTTATTAGGCTTCGTCATCTTCTTTTCCTCATGTTAACTAACATCGGGGATGTCAACCAACTGCAATATCTGTAATCCACAACCTTTACCGGGTGCTGCCACAACCAACTTTTTCACTCCCTTGTTAATCACTCAACAAGTCCATAAAGCAGTCACAATTCCAAATCTCTTAATGTCTCCAATGTAGCATTCCCTGCCACTCCTCTTCCAAATCCACACAACAGACCAACTCACAAAATGGGCTCACTCAGATCCAATTTCAAGATGATTCAATCAGCAAAAATTTCCCACACAACCAACGAACGCGGGGGGACGGCAGCAATTTGGAAGAGGAGTGGCAAGGAATGCTACGTTGGAGATGTTAACAGAATTGTGACTGCTTTATGGAATTGTTGAGTGGTACAAGTGTGAAGTCGCCATGTTTAAAGATGTTGACTAGTGCGCTTTATGAACATTTTATTGCTTTGACCCCTGAGGAAGGCAGGATTACTGCCAAAACATTGGCCGTGTTGGGTACTAAGACAGTAACTTTTAAACAGCTGTGTGGATTACATGAACGTGCATATGGGCTATGTTCATTAAAGGTGCACATCTCTTATGCCAGAAAAGTATAAAAATATACAAATGACGTACTACAGTAAAAAAAAAAAAAATTCTATATTTAACTTGCCTAGAAACAAGACAAAAAAAATCAGAATCAGAGAATGGGAAGAGGTTGAGTTTTAAAAGCAACTAGCCAGTATTCCTGCTTTAAGAGGCAGCCTCGATTTTTTTGTGTTATCATAATCTCAAGACACTGGACAAACAAGTACATTTGTTTATCTTTATCACTCTTTGTTACTAAAGAACTGGGTTTTATTAAAGAGATCAATCACCTGCATACAGCTTAATAGCCAAAGCTGTGCATGTAAGGTAAAAAAAATGAGACCTATTCAACAACCCCAAAGCCCCAGAAGCATTAAAGGCAGCTGTAAAAGCACTTGTTTCTTTAATAAAAATACAATTTTTTCCTCAGCTAGAGAACTTCCTGTTTAAATTAGTGATCTTACACATATTTAATCACAAAAGGGAAAGCAAAAAAAAAAAAATTCTGGTACATCTGAATGCAGTCAAACATGTTTTTATTATTTGACTATAGCTTTAGGATTTTAACTTCACACAAAAGAAACATTTTATATCTGGAAAGTACTAGTATTTCATTAGTAGGTCATATGTGGTACCAGTCATTCGAGACTTTAGCAGAGTTATAAGGGAATTGCTCTCCTTAATGAGGAGTTCAAATACTTGAGGCCAAAGTACAAAAAGCCTTAATGGCAAAGATAAATTGTATAAATGAGAGTCTTTTGAAGATGGTACAGTAAACTATTTGAAATATATGCACTGCCTGGGAATATATGCACTACAAGAGCTCTCTATATAATTACAATTCCTAATCTCATTTTTGAGTATTGGAGTTCTATTCAGCAAAAAAAAAAAAAAAAAAATTAGCTCAGCAGGTGCTGAGCGGCAGAAACTCTATAGATTTTTTCAAATAGATATCACTAAGCCCATTCTTGAATCCAGAGTCTTCTTTTCAAGCCATAGGTGGGCTGCCATTCTTTTCTACCTCCCTACCTGCACAGAGACCAAAGAGCCACATTTCCTTTCTAATTGCCATATTTGAAAATATGATAGCGCATTATTGGAACAAAGTGATATGGGGACTCTGCTGAGCAACCTCAGGGAGTCCACTAATATCATTGGAGTAGACTATAATAACTAACAGGAGTATCTGGACCTTTAGGCAGAAAAAAATGCCTTTGTGTGTAAGGATGGCTGAGTCATGAGTTACTTACTCTTCTCCCAAAACTCTCACTGTATTAGGTGGAAAGCATGTCTAACAAGGAAGCATTCTTCATCACAATATCCTTTGACTCTATGATTGTGTCTATTCTTTTGCCCTATATATGAGGGCTCACAAAGCCATCAGGAAGGCTGTTATTTATTCTACATACAGAGCCAACCTTTTCATCTATCTTATCAACAGTCTATTCTTTCTCAAAATCCTACAACCGGCTTTTGGCTAAAGTGCAACTTTTACACTATCACCATGCTACTGTTTTTGAATGACCAGGAGGTAATCAGACATGAACAGGAAATCATCAGAACAAGAGAGCTGGGTGGTAGCTGTCACAAGAGGTCTGATAAAGGCTGACCCAGTCATTGCAGCTCATTACACAGCTTCATCATTCCTGGTTAGGGATTGCATTTATCAATCATTCCAGGATTGGAGTTCTACAGAGGGTAATGGTCAAAACTGGGAGGGAGTTTGTCACCTGATGGTCAAAGTAAGAATGGCATTTTCAGAGTCCTTTGGAGAACATTGGCCCTTCCTTAACAGCTCCATGGAGGTCACTGTGCTATCTAAGCCACAACATAGCAACAGGTAATGGCAGGGAAAAAGACCAATTAACTCATCTAGTCTTCCCAGTTATTCCTGACCATTCTGCAATGATATATCTCAGCAAATGGGATATAGAAGC
Source organism: Rhinatrema bivittatum (assembly GCF_901001135.1). NCBI lineage: Eukaryota > Metazoa > Chordata > Amphibia > Gymnophiona > Rhinatrematidae > Rhinatrema > Rhinatrema bivittatum. Next base: position 33,758,150 of record NC_042624.1, on the reverse strand, counting down.
TTGACTATAGGATAATCACACCTTATCCAAGTCAGTTTTTATTTCTCCTTGGTTCTCTATCCCCCCTGGGTAGATGGGTGGAACTGACAGCCATTCTTTGTTTACCAGTGGCCTAGGAAGACTAGGGTAGAATAGGTTAATGGATGGGAAGAGGACCCATTCAAATTCCAGTCCCCTCCCTTTGAAGGACCCTGGGAATAGCCATTCCCCCCTAAGCAGGGCCGGTGCTAGGTTTTTTGCTGCCTGTGCAAACAATTACTGTGCCTTCATCCACCAATTCATCCAATTTCTGTCTCAGCCCATCAAATAAAGCCCAGCTCCCTCCTGCAATCTATATTTTAAAAAACTGACACACCCCCCACCCCCTCACCTCCGTCACATATGCGAACACAGACACAGAACCTCACCAAATGCAGAATGAAGAGTTCAGAAAATATAAAAAGAAACATGTTGAGAAGAATTGAACTGGAGCCCACAACAAGCCAGCCTGTACATGCAGAGTAACAATGGAGAAATAGAAACATACCAATCTTTCATAAAACATTAAATAAAATAAAAAAATATAAAACATCAATCATAATAGTAAAAACGTATTTAGAAAAAGAATAGATATTTCAAACCAGTTAATGAATGGGTATCCAAAATTTCCCAAATACCAAAAAATATCTGACAACATCTGATGAAAAAAAATCCAAAAAAAAATGTTCAATTCCCCCCCCCCCCCCCCCAAATTAAACATTTCAAGAGCAGAAACATCAAATTACACCAATAATTACAATTAATAAGGATTTTAAAATCTTCTGCTCTCCATACCTGGGATCTTTTGATTTCCATTCACCTTGATTTCATTGTGGATTGGGGGAGATAGGGCTGTACATATTTTATCTTCCCTTTCACACACACACACAAAATAACACATTCATTCTCTCACACATTCTCTCTCTCACATACACAGGATCCTTCTCCCTCACAGAAACATTATGTCTGTGTGTGCCTGTCAGAGCCTATATGAAACACATAGGCTCTCACAGGCACACAAACATACACATACAAGTACACAGGCTCTCATACAGATACACAAATAGGCTCTCACACAGACACACATACACATATTGTGCTCAAACAGACATACAGGCTCTCACCACAGACACACATAAGAACATAAGAAAATGCCATACTGGGTCAGGACCAAGGGTCCATCAAGCCCAGCATCCTGTTTCCAACAGTGGCCAATCCAGGCCATAAGAACCTGGCAAGTTACCCAAAAACTAAGCTTTTACATCCCGTATCAAAAAGAGCGCCTTTCGTGACCTTATCAAGACCTCGGGAAATATTTCTCAGAGGGGTTGTGGTTTTATTCATGCAACAGGTGACAAAAGAAAAATGTTTTAAAGTGTATTCCAGAACACACAACGGTTATGGGGCAAAATTATTACCGTTTATCTGAAAAAGTTTGAACTTGTTTGTTCAGAATTCCCCCCCCATCAAGCTCGGCATACAATTCCTATCAGCAGCACCAACACCTGAACAGGTACATGAAGCTAGACGCCAAGCTTTACTGGCCAGCTATGTAAATATTTAAACTGAAGGACAGTAAATATTGACAGGACGCTTGTGAAAAAAAAACAAACACAGTTTGTTCACAGCAGACCGTGAGTCCATATGCAGGAAAGATCTTTTCTGTGGGCATGGGATGAGGAAAAGTCCTCTTTAACTAGGCCCATAATTGTCAGTCAGTTTATGCACCATTACACACAATACAAAGCAGTTCCTCTGGGTTTTTTTTCCTATTTACTGAAAAATCTGTGTAGACAAACTATTTCATGCATGAATGACAATCCCATGCAATGATCTTTATTTAGTGGAATAACATTTACTCCTAAGTAAAGTGCCACAACACCACAGGTTCTCACACAGATCACACAGAGGCTCTCAACACACACACAGAGGTTCTCACACAGACACACACACACAGGCTCTCACACAGATACACACACACATATATGTGCCTCATACAGACATATAGGCATCTCAACACAAAGAAAAACACATAGGCTCACACACAAGCCACACACATAGGCTCTCACACAGACACACACACACAGGCTCTCCACACAGATACACACACACATACTATGTGCTCATACAGACATATAGGCTCTCACCACAAAGAAAACACATAGGCTCACACACAAGCACACACATAGGCTCTCACACAGACACACACAGGCTCTCACTCTCACACATACACAAGCTCACACATCTACATATAGGGCCTCCTGCTGTCATCGGGCCGTGGTGGGATGAGCTCCACCACGGCCCCAACAACCTCCTGCTTGGGGGATGGCGGAGTGGAAGTTTGTGATGGGCACACAAAAAAACGGGCCTCCAGCTGGCAGTGGCCTCTCTCTTTCTTCAGCCACTTGTGGCCAGCAGCCTCTCTTCTTCCTCACCCACCAGTGCTACATACACACACACAAAGACATGCTCTCTCTCTCACACTAACACACACATACAGACATGCTCCAAACACCTAGACAAAACACAAAGGCAAGCTTTCAGACACACACATATACATACACACACACACACACGTGCATGCACACTCTTACTCACTTCCTGTCTCCTCCCCAACAGAAGCAGAGTGGCAGCCACCTCCTCAGCCCCCTTGGCAGTCGAGACTCTTCCTCTTTATTGACGCCTCAAGGGCTGCTGCTGCTCTCTGCTTCCTGCACCAGAGAGGGGTGCTGTTGCTGCTGCTTCTCCTCCTATGCTCAAAACACCGCATGGGGAGAACCAATGCTGTGGTTGCCGGCAACGGCCCGGCGGGGCACATGCCACTCTTTCTGCTGCTCTTCTTTCACCCGTTCAGACCCCCCAGGAGTGTTGGGGCTTTATTAATCAGTGCCAAATGCACTTCGCTCTGCAGGTGGCTCTGTTTCAAACAGACAGAACTAAGATCACATTTATTCTGTCTCTACTGTGGGATTGGAGGGTGGGCGGGGGATCAGATCTGTCCTGGACTTCCCCATTATGGAAGCGTGAGGATCCGATCTTGGAGGACCTCGATCTCTTCCTTCATGACTTCTGGCTCATATATGATGAGCCTGGATGAGTGTCATCTGCTGCATCCGAGCTGTTACAGATTCAAAAGGGTTCTTGGACTGTCAGCGAATACGCGGTCCAATTCCGGACTCTGGTCTCAGAACTACAGTGGCGGGATGACAGTCTGTTAGCCATTTTTTGTCAAAGCCTGTCTGAACCCTTGAAGGACAAGCTAGCCGGACTTAACCCGCCTTAGGATCTGGAAGAATTCATTAGGCTGACTAATCACCTTGGCCTTTGCCTGCAGGAAAGAGCTAGAGAATGGAGCCAAGCCCAACAACCTATCCATTTTAGCCCCTCAGTTCCAGTGGCCAGGACCATCTTCATCCCCTTCTGGTGCCGGATTCTTTATTGTGGGAAGAAAGGACATGTCTCTTCGACTGTGTATTGAATATCGGGGCCTAAACAAAATTACCAAGAAGAACTTGTACCCCTTATTACTCATCTCTGAATTGTTCAATAGGCTGAGAGGGCCCCAAGTTTTTTCTAAATTATACCTGCGAAGTGCATATAATTTGTTTCGCATCAGAGAAGGCGATAAATGAAAGATCGCCTTTCAGTCCTGAGATGGTCATTATGAATATTTGGTCATACCATTTGGCCTATGTAATGCACCTACGGTTTTGGGGATGATGGTAAATTATGTTTTTCGAGATCTGCTCTAATCTCATATCATTTATTTAGATGACATCCTCATCTACTCGAAGAATTTGAAACAGTACCATGCTCACGTTAGGCAAGTGCTATAATGCCTTAGACAGCATCAGATCTAAGCTGGAAAAATGCTCATTTGAGCAAAAGGATCTTCCCTTTCTGGAGTACATTATCTCCTCTACTGGCTTCTGTATGGAACCAGAAAAGTTCTGCTTCAACATGACCCTTATGGTGTTCTTGTTACCTGTGCCTTTTTCTCAAGGAAGTTTTCCCCAGTGGAGAGGAATTACACCATCAGTAACTGGGAACCCTTAGCAGTTAAACTGCCTCTCGAAGAATGGCGCCATTTGTTGAAGGGCACCCGATTCCTGGTAACAATCTACACTGACCATAAAAATCTTGAATATTTGGCCCAGTCGTTGAATGCTCGCCAAGTCCTCTGGTCTCTATTTTTTAAATGATTTGATTTTGAGTTATGGTATCACCCAGTGGGAAAGAATCTACGCACCAATGCCCTATCCCATCTAAGATGACAGTATTCTAGACCCCTCGAAGTCTATTATTGATCCCGCAAAGATCTGCCTGGCCATCTCCTTGAGTGTACCACCAGGGAAAACGATGGTACCACAATGCCTCAGGGAACAGGTACTGAAATGGGCCCATGATTCTCAGATAGCTGGATATCCCAGCCTCGCCAGGACTTTTGAACTACTCTACCACTATTATGATGGCCCAAACTAAGAGAAGATCTTAAGCGCTATGGTAGAATCTTGTCCAACCTGTGCAGCGAATAAGATGCCCAGAGCCCGACCCTGGGGTCTACTACAAACCGTTGCCTACTCCCAAGGGACTGTGGACCCACCATGCCATGGATTTCATCACCAATCTCCTGCCCTCGGATGGCAGCACTACCACCTAGGCAATAGTGGACTGGTTTTTGAAAATGGCTCACTTTATTCTTCTTCCTTGCTGTCATCTGCTCCTGAACTAGCTTGTCTGTTTATTCAGCATATCTTTCAGTTACACAGCCTACCAAGCCATCTCCTAGATTTATCAAAATGCCATAAATATAGCGAAAATAGCACCTGCGATAAAAAAAGGAGCGTGATTAGGCTAATTACCCTGCTCCCACATAGGCAATTTCCGCACCTGCGCTGTTTTTTCACCAAGTGTTGATTAATACATCATACAAGTAGTATTGAAACCCAAAATAATACATCATGGCAGGGGGAAGAAGGAGAGAGAGAGACTCTGTATAGAGTTAGTCTAACACTCTATATATATGTACCACTGTAGAGGGGCACTTTGAATTGGGTTGGGTTTGGGGGGGGGGGGGGTTGTAACAAACATGAGATATTCATAGTAATATTGACATCATTAAACTTTTGCAGTCATTATAATGAATGAAAAGTATAACAAGAGGAGTTGATTTGTACAATGCAGTCTGCTAGCCCTATTGATAAATGATAAATGATCCTGTATATCTTATCTGAGCATGGGGTGCAGTTCACCACTTGTTATTGGCGGGTCCTGTGCAGCAAATTTGTGATCACATTGACCTTTTCTTCCTCGTATCACCCACAGACAAATGGACAAACTAAACCGACTAATCAATCTTTCAAAGTCCTTTTATGCTCCTAGATCAACCAAAGACATGATAACTGGTCCTCCCTCCTTCCCTGCGCAGGGCCTGCCAAAATAACCACATCAATAAATCTACTGGTCATCCCTCTTCTTCCTAGCATGGAGAAGCTACCCCTGGATTCCAGTACCACTGACCACCACCATGGAATGCTCAGCTACCGAGATCAAGGGGCAGGAGTTACTAAACCTCTGGCACTCAACGCATCAGTTCCTGAAACAGGCCACAATCCATTCCAAAATACAGGTAGATATGAGACGTCGGCCAGCCCCTCAGTTTCAACCTGGTGCTTTAGTCTGGCTGAGCACTCGCAACTTGAGGCTCTGCATGCCATCCTTCAAGATTGCTCCTTGCTTCATTGGACCCTTCCTGGTGATCCGTCCTATCAGCCAGGTAGCCTATAAGCGTAAATTATTGCCTTCACAATGCATTTGATATATCTCAGCTGAAACCTGCAGTACTTTGGTGGCCCTCCAGACCACCACCCTGGCCGCAGGAGATCCCAGTAGAAGAATAGACATGAGGGCTTCCAGTCATGGCAGAGTACTGAGCGAACGTAGGTGAAATAAGCTCCTGCAGCATCCCCCACAAATCTATAAAAACATGTGGTAAATGCCTGTACATTCAGACCTTTTTCAAAGAGGCTTTTACTTTTTAAGTGTGCTGCACTGCTTCTGGAAACATAGCAGAGAGACCTGAAGGAGTTATCAGCATCAAGCCGGCCAGGAGCATGTGAGACAAAGCTAAGGCTGGAAACTCAATAATGACAGCTTTGTAGGGTAAAGACCAGCCGCTCTAATGATTCCAGATATTGTGCAGCATATAACTAATAGCATCATATCAGCACTGGACAAAAGATTAATCAAGCTGCAGATCACAATGAAGGAGATAAAGGAAAGGTTAGACAATCACACGTGGAGAATTGAAACAGCAGAACAGCATATTTCCTCACAAGAAGATAAGATGGCGGAGGCAGAAGCTCATATAGCTAAGCTACAATCACACAATGTGCAGATATTCGAAAGGTTGGATGATCAAGAAAACAGGTCCCGGCGAAATAACTTGCAGATCCTAGGCTGCCTGAATCGGTGAAAGAAGTTGATACAATCGGTGAAAGAAGCTGATACAACTCCACGGTTGCCCGTGGAGTTAGGCCTGACAGCGACAGATGGAACACTATGCTGTGAGAGTACATAGAAAAGGTGCTGCAAGTGAACAAAATGATAGCGTGCAGCCAGTCGTGGTGAGAATCCTGAATGGGGCCCACAAAACAAAAATCCTGATGGCATACCGCAAACATAGACGGTTGGAAAACCAAGGCCATAAGTTCCTTCTATTTCAACGTAGTGGCACAGCGGAGGAAAATGGCACCGATTTGTAATGAGCTACATCAAAGAGGCATTCAGTTCACTCTGATTTACCCAGCAAAGCTATGCAAACAGCATGCAGGAGCTGTAAAGTTTTTCACCACAATGGAGGGGAGGCTAAGGCTTTTGTGGCTTTGATTCTTGCAGCAGCTTTAGTGCAGTTCTTGATGAAGGACATGCTGTGGGGTTGGGACATAACGCAGTATTCTGGATAATGAAGTTGGCGTGGTTTCTGCAGTGCTTATAATACAAGGAAAGCTGGCAATGTGCTAGCTAGTGGTAAGCTACCCGACATAATGGGTCTGCTTCTTGCATCTGCTCCTGGACTGCATCGGATGGTTGTGTGCTATTAAGTTCACTTAGAGAATAGCCACTGCCATTAGCAATGGTTACATGGAATAGACTTAGTTTTTGGGTACTTGCCAGGTTCTTATGGCCTGGATTGGCCACTGTTGGAAACAGGATGCTGGGCTTGATGGACCCTTGGTCTGACCCAGTATGGCATTTTCTTATGTTTTCTTATGTTTTCTTATTCTGCATTTATTCTGCATAATTAGCTATCAGCTAAACTCTATTTTGGGGTTTTTTTGGTATTTTCCACACAAGAATGTTGTTTCATAAATGTTATCCTCACGCTGTTAGTCACTTTAATGGGTTTATATAATCTGAAATTAGCTTTGGTCATATTAATACTGTAAGATAATCGCTTGAAAGTAAGAGATTACAGGGGTGCTGTAAAAGTTGGGTGATGATGAGTGGGAGGAGGGTTCGTGGGGGATGCTGGGGTACACACCATTGCAGGGTTACAACAGGGGTGGTGTATGGTCCCTTGGGAAGCACGGGCAGAGTATATTTGGGGGTTGTTCTAATGTGGATGTGTGTGCATGTATGGTGTGTGTAGTAATGGGATTATATATGTTGATGTGTGGAATGGCATTACTGTTGCAGCACATCATGTGTGTGCGAAGAAATCCTGGAATTCATTCTTCTGAGACGGAAGTTTGGAATATGGCTGTAGGGTGCTTTGGGGCTGGGAGCACCCGAGACCTGATACTTATATGGTGTGGCCTGCCTCAGTGGACTGCAAAGTGCTTTATATTCATCCATTCCCCCATAAAGTGGAAAAAAATGTTCACTTTGTTTAAAAAACTTAACTCTCATATTGTCATGGTACAGGAAACAGATGTTGAGCACGCTAAGCTAAAGAGGGAATGGGTCGGACAGTGTCATTCTTCTTTTTATTCCAGGCAGCAGTGAGGTGTGGCTGTTCTTATACATAAACAACTTCCCTTTCAGTTGAAGTAATAGTTTAATGAAGAAGATGGCAGAAATATTATAGTGTTAGTGTTGCAGTTGAACACTGCTGGCGAGATAGTGGACCCTTGGGCTGGCCTACCTAGGGTGACAGGGTAGGCCGGGGGGGCGGAGCCACAGGCAGGAGGTGTTCCCCCAGGAACCAGGAGCCCCCCGGGAGGAGCCCGTAGGGCACTGGGACCTCAGGACTTGGCAATACAGGCAGAAAGTCCAGGGACTAAGATATGCTAGACCGGGACCAGAGCAAACAGGGGGAAAGGAAGTCCAAAGGTACCCGGGAAGCAGGGGACTGGCTGTACAGGGCCGAGGGCCGGCTGAAGACAGGGCAGCGGGCGGCAGCGGAGTCTGTAGCAAACCAGAAGCTGAAGCAGGCTGTAGGCTGAAGCGGAGTCGGCAGCAAACCGGAGGCAGAAGCAGGCTGTAGGCTGAAGCAGAGTCGGGAGCAAACCGGAGGCTGAAACAGGCTGTAGGCTGAAGCAGAGTCGGTGACAAACCGGAGGCTGAAGCAGGCTGTAGGCTGAAGCAGAAGCAGGCCGGGGTCAGAGGCTGGCTGCGGGCTGAAGCGGAGTCAGAGGCAAACCGGAGTCAGAGGCGGGCAGCAGGCAGAAGCGGAGTCAGAGGCATGCAGCAGGCTGAAGCGGAGTCAGAAGCAAACCGGAGTCAGAGGCAGGCAGCAGGCTGAAGCGGAGTCAGAAGCAGACTGGAGTCAAAAGCAGGAAAAGTGGGAATCACCAGGAACGCAACTAAGACCAACTATGGAGTTGTGAACCTCGTTGCAAGGCGATGAGAGAGAGTTTGAGCGCCGGTTATATCGGGGCTTGGGCGTGACGTCAGCAGCACAGGCGGGGCCAGGCTTCCGGGCGTCCTCGCGCGTGAGACGGATGAGAAGCAGGCACGTAATGGCGGCCGCCACGTGGAGTGAGAGAAGCCCCCAGGGTCCGGAGCGGGCGGAATGCGGAGATTCCTAAGGCGGAGGTAGGCAGGTTTGAGCCCCAAGCGGAGGGAAGCGGTGGAGACCGCAACAGTACCCCCCCCCTTTACGGCCCCTCTTGAGAGGACCGGGTTTTTCCAGGTGGTCACGGTGGAACTGCTGTAACAAGGACTTGTCCAGGATGTTGCGGCTAGGTTCCCAAGTATTGTCCTCATCACCGCAACCTTCCCATGCGAGTACATATTCCCACCTGCGGTTGTAGAAGTGAACGTCCAGGACCTCGCGTACCTGGTAAGTGGGATCATCGTCGATGGTAGTAGAAGAGGGCTCCGGAGGTTTGCGGTGAAAGCGGGAGAGGACTACGGGCTTAAGCAAGGATACGTGGAAAACATTGTGGACTCGAAGGGAGGACGGCAACCTCAGCCGATACGAAACTGACCCCACTCTTTCGGCGACCTGGAATGGCCCACAGAATCTGGGCGCAAATCTTCGTGAGGGGAGACGAAGACGGATGTTTTTGGTGCTAAGCCAGACCCAATCTCCTGGTTGGTAGGTAGGAGCTGGTCGTCGGTGGCGGTCAGCCGCCTGTTTGGCGGAAGAGGCTGAGCGGAGCAGTTTGTTCTGGGTCTTCTGCCACAAGGTCAGTAACTGGCGTGCCGTCAACTGGGCGGCTGGAGAGGCGCTGGGGATAGCGAGAGGAAGTGGGGGTCTCAGCTGTTTCCCGTAGACTAGCTGGAATGGTGAGAGCCCGGTGGCTGCATGAGCTTGATTGTTATAGGCAAACTCGGCCCAGGGCAGTATTTCCGACCAGTTGTCTTGCTTTTCATTGGTGAAGGCACGAAGGTAGGTTTTCAGAGACCGATTTATTCTTTCGGACTGTCCGTTACTCTGCGGGTGGAAAGCTGTAGAGAAGCTGAGCTTTACCTTGAAGCACTTGCAGAGAGCCCTCCAGTAGCGTGCAACAAACTGGGGTCCTCGGTCGGAAACGATGTCCGGCGGGAGGCCGTATAGCCTGAAAATGTGCTGAGCAAAGAGGAGAGCTAGTTCGGGTGCAGAGGGTAACTTGGTCAACGGAACAAGGTGCACCATCTTAGAGAAACGGTCGACGGTAACCCAGATAACCGTTTGAACGCGAGACGGTGGTAAGTCCACCATGAAGTCTGTAGCTAGATGGGTCCAGGGCTCTGTGGGGACCGGCAGAGGCTGTAGGAGACCGCACGGGGGTCCAGGACTGGGCTTTTGACAGGCAAAGGTGGGACAGGAACCGACGTAGGTGCGCACATCTTGTCGGATGTTAGGCCACCAGTAGAAGCGGTTAAGGAGTTCCAGGGTTCTCTCGCGTCCTGCGTGTCCTCCCGTGAGGGAGTCATGAGCCCAGCGTAGCGTCTTTAAACGGTCTCGTCGGGGAACCACGGTCCTATCTTGGGAGAGGACCGTCAGGGCGGACAGGCGAACCTTATTAGGGTTGAGGATATACTGTGGAGGTTCTTGGTCCTCTTCGGAAAAGGAAGTCCGAGAGAGAGCATCAGCTCGGAGATTCTTGGCCGCTGGTCGGTACTGTAAAACGAAATGAAAGCGACTGAAGAACAGGGCCCAGCGGGCTTGGCGAGGGTTTAGTCGTTGAGCCTGGGACAGAAACTCTAAGTTTTTGTGATCCGTATATACGGTGGTCGTGTGTCGTTCCCCCTCGAGCCATTGCCTCCATTCTTCAAAGGCGAGTTTGATCGCCAGCAGCTCCTTGTCGCTGATGGAGTAATTAGTCTTGGTGGGGGAAAACTTCCTGGAGAAGTAAGAACACGGCAGGAGCTGTCCGGAGTCGGAGTGTTGACTGGGGACCGCTCCGACGGCAATGCTGGAGGTGTCGACCTCGACGATGAAAGGTCTGGTGGGATCTGGATGACGGAGACAGGTGTCCGAGAGGAATGCTTCTTTCAAGTCAGTGAAAGCTGCAACCGCAGCATCAGGCCAGTTCTTGGCGTCGGCCCCCTTGCAAGTCAGGGCAGTAAGCGGAGCGACCTGATGCGAGTATTGTGGAATAAAATGTCTGTAAAAGTTAGCGAAGCCCAAGAATCTCTGGAGGGCCTTGAGACACTTGGGTTGAGGCCACCTAGTTATGGCAGCTACTTTTTCGGGGTCCATTTGGAATCCGGTGGAGGAGATGATATAGCCGAGGAAGGGCAGGGCCTCAGCCTCGAACACGCACTTTTCAAGCTTGGCGTACAAGTGATTGTCACGGAGAGCCTGCAGGACTTGTGCGACGTGGCGACGGTGAGTCTTCAGATCCTTGGAGAAGATGAGCACGTCATCTAGATAGACAATGACATGCGAGTGGAGCATGTCACGCAGGACCTCGTTCATGAGGTTCTGGAAGACGGCTGGGGCGTTGCAGAGTCAAAAGGGCATTACCAAGTACTCGTAATGCCCATCCCTGGTATTAAAGGCCGTCTTCCACTCATCCCGGGGCGAATGCGGACAAGGTTATAGGCCCCTCGGAGGTCTAGCTTGGTGAAGATGCGTGCTCCCTGAAGGCGGTCCAAAAGCTCGGGGATCAAAGGAAGCGGATACCGGTCTCGCTTTTTGATGGCATTCAAGCCACGATAGTCTATACAGGGACGGAGGGAGCCATCCTTTTTGGCCATGAAGAAGAAGCCAGCTCCAGCAGGCGAGCGAGATGGACGAATGAAGCCCTTTGCAAGGTTCTCAGTCACATACTGAGACATAGCAGTAGTTTCTGGCAAAGACAAAGGGTACACCCAGCCACGGAGGGGGGAGGGGGGGGCGTAGTGCCTGGCAACAAGTCAATAGGGCAATCAAAAGGCCGGTGTTGAGGGAGTATTTCAGCCATCTCTTTGGAAAAGACGTCAGCGAAGTCTTGATATGGCTCGGGCAGCAGAAGCGAGGAGCAAAGGTGCAAGGTCTTCAGTGGAGGTGGGAGACGTAAACAGTGCTCAAAACAAAAGGGACTCCATCGGGTCAGCTGGAAGTTGTCCCACTGAATTACGGGCGAATGCTGTCGCAACCAGGGTAGTCCCAGAACCAGGGGGTGCACAGCTCGCTCCAGGACTAGCAGGGAGATCTCCTCTGAATGGAACAAGCCTGTCTGGAGAGTCAAGGGGGCTGTGGAGCAGGTGATGACACCAGGGAGCAGGGTGCCCCGGATAGAGGAAATCCGCAGTGGAGGAACTTTCTGTAGCGTGGGGAGACACAGCTGATCCACCAGGTCGGCCACAATGAAATTCCCCTCAGCACCAGAATCGATGAAAGCGCGGATCTGGAGTTCCCCACCGGGGTATTTCAGAGTCACTGGCAAGGTACATAGAGGAGCTGATCCTGTAGAGCCTAGGTGTAGCTCCTCGGTATAACCTAGGCACGGTCGTTTCCCGGACGTTCCGGGCAATTGGCGAGGAAGTGCCCCTTGCCTCTGCAGTAGAGACAGAGGCCCAGCAGGTGGCGCCTCCTCCTCCTTTCTTCGGGAGTCAGTGGAGATCTACCCAATTGCATGGGTTCTCCACTGCTAACAGAGGCCGGGAGAACCTTAGGAGCCGGGGTTCTGGAGGCAGTGGATGACTGTGGTGAGGCCTTACGATAGGAGCGGGTCTCCTTATCCCGCTGCTGAAGGCGACGATCCACCCTGCCAGCGATGTCAATTAAGTCATTTAAGTCCTCCGGGAGATCCCGGCCTGCTAACTCATCCTTGATGCGACTAGCAAGCCCCTCCAGGAAGATTCACCTAAGGCAGTCATCTCACCAGCCAACTTCCATGGCCAGCGGGCGAAAGTCTATGGTGTAATCGGCCACTGAGCGTGTCCCTTGCCTGAGGTGCAAGAGCTCCGAGGCCGCGGTAGTCTGGCGGGCAGGATCATCAAAAGCAAGGCAAAAGTTGAGGACAAATTCCTGCAGATTCTGTAGCAAGGGGTCCTGACGCTCCCACATGGGTGAAGCCCAGTCAAGAGCCTTACCATCCAGTAGCGAGAATATATATGCTACTTTAACTGCGTCTGAGGGGAACTGTGGCAGGCAGAAGGGCAAAACGTACGTAGCACTGATTTAAAAAGCCACAGCAAGTCTTGATATCCCCGGCATACCGGGTCGGCGTGGGTAACTGAGTCACTGAAGCTGAACTGGGTGCTGGTACCGGAGGAGGGGCTGGAGGCGGTTCCAGAGGAGAGGCCTCCAGGCGGGAGACCAGCTGTTCTATGGTAGCGGCAAGTGTGTCGATGCAGTGCTGTTGCTGCTGGAGGCGCTGTGCCATCCCCGAGATGGCCTGCAGGTTTGGGGCCTCCGCCGAGTCCATGGCCTTCCAAACTGTTGCAGTTGAACACTGCTGGCGAGATAGTGGACCCTTGGGCCGGCCTACCTAGGGTGACAGGGTAGGCCGGGGGGCGGAGCCACAGGCAGGAGGTGTTCACCCGGGAACCAGGAGCCCCCCGGAGGAGCCCGTAGGGCACTGGGACCTCAGGACTTGGCAATACAGGCAGAAAGTCCAGGGACTGAGATATGCTAGACCGGGACCAGAGCAAACAGGGGGAAAGAAAGTCCAAAGGTACCCGGGAAGCAGGGGACCGGCTGTACAGGGCCGAGGGCCGGCTGAAGACAGGGCAGCGGGCGGCAGCGGAGTCTGTAGCAAACCGGAAGCTGAAGCAGGCTGTAGACTGAAGCGGAGTCGGCAGCAAACCGGAGGCAGAAGCAGGCTGTAGGCTGAAGCAGGGTCGGTAGCAAACCGGAGGCTGAAGCAGGCTGTAGGCTGAAGCAGAGTCGGTGACAAACCGGAGGCTAAAGCAGGCTGTAGGCTGAAGCAGAAGCAGGCCGGGGTCAGAGGCTGGCTGCGGGCTGAAGCGGAGTCAGAGGCAAACCGGAGTCAGAGGCGGGCAGCAGGCAGAAGCGGAGTCAGAGGCAGGCAGCAGGCTGAAGCGGAGTCAGAAGCAAACCGGAGTCAGAGGCAGGCAGCAGGCTGAAGCGGAGTCAGAAGCAGACTGGAGTCAAAAGCAGGAAAAGTGGGAATCACCAGGAACGCAACTAAGACCAACTATGGAGTTGTGAACCTCGTTGCAAGGCGATGAGAGAGAGTTTGAGCGCCGGTTATATCGGGGCTTGGGCGTGACGTCAGCAGCACGGGCGGGGCCAGGCTTCCGGGCATTGAGCGCGCGAGATGGATGAGAAGCAGGCACGTAATGGCGGCCGCCACGTGGAGTGAGAGAAGCCCCCGGGGTCCAGAGCGGGCGGAATGCGGAGATTCCTAAGGCGGAGGGAGGCAGGTTTGAGCCCCAAGCGGAGGGAAGCGGTGGAGACCGCAACAGTTAGGTTATTTATTCAATTGCAAAATAGCATTATGTAATGTGTATGGCCCTAATGTTTCTTCCCACAACTTTTTTTCAAGATTGATAGCGAAGCTCCTGCGATTCCCGTATTCCCAAGTAGTGGTTGGGGGTGATTTTAATATAGCGGCAAATTGAACTTGTGATCATAATCCCCTGCTAGATAATAAAAAAGGGGATGAAAAAAGGGGTATACATTTTGTATGCAATGAGCTTGGGATGATGGACACATGGCACATTTTACATCCTGGTGAATTCTAATTCACTTTTTTCTCAAACTCACACAATAGCTATTCTAGACTTGATTGCTTTCTTATAGCGCGGGTGTTATTTACTAAGTTGGTTTTGGCCTCCATAGGAGGTATAACCGTTTCTGACCATGCACTTGTCGTTACATTAGAAGTGGGTCCAGTAGCACCAAAAACCTTTGATTGGTGAATGAGTCCATGCTTATATCAAGACTCGGATTTTCAGGAATATTTACAAGAAAAGTGAAAGGAATATCTTTCTTTGAATCAGTCCCCCCAAATTTCTGCCCCCCTGTTGAGGGAGGCAGGAAAGGCGGTTATGAGAAGGCACTTTATTGCTTATGTAGCTAGTAGAAACAAATGCCAAAATTCTTCAACTCAAGGGAGCTTTACAAAAGGTGCAAAGTATGCATCAGACCTCATTATCAGAAGACCATAAGAATCCTGTAAATCATATAAAGGCAGCCTTGATCATCTTTTATTTCATAGGGCACAGAAATCCCTGACATATTTCAAGTATCAGCTGTATAAATACAGCAATAAAGCCAGTAAATTATTGGCCAAATTAGTTCCAGTAAAGGACAGAGGTCAGTTATTATTGGCTCTTAGGTAGAAAGCTTAAATCCAGAACCTCCAGGGTAGCATTCTCTGAAATGCTCCCTGTTCCACGCGCAGGTCACCAGAGGCAGGCAGAGCTCTGGAGTCTCAATGCGTGAATGAGACAATGGTGCAAGGAAGAGAGATTCAGTTTTGTTAGGAACTGGGGAACCTTTTGGGGAAGAGGGAGTCTCTTCCAAAGGGATGGGCTCCACCTTAACCAGGGTGGAACCAGACTGTTGGCACTAACCTTTAAAAAGGAGATAGAGCAGCTTTTAAACTAGAAAAAAGGGGAAAGCCAACAGTCGCTCAGCAGCACATGGTTCAGAGAGAGGTATCTTCAAAAGATACTAATGATGCATTAGAATTAGGGCATCCCGACAGTGAGGTTCCAATAATAAGAAAAGTAGTCCAAGTGCCTGTAACTAAAAACTCACCTGAGTTAAAAAATTCTAACTTATCCCTATCAATTAAAAAGCAGAATGAAAATACAAAAAAAAAAACAAACTTTGAAATGTTTGTATGCTAATGCCAGAAGTCTAAGAAGTAAGAAGGGAGAATTAGAATGTATAGCAGTGAATGATGACATCTCAGAGACATGCTGAATAATTGGCATCTCAGAGACATGGTGGAAGGAGGACAACCAATGGGACAGTGCTATACCGGGGTACAAATTATATCGCAATGACAGAGAGGAGCACCCGGGAGGCGGTGTGGCACTTTATGTCCGGGATGGCATAGAGTCCAACAGGATAAACATCCTGCATGAGACTAAATGGAAAATTGAATCTTTATGGGTAGAAATCCCTTGTGTGTCGGGGAAAACTATAGTGATAGGAGTATACTACCGTCCACCTGGTCAAGATGGTGAGATGGGCAGTGAAATGCTAAGAGAAATTAGGGAAGCTAACCAAATTGGTAGTGCGGTAATAATGGGAGACTTCAATTACCTAGGAACACTGGTGCAGGTAGAACAATCCAGTTCCGTTCAATTAATTAATAAATCGTATTTTATTGTGAACATTCATAATACATTCACTGTGGCAACTCCATTAGTGTAACAGAGGTAATTTTACAGTCCCCCGACACGGTCCCGTGTTTCGCGGTGGCTGCATCGGGAGGGACAGGATGGTTTTCGAATCTTATACAAGACCATCAGATTCGAAAACCATCCTGTCCCTCCCGATGCAGCCACCGCGAAACACGGGACCGTGTCGGGGGACTGTAAAATTACCTCTGTTACACTAATGGAGTTGCCACAGTGAATGTATTATGAATGTTCACAATAAAATACGATTTATTAATTAATTGAACGGAACTGGATTGTTCTACCTGCACCAGTGTTCCTATGTACTTGCTTATGTGCAAGGTTTGCTTCTGTACTATACTGGAGACTTCAATTACCCCAATATTGACTGGGTAAATGTATCATCGGGACACGCTAGAGAGATAAAGTTCCTGGATGGAATAAATGATAGCTTTATGGAGCAATTGGTTCAGGAACCAATGAGAGAGGGAGCAATTTTAGATCTAATTCTCAGTGGAGCACAGGATTTGGTGAGAGAGGTAACGGTGGTGGGGCCGCTTGGCAATAGTGATCATAATATGATCAAATTTGAATTAATGACTGGAAGAGGAACAGTATGCAAATCCACGGCTCTCGTGCAAAACTTTCAAAAGGGAAACTCTGATAAAATGAGAAAAATTGTTAGAAAAAAACTGAAAGGAGCAGATAAAAAGTAAAAAGTGTGCAAGAGGCATGGTCATTGTTAAAAAATACCATTCTAGAAGCACAGTCCAGATGTATTCCACACAGTAAGAAAGGTGGAAAGAAGGCAAAACGATTACTGGCATGGTTAAAAGGGGAGGTGAAAGAAGCTATTTTAGCCAAAAGATCTTCATTCAAAAATAAGAAGAAGGATCCAACAGAAGAAAATAGGATAATGCATAAGCATTGGCAAGTTAAATGTAAGACATTGATAAGACAGGCTAAGAGAGAATTTGAAAAGATGTTGGCTGTAGAGGCAAAAACTCACAGTAAAAACATTTTAAAATATATCCAAAGCAGAAAGCCTGTGAGGGAGTCAGTTGGACCGTTAGATGATCGAGGGGTTAAAAGGGCACTTAGAGAATATAAGGCCACCGCGGAAAGATTAAATGATTCCTTTGCTTCGGTGTTTACTGAAGAGGATGTTGGGGAGGTACCCGTACTCGAGAAGGTTTTCATGGGTAATGATTCAGATGGACTGAATCAAATCACGGTGAACCTAGAAGATGTGGTAGACCTGATTGACAAGCTGAAGAGTAGTAAATCACCTGGACCAGATGATATACACTCCAGAGTTCTGAAGGAACTAAAAAATGAAATTTCAGACCTATTAGTAAAAATTTGTAACCTATCATTAAAATCATCCATTGTACCTGAAGACTGGAGGATAGCTAATGTAACCCCAATATTTAAAAAGGGCTCCAGGGGCGATCCGGGAAACTACAGACCTGTTAGCCTGACTTCAGTGCCAGGAAAAATAGTGGAAAGTATTCTAAACATCACAATCACAGAAAATATAGAAAGACATGGTTTAATGGAACAAAGTCAGCATGGTTTACCCAAGGCAAGTCTTGCCTCACAAATCTGCTTCAATTTTTTGAAGGATTTCATAAACATGTGGATAAAGGTGAACTGGTAGATGTAGTATACTTGGATTTTCAGAAGGCGTTTGACAAAGTTCCTCATGAGAGGCTTCTAGGAAAAGTAAAAAGTCATGGGATAGGTGGCGATGTCCTTTCCTGGATTGCAAACTGGCTAAAAGACAGGAAACAGAGAGTAGGATTAAATGGACAATTTTCTCAGTGGAAGGGAGTGGACAGTGGAGTGCCTCAGGGATTTGTATTGGGACCCTTACTTTTCAATATATTTATAAATGATCTGGAAAGAAATACGACGAGTGAGATAATCAAATTTGCAGATGACACAAAATTGTTCAGAGTTGTTAAATTACAGGCAGATTGTGATAAATTGCAGGAAGACCTTGTGAGATTGGAAAATTGGGCATCCAAATGGCAGATGAAATTTAATGTGGATAAGTGCAAGGTGAATCATATAGGGAAAAATAACCCATGCTATAATTACACAATGTTGGGTTCCGTATTAGGTGCTACAACCCAAGAAAAAGATCTAGGCGTCATAGTGGATAACATATTGAAATCGTCGGTTCAGTGTGCTGCGGCATTCAAAAAAGCAAACAGAATGTTGGGAATTATTAGAAAGGGAATGGTGAATAAAACGGAAAATGTCATAATGCCTCTGTATCGCTCCATGGTGAGACCACACCTTGAATACCGTGTACAATTCTGGTCACCGCATCTCAAAAAAGATATAATTGCGATGGAGAAGGTACAGAGAAGGGCTACCAAAATGATAAGGGGAATGGAACAGCTCCCCTATGAGGAAAGACTAAAGAGGTTAGCACTTTTCAGCTTGGAGAAGAGATGGCTGAGGGGGGATATGATAGAGATGTTTAAAATTATGAGAGGTCTAGAACGGGTAGATGTGAATCGGTTATTTACTCTTTCGGATATTAGAAAGACTAGGGGGCACTCTATGAAGTTAGCATGGGGCACATTTAAAACTAATCGGAGAAAGTTCTTTTTTACTCAACGCACAATTAAAAACTGGAATTTGTTGCCAGAGGATGTGGTTAGTGCAGTTAGTATAGCGGTGTTTAAAAAAGGATTGGATAAGTTCTTGGAGGAGAAGTCCATTACCTGCTATTAAGTTCACTTAGAGAATAGCCACTGCTATTAGCAATGGTAACATGGAATAGACTTAGTTTTTGGGTACTTGCCAGGTTCTTATGGCCTGGATTGGCAACTCTTGGAAACAGAATGCTGGGCTTGATGGACCCTTGGTCTGACCCAGTATGGCATTTTCTTATGTTCTTATGTTCTTAAGCAATGGCATATTAATTCACAAGTTTCTGGCCTGTTCCAATGTAATTCCTATTTGGGATGACCTATTGCTACATGTGGAAAAATGTGTTGGATGTCAGATTCCTAAGATGGGGACCATACTTATATTGGGAGATGTACAGAGATTTTGGATCTGAAGAAAGGAATAGATATGTTCATTTATTTGGCATAACAATTGGCATGCAAATGTATTTTACATATGTGGATCGATAAGACACCCCCAACAGTCCCAGTGTGGCAGGCAAAAATGATTGGACTGATGCTACTAGAAAGAATTGATATTCTTTATCATAAATGTAGATCATCAACAGAATATGTTAATACGCAGAAAAAAAGCAGAAATTGTCCTCCCTAAGCTATACTACACAGTGGGAAGACCCTGCTGCTGAATCTCCTAAATAAGTGAGCAAGCCACTGGTGAGATGAATACAGATACTTTTGGTAATCATTGGCTACCTAAGCTGCGGTATTACCAGGAGGATTGCCGAAAAGTTTTTCTGCTCTTAGGTTTGGGTGGCCATCATTTCACAGGTAGGGTAGTATGACTGTTGAAAGGAAGGATGTGGGATTGCTTGTGATGTGTAAACAGGGGTGGATTGGCCTATCGGGGGATCAGGCATCCCTCAGTGGGCCGGTCGCGCTAATCACGTGGTCTGCCGAGCGCGGCCGTGACAGAGCCGCGCTCGGCAGACCACATGGTATCTCCTGGGCCGGCCTGGTCGGCGAATCCCTGGGCTGGTCTTCATCGGGAATCCGCCGCTCAGCCCTCCTCCACTCCCTTTTTCTCTGCTCCACAACTTCTTACCCTTCCACTTACTCACATCCCTCTGTCTCTCACCTCCCCCTCATTCTCCCCCCTCATTCTCCCTCTCCCCTCACTCCTCCCCACCTCTCCCCTCTCTCCCACCACTCTCCTCCCTCCCCCCACTCTCTCCTCCCTCCCATCTCCCTCCTCTCACTCTCTCCTCCCTCCCCACTGAGTTCGCTGCTCCTCGCTGATGCTACTGGCCGCCGCTTCTCGTCGCTGCCATGTTGATATCCAGCTGACGCTCGCAGCCCGTAACAATGGGCTACTCTGACCCTCCCACCCCTCCCTCTCACTCTCTCCTCCCTCCCACCCCCCACTCAATCACCCTCCCTCCAACCCCTCCCTCTCTCACCCCTCCCCTCACTCTCACCCTCCCTCCCTCCCACCTCCCCTCCCCTCACTCTCCCTCCCACCCTCTCCCACCTCCCCTCACTCTCACCCTCTCCCACCTCCCCTCACTCTCACCCTCCCACCTCCCCTCACTCTCACTCTCTCCTCCCTCACCACCGGGATCACTGCTTCTCGCCGACGCCGCTACTGCTCGCTGCCGCCTCTACTGCCCCTCGCCGATGCCGCCGCCGCCACTGCCCCTCGCCGATGCCGCCACCGCCGCTACAGCTCCTCACCGATGCCGCCACCATGTTTTCAAGCATCTGACGCTCTGCTGTGACCGACGTGCTCGCCCGCACATGCGCAGTACAGCTGCTCTCTACTGCGCATTTGCGGCACGTCGGTCAAGCTTCATTTATTAGGTTGAAAGGCCCCCTCATTTGCTCTGAAAATTTCACCATCGATATCCAATGAAACCCAGGCCCAGGAAATTGGGGAGGAGACTTTGGAAAGAGGGTACTGTTAGAATTCAGCCACCTTCCCAGACTCCTCAGCTTCAGACACTCACTGTGCAGCAGGGAGCCACCATTGCATGCCCTGATGCACATATTACTAGGACCCAGCGAAGAAACACATGGGGCATGCATGTGCATCCGTGTGCATGATTCAATGCACTCCAGCAAGAGAGATGGGTAGTCATCCAGATGATGATGTCACATGCTCAAGACTATTTAGCATGCCTGGAGTAGGGCTCCTTGGCCTGTTCCTGCTTCCTGCCTCGCTTGCTGTATGCCTGGTTCTGGAAGCTGCTCCTACTTGCTTGCTGCCTATCTCAACCTTGGACTGCATTCTTCTTGCCTGCTGCCTGCCTCTACCCTAGACCAGTTACTGGATTCCACTTGCCTGCTGCCTGCCTTGACCCCGCACTGCTTCCTGGTTTCCGCCTGTGGTCAGGCTCATTGGTGGTGCTTCTTACTGCCTCATCACATAGGGGTCCACATCACTGCCTGTAGTCTGAAAGGGCTTATGGAATGGCCGGAGGGCTACCCCCTTGACGCCAGCAAGAGCTGCCCTACTAACACATATGTAACAAATCAGGTAGTGCATTCCTTAATTTTAGGCCAGCCACTGAAAAGGGTCGATTCCTCATTATGGGGTAGATTTTCAAAGGGATACACGCGTACCCCCCGAAAACCTACCCCAAACCCCCCCCTGCGCGCGCCGAGCCTATTTTGCATAGGCTCGGCGGCGCGCACAAGTCCCGGGGCTTTGCAAAGGGGGCGTGTCAGGGGCGTGGCATGAATTTCGGGGCGGGGCGGGAGGCCTGTCAGGGGCGTGACGTCGGCCCAGGGGTGTGATCGAGGCCTCCAGACCAGCCCCCGGGTCGGGTGATGCCAACAAAGGTAGGGGGGGGTTTAGATAGGGCCGGGGGGGGGGTTGGTTAGGTAGGGGAAGGTGAGGGGAGGTGGAAGGAAAGTTCCCTCCGAGGGCCGCTCCGATTTTGGAGCGGCCTCGGAGGGAACAGGCAGCACGCGCCAGGCTCAGCACGCGCAGGTTGCACAAATGTGCACCCCCTTGCGCGCGCCAACCCCGGATTTTATAAGATAAGAGTTCAGCCATAAAGATATCACAGATAAAGTATTGGATCATGATAAGTTATAGGATACAAAAAATTGGATGTCGTCAGCGTAGATTTTATAATTTATGGTGAGGCATTCAACTCCTGGCACAACGGCACTACATAAATGTTAGAAAGGCCGAGAGCAGAACCTTGCGACACACCAGTTGTTATCTTTTTCCACTCAGATTGGAACTAACCCATTCAAATTTGAGGTGTATGATCAGACAAAAAAGAGCTGAACCATTTCAGAACAGTGCCAGTAATTTCCAGCAATTCCAGTCACAGCAGCAAAATGTTCTGATCTAATGAGGAAATGTGGAAAAAAGGATTCGCACTCACAAAGTGGGGAGTAGCTGGCTTGTTACGGCGGTTACTACCCCAAACCAAATAAGCCTGATACTTCACTTTCAATGCATATCCAGCATAGCTCTCTGCTTCAATGGCAGGGGAGAAGAAAAACTGATACTTCACGCATATCCAGCATAGCTCTCTGCTTCAACGGCAGGGGAGAAGAAAAACTGATACTTCACGCATATCCAGCATAGCTCCCTGCTTCAACGGCAGGGGAGAAGAAAAACTGATACTTCACGCATATCCAGCATAGCTCCCTGCTTCAACAGCAGGGGAGAAGAAAAACTGATACTTCACGCATATCCAGCATAGCTCCCTGCTTCAACAGCAGGGGAGAAGAAAAACTGATACTTCATGCATATCCAGCATAGCTCTCTGCTTCAACGGCAGGGGAGAAGAAAAACTGATACTTCACGCATATCCAGCATAGCTCTCTGCTTCAACAGTAGGGGAGAAGAAAAAGGATTTGCACTCACAAAGCGGGGAGTAGCTGGCTTGTTATGGCGGTTACTACCCCAAACCAAATAAGCCTGATACTTCACTTTCAATGCATATCCTGCTTCAACGGCAGGGGAGAAGAAAAACTGATACTTCACGCATATCCAGCAAAGCTCTCTGCTTCAACGGCAGGGGAGAAGAAAAACTGATACTACACGCATATCCAGCATAGCTCCCTGCTTCAACGGCAGGGGAGAAGAAAAACAACCAATAAGGGCTGAATAACACAGTCTGGGTTAAACAAATAAGCATGGGTGTAGCTTGCTTATTGCGGCGGTTACTTACCCTACTTACCCTACTACCCATAACTAATCAAGCTTGATATTTCACTTGGTTGCAGCTCCATCACTGCTCTCTACATTAATGGTGGGGGTGGAAGGGAAATAGAACCAAAGAGCTAAGAGAAACAGATAAGTATGAGAAAAAAATGTGAAGCTTGCTGGGCAGACTGGATGGGCCGTTTGGTCTTCTTCTGCCGTCATTTCTATGTTTCTAATGTGTCAATTGCAGCTTTTAATTCCAAGACCACGAGAATGTAATCAATTAGGGATGTGAATCGTTTTCCATATCGTCTTAACGATAGAAATCGTGTGGCAGGGCAAGAAAATCGTGTTAGGCACGATTTTTTAGTTAAAAAATCGTTAAAAATCGTTTTTTCCGATTAGTGCGCACTAACTCGAGTTAGTGCGCACTAACGGGAATTAGTGCGCACTAACGGAGAGTTAGTGCGCACTAACTGAAAATGATACAATTTGACACTTTTCAGGTCAGTTAAGGTCAGTTTAGGAATGAATATGTATTCCTATTGGCTGCCCTCTTATTTATTCATGTTACCAAGCTTCCCACTGACAGTATATGGGGGATGGGAAATGGAAACAGTTGGTAGCTTGACAAAACAAGTAATGTGATCAGTCAATGTGACTAGAACTTGTGCCCTAACCCTGATACCAGGGGTATTGTGATCTTCCTGCACACAGTGCCCTATTCCTGATACCGGGGGTGTTGGGATCTTCTTGCACACATCCCGGTATCAGGGATAGGGCACTGCATGCAGGAAGATCACAACACCCCTGGTATTAGGGATAGGGCACTGCGTGCAGGAAGATCACAACACTCCTGGTATTAATAGGGATAGGGCACTGCATGCAGGAAGATCACAACACCCCTGGTATCAGGGATAGGGCACTGTGTGCAGGAAGATCACCCCGGAGGAGTGAGGGTCAGGCAGCTCCCCCATGTCTGTGAAGCCAGCCTCTCACTAGTAATGCAGGGAGGGAGCTGTCTCAGACTTCACCATCCTCCTCCCCCCCCCCCCCCCCCCCCCCCCCTCCTCACCCCACACACCATTCACTAGCTGGGACATGGGGGAAGTCAGGAGTGAGGGTCAGGTAGCTCCCCCCTGTCTGTGAAGCCAGCCTCTCACTAGTAATGCAGGGAGGGAGCTGTCTCAGACTTCACCATCCTCCTCCCCCCCCCCCCCCCTCACCCACACACCATTCACTAGCTGGGACATGGGGGAAGTCAGGAGTGAGGGTCCGGCAGCTCCCCCCTGTCTGTGAAGCCAGCCTCTCACTAGTAATGCAGGGAGGGAGCTGTCTCAGACTTCACCATCCTCCCCCCCCCCCCCTCACCCACACACCATTCACTAGCTGGGACATGGGGGAAGTCAGGAGTGAGGGTCAGGCAGCTCCCCCCTGTCTGTGAAGCCAGCCTCTCACTAGTAATGCAGGGAGGGAGCTGTCTCAGACTTCACCATCCTCCCCCCCCCCCCCCCTCACCCACACACCATTCACTAGCTGGGACATGGGGGAAGTCAGGAGTGAGGGTCAGGCAGCTCCCCCCTGTCTGTGAAGCCAGCCTCTCACTAGTAATGCAGGGAGGGAGCTGTCTCAGACTTCACCATCCTCCTCCCCCACCCCTCACCCACACACCATTCACTAGCTGGGACATGGGAGAAGTCAGGAGTGAGGGTCCGGCAGCTCCCCCCTGTCTGTGAAGCCAGCCTCTCACTAGTAATGCAGGGAGGGAGCTGTCTCAGACTTCACCATCCTCCCCTCCCCTCACCCACACACCATTCACTAGCTGGGACATGGGGGAAGTCAGGAGTGAGGGTCAGGCAGCTCCCCCCTGTCTGTGAAGCCAGCCTCTCACTAGTAATGCAGGGAGGGAGCTGTCTCAGACTTCACCATCCTCCCCCCCCCCCCTCACCCACACACCATTCACTAGCTGGGACATGGGGGAAGTCAGGAGTGAGGGTCAGGCAGCTCCCCCCTGTCTGTGAAGCCAGCCTCTCACTAGTAATGCAGGGAGGGAGCTGTCTCAGACTTCACCATCCTCCCCCCCCCCCTCACCCACACACCATTCACTAGCTGGGACATGGGGGAAGTCAGGAGTGAGGGTCAGGCAGCTCCCCCCTGTCTGTGAAGCCAGCCTCTCACTAGTAATGCAGGGAGGGAGCTGTCTCAGACTTCACCATCCTCCTCCCCCCCCCCCCCTCACCCACACACCATTCACTAGCTGGGACATGGGGGAAGTCAGGAGTGAGGGTCCGGCAGCTCCCTCCTGTCTGTGAAGCCAGCCTCTCACTAGTAATGCAGGGAGGGAGCTGTCTCAGACTTCACCATCCTCCCCCCCCCCCCCTCACCCACACACCATTCACTAGCTGGGACATGGGGGAAGTCAGGAGTGAGGGTCAGGCAGCTCCCCCCTGTCTGTGAAGCCAGCCTCTCACTAGTAATGCAGGGAGGGAGCTGTCTCAGACTTCACCATCCTCCCCCCCCCCCTCACCCACACACCATTCACTAGCTGGGACATGGGGGAAGTCAGGAGTGAGGGTCAGGCAGCTCCCCCCTGTCTGTGAAGCCAGCCTCTCACTAGTAATGCAGGGAGGGAGCTGTCTCAGACTTCACCATCCTCCCCCCCCCCTCACCCACACACCATTCACTAGCTGGGACATGGGGGAAGTCAGGAGTGAGGGTCAGGCAGCTCCCCCCTGTCTGTGAAGCCAGCCTCTCACTAGTAATGCAGGGAGGGAGCTGTCTCAGACTTCAACATCCTCCCCCCGCCCCTCCTCACCCACACACCATTCACTAGCTGGGACATGGGGGAAGTCAGGAGTGAGGGTCAGGCAGCTCCCCCCTGTCTGTGAAGCCAGCCTCTCACTAGTAATGCAGGGAGGGAGCTGTCTCAGACTTCACCATCCTCCTCCCCCCCCCCCTCACCCACACACCATTCACTAGCTGGGACATGGGGAAGTCAGGAGTGAGGGTCCGGCAGCTCCCCCCTGTCTGTGAAGCCAGCCTCTCACTAGTAATGCAGGGAGGGAGCTGTCTCAGACTTCACCATCCTCCCCTCCCCTCACCCACACACCATTCACTAGCTGGGACATTGGGGAAGTCAGGAGTGAGGGTCAGGCAGCTCCCCCCTGTCTGTGAAGCCAGCCTCTCACTAGTAATGCAGGGAGGGAGCTGTCTCAGACTTCACCATCCTCCCCCCCCTCACCCACACACCATTCACTAGCTGGGACATGGGGGAAGTCAGGAGTGAGGGTCAGGCAGCTCCCCCCTGTCTGTGAAGCCAGCCTCTCACTAGTAATGCAGGGAGGGAGCTGTCTCAGACTTCACCAGCCTCCCCCCCCCCCCCTCACCCACACACCATTCACTAGCTGGGACATGGGGGAAGTCAGGAGTGAGGGTCAGGCAGCTCCCCCCTGTCTGTGAAGCCAGCCTCTCACTAGTAATGCAGGGAGGGAGCTGTCTCAGACTTCACCATCCTCCTCCCCCCCCCCCCCCCTCACCCACACACCATTCACTAGCTGGGACATGGGGGAAGTCAGGAGTGAGGGTCCGGCAGCTCCCTCCTGTCTGTGAAGCCAGCCTCTCACTAGTAATGCAGGGAGGGAGCTGTCTCAGACTTCACCATCCTCCCCCCCCCCCTCACCCACACACCATTCACTAGCTGGGACATGGGGGAAGTCAGGAGTGAGGGTCAGGCAGCTCCCCCCTGTCTGTGAAGCCAGCCTCTCACTAGTAATGCAGGGAGGGAGCTGTCTCAGACTTCACCATCCTCCCCCCCCCCCCCTCACCCACACACCATTCACTAGCTGGGACATGGGGGAAGTCAGGAGTGAGGGTCAGGCAGCTCCCCCCTGTCTGTGAAGCCAGCCTCTCACTAGTAATGCAGGGAGGGAGCTGTCTCAGACTTCACCATCCTCCTCCCCCCCCCCCCCCCTCACCCACACACCATTCACTAGCTGGGACATGGGGGAAGTCAGGAGTGAGGGTCCGGCAGCTCCCTCCTGTCTGTGAAGCCAGCCTCTCACTAGTAATGCAGGGAGGGAGCTGTCTCAGACTTCACCATCCTCCCCCCCCCCCCCCTCCCCCACACACCATTCACTAGCTGGGACATGGGGGAAGTCAGGAGTGAGGGTCAGGCAGCTCCCCCCTGTCTGTGAAGCCAGCCTCTCACTAGTAATGCAGGGAGGGAGCTGTCTCAGACTTCACCATCCTCCCCCCCCCCCCCCCACCCACACACCATTCACTAGCTGGGACATGGGGGAAGTCAGGAGTGAGGGTCAGGCAGCTCCCCCCTGTCTGTGAAGCCAGCCTCTCACTAGTAATGCAGGGAGGGAGCTGTCTCAGACTTCACCATCCTCCCCCCCCCCCCCCCCCCCCTCATCCACACACCATTCACTAGCTGGGACATGGGGGAAGTCAGGAGTGAGGGTCAGGCAGCTCCCCCCTGTCTGTGAAGCCAGCCTCTCACTAGTAATGCAGGGAGGGAGCTGTCTCAGACTTCACCATCCCCCCCCCCCCTCACCCACACACCATTCACTAGCTGGGACATGGGGGAAGTCAGGAGTGAGGGTCAGGCAGCTCCCCCCTGTCTGTGAAGCCAGCCTCTCACTAGTAATGCAGGGAGGGAGCTGTCTCAGACTTCACCATCCTCCCCCCCCCCCTCACCCACACACCATTCACTAGCTGGGACATGGGGGAAGTCAGGAGTGAGGGTCAGGCAGCTCCCCCCTGTCTGTGAAGCCAGCCTCTCACTAGTAATGCAGGGAGGGAGCTGTCTCAGACTTCACCATCCTCCTCCCCCCCCCCCCCTCACCCACACACCATTCACTAGCTGGGACATGGGGAAGTCAGGAGTGAGGGTCCGGCAGCTCCCCCCTGTCTGTGAAGCCAGCCTCTCACTAGTAATGCAGGGAGGGAGCTGTCTCAGACTTCACCATCCTCCCCTCCCCTCACCCACACACCATTCACTAGCTGGGACATGGGGGAAGTCAGGAGTGAGGGTCAGGCAGCTCCCCCCTGTCTGTGAAGCCAGCCTCTCACTAGTAATGCAGGGAGGGAGCTGTCTCAGACTTCACCATCCTCCCCCCCCTCACCCACACACCATTCACTAGCTGGGACATGGGGGAAGTCAGGAGTGAGGGTCAGGCAGCTCCCCCCTGTCTGTGAAGCCAGCCTCTCACTAGTAATGCAGGGAGGGAGCTGTCTCAGACTTCACCATCCTCCCCCCCCCCCTCACCCACACACCATTCACTAGCTGGGACATGGGGGAAGTCAGGAGTGAGGGTCAGGCAGCTCCCCCCTGTCTGTGAAGCCAGCCTCTCACTAGTAATGCAGGGAGGGAGCTGTCTCAGACTTCACCATCCTCCTCCCCCCCCCCCCCTCACCCACACACCATTCACTAGCTGGGACATGGGGGAAGTCAGGAGTGAGGGTCCGGCAGCTCCCTCCTGTCTGTGAAGCCAGCCTCTCACTAGTAATGCAGGGAGGGAGCTGTCTCAGACTTCACCATCCTCCCCCCCCCCCCTCACCCACACACCATTCACTAGCTGGGACATGGGGGAAGTCAGGAGTGAGGGTCAGGCAGCTCCCCCCTGTCTGTGAAGCCAGCCTCTCACTAGTAATGCAGGGAGGGAGCTGTCTCAGACTTCACCATCCTCCCCCCCCCCCCTCACCCACACACCATTCACTAGCTGGGACATGGGGGAAGTCAGGAGTGAGGGTCAGGCAGCTCCCCCCTGTCTGTGAAGCCAGCCTCTCACTAGTAATGCAGGGAGGGAGCTGTCTCAGACTTCACCATCCCCCCCCCCCTCACCCACACACCATTCACTAGCTGGGACATGGGGGAAGTCAGGAGTGAGGGTCAGGCAGCTCCCCCCTGTCTGTGAAGCCAGCCTCTCACTAGTAATGCAGGGAGGGAGCTGTCTCAGACTGGTCTCAGGGTTAGGGCACTGTGTGCAGGAAAATCACTTAAAATCTACACTTACCAACAATCAATTACATATATTTGAACTGTGTACAGTTCCAGCCAGGACCACCTTTCTAAAATGCACAGTGATTGGCAAATTCAACATGCACTAGCATTTCAGGTGCCTGCTAACAAAAATAATAAACAAACAAGTTCTAGTCACGTGAGTGCTGATCATTACATTACTTTTTTTGTCAAGCTTCCAACTGTTTCCATTTCACATCCCCTCAACCATTACCTCAGTGTTAGCCTTGGTAACATCAATAGATAAGAGCACAGCCAGCCAATAGGAATACATATTCATTCCTAAGTGACCTTTACTGACCTGGGAAGTGTGAACACTTTGTTTCATTTTCTGTTGGTGTTCGTTAGTTTCCAGTTCCATTTCCCATCCCCCCAACCATCACCTCAGTGGTAACCTTGGTAACATCAATAGATAAGAGGGCAGCCAGCCAATAGGAACACATATTCATTCCTAACTGACCTTCAGTGACCTGGAAAGTGTTTATTTGTATCATTTTCAGTTAGTGCGCACTAAATCGAGTTAGTGCGCACTAACTGGGAGTTAGTGCGCACTAACTCCCGTTAGTGCGCACTAACACGATTTAACGATTTTTAACGATAAATCGTTAGAATTTCTATTGTATCGTGTTCTATAACGATTTAAGACGATATTAACATTATCGGACGATAATTTTAATCGTTGAAAAACGATTCACATCCCTATAATCAATGTTGGAGTCAAATCCTCGAGTAATAGTATCAAAAATGAAAGCATCTGAAACCATGTTGATTTGGGCCTAGTATTGCATTTTTACTTAAGTAATCAATAATGTAATCAGTAATGTACAGAATTTATTGTAGTATAATACAACAGATTCTAAAATTTTTGCTGGTGCTGTCAAGGAGGAGATGAATCTGAAACTAACATAGTCAGAAGGATTGCTCACTTGTTTCTTTGGAATTGGAGTGACTGAGACGCACTTTAGTGAGTTTGGCGAAATCCCAGATGAGAGAGATAAATTAACAATTTGTGTAATATATTTGGAAATGTCATTTTTTGACAGTTTTAATAAAATGGTTGGGCATCGATTTAATGGATTAAATGACACGTTTAATTTGTCTATGTTTTCAATTGTAGCTATACCAACAGTTTCAAACATAGTCCACTGAACCTCAGCATTTGTTGCATTAATGACTGGAATAGAAAGATCAGAGATCTCCATGATAATGCTCTTAACAATGGCAATTTAGTTACAGTAATTCTGATTTACATGAGCATTGGTAATATTTTTGGGGTTTGTTAGAGATTTGACAATATTGAATAGTGTTGCAGGATTCCCATAAGCTGCCTGAATTTTTCCTATATAAAATGCTTTTTTTCCTGTATTTTTGCAAGAAGGCCATAAAGGCTTCTTTCCTTTCAGGAATAGGGTTTTTTCACCATCGAAGCTCATGTTGTCTTAGTATTTTTTTGATGGTCTTTAATGACTCAGAGTACTAAGGGGCACAGTGATTACGAGAAGATATTATAGTCTTAATCAGAGCAATGGCATTCATTGCTTTAGAGATGGTATTATCCCATAACGAAACTGGTCTCATCAAATGTTTTTAATGGAAGGTCAGAAAGCAGAGGAGTTTAAAGCCGTACTATACAAAGCAGGATCAGCACTTATTTATTGGTTTATTTGTAATGGAAGTCTGTTTTGACTTTAACATAAAAAAGAGATATGAAATGATGATCAAACCAAGGTATATGCTTGTTATCTATTGTTACTGAGGAAAATGGGATGCTGGAAGTATTAATAAAAATGAGGTCTAGAATAGGACCATGTTCATAAGTTGGTGCCATTGTTACTTGTTCCCAGCCTAGACCAGACACAGAATCTAATAAGATGTTACAACAGTGGAGGGGGTAAAAGGTCCAGGTGAAGATGAAAATCACCAGCAACTATGGTGTTGGAAATATCGAGCGGCAAGGTGGAAAATATTTCAATTAAGGGAGACAAATCAGTGGAAAGAACTTTGGGAGGGCAATAAACCAGGCAAATGTTAAATAGCAAAGTTGAGATCAATGAAACTTCATAGGGGTTTTCAATATTTAGCAATTTTGGAGAACAGTAAGCAGGGATTTAATGATTGCAAGAAGGCCTCCACCACTGCAGTTTGGCCTTGGTTGGGAAATGGCAGTGTAACCGGGAGGACAAACCTTGATTCAGAATGACATTCTAATAGTCATGATTCAGAAATTATCAGTCAGTTTTGGAATCCAGGATCAAGTCATAAATAATCGGTGCTTTCTTTTTAACAGATTATGCATTTAATATTAGTAATGATAGAGCAGAAGCATAAGGATTGAAAATGGGTTGATTTTCTTGATGGAGATAACGGGGGGGCATGCTTATTAAATTGAGAAGACTCACAATGAAGGTCACCATAATGACCATGTCCAGTAATGATTGGGATACCCATTGCCAGTGCGTTTGAAATGTACCTCTGGTTAATTCTGTTTGTAAGAAGGGGCGAGCCCCTTGTTGCACTTCTTCAGCACACGGTGCTTCCGGTGTCACGCTCGCCTTCTTATACCTGGCACCTAGATGACACCAGAGAGGGCGGGGAGATACATCCAACCGAGTTAGGAGGTGCTGCAGGATGGAATTCAGGCAGCAAGGAATGCAGGTGCAAAACGAGGCTCCCTCGATGTCAGCTGGGAGCTGAGCAAACAGAGTAGCAAATAGATCCCATGCTACTAATGCCGGCATGGGATCTATTTAATGTTTGGGTATTTGCCAATTACTTGTGGACTTGGCTTGGCCACTGTTGGAAACAGGATACTAGGCTTGATGGACTCTTGGTCTGACCCAGTATGACATATCTTATGTTCTTATGTTGTACAGTGAGGGCAAAATGGGGAATATTTTTTTTTTTTTAATAAAGTATACATTTAAAGACATAAAATCTATTCTATATAAAGGAGTGTTGTAAGCAAGACCAAAAATAAATCAGTAGAGCTACATATTACAAACTGGGAAGGTAGCAGGGTTCAAATTTTATAAAGAAAACATCATAAAAATGTCTCAATGCAGGGGTGGCCAACTCCAGTCCTCGAGAGCCACAAACAGGCCAGATTTTCAGGATAACCAAAATGAATATGCATGAGATCTATTTGCATACAATGGAGGCAGTACATTGTGGATATCCTGAAAACCTGGCCTGTTTGTGGCTCTCAAGGACCAGAGTTGGCCACCCCTGGCTTAATGCATTCCAGGTTCGGAATCACTAAACTGAGCAATAATTTATATGCGGAAAGGTGCTCAGACCAATGAGGAGCCTAGTTTTTGTGCATAATTATATTTGAAAGTAAAACTACAGAGGTAACACTAAAATAAAAACTAAAACAGATGATCTGACCAAAACAAGTAGAAGCTAAAATAAAATAAAATATTAAGCTGATTAGCAAGTTCCTTACAGGTTCTTGAAACAAAGTGAGGAGAGGAGGGGAAGAGTGTGAGAAAGCCATCCCTCGTTTCATATCAGCTGTTGCTTTTGCCTGTGATTACGGCAATATTTCGCAGTGAACATATGGCGCTGTTTACAGCCATCAGGCAGTCTTTCACAGAGTTGTGACACCATGTGTCCACCAACTAGCCTTCTCCTATTGCAGTTAATTAACAAGGAAGACAGGAAGCACTTTTTAAAATAACATTTAGTCTAGAAAGATGCCTTTCCGTGCAAGGCTCCTTTCCAAGACTGGCTAGTGACAGGATAGGCTTCGATTCAAACTCTAACGAGGCTGGGGTAATATGTTTCCTGCTGAATTTTGTCCCTGAGGAGAAACATAATAATAATAATTAAAAAAAAACATTTAAGAAGACTAAAAAAGGACAGGTGTATAATAAATCAAGCAGGGCAGAAAAGAAGAAGCCCGAGAAGACAAGGCAATGTTTAAAGACCCAAAAGTTTCATTATATGGAGCAGCTTCTGGAGAAAAATGGTCACAATAAGGACTGTAGGAATTGCTTTATAGTTGGTAAAGCCAAGGGCCAGTCCATTAGAAATAAAGTTATATGGAAATCCATTAAGTGACTTATACATAAGAGGCAGTATATTTTATTCTATATCTTGCATGGTCTTACATTTGGAGTTAAAAATAAGATATATATTGTATATGCAGGAGGCATTTTTCATATTACAAAAACTGTTTTTGTTCATGTTTCTTTTCTATTTTGAACTTGCTGTCTTTTGAGTGTGTGTGTGTGTGTGTTTGATTATGGGTCCTATTACAGTATTACAAGTAGAACAGTATGGCAAGCTTGCACTTTGCAGAAATGCTTTTAAATATTGTTGTAAGGACTAGATCAAAATTTCAGTTGACAGATTAAAGTGGGATTAATAGTGCATTCCCTGCCTTTTGATGACTGGTCTTGTGTGGAGGATATCTATTTCCTAGCATACCATTTCTAGATATGCTAGGAAGAATTTGTGGGTTATAAGAGATTCCCTATTTCACATTCATTGAGTGTAATGACAGTGATGTGAAGGTGAGCAATCTTGATTAATCTAAGGCTACAAGAGGAAGTTTTAACAAGAAGTTCCCTATGAACACTAATGGGAATTATCCTCAATGCTCTGCATTATGTATTGCACTGATTACATCAGTCAATGTTTTTATTTTCCATCAGGGACTTATTTACAAAGAGGGTATGCAAAAACTGTTCCAAAATAATTGAGACAAGAAAAGCCCAATTCTATCTGAGTATTCCTTGATCACTGCTTGACATGGACTACTGCTAATGGCTCTGGACCCCATCCATTGATCCTGTCTGATTTAAAGGATCCCAGCTAGCTCTCCTTCCCATGCAACTAGGAACATAAGAAATTGCCATACTGGGTCAGACTAGGGTCCATCAAGCCCAGTATCCTGTTTCCAACAGTGGCCAATCCAAGTTACAAGTACCTAGCAAGAACCGAAACATAAGATCCCATGCTACTAATGACAGTAACAGCAGTGGTTATTCCCTAAGACCATTTGATTAATAGCAGTTAATGGACTTCTCCCTCCAGGAATTTATCCAAACCTTTTTTTAAATCAAGCTACACTAACTGCCCTAATCACATCCTCTGGCAACAAATTACAGAGCTTAATTGTGCACTGAGTGAAAAAGATTTTTCTCTTATTTGTTTTAAATGTGTTATTTGCTAACTTCATGGAGTGCCCCCTAGTCCTTCTAGTATCCGAAAGAGTAAATAACAGAGTCACATTTACCTGTTCTAGACCTCTCATGTTTTAATAGACCTCTATCATATCCCCCCTCAGCCGTCTTTTCTTCAAGCTGAACAGCCCTAACTTCTTTAGGCTTTCTTCATAGGGGAGTTGTTCCATTTCCTTTATCATTTTGGTCACCATTCTCTGTACCTTCTCCATCAAAGCATTTTTGATGTGCAGCGACCAGAACTGTACACAGTACTCAAGGTGCGGTCTTACCATGGAGCAATACAGAGGCAATATGACATTTTCCAATGTATTCACCATTCCCTTTCTAATAATTCCTAAAATTCTGCTTGCTTTCTTGACTGCCGCAGCACACTTAGCCAAAGATTTCAATGTATTATCCACTATGACACCTAGATCTTTTTCCTGGGTTGTAGCTCCCAATATGGAACCTAACATTGTGTAACTACAGCATAGGTTATTTTCCCTATATGCATCACTTTGCACTTGTCCACATTAAATTTCATCTGCCATTTGGATGCCCAATCTTCCAGTCTCGCAAGGTCCTCTTGCAATTTATCACAATCCGCATTCGATTTAAATACTCTGAATACTTTTGTATCATCTGCAAATTTGATCTCCTCACTTGTCGCATCCCTTTCCAGATCATTTATAAATTTATTGAAAAGCACCTGTCCAAGTACAGATCCCTGAAGCACTCCACTGTTTACCTTTTCCACTGAGAAAACTGACTATTTAATCTCTGTTTCCAATCTTTTAACCAGTTTGTAATTCACAAAAGAACATCACCTCCTATCCCATGACTTTTTAGAAGCCTCTCATGAGGGACTTTATCAAACACCTTCTGAAAATCCAAATAAACTACATCTACTTGTTAACCTTTATCCACATGTTTAAAACCCCTTCAAACAAATGAAGCAGTTTTGTAAGGCAAGACTTCCCTTGGGTAAATCCATGCTGGCTGAATTCTATTAAACACTGCCTTTCTATATGTTCTGTGCTTTTGACCTTAGAATAGTTTCCACTATGTTTCCTGGCACTGAAGTCAGGCTCACCAGTCTACAGTTTCCCAGATCACCCTTGGAGCCCTTTTTAAATAAATATTGAGGTTAAATTGGCCACCCTCCAGTCTTCAGGTACAATGGATGATTTTAATGATAGGTTACAAATTTTTACTAATAGATCTGAAATTTCATTTTTTAGTTCCTTCGGACCCTGGGGTGCATACCATCTGGTCCAGGTGATTTGCTCCTCTTTAGTTTGTCAATCTGGCCTACTACATCTTCCAAGTTCACCTTGATTTGGTTCAATTCAACTGACTCATCACCCTTGAAAACCATCTCCGGAACTGGTATCTCCCCAACATCCTCATTAGTAAACACTGAAGCAAAGAATTCACTAAAGGCCCGATTTTAAAAGGTGCCCTTGTGTAAAAACAGGAGGTTACGCATGTGTCCGGGCCTTGCACGCACCGCACATATTTTAAAATGGGCCTGGCCACGTGCGAATTCCCTGTAAAAAGGGCGGGCCAGGGGCAGGCCGGGACAGCACCATTAGCCATTGTCCCAGGGAAGTGCATGCCGGCAGTTTACTTCTTCTTCCAAGGAGCAGAAAGTATTAAAATTTTAAAAAATGGGGGTTAGGGAAAGAGGGAAGGCTAGGGTTAAGGATAGGAAAGTTCCCTCTAGTTGTTCCTTAATTGGAGCAGACTGGTAGGGAACTAGGGGACGCCCAATTGCGTTGTTGCACGTAATTTCCCTTAAATCCCCCATCTTGCACGTGGGGCAGGCCACCAGCCGACACATGTGCGCACAGACATGAAAATCCTGTGCGCGTGGGATCCATATTTTATATGTGTACACCGACACATGCATGTTATAAAATAGCCGCGTTCATGGCATGCGCCAGGAACCGCGCACACATGGACACGTGTGGTTTTTTTTAATCGACCTTTTAGTCTTTAAGTGAAGGCATTATCTTCCCTAAGAGCCCCTTTAACCTCTCGGTCATCTAACGGTCCAATCGACTCCCTTACAGGTTTCCTGCTTCGGATATATTTTAAGAGGTTATTATCATGATTTTTTGCCTCTACAGCCAACTTCATTTCAAATTCTCTCTTAGCCTGTCTTATCAATATTTTACACTTAACTTGACAATGCTTATGCTTTTTCTTATTTTCTTCAGATGGATCCTTCTTCCAATTTTTGAAGGATTTTTTTTGGCTAAAATAGCCACTTTCACTTCACCTTTTAACCATGCCGGTAATCATTTGGCTTTTCTTCCACCTTTTTTAATGCGTAGAAAACATCTGGATTGCCTTCTAAGATGGTATTTTTAAACAATGTCCACGCCTGTTGTACACTTTTAACCTTTGCAGCTGCACCTTTCAGTTTTTTTCTAACTATTTTCCTCTTTTTATCAAAGTTTCCATTTTGAAAACTCAGGGGTAGACTTTAAAACATATGCACGCGTCCATGTGTGCGTGGTTCTCGGCACACGCACATGGCTGCATCGATTTTATAACATACGCACGCCAGTTATAAAATCCGTTGGCCATGCGCACATGCACACACGGATTTTATAATCTGTGTGTGCATGTGCACGCAGCGCGCGCAAGGGGGGTGAATTTCTGCAAAGTCCGCGCAACAACACAATTAGGCCTTCCCCAGTTCCCTCTCAATCCACGCCAATTAAGGAGCGGACTGGAAAGGAACTTCCCTAACCCTCTTCCTATCCTTCCTTCCCCTCTCCTCCCCACCCCCTAAAGCTAACCTACCTTGCCTCTATTTTTTTATTTTATTACTTACTGCTCCTTGGGATCAGAAGTAATTTATGCGCGCCTGGTAGCTACCGGCACGTGCTTCCCCGGGACAGTGGCTAATGGCCACTGCCCCTGCCAGCCTCCATTTCACCCTGCCCAAACACACCCCCCGGCCTGCTCTTTTCTCAGGGCCTGGCACCTGTGCACATATCAACATTTAAGTGCGTGGCCGGGCCCTTTTGAAAATACGGACAGCGCACGCAGGGCCCAGCCATGCACGTAAGTGGCGATTTTTACGCATGTGTCCAATTTAAAATTCGGCTCTTAGTTAGAGCTGTAGATTTACATATTGTCCCCCTTCCAGTCATTAGTTCAAATCTGATCATGTTATGATCACTATTGCCAAGTTACCCCACTACCGTTACCACTCTCACCAAATCCTACATTCCACTAAGAATTACATCTAAAATAGCTCCCTCTCTCATTTGTTCCTGAACCAACTGCTCCATGAAGCATTCATTTATTCCATCCAGGAACTTTACATCTCTAGCATATCTGATGTTATATTTAACCCTCAATATTGGGATAATTGAAATCTCCCATTATTACTGCACTGCTAAATTGGTTAGCTTCCCTGATTTCTCTTAGCATTTCATCGTCTGTCTCATCATTTTGACCAAGTGCACGGTAGTATTCTCCTATCACTATACTTTTATCCAACATACTTGGTATTTCTACCCATATAGATTCTACTGTGCATTTAATCTTTTGTATGATCTTTATCCTGTTCGACTCTATGCCCTCTAATCCCCCCACCAGGTTAATCCTCCCTATCATTGCAATATAATTTGTACCCTGATATAGCACTGTCCCATTGGTTCTCCTCCTTCCACCAGGTTTTTGAGATGCCAATTAAGTCTGTCTCTCTCATCATTCACTGGTATACTCTCTAACTCTACCATCTTATTTCTTGGATCTGGCATTGGCATTCAGACATTTCAAAGTGTGTTGTTTGTATTAACAACCTGCTTTTCAGTTGATAGGGATAATTTGGAATCCTTTAGCTCAGGAGATTCTTTACTCATAGGCAACTGGACAACTTTTGTTTTTATTGGAACCTCTCTGTTGGGATGCCTTATTTCTCCTGTTTCATTAGAGTCCTTCGAACATACCTTCCTCCAAACCATGCACTGCTGAGTGACTATCGGTTTTCCCTCATGTTCTAATTTAAAAGTTTCTCTATCTCTTTTTAAAGGTTAGCACCAGCAGCCTTGTTCTACTCTGGTTAAGATGGAGCTTGTCCTTTCGGAAAAGTTTCCCCCTTCCCCAAAAGGTTTCCCATTTCCTTACAAAACTGAATCCCTCTTTCCTGCACAACCATCTCATCAATGCATTGAGACTCCGGAGCTCTGCTTGCCTCTGAAGACCTGCACGTGGAACATTTCAGAGAATGCCATCCTGGAGATTCTGGATTTCAGCTTTCAACCTAAAATCCTAAATTTGGCTTCCAGAACCTCCCTCCCACATTTTCCAATGTTGTTGGTACCCACATGTATGATGACAGCTGGCTCCTTCCCAGCAATGTCCAAAATCCTATCTTGGTGATGCATGACATCCTAAGAACATAAGAGCATAAGAAAATACCATACTGGGTCAGACCAAGGGTCCATCAAGCCCAGCATCCTGTTTCCAACAGTGGCCAATCCAGGCCATAAGAACCTGGCAAGTATCCAAAAACTAAGTCTATTCCATGTTACCATTGCTAATGGCAGTGGCTATTCTCTAAGGGGCGGATTTTAAAAGGAGCGCAAATAGCCTACTTTTGTTTGCGCTCCAGGCGCAAACAAAAGTACGCTGGATTTTAGTAGATACGCGCGGAGCCGCGCGTATCTGCTAAAAACCTGGATCGGCGCACGCAAGGCTATGGATTTTGTATAGCCGGCGCGCGCCGAGCCGCGCAGCCTACCCCCGTTCCCTCCAAGGCCGCTCCGAAATCGGAGCGGCCTCGGAGGTAACTTTCCTTTGCCCTCCCCTCAGCTTCCCCTCCCTTCCCCTACCTAACCCACCCGCCCGGCCCTGTCTAAACCCCCCCCTTACCTTTGTCGGGGGATTTACGCCTCCCAGAGGGAGGCGTAAATCCCCGCGCGTCAGCGGGCCTCCTACGCGCCGGGACGCGACCTGGGGGCGGGTCCGGAGGGCGCGGCCACGCCCCCGGGCCGCCCCGGGCCGTAGCCACGCCCCCGGGCCCGCCCCCGGAACGCTCCCGACACGCCCCGAAAACGCCGCGCGGTTCGGGCCCGCCCCCGACAAGCCCCCGACACGCCCCCTCCGAAAACCCCAGGACTTACGCGAGTCCCGGGGCTCTGCGCGCGCCGGTAGGCCTATGTAAAATAGGCTTACCGGCGCGCAGGGCCCTGCTCGCGTAAATCCGCCCGGTTTTGGGCGGATTTACGCGAGCAGGGCTCTGAAAATCCGCCCCTAAGTGAACTTAATAGCAGGTAATGGACTTCTCCTCCAAGAACTTATCCAATCCTTTTTTAAACACCGCTATACTAACTGCACTAACCACATCCTCTGGCAACAAATTCCAGAGTTTAATTGTGCATTGAGTAAAAAAGAACTTTCTCCGATTAGTTTTAAATGTGCCCCATGCTAACTTCATGGAATGCCCCCTAGTCTTTCTACTATCCGAAAGAGTAAATAACCGATTCACATCTACCCGTTCTAGGCCTCTCATAATTTTAAACATCTCTATCATATCCCCCCTCAGCCGTCTCTTCTCCAAGCTGAAAATTCCTAACCTCTTTAGTCTTACCTCATAGGGGAGCTGTTCCATCACCCCTTATCATTTTGGTAGCCCTTCTCTGTACCTTCTCCATCGCAATTATATCTTTTTTGAGATGCGGCGACCAGAATTGTACACAGTATTCAAGCTGCGGTCTCACCATGGAGCAATACAGAGGCATTATGACATTTTCCGTTTTATTCACCATTCCCTTTCTAATAATTCCCAACATTCTGTTTGCTTTTTTGACTGCCGCACCACACTGAACCGATGATTTCAATGTGTTATCCACTATGATGCCTAGATCTCTTTCTTGGGTAGTAGCACCTAATATGGAACCGAACATTGTGTAATTATAGCATGGGTTATTTTTCCCTATATGCATCACCTTGCATTTATCCACATTAAATTTCATCTGCCATTTGGATGCCCAATTTTCTAGTCTCACAAGGTCTTCCTGAAATTTATGACAATCTG
The DNA here is from genome assembly GCF_901001135.1 of Rhinatrema bivittatum. Lineage (NCBI taxonomy): Eukaryota > Metazoa > Chordata > Amphibia > Gymnophiona > Rhinatrematidae > Rhinatrema > Rhinatrema bivittatum. The sequence goes on along the minus strand of NC_042624.1, from coordinate 33,717,883 downwards.
CTTGTGATTTAACTACTCTGAACAATTTTGTGTCATCTGCAAATTTGATTATCTTTCCAGATCATTTATCAATATATTGAAAAGTAAGGGTCCCAATACAGATCCCTGAGGCACTCCACTGTCCACTCTCTTCCACTGAGAAAATTGTCCATTTAATCCTACTCTGTTTCCTTTCTTTTAGCCAGTTTGCATTCCACAAAAGGACATCGCCACCTATCCCATGACTTTTTACTTTTCCTAGAAGCCTCTCATGAGGAACTTTGTCAAACGCCTTCTGAAAATCCAAGTATACTACATCTACCGGTTCACCTTTATCCAAGTGTTTATTAACTCCTTCAAAAAAGTGAAGCAGATTTGTGAGGCAAGACTTGCCCTGGGTAAAGCCATGCTGACTTTGTTCCATTAAACCATGTCTTTCTATATGTTCTGTGATTTTGATATTTAGAACACTTTCCACTATTTTTCCTGGCACTGAAGACAGGCTAACTGGTCTGTAGTTTCCCGGATCGCCCCCGGAGCCCTTTTTAAATATTGGGGTTACATTTGCTATCCTCCAGTCTTCAGGTACAATGGATGATTTTAATGATAGGTTACAAATTTTTACTAATAGGTCTGAAATTTCATTTTTTAGTTCCTTCAGAACTCTGGGGTATATACCATCCGGTCCAGGTGATTTACTACTCTTCAGTTTGTCAATCAGGCCTACCACATCTTCTAGGTTCACCGTGATTTCATTCAGTCCATCTGAATCATTACCCATAAAAACCTTCTCCATTACGGGTACCTCCCCAACATCCTCTTCAGTAAACACCAAAGCAATCATTTAATCTTTCCGCAATGGCCTTATCTTCTCTAAGTGCCCCTTTAGCCCCTCGATCATCTAACGGTCCAACTGACTCCCTCACAGGCTTTCTGCTTCAGATATATTTAAAAATGCTTTTACTGTGAGTTTTTGCCTCTACGGCCAACTTCTTTTCAAATTCTCTCTTAGCCTGTCTTATCAATGTCTTACATTTAACTTGCCAATGTTTATGCTTTATCCTATTTTCTTCTGTTGGATCCTTCTTCCAATTTTTGAATGAAGACCTTTTGGCTAAAATAGTTTCTTTCAACTCCCCTTTTAACCATGCCGGTAATCGTTTTGCCTTCTTTCCACCTTTCTTAATGTGTGGAATACATCTAGAGTGTGCTTCTAGAATGGCATTTTTTAAAAATGACCACGCCTCTTGGACATTTTTTACTTTTGTAGCTGCTCCTTTCAGATTTTTTCTAACAATTTTTCTCATTTTATCAAAGTTTCCCTTTTGAAAGTTTAGCACGAGAGCCTTGGATTTGCACACTGTTCCTCTTCCAGTCATTAAATCAAATTTGATCATATTATGGTCACTATTGCCAAGCGGCCCCACCACTGTTACCTCTCTCACCAAGTCCTGTGTTCCACTGAGAATTAGATCTAAAATTGCTCCCTGTCTCGTTGGTTCCTGAACCAATTGCTGCATAAAGCTATCATTTATTCCATCCAGGAACGTTATCTCTCTAGCGTGTCCCGATGATACATTTACCCAGTCAATATTGGGGTAATTGAAGTCTCCCATTATTACTGCACTACCAATTTGGTTAGCTTCCCTAATTTCTCTTAGCATTTCACTGTCCGTCTCACCATCTTGACCAGGTGGACGGTAGTATACCCCTATCACTATAGTCTTCCCCGACACACAAGGGATTTCTTCCCATAAAGATTCAATTTTGTATTTAGTCTCATGCAGGATGTTTATCCTGTTGGACTCTATGCCATCCCGGACATAAAGCGCCACACCTCCTCCCGGGTGCTCCTCTCTGTCATTGCGATATAATTTATACCCTGGTATAGCAGTGTACCATTGGTTATCCTCTTTCCACCATGTCTCTGAGATGCAAATTAAGCCTATGTCATCATTCACTGCTATACATTCTAATTCTCCCTTCTTACTTCTTAGACTTCTGGCATCAGCATACAAACATTTCAAAGTTTGTTTTTTGTTTGTATTTTCATTCTGCTTTTTAATTGATAGGGATAAATTAGAATTTTTTAGCTCAGGTGAGTTTTCAGTTACAGGCACTTGGACTATTTTTCTAATTATTGGAACCTCACTGTTGGGATGCCCAAATTCTAGTGCATCATTCGTATCCTTTGAAGATACCTCTCTCCGAACCATGCGCTGCTGAGCGACTGTTGGCTTTCCCCTTTGTTCTAGTTTAAAAGCCGCTCTATCTTCTTTTTAAAGGTTAGCGCCAGAAGCCTGGTTCCACCCTGGTTAAGGTGGAGCCCATCCCTTCGGAAGAGACTCCCCCTTCCCCAAAAGGTTCCCCAGTTCCTAACAAACCTGAATCCTTCTTCCTTGCACCATCATCTCATCCATGCATTGAGACTCCAGAGCTCTGCCTGCCTCTGGTGACCTGCACGTGGAACAGGGAGCATTTCGGAGAATGCTACCCTGGAGGTTCTGGATTTAAGCTTTCTACCTAAGAGCCTAAATTTGGCTTCCAGAACCTCCCTCCCACATTTTCCTATGTCGTTGGTGCCCACATGTACCATGACAGCCGGCTCCTCCCCAGCACTGTCTAAAATCCTATCTATGTGACGCGTGAGGTCCGCCACCTTCACACCAGGTAGGCATGCTACCAGGCGATCCTCACGCCCACCAGCCACCCAGCTATCTACATTCCTAATAATCGAATCACCAACTATGACGGCCAACCTAACCCTTCCCTCCTGGGCAGTAGGCCTTGGGGAGATATCCTCAGTGCGAAAAGACAATGCATCACCTGGAGAGCAGGTCCTTACTACAGGATCCTTTCCTGCTGCACCTGTTTGCTGCTCTCCCATCATGAGACCTTCTTCCTCCAAGGCAGCACCAGGGCTGCCAGTCTGAAGTTGGGACTTGACTACTATGTCCCTGAAGGTCTCATCTATATACCTCTCTGTCTGCCTCAGCTCCTCCAGGTCTGCCACTCTAGCCTCCAGAGATCGGACTCGTTCTCTGAGAGCCAGGAGCTCTTTGCATCGCATGCACATGTACAACTTCTCACCGGTGGGTAAAAAATCATACACGTGACACTCTATGCAAAAGACTGGGAAGCCCCCCTCTTGTTGCTGGACTGCTGCCTTCATCTCAATTTTGATCAGTTCCTAGTTAAGTTTTAGGTTGCTATGGGAGTAGGAATGTGTCTGTCCTTTAAATGTATTAGTGAATTCACTATGTGTCTGGTAGTGGCCTACTGGGGTCTGATTGAATTCTCAATAAAGTTTTTGCTGATTTTATTTTTTTTTTTTTGTGAAAGTGGCACCTGCCTATAAACTAAGGGATGAGCTAAGTGTGGGTGGGCAAGGGGTGGGAGGGTTTGGAAATACAAACAGTCTAACTTCAGTTAGTCAGCCAGAGTGACTCACTGCTCTCTTGATTAACAAATGTTGGTCCCTATTCAAACCCAATCACACTACCTCAACACCTTTCCAAGGTGAGTAACTGAGCTGAACTATTCAGCATTTTTACTTAAGAATACACTGCTCCTAGCTTATTTCTAGCTTCTGGCTACTTTTTGGGTTTTTTTTTTTTTTTGTGGGTTGTTTTTTTTCAATACAAACACTCAGTTTGAATTAAATACAAACACTCAGTTCTTTAAAAGTCTGCAGAACACGAAGTTCTGCAGACTTTTAAAAATAAACACACTACCTACTGCTTACTAGCTACCTAATTGACTGACTATTTAAAAATACAGTCTAACTTGTTTACTCACTGCCTTTCTGACTATTAAAGGCACAAACACACAAACACACTAAATAATATTCCCAGATAGTTAATTTTGCCCCAATACTTTAAAAAAAAACAATGTCCCAAGCAAAAACTTACTGATTCCTTTGAGCTACCAGCAAGGTGATCCTCTCCTCTCGGTGTTACCACTACACCTTTGCACCAGACAGGCAAGTTACCAGGTAGTCCTCACGTCCACCAGCCACCCAGCTATCTACATTTCTAATAATCTAATCACCAACTATGACAGTCCTGGGAGACTTGTCTTCGGTATGAAAGGACAATGCATCACCTGGAGAGCAGGTCCTTGCTACAGGATCACTTCCTGCTACACCAGGGTGATGCTCTCCAACTAGTAGACCTTTCTGCTCCTAGGCAGCACCGGGGCTGCCAGACTGGATTAGGGACTTGGCTACTATGTCCCTTAAGGTCTCATCAATGTACCTCTGTCTGCCTCAGCTCCTTCAGGTCTGCCACTCTAGCCTCCAGAGATCAGACTCATTCTTTGCACTGGGTGCACACATACAACCTTTCACCGGTGGTTAAAAAAAAATAAATGTGACACTCGATGCTGCTGGACAGCTGCCTTCATCTTAATTTTGTTGAGTTCCTAGTTAAGTTGAGGTTGCTATGGGAGTAGGAATGTGTACAATTAGACACCTTTACATTTATAGGTGTATTCACTAATTAATCTAGTAGTGACCTACAAGGGGATGATTAAACTCTCAATATGGGCTGGTGCAATTGCATGTTTTAGATAAAAGCCTGATTGATTTTTAATGAGAAAGCATCCCTTGCCCATAAATCAAAGGATAAGCTAGAGGTGGGTGGGATGGAAAGAAAGACACTAGAATTAACTCTCTCTGTCTTGCTGTCAGAAACGGATTTCACGAGTCAGCAATCTGTTAGAATTTGCTATGCTGATGGGAGAAGCAAGCAGGTAGTAGTTAGTGATGACTCCTAAGGAAGTAGGAGTTAACAATCTGTTACGAACTAGCTCCTGGAGAGGGAGGAGTTTAGCAATCTGTTATGGTTCCGCTCCCGTGGTAGAAGGAGATAGCAATCTGTTATGCACTACTCCTCGAGAAGGGAGGAGTTAACAAACTGTTACCAGCGGAGTGCTTGGAGAGGGCACTCAGCTTGTAGAGGAATGTAGATAGGTGGATCCTTGGGCCAATGGCAGATGACTGTGCCCCCAGGAGGATATCCTGAGAGGGACCACCGGCTAGGCTTGGGTATGGAGACAGACACAGATAGTTCTTTTATTAGACAGGTTAGTAGAACCACCAGAGGTGGCAGTAGTGAGCTGATATGCCCGGCAGGGCTGAAGTCCCTCAGGAACTGGAACAGCGATCCCAGGGTTGCTGAGCTGTAGAGAAACTATAGATAGTGAGTAGACAGGGTATGCTGTGTTCATAGCCAGAACTAGATGACAAAACTCACATAAGGTCTTGAGGAAGCTCAGTAGATGGAAAGGGTTAGGCCCTCGAGGAGCGAGTACCTGGTTCCAGGGAAAGCTCTGAGAGAGCGATGGTAACTCACAAATGTCTGTATCTGCGATAGCTTCCAGGCAGTAGAGAATCTTCAGAATATTCAGGAACATGGGCCCTCGAGGAGCGGGTATCAGTTCCTATCTGCAATCTGAAATAAAGAAAAGAGAATGAGGCCCCGAGGAGCCTCCTCGGACTTACCCCTGGTAAGTCCGAGGAGGCAGAGTAGCTTGGAGGAATCCTTATCCGAATCCTTTCCTTGCTAACTCAATTCATTAGCGAATACTGAGACCTTTTATATTGGAAGCAGATGACGTCATTTCAGGGGGACGCCCCCGAGGTTCGCGCCCTTGCTGGTACATCAATTGGAGCGCGCGCCCTACATCATCAGGCAACATGGTGGATCCACAGCATCGTGCCGGTCTGGGAACGCCGGAGGGAGACGGCAAGAGGATGCCACGGCATCAGACCCGGAGGGAGTCGCCACAGAGGTAAAGAGGGTGGAGTGAGGGCGTCGAGCAGCGACGGACTCAACACTTGCTTATTATCACAGACACACGCAAACTCTAAAGAATATACTCCACTATTTCACCTCTCTCCAAACTTTTCCTATGATTTCCCAAAGCAATACTTATCAGTCCTCTTCAACCACCAGCAAGATGATCTCAATGCTACCTCTGGATTGAGAGGTTTGAATTTTGCTTGCCTAATCGCGCATGCTTTTGGCCTATTTTTCTCTCTGTACAATTCATTCTGTTTAGTTATTCTCTCCTCCTGCTTTTAGGCTTTCTACTTACCACAGCTATTCTGCTTCCTGAACCATCCTCCCTCTTTTTTTATCCCGTTTTAGGCTGGAAATCCGTCCTCCCCTCCCTCCTCTGCAAGTCTGGAGGAGAGGCCTAGTGGTTAGGCCAAGAATCAGGGAAGCCAGGATTCAAATTCTGATGCTCCTTGTGACCTTGGGTAAGTCACTTCACCCTCCATTGCCACAGGTACCAACTTAGATAGAAAGCTCACAGGGACCTACCTGCTGTACCTGAATTGTAACTGGTAATCCCACCTCTTTGGGCCCTCTGTGTTCTACAAGTAAAATTCCCACTTTTATTTCTGTTGCTTGCTTACCTTATTGCAACTGTGCCTAATATGATCCTGCTGGGTTAAGTTTACCCTGTGTGTCACCTGATTCTTGTCATGCCATCTGTGCACCCCATCATGAACACTTACAAGTATGACCAAGAAAATGACAGGAGTAATTGATGCAGAAGTAACCAAGTAGATTTCAATTTCAGTTCAATTCTGCAAAATGGGAGAACTTGCTGACCTCTGCAGTAGATCTTTCCACAGAAGCAAACTAACTCAAGGTTTGTGTGTTTTACCAAAGTTTATTGAATTTATTTATTTATTATACGGTAGAGATGTGAATCATGTCCTCGATCGTCTTAACAATCGATTTCGGCTGGAAGGGGGAGGGAATCGTATTGTTGCCGTTTGTGTGTGTAAAGTATCGTCATAATCGTTAAAATCGTGAGCCGGCACACTAAAACCCCCTAAAACCCACCCCCGACCCTTTAAATTAAATCCCCCCCCCCCAAATGCCTTAAATTACCTGGTGGTCCAGCAGCACACTAAAACCCCCTAAAACCCACCCCTGACCCTTTAAATTAAATCCCCCACCCTCCCGAACCCCCCCCCCAAATGCATTAAATTACCTGGGAGTCCTCCGTAGCGGCGGTCCGTGGCTAAATCGGGGGAAGGGGGAGAGCACGAAAACCGGCACACTAGATCGTGAGGTCTTCAGCCGGCGCCATTTTTCAAAATGGCCGCCGCAAAATGGCGGCGGCCATAGACGAAAACGATTCGACGCAAGAGGTCGTTCCGGACCCCCGCTGGACTTTTGGCAAGTCTTGTGGGGGTCAGGAGGCCCCCCCAAGCTGGCCAAAAGTTCCTGGGGGTCCAGCGGGGGTCAAGGAGCGATTTCCTGCCGCGAATCGTTTTCCGTACGGAAAATGGCGCCGGCAGGAGATGGACTGCAGGAGGTCGTTCAGCGAGGTCCGGAACCCTCGCGAGATTTCCGGACCTCGCTGAACGACCTCCTGCAGTCGATCTCCTGCCGGCGCCATTTTCCGTACGGAAAACGATTCGCGGCAGGAAATCGCTCCTTGACCCCCGCTGGACCCCCAGGAACTTTTGGCCAGCTTGGGGGGGCCTCCTGACCCCCACAAGACTTGCCAAAAGTCCAGCGGGGGTCCGGAACGACCTCTTGCGTCGAATCGTTTTCGTCTATGGCCGCCGCCATTTTGCGGCGGCCATTTTGAAAAATGGTGCCGGCTGAAGACCTCACGATCTAGTGTGCCGGTTTTCGTGCTCTCCCCCTTCCCCCGATTTAGCCACGGACCGCCGCTACGGAGGACTCCCAGGTAATTTAATGCATTTGGGGGGGGGGGGGTTCGGGGGGGGGGGGGGTTTAATTTAAAGGGTCGGGGGTGGGTTTTAGTGTGCCGGTTTTCCTGCCCTCCCCCTTCCCCCGATTTACGATTTTTTGACGATAAATCGGGGGAATTGGTATTGTATCGTGGCCCTAACGATTTTTGACGATTTAAAATATATCGGACGATATTTTAAATCGTCAAAAAACGATTCACATCCCTATTATACGGTCTCACAAAGCTTACCTGTTTCTAGCAAAAAGTCTTGTTCATTCACATTTCCAGTGCAGTAGCTATGAATTCAGCTCCTTTGTTTTATGAAGCTCTCATGGCCATAAGAATGCCTCACATAAAATGTAATTTCCTGATACCGTTTTTATGACCAGGAATGTCACTTAGTTCCTTGTGGTTTTCTTTTTTTTTTTTTTTTTTACTTTCGGAAACCTCCACAAAATTAGTCAATGAATAGAACCGAGGTCTGAAAAGTGACCATAGTAAGAAAAATATGCTAAACCCAGTAATGGTCCAAAACAAGTTGTAGGTATTGGTTTTATTTGTGTTTCCAGCATCAGATGTTAAGACTAGTTCAAATTTAAACTAAAAATGCTCCAAGCAAGTTAAAGTATGTAGTTTTTGTAATGACATTTGTATTTTGTTTTATTCCATCCATTTTATCATCTGGTGCCGCTGCCCTCCCCCCATGACATTTAGTACTCACATGATGATGGTAGTTTAATGGCCCCAATTCTTAGTCCACAGGTTCTGTATATAATTAAGGTCACCTGGGATTTGTTCACAGAAGCATGACATGACAGGAAGTGCAGGAGATGTTGTAATAGATGTCAAAACTATTGTGATGGGTACAATTTTTCAGTCAGCATTTTAAAAAGCTCTTCTTAAATTTCCAGCTGCAGCCCTGACACCGGTTGGCAACTAAAAACTGATAAACCATCTCACCCACCACTGAACATGTACAATATGCTGACAATAAGATGATGATTTCTTTTTACAAATGTTGATTACTGACAGCTAGCAACTTCACCTTACTTAAGTACACATTTATGTAAAGAGATTGTGCTCTTTTTTTTTTTTTTGAATTATTTATTTTCTCAAGTCATGATCGTTTGGGAAAGTTTTGTATCCTAGCAAGTTTAAATGGGTGCAGCCATTATGCACTGCCCACACTGTGTGTCTGGAGAAGAATGTGCATGTCTTTTCCATTAAGGTTTGGGGAGTTTTCCTATTGGATCCCAAGTCTATTTATTTATTTAAAATATTTCTATACCATCTTAACAATATGTAATGGTCCAAAACAATTTACAAAGGTAATTAAAAAAAAATTGTAAAAACATAATGAGTTAAAATAAGATAAAGTTGCATAGAATTCACAGTTTAAATCTCTGCATAAACATAAAAGAAACAACTAAAAATTAAGAAAATACACACATTTATGCCTTCTCCAGTAAGCAGGATTTTTTTTAATAGTCTGTGACTGCAAATGCTTCTTTGAAAAGATGTGTTTTTAATGACTTTTTGAAATCTTTGTTGTTGGAAATTTGTCTCAAAGCATTTGGAAGAGTGTTCCATAATATGGGACCTGCTACAGAAAAAGCCTGGCTAGTTGTACTGTGGGAACTTCAAGCAGGTTCTTACTGATGGATCTAAGATTTCTTGTTGGTTTATAAAGGCGCAAGGAGGTACACAACCATATGGAGTCCTGGTTATTTAGAAGAGCATGTATTAATGATAATATTTTATATTTAATTCTATATTTAATTGGTAACCAGTGTAGTTTACATAAGATAGGGGTAATATGTTGCTTCAATGGTGTACCGGTTAGTACATGGGCTGCTGCATTCTGAATCAGTTGCAGAGGTTCAAAGCAGAAGATATAAAGAAGGAGGGTTTGACCGGGTTTTGCCCTTTCCTTTCCTCCTCTGTATAGGGAGGGAAGAAAGGATTTCCAGGTATGTGACAACATGGGAGTAGTCAGCCTACGGGCTGGGAAGCCCGGGGACCCCTCCAAGTGGAGTGGGATCCTGCAGGGTCTCTCCCTCTCAAAGGGAGAGAGCAGAGGTTAGAAGAGTTAAAGGAGATGTTTGTTCACCTTCAGAGTAGACTAGAAGCCAAGGAGTATTGGAGTGGCAAGAAATAGGGTTCTTACCTACCAAGGGAACTACCATACATCAACAGGAGAAATGCAAGCTCATGAATTTTTCTGACTTATTCAGAATTTTGTGCAATACCTTCTGATCCATGTAAGTAGATCTTAGTTGGTTGGATATCCAGAAAATAAAGTTGCAAGTTAGTTTTTTTGGAAATGATACAGTGTCCATTATTTAGCCAGCCTGATTTCATGGATGAAGTCAGAGCTCATGGAAGGGAGGGAGGGAGGGGACATCCTCGCTGTCCATACATTGGAGAGCAAAGGATAGTGGTGTTTGAAGCATGCTGTCCCCATCAGGTTGAGTTCATCATCTATATGACCGACTTTTAAGAACCCACACAAAAGATAGAAGGGATGACCCTTAACTAATAAGGAATCCCCCCCCCCCCCCCATCATTTTATGTACTCTACTAGGGGATTACAGGAATGTATGTTTGTTCATTAGTAAATAATTTTTTATGGGTGAGATTTTTTGTGATATTGTTGGACCATTCTAAGGGGGTAATTTTCAAAGGAGTTACGCATGTAAATGTGACATACTATCGTAGCAATTTTCAAAAGCTATTTACTCGAGTAAAGTGCACTTACTTGAGTAAATCCTATGCACAATTCAATGGCATATATTGTAGCAATTTTGAAAAGCCCACTTACTTGAGTAAAGTGTATTTACTCGAGCAAAAACCAGTTTGCTCGAGTAAATGCTTTTTAAAATCAAACCCTAATGTTTTAGTATTTGGATTTATACTATATGGAGATTTGTTGCCACTTTTAACTATTTGCTGTTGCAGGAACTTGTTACCCCAACATAATTTTTTTGAAAGATACCTTAATGACTTTTGGGCAAGCTCTCAAAATTTCATTTTAAATTAGAGATTAGGGATGTGCATATTCTTCAAATGAATAGGGTATTTTTGTATTCATTGTAAAAAAAAACAAAATGGGCATCCCGTGGCATTGGAAGCCTTCCACTATTGAATCTGGGGCCTGGGCCTGCACAGCTGAGCCTTAAGCTCCTTTGACCTGTAAGGTAGACACCAGCAATCCTAAAACAGGATGTGCATGAACTTTAAGGCCTGTTACTGCACGCAGACTAAACCAAAGTGCAGGCCTAAAGAGCAAGGCAAAATGGAGTTTTGTAGGCATGTGCTATTTTTGGCTAACTTTTTATAAGACTGTTTTTCACACAGAGGAGAAAAGACTGCTTCCTCATATCAGAACGCTGTCTGCACCTCCCAAGTGAGAAGAAGAAACCTTGGACCAGAGCTGAGAACATCCTTGGTAGAAACCAGCAATGAGGAGGGCATTGTTCTAGCACCTGTTTTTCGCTGATGAACTCTAATGAATATGAAAATATTCCTATGCATTGAGGAATAGATGACATCATGTGTATCCCCTAGAAGAGTAAGTTGTGTGCTGTGGGAATTTAGAAGTCTGAAAAAAATCTAATAAAGTCCAAAATATAAATAAAGAAGTGATGCTTTTATTTAGGAAAACAGTTAACGTGCAGCCTTGTCCCCCGACAGAGCTGCAATTTAACTCATGATAGTTACACATCCAATGTAACTTGAATTGAAATCCCCTTATTTTTCTAAATAAAAGCATCATTTATTTATATTTTGGACTATATTAGAGTTTTTTCAGACCGATAATCTCCCGCAGCACACAACTTGCTCTTCTATTTGATATATATGTGTGCTTTGGGCTTCATCCCACATTTTTGCGTGCTGATCATTTGTATCCCACCAATCCTGGGGTAGATTTTAAAAGAAGCGCGATCAGCCTACTTTTGCTTGCGCATCAGACTCAAGCAAAAGTACGCTGGATTTTAGTAGATACGCGCGGAGCCGCGCGTATCCACTAAAATCCTGGATCGGCGCGCGCAAGGCTATCGATTTTGTATAGCCTGCGCGCGCCGAGCCGCGCTGCCTCCCCCCGTTCCCTCCAAGGCCGCTCCGAAATCGGAGCGGCCTCGGAGGGAACTTTCCTTTGCCCTCCCCTCACCTTACCCTCCCTTCCCCTACCTAACCCACCCACCCGGCCCTGTCTACACCCCCCCCTTACCTTTGTCGGGGGATTTACGCCTCCCGGAGGGAGACGTAAATCCCCGCGCGCCAGCGGGCCTGCTGCGCGCCGGGCCGCGACCTGGGGGCGGGTACGGAGGGCGCGGCCACGCCCCCGGGCCGTAGCCACGCCCCGTACCCGCCCCCAAAACGCTGCCGACACGCCCCCGCAACGCCGCGCGCTCCGGCCCCGCCCCCCGACACGCCCCCCTCCGAGAACCCCGGGACGTACGCGAGTCCCGGGGCTCTGCGCGCGCCGGGAGGCCTATGTAAAATAGGCTTCCCGGCGCGCAGGGCCCTGCTCGCGTAAATCCGCCCGGTTTTGGGCGGATTTACGCGAGCAGGGCTCTGAAAATCCGCCCCTCTGTGTCTTGAGCTTGCATGCACTTTCATGAGCACAGTTCTTCATTAAAGCGCATGCAACTGTCTGCCAGATTTACCCTGACCAATTAATGATTTTTATCTTTGCTGCTGTCACACCTGTGAGATTTTTGGGTTTCATCTGTCATCCAGCATAAAGGGAGATGGATCCATTCCTTGGATGTTAGACAGTATCCTGTTACAGGAGTGACCTGGGATGCACACAGTACTTCAAAGGGCGAGAACACTGGTTCAAATTGCTTTACAGATGGAGTTATCTAGATGATAATTGCATAATTTTAAGTGCAAGTTGAGCTTGAATAGTTGATATTCTTTGCTTATCTTCTATGACAGTGTGTAGACTGTATCACTAAAACTCACACTGACTTTGAAATTGTAACAAACCAAACCCAAACAAATAATTGTACTGTATTATCCTTATTCTCACAAAGCTTCTTATAAATTAGTTAACTACCTCATAAAAATGTCTTGACTGTGCTCCCTAAAACCACTGAATTCGTATTATAAGATCATTGGTTAAATCTGATAATCTACTGTAAGATCTCCAACCCAAGACATCCTTACAGACCTCCAGTCCCATCACAAATCGAACCCATCCCGGGATCTCGGCCTACCTTGACTTGTTCCTTGCATCTTGTACAAGGTTAATAAAGGTTGTAATATGCTTGTAACAACATTCACAAGATTTATTTATTTAAACATTTTCTACACCACCAAACACCATTTCTTGGCAGTTTACAATACAACATTTATAATCTTAAAATTACAAATATTAATAAAATATTAGACAAGTATACAAATGTCTTCCCTTGACCCTTTACAAACAAACCAAAAAGAATTAATTTTAAATAAACAGTGTTTACCTGTCACATACGAATCTTTTGGAAATATTCTCTTGGAAAAAGATGAGATCAGTGAGACTTGCTAAATAAATCTTTCAATAACTATTCCACATTTGAGAACTTTACCCAAATACCAAAAATTAAGTGTGGAATAATATTCATTGACTCAGCCAAACAATAGCATACAAAGTTTTAATTCATGAAAAGTTATTTTTATTAATGAAGTAAGGTAGATACTACCAAAGTTTACTGAATGAGCAACCTTCCAGCTAGTTAAGCTTTCCTGGAATCCACATCATATAACTTTAACGATCCTGGCCTAAAATAATCAGAATGGGAAATACTTCCACCATAATATTCAAATGCTGACCCATTCTGAGCCCAGCTTGCAGCAATCTCAGTTCAATCCCATAATAAACAACCTTGGATTCCCTACAGAAAATGTCTCCCTCAACCCAACAACCTGAAACCCTGACCTGAGGCAGGTAAATCAACATACAGGAATAAAATTAGAACAGTGCTTACGTTCAATATTATACATATATTAAATCTACCAGGCCACCCTAATGGCTACATATGAAGGAGGCACACACAGGGACACACCTCTTTGGTACATCTCTTCACCAATGTTCCACCTCCTCAGCATCCCTTTTGAGTGTGGAGACCCTAAAGTTAGCACTGGTGGCAAGGCTTTCTGCAGCGGTTGCAGGGAGATGACACTAGCTGCTCAATACAACACAACAAACTCTCTCAAACAAGCAAGAAGCCTGATATGGGCTGCTCTCAGTTCTTATCCCCCCCCCCCCCACACACACACCCAATACATGGTCCATGGTTTCTAAAGTACTGCACTGAGAAAACCAACACACTAGAAGAAAGAGTCACTACTTCAAATGAAGTTCTATTAACTTCAGGAGTGGTACTGTAATATTTCCTTATTTGTAATTATGACTTCATGCATTAGTTCCCAAACCTGTTCTCAGGGACTCCCAGCCAGCTGGATATTCAGGAAAACCGCAATGAATATCTGAGATATTTTCCTACAATGGAGGGAGTACATGCAAATATATTTCATGCATATTAATTGTGGATATTGTGAAAGCCCATTTAGCTAGGAATCCCTGTGGACAAGTTTATGACCCACTGACCTAATAGATTTTCTCACAGGACAAGCAGGATGGTAGTCCTCACATATGGGTGACATCACAGGATGGAGCCCAATCACAGAACACTTTTGGCAAAGTTTCTAGAACTTTGACTGGCCCCTACTGGGCATGCCCAGCATGGCACTAACCCTGCAGCCAGCAGGGGTCCCTCTTTCAGTCTTCTTTGTTCCACACAGCAGTAGCCATGCGGTTAAGGAGCTCTGCAAGGATTCCTGACAGGAATTTTCATCATGGAATTATTAAAAGTTAAATTGCCCCACAGGGGTCCCTCCGTTAACTTTTTCAGTCCGCGGTACTCCGGTAAGTTTTTACCCGTTTTCCGTCGATTACCGTCGAGTTTGGCCCTCGTGGCCTACTGGCAGTCGACCGTACCGCGGCTTGATTTTTTCTATGGCCATGGCGTCGGGGTTCCGTCGGTGCCCGGACTGTCCTCGTACCATGTCCATTAGTACCATGTCCATAAAGTCTGTGTAATGTATCTTGGACGAGAGCACGATGTCTTGACCTGCACCAAATGTGCCCTAATGACACCAAATGGTCGCCAGCCCAGAATGGAAAAGATGGGACGTCTTTTCCGTGCTCAAACCCCGACTCCGTCAATTGAATCAACGTCATCTGAACCGGCACCGTCAACGTCGCACCAGCATCGACCACCGACCAGTGACAGCCCGGCATCGACAACTTCTCGGCCTTCGACACCCTCTTCTCCTCCTCAGGACCGAGGGGATCGTAAGGAGAAACATCGCCATCGGCACCGAAAGTCTCCGACCATCGAGGGAGCGAAACCATCGACCTCGCCATCGTCTGAGCCGCCAAAGAAACCCCGTCCAGAAAAGGCATCGACCTTTTCGGCGACCGGGTCACCGAGGCAATCCTTGGCCGACAGGGCATCGGGAGCCCGCGACTGGAGGGATTCGAGCATCAGGAGCCCGTGATGGAGGGATTCAGAATGGTGTTTCTCCTCCCGATGATAAAGTAAGCGAGGAGGGCACCAGAACCATTGGTGACCTTTAACGGTGGTCCCTCCGGCTATGCCTCTGCCTCCTCCTTCTGTTGCGGAGCCGGGGCTGCTTGCTCCAGGTCTCCGAGAAGAACTGGACCGGATGGTTCAGGAGGCCATCGACAAGGCGATACACCGACTCCAGGTTCCCCCGGCACCGACATCGGTACTGATAGTGGAACCTACTGACCCGATTCCAGCAACCTTGGCACTGCTGCTTTCGAGGATGGAAGCGCTTATAGCCGCTTTTCCACCGATGGACCCTGGGTCACCAATGGCTCCGGTGCCCTCCCCGCTTACTTTATCATCGAGAGGAGAAACACCGTTCTGAATCTCTCCATCGGGAGTTCTGCCTCAGCCATCGACATCGGTGCCGATACCTCCATAGGCGCCATCAAGCCATCCACCGATGCCCTCGATGCCTGCACCAGGGCCTGCATTGGTGCCTCCGGTTATTCCTCCGATGCCTTCGGAGCCTAGACCTGGACCTTCAGATATCCAACTACCCCGTCCCTCTCTAGTTCCTAGAAGGATAGGTGTTGATCCTTATGATACCTGGACTGATGATTCCTCACCAGACACCGATGATTTGCCATCACCCCCTTCACCTTTCTTTCATAAATTTTGTGAAGGAAATGTCTGAATTGGTCCCCTTCCAATTACTAACTGAACAGGATGACAGACATCAAATGATGGAGTTGCTTCAATTCCTGGATGTGCCCAAGGAAATCACCTCCATCCCTATCCACCAAGTTCTTCTAGACCTCCTCAAGAAGAACTGGGAACATCCTGGCTCCATTGCACCAGGCCACAGAAAAACTGACTCTACCTATTTGGTGCAGTCAGCTCCAGGCTTTCAGAAGCCTCAGTTGGATCACCAAACTGTGGTGGTTGAATCTGCGCAAAAGAGAGCAAAAAGGTCGAAACCTCACATTTCCTTTCCCCCTGGGAAGGAACAGAAGTTTTTGGATGCCATTGGTCGCCAAGTCTTTCAAGGATCAATGTTGATCCTCCGAATTGCTGCTTACCAACTCTATATGACCCAATATAATAAGGTCGTTTTTAAGCAGATAGAGGAGTTGACAGCCTCCATGCCTCAGTCACTTCCAGAACAACTCCACACCCTAATTAACAAGGGCTTGGAGGCAGGCAAACATGAGATCAGATCATGTTATATGACATCTTTGACACTGCATCTACAGTATCTGCAGCTGCTATTTCAGCAAGACGATGGGCTTGGCTCAAGTCTTCAGACCTTCGACTGGAAGTCCAAGATAGGTTGTCTGACCTCCCCTGCATAGGAGACAATCTCTTTGGCAAGCAGATTCAAAAGACAGTGGCTAAACTAAAAGGACCAACATGAGACTCTCAGACAGCTCTCTCTGATACCTTCGGATTATCCTTCCAAACAGCCTTTCCGGAAGGACGCTAAAAAGTTTTTCTACAGACCAAAGTAGTCCTACCCGCCAGCAGCCAGATGCCGTTCTGCGAGACCATTCCTCAAATCACAGTCTCGTCAGACCCGAAAACAAAAGCCATAGACAGCCCCCCAGCCGGGCCCTGCTTCTGGCTTTTGACTCTCATGTAGAGAGCAGCAGCCAGATTCCATTACCACACATACCAGTGGGAGGACGGTTGTGCCATTTCAACAACATATGGCAATCAATCACCTCGGACCACTGGGTCCTAGCAATAATTGCTCAAGGCTATCATCTCAATTTTCTCTCCATCCCACCAGATTCCCCACCTCTAATGACGTGGAAAACATCCGACCATTCATTGCTCCTGGAGCAGGAGGTCTCCCTCCTACTCCAGTCCAGAGCAATAGAACCAGTACAATTCCCTCAGCAAGGCCTCGGGTTCTATTCCCGGTACTTTCTAATACACAAAAGATTGGGAGGCATTCATTCAATTCTGGATCTACGAGCCCTCAACAAGTACCTCCAGAGAGAAAAGTTCAAGATGGTAACCTTGGGCTCGCTTCTTCCTCTTCTACAAAGAGGAGACTGGCTCTGCTCTCTCGACCTCCAGGACGCATACACTCATATTGCAATACCTCCATCTCATCGCAAATACCTGAGGTTTCTCGTAGGCCCCAAGGACTATCAGTATCACGTGCTTTCATTCGGCCTAGCGTCTACACCACGAGTCTTTACAAAATGCCTTGTTGTGGTTGCCGCCTTCTTCAGGACTCAAGGTGTTCATGTCTACCCCTATCTGGATGATTGGTTAATCAAGGCTCTGACTCAGCAAGCCGCTTTGTCATCCCTACATCTCACCTTAAAAACTCTAATTTCACTCTGATTTCTCGTCAACTACGACAAATCCTGCTTAGTACCATCTCAAACCTTATCGTTCATTGGGGCAGACTTGGACACCTTACAAGCAAAGGCTTTCCTGCCTCGACAACGAGCCCTTACTCTTGTGTCTCTGGCGCATCAGCTGCAACGCTCGACGACTGCTCATCGTTTTCTCATCCTCCTAGGACACATGGTGTCCTCAGTCCAGGTCACCCCAATGGCTCGCCTGGCCATAAGAGTCATGCAGTGGACTCTAAGGTTGCAGTGGACTCAGTCCCTTCAGCCCCTGTCGACCATCGTCCATGTCACCGACTCACTCCGTCTGTCTCTCGCCTGGACGACGAATCACATCAATCTTCTACAGGGCTCACCCTTTCAGGTGCCAAACCCTCAAATAACTCTAACCACCGATGCTTCCAACTTCGGGTGGGGAGCCCATGTGGCCGATCTCCAGACACAAGATTCTTGGTCTCCAGAGGAAGCCAAACACCAGATAAATTTCCTGGAACTGTGAGCAATTCGATACGCTCTCAGAGTATTTCAGGATCGCCTGTCCAATCAAGTCATCCTGATCCAGATGGACAACCAGGTGGCCATGTGGTACATCAACAAACTGGGAGGCACAGGATCCTACCTTCTGTATCAGGAAGCTGCACAGATTTGGGCGGAGGCCCTCTCCCACTCGATGTACCTCAGGCCACCTACTTGCCGGGAGTGGACAACGTGTTGGCAGACAAGTTGAGTCGCACCTTCCAACCGCACAAGTGGTCTCTAAACCCCTCAGTAGCGAACTCCATCTTCCAAAAATCGGGTTATCCTCAAATAGACCTCTTTGTGTCACCCCAGAATCGAAAAGTAGGCAATTTCTGCTCTCTCACTCGCAGCCAACATTATCCACCAAGAGACACGTTCTCCCCATCATGGGTAACCGGTCTCCTATACACATTCCCTCCACTTCCACTTCTCTTGAAGGCTCTCGTGAAGTTATATCAGGACAAGGGAACCATGATCCTGATAGAACCCCACTGGCCCCGCCAGGTGTGGTTTCCAATACTTCAGGATCTCTGCATTCGCAGGCACATTCCTCTGGGAACAGACACGCTTCTAATCACTCAAAACGACGGGTGCCTTCGCCACCCCAGTCTTCAAGCCCTGTCCCTGATGGCATGGATGTTGAAAGGTTAATCCTTCAGCCGCTTAACCTTTCTGATCCAGTCTCCCGTGTCTTGATTGCTTCACGGAAGCCTTCCATGAGAAAATCGTATTCTTACAAATGGAACAGGTTCACGTCATGGTGCTCTTCTCAGGCCCTTGATCCCTTTACCTGTCCAATCCCACAGTTTCTAGACTACCTCTGGCACTTGTCAGAGTCAGGTCTTAAAACTTCCTCCATCAGAATGCATGTCAGTGCGGTGGCCGCCTTCCATAAAGGTGTTGGGGATGTTCCCATATCAGTACAACCCCTTATCACACGATTTCTGAAAGGCTTGCTTCGCCTCAAGCCTCCATTGTGTCCTCCGGTCCCTTCTTGGGACCTCAACCTGGTTTTGGGTCGGCTCATGAAACCACCATTTGAGCCTCTCCAATCCTGTGAACTTCTCTATCTCACATGGAAATTGATTTTCCTTTTGGCAATCACTTCGGCTCGCAGAGTTAGTGAACTACAGGCCCTAGTTACCTATCCGCCTTACACTAAACTTCTGCAGGACCGGGCGGTACTTCGCACTCACCCTAAGTTTCTGCCTGAGGCAGTATCAGAGTTTCATCTCAATCAATCCATTATACTACCTACCCTTTTTCCCAGGCCCCATTCCAATCCAGAAGAGCAGGCTCTGCATACCCTTGACTGCAAACGGGCTCTAGCATTCTACCTAGACCGTACAGCTGCCCACAGAAAGAGCACTCAATTATTTATCTCTTTCCATCCTAACAAATTGGGGCAGCCAGTGGGTAAGCAGACTCTCTCCTCCTGGCTAGCAGATTGCATATCATTTTGCTATCAGCAAGCGGGCATTCCACTTCAAGACCATGTTAAAGCACACTCTGTGAGGGCCATGACGACTTCAGTAGCACACTTACAATCTGTGCCACTTCCTGACATTTGCAGGGCTGCCATTTTGAGTTCTCTCCATACTTTTACAGCCCACTATTGCTTAGACAAAGCCGGAAGACAAGATTCCATCTTCGGCCAGTCTGTCTTGCATAACTTATTTACGACGTGACGTACCAACAACCTTCCACCTGCCCCGAGGGGTTAAGGATGCCCTCTCCCAAATTCCACCCTAATTGTTGTGCCTGTTGCACGTCTTGGGTGCATTTGGTGCATGTCCGGACATCCTCAGCTCGGTACTCACCCATATGTGAGGACTACCATCCTGCTTGTCCTGTGAGAAAGCAAATGTTGCTTACCTGTAACAGGTGTTCTCACAGGACAGCAGGATGTTAGTCCTCACGAAACCCACCCGCCACCTCGCGGTGTTGGGTTCATTTCTTATTTTATTTTTTGGCACTGCCTGTAGCTTTGTAACCAGACTGAAGAGGGACCCCTGCTGGCTGCAGGGTTAGTGCCATGCTGGGCATGCCCAGTAGGAGCCAGTCAAAGTTCTAGAAACTTTGACAAAAGTGTTCCATGATTGGGCTCCATCCTGTGATGTCACCCATATGTGAGGACTAACATCCTGCTGTCCTGTGAGAACACCTGTTACATGAAAGCAACATTTGCTTAACTGCCATCTTGCCACCTTTTTAGCTTATATTCCAAAAAGAAGAAAGTTTATGAGATTTCCATGAATATTTATATATGTTTATTTAAAACATATTAAATCGCCACACTAATTCAACAGAAAGACCCAATGAGATGTCAAAAAAAACAAAACAATCTCATAAGAACGTATGAATTTGCCTTACTGGGTCAGACCAAGGGTCCATCAAGCCCAGCATCCTCTGGCAATGAATTCCAGAACTTAATTGTACATTTAGTAAAAAATAATTTTCTCAGATTTCTTTTAAATGTGCTACTTGCTAACTTCATGAAGTGCCCCCTAGTCCTTCTATTATCTACATAAGAACATAAGATATGTCATACTGGATCAGACCAATAGTGGCCAATCCAAGCTACAAATAACTAGCGAGTACCCAAAAACCAAGTATATCCCATGCTACTGATGCCAGTAATAGCAGTGGCTATTTTCTAAGACAGGGGTCCCCAACCCTACTGGTCCGCGGACCGGGCCGTTGGGGGTTTTTTGCCGGTCCGTGGCGCCGCCAAGCACCAGCAGGTGTGTCGCGCGCTCCCGGTCTCTCCCGCTGCCGTTGCCGCCGGGCTATCAGCACGTTCAAGCCCAGTGGGAACGGCAGCGGTGCTAGAAGCTGTGGCACCTGCGGCTGGCCTTTTCTTCTTTCCGCGACTGCCCCCCCCCGTGACCCGGAACAGGAAGTGATACGCGGTGCGCGGGAAGGAGAAAGAGCCGAGCCGCGTGATAAAATAGCAGTGGTGGCTGCAGCATCGGGCCCCGAGCAATTGAAGCAGCCGGTAATTGGGAAAGGAGACAGCAGCATGAGCCTCCCGCGGCCGATGGGATTCTTCTTTCTTGGCCTGCGGGGGCTGCTGCAGCTACCATTTGTGCTCGGGGGGTGGGGGGGAGAGGAAGTGAGTGAGAGAGAGAGAGAAGCAGCCAGCCAGCCAGCCAGCCAGCCTGTATGTGATTGAGAGAAACTGGTCAAAGAGCTGATGTGTGTGTGTATGTGTGTGTGTGTGTGTGTGTGTGTGTTTGTATGTGAGAGACAATGAAAGTGATTGCTCAGGGAGATGACTGATGTGTATGTGAGAGTGTGAGACATTAGTCAGGGAGGTGACTGATGTGTGTGTGTGTGTGTGTGTGTGTGTGTTTGTATGTGAGAGACAATGAAAGTGATTGCTCAGGGAGATGACTGATGTGTATGTGAGAGTGTGAGACATTAGTCAGGAAGGTGACTGATGTGTGTGTGTGTGTGTGTGTGTGAGAGAGAGAGAGAGAGAAAAAGCATGGAAGTGAGAAGTCTGGGTATGTGAGAAAGCATGGGCGTAAGAAGCCTGGTGTTGGGGGGGGGGTGTGAAAGAAAGCATGGGAGTGAGAAACCTGGGTGAGTGTGCATGCATGAGAGAGACTGGTTGGTAAGGTGACGGTGACTGGTGTGGTGTGTGTGTGTGTGTGAGAGAGAGAGAGAGAGAGAGAAAGCATGGAAGTGAGACGTCTGGGTATGTGAGAAAGCATGGGTGTAAGAAGCCTGGTGTTGGGGGGGGGGTGTGTGAAAGAAAGCATGGGAGTGATAAACCTGGGTGAGTGTACATGCATGAGAGAGAGACTGGTTGGTAAGGTGACGGTGTGTGTGAGAGAAAAAGACTGGTGTGTGTGAATGTGAGAGAATGTAATTCAGGGAATGATAAGCCTGTGCACGTGGACAGTGAGCATGGAAATGAGAGAGACTGGTGTGTGTGTAACAGAGAGAAAGTGATTATGGGAATGATAAGCCTGTGCATGTGAAGAGAATGAGCATGGGAGTGAGAAACCTGGGTGTGTGTGTGAGACACAGCATGGGAGGGAGAAGCTTGTATATCTGAAAGAGAACATGGGAGTGGGAAGCCTGTGTGTGTGTGCATGTGTGAGAGAGAGAAAGAAAGTGATTATGGGAATGAGAAGCCTGTGCAAGTGGAGAGAACAAGCATGGGAGTGAGAGACTGGTGAGTGTGTGTGTGTGTGTGTGTGTGTGTGTGAGACAGAGAAAGTGATTATGAGAGTGAGAAGCCCATATATGTAAGTATAACATGGGAGTGGGAAGCCTGTGTGTGTGTATGGCATGAGAGAAACTGTTCAGGAAGGTGACTGGTGTGTATGTGTGCCAAAGACTGTTTGGGAGATGATTGGTGTGTGAGAGACAGAAACTGGTCATGGGGGCATGACTGGTATGGTGTGTGTGTGAGAGACATGGGCACTAAGGAAGAGGACCATGAGTATAGAGCTTAGCTTCTACTGCTGCTTCTGGTGTGTGCCACGGCCTGCATGGAAGGGGAGTAGGAGAACTGCTGGAGGGGGTAAGTAAAGGTGGCTTTTAAAGTTTATTTTTCTTGATTGACTGCCATTTTAATTGTGTGATGTCTGCTTTTTTGAAATATTTTATTGGTGTTTGGAGAATGTTTAATAGTTTTTATGAGTTTTTAATTGTTGGATGTTATTCTGTTCATAGCTGTTTTGAAACATTTATTCTGCTTATTAGTATAGTTTTACAATTATTTCTATGTGGGGATCTATAGCTGCTTGCTAGTTCTGTTTTCCTAATAAAAGGTGTATTGGTTTTTAGGACCTGATTTAATATTTGTAGTGTTGCCTTTTCATAGATAGGGTTGCTCCTGTTTGAGTGTATTCCATAATACAGGTGTAACTGTGTGCAGATTATTTTATGTGCATTACTGCAGATCTTGGGAGTATGTTAGGTCGGTTCTGTATGTGTTACTGAGGTGTAATATTTTACTAGCATGTAAGCGTTTGTATCGGTCTTATTTGTTGTGTTTTCTCAAGAGGACATGCATTGGTGGTAAACTGCTGTCTTTTCATAAGTAGGGCTATTGAGCCTGGAAGTAGAAGGAGTTTGAGTTGCTGTTACTGAGATGACACCAGAACCAGAATATCTTTTTTGTAGGGTGAGTTGTATGGGGAATGTCATAATTCTGCTTTACATCCATTATTGTGGGTCAGAGGGGTTCCCGTGGATGCAAATTGTACTTTTACATCTAGCCCCGTGACGATCATGGGTCAGTGTGTCATGCATGTGAGAACCTATGGTGAGTTGAGCCACATTCACATTATAAATGTCATAATTAAATGATAAGTGTGCACTAAAATCCAACCCCCTCCATAACCCCACCCCCATATGACCAAAGCCCCGCCCCTGCCCCACCCTCACCCCGCCGAGCTATGGAAAAATGGTCTTGCTTGAAGCTGGTCCCTGGTGCAAAAAAGGTTGGGAACCACTGCTCTAAGACAACTTGATTAATAGCAGTTAATGGACTTCTCCTCCATGAACTTATCCAAATCTTTTTTAAACCCAGCTACACTAACTGCACTAACCACATCTTCTGGCAACAAATTCCAGAGCTAAACTGTGCACTGAGTGAAAAAGTATTTTCTCAATTAGTTTTAATTGTGCTACTAGCTAACTTCATGGAATGCCCCCTAGTCCTTCTATTATTTGAAAGTGAAATAACGGATTCACATTTACCCGTTCTAGACCTCTCATGATTTTTTATTTATTTATCTCTTTATTTATTTTCAATACTTTACAAATAAGGATTTCTTACCTTACAATTCAGGTATAGCATATTCAATACAAAAAGAAAGGACATTTTTGACATCTTTACTCCAAACCCTTATTATATGCTCTAATCCTATATTAAACCATGTAATTTGAGAGAACAAAATATCATTCACCAATAAATTTTACATAAAATAGAAAGTGATGAGGGTAATACTAAATTCCTAAGGTTCCACAGATTTAGGATGACACATCTTTAGAATTCAGAAAAATTTCTAGCTGCTCTGGCTCTATAAATACATACAGTACATTGTCTATTGTTAGAATACATTTACAGGGGAATTTTATTAATATTTGTGCACCTTAAGTGCGGGCTCTAGAACAAAGATTCAAAAATTTATTTCTGCGTAGTTGGGTTGATCTAACAATATCTGGATATACCCATATTCTTTCTCCCAGGTACAATTTATTTCGATTCCTAAGAAAGGTTCTTAGGACATTGTCTCTTTCAGCTGGTATGGAGAATGTTACCAATAGTATTCCCATTCTTTCAATCTGCTCTTCCTAAGAGGTCTCTAAAACCCCCGATAGATCTTCCAGTGGAGATAATGTCTCCAAGTTTTGCTTAGGGGATTCTCCATCCACTTTCCTATCTCCACTCTTAACTACTTCAGGTAAAAAATAAACTTTCGAAATTATGGGTAAATTAGTAGAGGAGAAAGACAAAACCTCCCGTAAATATTTATTTAATTGTTCCTTGGGAGAAATAAGTTTACACTTAGGGAAATTCATCATTCTCAAATTATTATATCTGAGACTGTTTTCCAGATTCTCAATTCGTTTATCTGTATTTCCTTCATCTGTACTACTTGGGAATCTAATTCCTGTATCTTAATAGAGTTAGCTATTCTAATACTACCAGATTCACAACTGTAGACTGATCTTGGAAACCTTGAAATGCATGAGTCAAAGAAATTATTGCTTTCTCAAATACAGATACAGCATTCCACAAAACATCTAAAGTCACTATATTTGGTTTTTTCAACAATGCAATCTCTGGTATGTTTACCAGAAGCCTCTGAGACAAATTTTCCAATCTGCCCATATCTGTTTTACTTCTCCCTTCCATGGACAGATGCAGAGAACTGCCTGTTTCACTCAAAGTCCCGATATTAATTTCTTTCAATGCGGATAAAACTCTCTCGCCTTGAGTCTGCCCATGTAATCATAACAGCCGAACCTACCTCGATCGCTTCCCCCATCTGGGACAATGTCGGTCCCAAGGGCTCTGCAAGTCCAGCTGTTCTATCATGGGCGGGGGGAGAGGGAGTCTCAGGAGCTCCAGGGCTCAAAGATGTTTCATCAAGGGGTTCTGGATTCTGCTCCTGTTCCGTCACCACAGCCAACTCTCCTGGAGCAATCCCCACCACGGGGTAGAACTCTCTAATTGTCATCTGACCCGGGGAGGGTTGACGTGGGGTCGAGGTTCCCTCCCTCACCTTCCCCTTTCTATTCATGTGAGGCATTTAATTTCCCAAGAAAATATCTAAAATTGGACGAATTTTGAGAGTTCTGCTTACCGTCTCCTTTCTACTTTACCAAATGTTCTCTCAATGGGGGCCGATTGTTGCGAGAGGCCAAGTATTAGAAGAAATACCTATTTCAACAGCTTCCAGGAGAGATTTCAAATCAAAGCCATGTGCCGGCATCAGCTGCGTGCCGCTGCAGGCCTGTTCTCATTGGCAGCGTCTCGGTGCAGGGTGGAAATTATGTCGCCTCCTCCTCCTCCTCGCCCCAGGTATCAGCGAGTCAGATCGTAAAACTCTTTCTGCAGGGGTTAAGGTCTCCTCAGCTTGGAAAAACTTCCCTTGCCTCCTCTCGAACAGGTCAGCCCCGACCTCTCATGATTTTAAAGACCACTATCATATCCCCCTGTTGCACCTTTTTAGCTGCACCTTTCAGTTTTTTTCTATTTTTCTAATTTTATCAAAGTTTCCCTTTTGAAAGTTTAGTGCTAGAGCTGTGCATTTACTTACTGTCCCTCTTCCAATCATTAATTCAAATTTGATCATATTATGATCACTATTGCCAAGTGGCCCCACCACCATTATTTCTCTCACCAAATCCTGTGCTCCACTGAGAATTAGATCTAAAATTGCTCCCTCTCTCGTTGGTTTCTGAACCAATTGCTCCATAAAACTGTCATTTATTCCATCCAGGAACTTTATCTCTCTAGCATGCCCTGATGTTTCTTTTAATAAATACTGGATTAATTGAAATCTCCCATTATTACTGTACTACCAGTTTGGTTAGCTTCACTAATTTCTCTTAGCATTTCACTGTCCATCTCACCATTTTGGCCAGGAGGACGGTAGTATACTCCTAACACTATTCTCTTCCCCAATACACAAGGGATTTCTACCTATAAAGATTCGCTTGTGCATTTAGTCTCATGCAGGATCTTTATCCTGTTGGACTCTATGCCATACCGGATATAAAGCGCCAACTCGCCACTAAGATGCTCCTCTCTGTCATTGCAATATAATTTGTACCCCGGTTTAGCACTATCCCATTGGTTAACCTCTTTCCACCATGTCTGTGAGATGCCAATTAAGTCTATGTCATCATTCACTGCTATACACTCTAATACGCCCATCTTCTTAGACTTCTTCCATTAGTATACAAACATTTCAGTGTGTTTTCTGTTTGTATTTACATTCTGCTTTTCAGTTGACAGGGATAAATTGGAATCTTTTAGCTCAAGTAAGTTTTTAATTATAGGTATGTGGATTACTTTTCTTATTATTGGAATCTCACTGTTGGGATGCCTTAGCTCTAATGCTTCATTAGTATCCTTCGAAGATACCTCTCTCCAAACCATGTGCTGCTGAGCAGCTATCGACTTTCCTCTTTGTTCTAGATTAAAAGCTGCTCTGTCTGCTTTTTAAAGGTTAGTCTGAAAGACTAAATAACTTATTCATATTTACCCGTTCAAGTCTATTCATGATTTTATAGACTTCTATCATAACCCCTCTCAGCCATGTCTTCTCCTAGCTGAACCCCCTAACCTCTTTAAATTTTCTTCATAGGGAAGGTGTTCCATGCCCTTTATTATTTTGGTCACCCTTCTTTGTACCCTCTCCATTGCAACTATATCATTTTTGAGATGTGGCGACCAGATTTGCACACACTATTCATGGTACAGTCTTCACCATGAAGCAATACAGAGGCATTATGACATTCTCTGTTTTATTCACCATTCCCTTCCTAATATTGTTTGTTTTTTTGACTGCCCCAGCGCACTGAGCCGCTGATTTCAATGTATGATGCCTAGATCTTTTTCCTGTGTTCTAACTCCTAATATGGAACCTAACATCGTGTAACTACAGCATGTATTTTTTCCCCTATATGCATCACCTTGAACTTATCCACATTAAATTTTATCTGCCATTTGGATGCCCAATCTTCCAGTCTCGCAAGGTCCTCCTGCAATTTATCACAAGCTGGTGATTTAACTACTCTGAATAATTTTGTGTCATCTGCAAATTTGATCACTTCACTCATCGTACCCCTTTCCAGATCATTTATAAATATATTAAAAAGCAGTGGTCCAAGTACAGATCCCTGAGGCACCCCACTGTTTACCTTTTTCTACTGAGAAAACTATTTAATCCTCTCTGTTTCCAGTCTTTTAACCAGTTCGTAATACATAGAGGGACATCGCCTCCTATTCCATGAATTTTATTTTCTTAGAAGCATCTCCATAAGGGACTTTGTCAAACGTCTTCTGAAAATCCAAATGCATTACATCTACCAGTTCACCTTTATCCACATGCTTATATACACACCTTCAAAAAACTGTAGTTAATTTGTGGGGCAAGAATTCCTTTGGGTAAATCCATGCTGTGTGTCTTTAGAATAGTTTTCCAGCACTGAAGTCAGGCTTATTGGTCTATAGTTTTTCAGATCACCCCAGAACCCTTTTTAAATAGAGTTACATTGGCCACCCTCTGGTCCTTAGGTACAATAGATGATTTTAGTGATAGGTTACAATTTACTTGTAATAGGTCTGAAATTTCATTTTTTAGTTCTTTCAGAACCCTAGGGATGTATACCATCTGGTCCATGAGATTTGCTACTCTTCAGTTTGTCAATGTGGCCTCTACATCTAACAGGTTCACTGTGATTTGGTTCAGTTCATCCAAATCTTTGCCAACTGTCTCCGGAACAGCTATCTCCTCAACATCCTCATTAGTAAACATGAAACAAAGATGTCATTTAGTCTTTCCACAATGATCTTATCTTCCCTAACTACCTCTTTAAACCTAATGGTCCAAATGACTTCCTTGGATCTTTCCTGCTTTGGATATATTTTAAAAAGTTTTTTAATGAGTTTTTGCCTCTACAACCAACTTCTTTTCGATTTCTCTCTTTCCTTGTCTTATCAATGT
This sequence comes from Rhinatrema bivittatum, assembly GCF_901001135.1. Taxonomy (NCBI): domain Eukaryota; kingdom Metazoa; phylum Chordata; class Amphibia; order Gymnophiona; family Rhinatrematidae; genus Rhinatrema; species Rhinatrema bivittatum. Next base: position 33,689,521 of record NC_042624.1, on the reverse strand, counting down.
TTTTACATTTAACTTGCCAATCCTTATGCTTTTTCCTATTTTCTTCACATGGATCCTGCTTTCAATTTTTGAAGTAAGTTCTTTTAGTTAAAATAGCCTCTGTCACCTCGCCATTTAACCATGCTGGCAAACATTTGGCCTTCCTTCCACCTTTCTTAATGTGTGGAATTCATCTGGACTTTTCTTCTAAGATTTTTTTTTTAAACAATGTCTGTGCGTTTTGTACACTCTTAACCTTTGTAGCTGCTCCTTTCAGTTTTTTCTAATTATTTTCCTCATTTTATCAGTTTCTCTTTTGAAAGTTTAGTGCTAGAGCTGTAGATTTACTTAATGTCCCTCTTCCAGTCATTAATTCAAATTTGATTATGTTATGATCACTATTGCCAAATGACCCCACCACCGTTACCTTTCTTACTAAATCCTGCTTTCCACTAAGAATTAGATCTAAAATAGCTTCCTCTCTCATCAGTTCCTAAACCAGTTGTTCCATGAATCAGTTATTTATTCCATCCAGGAAATTTATCTCTCTAGCATGTCCTGATGTTACATTTACCCAATCAACATTAGGCTAACTGAAATCTCCCATTATTACTAACCTATTTCAATTACAAATAAATGCAAAAATAAAAATTCAATACAATAACTCAAAAACATATGGTTCTCTCACAATATAATCACAACAAAATATTTAAACATAAAACAAATGTAATACCCACCTTGTACACCTCAGGACCAATTTCCCCAAAAACCTAGCTTCAAAATTAGTCAGCTATCAGTATCCCTAAGAAAAAAGCCAAGTGTTGATCTTTTTCCGGAAGGTAAGATATTCATTGATATTCAGCTGGAAAGGAATTAAAAACTTCCACAGAGTGGTGCCAGTACTGAAAACGATCCAGATTGTAACTGAACTCATTTCACCTCTTTAAATGAAGGCACTGCTAGCAAAACCACTTTACTGAACCTTAACTGTCATTCAGGGATATACCACTAATTTCTTCTCAAAGTCAAAACCTTGACCAAATAATGCTAGAAATGTCAAACAAGAGCCTTATTTACTAAGCTGTGTTAAGCCATTTACCATGCAAATTCATATTCAGTTCATTACTAGCCTAATACATCCAAATCAAATAACGTGGCTTGCCTCAAAAATCACAAGCCATGTTATTTAATTACAAGTTAGTTGCAATGCAAAAGTTGTAAGTAAATTCCCCCAGGAGCACCAAGACACTAAGGGACCAAGTTTTAAAGGCGCGGATTGGCTCTGAGTTACATCCCCCCAAGAATGGATAAGATCCAGGAGATCTTTGTAAACTCCTATCCCCCTCCTCCAACCAGCCCAGGAGGTGGCCAAAATTGCAAAGAAATGTTTTCAATGGTTGAAACCCTGGGTGCAGGCCCTGCCTTCAATGCCCCAACCTCTCCCCTATGAAAAACAAAATCACCCCGCCTGGAGGCCAGCTTTCTCCCCCCCCCCCCCCCCCCCCCACCCCTTACTGGGCTTATCAAATTGGCCATGGTGGTCTAGGGAGGGCTTGAAGCACCCCCCTAAACTCTGGACCCGGCAGCACCCATATTTCAAAATGGTGCCAGCTGCCTCTATTGTGTCATAAAGGAAAAAGACCAGCTGGTATTATTTTTTAAAATATGACTGCCACCAGATCCAAAGTCTAGGGGGTGCTCTGTAAAAAAAAATACCATGCTTAGTAAACTAGGCCATAAGAATCTGAAATTACACACAGGCTTTAATTGGTAGACAGTATAATGCATATAAAACAGGAGTAATTGGTATTCTGCGAGAAATCCCGGTAATTAACCTCGCAACTCTATTATGAATTATTGATTTATTTAAAAAAAAAAAAACAACCCAACATTCTGTTCATATCCACAATTCAAGATTGATTATGAATGTTTTCAATGTGATCAATGAAAGCAAAGAAAGAGGGAAACATAATGGGGTAGATTTTAAAAAGCTTACACGTGTAAATCCATTGCACACACTCGCACAACCTTTTAAAATCTACCCCAATATGTGTAACACTGGTAAACAAAGTTTTTGTTTCTTTTACGCTTTTTGATGTTCCAAATAGATTTTTTATGCTGATCATAGATATTACTTCGAAATTTGTACATCACGTAAGGTTTTTGAGAAACGGCCAATTTTGTGTTACAATAATTGTGAAATTTTAAAACATAATCTCGTGTACATATATTTTCTTGCTGGACAGTAGTTTTTATGATTTTTAAAATTCATGTCGTATTTTTGACAGCCATAAGCAACGTAACATGTAACAGAGACTAACTTGTTTAAAAATACACTAAGAAACTCTGCCACATCATGCCAGAACTTGCTCGGGCAAGCTCCAGCTCGGCTGCAAGATTCCAACTTGTTTCTATGATGACGCAGCCTTATATAAGCAGCAGCATGAGTAATCTCCTATGTCTGTGTGAATGAGCAAATCATATCGCTAAAACTGTTGAGTTTAAAGCTTGTGGATTTAATTTCATGTACTTTATGAAATGTCAACTCAAGGTCATAATAGCCATGACATGTTTTGTTACATCTGTGGTGAGTTTACTCTGAAAGCACAGAAAAGGAGTATGACTGCACTCATTAAGAAGGCATATGAGTTATACTTTGGGTACAAAATTCGTGACCAGGACAGAGCATGGGCTCCTCATATATGTTGAACATCTTGCACCAGTAGTCTGCAAGCTTGGCTGAAAGGTGTGCGACCATCCATGCCGTTTGCCATCCCAATGATATGGAGGGAACAGAAAGATCATATAACTGACTGTTACTTCTGCATGACGAATGTGTCAGGTTACTCAAAGAACAGGAAGTTTATTGAGTACCCTAAACTTGCATCGGCAATGAGACCAGTGCCGTATGACGACAGTCTTCCTATTCCAAAACTACCAGAGGTGTGGACACTTGAGGAGGTAGGCGATGTTGGCAAGCCATCGCAGATGGAAGCTGCGGCTGATCCTGACTTTATGCCATCAACATCCAGCGATCCTCATTTAATATCTCAGTCAGAGATTTGGCTTTATCGAAGAGTCAGGTAGAGCTGCTTGGGTCAAGGCTGCAAGGATGGAATCTTTTGTCATCTGATACAAAAATTTCAGTATTTCGCAGCAGTCATGAAGATTTGACAAAATATTTCAACCAAGTAGACAGACTGACTCTTTGCTGTGATATCAATGGATTGTTTTGTGCTCTCAGATGTGATCACGACCCAACAGAATGGAAACTGTTTACTGATTCATCAATCTTAATTTTGAAGGCTGTTTTGCTACACAACGGCAATATCTATCCATCAATACCTGTCGGACATGCCGTTCATATGAAAGAAATGTATGAGAACATGCAGCTACTGCTGAACCACATTGAGTACTCGAGGTACAACTGAAATTTGTGTGGTGATCTCAAGGTAGTTGCAATTCTACTGGGTCTGCAGCTTGGTTACACCAAGTATAGTTGCTTCCTTTGTGAGTGGGACAGTTGAGCAAGAGATTTGCATTACATCAGAAAAGTCTGGCCTCTCCACAAGAAGTTGGTTCCAGGGCAGAAGAATGCTGCGCACGACCCATTGGTGGATCCAAGTAAAATATTTCTTCCACCTTTGCACATCAAACTTGGGCTGATGAAAAACTTTGTTAAGGCAATGAACAAGCAAAGTGAAGCCTTTGATTATTTATGGCAAATGTCTCCATGCATAAGTGACACCAAGATAAAAGAAGGTGTTTTTATTGGCCCACAAATCCGAGCTGTGATGAAGGACTGCCACTTTGATGGTCTTTTGCAAGGTACAGAATGTGTTGCATGGACAGCCTTCAAGAATGTCGTTTGTAACTTTCTAGGCAACTATAAGGCAGCAGACTATGTCAAACAGGTTGAAAATATGCTTCAGGCATACAAATTGATGAAGTACAACATGTCATTGAAGATACATTTTCTTCATTCCCACTTGGACTTCTTCCCAGACAACCTTGGCATTGTGAGTGATGAACATGGTGAAAGGTTTCATCAAGACATTGTCAAAATGGAGAAACGGTATCATGGCAAGTGGAACCCCTCCATGCTGGGTGACTATTGTTGGACTCTCATCCGCGAAGCGTTGGACAGTGATTACAAATGAAAATCTGTGGCAAAATATTTTTAGTTTTGTTTTCTGGTGCCAACATTGCCATTATAGCTTATGCCGCTACAGACACGTAACAATGCTTAATGTATATCGCACTTTTCTGGCAAACGGTACGTGATACAGACATAATAAATGATTATTTGTGTTCAACTTGATAAAATCTACTTGTTTCACCGAAGGATGTAGAGGAAACAAAATGTTCCCAGAAATTTGTTTACTAGTGTAAACCAGAGAGGTGCATGCACAGACCATTGTGGTAATACAGTTAAAAAGTGACAAATGTCTGAATAACAGTCTTAAAAGCTAAATCGAAGTTTATGCAGTGCAAATCATCCATGTCTGTATGTCCCCCCTCTCTGATAACTTTTATGTTTAGTGCCCTATTCATACCAAATTTTCAGTACATGTCAGGAGTGCAAAGGACTTCTGACAGGGCTATTTTGTTTTTTTTACCCACTTATATGTGCAGACACATGCAAGAGTTCCAGACAGTAGACCCCATCAATTCTGCGTGGAACTTCTTGTTTAACTCCCTCTGTATTCCTGTGTAGTTGGTTCATTATTTCTTTTCCATTCATGAGATGATCAGAGGGGGCAATGATGAATCAGCCACACAGGAAATTCAAAAAAGGCAGAGACGTCAGAAGATAAAGGCTCTTATCAGCTTGCCATAGGATCTTCATTAGTGTGCACATGGAAATACAATTTTAAAACTATGAAAAAAATGTGCCTACCAATGTCACAGATTATTCAGCTATAAATGATTAATAATTGTAATACTGTCCTTTCTCCTTTTCATAAGCGGGAATTCATTGATCAAGAACTGCCGTCAGCTGGCAAGACATCCATTCCTCAGGTTTATGCAAGTTTATGAAATTCTAGGATTTTATATCTTCAGGTTCTGTTGATTGAAAGGTATTTTACAAAATGAAATGTGCTATTTAATATTGCAAAATCATTTATGGCAAAAAATCAATTATATTTTTATGGGTAAGTGAAGTAATTTTAAAAATTGTTACTTTTTGTAAAGATATACTGTATTTGTCAGGCTCCATAATACAATTATCTAGAGCAGCACTTAGCCATGGCAGATGCATATAACAAACTGATTTATATTATCACTGAATATTTAGAGCAAGTGTTTCCCAAACTTGCCCTCAGGGTCCCCCAGGGTTCCAGGATATCCACAATGACTATGCATGAAATATAATTTGTATGCAATGCTTCAGTTGTATGCAAATATATTTCATGTGCATTCATTGTGAATAACCTAAAAACTCAACTGACTGGGGTCCCTGAGGAAAGGCTTAGAAACTACTGGCTTAAAATATAATGAAAAATAGAAACAAAACTGCAATTGTAATACAAGTCAATATGCAAAAGATATTCAGAAAAGAAATGTATCATCATGGTCCAAAAAAAGAAAAAAAAAAGATATTCGGTGTTTTCAGAAAGAGGACCCACCGCAGATATTCCCCATACACATCGCATCACACCCACAATTGTATCCACCAACCATTCACCCAACTATATACATACCTGGTGTTTGCCTCTGGCAACTCTCAGTCCTGAATATATTTGATTTTACTGAAGGTACACATAAGTACAGGCTAGAGCACTGCTAAAGCACCACAGTTCACTTTATTTATTTTTAAAATTTATAGCCTGCACATATCCTGCGTTCATGGCAGGTAAGAATTAAACAAAGAAACATAGAAATGACAGCAGAAAAGGACCAAATGGTCCATCCAGTCTGCTCAGTAAGCTTATGGAAGTATCTGCTGTACCATGAAGGTTACCCCATTGCTTATCTGTTTCCCAGACCACAAAAGTCGGGGCCCTTGTTGGTTGCTGTTTGAATCCAATTCCCCATTACGCCCTTGCTTATCAGTTTCCCACACTAGTCCTCGTTGATTGCTGTTGAATCCAATTCCCTGTTATGCCTTGCTGTTGAAGCAGAGAGCAGTGTTTGAGTTGCATCAGTCTTATTGGTTAAGGGTAGTAACTGCCGCATCAGCAAGTTACCCCCATACTTGTTTCCCCAGACCGGGGCCCTTGGTTGCTAAACAAATTCAATTCCCCTTTTCCCCCTACCATTGAAGCAGAGAGCAATGATGGAGCTGCATCAATAGTATCAAGACTTATTGGTTAAGGATAATAACTGCCGCACCATCAGGTTTCTCCATGCACTCTTCTCTTCATTTCCAACCTATAGCCTGTAGAGATTCACAATGTTTATCCCATGCCCTTTTGAATTCTTTCACTGTTTTGGTTTTCACCACTTCCTCTGGAAGGACATTCCAGGTATCACCACCCTGTCCGTGAAGAAATATTTTCTGACAATGATTCTGAGGCATCCTCCTTGGAGTTTCATTTCATGACCCCTAGTTCTACTGATTTCTTTCCAATGGAAAAGGTTTGATGTTTGCACATCATTAAAACCTTTTAGGTATCTGAAAGCCTGTATCATATCACCCCTGCTCTCTTCCAGGGTACACATATTCATATCCTTCAGTCTCTCCTCATAGGTTTTCTGATACTGACCCCACACCATTTTGGTAGTACTTCTCTGGACGCCTTCATGCTATCTCTACCCCTGTTGAGATAAGGGCTCTAGAACTGAACACAATACTCCAGGTGAGGCTTCACCAAGGACCTTCATTTTCTTACTGGTTATTCCTCTCTCTATGCAGCCCAGCATTCTTCTGACTTTGCATCACCATCTTCAGTTCGCCAGAAACCATAACCCCAAGATTCTGCTCTTAATCTGTACACATCAGCTTCACACCCCCCCCCCCCCACCCCCTCATATAGCTCTTTTGGATTATCGCATCCCAGCTGCATGGCTCTGCACTTTTTGGCATTGAATCCCAGCTGCCAAATCTTCGACCTCTCTTCAAGCCTTCATAAATCACTTTTTATTCTCTCTACTCTTTTAGGTGTGTCCACTCTGTGGCAGATTTTGGTATCATCCGCATATAGACAAACTCTACCTTCTATCCCTTCCACAATGACGCTCACAAAGATATTGAACAGAACTGGTCCCAAGACCGATCCTTGTGGCACTCCACTTAACACAGCTCTCTCTTCATAGTAGGTTCCATTTACCATTACACACTGTCTCCTATCAGTCAACCAGTTTGTAATCCACTCCACCACATTGGCGCTCACTCCGAAGCTTCTCATTTTGTTCACAAGCCTCCTATGTGGAACAGTATCAAAAGCTTTGCTGAAATCCAAATAGATGACATCAAGTGCTCTTCCTCAATCCAATTCTCTAGTCACCCAATCAAAATAATCCATGCTGCCTTGGGTCCAGCAACTTACGTACATAGTTGGTAAAATATGTGGGATCCATTTTGTCACAACGTTTTCATTTTTGCAGAAAAATCTGGAAAGAAGTTTGAAGGAAGCTTCTTCCTTTACTCTACCATAGGGGCTCCATAATTTCATGAGGAGAGCCATATAGAGCAGCAGTGGCCAACTCCAGTCCTCGAGAGCCATAACCAGGCCAGGTTTTCAGGATAGCCACAATGAATATGCATGAGACAGATTTGCATACAGTGGAGGCAGTGCATGCAGATCTATCTCATGCATATTCATTGTGGGCATCTGGAAATCCAGCTTCAGGAAAATGGGTAGCAAGGTCCCTCCAGGCTCAAGAGGGCAAAAACCATCATGCCACCCATCCGTTGCAGCCCATACAAATTGCACTGACCAGCAGGGAAGCTGCACAGGTAGAAGAGCACAGCCTGTGGCATTCGTGGCTTCTCCAACTACCACCAAGCTGGATGAAATTCAGCTATGGGCTGGATGTATCCTATGGCCTGTAGTCTGGGGATCCCAACTCTGTCATGTAACGCCACCAAAATAATGAATAACTTCCACATATTTAAAGACAGCATAAAGTTCTTATGCAAAAGCCACTTTTAAAGAACTAGTATCATAATTGCTGTCAAAAAGCACAGTACTTACCTATTAGTAATATGGACATATTTCAAACCCTACCCCCCAGAACACCCTTGAAACACCCTCTTTTTATGTGCATATTTTTCCACTCAGCAGCAACAGTACATATGTACTCCTACCCTTCTTTTGTTTTGGGCTACGCTTCTGCCTCAGAACTAGAAGTTAAAGATAATGACTTGTACCAATGTCCTGTCTGCCAAATCTGAAATGATTCTGCCTTTCCTACATGTTCTCACTGTCTCTTTCTTGGGCCTAGAAAAGGGAAATGAGGGAAGTTGCAGAAAAAAGTCAGCACAGCCTCCCTGAACATCATACGTAACGCAGCCTCACTTTGCCAAACTAGTTTGACCTCTGTGCAGCAGAGAAAGTTATCCCAGATTTATCACTGTACTATGTGTGTCCAGGATGTCAGCTACATAACCCACCTAACATTTGCTAAGTGTATTAACTGCCACCTCCTTAACCCTGCTAAGTAGAGGCGCAACAAATGCTTACGCGCTACCCATTATTGCCTAGACTCCTCTATCAACTGTGAGGCTTCTTCCATTTCACAGAAACCAGAGATGGCTAGCAAGCAACCTATCAGAAGCAAAGGCAAAAAGACCCAGAACAAAATCACCTTAGAAACCCTAAAATCTCTAGCACATCCAGGAGCCATATCAAGTCAAGGCTAGATTTATCAAAATGCAGTATTGCATGCGATAGGAAAAGGAGTGTGTTTTATGGTAATAGCCTATTTCTCACAATGTGCATTATCTTAGTGCTTCGCATATACCTATTAACTTTTTGCACTTTGCGGTAATACCTACATAACTGCATTTTCCTACCTGCAAAGTGCTCATTTCTCCACTAGGGGGGGGGGGGAGGGAGAGAGAGAGAGAGAGAGAGAGAGAGAGAGAGAGAGAGAGAGAGAGAGAGAGACTGACTATCTTTAAGGGCCTTGTAGTTGTTAGCTTTTTATGCTACTATAGGAGGTCCATCTAGTAACTCGAGGTGAGGTTTAGGTAGTAGTGTAGGGGGTTAGGAACCACTTTTACATGCAGAGTGAGACATACAAACAGAACAGTACACTCTTATGAAGATTTGATGTCCTTCGGAGAGAGGTAACTCACACAACGATGAGATTTGTACAATGTTCTCTCAACCTAGTTTGATGGACTCTCTACCTGGGTAACATCAAGCTAGGTTGAGAGAACACTGTACATTAAAAAAATAAAAAGATTTTGGTTTTATTTTCTTTATCCTTTTTCCTCACAGAATTTCATTGTATTGAGCATAATTACCGTATTTTTTGCACTATAAGATACACCTGACCATAGGACGCACCTAGGATTTAGAGGAGGAAAATTAAGAAAAAAAAATTCTGTCCCCATGATGGGCTCTGTACGGAGCTCCCCCCTGGTGGCCGTCAGTGGGATATTTTTTTGGTTTTGTTTTATTATAGTAAGGCAGAGAACATCCACACAGGTACTCACACTCACTGGTTTTCTCTCCCTCACATACATACATAGGCTCTTTCACACTCACTAGCTCTCTCCCCCACTCAACTCACTGGCTCTCCCTCACATATACACATACCCACAGACAATCACACACTCAGGCTCTCTCCCTCATACACACAGCTCTCTCACACCAGTTATTTTAAACTTTCATGACTGCTCCAAAGTTCAATAATAAATAGTCAGGGCTATATTACATTGATTAGGAGAGCAATTTGCTCCTAATATTTCAACAGGTAGCCACTTAATCAGCACAGGCAGTAATTCTATTTGCTGGTCTGTGTCATGTGTCCTCCATCCCAGGCAGTATACCACCCCCATGACCCTCCAATACATCCAAACAAATTAGAAGGAAATGGCACCAACCACAAACCACAAGGAGTGAAGTTCTTACTTTGGACTGCAAGTGAGGTCAACAATTGACCATGTATCGTCCTCCGCCGGCAGAGCCTGAGCTCCCCGCTGGTCCCGGGGTGCATCTCACTGCGAAGATCGGCGTGGCGCAGGTCAGTCATCACCTGTTTGAACCGCATGGGCTACGGAGGCCCCTCCAGTTCAAACAGCTCCCTGCCAGTCTGCTGTTCCTGGGGTGCATCCCACTGTGAAGGCTGGCGCAGCGCAGGTCAAATGCCAGCCGTCTGAACTGGAGGGGCCTCCATAGCCCACGCGGTTCAAACAGCTGATGTCTGACCTACGCCACGCCGACCCTCGCAGCAAGATGCACCCCAGGAACAGCAGACCGGCAGGGAGCTCAAGTTCTGCCGGCAGAAGACGACACACCTGCGCCACCATGCTGATTGGGCTGAGTCGGGAGGAGGCGGGGGACGGCGCGCGAGAGGGAGAGATGCTACATTCGCTCCATAAAACGCACAGACATTTTCCCCCTATTTTGGGGGAGAAAAAAGTGTGTCTTATGGAGCGAAAAATATGGTAGATGAGACATTGTGATGACTGAAATTTGGACAAGTCTTTTTTGATTTCTTGCTCTTAGTTTGAGCTATCAAGATGAGTCCATGTTTGATTACAAATGTCACTGATCAAGAGAGGACGACAGTCATCAATATTTATTATATAATTAATCTGATAATGTTCTAGGCACTTCATAGTGAGGACTGGCCCTAAAATCTTGCATGAAGGAGGTTTATTTGGTTTTCCAGTATATATATGGCCTCAAATCTACATTCTTTGATATAGGATATTATTTTTATTTGCCCAGGTCACTGAATATCTTTCCACTGGAAAATTTTCAAAATCCCAAATTTGAGTGAACTGAGCCCTTTGGGTGCAAAGAATCTTTTAGCACTTGTGAATACATACAAGCAACATGCTAGAACTTAAATAACAATAAAATATCACCACAGATCTGGAGTATGCCTCTAGGGAGACACACATCTAGCTTCCTGCTGTAAGTTCCAAACTTTATTGCCCTCTTTGGGGGGTAAAATTGTAACAGCTCACATTGGTGTAAAGTCTGCGGGTATCTGTGACCACGCACTTTACACTCATTTTCTAAAGTGAATTTACGTGCATACTTTCACTATGAAAATGATCTAGGAAAACCACACACACACACACACACACACACACACACACACACACGTACACCTGCTAATTTGTGCAGGTAGTTTTCCCAAGCAGAGATATGCACAATACTTTAAACAATTCTCAAGTATTCCCATCCTCACCCCCCAGGAACGCCTCTTTGCATTGTGGGTAAAGTTAAGTGTGCAGTGGCACTTGATGCATAATTTTGCCCACACATGAGGAGAGAATCTGCAACAAGCCCATTTCCCTAGGTAAAACACTCTTTTTACCTATGGAAGTGATTTTGAAAACTACTCATGTTGTGCTTTGAGTAGCTTCTGGACTGACACATGAGTTTCTTGAGAAAAGCTGGCCACACACTCCTCTTTCGGGGAAGTAAACAGAAACTGACCCAACCCTCAGTTTCAGAGGATGGGTTTCACCAAGTTATTGATAAAAAGGTCACACAAAATACTATCAAAGATGACCATCTATCAGCCAATAACCCACTCACACATGCATGAGTGAAAATAACACCTCTAAACCACAAGAAAGAAAAACTGATTGATAAACAACACTAATGCACAGCAACGCTAAGAGCTGCTAGACTGAAATCGGTTTAGAAGCCTAGAGTTCAATGATGATCATCTATAATGTACAGTTCCCTTCATAAATTCGGCTTGCTAATACCGTGATAACAATAAAAATAAATCTATACAGCTAAGGTACTACATTTTCCAGTATCCTGCTCTGAAAAAAAAAGTCATTTTAATAAGACTGACATTTAGAAAAAAAAAGACATTATTATTATTATGAGATCATTACAATGAAAAATGATTATGTGTTTTATGACAAAGTGTGTAAGGACTACAATGTTTTCCTGCTGTCACACATTATTATGCACAAAGGCTGAGCATGATTGGCAATGAGTAAAATGATGCTGTATTAAATTACTCATGTGCCACCTAAGGAGATATACAAAACTCTAAACCAAGGGTTTCCCCATAAACATTTTTGTGTAAAATATAAAGTGTGTAGGAAGATGAGGAAAGCCCACTACACAAGTACATTTTAAAACACCAGTAAAGGGAAATGTTACCATAAAGGGAACACAGTAATAGCATGATATACAGTTGTTATCATTACGTTATTACAGTAGTGGCAGGAGATTGTAAAATAAACAGAATGCAGAAACACAGGCAATGCAAAAACACAGCAAATGTAAAACAAAATGCTAGACATAGCTTTCATAGTAACATGGTAAATGAGGACAGAAGGAGGTCGAATTACCCCATCCAGTCTGCCTAGTTGCGATTCTTCCACTTTGGTGAGATGAGCGCAAAATTTCCCACACTCAACCCAACACCATCTCTATGTTGCTTACCTAAAATTTCAACTGACTTCCTACCACTGCCCTCCATTTTAGTCCTACAGCATGCCCAGAATCTGTCAAAGTACCAAGTTCCACCAACTCCACTGGCATGCCATTTTAGGCCTAGTCCTATTCCTCTAAAATTCTTATACATTCAACTGAACATACAGATTCCCCTCCATGTCTTATTGCCAGTCTACCTATGCTCATTGCAGTTTGGGTTTTAACTAACAATACAGCCATACCACTACTTTTAGGGTTGTGACCACTGGTCCATGCAGAACCTTGGAAGCCCAATGAAGACATACCATTGCTATTATGGTTGTAACTGCCACTGTGTGCATATTATCTTTAGGTTACCCATATACTATGCTGTGCTATGCTATCTCTTCAATTTTTGCAAGTAGGAATCATCTGTATTTATCCCATAACCTTTAGAAGTCCATTACCATTGTAACTTCTATTATTCATTCCAGGAGAGCACTCCAGGCATCCATCACCCTTTCCGTGTTTACCTCCCCCTATCTGGTAAACCTCTTAGCTGAGGGGCACATTTGATACCAGCACTTAGCCCTGTCTACCTGGCATGGATCCTCCAGTGGGAAGAATTAGCTTCAGGGCTCAAGGCATTTTGTTGATTAAGTACCAAGGAGACCCTTAACACAAGGTAGCGGTGTTCCAAAATAACTGAACAGTTCAATTTAGAAGTTTGTAAATCAGAGTCAATAATAAAAATCCTTCAAAAGGGTACTGAGATTTCACAAGGGGGTTTCAAATTTTTACTGACACACCCTTCTGAGATCCTCTTATTCCTTAGCCAAAACACTTCCTTCAAAAATTGGAAGAAAGATCAATCTGAAGAAAATAGGAAAAAGCATAAATATTGGCAATTAAATGTAAAACATTTATAAGATATGTTAAAAGAAAATTTGAAAAGAAGCTAATCATAGAAGCAAAAACTCATAATGAAAACTTTAAAAAATATATACGAAGCAGGAAGCATGCAAGGGAGTTAGTTGATCCGTTAAAATATTGAGGGGTTAAAGGGGCATTTAGAGAAAATCAGGCCATTGCAGAAAGATTAAATGAATTCTTTTCCTGTTGATAGCAGGGCTGAATTAGCCATGCTGTCATGGGAACTGCCATTCAGGGCCCAGGAGGCGGAGCTTTACCAAGCAGAGGATAAAGTTTTTGATCTCTGCGGCTGCGCATGTGTTCCCACGCAGGAAAGTAACAGATTTTCCTCAGTCTGTTTTTTCCGTGCGCGGGATCGCACACGGAGCATTTTTCTCCTCACTGTATTTCTTAACGCTAGCAGCCACCACTTACCCACGTGGCCGTCGTCCCTATCTTCAGGCCCTTTCAGTACCTTAGACCAAAATTATGCATTCGCCTTGTGAACATGTAAAACACAGAGACTGTTGTTGGTATAATAAGGCCGCAGCTTTTATTTAACACATCCTAAAAATTTCCTTGGGTACCCGAGCCGGTATTGTGGACCCGCCGCTGCCTGCCATGGGGACCAAGCAAGGCAGCCTTCTCCCCTGGGCCCCCCCGCCATGCCCACCAGCAAGGGGGGCCCTGTCCATCGGCGCATCCTGCGCCCCAGCCTTTTGCGCCGCCCAAGGCGCTGATCGGCTACCACGCCGTCCTGTGATGTCACCAGCACCACTTGCAATAAGCCCAACCGGCCCGGGTAACCGCACCCTCCCCCTCAGCTGCGACATATTTCACAACAATGAATAACCTTTGAAATGTACTTGCTAACATTAGTATACTATCTATGCGTTATAATATTGCATGCTTAACATAATTCACAGCGTTATTTTCTCTTCGAGCACCCGCTCCTTCGTGACATTCTCAACTTCTCACTCTAACTTAGTTTGGGGGTGGGCGGGTGGGTTGTTCGTTGCCGGCGCATGATCGAAAGGGGGCTCCTGGCCTCCGTCGCGGCCCTTTAAAGGGCCGCTGACGTCATCGGTCGGCGCCGTCGATGCTCCCTCTGGCCGAGATAGCCCAGGGAGTGGGTTATCCACTCCCCCACTTGTGCGCCGGCACTCCCTCCGGCCTGACCAGGCACCTCTCGTTCCCCTCCCCCACCCGCTTGGCGGGTCTCCATTCTACGTGGGGTGGGCGGCGCATCCGTTAAGGGTGGGCTCTGTCTAGGAGGCTCAGGCCCACCTATTAACGCTAGCAGCCACCACTTACCCACGTGGCCGTCGTCCCTATCTTCAGGCCCTTTCAGTACCTTAGACCAAAATTATGCATTCGCCTTGTGAACATGTAAAACACAGAGACTGTTGTTGGTATAATAAGGCCGCAGCTTTTATTTAACACATCCTAAAAATTTCCTTGGGTACCCGAGCCGGTATTGTGGACCTGCCGCTGCCCGCCATGGGGACCAAGCAAGGCAGCCTTCTCCCCTGGGCCCCCCGCCATGCCCACCAGCAAGGGGGGCCCTGTCCATCGGCGCATCCTGCGCCCCAGCCTTTTGCGCCGCCCAAGGCGCTGATCGGCTACCACGCCGTCCTGTGATGTCACCAGCACCACTTGCAATAAGCCCAACCGGCCCGGGTAACCGCCAAGACACGAGGTAGGGCAGACCCTTGCCTCGTGTCCCCCCAAAACAATGGATAAGCTGCGGCCTGTGTCCTTTCTTTTGTCATACTCTGCCCTGATGGCAGCCTGCAATGTATTATTAAGTATGAGTATGAGCACGAGTCCTTGCCCACCGGTCCTTGTCCCCCATTATTCTTGCATCCTGAGCAACCGTCGAGTCCCTTGGGCGCCGTAGCAGGGTAATAGGGTACCCAAAGCATGCTGGGCTTTTCATCCCTTTGCCACCTATCCTTGTGGTGCCAGCCTTAACTGAGGTTGGTTGGATCGTCTGTGAGCTCTCTTCACATCCCACCGTATACCGGAGTGACCGGTGATCCGAGACACCCACTTAGCCCCTTGCAGATCAGCGATATAAAAGCAAGAATTTCTTGATCCGAGACGCCCGCTTAGCCCCCTGCAGGTCAGGAATATAAAGTAAGAATTTCTTGGTTATATGTGGTGACTTATATGTGGTGATTTAATGAAATGAACCGGCATTTTTCTCATGTCTGCTTGGAGTCCGGCTTGCCTGCCTGAGTGTCCTTGCGTCTCTGTTGCTAGTACCTGCTTATGACACAAATGGCTTTTATACCTGTTTGTTGCTCCGTAACACAGGTAAAGCTCTCTGACTTATGCTCTCTGTGAGTCCTGTAGTACTCTATTCCCTCAACCCTGGTTCAGCACATCATGCGCCTTGGCCAAACGCCCCGAACCCCGGCATCTTGAGGCATGTATCCGTATGCATCTACCGTTTTTTTGTTGGTTTTTTTTGCAAATCAGTGGCCCTCATAATATACGTGTGGTCATTGTAATGCGGTGGCCCTTATAGAAACTGCTGCTCTTCTCATGGGAAATAACCTGACGTGCCAACTTAAGTTCTCCAGGATGAATTGTGCCCCCACGGTTTTATTTTCTGTGAAGTTGTAGCTTGCTGTATTCTGCCTCTGAGTTATTTTGACCTTCTCTTGATGCTGCAGCTCGCTGCCAAGGAAAGAAAAGATCAACGCCCGGGCCCCTGCTCTGCTATGCCAAAGGAACCCTGAACTCCTCGGTGATGGGCCATAACTTACCTTGAACTCCTCGGTGATGGGCCATAACTTACCTTGAACTCCTCAGTGATGGGACATAACTTACCCCGCAGGCAGCCGCAGAAACTCCAATGTCTGAGCTCCAGGAAGTAAGACGTTTTTCAAAACAGTGAACAATGCTATCTGATGCTGTTTCCCACTTTGTGACCCCACTGCCGTCTCGAATCAAATAGCATGAAACCAGCACTTGGGACTGCATCAGCATGCGTTCATCAAAGTAACATTGTTTCTGAATGTAAAGCCCATTCCTGAATGTTAACCCCCTTAAAGGGAAACTTCCTGGAAGAACTGTGAGAAGTCTCATCCTACCCCCTTTTTGGGAGGAGTCTGTAGACAGGCTTCCCGTCCGTTCCCCAGCAAGAACACCTGCACCGCATGATCTGAGTCATGTCAGTATTGAACTGAAGGGTGTATATCGCACCATTTCCTCAATCACGGCACCCCTATGCGAATCTGGTGGGCACGACAGACTTCCACGGATCTGCATCTACACCTCTTTTTTCCTAGATGGACCCAAATACGTTCGCTCTCTAACCTCCTCTTCAACGTGTATGCCTGCCGGATCGCAGATTATGCATTGCCGATCCTCATTCCTTCTATCTGGCCGTGAAATGGCAATACGAGTCCCGCCAGGAATCTTGGCATATCCTCAGTGGGTCTGGTAGGGTTAGAACCTGCCCTGGCTGGGTGACATGCAGGCGCACTCCTTGGTGAAGCCGCTGAGTTGTTTTTTTGTTTTTTGTTTTTTTTTTGCTATGGTATCGTTATCTGATGGGTGCTGGTGCTCTCTTGAGCTGCCAGCTCCTGGACCATCCCAGTCTTACTCCTTCGTCGTGGGGCGAGGAGCTGTGTGTGCTGAAGAGGGCCGCGTCGTGGGAACCCAAACCCTCCAGGCCTGGAGGTAAGGAAGAATTGTGATGTCCTCGGCTTGATATAGATCAGGGACCTGATTCACAAAAGCCGGAGGAAGATTCGACCTTGACAATAAAAATAGCGTTGAGGCCTAAACTTACTGCGCCGTTTCCGAAGCAGGCACCAAAGACAGTGCAGCTGGCACCAGAGAAGGCGCACCCGGCGCCAAAGACAGTGCACGTGGCGCCAAGGGAAGTGCCCCTGTTACTATTTTAGTTTGATAAGGAATAATTCACAGACACCAATTTAATAATAATTTTTAATAAGCAGATTGGTAAAAATTGATTTGCTATATCCTTGTTAGTTTCTTTAATATATACTAGGGATGTGAATCATTTTTGAACGATTAAAATTATCGTCAGATAATTTTAAAATCGTTGAAAATCGTTAGAGTGCACGATACAATACAAATGCCCCCGATTTATCATCAGGGGCATTTGTATTGTATCGTTAAATAGGGGGCGGGAAAACCGGCACACCAAAAAAACCCTAAAACCCACCCCGAACCTTTAAAACAAATCCCCCACCCTCCCAAACCCCCCCAAAATGTTTTAAATTACCTGGGGTCCAGTGGGGGGGTCCTGGCGCGATCTCCAGCTCTCTGGCCACGGCTGCGTTAAGAGAAATGGCGCCGGTGGCCCTTTGCCCTTATCATGTGACAGGGCAAAGGTAGCGCCGGCACCATTTTGGTTCCTGGCTCCCGACATCACGCGTGCAGGAGATCGCCCCCGGACCCCCGCTTGTCCCCCAGGGACTTTTGGCCAGCTTGGGGGGGCCTCCTGACCCCCACAAGACTTGCCAAAAGTCCAGCGGGGGTCCGGGAGCGACCTCCTGCACGTGGGCCGTATTGCCAATCTTCAAACTGGCGCCGATTTACGATTTTTAACGATTTTTAAAAAAAATAAAACACGACGATCAGATTTCCCTCCCCCCCCAGCCAAAATCGATCGTTAAGATGATCGATCACATGATTCACACCCCTAATATATACTTAGAATATACAATAAAGTATATAATTCCTTATCCTATTATCTCTTTCTCTTCGGATCAGTTTCAGAGATAAGGAAATAAATGCAGAGTATACATCCTAGATTCCTATACTTAATTAATATTGTATCAAATACTTACGATGTAAGTTGTAGCTGGCCAGGCTATTTATGCTCACAGTGGGGAGGTTGACACTGTGATACAGGATGATGTCTTCTGGGTATGCGAGTCTTTCTCTCTCTGCCTCCAAAGCGATGATAATGTTGTACCCTGTTCTATAATTTCCCAAGTGCAATCATGTTCTTTTCTGATTGGTCATAAATTGAAGCTCTTTTCCTCAAATATGGTTTTGTACCAGAATAACCAAGTTCTCTTTGTCAAATATGGTTTTGTGCCAGAATAGCCTCAGCCAAACAAGAATCTCTTATTAGCATAACTATTCTGTACCATATAGCAATATTTGTTCTTCTGGGTTATTTCTGACCAACCAATCAGTGACTACATCAATGACTGTATGTATGGCTTCAGCCATAGTTGATAGACAGACTCCAAATGTAGGCTATTTTAACTCACTCCAAAAGTCGTTGTCAATCTTCCAACCTTCCAATGTCCAGTATCTCTGAGCAAAAGGCAGAGACTGCAAATCTTCAGCCTTTCTGGTTCCCTAGTAAGTTTTAGCTGGTTTACTAGTTATCCACTGTATCAAATACAATATTAATTCAAATAAGGAAATCAAAGAAATAACCTCCTCCTCATCCCACACCACTAGCGTCAAAGACGGCGTGTCTAAAATCCAAGGCGATGCACACAGCACGGAAGCCGGCATACATGGCGCTGAAGACGCCGCACACAGCGCCACAGACGGCACCGAAGACACCGCGAACAGTGCAGAAGCCAGTGCACACGGAACAGGGGCCAGTGCATACGGCACAGAAGCCGGCGCACATGGCACAAAAGCCATCTCACGGCGCCACAGGCGGCACAGGCAGCACTGAAGACACCGCGAACGGCGCAGAAGCCGGCACAGACGTTGGCACACAGGCCATCTCATTGGACGTCACATCTGTCTCAAATAATCAAGTCACCATTAAAACGGAGACATGAATCTCCAAATGCTTCTCATTCTACATCCATGGAATCGACACCAAACCGTTCCCGGACAAACAGTTCAAATGGCAGATGAAATTTAACGAGGACATGTGCATGTTGATGCATATAGGGAAAAAGAACCCATGTTCTAGTTTCACAACGTTAACTTTCATGTTACGAATTGCCACCCAGGAAAAGATCTAAGTATCATAGAGGGCAATATATTGAAATCATTGGCTCAGTATGCTGAGGCAGTCAAAAGAGCAAACAGGAATTATTAGGAAGGGAATAGTGAGTAAAACAGAAAATGTCATAATGCCTCTGTATTGCTCCATGGTGAGATCTCCCCTTTACTGTTCTGGTTAGCACATCTCAAAAAAGATATTAATGCACTGGAGAAGGTACAGAAAAGAGCAACCAAAATGATAAAGGGGATCGAACGGCTCAGCTATGAGGAAAGACTAATGAGGTGTTCAGCATGAAGAACAGACAGATGGGATATGATGGAGGTCTACAAAATCATGGGAGGACTAGAACAGGTAAATGTGAATCGGTTATTTACTCTTTCAGATAACAGAAGGACTAGAGGGTACTCCATGAAGTTAGAAAGTAGCACATTTAAAACAAATCAGAAAACATTCTTTTTCATTAAATACACAACTAAGTTTGGGAATTTATTGCCAGAGGATGTGGTTAAGGCAGTTTTAAAAAGGTTTGAAAAATTTTCTGAAGGAGAAGTCCATAATTTGCTGCTAGTCAAGTTGACTTAGGGAATTGCTACTGCTTATTATCAGCATTAGTGTAGCTGGGTTCATAAAAGGTTTGGATAAGTTCTTGGAGGAAAAGTCCATTAATGGCTATTAATCAATTATACTTAGGGAATAGCCACTGCTATTAATTGCATCAGTAGTCACTAACCAACCTCTTCCCCTTCTCAATAATATTCCAACAAAAACGTATAGGGGATTAATTGCTAGGTGATCTTGTACGGAGGTAGGTCTATGAGGGTAACCAATTAATGGTAATCCTCTTATGTACCTCCGTCTATTAGTCTTTTTTTATTTTTTATTTAATTCACCAACATCTTTTAATTGAAAATTATAAAAAGTAAAAGATGTTGGTGAATTAAATAAAAAATAAAAAAAGACTAATAGACGGAGGTACATAAGAGGATTACCATTAATTGGTTACCCTCATAGACCTACCTCCGTACAAGATCACCTAGCAATTAATCCCCTATACGTTTTTGTTGGAATATTAATTGCATCAGTAGCATGGGTTCTTAGTGTTTTGGTAATTGCCAGGTTCTTGTGGCCTGGTTTTGGCCTCTGTTGGAAACAGGATGCTGGGCTTGATGGACTCTTGGTCTGAACCAGCATGGCAATTTCTTATGTTCTTATGTTCATTAGTAGCATGGGATTTATTTAATGTTTGGGTACTTGCCAGGTATTTGTATCCTGGATTGGCAACTGTTGGAAACAGGATGCTGGGCTTGATGAACCCTCAGTCAGTTGCCAGTATAGCAACTTTTTATATTCTTATGTTCTTTTTTCTGTGGTTTAAGTCCTGCTTGGATGGATGCTGGTCTCTTTTTTCCTTTAAAGACCTTTATTCCAATTGCTTGTATTTTTCTTCTGCATACCTTTCTGCTTCCCTACTTTTGACTATCTTAGACTCCTTGATCAAAGCACCAGATGGACAGCTCTTGCCTTTTCTCCTTTCTTCTTTCCACATTGATTCTCATTTCTTGCTCATTTGTGAAGAACCTTGTTCACATTTGGAACTTAGATCAAGGTCTTCTTTTCTTCATAGAAAGAAACCCAGGGTGAGAGGGTTACTCCCTCTGAGCAGTGATATACTCCATCCCACTGCTGGATCCCTCAGGAACAGCTACTTATAGTTCACTATGGTAGGCCTGATTGACAAACTGAAGAGTAGTAAATCACCTGGACCGGATGGTATACACCCCAGAGTTCTGAAGGAACTAAAAAATGAAATTTCAGACCTATTAGTAAAAATTTGTAACTTATCATTAAAATCATCCATTGTACCTGAAGACTGGAGGATAGCAAATGTAACCCCAATATTTAAAAAGGGCTCCAGGGGCGATCCGGGAAACTACAGACCGGTTAGCCTGTCTTCAGTGCCAGGAAAAATAGTGGAAAGTGTTCTAAACATCAAAATCACAGAACATATAGAAAGACATGGTTTAATGGAACAAAGTCAGCATGGCTTTACCCAGGGCAAGTCTTGCCTCACAAATCTGCTTCACTTTTTTGAAGGAGTTAATAAATATGTGGAAAAAGGTGAACCGGTAGATATAGTATACTTGGATTTTCAGAAGGCGTTTGACAAAGTTCCTCATGAGAGGCTTCTAGGAAAAGTAAAAAGTCATGGGATAGGTGGCGATGTTCTTTCGTGGATTGCAAACTGGCTAAAAGACAGGAAACAGAGAGTAGGATTAAATGGGCAATTTTCTCAGTGGAAGGGAGTGGACAGTGGAGTGCCTCAGGGATCTGTATTGGGACCCTTACTGTTCAATATATTTATAAATGATCTGGAAAGAAATACAACGAGTGAGATAATCAAATTTGCAGATGACACAAAATTGTTCAGAGTAGTTAAATCACAAGCAGATTGTGATAAATTGCAGGAAGACCTTGTGAGACTGGAAATTGGGCATCCAAATGGCAGATGAAATTTAATGTGGATAAGTGCAAGGTGATGCATATAGGGAAAAATAACCCATGCTATAATTACACAATGTTGGGTTCCATATTAGGTGCTACAACCCAAGAAAGAGATCTAGGTGTCATAGTGGATAACACATTGAAATCGTCGGTGCAGTGTGCTGCGGCAGTCAAAAAAGCAAACAGAATGTTGGGAATTATTAGAAAAGGAATGATGATTAAAACGGAAAATGTCATAATGCCTCTGTATCGCTCCATGGTGAGACCGCACCTTGAATACTGTGTACAATTCTGGTCGCCGCATCTCAAAAAAGATATAATTGCGATGGAGAAGGTACAGAGAAGGGCTACCAAAATGATAAGGGGAATGGAACAACTCCCCTATGAGGAAAGACTAAAGAGGTTAGGACTTTTCAGCTTGGAGAAGAGACGACTGAGGGGGGATATGATAGAGGTGTTTAAAATCATGAGAGGTCTAGAACGGGTAGATGTGAATCGGTTATTTACTCTTTCGGATAGTAGAAAGACTAGGGGGCACTCCATGAAGTTAGCATGGGGCACATTTAAAACTAATCGGAGAAAGTTCTTTTTTACTCAACGCACAATTAAACTCTGGAACTTGTTGCCAGAGAATGTGGTTAGTGCAGTTAGTATAGCTGTGTTTAAAAAAGGATTGGATAAGTTCTTGGAGGAGAAGTCCATTACCTGCTATTAAGTTCACTTAGAGAATAGCCACTGCCATTAGCAATGGTTACATGGAATAGACTTAGTTTTTGGGTACTAGCCAGGTTCTTATGGCCTGGATTGGCCACTGTTGGAAACAGGATGCTGGGCTTGATGGACCCTTGGTCTGACCCAGTATGGCATTTTCTTATGTTCTTATGTTCTTCTTACTATGAGAAGCACCACTTCAAGGCGTTGTCTGTGTGGATCTGTATACTCAGTAAAGGACTCTGGATACACGGAGTCCAAAAGGTAGGCTGTCTCTTTTCCTCAAACTCTAAACTCCTGCAAAATAACAAGAGACTGGACTTCTCTCTCTCTCTCTCTCTCTCTCTCTCAGTGCCAAACACTCTGAGTAGAAATTTCTATGGCTTCACTCACTAACATCCTGTATTGCACCATTGTGGCTACTGCCAGAGGGAGTGCCAAAGCAAATTTACCTGATAATTTTCTTTCCTTGACTACTGCTAGACCAATGTCTCTTGGGTATATTTTCCTTCTGCTTCTGGTGGAAACCTGCTAAGATTTGCACGTGACATCCGGTCCACCATAAGAGAGGTGTGGCTGCAGGCAGCCTCCAGTAGACTATTGCCAGAGCTGAAACATGCCCGGCCATTCTGAAGACTGCAGACCAGAATAAGTGCCTCAGATAAAGAAAAAAATCTTTTGGTAAGAGGACTTAATAGACTCTCCAAATAGTTCAGGTTGCCTCCTACATGAGTCTGATAAAGAGTTTGAAGTAAAAAACATAATTAACAAATTGCTTACTATTTCCTCCCTTTTTTTTTTTTTTTAAATTCCCAACATGCTAAGAGTCCCACCTTCCACCTAGGGTAGGACGGGTAACTAAGGGATACTTCATATTTAGGAACACTCGCTCACTTAGTCAGGAATGAACTAGAATGGTCTAGCAGTAGTCAAGGAAAGAAAATTATCAGGTGAGATATAATTTAACATTTCTTATCCTACTGCTAGACCGGTGACTCTTGGAATGTAAACAAGCTATTAGACTGATGGGCGAGGGACTGCGAGTGCAGCCTTCAAAATTCGGGCACCAAAAGTTGAGTCTGCATTAACCAGTACATCCAGTCTATAGTGCTTAGTAAACGAGTAAAGGGATGTCCAAGTGGCCTCCTTGCAAATTTCCTCTGGAGATACCCTTGAGATCTTTGCCCAGAAGGCTGCTTGACATCTAGTTGAGTGCACCCATAGCCCCAGTGGAATTAGTTTATCTTCCAGCAGGTATGCTGAACTAATGGCCTTTTTAATCCATCTGGCAAGGGTAGATTTGGAAGCTGCTTCTCCTTTCCGCGGACCCGCAAACAGTATGAAGAGTGTCTGACTTCCTGAAGGCAGTCGTAACTTTCAGGTATCTCAGTACAGTTCGTCTGACATCTAGGTAGTATAGTTCTCTCTCCCTGTCCTGACTTTCTCAAAGGCAGGTAAAGGAGACAGTATGGTTCAAATGAAATCCAGACACCATCTTCAGGAGGAAGGAAGGAACCGGTCTGAGTTTCACCGATTTCTCTGAAATGATCAGAAAACGTTTTCTACAGGAGAGAACCTGTAGTTTGGAAATGTTTGTAGCTGAGCACACGGCGACGAGGAAGGCCATCTTGAGGTACAGATCCTTAAGGGAGACTTGCTTTAGCGGTTCAAAGGGAGACCTAATTAGTGCTCTAAGGACCAAATTAAGGTCCAATGAAGAAACCAGAGGATGAAAGGGTGGCCTGATTCACTTTACTCCTTTCAAAAAGTGACCTACATCTTGATTGCTGCAGATTTACTTTCTATTGGGCCTCTGAAACAGAAAGATGGCCATGATCTGGACTTTTAGGGAATTGAGAACTAGGCCCTTATCTAGACCTTGCTGAATGAAGTCCAGGATATGAGTTATATCTATTTTCCAGGGAGAAACACCCTGTTGACAACAGAAGCTTTCAGAGGTGCCAAGGATGTGGAAGTCTTTCGGACCCTCAGCATAGTAGGTATTACTACCGGAGAGTAACCTTTGCAGTTTAGTTGTGTCCTTTCAAGGGTCATGCTGTAAGACAGAATGAAGCTGGGTTCTCTAGAGCTATCGGACCCTGTTCTGATGGAAGACGTAGTGGAGAGTCCACCAATAATCTTTGTAGGTCTCCATACCATGGACTTTTTGGCTAGTTTGGAGCAACCAGAATTGTCAATCTTCTTTAAGGTTCTCCCAATCAGTGGCCATGGTGGAAACACATACAGTAGACCTTCTATTGGCTATGGATGAATCAATGCATCTATGTCGCAGGAGCACTACTCCCTCTTTCAACTGAAGAACCTGCTTGCTTTTGCATTGGTTCATTGCCATCAGATTCATGGTTGGGAGACCCCATTTCATTGTAATTGTGAGAAATGCTCCCTGACCGAGTTCCCAATCTCCTGGGTTTAACTTTTGCCTGCTTAAGAAGTCCACCTGTATGTTGTTTGATCCTCGATACAGTCTGCTGACAAGAGACTCAAGTTCTGTTCTGCCCAGTTGCAGATTACTGCTGCTTCCTGGGCTAGTGTCCTGCTGTGGGTTCCTCCCTGGTGGTTCACGTATGCCACTGCCATTACATTATCTGACAGTATCTTAACTGGCTTCCCTCTTATCAGGGGAAGGAAAGCTATAAAGGCTAGTGTAATAGCCCTTAGTTCTAGCCTGTTTGCTGACCAAGCTCTTTCCTGTTCTACCCACTGTCCCTGAACTGACTGGTCCAGGCAATAGACTCCCCATCCAAAACTGTTGCCATTGGTAGGGATGACCAACTATGGTGGTGGGTCCAGATTTAACCCTCTTAGAAGGTTGGAAGGGTCTGTCCACCACCTCAGATTGCACCTTACAGAAGGCAATAAGGCATGCTGAAGATTGTAATCCATCAATATGTGGGACCATTTGGACAGGAGGGCCTCCTGTAAAGGGTGCATATGGGCCTTGGCCCAGGGAATTAGATCTAAAGTTGCTGCCATGAGGTCTAACAGATATAGATAATCCCAAACTCTGGGGTATCTTTGCATCCTGAAGTCCTGAGCATGGGAGACTAACTTCACTCTCTTTTGGGTTAAATAAACCTTTCCCACTCTTGTGTTGAACTGTGCCCCTAGAAACTTCAGATCCTGGGTGGGTGACAGGTGACATTTTAGAAAGTTCACCACCCAACCTAACTTTTGCATTAGGTACAAAACTGCTCCTATGGCCTGTTTGCTTTTGTGTAACGATTTGGCTCAGATCATCCAATCGTTCAGGTAAGGGTAACTAGTATCCCTTGTTTGCGCAGAACCGCTGCTACTACCACCATGATCATGGTGAAGGTTCTTGGAGCTGTTGCAATTCCAAAGGGAAAAGCCTGAAACTGAAAATGTTTCCCCAGAATACAGATACACAGCAGCTTCTGATGAGAAACCCTTATAGGTATGTGGAAATAGATTGATAGAGGCGAGGAACTCTCCTTTTCTCACTGAGATCACTACTGAGCAAAGAGACTGCATGTGGAAGTGTGGAACTTTGAGGCATCAGTTGACACCCTTGAGATCTAGTATGGGGTGACAAGAGCCATCCTTCTTGAGAATGACAAAGTAGATGGAATACACTCCTGTGCCCTGTTCTTGTACCGGAACTGGTACCACTGCTTGTAAAGCCTAGAGTCTGATTAAGGTGGACCCTATTGCTTCTCTTTTTGCCGGCGAGCATGGGGAGACTTATAAAGATTTGAGAAATTGCTTCTATTAGCTCGAGGGCATAACCTTCTCAAATGAACTCTAGGACCCATTGATCCAAGGTAACATGAGTCCACTCTGAGTAAAACCAATGTAGGTGACCGCCTAGTGGAATTATCTGCAGAGGAACCTATTGATTTTTACTGAGACGTGTGGCTGGGACTTGCTGCCCCAGGAAACTTGTTCCTAGATCTCTTGACTCCTTGAAAGGGCTGAGATCTGGATTTCCAGGAGCATTGAGATACAGGGTTACTAGGCCTGTATCTTTGATAGTTCTTAATTCTTTAGCACCTCAGATTTCTAAGGTTGCCCCATTGCCTATCTTCCAGCAGTCTATGAGGTTTCGCCTCCCCCAAATTCTTTACAAGTTTCTCTAATTTTTCCCCAAATAACAGGCTCCCCTGGAAAGGTAGCTTTCCTAGATGAGATTTTGTTGTCTCATCAGCGCTGCCCAGCTTCAAAGCCATAGAAGCCTCCTTGCTGCAACATCTGAAGCAGCTACTCAAGCAGATATTCTGAGATTGTAAAAGGCATCTGCCAAAAATGTTACCCCAAACTCTATACGAGCCATATCAGTAGAATCAGGTAGCTGCTGTACCCATTTTAGAACTGCATGTGCCACATAGCCTAAGCATATAGAGGCCTGTAGGGCCACTGCGTTTGTGAAGAAAGCCTGCTTTAGAATGGATTCAATCTTTCTATCCTGGTTATCTTTCATGTATGCTCCCCCTTCCACTGGGATAGTGGTCTTACAAACTATAGCCGATACTTAGGGATTTTCAGAAGACTCCTTTTTCTCTAGAGGTAAGGGATATAATTTCCCAAGGGCTCTGGTGCCTTTTAGAATACCCAGCAGATTATCCCATTGGACCATCACCATTTCTTTCAGGGTGGGGTGGAGGGAAAAAGTTTTGGGAGGTTTCTATAAGCCTTGTAAAATAGGGTCTATTGACTTGCCTCTTTTCCTTTGCCTCAGAAATTTAGAGTTCTGTCAGAGTATCAGAAATTAGAGCTTATAACTCCTCCTTTCAAAAAAGGTGGACCACTGCTGTCTCTACTTTATCCTCTGAATGCCATTCCTCCATATCAGAGGCAGCTGAATTGGATAATCCCAGACAATTTGCTAAGGGCTCTTGGGTAGACTTGAAAGGTCCTGAAATCCCTAGAGGTGTTCTAAGCCTCTTAGGTGGGGATTTTTTCCCTGAAACCGAGGAACTTGCAAGTTTCTGGCTGGACTGCATGGCTTCAAAGCCTGATGCATTAAAGGATAAATTCCATAGAAAACCCTTAATGGGAAGGACCAGCAAGTTCCTCCACCATGACAAGTCGCCTTGTTCCAGGAGAGGCTCTTTAAAGGTGGGCTTGGACCTATAAGGTCCCTAGGCAAGCTCCCTGGCTGTAATTCAACCTCTTGAAGGTTTTACAACTTCTCCATCCGGAGAGCTGGGTGTTCCTAATCACTCTTCCAAGGGGGGAGGGGATTGTAGAATGTAGTCTTGTCTTCCTGGGTTAACATAGCATATGGGACAAATAGACCCAGCTACCATTGGGATCCTCTTGACCCACAAACCAGGCACCTTCCGCTTCTCAGGATGACTTTAATGGGAAATGAATACAAATACGGGGAGAAATGGTGCTTTTTTTTTCTTTTTACTGCATGGCTGTGTAGCAGACCATGCAATCCTGCATAGTGTTTCCCCCAATGCTGCTGCCTCAGATGCTTCCCTTCACTCGATAGGGCACAGACTGTCCTCACACTGCTCAGGAACCTTCTACCTCACTCTACATCCCTCGGAGGAAGGGAAGAGGTGGGGGAAGAAGACCGTCCCTTGTTCCTGGTCTCCCCTTGAGGACAGGGGCCACCGTGCCAGAAACCCTTCAGGGAACTGGGAGCACTGCCCAAGAAATTCAGCAAGGAGGATCACTGTTCTTTTTATTTTTTCTATTTTGAGCAGGTCTGCAATTTCAGGTGCCGGGCAAAAACATAAGTAGGGGAAAACGTTCCATCGATCCCCCTCTGTCGGAGATAGAGAATTACTGGAGGCTGTCTGCAACCACATCTCTCTTATAGTAGACCAGACATCACATGCAAATCTTAGGAGGTGTGGTCTACCATAAGATCGGAAGCGGAAGGGGAATACACCCAAGAATCACAGGTCTAGGAGAAGGATAAGGAATGGTTCAGTCCACTCATTACTCTAACAATCTTACTGTGTCCTTTGATGAAAAGCACAGAGTCCTTACTGAAGGGACCATACACCCCTTTACACTATGAAAATTATTTTCCAGTGTACCTGAGTATACCCCCCTTGGAGCTTCATATCATGACATCTAGTTTTACTACTTCTTTTCCAATGAAAATGTTTAGCTCTTGTGCATTATAAATACCTTTCAAGTATTTAAATGTCTCTACCTCTCCTCTCTTCTAGGGAATACTTATTTAGATCCTTAAAACTTGAATCACATGGCTTATGGTGCAGACTCTGCACTATTTTAGTTGTCTCTCTGTAACACCTCTAGCCTAAAATATCCTTTTGAATGTACAGCTGTTGCAAACGCCACTGCGGGACAGGCCCGCGGGCAGCTCACTCACCACACTAGGATGCCACCTGCCCTCCCGACGCGGCCTAGAGTACTGCCGACCTCCTGGCACAGCTTGCGTCACCGTGCTGCATGGACCCATGGCCCAGGTCACTGACTTCTCTCTGCTGCTAGATCCTCTAGGTGCACATGCCTCTTCTGAACATTTAAAGGCCCGCGGCGTGAAAAGCCCCGGGGCCCTTCCTGATGATGTCAGCCTGCTTGCCCTATAAAAGGGCTATTCAGTCTGCTGTTCCTCACCTTCGCAAGGAGTTGCTTTGCTCCTCGAGTTCCTGTGCTATCTCTTCGTTCCAGGATTCTTCACTTTTTCAAGGTCTTCTGTTTCTTGTTCTTCATGGGAGCTCCTTCATGTTGTCTGTTCAATGTTCTGGTCTCTTGTTGGTTCCTTGTCCAAGTCTTCTGAGTCTTTGCCTCAACCCAGTTTTCTCAGTATTCATCTCATCCAAGTCTTCAGCCAAATTCTGGATGTTCCAGTCCTTGTTTCCAAGTTCTGATTTCCAGCTCTTCTCTCATCCTTCTTCCAGGCATGTCAGCACCGTGGTCTGTGACCAGCCCATGGGGTGTGCAGGAGGCCCATATACCTAGGTTTTGTTCAAGTCCTTCAACTTTGCCCTTCAGTGTGTGCTAAGCCTCTCCATCCAATTGGTCCTGTGTGGTTCCTCACTGCAGCTTTTGGGATCTAGTAGCCCTCCGTAGCCAGCAAAGAGGCTTTGAGGAGGGGGTACTGTTGCAAATGCCGCTGCAGGACAGGCCAACTTCCTGGCGTGGCTTGCGCCACTGCGC
This sequence comes from Rhinatrema bivittatum, assembly GCF_901001135.1. Classification (NCBI taxonomy): domain Eukaryota; kingdom Metazoa; phylum Chordata; class Amphibia; order Gymnophiona; family Rhinatrematidae; genus Rhinatrema; species Rhinatrema bivittatum. The sequence continues at coordinate 33,659,812 of NC_042624.1, read as the reverse complement.
TGTACGGACCCGTGGCCCAGGTCGCTGACTTCTCTCTGCTGCCAGATCCTCTAAGTGCATGCGCATGCCTCTTTTGAACATTTAAAGGGCCCGTGGCAGGAAAAGCCCCGCAGCCCTTCCTGATGAAGTCAGCCTGCTTACCCTATTAAGGGCTCTTCTGTCTGCTGTTCCTTGCCTTCACAAGGAGTTGTCCTGCTCCTGGAATCCTGGTCGAGCTCTCCATCCAGGAGTCTTCAGTGTTCCAGTCTTGCTTCTTCAAGGCCTTTATGTTCTTCTTTGGAGCTCTTCCTTGTTTGTTCCATGCTCCTGGTCTCTCGATGGTCCCTGCGTCTTGTTCCTGATGTTCCAGTCCTCGTCTTCATGTCCTGCCTTTCCGGTCTTCTCTTTCATCCACTCCTCCAGGTCTGCCAGTGTCATAGTCCATGACCAGCCCATGGGTTGTGTAGGGCACCTCATGGCACAAGGCCTGCCTTCTTCGCTGGTCAAGTATCCGGAGGTCCCTTGGTTTTAATCACCAGGGTCTCATTCTTGGTCCTGAGTTCCTGAGACCTGAGTTCATGAATCCTGTTCCTAGTCTTTGGAGCTTCTTGTCCAGCTTCTATCCATGTCCAAGTCTCAAGTCCAGAGTCTGCTTCGCATTCCGTGTGGTCTGCAACCAGCCCTCAGGTTGTCTAGGGTGCACAGTGGCTCAGAACTCTCCCAGAGTCTTCATCATGTTTCCAATGCCAACACTGTGTCATGTTCCAAGCTTGGAGTCTGCTTCCATTCAGTGTGGTCCGCAACCAGCCTATGGGCTGTGTAGGGCACGCTACAGTGTAGGTTCTATCAGAGTCTGAATCCTGAACCTGTATCTGAGTCTTTGTCTAAGTTCCACGTCCTCCGTGCCAAGTCCTCATGCCTTCATCTTGTCCTTGTCTTCAGAGTCATCTACCGTCCTTGACCTCCATCTGTCCTGATGCACTCGCCATTCCCAAGCAGCAGGTCTGCTTGGGAATGGCGAGTGAAAGGGTTTTCTAGTGGCCAGAGGGCTACTCCAGAGACCAGCATTGGTGTGTGCAGGTTCAGCGGAGGCCTGAGTGAGCTTTGTTCCAAGTCCAAGCTATGTTCCATATCCAGCCTGATCCTGGATACATTTTCCTCCTACGCTGCGTACCTTGGAGCCTCGCCCTGGGGTTGTACAATGGTCCAAGAAATACTGTTCTTGAAAAAACTATCAACACTCAACTATCAAACTACCTAGATCAGCACCAGATACTTTATCCAACACAATACGGCTTTCGAAAACATTTCAGTACCGAAACTCTCCTGATCTCCCTCACTGACTACGTCATCAGAGGCCTAGACAAAGGTCACAACAGAATGTTGGGAATTATTAGAAAAGGAATGATGAATAAAACGGAAAATGTCATAATGCCTCTGTATCGCTCCATGGTGAGACCGCACCTTGAATACTGTGTACAATTCTGGTCGCCGCATCTCAAAAAAGATATAATTGCGATGGAGAAGGTACAGAGAAGGGCTACCAAAATGATAAGGGGAATGGAACAACTCCCCTATGAGGAAAGACTAAAGAGGTTAGGACTTTTCAGCTTGGAGAAGAGACGACTGAGGGGGGATATGATAGAGGTGTTTAAAATCATGAGAGGTCTAGAACGGGTAGATGTGAATCGGTTATTTACTCTTTCGGATAGTAGAAGGACTAGGGGACACTCCATGAAGTTAGCATGGGGCACATTTAAAACTAATCGGAGAAAGTTCTTTTTTACTCAACGCACAATTAAACTCTGGAATTTGTTGCCAGAGAATGTGGTTCGTGCAGTTAGTATAGCTGTGTTTAAAAAAGGATTGGATAAGTTCTTGGAGGAGAAGTCCATTACCTGCTATTAAGTTCACTTAGAGAATAGCCACTGCCATTAGCAATGGTTACATGGAATAGACTTAGTTTTTGGGTACTTGCCAGGTTCTTATGGCCTGGATTGGCCACTGTTGGAAACAGGATGCTGGGCTTGATGGACCCTTGGTCTGACCCAGTATGGCATTTTCTTATGTTCTTATGTTCTTATTAGACATCTCTGCAGCCTTCGACACTATTAATCACTCTATATTGCTCGATAGGCTATCTGACATTGGCATCTCTGGGACCCCCTTCCGCTGGTTCAAATCATATATCAGTGACAGACACTTGAAGATAAAAATTGTAAACTACGAATCCAACCCCATCAACATCACAAGGGGAGTACCCCAAGGCTCCTCTCTATCCTCCACACTCTTTAACATATACCTCCTTCCCCTCTGCCACCTACTCTCAAATCTTGATCTCCCACACTTTATCTACGCCGATGACATGCAAATCCTCATACCTATCACTGACTCCATTTCCAGCGCCTTAAAAAAATGGGAAAGTGCCCTCTCCTCCATCAACAGCCTACTTACCCAACTTAACTTAGCTCTAAACGCTAACAAAACCGAACTTATGATCATCGCACCCCAACACCTCAACCCATTACCTATCTACGCCAACTCTCCCCAGGCCCCCCCAGACTTCTCACAAAACGTAAGAGACCTTGGTGTAACCCTTGACTCCCAATTCAGCCTCCAGAAATTTATCTCCTCCACCATCAAAGACTATTACCATAAACTACATACCCTCAAAAAACTCAAGCCTATCCTGCACGCTAGCGACTTTAGAACAGTCCTACAAGCTCTCATCTTATCCAAAATAGACTACTCAAACGCACTACTCCTAGGTCTACCTAAGAACACCACAGTCCCATTGCAGCTATTACAAAACGCAGCTGCACGAATATTAACAGGTACACATAGAAAAGAACACATTACACCCATTCTCAAACAACTCCACTGGCTCCCAATTACTTCTAGAATACAATTTAAGACTCTTACCCTCATACACAAGGCCATCCACAATCCAGACATGCTCTGGTTCCTAGACACTCTCCAAATTCGTTCCACCTCCAGACCTACTAGAATGCCATATATAGCAACCATAAACATGCCCTCTCCCAAACTCTTTCAACTAACAGCCACCAAACAACGCGCCCTATCACTAGCTGGATCTTCTCTATGGAACTCAATGCCTACCCAGCTACGCCTCGAGACCTGCCCTAAAAAATTCAGACAGAATCTTAAAACCTGGCTGTTCTCACACGCCTACGCATGATCCCTTCTCCTCCTACATTCCCGACTTACACCCCCGCCCTCCTCTCCTATCCCCCTCCCCTCTACCCTCTAAGTCCTCTCCCCCCAGTTTTGCACACAATGCTCCACTTCCCCCCTACGCTAGATCCCCTCCCCTGCCCCACCTTGCCCCTTCCCTTCTCCTTCCTTCACCCCACCCTCCAACCCTCTGTACATCAGCCTCATCACCCCCCCCCCCCCCCTTCCACCCCACCTTGTACTTTGTTTATAACTTGTATATATGTATCTATGTACCTAATCTTTGAACCAATTTTTAAAAAACAGCAGTGAAGTGTATTTGTACACATGAAACAAATAGTACTGGAGAGGCTAGCTTTGTGCTAAAATGAAGTGTGTTATGACTATATTTAACAAAATACCTGGAAGTCAGTAATTAAGACAATACAATGACATTGTCTAAATAAGTGATGCTTACTTGAATTGGCAGGACTTAGGATGTGCCTGCAGGGCCAATGACGCAGTGTCATGCAAAGTCTCAAACTTGTGCCTAAATGGAAAATGAATTGGGTTGAGAAATACAAAAAAATAAAAAAATTGAAAAGTAAAAAAATGAAAAAAGAAATCTGAAAAAAGAAATGAATGAAAAATGATGAAAAAAATGAATGAAAACATGCAATGAATTGCTACAGAACCTAGACTACCTACAGAGATTGGTGTTACCATGTTCAGTCAATAGATCTTGTTGTGATCACGTTGCCATGTGCAGTAGCAACCAAAGTTATGAGAAATTCAGTCTGTGTCATCAACTCAATTTCCATCTATATCGCTAAAATAAATATGAATATAAGATTCATGTAACCAAAATACTTGTGGATAAATAGTGTGCATAATTATGATCACCTAAAATCACCAACTGCAATACGCACTAAAAGCAAATTAAAATCTGCAGTACTTTGCATAACAAAATTGTCTCATGTATTGACACAACACAGCTAAGTGGAATTGACCTAGACAAAAACATTTTTTTTTATATCCAAAAATTGTGCGTACAAAAAGTGCTATGTAGACAAACTTATTGGTGATGTATCTTATTAATCTTTGCGGCGAGGTGGTAGTGAGCATGACGTATACAGTCTAGGAAAACTATATAACCTCACGCTCTAAAATGTAAACCTCTTAAGAATTACATTCGTGCATATCATTAACTCATGACTTAAGTTCAAATGTGCGGCTGAAGTCGTGCCATTGAAGAATAAACATGTAATGTATTAAATATTTAAATTGAAAAAACAGTATGGTTATCAGAGTGCATAATTGAAACACCCTGCATGACACTGCGTCATTGGCCCTGCAGGCACATCCTAAGTCCTGCCAATTCAAGTAAGCATCACTTACTTAGACAATGTCATTGTATTGTCTCAATTACTGACTTCCAGGTATTTTGTTAAATATAGTCATAACACACTTCATTTTAGCACAAAGCTAGCCTCTCCAGTACTATTTGTTTCATGTGTACAAATACACTCCACTGTTGTTTTTTAAAAATTGGTTCATTATTGACTGTCATGCACCATTTTTGATGTCTATCACATATATATGTTTTGCTTTATTGTATGTCTTGAGTCTGTACATTTATACACGTAATATATTATTTTTAATTATTTTTTAATTTTTTAATTGTATATTTATCTAATTGTGTTTAATTTTTATGTTTATATATTTGTTTTTAGTTGCCCCTGAAGCAGCTCTATGTAAAGAGCGAAACTCAGCCAGAGTCGGGCATTTTCTAATAAAGGGCTTCTTTTCATTATCCGATTCTCGTTTTTTTCACTGCTACACAGCCACCTGGATCGGCTTCCGCTTTGCTTTTTGGCTTCTTCCTTTCACTGACATAGCCTAAAAAAAAGTCTTTTCACCTCTCTTCACTTCTTTAGCAATCGTCCACTCTTGCCTTTGCAGCCCTGGTTTATTTCCTTGTCTCTTTCAGCTTTACCAGATATTCTTCCCTCTGTCCTTTTTTAAATTCTTTGTATTTTTTAATGCTAATTTTTTGTCCTTACTTTTTCAGTTACTTCTTTAGAGAATCATACCAGTTCCTCTTCCTTTTATTTATTTTCCCAACATAAAGACTTTCAAACTCTGCAGGATTTAAAAAATGTTGACTTTGTTAAAAAGAACAAGTACTTTAGGAGGAGCTAGCAGAGTTTATTCGCTTCAACTGCTTCCTCCCACCTTGCCAGCACTTCTTTGAGGTATTTGCCCATTTTACCAAAGCCAGTATGTTTTTTTTTAAATCAGGATCTGAGCTTTGTATAACTGCTCTTTGCCTTGGCTGTTAATACAAACCATACATCTGATGATCGCTGGTGCTGGGCATTACCTAGACATCAGAGATGATTTCTCTGTAAGTATCATATCCATTATCACCCTTTACTTCATGGGTTCTATGGCATTTGTCTGCACAGAATCCCATAAAGGAAATTTACAATCTCTCTAATTCCAACTTTATCTGCTGAAAGGCATTCTTCAATATACCCGTATTTTTCGGACTATAAGGCGCACCGGATTATAAGGCGCATTATCAATGAGCGCCTGCTAAGGCATCCAGATTCATATATAAGCCGCACCGGATTATAAGGCGCAGCAGTGGCGTAGCGAGGGGTGGGAGGCTGCCAAGAAAAAAATTGCGTTTAAACGCGCTGATGCTCCTCCTCCTTCCTGTCTGTGCGTCCCCGGAAGTAAACGTTGCCGGAGCCGCGTGGGCAGGAAGGAGGGGAAGCATCAGCGCATGCAGACGTGAAGCAGCACTTGTGTTTACGGACCGCTGCGAATCTCAAGTCGCAGCGGCCCGAGAAGAAGAAGAGGCCCGGTAGCAGGGCCACTGCAGAGCCCATCCTGCGGCGACCCACGAAGAGGAGGCCTAGAGGTGAGTGAGAGCCTGTGCTTCAGCAAGACAGCATGTGGGAGTGAGAGACTGAGTGTATGAATGATTGTATGAGACACAGCATGTGACAGTGAGAGCCAGTGTGTGTGTGTGTGAGAGAGAGAAATGCATGTGAGAATGAGAAACCTGTGTGTTTGAGGGAAGAAGAATGGAGAGAAAAGAAACAGAAAAAAAGACAATATAAAAGGAGTGGCAGCAGAAAAATTCCTATATAAGCCGCACCGGATTATAAGGCGCACTTCCGATTTCTGAGAAAATCGTAGGTTTTTATGTGCGCCTTATAGTCCGAAAAATACGGTACATCTGGAAGGATAAAATCTCCTACCAACACCATTGTTATGTTTTGCTTTTCTTTGTGGATCTTTGTGTGGTGAGTTTCAGAATTGTTTGTATCCCTATGTAGAGAATATGGAACACGAAAGAGCAAGTAAGCATGAGAGCAAGTGACTGAAAGAAAAGAAGAGAGGGTAGTGGTGAGTGGAAGGAGAAGGCTGGAAGGGAGTCAGAGCAGACTGAAAATGCTGACCTTGAATGGCCTCTGTTGAATATTTTTGTGTATCCTTCTGTGATACAATTTTTATATATCCTGGATAGTGCCACACTCAAAAATAAAAACAACATATGAGAAACAGAATGACACCATAGTTTTCAAAAAAAAAAAATCAAAGATCCTCCCCTAATATCTGTAGTAATATGGACAGGTCCACAAAAAGAAATAGAAAAAAAAAAAAAGAAAAACATGTGTTTACCTGCTTTGAGTGGTGTCAGTAATCAGCTGTCAACAGTAAGGGAGATAATTCCAGAGCAGCAAGAGGCTGGTTGTTTGCTGGGTTGAACATTCCTCTAATCAAAACTCCCAAGCATGCATTGGGGCATGCATGGCATTCTGGGATATTCCCAGCAGTACTTGGGAAGTTGCTTGAGAGACTGCTGGGGGAGACATGGAAAATCCACAATAGAGTAGCTCTGGAAAAGTATTTTAAATTACATTTTTTAGGCAGGTGTGATAGTGGGGTACCCTGCACATATCCCCTGAGCTGTGCTAAGATGGTTATGTATGGTTTTGGTGTGTCTGAGAGAGAACTCCAGATTTGACAGGTTTTGCCCTATAAATCACGGTGATCAATTACAGCTTTTCCAAATAGCACAGACTTTTCTCGTAGTTTTTTGGCAAGTGAGAAAGCTAGTGGAGGATTACCATTAAAGAGGTAAAGTGACCAGGCCCTGGGATTTCTGGACAGCACTATTATTTTGAAGAACAATGTGAATTCAATAGAGGTGGCTGGCACCTGTGCCATGCCAGGGGGAAGCTTGATACTGACAAAATTTGAGAGGATGAACTGTTTTAAATCTGGAACTCTTCGCTATAATGTCAGAGGTCTGATGATCCCTCTGGAAAGGAAAAAAAAAAACCTCATAGATACAGTTCTGCAGCTGTTTGGCTTGCTGCTGACTAAAGAGGCTGCAGTTTGCCACCAAAGAGGGATAATTATGGGACACTGATATGGGTTGGGTGAGAGCCTGAATAGAATGATTAAAGAATTGGGACAGGGTAAAGCATAAACTGCTAAGGGTAAAGCATTGAAGAGTGATGGTTTTAAAAATAAAAGAACTGCTAGAATGTGACATTTTTAGACCCAGCATAGCCAAGTAAAAGAGGAAACTATACAAATGTGACTGATATCTACAAGCTATGGAGCTGGAAGTGAGAGTCAACCTGACATTTCCTTGCCTAAAAGAGGTTAACCAGTTTGCTGATTTGTCTTATCTGAGTACCAGGATCAAGTGAATGAGTGAAGGGGTGCAAAACTGTGTATTGGGTCCAGGTAAAGGGATGACATTTGAGACTGAGATCCATTAATATTTTTCTTCAGACAATGCATAAACTGAGACATTGCTACCCAGTGCTCTGAATGCAAGACTTTATTCAGTGCTGCAAACAAAAATAAAATTTAAAAAAGAGGAGTTTCTGTCTGCAACTCTAGCTCTAAGAAACCTGTGGTTCTGTTCATTATATCAGAGCTGTGTTTGAAGGAATAAGAGACTGTGATTTGTTTTCTTTGAAGATCCTCACTAATCCAGTTTGCTGATCCCTCTGAACCAAGTAGATATGAAGGAAGGACATGGAAAGGAGGGGGCATGGAGCCCACATCGCAGCAACTTCTAACATCAAACCGCACCTGAGACAAGGACTTCATGTACCAGAATCACCCGCTTCACAAAGAGTCTGCTGCCTGCAACAAATGCTTATAGTTTAGCGAGTCTGTCATCAAACTTTCATTTCTTTTAGGCTTTCACTGTTCTTATTGTCTGATAAGCTTTCACTGCTTGCCTGCCAAGTAGTAACCTTGCTGGACACACTGCTATGATTAGAACAATGGATGTATTATGTATAGGGCAGTATTGCTGTAGACTCACAAAGTCCTTTCCAGATCTGCAAGTCCCAGCAGCCTCTCCTGCAGAACACAAGAGAAGTTTCAGGAAAGTTCCAGGTTGGGAAGGAGGAGGGGATCAGTTAGCCCCTCAGCCGGGATATGCTTGCTCAGCAGGGTGTAGAACGCATGCGTGTAAAGATAAGAAATGTGAAATGTATAAAAAGTTTCTCCCTGCTTGGGAGGGGGTGCAGTTTTACTGAACGATTCAGCTGCATCTATTTGCTGGCAAAATAAAACTTTTCCTTCTCGGACCAAGTGCCTGAAGTCTTCTGTTTGAACCCGCTGTTTGAACCCGGTTACATTGGCGAGCCAGCCATGAGGCTTTGGAATTTGGGGTATTTCCCACTTTCCCTCTTGTATTTTTGAATCAACCCAGTGGGATAGCCAACGGCTTGCGCCTGGATGTTCAATGAGTGCGCACCGCTGATTTCAGTGACCGAGCTTCCAGGAGCTGCCGTGGGCACATCGGACCGAGGCCGAGGGGATTGGTGGTCCGAGAGAAGGAACTGTCCTGTCCAGAGCAGAGATTCCAGAACCAGGCGAGTATACTCAAGGGTAGACTGCCGGTCTCCGCCGAGACCGAAGGGAGGCCTGATCAACCTCCAAACAGAACAGGCGCTTAGTAGGAACTAGGTTCCGAAACCCACCTGCCAGGTACTGGGAGGAACAGGGAGGGGGGCTTCCTGTTGTGTGAAAGAGAGTGAGTACATCGCAGTTCTGGATCGGGCAACTGCATTCCAGTTGGTGGGAGTGAGACCCTATTGTGTCTGGCGGATCAGGACCCCTTACCGGTCCGCCGTCCCTTCCCTCCTTTGTCTGTCAACCTATCCTTTGGCAAATCATTTAGGATGGGCGGGGGTGGGTCTACACCGTTGTCCTTAATGATTAAGCATTTTGAGGAAGTTTTTAACCCCAGTGTATGTACAAAGGGCGGCATGATTCAGAGATGCCAGGTTATGTTGGCTGGCCTCGGGCGAACAGTTGACTGGCCCGAGGAGGGCTCCTTTGACTTCAGTTGGGCTGCTAGAGTCCAGAACATAGTGATAGTCGAGGGAAACCCTGGATGCCCAGAAGATATTCCCTACATTGAAGGGTGGATTAAAGTCATTCGCAATCCGCCTAAGTGGGCCAAGTCCGGAATAGAAAAGGCAGCTCTAATTATGCTCAGTACCCACAAGAAGAAGAAGGGACCAGTAAGAAGTAGAAGCACTGGTTCACTTTTCCCTGCCTTGAGTCCAAGGGCTAAGCGAGCCGGGAGTGGCATGCCGGAACCCGAAGTCACCGACCCCAGCTGGTCACGCGAGCCAGTTAAGCCCATACTTCCTGTAAGTCATGAGGAAGACTTGCCACCCCCGGAGTATGTCCAGATATATCCCGATTCACGCAGACATCACAGGAGGGAGGCAGACGAGACGGAGACCTCCGACCCGGACGTCTCGGATTATGATGACGTAGTGGAGTCTCTAGAGCCTGTTAGTTCCTCCACTGGGCCCGCCCACAGGACGAGGGCTACGGATGTGCGTCAGGACGCACGCAGGGAGTCATCTCAGTGACAGAAGGGAAGAAGGCCCTGGAAAGTGGCCGAAACTCCGGACCAGGGGAGCCCGTCCCAGCAACCCGGAACCACGGCCCAATTGTTCCCTATCAGACAGACCATGACATATGTCCCACAAGAAGAAGAAGGGGGTAGGGTACGTCCGGTCCCAGTACCTGTGTACACCTACGTGCCCTTTAATAGTAGTGTTCTGCTCAACTGGAAGTTACATGGACCATCATACAAAGATAAACCGGAACAATTCATAGAAATGATAGCAGGGCTTGTAACCAGCCACAACCCCAATTGGGCCGATATACGTCAACTAAACTCTTACCTGCTCACGTCAGAGCAGAGACCCCAAGTACAACAGAACCTGGAAGAGGCTATAAGAGCCAATATCCCCAGGGAAGTGATCCCGCCGCTCGAGTTGTGCAACTAGCCCCACAGACTAACCCCGCATGGGATCATCAGACCGACAGGGGAAGGGCGGATATTGCCGCATACCAACAGGCCTATCTGGCGGCCTTGAAACAGGGAAAGAGGAAAATAACCAATATGAACAAGATCCATGATGTCATACAAAAGAAAGACGAAAGCCCTGGAGATTTCCTGGAAAGAATCATGGATGCATACCGCAGACACAGTCCGTTTGACCCGGAGGACCCTGGAAACCGACAAATGGTGGTCATGAGCTTTGTAAGTCAGTCAGCCCCCGATATCCGAAGGAAGCTGCAGAAGGCCGAAGGCTTTGAGGGCATGAGCCTCAGCCAGTTGAAAGCCATAGCAGACCGAATGTTTGGAAATAGAGAAGTAGAAGAGAAAAGAGAAGCAAGTAGACATATGAGAGAGAAAGTGACCCTGTTGGCCGCCGCCCTCGAGGACACCCGAAGTCGAGACGTCGATGGACCGCGAAGAAGAGGGAGGACAAGGCCCCCTCTGGGAAGGAATGCGTGTGCGTATTGCACACGCATTCCTTCCCAGAGGGGAAGGAATCAGTGTGCGTATTGCAAGAAAGAAGGCCATTGGAAGCGAGACTGCGAAGAATGGCAAGAGAAATATGGGAGCCCGGCAGAGGATACTGATGAGAAAGATGGACCTGCACCGCCGCAGAGGGGCCGGGGAGGTAGAAGATCGGACAACCCCCACTGGCAGATGGTGGTGGAGGCTACAAGAGTGCATACAGCCTGAAGGGACCGAGAGGAAACGCTCCTGAAACAGGGAGCCCTGAAAGCAACCAGATTTGCAGGTTCCGCAGAATACAGGCTAGTCCAGGACCTAAGGGAAGGTCAATAGCCTGGAAAAAACTCCTGAAACAGGGAGTCCTGGAAGAAATCAGCTCTGAGTCAGAAACACTCCTGAAACAGGGAGTCCTGAAAGCACCCAGATCTGAGCGGAACATGCCACTGTTGCTGGTAAAGAAACCAGGACCCGCAGAACACAGGCCTGCCCCGGTCCCCAACCCATATCCCACCATGGCTCAGATCCCAGCAAAAAAACAAAGCGTTACAGTGTACTCGATCTAAAGGACGCTTTCTTTGCTATTCCCCTGGCGGAGGACTGCCAGAAATTCTTTGTCTTTACATGGAACTGACTTGGACACGTCTCCCACAAGGATTCAAGAACTCGCCGACCCTGCTCAGAGAACAACTGGCTAGAGACCTGAATATGTACCAGGTCGAGCCGGGGCCAGTTGTTCAGTATGTCAATGACCTTCTAATCGCCCGGGAGACGTACGAGGTAACACAAGCCGGACCTGAGAGCCCTACAACAGCTGAAACAGGCTCTTATGATGCCCCAGCTTCAGGCCCCGGCACCAGTAACACATGACTGTGAAGAAATCATGACCACCATACATGCCAGCCAACCCGACCTGAAGGACCAGCTCCGGTGTTCACCGATGGCAATAGTCAGGTCAAGAACCCTTAGGTGAGCTAAGGACAAAGTAGTCACTATATACACAGATTCCAAGTATGCCTGAAACCCAAGTGGAGAGGGCCCTGCATTTAAGGTTGCAGGCACTCCAACCTGGATACAGTGGACCAGAATCAAGCCAGTAGCCACCCCAGAGTGGAGGGTGGTCAAAGGGAATGTGTTAAAAATGAAATTTCACAGAGGTTCACCCAGTCCTATTTAGTTATTATATTCTGGTCTAATTATCACAGGCACATCATCGAAGAAGGGGAATGCTCCTCCTCATCTGGCTGTTCTCACTCCACTCCTGTTCGGCTTCCCCAGCTCACACCACCTTCAGCACAGACTGCGCAGAATGTATAAAGGTGGTGACCCATATGCACGGGAAGGTGCGGAATCAGTCCAGAACTCTCATCTACCAGACGCAAGCCCCTGAGAGATGTACCCCTGCCCCTGTTTGCACCATCTTAACTACGCAGGGCAAACAGAGCCTCCACAGATGCGTTGAGCAGAATAAAGTCATTTGTCACACCCCCTCAAGCCCCAAATACTACAATATCACCATATACGCTGGGCTGGCACGAACGCTGGCTGGCCCCTTTGTGCAAGGGGATGGCAAACTATTTTATGTCAAATCCACGCGTGTAATGGTGGGGGGCCCGAACACCTGCACTTTCTGGTTTGATGCTTGCACTGTCATCTTCCTCCAGCCCATGGCAAGGACCTGTGGCTCAGCTGCCTGGAAACAAGCATACGAGTTTAACCACAAGTGGATGTGCGAGCATTATCTATACCCCCCTGAAGAGTTACAACCCTGGTGGCCCTGCCAGGGCCGGGGATGAAGTAGCGTATGAATGTACACTGGAGGGGGTGAAGGGTTTTATGACTGCTCGGGAGGCATAACTGGCCTGACCCGCTGGGCTGGCAATTTAGTTTCCCTCGTGTGGCGCATTAAACATCAGAACCAGCCGTGGATGAAATCCTGGTCTTTTGGTATCGATGGCACTGGACGGGATCCTTCCACCTACCTGACCATTCAACAGACATTAGAAGTAAGTCTACTGTTCTAGGCTACCAGGAAGTATATGATGAGATTGAGAAATCAGAAATAATTTCCAGAACGGTCTCAGTCTCAGCCCAGGCAAAAAACATGTTCCTGAACCTTGCTGAAAACATTGCGCTCACTCTTAACGTCACTAATTCCTACGTGTGCAGGGGCACCAATATGGGCGAGCAGTGGCCCTGGGAGGCGAAGGAAATGTCCCAGCATGAGTTTAATGCTTTGAACACTTCCGTCTCAAACCCGTGAAGAAACCACCAGACTGTTTGGGAATTTAGGGCCACCTGTTGATTTCAATTACTAACTTAATCTCTCTTTCTGCTTTGTGCAGGTGTGATACTTTCATGAAGAATGATAAAAGTATCAAAGGGGGGAATGAAGGAGGGGCTTGGGAAGGAGGGGACATGGAGCCCACATCGCAGCAACTTCTAACATCAAACCATACCTGAGACAAGGACTTCATGTACCAGAATCACCCGCTTCACAAAGAGTCTGCTGCCTGCAGCAAATGCTTATAGTTTAGCGAGTCTGTCATCAAGCTTTCATTTCTTTTAGGCTTTCACTGTTCTTATTGTCTGATAAGCTTTCACTGCTTGCCTGCCAAGTAGTAACCTTGCTGGACACACTGCTATGATTAGAACAATGGATGTATTATGTATAGGGCAGTATTGCTGTAGACTCACAAAGTCCTTTCCAGAACTGCAAGTCCCGGCAGCCTCTCCTGCAGAACACAGGAGAAGTTTCAGGAAAGTTCCAGGTTGGGAAGGAGGAGGGGATCAGTTAGCCCCTCAGCCAGGATATGCTTGCTCAGCAGGGTGTAGAACGCATGCGTGTAAAGATAAGAAATGTGAAATGTATAAAAAGTTTCTCCCTGCTTGGGAGGGGGTGCAGTTTTACTGAACGATTCAGCTGCATCTATTTGCTGGCAAAATAAAACTTTTCCTTCTCGGAACAAGTGCCTGAAGTCTTCTGTTTGTACCCGCTGTTTGTACCTGGTTACAGATAGGGCTTGCTGCAATTATTTATTTTCTCCCTAGGATAAGCAAGTTCAATTAGACAGCGAAGACACACAGTGAGCAAGATATTAGCAATTGAGGAAGATTGCAGTAACAGTATAGCCAGTTACATTCTTATTTTATTTAAAGCATAGGAGAGAATTTTCTTTCTTCAGGAGAAGAACACCATCTGAGGACAGTGTGTTCCACAGGTTCTGAACTCCGGAGGAAGTGAGAGGCAGGGAATGAAAAGGTCGTCAACAGAGTTCAGGAGCATCAGCTTCAACTGCTAGCCAACAGCATCCCCTGTCACCGGAAGGAGAAGACCAGGCTTCTGTCTGTAACAGATAAGTGGGTGCACTCACTGGGACACAAAAACACAAAGCATAGAGAGACAAAGGACAAACATCAACAGAGAAAGCAAACAGATAGGTAAACCACAGAAAGAAAGACAGAACAAATTCCTGCTTCTTATTAATTGTAGGGAGTAGTTTCTTCTTATCCAGATTTCATCAGGAGGCAACTGAGAAGGAAAAATCTAAAAGTATTAAATCATTAGGTTCACCTTATAGTTCACGTGCTCTTGCAAACACCGCAATGAACTGTAAAGGACAGTTATTGGTTGAATAATATACATATTAGATACTTATCTGAGAGAGCTCTTCAAACTGTTCTTGATTGATGAGACGTGAAGTCCTGGGATTTCAGGTATAACCTGTACAATACCTAGAAACTTGTATGATTAGTATTGACAAATTTATTGCTGGTAAATTGTTTTTTGTTGTGGTTTCTGTTTAACCTCATTTTATTTTATTTTACACAATAAATCTTGTTATTCACCAGCGGAAGCAATCCAACTATTTTACTCGCTGCTTCCCCTCCCAATCTCTGGGACTATCACTGGCTGGGTAGAGTTTCTCAAACACACAAAATTACCTGATCGGGGAGAGGACAACAGGTAGGACCTTTCTGGGTTGCAACCTTGACTCCAGCACCACCTGCCTACCCAACACCACAGAACACTTTAGCCACCATAGTAGAGAGAGTCATCATTACATCGGTTACCTCAAGGGAGCATGACAAAAACAAAGCTCATCTCAGCAGGGAGACCAAAAATGTTACACAGCTCAACATGGTCCAAATTTCAATTAGAATCTATGTTTGGTAAGAGCAGAAGTGGATAAGTAGCCTGGTTTTGTGAATGGTAGTATGGAGGAAGTATTGAAAGTTGTGAGGAGCAGTATAAGATGCAAACTTATGTAGGGGTGGTGCTCCAGAGTGAAAAGAATATATACAAGAAAAAAGTGAGTATAAAAATGAAATAAATATATATTGCAAGGTAGGGAAAGCCATATGTAACCCCACCCCAGTGTACATGTCCTGTATGGGTGGGCCCATAAAAGTATTTGTAAGTTCTTTGGGGCAGGAACCCTGACTAGCTCTTTTCTGTGCTCCTTGCCCCAGTGCAGGGATGGCTGGCATGCTCCTGGTTATCCCTGGAAAAGGGGTCATTTATGTGTTATGTGCCTAATAAGGACACTGGACACACTGGGTTAGTGTCCAAACTTAAATTTGCATAATAAAATAATTGCAGATGGGGCAATAAATATGCTTCCAGTACCACAGGCTTTTTTCTCTATCTGTGCAGGAATATTTGAAAGGGCAAAGGATCCTACTACTCTCCTGGGTTGGGTGAGATGGAGGTCCCAATGTGCAGGGCAAACTTTAAGCAGGGCTGGAAAACCCCTTCCACAGATGGCCAAAACCTTGTCCTAGCTCAGAGAGAAATCTCTTTCCTCTCCCCAGAGGCTGAAGATTCCTGATGGGCATCCTCTGAAATTCTTGCAGTTCTGTTACTTATGATTAGTAGGTTCTTCCACTTCTTGAGATTCATCTCTGGATCCCTTATGGGAGGGATCCCTGGATGCATGTTCTCTTACCCTACTCCACTACAGTTAGGAAGGGGCAGCCAAAAATCTTCCTACTGGATATCTCAACTTAATGTCCTTATCCCTTAACCAAATATAACACCCCACAATGGGTCATCCCTATCCCTGGGCGTCCCAAACACAGGGTTTCCCATGCCCTGAATCCAAGAAAACCCCAGGTGTCCAGCAAATCTCCCACCAAGAAAATCTCAAAATTCTGAAAAAGTCCCAAAGGGGTATCCAAACCAGATAGGGAGAACAGTGGCAGGAGCACCCTCCTGACCAAGGCTGGGTTAGCCTGTTCCCTCTGACTGGGCCTGAAAATCACAAAAAAGGTAAACTCACTACCTCCTAACTCTCCAAAACTCTCAGGAGAGAGCTGTTATAAATCTCTCAGGAACGGCCATTAACAGGCCCCTCAAAGAGAAGAGACAGTAATTTGAATAGGTTCTCTTCCCATCCACTAACCTACCTGGTGCTTCCCTGGGCATACTAGAAACCAAAGAAAGGCTCTTGGTTACACATAGGAGAGATAAGAACAAAAGGTATGGATAGAGACCAAAGATCAGAGAAGTACCACCTGAGAAAATAAATTATTAAATGCAAGGGGGGGAACAGTGTGGAAAAAGGGAAAATAATCATGCAAGTAAATAAGGGTGGAATGAGGCAGTATAACAGAAAAGAGATGAGTGAAGATGAAGCATTAAGATTACGGTAATTTGTGAAAAGTTTTGAAGGCATGCAAAAGGAGCACTTATTGATTATGATGGTTCTAAATGAGTACAGGCATCAAAAGAAATAATTTAATCCTCTCCATGATATCCTCTCCCATTACATCTCAACAGTAAATCATTATAGAATTGAGACAAATGTTCCCTAAACAGGACAAAATAACATTTCTTGCAGCATGGAAAAAGTGTTATGGCTAAATAGCTCCATAGGGATTTTGTAGAATCAAAGCTTATGGGGTTGATTTTCAAAGCCATTTAGATGGATAACACACGTTATCCATCTAAGGGGGTCATTTTTCAAAATGCAGTAAGGTGTTTTCCACATGTGATCTAGCTGTGAACATGTGGTAAGGTTTTATCACCATTTGTGATGTGCCCTGTAAGGCTTATTTTGAGAGAGAGAGAGAGAGAGAGAGAGAGAGAGAGAGAGAGAGAGAGAGAGAGAGAGAGAGAGAGAGAGAGAGAGAGAGAGAGACTGGCCATAATAGCATGTCCCATAGGCAGGTATTTGTATCCCTATAATAGGCCCACCTAGTAACTTGAGGTGGGGATTAGGTAAGAGTGTAGGGGGTTAGGGGCCACTTTGACATTCTACGTGACGCCTACGAACAGAACAGTGGTCTCTTGTGAAGATTTGCTGGCCTTTGGAGTGAGGAAACTCACTCCAAGATGAGATTTGGGCAAGGTTCTCTCAACCTAGCTTGATGTTACCCAGGTAGAGAGTCCATCAAGCTAGGTTGAGAGAACCTTACCCAAATCTCATCTTGGAGTGAGTTTCCTCACTCCGAAGGCCAGCAAATCTTCACAAGAGACCACTGTTCTGTTCGTAGGCGTCACGTAGAATGTCAAAGTGGCCCCTAACCCCCTACACTCTTACCTAATCCCCACCTCGAGTTACTAGGTGGGCCTATCATAGGGATACAAATACCTGCCTATGGGACATGCTATTATGGCCAGGCTCGCTCTCTCGCTCTCTCATATCTGGGATCATTGAAAAACTGGTCCCCCAGTGGTTGAATGCAGGAAATACATCAGGTTTGGCACTTATCACAGAATCTGAAATGGTATCGCAATGTGCACTAACTTAGCTCTTCACACAGGTAATTATCACAAATTGCAATACATACTATATTAGTATAAAACACACCCCTTTTGCTATCGCATGCGATACTTACCGCATTTTGATAAATCCAGGCCTAAATGGGAAGTTTTGGAATACTGAGCCACTTGTCCAGCTAGACTTTAGCCAGATAAGTCATTATCCAGATGTCATTATCTGGCTAAAATCTAGCCGTATATGTAACAGAGATATTCTGGGGGCATTTCAAGGAAGATTTATGTTATCCAGCTAACTTAGCCAATTTTAAACTATAACCAACTAAGGGGATCATTTTTCTAAGCCTCTTTTCACGTGCGAAAAGTCTCTTTTAACGTGCGATAGCTTTCCGGGGGCGGCGAGGGGAGGAGTCGGGGCGGCGAGGAGGCAGACATGGCATTATCTTCGCTGGCAGCGATAAGGTAAGGACCGTTATCGTCGCCAGTGGCACACCCAATAACACCACCTTTCACGGTGGTGCTATTGGGTGTGAAAGCCAGCAGCGATAACACCTCAGTGGTGCAATCGCTGCCGGCTTTCGCAGGTCCGCCCCCCCCCCTTCACCCCCCGTTACCGCTGGATTCACCATTCTCTGCGAGAAAGGAAAATCCAGGCCTAAGTTAGCCAGATAACTAGCTATGCTTCAGAGCAGGTCTAAAGTTATCCAGCCATGTATGGCCAGATAACCTGTCACTTAACTGGATATCTTCAGATGATATCCAGATAAGCGGGGCTCCTATAGTTTAAAAAAAACAAAACACAGTCCTCCTGGCCTGATTCCAACTCCCATCCCCCATTAATCTTTAAAATCCTTGCTATCACAGCCCCCTCAAACCCCTCCAAAATGAAAGGTCCCATAATAATGCTGCCAGTCCTCAGAGAATTTTAAAACATGCAGACTCCTCGCTTCCCCCTATCCTTCTCCACGCTACCCACCTCTCCTCCTCCCAAGGCCTCCCAAAACCTCAATTGCCATCCCGTTTGCAGGTCCAGACTTGTAGTAGGGATGTAAACCTGGGAGCTGAACTGTTATGCTGATAGCTTGCACTCCCAGCGGGCTGCTCAGAGCTATGCTGGAAGCACCCGGGATCACATCCTACCGCGAGCCTGGGCCTGCAAGGGAGTAGTAAGTGGGAGTGGGAGGACGAGGAGCCCGCATTATTTTTATTCTCCTGGGAGGGCCAGCAACATTATTATGAGTCTTTTCATTCTGGAGAGATTTGAGGAGACCCCAGCAATAGGGATTTTAATGTTAATGGGAGAGAGGTGATTGGACCAGAAAGCCTTTGGTTTTGGGATGGGGGTTAACGATAGGAATGCTACTTAACCAAATATCTTTTAAAGATATCCGGTTAAGTGGCAGGTTATCCAATCACACAAGGCCGGATAAACTTTGACCTAACAGTACATATTATAAAACTGGCTAGTTAGATTTAAAATTATTCAGCTACAGTTAGCGGGATAACTTTAAACAGGGATATTCAGAATCAGTGAGATGTCTATCCCACTGAATATCCAGGACAAGTTATCCGGCTAACTGTAGCCAGATAACATGTTGTCCACTCGCCGACTTACTGAATATTGGCCTCTGTATATTTAAATTACTCCTGAGTTCCAGAACAATGTTTAATATATCAATGCATCCCTAAATCAAGACTACTGGCAAAAAGAAAGGTATAACGAGGAATAGACTACATGTGCTCTGTTTCTTACACGCTTCCTCTAAGCCCCTGCTGTTTGCCATTATCAGAGACAGGATGCTGGGCTAGACGGACTCTTCACCTGACTCAGTCGTATGCAATTCATAAATTCCTAAAGCTT
Organism: Rhinatrema bivittatum; assembly: GCF_901001135.1. NCBI lineage: Eukaryota > Metazoa > Chordata > Amphibia > Gymnophiona > Rhinatrematidae > Rhinatrema > Rhinatrema bivittatum. Next base: position 33,640,198 of record NC_042624.1, on the reverse strand, counting down.
GTGTATTAATACATCTATTTAAATTGACACTTGTGGGCATAGCAGGAACAAAGAACAGCAGGTAAAACAATGTAAAACTTGAATAGCACCTAAGATAGCAAAAATATTTATTTCTAATAGATAAATCAGCCCCTGTATATTCTGTTTTCCCCATTTACTTTTAAATTATATATTTTTTAAAATAAAAACACTCTATTAAGAGCAAAATAAACCCCCACATTAATGAAAGCAGTCCATGTTTACTTACAAAATAGTTGATGGAAACAGACTGCAGAATTCAGCTCAAACTGTAGGAATCAAATTGTTAAATCAGCAGAGAAATAGAATAGCAATAAAAGAGTATATTAAATGTAAAAAGATCAAGGTGTATTACAGCTGATCAGGCAGATCAATTCCTAGGTGGTTTGGCACAGCAGCAGGACATGCATCCTGAACATGTAAGATGCTAACTTCCCTCTAGGACCCATTCTCCACTGCCATTGAATGAAGTATAATGGTCCATAATGCTTCTCGTGCTCTTTCACTCTTTTTTACATATTTGTTTAGCATGGTATTTTTTTTCCTCTTTTTACAGAGGTGGGGGGGGGGGGGGTGCCATTTAGAATTCCCACTGCAACAGCAGTGCTTGAACTTAAGGTCATCAGAAAGGAACAGTGTGTGCGGTCTCTATGGAAACCGTAACAGATAATGTCAGGTACTAAGACATATCGAGAATGAAGTGATAAAATCACTACATAATTTTAATAAGCACATTGAATTTACAGTCATTATAAAATTATGCATCTCACTCTGTCTACACACACACACACACATATATATAGATATTGATACATATAGACAAATATTCCATATTCTATGTGAACATGAATAGGAATTTCTTTAAAAGTGATTTAACTTTAATTCTGGATTTTTATAATATCTTTTGCCTGGCTATTTGTTCATACAAAATCAAAACAGTAAATGATTTTCTTAAATATATCCCATATCATTCAGCATAAAGAGAGCATGGCAGCTTATGATGTTTTAGTTTTTGTTTGGAAAGGAGTGTAAAAAATCTACCTGAAATGAGCATGATTTGTCAAACAACCTTTGAAAAATCTAACCAAGAGCTGCTGCCTCATTCTTGACACTCCCTTTTCCATTCTACCTAAAAGTTATACAGATCACATCACGCACAATTCCAAGACTCTTTACCTCTGTTCTACATCTTGACCTTGGGGTCCTCCATTTGTGAAGAATTATAGTATAGCACCTGACTAGCAAAGACCATCAAATGAGTAATTATGTCTTCATAAGCCTCTAGCAATCTATTAGTTGTAGCAGTATAGTCTTAACTCTGGATGGGCATAAAAACTATGACTTAGTTGAAATTGCATGGCTTGCATATCATTCCAACCTACTGAATCTTATTGAGGTCAAATAGAAAAATTTCAGTTTGGTATGGAGTTGTACTAGTTCGTATTCCTGAAGTAAGAGACCAGAGCATCTTTGAACTAAAGCTTAGTGTGCCTACTAAGGCCATTTAATGTTAATATAATATTGTTTGCAATTCATTAAGCACTAATATACATGCTAAAAACAACTTCAACCCATTGGCATGTGCCCATTAAAAATATCACACATACCCCCATACAAATTCCATAATGAGATGCAAACCACCATCTTTGCCAAAACCGACTACTGCAACTCCCTACTCCTCGGCCTTCCTAACAACGCCATTCATCCCATTCAAATTTTGCAAAACACAACAGCCCGAATCTTGACCAACCTATGCAGACATGACCATATTACACCTGTTCTAAAAAATCTACATTGGCTCCCAATAGCATCCCGTATACAATATAAGGCCCTCTCTCTCAACCACAAGGCTTTATACAACCCTGAAATGAACTGGTTTAATGAATCCTTCCGCTTACACCAGTCTAATAAGCCTACCAGACACGCACATCTCGCAACCATGCCTATCCCTTCTCCTAAATTCTACAAACTAACATCCACGAGAGCCTGTGCACTATCGATCGCCGGGCCGACCCTTTGGAACACAATGCCAGTTGAATTACGGCAAGAGGAATGCCTTAAATCTTTCAAGCGGAAGCTCAAGACCTGGCTCTTTGCCAAAGCATACACCTAATTTCCCCCTTTCCTCTCCACTGCCCCCCCTTCCTCTCCACTGCCCCCTCTACTGTCCCTCTCTCCCCTCACCTCGCCCCTATCCTACCTTTCTCCCCCCTCCTCCCTTTCGTTCTCCCCCCTCTGCTCGCCATTCCCCCCTCTCTTCCTAGCATTCCTAAATTTCATATCTCTTAGTGTCTCCACTTTGTACATATGTATATAATTGCAAATCCTGTTTATTATTTAATGCAAATTTTCCCATGTTATCTCACACCCTCTTTTAATCCCATGTTAACATGTTTTATTTGTTCAATGTAAAGCGCCATGCCTGGCGTCTGTTTGTGTTACACTGTGAACCGATGTGATATCCTGGATGAATGTCGGTATATAAAAATTTTAAATAAAATAAAATAAATAAATAAAATTAGAGTGATGAGATATGCTTGTTATCCTATGTGCTAAGTGTCACGCAAATTTGTATGAGGCCCTCTAGGACACTCAACTAGTACATTCTCAGGACTGGTTGTTACATATTAGCATACTCACAGAACTGGCATGCTAACACCTATCACCAGAAAAAAGCTTGGCCTATCTCTCCATCCTCATACAGCCCCCCCCCCCCCCCAAGCCACTGATGTAATTAGATTTCATCCAAATCCCCAATATTGCCCCAAACATCCTCATGTTAACCAGATTCCCCTAATCTCCTGAGGCAGATCAGTCTATCCCGCCCCAAATCATCCTATATAACCGGATTTTCCACCCCTCAACCCAAGGTTACCCCTCCCCCATACCTCTGAGATAGAATTCCCCAAACCCTCTCTGGCATACTTACCATTCTGGAGAACTCCCATCTTTACCAGGATGAGGGATGTGTATCTTCTGTTGGCACTGCAGCAACCTGCCAAATGATCTCATCTAGAAGAACTTCCCCACCTAGCAGAGGCATGATGTGTGACGAAGTGATGCTATACAGCATCACTCAACCGAGTGCTGTGGTACAAGGAGAAGAACTCTCAGTTCCCTGGAAACTACACAGGAATCTGCCAGCTGCATTTTAACTGCTGATTGTGTAGGGTCCTTTGATTTCAGTTTAAACTGATTTTCACTCATAAATTCCCAGAGTTTTGCAAAGGGTGACAATCAGTTTAAACCGATATTCATCCTAATTTGAGGCTGATTAATAAGCTGCTCCAGAGCTACAGATGCAGTGTTTCAAGGCCTCCAGCCACTGCTGGAAGCCAGCATGGGCCAAAGCACAGACTGTTTCAAGTCCTGCACCCCACCAATGAAAACACTCATCCTCCAGTGCCACCCATTCCATGTTTCAAATCCCACATCCTCATCTCCTAAGCAGCCTGATGTCTGGTGCCGTGAATGCATTTGAAGTAAGCTGTTCATCTTGGAGAAAAGATGGCTGAGGGGCAGGGCCGGTGCAAGGGGATTGGGCGCCCTAGGCACCTTCAGCCTTGCGCCATCCCTGGTCGCAGCCCCGACTCCAGGGGCAGGGACCACATGCCGCCACTGTCCCACCCTCCCAACCTCCCCCTCCACCCCCCAAAAGAACTCACAAAACACCTGGTCCAGCGGGGAGCCCGGGAGCGATCCACCACTGCCGGTTCGTCGGCTGCCACTAATCAAAATAGCCCCTACCATGTGACAGAGGCTACCGGTGCCATTGGTTGGCCCCTGTCACATGGTAGGGGCTAAAGGCCACCGGAGCCATTTTGGTTTGTGGCAGCTGAGGCCCTGAGAGCGGCAGATCGCTCCCAGGCCCTCCGCTGGACCACCAGGGGGGCATCGGGAGGGTGGCACGATGGGGGGGGGGGTGGAGAAGCAGGGTGAGGCGGGGTGAGGCGGGGTGATGTGGGGGCTGGGCAGAATTTTGAAGGGGCACTTTTTGCTCTTTCAAAATTCTGCTGCCTGAAGTGGCCGCGAGCAGCGGCAGTGCCCCTTATATCTCAGTGCCCTAGGCACAGGCCTAGCTTGCCTAGTGGTTCCTCTGGCCCTGCTAAGGGGAGATATGATAGAGGTCTTTAAAATCATGACAGGTCTAGAACGGGTTAATGTGAATCAGTTATTTACTCTTTCGAACAATAGAAGGACTAGGGGGCACTCCATGAAGTTAGCATGTAGCACATTTAAAATTAATCGGAGAAAGTTCTTTTTCACTCAACGCACAATTAAACTCTGGAATTTGTTGCCAGGGGGTGTGGTTAGTGCATTTAGTGTAGCTTAGTTTAAAAAAGGTTTGGATAAGTTCTTGTATTAATCAAGTTGACTTAGAAAATAGCCACTGCTATTACGGGCATCAGTAGCGTAGGATATACTTAGTTTCTGGGTACTCATGAGTTGGATTGGCCACTGTTGTAAACAGGATGCTGGACTTGATGGACCCTTGATCTGACCCAGTATGGAAATTTCTTATGTTCTTAATCTTGTCCACCAGAAGCACTACTAGCAGGGTCCCTGGTCCTGCACAAAAGCAGAAGTGCAATGTTGCAGACATGGGAGTGTCAGTAAGCATCATGCCAAAGAAGAAAAGAGAAGCCTGGAGCCGCCACCAGTTAGGATAAATTTTGTTGCAGTGTGGGAAGTGGGAGAAGGGGGGGAGAGAGAGATTCTCAGGGGGTGAAAAGGACATGCTAGGCAGTGGATGGGGGTTGAGATAGAAATGCTGCTGAGTGGGTGGGCGGGATAATCTGCTTAATGATGTTTTATTATCCTGGCTTCTGACCACCAAAATAAACTCCGATATTTATCTGGAAAAATAATGAGTCTTTTTTTTTCAGTTGATTCTCTCCTGCTTTTGTTTTTGTCATAATAAACCCTGCTAAATTCCAGGAAAAATAAAGAACAATAAAAACCTAAAATGAAGGTCCCTATGTATGTGCTGCCACCATCTTTTCACTTGAATTGCAAGGGCAGTTAGAACATGGGTGATAGACTCCTGCTCAACTTGCAGGGAAGATTGCTTATGTACCTCCTACCAGTGAAGATGGAGGCCCTTCAAAATGATAAACAGGCATTCTGGAGGGGGAACCTGGCTATGTAGAGGGCTTCATTGGGGGGAAATCCTGGGCTACATTGGGAGGTTCTGGAACAACAAAATCTCTCATGCTATCTGTCCCTTTCATTGTGGTCCAGTTAGCATAAAGGATTTTGAGATGTAGATGCTCCTACTATGCTTTTTATTTTCTAGAGCACTACTAGGCTACCACAACACTGTACAGACACATAAAGAGACAGTCCCTACTTTATTGGAGCTTGCAGTCTAGTGACAGACAGATAAATAGGAAATAAATTTCCAGCAATCACATAACTGTTACAGCAAACGTTTAAAATGAGAAGGCTAGGATCTGGAAACGTCAGGGCTTTTGAATTTAAAAGCAACCTCAAGAAAAAAAAGAGGATTTTTCAGCGAGGTTTGAATGCAGTCAGAGAGGGAGCAAGGCGCACCAAACAAGGAAGCCCATCCCTGTGCCGCAAAACAGAAAATGCAGAGTCTGGTATTGGTAATGGGAAAAAAGAGCTCAGATAAGAGCAGTTTGCTCAATGAACAGAAATCATGAGGCGAGATACAGGAGGAGGTAAGGGAAGAGAAATATCATGGAGCTGCATAGTTACATGCATTTGTAGGTGAGACGAAAAATCCAGAACTAAATGCAGAAGCAGACAGGGAGCCAATCTAGTGCCATGGACAGAGGGGTAATATGGTCATAACAAGGTTTGTGTTCATTTAACATGTACTTCTGAGTGGGTGCACATGCTGCATCTCTAAGTCAGTTTTAGCATGCATGCTAACATGTTTAGCGATGGAACACTAAAATATTATTTAGTGTGTGCTTTAATACATAGGGCCTTATATGTCAAGCTAATTCCCTAGAAATGCCTTCACATTTTGTGATGAAACACAATAGAATATTTTGATATTAAACAATTGATGAGCAATAAATATTCCTGTTTATTTTGTAAAAAAAAAAAAAAAATCAATGTTCAATTGTAGGCAGTTATTTCAGGTACCTTTTAAGCTACTCTGAAACATTTCCCATCTGATGGACATATTTGCTTTACAGAATGTGTAGTTCTGTATTGATTTCTTTATGTGATCCTATCAAGCTGACAGCTGCAAGCTAAACACTACACAGAAGTTGCCTCTGGTCCTCCAATCACATATCTACACATAGCCTTGAGTATTTTAAGGATTATAGTTGTAACTGCCAGCTTCTTTTAGAAATCCCAGGGCAAAAGGACAAGCTGACCTAATCGGTGGGTCGTTTGAATAGATTTTACAGGAGCAAGGCACAACTAATCCCTGGCTGACATTCCAGCCTGGTGAATTCTCTCATCCATGATTAATGGACTTGACATCCATGTTCCCACAGCTTTTGCTAAACATGCAGTTCAGAGCTTATTATTAAATACCATTGAGATCGCAGAAAACTAAACTCTTATGACAGTGGAAGTGTTATGCCGGAGGGCACCTCTTCCTTAGAAAAAGTAGTGAATTGTACCCTGCAATCTACCAGAGAATAACATGGAATGAACAAAATGGTTCTTACAAGCTTTAGTTCACCAACCAAATGTCAAACTTCCTTTAAACTAGATAGTCTTTCTAAGTGGAAAATAAATGAAAAGATATTATAGATCTAAAAGTAACATTTCACCTGAAGTTATAACACTGAAATGAATTTTACCTTTACTTTACCTATTTAAACCTTTTAAAAAATGAATCAATAAATATATTAATAGTACTGAAGGGGTCTGAACGCTTCAACCTGACAAAGGACTTCATGTACCAGAATTCCCTGCTTCATGACGGGTTTACTTACAGTCTGCAATACAGCTGTAATTAGGACATTGAGAAACTCTCTGTCAGCACATTGCACATTTTCATTTTTTTGGCTTCGCTGTTCTTATTCTCTGATAAGCTTTCACTGCTGTAACCTAGATTAGAACAATGGATGTATTATGTGATGGGCTGTATTACTGCAGACTCGCGAATTCCTTTCCAGAACTGCAAGTCCCAGCAGCCTCTCCTGCAGAACATGGGAGAAGTTTCACGAAAGTTCCAGGGTGTCTAGGGAGGGGGTCAGTAGCCCCTTCAGCCGGAATATGCTTGCTCAGCAATGCTTAGAACGCATGTGTAAAAGATAAGAACTGTAAAGTGCATAAGAGTCTGCTCCTGGAGGGGAGGGGCATGCAGTTGTACTGAGCATTTGTCTTAGCTGCATCTTGCTGGCAATAAAAGTCTATCTTTACGGATCAGTTGTCTGGACCTCCTTACTGACTAAAAAGAGACGGTTACATTTGGCGAGCCTCAGCCAGGAGGTACCGGGGACGCTATTTTAGCCCCCCAGTTTGTCCAGGGGATTTTGTGGCGGAGTGATCCCCCAGACTTGCCTGGTGAGTGGCCACCGCTGAGTTCAGTGATCAGGTATCTGAGGGGGTCATTCCACGGAGATCCTCTGAGACCTTTGGGCTGGTGATCCGGGAAGAAGGCTTTCATGACGATCGGAAGACCCCTGCAGGCGAGTATTATGGGAACAGTAGAAGAAGTGAAGAATAGATAAAGAGTAACCGGTCCATCCCCGGCGGACCGAGGGGGCTTTGATCACACCCCACGCAGTGTGTTAGTAGGAATTACGTTCCGAGACCACGCGCATAAAAGGAAAAAATTATAAGTGAAGCATACGATAGTGGGAATAGGTTTCTTGTTGTGTGAAAAGAGAAATGAATGGCCTCGCAGTTCTAGGCCGGGCTGACCGCGTCTAGTCGGGGCGAATTGTGACCCTTTGTGTCTGACGGGTACGGACCCCTTACCTATCCGTCTTCCCTTCCCTCCTTTGTCTGTGATTCTATCCTAATGGGAGGGGGCTATTCAACTCCGCTAAAAGCCATGACGGAGCACTATAGTGAAGTGTTTGATAGACGAAAATGTACAAAACCCGGAATGATTCAACGATGCACCCATAGGTGGCCCAGTTTGTGTGTAAATTGGCCCTCCGGTAGGAACTTTCGATTTCCAAACGGCCACAAGGGTCCAGAATATAGTTATACGAGAAGGGAATCCGGGTTGGCCCTGAAGATATACCGTACATAACTGCTTGGATTGCAGTCATTGAGAATCCTCCGTCATGGGCAAAGAAGTTAGTGGAGGGAGCCGCCCTCGTAATGGTGGCTCAGGCGCACAAAAATGGGGAACTGGAAGTCCCCATTATTAATTAAGGATTGTAATGTATGTAACTGCTATCTGTGAATTGCAAGCACATGTACCAGGGATTTTTTAATTGTTTTAATTGCACAAGACTACTATACAACAAATTAATGTACAGTGTTAAGTTAAAATACTGATTTGATTACTGGAGAATGCATTTACTGGTGTTGAAGTTTAGAACGATGGCAGTTAAGGGTTAACGGCAGAGATAATTACAGGAGAGAGGAGGGAATCGAGCCAGAGGAAAAAAAAAAAAAGACGTTGAGCCAGTGCGTAGTGCATTCAATATGGCTGTGCGTTTCAATGCTGGCGTTAATCAGAAGTTTTTAGTTTTCTCATATCTTCTATCCCAGTGTCCTCCCTATGCTTATCCTTCTCTCGATACATCCACAGGTTAGTCAATTATTCTCTAATACCATGTTAATTATTGTTCTTACTTGTCTCCTATATATTATCTGTTATTTAAAAGTTACATTGGAACGCATGATAAAGTATGAACTCCCTTTTTCTGACGCAGTTTATTTTGAAGCTGTCTCTGGGAAAATTAGAGGAGAAATGATTAAGAATGGGACCTTTGTTAAAGCTTTGTTAAATATGCAGGGCATAGCAAGCGGCAAGATAAGACAGCTGCAGTTCTGACTGTGGGAATTACAGGATGCCGTTTGTATAAAAAAAAACAAAAAAAAAAAAACACAGAAAACAAAGACTTAATATTAAAAATTTTGATTCAGTGGTAGTGGCCCACACACACACACATATATATATATATATTGCAATTATGTTCTTTTACCACTGGTGGGGGCTGGGCTCTGGCTATTACCATATGTTCTTAGTGTTTGCAATGTAATTGATACAAGGCTTCCAAGGGTTTGATCATCACTCCTGCACACCTAAAGCGCCCCCCCTGGATCCTTGCCTGCAGATCCAGGTTGACTTTATTGAATTAACCCAATGCCAAACTTACAAGTATGAAGGAAGCAATGTTTTGCAGCTTCTCAGCCTCGTCAGAATTGATTTGCCTCCAGGCGCAGGTCACCTATTCAATTTCCAGATGGATTGTGATCTTTTCATCGTATTTTGAGATGTATGGGAACAGGGATCAGGAAGAGAAGAAAAGGGCCCGTCCCTGCAACCAGGAACTTAATAATAGAGACCCGACATCCGAAAGAAGCTGCAGAAGGCCGAAGGCTTTGAGGGCATGAGCCTCAGCCAGTTAAAAGCTATAGCAGACCAGGTATGTGGAAATAGAGAAGTGGAAGAGAAAAGAGAGAAGCAAGTAGAGACATGAAGGAGAAAGTGACTGTTAGCCGTCGCTCTCGAGGACACGCGGACGGGAAGGAGCCAAGACAATGGCAGACCGCGAAGAGGAGGGGGAACAAGACCCCCCCTTTGGGAAAGAATCAGTGTGCGTACTGCAAAAATGAAGGCCATTGGAAGAGAGACTGTGAAGAATGGCAAAAGAAATACGGGAGCCCTGCAGTGAATACTAACGACAAAAATGGACCTGCACCGACACAAAGGGGCCGAGGAGGAAGGAGATCGGACAACCCCCACTGGCAGATGGCGGGGGAGGCGACAAGGAGCATACAGCCTGAAGAGACCGGGAGGGAAGAATCCCCACTGACCCTCTGGTGGAGATCCACGAGGTAACACAACAAAAATCAGGGACCTGTTGGACTCAGAGGCCAACGATCTGTCATGACTGCACCAATCAGCCCCCCCGACGAAAGAGACTGTTTCTATAGTGGGTGCCTCAGGTCAGGTACTCACTGCCCCTCTGCAGAAAGAATGAAGTATACAAGTAGGCGGGACCATGGTATCCCTTATCGGATGGAACCTGCTGTGTAAGCCTCAGACCACATTGAGATTTCAACCAACAGGGGAAGTTAAAGCCTCCTTCAGGGACCATCCAGTGATACTCATCTGTCCCCTCCAAGAAGAATGGAGACTACATCTTCCCATAGTCGAATGAACCATCGAACATCGATATGAAAACAACACCCCCCTCAACAAAAACGAAGACAACTGATGGATAGTGTACCCCAAGTATGGTTCGAACAGAACCCGGGAGGAATAGCTATCGACGCTACCCCCATATGGATAGAGATGAAACAGAATGCACAGGTGATTAATCAACCTCAATACCCCATTCCATATATGGCCAGGCAAGGAATCCAGATACATCTGCAGAGACTGTACGACTTGGGCATTCTCCGACGAATCCGATCTGCTTGGAACACCCCTTTGTTGCCCGTAAAGAAACCTGGATCTGATGATTATCGACCAGTACAAGACCTACGGAAAGTGAATAGTCAAGTAGAAGATCTAGTAGCCCTCGTGCCAAATCCATATTCAATCTTGGCTCAAGTCTCTCCTGCATCAAAGTGGTACAGTGTCATTGATCTCAAAGATGCCTTCTTCTCCGGTCCCGGTTGGCGGAGGAATGTCAGAAGATTTTTGCTTTCACATGGGAACAATGCACCTACTGGAATAAAGCAGCAGTACACATGGACTCGTTATGCCTCAAGGGTTTAGGCACTCACCTACGCTGTTCGGTGAGCAACTGGCAAAAGACTTGAAGATGTACCAAGTCATGTATGGGCCAGTAATACAATACGTGGATGATCTTCTGGTGTTTCGAGAGACGTACCTCGAATGTGAAGTATCCACTCTTCAGCTGCTAAGAGCTTGTACTCAAAAGCATATCGTGCAAGTTAAAAGAAAGCGCAAATCTGTGAGTTGGAAGTAGAATATTTAGGCTTCCAAATACGTGGAGGAACCCGTTGTCTGGGAATTTCTCGCACCAGTTCAATACGAGGTCAAACCTGTACCCACTTGTAAGAGGGAAACCTCCGAGCGTTCCTTGGAGCTGCAGGATACTGTAGACTGTGGATTGCTAACTATGCAGTTATGGCCAACCCCTGTACGACAAGTTGCGGGGTAAGGAATCAGAGTCTCAAACTTTTCAATGGGAAGGACACGAGCTAGCAAGCTTACGTCAATTAAAAGAAGCCTTAATTGAACCACCTGCTTTAGGATTGCCAGATGTAATGAAACCATTCCATCTATTCGTCGATGAAAAGAAAGGAATGGCCATTGGGGTATTGACTCAAACTCTAGGCTCATGGGAGCGACCTGTTGCATATCTCTCAAAAGAATGGACAATGTTGCAAAAGGATGGCCTGGTTGCCCTTCAAAGCATTGCGGCTGCATGCTTACTAATTCCAGAAGCAGTCAAATTAACTTTTGGTCAAACTTGAACGTAAACAACTCCCCACACCATTCAAGGACTGCTAGAGACCCATGGACCAAAATGGATGACTAATTCACGTCTCGTCAAGTATTAAGCCTTACTCGTGTTGAACACCATGAAATTCAAATACAAGACAGCAAAAACTTGAACCCGGCCACTCTTATGCCGGCACCTGAACAGTTGCCCATGATGTGAAGAAGTCATGACTACAATACATTCCAGTAGACCAGACCTGAGGGATCAACCCCTGGCAAGGAGCTTGGCCTTTATTAACCTGATGGGAGCAGCCAAATCATTCATGAGATACGTTCTGCTGGATATGCTGTTGTATCCGAAGAGTGAAATCGTTGAGGCTCAACCTCTTCCCCAGGAATGTCTGCACAAAAAGCCTGAACTAATTGCCCTTACTCGAGCTCTGCAGTTGGCAGAAGGAAAACTGTAAATATCTATACAGACTCTAAATATGCCTTTCTTACAATTCAAGTGCATGGAGCATTATAGAGGGAAAACAATTGAACAATGCATCAGAAGTACGTTGAATTACTAGACGCAGTTTGGCTACCTCGCAAGGTGGCTGTAATACATTGCAAAGCACACACCAGGAAATCAAACCCTATTGTCAAGGAAATCAGAAGCAGATGGAAGCAGCAAAAAGGGGGCAACTCGGGAACCCTTTCCAAGCAGTATTAATTGCATCGAATCATCAGGCTTCAGGCAGTCCTGGAGCTCATCACCCAACGACTGCTTTCGCTCTTAAAACCTGGGCAAAAACAAAATACCAAAATTATGACTGCAGTGTACCAGAATAGATTGGTTTTTAGATTATCCTCTGGCCCAGGAAGGAGGGTTTGTGGAACATTTAACCTCTCCAATTGTTGTTTACAAGGTAGATGACCAAAACAAGGTTATCCAAGACATCACTGATCGCAATGGTCAAGATGGCACACGTCCCTGTCCAGCAGTGGAATAGTGCTTGGGACTGGACCAATGGATTCCGTGGTTGGTTTTCCAATGATCGGTGGATTTAAGAGATTGTTTGTTTATCCCAAGCCAGTTTAATTCTGTTTTGTCTTTTAGGACCCTGAATTATTCCTTTCTTGCTCAAAACCGCCTTCGTCAGGTGATGAAGGACATTGCTGAACGCAAAACAGCCACGCAGGCTCCTGTCACTGTACATGTATTCCTCTGAGCCTATAGAACCTGTTTAACCATCCATCATGTTTTATCCTGGGCCATCTTCCCATACATGACAAGTTTCGGGCTACAAAGGGGGGTGGAGCCATTAGGGCCCATCCGTCTCAAACCCGTGAAGAAACCATCGGACTGTTTGGGAATTAGGGCCCCCTGAGAACTCAAATTGCTAATTTTTCTTGTTTCTGTTTCTTTCAGCTCCACAGTTGCGTTGTGATGGTGTGATACTTTTCATAAAGAATGATAAGTATCAAAGGGGGGAATGAAGGGGTCTGAACGCTTCAACCTGACAAAGGACTTCATGTACCAGAATTCCCTGCTTCATGACGGGTTTACTTACAGTCTGCAATACAGCTGTAATTAGGACATTGAGAAAACTCTCTGTCAGCACATTGCACATTTTCATTTTTTTTGGCTTCGCTGTTCTTATTCTCTGATAAGCTTTTCACTGCTGTAAACCTAGATTAGAACAATGGATGTATTATGTGATGGGCTGTATTTACTGCAGACTCGCGAATTCCTTTCCAGAACTGCAAGTCCCAGCAGCCTCTCCTGCAGAACATTGGAGAAGTACATTTCACGAAAGTTCCAGGGTGTCTAGGGAGGGGGTCAGTAGCCCCTTCAGCCGGAATATGCTTGCTCAGCAATGCTTAGAACGCATGTGTAAAAGATAAGAACTGTAAAGTGCATAAGAGTCTGCTCCTGGAGGGGAGGGCATGCAGTTGTACTGAGCCTTTGTCTTAGCTGCATCTTGCTGGCAATAAAAGTCTATCTTTACGGATCAGTTGTCTGGACCTCCTTACTGACTAAAAAGAGACGGTTACAGTACCTTGTGGTAAGTTGGGCAGTAGCGGCTTGGGAAACAGCCAGGAAAATAAGGGAGGTAGACTCTGGCTGTTACCTTACGTGCATTTTTATTTACGGTGAAAGCAAAACAGAAAAACAGATGCAGCTCACCTTGCTGTCCTGACAGTATTCAAACATCAGTTCAACCTGTTGTCTCATAGGAAGGCTTCCTCTCTGCTCTCCGGATCTCCTCCAACCCTCTGGGCCCTGGTCTCTTATCCCTGTCTGCTATGATCCACCCTAGCCCAGAATCCCTTGTTGTGGCTGGCTCTTTAAGATGTTCTAAGGGAGTTTCTTATATACTCCCTCCCATACCTGAAAGTCACATCAAATACAACTGATATATTAATCATTGGCTGTATCATTTTATTTTTTTTATACTTAACGTTCTCAGCAAGATGACTGAAAGAGTACTACATTATTATGTGCAGCCCTCTTCTCCCTTTGTAGAACTCTCATTTGCATACCAATGTTAAGGTGAATTTTAAAAGCCCAGTGGCACCAAAACTGAGAGATATGCAAATATGTTGAGCCAGTGTGTGCCAAGCAGATTTTAAAATGCACCTGCGTTCGCATGTATCTCCCACTACGTGCACAAATGAAAAGTTCTGAAAAAGTGGTGGGCCGTGGATAGGGTATGGGTGGAGTATGCGTGTTCCTGGATTTCAACTTCAAATTTGTATGTAAATACTTATGCACACAGGCATGCGCCGGGGTACCCTGCCGCGTAACTTTACTTCTGCTATGGAGAACATGTAAGTAATTAAATAAAGACAAATAGAACAGCCGGGTTTTGAGGGTCAGGGCTAACAGGGGAGAAGGGAGACTATTAAACAGGGGGGGTTTGGATATCTTATCCCTTACCTGGGCAGACTGGGAATGAATTGGGAAAACTGGTAATGGCATCAGCACACATGTCTCTTAAAATCACCCGACTTACGTGGTAGAAGTGCATATGCACACATAGGCATACATCCACTTAAAATTGGGCGCACATGTGCACGTGTTCAGGCTGTTTTATAACATGTATTTATTTATTTTAACAATTTTACATACCAACATACACTGTATCACATCGGTTTACATTGAAACAAGAACTTAGCTTAAAATGCTTTACATATAACTCTTCATATATGCGGGTAAAATGAATTGAAAGTAAATGAATTAAATGTAACATGAATTGTATGCAAATGCGGGTAACACGAGCTAAACTTGAAAAAGGGGAACAAGGGAACATACATGCATTTACACTCGTATGTTATAAAATGGCCGCATCCCTGGGCCATTTTGTGTTCTGTGTAACGGTATATAAAAATTGCATAAATAAATAAATAGAGATGTGAATCGGAACCGGAATCAGTTCGGATTCCGGTTCCGATTCACATGTGGGGTTTTTTCAATTGGGCCCGATCGCGGTTTTGTTTATCGGCTGCGCCCCAACCGATAAACAAAAAACCCACCCCAACCCTTTAAAAAAGTAACCCCTTATCTTCCCCCACCCTCCCGACCCCCCCAAAAAACTTTTTACAGGTACCTGGTGGTCCAGTGGGGGTCCTGGGAGCGATCTCCCGTGATCTCCCGCTCCGGGCCATCCTCCCACTCCCGGGCCGTCGGCTGCCACTAATCAAAATGGCACCGATGGCCCTTTGCCCTTACCATGTGACAGGGTATCCGTGCCATTGGCCGGATCCTGTCACATGGTAGGAGCACTGGATGGCCGCACCATCTTGTGCGCCTACCATGTGACAGGGGCTTGACCAATGGCACCGATAGCCCCTGTGGCATAGTAAGGGCAAAGGCTATCGGCGCCATTTTCAATACTGGCAGCCGACGGTCCGAATGCAGGAGGTCGCTCCCGGACCCCCGCTGGACTTTTGGCAAGTCTTGTGGGGGTCAGGAGGGTCCCCCAAGACTTGCCAAAAGCCCTGGTGGTCCAGCGGGGGTCCGGGAGCGATCTCCTGCACTCGGGCCATCAGCTGCCAGTAATCAAAATGGCACCGATAGCCTTTGCCCTTACTATGTCACAGGGGCTACCAGTGCCATTGGTCAGCCCCTGTCACATGGTAGGAGCACAAGATGGCACCGGCCATCCAGTGCTCCTACCATGTGACAGGATCCGGCCAATGGTACGGATACCCTGTCACATGGTAAAGGCAAAGGGCCATCGGCGCCATTTTGATTACTGGCAGCTGATGGCCCGAGTGCAGGAGATCGCTCCTGCATGCAAGGTGATATATACCCTCAGCCCGGCTCCTAGCTCGGGGCCTTGGCAATCGGGTTATACACTCCGGTGTCTCTATTTTGCCTTCCTGCATTCCAGTGTCTTGCTCCTGTGTCTCCTGTTCCAGTCTTCTTCTCCAGCGTCTCCTGTTCCAGCATCTCTCCATTCCTGGTAGTACCCTTCGGACTAATCTCACGGTACTGACCTCTGACTACTCTTGATTGCTGCCTGACCTGACCTCTGCCTGGAACTCCGACTACTCTTGATTGCTGCCTGACCTGACGTCTGCCTGGAACTCTGACTACTCTTGATTGCCGCCTGGAACTTGACCTTTGCCTGACCTGACTATGCCCGGATTGACCTCTTACCAACCCTGCTTTTGCTGACCATTCTGGAATGATACTCTGGCCTTGATCCTCGCTACACACTTGGACACTCTCTTCTGGCCTCCTGCGACCTCTGGACTCCTCTGTCTGCACACCAACCGCTCACCCTTGTTC
This sequence comes from Rhinatrema bivittatum, assembly GCF_901001135.1. Classification (NCBI taxonomy): domain Eukaryota; kingdom Metazoa; phylum Chordata; class Amphibia; order Gymnophiona; family Rhinatrematidae; genus Rhinatrema; species Rhinatrema bivittatum. The sequence goes on along the minus strand of NC_042624.1, from coordinate 33,623,858 downwards.
TTGGTGGACAAACCCTTGAACTTTCTCTCTAGGAGACCCTGTGAGGCCCACCTAGGACCAGGTGGCCGGGGTAACCAAGGACTCAACCTGAGGGAACCCTGGGTTGCTACTGGTGAATCTCCAGCTAACCTCTGTCTCCTTCTGTGCTCCACCTCCTGGTGGCAGACGCTCTCCGGGTCCGACCAGAGGGTCATACCAATCCTGCACCAGGTTGCCAAGGTCATGGACTCGGCAGAGTCTCCCGCCTTGCAGGCCATCCCTGGCCTAGCTGCTCATGTCCGAGAAGAATAGCGAACCCTAGAAGCATTGACTTCATCTGTGGAGAGACTACAGTCTCAACTTGAGGATTCTCTTAAGGCCAACTCAAAGTGCTGGGCTCAACCCATGCCTTCTCTGCATCTCTGGCCCTTCCTGCTCCAGCCCGTTTTAATGGGGATCCACGCCTCTGTTGAGGTTTCCTTAACCAATGCTTTATGCAATTCACACTACAGCCTGAGTTGTTTCCAAGCTAAAATACCAAGATCACCTTCATCCTCTCACACCTTGAAGGGAAGGCACTGGCATGGGCTTCCCCACTCTGGGAGCATTCAGATGACATCTTGAGTTATCTTTCCCACTTCATCTCTGTGTTCAAACCTTCCAGGACCTCCGCCGACAGGCGGTTGCGGGCCACCATTTCCTCCATCTCCGTCAAGGCTCGCATTCGCTCACTGAATTCACGGTAGAATTCAGGACACTGGCCACAGAACTGGGATGTCAAGAGGACTGCCTATGGGCAATCTATCTGGATGGTTTATTTCCTGCTCTCAAGGACGAGCTGGCTGCTCGTGAAATTCCCACATCTCTAGATGATATCATCTCCTTGGATGGCAAGATCGATCACCGCCTATGTCAACATCATCAGGAGGTAAAGGTCTCTCATCCTTTTGCCTTATGCCCAGTTCATGCTACCAGCCCTCAGATAAAGGCCTTACCGGCACCTCCTCCATCACCCGAAGAGCTGATGCAGATTAACCGCGGGCGCTTGTCTCCTGAAGAACGCCTTTGACGTAAGAAGGAAGGCCTTTGCCTGTACTGTGGCGATTCCGGATATCTCCTACAAGCCTGTCCAGTTTGTCCAGGAAATTGCAGAGCCTGAGCCCAGCATGGGTCCCAGGTTTGGGCGCTACTGTTACTGGCCCTCAACTACTACTTCCTGTGTCTATCTCCAGAGGGTCACAGTCCTTTGCCACAACTACCCTTGTGGACACCTGGGCGAGTGGTAACTTCATCCTGGATGATATCATCAAACTGCTCCAGATCCCGCTCCAGCCTCTGGACATTCCCCTCCGCATTGCATCCATCCAAGGAGAGCATCTTCCTGGACGTATCACCCATTAGAGATGTGAATCGTGTGCCAGATCGTCTTAACGATCAGATTCGGCTGGGGGAGGGGGGGAATCTGATCGTGCTCCTACCATGTGACAGGGGCCGGCCAATGGCATGGATACCCTGTGACATGGTAAGGGCAAAGGGGCATCGGCGCCATTTTTTTTTTTTTTTTAGAACAGCTGATGCCGCGAAATCTCTCCCCGAGGCCCCCCTGGATCTCTCCTCTCCCCGAGGCCCCCCCTGGATCTCTCCCTGAGGCCCCCCTGAGGCCCCCCTGGACGACCAGGTAATTTTAAAAGGTTTTGGGGGGGGGGGTCGGGAGGGGTCGGGAGGGGGGTCGATTTAAAGAGTCGGGTGGTTTTGGTTTTTTTTAGCGACGCGGGCCTCCCTAGCGATGTGAATTGGATCGGGAGGGTGGGGGGTCGATTTAAAGGGTCGGGCCTCCCTAGTGATGTGAATTGGATCGGGAGGGTCGGGAGGGTGGGGGGTCGATTTAAAGGGTTGGGTGGGTTTTTTTTTTATCGGGCCATCGGCGCCATTTTAATTTGTGGCAGCCAAAATGGCGCCGATGGCCCGAGAGCGGGAGATCGCGCCGGGACCCCCCCCCCCCCCCCCACTGGACCCACCAGGTAACTTAACATTTTAGGGGGGTTTGGGAGGGTGGGGGAGGGTAAGGAATTGGTTTTAAAGGGTCGGGGTGGGTTTAGGGGTTGTTTTGGTGTGCCGGTTTTCCCGCCCTCCCCCAAATAATTCTCGTGCCCTATTTAACGATACAATACAAATGCCCTGACGATAAATCGGGGGCATTTGTATTGTATCGTGCACTCTAACGATTTTGGACGATTTTAAAATTATCTGACGATAATTTTAATCATTCAAAAACGATTCACATCCCTATCACCCATTGTACCATAGCATTCCATCTCTCTGTGGGAACCCTCCATGAGGAAGAGATCTTGCTATATGTCCTGAAGCGTTCTACGCATCCAGTAATCCTTGGACTTCCATGGCTCCAAGTGCACAGACCTCACTTCGACTGGAAATCCCTGCAGTTAATTCAGTGGGGATACCAGTGCCAAAACCGCTGCCTGCATCAAGTGTCTCCAGCAATCACTGTTCTGAACTCTTCAACCCTGACCGGGTTACCTGCTTCATATGTGTTGCGTCTGTCAGGCTCAAACGACTTCACCCGACATGCCTCACCTTTCTCTCAGCTTTCTTCACCAGCCTCGGGAGTATGGCGTCCGTGGCGTCTCCTTGCCACACCCTCCAGCTTCCCCGGAGCGGCTCTGGCATGGCGTTCGGCCATCTTGACCCGAGGCCTCCTGGGCGCACGCGCGTGTGCGTCCCTACCTTTATAGCAGTGTTGGCGCGAACCTCGGGGGCGTCCCCCTCAAGTGATGTCACTGCTTCTGCCTATTTAGGTTGCCCATTTGCTGACTCTTGCCGAGTTAGCAAAGATCGGTATGCCCCGGTCTGAAGCTACTCTGCCACTTCTATCCACTGGAAGCTATCTTCACCCTTTGGGGTTCTTTAACCTGGGTACCAGCTCCTCGGGGGCCCTCTGCTTATTTACAGGTGCCTATCCTCTTACAGGTACTCGCTCCTCGAGGGCCTGTGTGTCTATCCTGGTGCCTGCTCCATTCTTCAACCTGCTGGAAATCCATCTATCAGCTACAGAGAGTGAGTACAACTTCTACCAGTCTGTCTTTCATCAGTTCCTCGCTACCTCTCTGCATCAGGCCCTACACCACCATTGTGAACGGGTCTCCTCTGCCGAGGACCTCCGACTACTAACACCTATCCTCTCTACTGCTCATTGGGATTCTCTCTACTCAGCTATGGGAGTGTGTTTAACATCTGCCAGTCTGTCTCTCCTACAGTGCCTTATTGGACATCTGCATCGGGGCCTTACACCACTATTGTGGGACGGGTCTCCCTCACCAAGGATTACAGACTGCTACCAGCTAACCTGCTCTCTACTGCCACCTCTGGTAGTCATCCTAGCTGTACAATAAAAAAAAATATCTCTGTGTTTGTGCTATTGAGTCTAGCCCGGTGCATCAGTCTCCCTACGGGGCTCCTCCCCGTAGGAGATAACATCACTGTTGCCCCTGAGAATCCAACAAAAACCTCGATATCATAACAGTATGAAGACTTCCAAGATGTATTCTCCAAACAGAATGCTGACATCCTTCCTCCACTCCGGGAGTTTAATTGTCCCATTGAGCTCCTACCAGGTACCATGCCTCCCAAGGGCAGGACCTATCCTCTCTCGCTACCGGAGACTAAGGCAATGTCTGAGTACATTAAAGAGAACCTAGATAAGGGATTCATACAACCCTCCGATTCTCTGGCTGGAGCTGGATTCTTCTACGTGAAGAAGAAAGATGGCAGTTTACGTCCTTGCATTGACTACCATAGTCTAAATGCCATAACCCGCAAGGATCGCTATCCTCTGCCACTCATTAGCGAGCTCTTTCATTGCCTCCTAGGAGCCCAGATTTTTACGAAGCTCGATCTCCGCGGGGCATACAATCTTGTAAGTATCCAGCCAGATGATATTTGGCAGACCGCTTTCAATACCAGGGACGGCCACTACAAGTACGTAGTGATGCCCTTCGGACTTTGTAATGCCCCTGCGGTCTTTCAACGCTTGATGAATGAGATCTTCCGGGATCTACTGCACTTGTTCATCATGGTATATTTAGACGATATACTGATCTTCTCCAAGGACCTGAAATCCCACCGTTCACATGTTCGCACAGTCCTCCAACGTCTCAGGGACAACCGTCTCTATGCAAAACTAGAAAAGTGCATCTTCGAACAGACTTGTCTTCTGTTTCTGGGCTACATTATCTCCTATCATGGTTTTACCATGGATCCTGAAAAACTCCAAGGACTCCGAGATTGGCCTCAAGCAGTAGGTCTCCACACCCTGCAAAGGTTCCTTGGATTCACCAGCTATTACAGGAACTTCATCGCCAACTACTCCACACTAACTGCTCCACTCACTGCCACGACCAGGAAAGGTAGCAACCACCAAGTTTGGAGTCCCAAAGCTCAATCTGCCTTCCACACCTTAAAAGAGGCCTTCTGCACTGGACCTTGTCTACGTCACCCAGATCCTAACCGTCCCTTCTTCGTTGAAGTCAACGCCTCCACCATTGGGGCAAGGGCAGTTCTGAGCCAATATTCTTCCAAGGGACCCTTAGTACCCTGCTCATTCTATTCTCACAAATTTTCCCCCACAGAACAAAATTACACGATCGGAGACAGCTCCTAGCTGTGAAGTTAGCTCTTCAAGAGTGGCGCCCCTGGTTAGAAGGAGCACTGCATAAATTCACGATCTTCACAGATCACAAGAATCTCGAGCACTTGAAGGAAGCCCAGTTATTGAACCCCAGACAAGCTCGCTGGGCATTGTTCTTTGAATGATTTAATTTTGAACTTCGTTATCATCCTGCAGCTAAGAACACTAGAGCGGATTCTCTCTCGCACTCTCTCGAACCATAGGATACACCAGACACCACCAGGCACATCATCGACCCAGCCCGTATAACCCTCACAGTCACCAACATTATGCCAGCTGGGAAGACAGTGGTTCCATGCCATCTCCAAGAACGCGTCTGCTGGGCTCACGATTCGAAGTTCGCCGGCCATCCTGGCTGGGCCCGAACCCTTGAAATGCTAAGGAGATACTATTGATGGCTTAACATGGTCAAGGACTCCCACAACTATGTAGACTCCTGTTCCATATGTGCGCAACAGAAGCCCCTGACTGGCTGTCCATGGGGACTCCTCCAACCTCTTCTAGTGCCAATGGAACCCTGGTCTAGAATCTCCACCGACTTCATCACAGATCTACCTCCATCCAAAGGCCACACGGTTAACTGGGTCATTATTGACTGATTTTCGAAAATGGGTCACTTCATCCCACTCCAGAGGCTTCCCTCGGCTCCTGAACTGGCTAAACTCTTCCTCAAACACATCTTTCACCTACACGGGCTACCCAAAGAGATCATCTCGAACTAAGGTCCACAGTTTGCCGCCAAGAATTGGGAATCCTTGTGTAAACAATTCAAAATCACTCTGAATCTGACGCAGGCAAACGGCCAAGCAGAGAGAACAAACAGGTCCTTAAAAACCTTCTTACGTTCTTAAGTTAATGATCAGCAAGACGACTGGGCCGATCTATTACCCTGGGCTGAGTTATCCCAATATACTCATGTCGCCTCCGCCACTGATGTGTCACTCTTCTCCGTGGTATTCGGTCGCCAGCCACGTCTGCTTCTACCAGTACCGCTCTCAGTGCCTTCACCTGCAGCCCAGTCAACAGTCCAGATGATAAGATGCTTATGGAACCAAGTCAAGGAATGGCTGGGCCAGGCCACCGAGCAAGCTAAGTGCTCGACTGACGCTCATCATCGCACCGCACCCTTGTTCCAGCCAGGCCAGAAGGTCTGGCTAAGCACCAAACATATCAGGCTGAGACTCCCTTCTCAGCCTGACTCACCCCAGGTTTATTGGGCCATTTCCAATAATTCAATGCATTGGTGCTGTGACCTATCGACTATAACTCCCTGCTTCCATGGGCATCCACAACATCTTCCATGTCTCCTTGCTGAAACCATTGGTGTTGTCTTAGCCCTCTCGAAGGTCTCCCGCTCCCACTCAACTTGAGGCTGAACTTGAGGATGTGCTTCAAGTCAAGGAAGTCCTGGACATCCAGCGACACAGAGGCCATTGGGAGTACCTCCTGTCATGGGAGGGCTTCGGACCGGAGGAGAACTCCTGGGAGCCCTCCCATCACATCTACAACAAGAATCTCCTCGCTGAAATCCACCGGCTCCATCCTGAAAAGCCCAGGCTCCATCCTGAAAAGCCCAGGCATTGGCTCCATGACTGGGCCTGCTAACTTGGCGCAACCCTCTACCAGCACCACCTCGAGTTTCTCCTCTGTCTGACCAGGTCCTCCATGGGCGTCCCCGGCTCCCTCACGTCTTCAATCGCGGCTGTCCTCGCGCCGGGGCTCGGCATCCTCTTTGGCATCGGCCCCGCCCCCCTAGCGCACAAGTGCGGAGCTCTGCTTAATTTAAAGAGCCAAGTGCAGGAAGACCTCGGGTGACGCCCGATTCTGACATCACTCATGCAAGGTATATATACCTCAGCCCAGCCCCTACCTCGGGGCCTTGGAAATTGGGTCATACACTCCGGTATCTCTAGTTTGCCTTCCTGCGTTCCTGTTACGGCTATGGCTGCTGTGCAACCGCCTCACCAACAGGGGTCCCTCTAGAGCTGACTCTCCTGACAGGCCCAGTCCATCTCCCTTGTTCACTCTATGTTCTGGTCTTCCCTTTATAACCCTGCCTGACAGTTCCCTCGGTGCTTCGGCATCGAGCTCGCCTGGGCTCCCTGCTCTAGCCTTCCTTGCTTGCCTTGCCTTGCGCTGTGTGTGCCTTCGGGCCTTCTACCCTGCTTTGCCTAGTCTTGCGCTGTGTGTGCCTTCAGGCCTTCTACCCTGCTTTGCTTTGCCTTGCGCTGTGTGTGGCCTTCGGGCCTTCTAGCCTGCTTTGCCTTGTCTTGCGCTGTGTGGTGCCTTCGGGCCTTCTACCCTACTTGCCTTGACTTGCGCTGTGTGTTGCCTTTGGGCCCTCTGCCCTGCCGTGTGTGTGAGTGAGGCCTTCGGGCCCTCTGCCCTGTCGTGTGTGTGTGTGAGGCCTTCGGGCTCTCAGCCCTGTGTCCGTGTGTGGTCTACGGGCCCTCTGCCCTGCCGTGTGTGTGTGTGTGGCCTTTGGGCCCTCTGCCCTGTGTCTGTGTGTGGCCTATGGGCCCTCTGCCCTGCCGTGTGTGCGTGTGTGGCCTTCGGGCTCTCTGCTCTGCCGTACGTGTGTGTGGCCTTCGGGCTCTTTGCCTTACTACTAGGTACCCTGACCCAGCCTGGACTCTGACACTGTTACCTGCCGCCTGCCCTGACTCAGCCTGGACTCTGACACTGTTACCTGCCACCTTCCCTGACCCAGCCTGGACTCTGACACTGTTACCTGCCGCCTGCCCTGACCCAGCCTGGACTCTGACACTGTTTCCAGCCATCCCTGCCTCTCTCCACCTGGAGCCACCCTTCTGGGTGGTGTTCACAACACCAGAACACAGCCCGAGCGTAACAGTTCCAGTGTCTTGCTCCTGTGTCTCCTGTTCCAGTCTTCTGTTCCAGCGTCTCCTGTTCCAGCGTCTCTTTTGTCTCCTGTTCCAGCATCTCCTGGGTCTCCTGTTCCAGCGTCTCCTGTTCCTTCGTCTCTCCATTCCTGGTAGTACCCTTTGGACTGATCTCATGGTACTGACCTTTGCCTGCTCTCATAGAAACATAGAAATGACAGCAGAAGACCAAACGGCCCATCCAGTCTGCCCAGCAAGTTTCGCACTTTTTTTTTTCTCATACTTATCTGTTACTCTTGGCTCTTAGTAACCTTTTGGTTCTATTTCCCTTCCACCCCCACCATTAATGTAGAGAGCAGTGTTGGAACTGCATCTAAGTGAAATATCTAGCTTAATTAGTTAGGGATAGTAACCGCCACAATAAGCAAGCTACACCCATGCTTATTTGTTTATCCAGACTACGTAATTTTGTCCTTGTTGGTTGTTGTCTGTATATAGATCTACTTTTCTTCATTCCCCCTGCCGTTGAAGCAGAAAGCTATGCTGGATATGCGTGAAGTATCAGACTTTCTCCCCTGCTGTTGAAGCAGAGAGCTATGCTGGATATGCGTGAAGTATCAGACTTTCCCTCCTGCTGATGAAGCAGAGAGCTATGCTGGATATTCGTGAAGTATCTGTCTTTCTCCCATGCCGTTGAAGCAGAGAACTATGCTGGATATGCATTGAAAGTGAAGTATCAGGCTTATTTGGTTTGGGGTAGTAACAGCCGTAACAAGCAAGCTACTCCCCACTTTTTTGTGAATGCAAGTCCTTTTTTCCACATTTCCTCTTGCCGATGAAGCTTAGAGCAATGTTGGAGTCGCATTAACCTTGTGTATGTTTATTGAATAAGAGTATTATCTCCAGGTAGTAGCCGTCATTCCCGTGAGCCACCCACTCTTCATTCACGTCCTCTAGACTTTATGGATCCATAGTGTTTATCCCACACCCCTTTGAAGTCTTTCACAGTTCTGGTCTTCACCACTTCCTCCGGAAGGGCATTCCAGGCATCCACCACCCTCTCCGTGAAGAAATACTTCCTGACATTGATTCTGAGTCTTCCTCCCTGGAGCTTCAAATTGTGATCCCTGGTTCTGTTGATTTTCTTCCGACGGAAAAGGTTTGTCGTTGTCTTTGGATCATTAAAACCTTTCAAGTATCTGAAAGTCTGTATCATATCACCTCTGCTCCTCCTTTCCTCCAGGGTGTACATATTTAGATTCTTCAATCTCTCCTCATAAGTCACCTTTTTGGTCGCCCTTCTCTGGACCGCCTCCATCTTGTCTCTGTCTCTTTGGAGATACAGTCTCCAGAACTGAACAGAGTACTCCAGGTGAGGCCTCACCAAGGACCTGTACAAGGGGATAATCACTTCCCTTTACTTACTCGATATTCCTCTCTCTATGCAGCCCAGAATTCTTCTGGCTTTAGCTATCGCCTTGTCACATTGTTTCACCAACTTCAGATCATTAGACACCATCACCCCAAGCTATCTCTCCTGCTCCGTGCACATCAGCCTTTCTCCCCCCATCGAATACAGTTCATTCGGATTTCCACTCCCCATATGCATGACTTTGCACTACTTGGCATTGAATCTCAGCTGCCATATCTTCGACCACTCTTCCAGCTTCCTTAAAATCCCGTCTCATTCTCTCCACTCCTTCCGGTGTGTCCACTCTGTTGCAGATCTTAGTGTCTTCCCCAAAATAAAAACCTTATCTTCTATACCATCCGCAATGTCGCTCACAAAGATATTGAACAGGACCGGTCCCAACACTGATCCTTGCGGTACACTGCTTAAAACCGCTCTCTCTTCAGAGAGCATTCTATTTACCATCACACATTGTCTTCTGTCCGTCAACCAGTTTTTCAATCCAGGCCACCACCCACCTCGGCACTCACTCCTAAGCTTTTCATTTTATTCACCAGTCTCCTGTGTGGGACTGTATCAAAAGCTTTGCCGAAATCTAAGTAGATGACAACGAGCACTCTTCCTTGATCCAATTCCTTGGTTACCCAGTCAAAAAAGTAAATCAGATTTGTCTGACAGAATCTTCCCCTGGTGAATCCATGCTGCCTCTGGTCCAGCAATTCTCCCAACTGTAGATAGTTCACTATTCTCTCTTTCAACAGTGACTCCATTACTTTTGCTGCCTAACCTGACCTCTGCCTGGAACTCTGACTAATCTTGATCACCGCCTGGAACTTGACCTTTGCCTTATCTGACTACGCCTGGATTGGCCTCTGTTACCGACCCTGCTTTGGCTGACCATTCTGAACTGATACTCTGGTCTTGATCCTCGCTACACACTTGGACACTCTCTTCTGGTCTCCCGCGACCTCTGGACTCCTCTGTCTGCACACCAACATAAGAACATAAGAAATTGCCAGACATTTTAATAGAGATGAATGGTTAACAGTACTTGATCTATCTGCAGCCTTTGACACTGTAGACCACAAAAAACTAATTTCAAGTCTTGCCAACATAGGTCTTTCTGGAAAAACACTTGACTGGTTCACTTCATTCTTAAAAGACAGATTCTTCAAAGTCACCTTTAATAACATATCATCTGATCCCTGTCCCCTCGAAACCGGGGTACCACAAGGGTCTGCCCTCTTGGCCACCCTCTTCAATATTTACCTATTCCCACTCTGTCATTTCATTTCCAATCTAGGCATCACTTTCTTTCTGTATGCCGATGATATTCAATTACTCATCCCAATTACATCTACCATCCAAGATGCTATACACCTCACAGGAAACCACCTCAACTCAATCAGAAAATTCCTGAACCAACTAAAGTTATGCCTCAATATGAGCAAAACTGAATGCATCCTCATAAAAAGAAACAACCCAGAGCAAACATCCCAAATGCCTTCCATTCAAATCGACAACATCAATATCCAACCAAAAAACCCAGTAAAAGACCTCGGTATCTGGTTAGACAACGAACTAAACCTCAAAAAATGCATCGCAATAAAAACAAGAGAAGGCTTTCACAAACTTCATGTACTCAAACATCTTAAACCATTATTACACCCGTATGATTTCAGAACAGTTCTGCAATCACTCATATTCTCAAGTCTTGATTATTGCAATGCGATTTTCATCGGCCTCCCCAGATCTACACTAAAACCTTTACAATTACTGCAAAATGCCGCAGCACGAGTTCTTACCGGCAAGAAAAAATATGAACACATCTCCCCAATATTGATGAATCTCCATTGGCTACCGATCATAAAAAGGATCAAGTACAAGACATTAACTACTCTACATAATGAAATCTACAAAGTTGACAACTCCTCCCTTGATCACATGATTCAACTGCACAAAACTCCACGCACTACAAGAATCACTGGCAAATTGCAAGTAATCATACCCCCCCTTACCTCTGCTAAACTATCCAACACCTGGAATAGAGCCTTCTCTATTGCCGGACCTAAAGAATGGAACTCTCTACCAATCTACCTAAGTTCAATCAGGGACTCCAAATCTTTCAAAAAAGAACTTAAAACATGGTTATTTAGACAATCTTTCACAAACGGAGTTGGATAACCCAATATATTATCTTAAGACTCACTCCCAGTAACAACCATGGTTTTAAATCTTATATTAATATTTATTTTTACTCCTCTATTTCCCTTGAACCTTTCCTTTTCCTTTTTATTCCTAACCTGCTCACCTTTGAATAAATTGCTCTAACACACCCTGCAATGTTACTCCTAAATTATTTCCCTAATTAACTAACATCACTTGTTAAATCTCAGCGTCCGATTCGTATGTCGTTCTCTGCTTCTGCCGAAATGTTAATTGTTATCCACATTTATATGCGTTATGAACACGTTTTATGTATGATGTTGTTGTTTTTCTCTGTAAACCAGAGTGAAGGCATTCTGCTATACTTCGGTATAAAAAAGAAACTAAATAAAAATAAATAAATAACGTGGCAATCCCAGTGCGGAGAGACTGAAAAGCAGGAAATGCCGGAGATGGCCTGCTTCCTAGTGGAGAGGGTCCCATGGTGAAGGCGAGATTAAGGAAGAACTGCCTCGTTCCAAATGAAACTTTAGCTTTACTGCAACATAAGGCCATTTTAGACTTTGATGTTTTCCTTTTCTTGTTCTTGGACCTAAAGCTTATGGGGAAAGGGGTTGGTGTTCCTTATTCTTTGTGGAGGGGTGAGGATCCCGTACACATGTATTGCGTACCCCACATACTCTTTCAGAGGGCTCCAAGGTGGTGCATGTGGAAAGGAAAAGGGAGAGCTGCACTGGGAAGGGGTAGGGGAGGGAAGAGGAGGGGGGAAGGGAGGGGTTTTAGGATTACAAAAGGGGTAGTTCTCAGTAAAGTTTTATATGCTCAGTCTCAAGTGATCAAATGTTTAGTTTTCAATAATGTTGACATTGTACTTAGAAGGATGTGGGTCAAGGCTGAGTGTCCCACATTGCTTTTAGAGGTCTGTTTTCTTTCATGTACTGGGTTCAACTCAAGGCTGAGTGAGGTTCACAGATTGATATCTTGGAATATTAATGGTTGGGGTCTCCCATTAAAAGGTCTAAAATATTGCAAGTGTTGCCCACATCACTCCCATCCTTAAAGACCTCCATTGGCTCCCCATTCCTTCACGTATCCTCTATAAAACTCTCTCCATCATTCATAAATCCCTCTATTGTCACAATTCCAACTGGCTTGACAAACCCTTCTGCCTCACACGCTCTAACCGACCCACCAGAGCAAACAATAAAGGAACCCTCCAGGTACCCTCTTTTAAAAAGGCACATGTCTCCTCCACAAGGGATCGTGCCATCTCCATTGCTAGTCCCACGTGATGGAACTCACTTCCCACCTTTCTTCGACTTGAGCCCTGTACCACCAAATTCAAAAAGAAATTAAAGACACGGCTCTATAAGCATGCTTACCCAGATTAGACACTGACCACCCTCTTCCTTTTGCTAACCTCCGTTTTAACTGAGCTTGTATAAAGTTTTTGTTATCACTTTATGTTACTTGCAGCCCATTACTTGTTATTTGCATTATAGTCCTCTTTGCTCTGTCTCCGGCTTCCTCTCGGCCTCTTTCTGTTCATTGCCCATCCCCATTACCTGTTTTTTGTACTTTCCACCTTTTAGTTCGGATGTAAACCAGTATGATGTTCCCCACTAATGTCGGTATATAAAAGGTTTAAATAAATAAATACATAAATAAATAAATAAACAAACAAACAAATAAATAAATAAATAAGTGTTGCAAATGAACAAAGCTAGAATTGCTTGCAATCAAGAAACTCATCAGATGTAGAAAGCCAGAAATGAAAAAGAGAAAGGGTAGGATCCTGTTACTTCTCAGCAGCAAAGGGGAGGAAAGCTGGGGTTGCCATTCTTATTCATAAGAACACAATCTTCCAGGTGGATAATCAGATTAGGGACCCTGAAGGAAGATACATTATTAGAAGATACATTATTAGAAGTCACCATTAGCAATATTTATGCGCCAAACGAATATGATCATACGTTTTTTATAGACTTGGCAAACCTCCTCATTTTACATGTGAAAGGATCCCTGCTCTTGGTTGGGGATTTCAGTTGTGTACATGACCCAGTAATGGATAATCGCCTGGACCTAGATGGGGGGAGGGGGCAGTTCTGAAAAGAAAGGAATCTCTTTTTTGTGCCAAACATTTTGTGTTAGATGTTTGGAGATCGCTGCACCCTGAGGTGAAAGATTTTACCCATGTTTCCAGAGCTCACACAGTGGTATCAGGAATTGATTATATACTAGTTTCAAAAGCTCTATTCTCTAGAATTCTTATCAGTAGTGATTAGCAATTCAGGTGTCTCCAATCACACTCCCATATGGACAGATTTCAGAATAGCTGAGCAGGATAAGAAAGAGAATTTGGAAATTTCCAAATCAGTTGAAGGGAGATGCAGAATTTCAGGTCTTCTTACAAAATAAATGGAAAGATTATGTCGCTAAAAATGCCCAACATGTTGACTCTCCCTGTTTGTTCTGGGAAACAAGTAATGTAGTTTTGAGAGGGGAGATTATATCATATCTAATCAGAAGGAATTCTCGCATCAATAAGGAAATATTGCAATTAGAGGAGAAATTAAAGATAATGAAAAGAAAACTGATAAAACATCGGAAGGAGGCAGCTAAAGCGGAATACCATGCTATTCTTGAAAGTTTAAATGCATATCTACAACAGAGAGTGTAAAAGGCGCCCTGCCACCGGCACCCTCAAACTGGCAGCCCACCTACCACCTTTGGGCGCCCTGCGGCACTTCTCCATCGCCATGGGAACAGAAGAGAAGAAAGAAATATCACCTGAAAATGAAAAAGGAAAAAAAACAGAACTGCAATGTGAGGGAGAGACCTGATTAAAATCCCCGCCCCCCCCTGACGTCACCAGGGGCAGCTCCGACCGTTGAAAGGCGCCCTGCCACCAGGCGCCGCGCGCCATGTGTTGCATGCCAAAGGGGCGCGACAAAGGGGCCCTCCCCTTTGTGCACCCCTTAGTGCAACCTGTAGTGTAAATTCCAGTTAATATCTTTGCAATTGAATATATCTCCTTTGTTTAATATACTTCCTGTTATCCCTTTTTGCTCAATTGTTAAAAATCCTGCATTTTGAGCTTTTGTAAACTGTTGTGATGGCTTTACCGAATGACGGTATATAAAACTCATTAAATAAATAAATAAATAAATAAATAAATAAATAAAAGAGACTACAATGTACTGAACATAATTTTTTTAGATTCAGGAATAAGTCTGGGAAATACTTAGCTAATGCAGTGAAAGTATGGAGAGGAAACATTTATTGAAAAGCTTAAATCCAAGCAGGGTTTGGTAGTCACCAAGCAGGACGAAATTTGTGAGGTTCTAAAATAGATTTACGAGATGCTTTACGCTGAGTACAGTAAAGGTGGACAAACAGAGGAAGAAGAATTTTTTAAAAGACTCCCCATTCCAAAAATCTCAGAACAGCAATTAAACTTTCTGAGTAGACCAATACAGTCCTATCAGATACTGAATGTAATAAATGCAAGTAAAGCAGGGAGGGCCCCAGGTCCAAATGGGTTCTATTATGACTATTATAAATTGTTACAGGCACAAGTGGTGGGACCTCTGAGTAAATTCTATAGAAATGCACTGGCTCAGGGAGCCTTCCTGAAAGATTTTAACAAGGCCTACATTACTGTTTTAGCCAAGCCAAGGAAAGACCCAGTTCTTCCTTCCTCTTACAGGCCCATATCATTGTTAAACTGTGATTTAAATATTTTTGCTAAAATACTTGCAGATAGATAGAAAAACAAAAACCAATCTATTATTTCTAATAATCAAGTGGGTTTTGTTAAAGGCAGGACAACTGGTACTCACATAGTTAAGCTCACAATAGCCATGACAATCTGCAAAAGTAAAAAAAATACAAGCTATGGCCATTGGGTTCAACTCTGAAAAAGCATTTGATAGGGTCTCATGGTCTTACATGTTCTCAGTTCTACAAAGATTTGATTTCCATGGGAATATAGACAAAAACATACCACTCTTATTCAAGGATCCAGAATCAAATATTCTTGCTAATGGCTCCAAATCCCAGAATTTTCCAGTGAATAGAGGAGTCAGATAAGGGAGTCCCCTTTCACCACTATTATATATTCTTTCTATTGATCCCCTATTAAGAAAAGTTGGAGGTGATAGAACTATAGAGGGATTTGTTAAAGGAGGTCAGGATTTTAAGATCATGGCCTTTGCAAATGATGTCCTAATTTTTCTAACAAACCCAGCTGAGTCGTTACCCAGGGTTTTAGAGCATCAGCATCATTTGGACAATTTGCGGGGCTGAAGATTAACTGAGATAAGTTGGAAGCTTTGGTGATATCTGGGAATTTGAGAGAATTTGGGGGGCTTAGTTTCCCCGTATGGTGGGTGGAAGGAGATATGAGATATTTAGGAGTCAGGATCCCCAAGGATATAAGTTTGATTTATAGGGTAAATGTACACCCATTGTTGAGGGGAATAGCAAAGAATTTATCACAATGGAGCTCACTTCCACTGTCACTTAATGGTAAGATCCATCTCCTGAAAATGATTGTGGTCCCTAAGTGGCTCCAACTAAAGCAAATGTTACCTATTTGGCTGACCCGCAAGTATCTCAAGGAGATAAACAAACTATTCAGATCATTTCTCTGGAAGGGGAAAAATGTGTGTTTGCTCTTAAATATATTTTTGAGGGCTTTGAATAGAGGGGGTTAAACTGCCCAAACTTGCAAAGATACAATCTAGCATATATGCTGCATCATATTGCAGACTGGCTAACTGGTTCTTCATATTTTTCACCACACAAGCACTTACAGAGCTGGTTTGGGTTGTATTCACTGAATTCCCTAATACAGATAGAGAAAAAAGAGGTACCAATGGAGATTAGGTCCCAGTTAGTGGTGTCCTTGTGTAGAAAAGCCTGGACTTTATTAAACAAGATGACCAATCACGCTGGGAGGATATCGTCTTTGTTATATATTTGAGGGAATTCATCATTGTCCCCAGGGGTAGAAAACTTGGTATTTAAGGATTGGGACAAGAAAGGGCATAGGAGCCTACAACAAATCTTTATTGAAGATTCAAATTCTATACATAGTTTTCAAGAATTACAAACCCAATACTCCCTCTCACACAAGGATTTTTATGCCTATTTACAATTGAGACATTATCTCACAGAAGTTAAAGTAAATCCGGAACTGGGCACTAGGGACAAACTGAAAGGAATTTTTATAGGTGGAAAGAAGGGACGGCCATTGTGTTCTAAGTTCAACAAGAAATTAAATAACTTATCTATTCAGGGAGATTTTTCAGAAGTACATTCAAAGTAGATTCTATATACTGGGTTCTAATTGTCTTCACAAGAATATCAATACTGCTTCAAGCACATATATGAAACTACAGAAAATGTGGTGCTAAGAGAAACACAGTATAAATTTTTATGGTAATTTTTTTCGCATGAGAAAGAGCATATAAGGCAAAGATTTACTCTTTTGCAGTATGTCTTAAATGTGGTGCAGAGTTAAAGTGATTACACTCATAGCTTTTGGGGATGTCCGAAAATACAAATCTTTTGGAAGGAGGTTGAAAATTATTTTCTAAGCTTTTTGGAGTGTCTTTTGAGGGTGACCCAAAAGTCTGGTACTTTGACATCTATGAAGGTCTTATAACTTTGTTAAATTCCAAGCAGAGATTATTTCTCGATAAAGTGGGTGTAAATGCAAAGAAAACTATACTGGCCACTTGGTTAGAAAAAGAAGAACGGAAATTTGGTCAGTGGAACTCTAGAATGATAAAACTCCTAACCTATGAATATTTAACACAAAATCACTCTCTACGGGAAAAATGGAATTGGTGTTATGTTATGGTCCCGGTCCACGGAGGTCCGCGGACCAGTTCCCTTCCTACCTCGGGGCGGCTCGCAGTAGCTGTGGCATCCTTGAGGCCTGTTTCGGCCTTCCTGGTCCCTTTGTGCGGCGCTCCCTCTGTGAGGGAGACGCCGTCAACGTTCTCCAGCTGGCTCTGCCCCTCTAGGCGTGCGCGCATGCAGGGGCTCCAAATTTAAAGGGACCAGCGCGGGAAAGGATGGCTCTGCCCCCGGGAGGACGTCAGATGCCAGCATGGATTTAAACCTGTTATGGATCTGCTCCCCCAGAGGGGCGGAGCTAGTGATCTGCTCCTCCAGAGGGGCAGAGCTAGCAATCTGTTATCGATCAGCTCCTCCCGAGGGGAGGAGTAGCAATCTGTTATGGATCTGCTTCCCCAGAGGGGAGGAGTTAGCAGACTGTTAGTAATCAGTTCCTCCAGAGGAGAGGAGTTAGCAACCTGATGTAGATCTGTTCAATCCAGAGAGGAGGAGTTGCAATCTGTTATGGAATCTGCTCCCCTCGAGGAGAGTAGCCAGCAGTCCGTTGTACTCCGTAGACGGAGTTAGTGATCTGTTGTGGGTAATGTAAGGAATGAACACAATGTAAATTGGTGAATCCTTGGGCCAATGGCAGATGACAGCGCCCCCAGGAGGCTATCCTGAGAGGGACCACCGGCTAGGCTGGAGTATGGAGACAGGCACAGATAGTTCTTTTATTAGACAGGAAGTGGAACCACCAGAGGTGGCAGTAGTGAGCTGAAGTACCCGGCAGGGCTGAAGTCCCTCAAATCCTGGAACTGCAATCTCCGGGTTTGCTGAGCTGTAGAGAGAGACTCATAGATAGTGAGTAGACAGGGTATGCTGGATACATAACCAGCAGTAGATGATACACTCACAGTTGTAGATAACTGTAATGGCTTCTATGCAACAGAGAGTCTTCAGTATATTCAGGAACAGGAGCTGTAGGCGAGTACTGGTTCCTATATGCAGTCTGGAATAAGAACTCACAATATCTGTGTATGAGATGGCTTCTGGAATAGAAGAGAGTATTTGGAGGGTTTTAGGAACATAGGCCCTCGTGGAGCGAGTACCAGTTCCTATCTGCAATCTGTAATAGTAATTCACAAGGTATAGGTATGCGATAGCTTCTGAGATAGAAGAGAGTCTGTGAAGGGTTTCAGGAACATGGGCCCTCATGGAGCGAGTACCGGTTCCTATCTGCAATCTGCAATAATAACTCACGATCTCCATACCTGTGATAACGTCTTAGACAGAAGAGAGTCTTCAGAGATTAGGAACTTAGGCCCTCGTGGAGCGAGTACCGTTCCTATCTGTAATAGGACTCACAGTATTCACGTCTGTGATCGCTTCCAGGAAGTCAGGAGTCTTCTGAGCATTCAGGGACGTAGGCCCTCGAGGAGCGAGTAGTGGATTCTGTCTTAGCAATCTGAAATGAAGAAGAGAGAGCGGGGCCCCCGAGGAGCGGGTACCCCTTGTTAAGTTTGTGGAGGAGGAGCAGTAGAGAGAGTTATCCCCCCTTGATAACTCAATTCGTAGTTGCAAGCAAAGACCTTTTAAGTTGGAAGCGGATGACGTCACTACGGGGGGATGCCCCCGAGGTTCACACCTATGCCGGTACAAACTCTGGAGCGCACGCGCGCTCCCTTACATCATCAGGAACATGGCGGATCCGCAGTGTCAGGCCAGCCTGGGGATTCTGGGGAGAAGCGGCGAGGAGAAGCCGCGGCAGCATCTATCCATCAGACCCGAAGGGAGTCACCACAAGGTAGAGAGGCAAGGGCAAGAACAGGCACAAATGCAACAAAACTCTGCAGCCAGCCTCTCACTTTGCCTTGCAATGGGTTCCCTCTCTTGAGTACTAGTTGCTTGCTCCAGGCCTTCGCTTGGCTCCTGACCGGCTTGCTCCTTGCTCCTGACTTTGGATTGGCTCCTGACTTCGGCATGGCTCCTGACTTCGGCATGGCTCCTGACCTCGGCTTGGCTCCTGACTTCGGACTTCGGCTCCTCCTTAGTATCCTATTTGCTGCCTGCCTTCATCCAGACTGCTCCATTTTCTTCCTTCCGGGAAACCTCGCCTAATTCCAAGTGGCTCGGGTCCTCACGGGCTACTCCTGGGGGGACCTCGGGCTTCCAGTGGTGAAGTTCCTGCTGATCTCCTGGCTCCTACCTCTACTCTACTCCACAACTTTCAGACAACTCTTTGGATTCTCCCCTTCAGGAGATCACACAAAAGTCCAAGCGGCTCGGATCCTCAAGGGCTCCTCCCGGGGGGATCTCGGGCTTCCAGTGGCAAAGATTTGGTTGGTCTCCTGATTTGATCCACCTCCCGGCTATAACCTCCGCTGTGGGTTGCCCCACAGTACGCCTTATCATCTCTAGCTGGCCCAAGGGTCCACGAACACAACAAGGGACATTTGTTAGCCCAATGTGGTGAACAGCCGGAAAACGCCAGACCTAGCTGTCATCGGGGAGATGACCCTAGGTAGTACCAATACCACTCCTCAATGTACTATACCGGTTACCCTAGAATATCCTGGGGGTTCCTTTGCCACGTTGGCACTGGTTGACTCTAGAGCCGGAGGAAACTTTATCTTCGCTGACCTCATCCGGCAATTACAGCTTGCCGTACAACCTCGACTTCCTCTGCTCCAAATTTCTTCGATTCATGGAACCCCTCTTCCGGGCAGCATCTCCACCAGCACTAAACCCCTAACTCTCTGTACTGGCCTCCTACACACTCTCTCCTTATACTCGAGAGAGCCATTCATCCTATTGTCTTGGGCTTACCCTGACTCCAGAAGCACTCTCCAATTATTCACTGGGACACCCTTCAAATCACATCTTGGAGTCCATCTTGCTTTACCTCCTGCTTGGCTACGGTTCCATGGCCCTGTGTCCTGCTCTTGACCACACCATTGACGATTCCCACACACTATCTGGGCTATATGGACGTCTTCCCTAAAGAGAAGGCCGAACTCCTCCCAGAACATCGGCCCTTTGATTGTGCCATAAATTTGGTGCAGGGTACTACACCACCCCAGGGGGCGGGTTTACCCCTTGTCTCTTCCAGAAACCCGAGCCATGTCCAGCTACGTCCAGGAAAATTTAGAGTGGGGCTTCATCCGGCCTTCAACTTCCCCCACAGGAGCCGGATTCTTTTTTGTGGTGAAGAAAGATGGGTCGCTTAGACCCTGTATTGATTACCGTGTGTTGTGTCCGTCGGTTCCCGATGCCCTCTCTCCGCCCTCCTTACCTCTTTGGTGCCTCCCTCTTCATCCGCGGGAAGATTAACTGCTGCGGCGTCCTTCTGCCGAGGCCCTCCGGCGTCCCCGGACCGGCTAGACGCTGCAACCCACCTTGTTTCCTGGAGGCCTAGGGGTGCGCGCGCTGCGCAGCCCCGACTGAAGTACCGGCACTGGCGCGAACCTTGGGGGCGTCCCCCGAAGATGACGTCACCCATGACGGATATATAAGGTCTTAGAATTTGCTAACACATCGAGTTAGCAAGGGTTACTCTACCTAAACTACTCTGCCTCCTCGGACTTACTAGGGGTACCCGCTCCTCGGGAGCCTCGCTCTCTCCTTTGTTTTTCAGGTCACAGTCATTCCCTCATTCCCAGACTTACTTGGTACTCTCTTCTGCCTGGAAGTCATCACTGCCAACTACATCAGTGAGTTACCATCGCTCTCTCAGAGCTTTCCCTGGAACCAGGTACTCGCTCCTCGAGGGCCTATACATTCCAGCTCCTGGGCTTCAATGAGACATTGTGTGAGTGTTACCATCTGGTTCAGTACATGAACTCTGCATACCCTGCCTACTCACTATATTTCAGTTTCTCTACAGCTCAGCCTCCAGGGATCGCTGTTCCAGTATCTGAGTGACTACAGCCCAGCCGGGCATTCCAGCTCACTACTGCCACTTCTGGTGGTTCAGTATACTGTCTAATAAAATAACTAGTGTGTGTCTGTCTCCATACTCTGAGCCTGACCGATGGTTCCTCTCGGGATCTTCCCCCGGGGGCGTGGTCATCTGCCACTGGTCCAAAGATCCACCCACAACTCTCCTAAATAACAACAGATTGCTAATTCCAAGCAGACTGTTAACTCCGAACTGAACAGATTGCTAACTCCATGGATCCGGCACAACTTAATGCCTTGCAGGCCATACCAGGCCTGGCCCAGCACATTACAGAGCAGCAAGTCACCTTGGAGAAACTTACTGCAGCATTTCATCAGCTACACACACAGAAGGTTCAAGGCACAGCCTCCAACCAAGAACGTCAGTCATCGGAGGTAACTTTTATAGACTGCTGTACCAATGGCGGCTCCAATCCGCTTTTCTGGAGAAATCCAGAAGACCCGGGGCTTTTTGAACCAGTGCTGCATGCACTTTACCTTACAGCCATCTCTATTTCCTACAGCTCTCTCCAAGACTACCTACATCCTTTCCTACCTGGATGGTAGGGCCTTGTCTTGGGCATCTAACTTGTGGGAATGCAAGGACTCAATTTTGCAGGACATAGAAGGATTTATGGACTTATTTAAATCTGTTTTCGATGACCCTGCTTGAATGTCTGTACCCGGTTTTGCTTTAATGGATTTGAAGCAAGGCAGCAGATCATTGGCTGAATTCGTCATCGAGTTTAAAGCTCTTGCGGCAGAGCTACGCTGGGACCCCAGATGTCTCAAGACTCTCTTTTGCAGAGGCCTGGATAACCATTTGATGGACGAGCTGGCCGCTCGCTAAACACCTGACTCGCTGGATGAATTAATATCCATGGCTACTCGGACTGATCTACTTCTCCAGGACAAGGTGAAGGAACTCCGGCCTAGGGTGTTACCCGGGTTGAAACAAGCCAGTGCTGTCTCTACACCTCAGAGGGTTCCAGTAGTCCCTGCTGCCGATACAGATGAACCTATGCAAATTGGTCATGGACACTTGACTTCCAAGGAGAGAAGATTTTGGAAGAAGTGCAGCCTTTGCATGTACTGTGGTCAGCCCGGCCATGATGTCTTTACATGCTCCACTCGTCCAAAAGCAAGGACAGGCCAAAGTCCTACAGCAGGACTATTCTTAGGCCTTACTGCACCCTCTCTTACGCTCTCTTTCCCAGTCTCTTTGACCTACGGACCAGTCATGGTTCAGACTCCTTCCCTGGTGGACTCGGGGGCAGGAGGCAACTTCATTCTCAGACATCTAGTGGAATATTTGAGGATCCCCCTCATCAAGTTGAAAAACCCACTACGATTATCCTCCATTCATGGAGAGCCCTTACCGGGAGATGTGTCTTGCCAAACCAAATCAGTTACTCTCCGCATCAGAGCTCTTCATACGGAATCACTCTCTTTCTTCTTATTGGAAAAGGCTGTGCACCCTATCATCCTGGGGTTATCCTGGTTGCAAGTACACCAACCCCAATTTGACTGGGCATCTCTGGATCTCATCCATTGGGGCCCAGAATGTCATGGGAAATGCCTTAAGGAGATATTGCCTATTATTGGTATGCCTGCGACTCCAGCAGTATCAGGACTGCCGCTCCAGTACACCCCCTTCGGGGATATCTTCTCCAAAGAAGTAGTTGATATTCTTCCTCCACAGGAGCCCTATGACTGTGCCATACGACAGAAGTCAAAAACTTAGTCTCCGAAAGGACAGGTGCACTCTCTCTCAGCATTTGAGAATAAGGCTACATCGGAAGACATTGAAGAAAATCTCCAGAAGGACTTTATCCAACCATCTGAGTCGCCAGCTGGTGCAGACACTTGTTTTGGGGGAAAGGAAGACAATACACTAACCAGTGAATGTTCTTCAATATCTCAAGATGAAGACAATACACTAACCAAGGAATGTTCTTCAATATCTCAAGACAAAGACAATACACTAACCAGTGTATGTTCTTCTGTATCTCCAGAAGAAGATGATACTACTCCTAGTGAACTATCCTCTATATCTCAAGACTCATTTATCATCAATACAGAAGACGAAATAGAACTCAAGATCACAGAGATTCTGGACATTCGTAAAAGAGGCAAGACTTTTGAATACCTTCTAAAGTGGGAAGGTTTTGGCCCCAAAGTGATCTCTTGGAAGCCTCAGACCAATATCCTGAACAAAAAGATGCTTCATCAGTTCCACCTCGCGCATCCTTCAAAACCTAAGCCTGGTACCTGAAGAGGAAATTGCCCTTTGAAGGGGGGTACTGTTGTGTCCGTCGGTTCTCGACACCCTCGCTCCGCCTTCCTTACCTCTTTGGTGCCTCCCTCTTCATCCGCAGGAAGATTGGCTGCTGCGGCGTCCTTCTGCCGAGGCCCTCCAGCGTCCCCGGACCGGCTAGACGCTGCAACCCTCCATGTTTCCTGGAGGCCTAGGGGGCGCGCGCATGGCACAGCCCCGACTGAAGTACCAGCGATGGCGCGAACCTCAGGGGCGTCACCTGAAGATGATGTCACCCGTGACGGATATATAAGGTCTTAGAATTTGCTAACACATCGAGTTAGCAAGGGTTACTCTACATAAGCTACTCTGCCTCCTTGGACTTACTAGGGGTACTCGCTCCTCGGGGGCTTCGCTCTTTCCTTTGTTTTTCAGGTGACAGTCTGGAACTGGTATTCGCTCCTCGGCCCTCATTCCCTGACTTGCTTGGTACTCTCTTCTGCCTGGAAGTCATCACTGCCAACTACATCAGTGAGTTACCATCGCTCTCTCAGGGCTTTCCCTGGAACCAGGTACTCGCTCCTCGAGGGCCTATACATTCCAGTTCCTGGGCTTCAATGAGACATTGAGTGTTACCATCTGGTTCAGTACATGAACTCTGCATACCCTGCCTACTCACTATATTTCAGTTTCTCTACAGCTCAGCCTCCAGGGATTACTGTTCCAGTATCTGAGGGACTACAGCCCAGCCAGGCATTCCAGCTCACTACTGCCACCTCTGGTGATTCAGTATACTGTCTAATAAAAGAACTAGTGTGTGTCTGTCTCCATACTCTGAGCCTGACCGGTGGTCCCTCTCGGGATCTTCCCCCGGGGGCGTGGTCATCTGCCACCGGACCAAGGATCCAACTACAACTCTCCTAAATAACAACAGATTGCTAATTCCAAGCAGACTGTTAACTCCAAACTGAACACCGTGGTCTCAATGGCATCACGCAACGCGACAGATATCCTTTGCAGTTGATTCCAGAACTTCTAGACCGGCTGCAAGGAGCCAAGATTTTCACTAAGCTCGACCTCCGGGACACGTACAACTTGGTAAGGATACGACCAGTTGATGAATGGAAAACTGCATTCAATACAAGAGAAGGGCACTATGAGTATCTAGTCATGCCATTTGGCTTATGCAATGCCCCTGCGGTTTTCCAAAACCTAATGAATGAAGAGATATGTTACACACTTCCGTCATCGTATACCTAGATGATGTACTGATCTATTCCAAGGACCTCGCCACGCATCGCCTGTATGTTCGACGGGTGTTACAAAAAACTGCGAGACAACTGTCTCTTTGCCAAATTGGAGAAGTGCCAGTTTGAACAAGAATCCCTGCCGTTCCTTGGATATATTGTGTCCTCCACTGGCTTCCACATGGATCCAGATAAAGTAGTGGCTATCAAGGATTGGCCTCAACCAGTGGGGGTTAAGGCTATTCAATGCTTCCTTGGATTTGCCAACTTTTACTGCATTACTCCCAGATGGTGGCCCCACTCACCGCCCTTACCAAGAAGGGAGCAGATGCCAAAAATCCAGCGGCGCAGATTGCCTTCCAAGAGCTAAAGAAAGCCTTTCTTCAAGATATATGTCTCCATCATCCAGACCCTCAGCGTCAATTCATTGTGGAGGTTGACACATCTGACCTTGCAGTAGGAGCTGTCCTGAGCCAAGTATCCAATAAAGGCAAATCGTTACCATATTCCTATTTCTCTCGGAAGTTCTCGCCCGCTGAGAAAAATTACAGCATAGGGGACAAGGAGCTATTGGCCATTAAGCTGGCATTCGAAGAATGGTGTCAATGGCTAGAAGGGGCCCAACACCCTGTTATTGTCTATACAGATCACAAGAATCTAGAATTTTTGTGCCGAGCTCAATGCCTTAACCCGCGACAAGCCAATGGTCCCTATTTTTTAGCAAGTTCAACTTCCTTCTTCACTACAGACCAGCTTCCAAGAACATTCGGGCTGATGCCCTGTCTCACACTATGGAGACAGAAGATACCCCCAATCCTCCTCAATACATCCTGGACCCAGCTAAGGTCCTCTTTTGTGTTTCTGTTGTGGTTCCCATGGGTAAGACCATAGTGGTTTCTCATCTACGCAAGAAAGTGTTGTCATGGGCTCATGACTCTTTGACCGCAAGACACCCTGGACCCGCTCGGACCTTGGAACTATTAACCGAATACTACTGGTGGCCTCAGGTCAAGAAGGTCCCAAAAAAACACAAAGGTAGGCGATCTATGAAAGCCATTAGGAAATACAAAAATGATAGATGCCTTAAGTCTTTTTCAATTCCTTTATTGAAGTGGAGACGTAAAAGAATGATATTGCCCGACTCTGGTTGAGTTTCGCTGCTTATGACGGCTGCCTCAGGGGCTAAAAAATCAAATTATATAAAACAATGTTACAGAAAATGAATTCACAAAACAATAAATACAATTAAAAATATTAAATACAAAAATTAAAATTTATATTTAAAAACTATTCTGTTGATGTATAAAAGCTTTTCTGATGATATTCATAAGCGGTGAAACTCGGCCAGAGTCGGGCAATGTATTCCCTCAGGTCAAGAAGGTCATTCACTATAGTGTCAGTTCCTGTCCTACTTGTGCTCGACAGAAACCCTTACCCGGCCGTCCCTGGGGGCTCCTCCAACCGTTACCCATTCCACAGAGCCGTTACCCATCTCTCTACAGACTTCATAGTGGGCTTACCGCCTCAGAAGAGAAAACCGTGATATGGGTTATGGTTGACAGATATCTAAGATGGCCCACTTTGTGCCGCTAACCAAGTTACCGACCACGCCTGAACTAGTGCATCTTTTCACTCAACACATTTTTCATCTACATGGACTCCCTCTCCATATTGCCTCTACCGAGGGTCACAGTTCATGGCCAAGTACTGGAGATCACTCTTGTAAAAAATTCGGGGTCCAATTGGACTTTACTACAGCCTTCACCCACAAGGCAACAGCCATATGAATCGAACCTTGAAAGCGTTTCCTTCGAGCCTTTGTGGAGACCAACAAAACAACTGGGTGGCCTTACTACCTTGAGCAGAATTCTCGTATAACCATCATCGGCATTCAGCCACCAGTTCGGCCCCCTTCCAATTAGTTTACGGGAAGCGACTCAGGCCCCCCTTTGCCTCTGCCTCTGACGGTGCCATCTCCGGCAGCGCAAGTAACAGCCCAACAGTTATGAGACCTTGGGGATCTACCCAGGAGAAGTTACAATGAACTGCTGCCACCACGAAGAAATATGCAGATCGACTGCAACGTCCAGCTCCTGTATTTCTCCCGGGAGAGGTTGTGGTTAAGCACCAAGAACCTTCGATTGCGGATTCTTCCATGCACCTGGCACCTAGATACATTGGTCCATTTGTGGTAATGGAGCGAGTGGGTGCTGTTTCGTACCCGCCTATGCCTTCCGTCCACACTAAAGGTTCATAACCTTTTCACCGTGTCTTTTCTCAAGCCTTTGGTCTTGTCAGTTTTCCACGACAAACCCCCTGAACCCACCAACCCCAGCAGCTCAGGAGGATACCATCTATCAAGTACGTATTAGATGTACGGTTCCATCATAGAAGATGGGAGTATCTCCTCTCCTGGGAGGGATATGTCCCTGAGGAGAATACTTGGGAACCAGCCTCCAATATTCTGGACAAGACTCTTCTATGCCAGTTTTATTTAGACCATCTTGCAAAGCCAAAACCTCCGGGATGGGGGTTACTGTTACGGTTCCGGTCCATGGAAGTCCGTGAACTGGTCCCCCTCCTACCTCGGGGCGGCTTGTAGTAGCTGCGGCGTCCTTGAGGCCTGTTCCGGCCTTCCTGGTCCCTTTGTGTGGCGCTCCCTCTGCGAGGGAGACACCGTCGACGTTCTCCAGCTGGCTCCGTCCATCTAGGCGCGTGCGCGCAGGGGCTCCAAATTTAAAGGGACCAGCACGGTCAAGGATGGCTCCGCCCCCAGGAGGATGTCAGATGCCAGCAGGGATTTAAACCCTGCAGCCAGCCTCTCACTTCGCCTTGCAACGGGTTCCCTCTCTTAAGTACTAGTTGCTTGCTCCAGACCTTTC
This sequence comes from Rhinatrema bivittatum, assembly GCF_901001135.1. NCBI lineage: Eukaryota > Metazoa > Chordata > Amphibia > Gymnophiona > Rhinatrematidae > Rhinatrema > Rhinatrema bivittatum. Next base: position 33,596,582 of record NC_042624.1, on the reverse strand, counting down.
CTTGTCTCCTGACTTCAGCTTGTCTCGTTGCTCCTGACTTCGACTTGGCTCCTGACCTCGGCTTGGCTCCTGACTTTGGACTTCAGCTCCTCCTTGGTATCCTGTTTGCTGCCCGCATTGATCCGGACTGCTCCGTCTTCTTCCTTCCGGGAGACCTCGCCTAAGTCCAAGCGGCTCAGGTCCTCATGGGCTCCTCCTGGGGGGACCTCTGGCTTCCAGTGGTGAAGTTCCTGCTGGTCTCCTGGCTCCTACCTCTACTCTACTCCACAACTTCAAGACAACTCTTCGGATTCTTCCCTTCAGGAGATTGCACATAAGTCCAAGTGGCTCGGATCCTCAAGGGCTCCTCCCGGAGGGATCTTGGGCTTCCAGTGGTGAAGATTCGGTTGGTCTCCTGATTGGATCTGCCTCCCGGCTACAACCTCTGCTGTGGGCTGCCCCACAGTGCACCTTATCATCTCTAGCTGGCCCAAGGGTCCACGAACACAACATGTTAGAAATATGGAAAAATTCCTAGATCGCTTATCCCCATTCGTGAGGAATGTCATACTGAGCTTGTAAACTATAGAGTGCATTGCAATTCTCTTCTAAGATATTTCTGTTTCCAGATTTGTCATATGCACATGGGCAACATATTTGTGATAGATGACTTTAAAGAATTGCCAAGGGATGAATAAGGGGGAGGGGATGGGAGGAGAGAGGAAAGAAAACAATGAGTGAAATATGTATCATTTTGTCTTTTTTTGCTCTCTTCATGCTGAGAGATTTTGTTTTTCAGAGATTTTGTTATAGCAATTTGCATTGAATATCATTTACTGTAGCTCACTGTTTCAAAGTTAATAAAGTTGGAAAAAAACCAAAATAATACAATATCAAAACCTAGAATTTAAAATAATTAAAATAGTAGAATATTAAAAAGGAATATTTCACTCTGCTCTCTAAAGTATTATATACCTTGGTGCTTTCTTCCAAAATTTCCCATCTTTGTTGTGTCATCCTACTACTCAATAATTAATTTTGAATCTCATATGCCTGTTTAAACAACCAGGTTTGAATTATTTTCCTGAATTTAAGACAGTTGGATTCCTTGTGTGCGTCTATCAGCAGAGAATTCCAAAGTCCTTGATAACTAAAAGATGAACAGCATGATATTCAAGTCTCATTTTTAGTGGAACATAGGATTTGGTATGAGATGTAATGGTGTTGGAGCCTCTTGGCAATAATGATAATATGATCAAATTGGACTTAATAACTGGAGGGAGGACACTAAAGAAATCTACTATGATAACATTTAACTTTCATAAGGAAGACTATAATTAAATGAAAATTGTTGCAGTTGGGTACTGCTGTGGAATAGTGGACCCTTGGGCCGACCTACCACGAGAGGCGGGGTAGGCCGGGAGGCGGAGCCAAGGCTCAAAGTGTTCACCAGGTGACTGCCCGGGAACCAGGACCCCCCCAGGAGGAGCCCGTAGGGTCCTGGCCCCTTGGGACTTAGGTACCAGAGAGAGAGTCCAGTAACAGAGAACCAGGAAGTCCAATGGTAATTGAGTCTAGCACAAGATCTTCACCCGGGTACCCAGAACCCCCCAGGAGGGGCCCGTAGGGTTCTGGCACCTTGGGACTTGGGTACTAGAGAGAGAGTCCAGCAATAGAGAACCAGGAAGTCCAAAGATAATAGAGTCTCCAAAGGAGCAGACGTGAGTAGGAGCAAGTAGAAACCTGGAGCGGGGTCCGCAGCCAGCAGATGAAGGCAAAGCTGAAGGCTGAAGCAGGAACAGAGATGAGCCGATATCAAAGGCAGGCGGCAACAGAGCGTGGTCAGGGACGAACCGGGGTCGAGGCAGGCAGCAGGCAGAGCGTAGTCAGGGACGAACCGAGGTCGAGGCAGGCAGCAGGCAGAGCGTAGTCAGGAACTCCAAGGTCAACGTCAGGAACACAGCAAGACGAAGCGCAACTCAGAACTACAAGACTGTAGTGAACCTCGTTGCAAGGTGATGAGGGAACGTCCGGACGTCATCAGCGCAGGCGGGGCTTGACTTCCCGGGTTCTGGGTGCTCAAAGTGGCCGTACTCGCGCATTGCGCGAGGCCGCGGTGAGAGAGATAGGGAATGGCGGATGCCACATGGAGCTGAGCGCGTCTTTGGGTCCAGGAGACCGCGGAGTTGCAGCGTCCCCAGACGCGGAGTTAGGCGCTGGTCACGGGGAAAGAGAGGAGAAGCGGTGGCAGACCGCAACAGTACCCCCAAAACCCCCCCCTTTACGGCCCCTCTTGAGAGGCCCGGGCTTCTCGGGATGGTCCCGGTGGAATTGTTGCAGAAGATACTTGTCGAGGATGTTACGGCTGGGCTCCCATGTATTATCCTCGTCACCGCAACCCTCCCAGGCTAGGAGGTACTCCAACCTGCGGTTGTGGAAACGGATGTCCACAACCTCTCGTACCTGATATGTAGGATCATCATCTATGGGTGCAGAGGTGGGATCCGGAGGTGCGTGGTGGAAGCGTGAAAGGACCATGGGTTTGAGCAGGGATACATGAAAGACGTCATGGATCCGTAGGGTGGACGGAAGTCTCAGTCGATAGGATACCAGGCCCACTCTCTCAGCTACCCGGAAGGGACCGCAGAAACGGGGTGCAAATTTTCGTGATGGAAGGCGGAGATGGATATTCCTGGTGTTGAGCCACACCCGATCTCCTGGCTGGTAGGCTGGAGCTGGCCGTCGGTGGCGATCGGCCACTTGCTTGGCGGAGACGGCTGCACGGCGCAGTTTGCGCTGGGTTCCATGCCACAGTGCCCGCAGCTGCTGTGCAGTGACTTGGGCAGCAGGTGAAGCGCTGGAAGTGTCGAGAGGGAGTGGTGGTCTTAAGGCCTTCCCGTACACCACTTGAAATGGAGACCTGCCAGTAGCTGCGTGAGCCTGATTATTGTAGGCGAACTCGGCCCAGGGCAATAGTTCCGACCAATTATCCTGTTTCTCATTCACGAAGGACCGGAGGTAGGACTTCAGGGTCCGATTCATCCGCTCGGTTTGCCCGTTGCTCTGAGGGTGAAAGGCCGTGGAGAAGTTAAGTTTCACCTTGAAACACTTACAAAGGGCTCTCCAGTAACGTGCCACAAACTGGGGACCTCGGTCGGAGACGACATCCTGGGGAAGGCCGTGTAGCCTAAAAATGTGCTGAGTGAAGAGAAGGGCCAGTTTGGGAGCTGATGGGAGCTTAGGTAGAGGGACCAAATGCACCATTTTCAAAAAGCGGTCTACAGTGACCCAGATTACTGTATGGCCGCTAGATGGAGGCAAGTCTACCACAAAATCTGTGGCCAGATGTGTCCAGGGTTCGGTGGGTATTGGCAAGGGCTGAAGGAGACCACATGGGGAACCCGGGCTGGGTTTCTGATGAGCGCAGGTAGGACAGGACCTCACATAAGTGGCGACATCCCACCGGAGGTTGGGCCACCAATAAAATCGGTTGAGGAGCTCCATTGTTCTCTCACGCCCGGCATGCCCTCCGATGAGGGAGTCGTGAGCCCATCATAGCGCCGTGAGACGATCCCTGCGCGGAACTACGGTCCTATCCTGGGCGAGGACGGTCAGGGCTGATAGACGGACCTTACTCGGGTCCAGGATGAATTGAGGCTGTTCCTGATCCCCTTCGTTACAAGATGTCCGGGAGAGAGCATCCGCTCGGACGTTTTTTGCTGTCGGTCGGTACTGTAGGACGAAATTGAATCGGCTAAAGAACAAGGCCCAGCGAGCCAGGTGGGGGTTCAAACGTTGGGCCTGGGACAGAAACTCAAGGTTCTTATGATCGGTATATACCGTGGTGGTATGTAATGCCCCCTCGAGCCACTGCCTCCATTCCTCCAGGGCGAGCTTAATAGCCAATAACTCCTTGTCCCCAATGGAGTAGTTGTTCTCAGCGGGGGAAAACCTCCTCGAGAAGTAGGAGCAGAGTAGGAGTTGTCCAGAATCCGAATGCTGACTCAGCACGGCTCCCACGGCGATACTGGAGGCGTCAACCTCCACTATGAAGGGCTTGGAGGGGTCCGGGTGTCGGAGGCAAATGTCGGAAAGGAAAGCTTCCTTTAAATCAGTGAAAGCTGTAACAGCGGCATCAGGCCAGTTCCTGGCGTCGGCGCCCTTGCAGGTCAGAGCTGTGAGTGGAGCCACCCGGTGAGAGTAGCCTGGAATGAAGTGTCTATAGAAATTAGCGAAGCCCAAAAACCGCTGGAGGGCCTTGAGCCCCTTGAGTTGAGGCCACTGGGTGATGGCCGCTACCTTCTCTGGATCCATGCGGAAGCCGGTTGAGGAGATAATATAACCTAGAAAAGGCAGGGATTCGGCCTCAAAGGTGCACTTTTCCATCTTGGCATAAAGGCGGTTCTCCCGGAGAACCTGAAGGACTTGTTTGATGTGCTGACGATGGGAATCCAAATCCTTTGAGAAGATGACTACATCATCGAGGTATACTATAACATGAGTGTTCAGGAAATCTCATAGAACCTCATTCATGAGGTGTTGGAAGACGGCTGGGGCGTTGCAGAGTCCGAAGAGCATTACAAGGTACTCGTAATGCCCGTCCCTGGTGTTGAACGCCGTCTTCCATTCGTCTCCAGGACGGATACGTACCAGGTTGTAGGCCCCCCTGAGGTCCAGCTTGGTAAACACACGGGCACCCTGAAGGCGGTCCAGCAGCTCCGGGATCAACGGGAGTGGGTAACGATCCCGCTTGGTAATGGCGTTCAAGCCCCGGTAATCAATACATGGCCGGAGAGAACCGTCCTTCTTAGCCACGAAGAAGAAGCCGGCGCCTGCAGGAGAGTGAGAGGGCCGGATGAACCCTTTGGCCAAGTTCTCCGTCACATACTGCGACATGGCCTTGGTCTCGGGTAAAGACAGAGGGTACACTCGGCCGCGAGGCGGGGTGGTACCGGGGCAGTAAGTCAATGGGGCAGTCAAACGGCCTATGCTGCGGAAGAAGCTCTGCCATCTCCTTGGAGAACACATCCTCGAAGGACTGGTATGGCTCAGGCAACAGCTGGGAGGAGCAGACGTTCAGGGGTCTAGGCGGATGCAGAAGTTGCAAGCAGTGTTCAAAGCAGGCTGGCCCCCACCGAACCAACTGAAAGTCGTCCCATCATATTAGGGGCGAATGTAGATGGAGCCATGGCAGTCCCAGAACCAAGGGGTGCACCGCTCGCACTAAGACAAGCAAAGAGATCTGCTCCGAATGGAATAATCCGGTTTGTAGAGTAACGGGAGCGGTGGAGCAGGTAATGGCCCCGGGGAGCAAAGTGCCTCGGATGGATGAGATCCGCAGCAGAGGGACCTTTTGCACTGTGGGGAGGGCGAGCTGGGCCACCAGGTTGGCCGCTATAAAGTTCCCTTCTGCACCTGAGTCTATGAATGCACGGACCTGGAGTTCCCCTCCAGGATACTTCAGGGTTACAGGCAATGTGCACAGAGAAGCTGATCCGGAAGCGCCTAGGTGTAGCTCCTCAGTATAGCCTAGGCAGGAGCGTTTCCCGGACGCTCCGGGCAAGTCAAGAGAAAATGCCCCTTGCCTCCACAATAGAGGCAGAGGCCAAGCATACGCCGTCTCTTCTTTTCTTCAGGAGTCAGTGGAGATCTGCCGACCTGCATGGGTTCCCCACTAGACACCGTAGTAGGAGAAGCCCCGAGAGCCCGGGATCTAGAAGTGGTAGATGACGGAGGAGGCGGTCTGCGGGACGAACGGATCTCCTTATCTCGCTGCTGGAGACGACGGTCCACCCTACCAGCTATGTCAATGAGATCATTCAAGTCCCCTGGTAGGTCTCGACCTGCCAGCTCATCCTTGATTCGGCCGGATAGTCCTTCAAGGAAGATGCCCTTCAGACAGTCGTCCTGCCAACCGACCTCCATGGCTAGCGTGCGGAACTCGATAACATAATCCGCCACTGGGCGCGTTCCTTGCCGGAGAGTCAGGAGTTCTGAGGCTGCGGCACTTAGGCGTTCCGGGTCGTCGAAGGCAAGCCGAAAATTGAGGAGAAACTCCTCCAGATTCTGTAGCATAGAGTCCCGGCGTTCCCACAAGGGTGATGCCCAGTTAAGGTCCTTGCCGTCCAGGAGTGAAAATATGAACGCCACTTTCTCTGCATCAGAAGGGAATTGGGCCAGCAGAAGGGTAAACCGTACTTGACACTGGTTTAAAAACCCTCGGCAGGACTTGCTGTCCCCGGCATACCGGGGGGGGGGGGGGGGGGGGGGGCGTAGGTAGCTGCGTAACTGAAGCAGTAGAGACAGTGGATGCCTGACGTGACTCCCGAGCAGAAACCTCTAGCTGGGCGACCAACTGTTCTACGGTGGCTGCTAGGGTGTCTATGCAGTGTTGCTGCTGCTGGAGGCATTGAGCCATTCCCGGGATGGCCTGAAGGCTCGGGGTCTCCGCCGAGTCCATGGCCTTGCAAACTGTTGCAGTTGGGTACTGCTGTGGAATAGTGGACCCTTGGGCCGACCTACCACGAGAGGCGGGGTAGGCCGGGAGGCAGAGCCAAGGCTCAAAGTGTTCACCAGGTGACTGCCCGGGAACCAGGAACCCCCTCCAGGAGGAGCCCGTAGGGTCCTGACCCCTTGGGACTTAGGTACCAGAGAGAGAGTCCAGTAACAGAGAACCAGGAAGTCCAATGGTAATTGAGTCTAGCACAAGATCTTCACCCGGGTACCCAGAACCCCCCAGGAGGGGCCCGTAGGGTTCTGGCACCTTGGGACTTGGGTACTAGAGAGAGAGTCCAGCAATAGAGAACCAGGAAGTCCAAAGATAATAGAGTCTCCAAAGGTGCAGACGTGAATAGGAGCAAGTAGAAACCTGGAGCGGGGTCCGCAGCCAGCAGATGAAGGCAAAGCTGAAGGCTGAAGCAGGAACAGAGATGAGCCGATATCAAAGGCAGGCGGCAACAGAGCGTGGTCAGGGACGAACCGGGGTCGAGGCAGGCAGCAGGCAGAACGTAGTCAGGGACGAACCGGGGGTCGAGGCAGGCAGCAGGCAGAGCGTAGTCAGGGACGAACCGGGGTCAAGGCAGGCAGCAGGCAGAGCGTAGTCAGGAACTCCAAGGTCAACGTCAGGAACACAGCAAGACGAAGCGCAACTCAGAACTACAAGACTGTAGTGAACCTCGTTGCAAGGCGATGAGGGAACATCCGGACGCCGGTTATATCTGTCTCGGAGCGTGACGTCATTAGCGCAGGCGGGGCTTGGCTTCCGGGTTTTGGGCGCTCAAAGTGGCCGTACTCGCGCGCACGCGAGGCCGCGGTGAGAGAGATAGGCAAATGGCGGATGCCACATGGAGATGAGCGCGTCTTTGGGTCCAGGAGACTGCGGAGTGCGGCGTCCCCAGACGCGGAGGTAGGCGCTGGTCACGGGGAAGAGAGGGGAAGCGGTGCAGTCCGCAACAGAAAATGGTAAGGAAAAAACTGAAAAGAGCAACTGTAAAAGTTAAGAGTTTATAGCAGGCAAGGATCTTGTTTAAAAATGCCATCTTGAAAGCCTGGAACAGATGTATTCCACGCATTATAAAAGGTGGAAAGAAGGTTAAATGACTACTAGAATGGTAAAAAGGCGTGGTGAGAGAGGTTATTATAGCTAAAAGTACATCTTTCAAACAATGAAAAAGAGATCCAAATGAAGAAAAGAGGAAACAGTATATGCCTTGGAAAGTTAGATGCAAAGCATTAAGAAAGGCAAAGAGAAAATTTGAAAATAAGCTTGCTGTGATGGAAGCAAAAACTCATAATAAAAACTTTTTTGGGTACATTCAAAGCAGAAATCCTATGATGGACTAGGTAGGACCACTAAATAATCCAGGGGAAAATGCAGCACTTAAGGACGACACGGCCATAGTGGAGAAACTAAATTAATTCTTTGCTTCACAGCCTTTACTGAGAAAAGTACAAGGGAGATACCCATACCAGGAATGATTTATATATTTATTTACAGTAATTTTCCACCCAAACTGATTCCAAAATAATAAATAAAGTCCAGATGAACTAAACAAACAAACATACTTAAAGTTGACGATTCAGAGGAACTGAAACAAATCTCAGTGAATCTGGAAGATATGATAAAGCAAATTGACAAGGTAAAGGGTAGCAAACCACCAGAACCAGAGGGGTAGATTTTTTAAAAAAGCGCGTTCGCGTACTTTTGTTTGCGCACCAGGCGCAAACAAAAGTACGCTGGATTTTATAAGATACGCACGTAGCCGCGCGTATCTTCTAAAATCCTGGATCGGCGCGCGCAAGGCTGCCGATTATGGGCAGCCGGCGCGCACCGAGCCGCGCAGCCTGTCTCCGTTCATTCTGAGGCTGCTCCGAAATCGGAGCGGCCTCGGAGGGAACTCTCTTTCGCCCTCCCCTCACCTTCCCCTCCTTTCCTCTACCTAACCCACCCCCCCCCCCCGGCCCTATCTAAACCCCCCCTTACCTTTGTCCGTAGATTTACGCCTGCGAGAGGCAGACGTAAATCTACGCGCGCCAGCGGAGTGCTGGCGTGCCGCGCTCCGACCCGCGGGCTGGTCCGAAGGCCTGGACCATGCCCCCGGTCCCGCCCCCGAAACGCCGCGCCCCGCCCCCGAAACGCTGCGTCATCGGGTCCCGCCCCAACACGCCCCCTTCCAAAAACCCCGGGACCTAAGCGCATCCTGGGGTTCTGCGCGCGCCGGCGCGCAAGGCCCTGCTCGCGTAAATCCGGGCGGATTTACACGAGCAGGGCTTTGAAAATCCGCCCGAGAGTGTTGAAAGAATTGAAAAATGAAATTGCAAACATAATATTAGTCATTTGTGAATTATCTTTAGAATCTTCTATGGTACCTGAAGATTGGAGGGTGGTCAATATAATGCCAATTTTTAAAAAGGTTTCTAGGGGTGATCCAGAAAACTACAGACCAGTGAACCTCTGTTGTTGGTGCCAGGCAAAAGGGTAGAAACTATCATAATGAACAAAATTTCTGAAAATATACATAGTCATTAGGGATGTGAATCGTTTTTTGACAATTTAAAATATCGTCCGATATATTTTAAATCGTCAAAAATCGTTAGGGCCACGATACAATACCAATTCCCCCGATTTATCGTCAAAAAAATCGTAAATCGGGGGAAGGGGGAGGGCAGGAAAACCGGCACACTAAACCCCCCTAAAACCCACCCCCGACCCTTTAAATTAAATCCCCCACCCTCCCGAACCCCCCCCCCCAATGCATTAAATTACCTGGGAGTCCTCGTAGTGGCGGTCCGTGGCTAAATCGGGGGAAGGGGGAGAGCACGAAAACTGGCACACTAGATCGTGAGGTCTTCAGCCGGTGCCATTTTTCAAATGGCCGCCGCAAAATGGCGGCGGCCATAGGCGAAACGATTCGACGCAAGAGGTCGTTCCGGACCCCCGCTGGACTTTTGGCAAGTCTTGTGGGGGTCAGGAGGCCCCCCCAAGCTGGCCAAAAGTTCCTGGGGGTCCAGCGGGGGTCAAGGAGCGATTTCCTGCCGCGAATCGTTTTCCGTACGGAAAATGATTCGCGGCAGGAAATCGCTCCTTGACCCCCGCTGGACCCCCAGGAACTTTTGGCCAGCTTGGGGGGGCCTCCTGACCCCCACAAGACTTGCCAAAAGTCCGCGGGGGTCCGGAACGACCTCTTGCGTCGAATCATTTTCGTCTATGGCCGCCGCCATTTTGCGGCGGCCATTTGAAAATGGCGCCGGCTGAAGACCTCACGATCTAGTGTGCGGTTTTCGTGCTCTCCCCCTTCCCCCGATTTAGCACGGACCGCCCGCTTACGGAGGACTCCCGGTAATTTAATGCATTTGGGGGGGTTCGGGAGGGTGGGGGATTTAATTTAAAGGGTCGGGGGTGGGTTTTAGGGGGTTTTAGTGTGCCGCTGGACCCCAGGTAATTTAAGGCATTTGGGGGGGGGGGGGTGGGGGGGGGGGGGGATTTAATTTAAAGGGGGGGGGGTGGGGTTTTAGGGGGTTTTAGTGTGCCGGCTCACGATTTTAACGATTATGACGATACTTTACACACACAAACGGCAACAATACGATTCCCTCCCCCTCCCAGCCGAATCAATCGTTAAGACGATCGAGGACACGATTCACATCTCTAATAGTCATAGTTTAATGGGACAAAGCCAACATGGATTCCAGCCAAGGGAAGTTTTGCCTCACCAATTTGCTACATTATTTTGAAGGTTGTAAATAAATATGTGGATAAAATTAGCCATTGATTGTAGAGTATCTGGATTTGCAGAATAGGGATGTGAATCTTTTCCATATCGTCTTAACGATAGAATCCGTGTGGCAGGGCAAGGAAAATCGTCTAGGCACGATTTTTAGTAGTAAAAATCGTTTTAAAAATCGTTTTTTTCCGATTAGTGCGCACTAACGGGAGTTAGTGCGCACTAACTGAAAAATGATACAATTTGACACTTTTCAGGTCAGTTAAGGTCAGTTTAGGAATGAATATGTATTCCTATTGGCTGCCCTCTTATTTATTCATGTTACCAAGTTTCCTACTGACAGTATATGGGGGATGGGAAATGGAAACAGTTGGTAGCTTGACAAAACAAGTAATGTGATCAGTCAATGTGACTAGAACTTGTGCCCTAACCCTGATACCAGGGGTATTGTGATCTTCCTGCCACACAGTGCCCTATCCTATTAATACCAGGAGTGTTGTGATCTTCCTGCACACAGTGCCCTATCCCTAATACCAGGGGTGTTGTGATCTTCCTGCACACAGTGCCCTATTCCTGATACTGGGGGTGTTGTGATCTTCCTGCACACAGTGCCCTATTCCTGATACCGGGGGTGTTGTGATCTTCTTGCACACATCCCGGTATCAGGGATAGGGCACTGCATGCAGGAAGATCACAACACTCCTGGTTATTAATAGGGATAGGGCACTGCATGCAGGAAGATCACAACACTCCTGGTATTAATAGGGATAGGGCACTGCATGCAGGAAGATCACAACACCCCTGGTATCAGGGATAGGGCACTATGTGCAGGAAGATCACAATACCCCGGAGGAGTGAGGGTCAGGCAGCTCCCCCCCTGTCTGTGAAGCCAGCCTCTCACTAGTAATGCAGGGAGGGAGCTGTCTCAGACTTCACCATCCTCCCCCCCCCCCCCCCCCCCCCCTTCACCCACACACCATTCACTAGCTGGGACATGGGGGAAGTCAGGAGTGAGGGTCAGGCAGCTCCCCCCTGTCTGTGAAGCCAGCCTCTCACTAGTAATGCAGGGAGGGAGCTGTCTCAGACTTCACCATCCTCCCCCCCCCCCCCCTCACCCACACACCATTCACTAGCTGGGACATGGGGGGAAGTCAGGAGTGAGGGTCAGGCAGCTCCCCCCCTGTCTGTGAAGCCAGCCTTCACTAGTAATGCAGGAGGGAGCTGTCTCAGACTTCACCATCCTCCCCCCCCCCCTCACCCACACACCATCACTAGCTGGGACATGGGGGAAGTCAGGAGTGAGGGTCAGGCAGCTCCCCCTGTCTGTGAAGCCAGCCTCTCACTAGTAATGCAGGGAGGGAGCTGTCTCAGACTTCACCATCCTCCCCCCCCCTCACCCACACACCATTCACTAGCTGGGACATGGGGGAAGTCAGGAGTGAGGTCAGGCAGCTCCCCCCTGTCTGTGAAGCCCAGCCTCTCACTAGTAATGCAGGGAGGGAGCTGTCTCAGACTTCACCATCCTCCCCCCCCCCCCCCTCACCCACACACCATTCACTAGTTGGGACATGGGGGAAGTCAGGAGTGGAAGGTCAGGCAGCTCCCCCCTGTCTGTGAAGCCAGCCTCTCACTAGTAATGCAGGGGAGGGAGCTGTCTCAGACTGGTATCAGGGTTAGGGCACTGTGTGCAGGAAGATCACAACACTCCTGGTATTAATAGGGATAGGGCACTGTAAGAGATGACTGTAGTAGATTGAATAAAGATCTGATGTTTCTGCTCTTCCTCACACCAAACAAAACAACACACAAGCAGGAGAAGCCCTTCTTACAAAGCTGATGCTAGTGAGTTAAGTAGGAGGAAAAGTAAACATACTTGTGCCAGTGTGGCTACTTAAAAAATACACTTACCAACAATCATTACATATATTTGAACTGTGTACAGTTCCAGCCAGGACCACCTTTCTAAAATGCACAGTGATTGGCAAAATTCAACATGCACTAGCATTTCAGGTGCCTGCTAACAAAAATAATAAACAAACAAGTTCTAGTCACGTGAGTGCTGATCATTACATTACTTTTTTTGTCAAGCTTCCAACTGTTTCCATTTCACATCCCCCCAACCATTACCTCAGTATTAGCCTTGGTAACATCAATAGATAAGAGCACAGCCAGCCAATAGGAATACATACATACATATTCATTCCTAAGTGACCTTTACTGACCTGGGAAGTGTGAACACTTTGTTCATTTTCTGTTGGTGTTCGTTAGTTTCCAGTTCCATTTCCCATCCCCCCAACCATCACCTCAGTGGTAACCTTGGTAACATCAATAGATAAGAGGGCAGCCAGCCAATAGGAACACATATTCATTCCTAACTGACCTTCAGTGACCTGGAAAGTGTTTATTTGTATCATTTTCAGTTAGTGCGCACTAAATCGAGTTAGTGCGCACTAACGGGGAGTTAGTGCGCACTAACTCGAGTTAGTGCGCACTAACACGATTTAACGATTTTTAACGATAAATCGTTAGAATTTCTATTGTATCGTGTTCTATAACGATTTAAGACGATATAAACATTATTGGACGATAATTTTAATCGTTGAAAAACGATTCACATCCCTATTGCAGAATGGGTTTGACAAAGTCCTTCAAAAGGCTTCTGAGGAAGTTCAAAAGCCATGGGATAGGAGCCAATAACCTATTGTAGATTGGGAAATGGTTAAAAATAGAAAACAAAAAGATTAGGGCTAAAAGGTAAATTTTCCCAATGGAGAAAGATGAATAGTGGAGTGCCCCAGGGATCTGTTCTGGGACCACTGCTTTTTAACATATTTATAAATGACCTGGAAATGGGAACAACAACTGTGGTGATCACATTCACAGATGAAACAACATTATTCAAAGTTTTAATTCACAAAAGAATTCTGATAATTTGCAAGAGGAGCATTTAAGACTGGGAGACTAGGAGTCCAAATGGCAGAGGAAATTCAATGTAGACAAGTGCAAAACAGTGCACATAGGAAAGAGCAACCCAATTTTAGCTACATAATGCAAGGATCCACATTAGAAGTCACCACTCACAAAAAAGGTGGTCATCGTGGATATGTTGGACTCCTCTTTTTCAGGTGTGTGGCAGCAGCAAAGAAAGCAAATAGAATGCTATGAATTATAAGGAAAGAAATGGAGAATAAAACAGAGAATATCATAATGCCTTCTATCACTCCTTGGTGCAACCGCACCTCCTTGAGAATTGTGTGTAGTTCAGATCACCGTATCTCAAAAAAGATCTAGCAGAATTAAACCTCCTCTTTCAGGAAGGGCTAAAGAGGTTAGGGCTCTTCAGCTTGGAGAAGTGATAGCTGAGGTGAGATATGATAGAGGTCTATAAAATAATATGTGGAGTGGTTGTTTACTCTTTCAAAAAGTACAAAGGCTAGAGGACATGCAATAAAGTTACTTAGTAGTACATTTAAACAAATAGGAGAAAATATTTTTTTACTCAATGCATACTTAACCTCTGTAATTCATTGCCAGATATTGTGGTAAAAGCTGATAGTGCAGCTGGGTTTAAAGAAGGTGGGGTAGATTTTAAAAAAGAGCGCGATCGCGTACTTTTGTTCACGCAGCAGGCGCAAACAAAAGTACGCTGGATTTTATAAGATACGCGGATAGCCGCGCGTATCTTATAAAATCCTGGATCGGCGCGCGCAAGGCTGCCTATTTGGGCAGCCTGCGCGCGCCGAGCCGCGCAACCTGCCTCCGTTCCCTCCGAGGTCGCTCCGAAATCAGAGCGGCCTCGGAGGGAACTTTCTTTCGCCCCCCCCCTCACCCTTCCCTCCCTTCCCCTACCTAACCCACCCCCCCCACGGCCCTATCTAAACCCCCCCTTACCTTTGTCCCTCGATTTACGCCTGCTAGAAGCAGACGTAAATCTACGCGCGCCAGCGGACTGCTGGCGTGCTGTCATCCAACCCGGGGGCTGGTCCGGAGGCCTTGACCACGCCCCCGGGCCAGCGCTACGCCCCGGTCCTGCCTCCGAAACGCCACGTCATTCGGCCCCGCCCCTGACATGCCCCCGACACGCCCCTTTAAAAAAACCTGGGACTTACGCGCGTCGGCTCTGCGCGCACGTAAGTCCCAGGTTTTTTTCTTACGGGGCTCTGCGCGCGCCGGCAGCCTATGCAAAATAGGCGCGCCAGCGCGCGAGGGCCCTGCTCGCGTAAATCAGGGTGGATTTACACGAGCAGGGCATTTAAAATCCGCCCGGGTTTGAACAAGTTCCTGGAGGAAAACTCCATAAACCATTATCATGGTGAACTTGGAGAAATCCACTGCTTGTCCCTGGGATAAGCAGCATGGAATCTGTTGACCTTTTGAGATCCTACCAGGTACTTGTAATCTGGATTGGCACTATTGGAAACAGGACACTGAGTTTGATGGACCTTTGGTCTGACCCAGTATGGCAGATCTTATGTTCTTATATTCTTATATGAGTCAATGATTGCATAGTCAGAACATCTTGCTTAGAAGATCTAAGAGTCCTTCCTGAATTTTAAGGTATCAATAGCTTGATCAAGTATAAAGGAAGACTGTTAAAATAATTTAAAAGCTAGGCATAACATCTTAAATCTTAACCTGCAAATGATATGTAACCAGTGTAAAGCAAGACGTAGTATGTTAACATTTCCTATCAATTTTGCTGCTGTATTTTGTACAATTTGTAATTTCTTTTCTGAGAGAAATGGAACTCTGTAATAGACTATTGAAGTAGTCCAGTAAAGTAAGAATTAAAGAAGGGACTGCAAATCCAACTGCAAATCCAAATCTCTAAGAATGGTTTTAAGCAATGAATATATTGCAGGTAATAATAAGTACTTTGGATCCACTTTGTCACCTGTGCTCTCTTAAATAGTTCTTTGTCCAATATTATTCCTAAGATTGTAACTCTCTTTTTAGAGAAATCTTAAATCCTGCATTTGTGGGCGAGTCCTCACTATTTCTCTCTTCCTTTCAATCCATACTGCTTCTGATTTTAACAGATTCACTTTTAATATGTGATCATGTAACCAACCTGCCATGTCATCCAAGCATTTAATAGAATTTGATTAATTCATCTGGTTGCATGTCGAGGTATGCTGTATGTCATTGGCATACATAAAACAACTAAAAGCCCTCTCCAAGGGGGCTGTATAGAACACTGTGGAATGTCCCAGGGTAATAACATCCTATCAGACAATTCAATTTCCCTTTTAACTTGAAACATTTGTTCATCTAAAAATGATTTAAAACACAAAAGTTTGTAAGGACCTTTCTTATAGTACAATTGCATAATATTCCATGAAGCCAGTTTGCCATACTTAATTTAAAACTTTTTGATTTGAAAATATACAATAGCAGGAAAATGGAAGCTTAAATCGCAGTTTTACTAATTAGATCATTATTACTGTGTTTACGGACATAAATAAAATGAGTTGCAGTAGCAAACAAGGGGAATTTATCTATAATTGGTACATGTCAATTAAAATCATTGGATTATATATGTTGGCTTTTAAAGAGATTTCACAAAAGTAAAGCATGTGTAATATGGTAGTTCAGGTTTTCCCAAACCTGTCCTGGTGTCCCCACAGTCAATCAGGTTATCCAGAATGAATATGCATTTACATGCATTGGATACTTAGCATATGCAAACTCATCTTATGCATAATCATTATGTATATGCATGCTTTGAAAACCCAATTGGCTGGGTGGCATAGGTATCAGAAGCCCTATGGTATCTTGTAATCAAGTTAGTAATTTGGGTACATGCATGAGTCAGACATTCTATGCAGGAAGCCTTTTACAACTAGAACTTCTAGGTACAGGTTTAATTGTACCTGTTGCAAAATCCTGTCTAAAAAACACCCAAAGCATTTTTGTAAAAATCTGGCCCTATAGTCCTTGATTGCCGCAAACAGGTCTGGTTACCTCTCGTATGATGACAGGTTATACAGGTTAGGGTTTTGATCTTGGAAAAGAGCTGGCTGAGTGAGAACTTGAGAAAAGTTATAAAATAATGAGTGGGGTGGAACGGGTAAATAAAGGATGGTTATTTACCCTCTCAAATAATACTAAAACATGGGGACACTCCATGAAACTAACAACCAGCAGACTCAAAATAAATCATGGAAAGCATTTTTTCACTCAGTGCATTTTGAAGCTGTGGAATCTCTTGCCAGAGGACATGATCAATGTGATTAGCATAGCAGGGTTTAAAAGAAGTTTGGATAAGTTCCTAGAAGAAAAGACCATAACACATTATTAGCCAGGCAGACTAAAGAAAGCTATTGCTACCCCAGGAGTGAGTAACAGAAATTAGATTTGCTTTATGGGATCTGTCAGATACTTGTAATCTGCACTGACCACTGTCAGAGACAGGATGGACCTTAGGCTGATCAGCATGGAATTCTTATTCACAGTGAATGTGCATGTGATATATTTGCATGGAATGGAGGCATATTCATTATGTATATCCTGAAAACCAGACGTGTTTGTGGCACTAAAGGACCAGAGTCCTGTGCTTCAATTAAAAAAGAAGTATCTAGTAAAATAAAATATGAGTATCATCGTCCAATAAAAATATATCAGCAATTGTTAGTCTGTGCAAAGGCATGACATTGATTTGATCTTGTATCAATCACATAGAGCACAGGGCAAAAGGAAATGTTGCTGTTTTGCCTTTGCCATTTAAATTCCAGTAAAGAAAAGACTGCAGTAAATGGGGAAACATTTCCAAGTAAAGCTCTACTGTTCATGCTTGTGACATCTATAATCTTAAGAACATAAGAACATATCAGAGGATATGTTTTATGGAAGCTTGCCTGTTCAGAAAAAGGATTGGATTCTAGAGGGAAGTGAGTGAAACGCTGTATTGGCAGTGAAACCACAGAGAAGATGAGCAACACTGTTATTTTATATAGACTGGAAGACAGCTTGTGAGCCTGTCAGATTACTGAGAAGCAGCATATTCATGCTGAAAGGACAGAAGCAAGCAACTGCATTCCAGAAGCATCAGATTGATAATTCCTTTGCACCTCAAGTAATTAAATGGCATCAACAGAAATGAAGATAAATAAAAAAATAATCCTGAAATTCCCCAGTGAAGAAATCAATAGCAATACATACAAAAACACTGGTACAAAATTTAAAAAAATCCCAAAATATCCTACCAAACCTCACACAATCTATGTGAAAGGGAAAACGTCAGACTGCCCACACTGATATGTCAAGATTTGTCAGTGCCAAAATTTCAGGCTTCCACTGCCATAATAGAAAAAACTCTTTCAAAAATTGTTATAGAATTCTTACAAACTGCAAAGTCCAAAATTTAAAACGTCAAAGAAACAAAAATCATGCACTTCTTGTCTAGAAACAATGCCAATGTAGGCCACATATTGCTTCATTACAGTTGCTTCAGGGCCAATTACTACGAAGCTTCAATTCTTCAGAGCAGAAGCCTTCTGCTTAGAGTAATGCAGCCATTTTAATTCTTAAAGGAAAAGAAATGCCCCTTTAAAGCCATGCAGCCATTTTGTATTATTTAATTGCCTCACTTGCTGGTATATTTAATGGTTCACAACTGGAAAAGAATAGGAGTTACAGAGGCAGCGGCATTTAAGTACACTTGTCAGACATTTCTGCATCTGTAGTAGTTTCTCCCTACCACACAAACCCTTTATCTTTTTATTTTTTGGACAGTTTTTGTTCCAAGATGAATGTTAGCAATATGAACTCAAATAACTCCTACCCATTCCAGAATCAGATAAGAGTTATGAAAAAGTCCATATAAAATACCGCAACAATGCCAAGACTCAAGGGATATTTTTAAATACAGTTAACTCTGTCTGAACTATCCTTGCATGTTGACTAGGAAGCATTCCAGGCCTTAATTATTGTGTTCTTTCAAGCTGTGACAGATTTTTCTTTTTTTCTAATGGGCATCTTGCCAACACAGTTCACGCATGCATTTTTCTTTTAAGAAGAGACTTCTTAATTAGCGTTTTCATTGTTAACTATGTGTTTCTAATATATTTTCCATAGATCACATTGTCTCTGGTACTATTACTGTATCTATCTGCACAGCCTTTGTGGTCTTTCATGGCCAATCAAATCTATTTTGCACACTTGATTATTGTTCATGTTTATTATCAAAATGCTGCTATCTGACCTGATTGCTTAATGTAAGCAGATTAATAAATAGGAAATAATGGGCCTTATTCAAAACATTCTTTCCCTACACTGTGCTCATGAAAAAATATTTATTTGATAGGTCCCAATGTGTTAAGGAATTTATTCTAACAAAGTTTAATATTTTGAAAGGGTCAAATTATGTGTGATAAAATACCCTGCAGGCTATCAGGTCAATATGCAGTTATATAATTCATCACACTTCTAACAATGCTATTAAAACAGAAGGGAGTAGCATGGTATGGGTATAAGTTTTCTTGAAATGAGACTGGAAGAGCACAAGGTTTGAAACAGGTGATTAACGTATGAGGGTAGTCAAGGCATTCACAAACACAACACAGAATCTTATTCAAAAAGGACTCATCCCAACTCTGTGCCTCTGGTAAAATTCTTTATTGAATTCCAATTTCAAACTTATGGTAATAATTCAAGAGAGTCTCTATCCTCATTTGTCAATAAACATGATCGTGTCACTTAAGTAAAAAAATCCTATATATCTAGAAGTCCGGTAAGGAGAAAACTAAGACTGAAGGAGCAGAGACCCCTTTCTAGGTAAACCAATGTAGTGAATGGCAGAACAGCATGGTAAAATGTATTATTTATTATGATTTCTTACCCATCTTTTTTGAAAAGAATACACCCAAGGTGAATACAACAGCTTGGATAAGTAAATAAAGTGTTGCAGCATAAACAAAGGTCTAGTATCTTGAATAAGAGAACAAGCATTTAAATAAACAAAACGAGTTGTAGAAGCATAACAAAATAAACAACAAAGGTCTCACATGAGTAGCAGCTTAAACAAATGCCTAATATCTTCAATAAGTAAACAAACATTCAAATAAACCAAAAAAGGTTGTAGTAGCATAACTTAAACAACAACAAGATCTTCTATCTTGAATAAAAAAGCAGAGCATAGGAGATCACGTGATGCGGTGAGCGAGGAAGGAAGCAGGCTTCCCTAGCTCCGGGTTCTGCGCTCCCCAAACACCTAAATTCTGAGTGGAAATTATTAGGGATGTGAATCGTTTTAGGACGATTAAAATTATCGTCCGATAATTTTAATATCGTCTTAAACCGTTATGGAACACAATACAATACAGATTCTAACGATTTATCGTTATAAATCGTTAGAATCGTGAGCCGGCACACTAAAACCCCCTAAAACCCACCCCCGACCCTTTAAATTAAATCCCCCACCCTCCCGAACCCCCCCCAAATAACTTAAATAACCTACGGGTCCAGCGGCGGTCCGGAACGGCAGCGGTCCGGAACGGGCTCCTGCTCCTGCATCTTGTCGTCTTCGGCCGGCGCCATTTTCCAAAATGGCGCCGAAAAATGGCGGCGGCCATAGACGAAAAAGATTGGACGGCAGGAGGTCCTTCCGGACCCCCGCTGGACTTTTGGCAAGTCTCGTGGGGGTCAGGAGGCCCCCCACAAGCTGGCCAAAAGTTCCTGGAGGTCCAGCGGGGGTCAGGGAGCGATTTCCCGCCGCGAATCGTTTTCGTACGGAAAATGGCGCCGGCAGGAGATCGACTGCAGGAGGTCGTTCAGCGAGGGTTCCGGCGCCTCGCTGAACGACCTCCTGCAGTCGATCTCCTGCCGGCGCCATTTTCCGTACGAAAACGATTCGCGGCGGGAAATCGCTCCCTGACCCCCGCTGGACCTCCAGGAACTTTTGGCCAGCTTGTGGGGGGCCTCCTGACCCCCACGAGACTTGCCAAAAGTCCAGCGGGGGTCCGGAAGGACCTCCTGCCGTCCAATCTTTTTCGTCTATGGCCGCCGCCATTTTTCGGCGCCATTTTGGAAAATGGCGCCGGCCGAAGACGACAAGATGCAGGAGCAGGAGCCCGTTCCGGACCGCTGCCGTTCCGGACCGCCGCTGGACCCGCAGGTTATTTAAGTTATTTGGGGGTGGGGGATTTAATTTAAAGGGTTGGGGGTGGGTTTTAGGGGGTTTTAATGTGCCGGTTTTTCGATTTTTCGATTTTTCGATTTTTTAACGATTTTTCACGATTTTTCACGATATTTTACCCCCCCAAACGGCAACAATACGATTCCCTCCCCCTCCCAGCCGAAATCGATCGTTAAGACGATCGAGGACACGATTCACATCCCTAGAAATTATAGCAAAATTTTGGGAACCTTCCCTGAGTGTGTCTTGCGATAGAAGGAAGAGGCTGCACAGAGAACGGACAGCAGTTATGAGCGTCAAAACGGTACGGAAAGAAAAACTTAAAGCTGTAGAGTCGGAGCCTAAAATGGCGGACGCCGCTGCCGGTCGTGAAAGTGCGGCGGTAGAGGAACAGACTGTACTAAAGATCACAGAAGCAGTTATAAAGGGGCTAGCTCCAAAATTTGAAGATTTATCTGAAAGATTTGGGGAGCTAAAGGAGGCATTGGGTGATGTGGGCCGCAGGATGGAGATTGCGGAAGGCAGGGTGTCTGTAGTCGAGGAAGACATCATGGCTTCTGTGTACACGCCACACACATTAGTGCACAGCCAGGCACCGTGACAGTGGGCAGTGTTACTACTCAGTGACATTAAATCCATAATGTTAGGGAAAGAGAGATGTAGTCTTTTGTCAAGGTTATTCTCACACTACAGTCCCTCGGGGTCCCATGTGTAGCCTGCCTGAATCTGCCCTCAGTCCCATGTTGAACCGCTGTTTAGGGGCGAACCCATTCTAGGGAGCCCTTTCCTGCTCGTAGGAAAGGGAACTCTCCCTGGGTGTAGCCTGTGTGTTTCTACCCTCTGACCCATGTTGAACCGCTGTTCCATTTTGAAATCAGCCTCTTTCTATGCCAAGCAGTACTCTGACTGCTTTCTGGCCTACCTGTCTTTTGTCAAGGTTATTCTCACACTACAGTCCCTCGGGGTCCCGTGTGTAGCCTGCCTGTATCTGCCCTCTGTCCCATGTTGAATCGCTGTTTAGGGGCGAACCCATTCTAGGGAGCCCTTTCCTGCTCATAGGAAAGGGAACTCTCCCCTTTCCTCTCCCCTTTCCTCTCCCTCCCCTTTCCTCTCCCCTTTCCTCTCCCTCCCCTTTCCTCTCCCCTTTCCTATGATTCAAACAAGAGATTCTTGTTTGAATATTTGCTACTACCACCAAAATCGGCACCCACAGATGCTCCACTCCAACCAGGCATAGTTCATCATGTTTCAGGTCCTAGCACTCATGTTAGACTCCCTGGTCCGGGTCCCTGTTTCAAGATGGGTCGGGTGCACAGTATGCACAGTTGACAGTCCCACCACATGCTGAGCCTCATCTTGTCTTGCCTCCTTGTCTTTCCCTTATCAAACCACAGGGAACTGACTACCTCGGCTCTGCCAGCCTGTCTTGCCCCTATCAATTTTCTGCCACTCTGCCTTGCTGCCAATCACCAGATGACTCACTCAACTCCTTGTGGTGTTATTGCCACTATCATGGTTCCTCAGTGTGTTGGTGCTAGTCTTTCTGCTTGCTATGTTCCCCTTCATTGTGCTGTAGGATGTCAATGCGACTTGTTTTGCCACTTTGACTGTCGTGCTGCCTTCGAGGGTTCATGCATCTGTTATCGGTGCTTTCTATTGAAGCTGTGGTGTGTTTTTGACACTCTTGCTGCACTCTTGCCACTTCTGGTACCCCTTTGCACCTTTACAGTGCCTTAGGCTATTCATGACACTTTGGTGCCACTTTGCCACAGTCTAAGTACCTTGGAGCTCTTTTGTTGTTGTGATGATTGCTCCCCAGAAGTTTCATCAAAATTGATAATAAAACCCCAATTCTGCAGCCAAAAATAGGCTGGAAATCCTTCCCCCATTGACTTTAATGGTCACCAGAAAACAAATTCACATATCAACGTATCGGGGGCGCCATACGTCCGAATGCAACGGAAATGACCCCCGACAAATACGTATCCCAAATGCAATGAACATTTTTTGGCTGCACATCCCTATAGGATAGTGAGTAATCATGTCCTGGCGTGCACATCTGGTTTCGGAATCCTTCGCAGACGTGCGAAGTGCTGAAAACCCCTGCGCCTGTGAAGCTGCCTCTCTCACCAGGCTGATGATATAACAGGGTGTTGTTGTGAGTATATGATATGACCAAAGTGCACATTGAAATAGAATTTTGCTTTGCTTGTAAATAACATATTATTTCTATTAGTGTAGTCATAGGGATAAATAAAGATTTGTCTATTTACCTCATGCCGTGTTTAGCCGCCTTATTTGCCTAACATTTGGCATCACGAACAGGATGTCACCATTTAAAAGAAAAACTAAGGAGACATCCGAACCATCTCCAGTGGATTTGAAAATCCCTGGGTGGGAGAAAACCCCATATGCTATGTTAGCGCAAGAATGGGCCATGAACACCGGACTGGCGGAAGCATGGGAAATAGGTAGCGAACCTATAGATATTGTAAGTAAATTACAAGAAGTTCTGGTAATTAAAGGGAAGGAATTAGGAACTGTAGGTAGGCGGGGGTGGGTAAAATTAACTGGATACTGTAAATGTCATGAAGATAAAAGTAAGTTACAACTTAGGGTAGCACAGTTAGAAAGAGAATTAGATGAACTGCTTCAAGATAATGTTATGCTGCGTTGCCATTTAGAGACATCGAGGCAGAAAGCAGAACACTATCAGAGTGTTGCGGAGAGGGTGGCTGTTAGAGTAGCTCAGCATAAATACCAAAAACGAAAGGGAAGGATAAATAAAACAAAGGTACGAGCTTGTATCATGAAAAATGAATGGGATCCTGAGACGTGGGATGGTGATATATGGGACTCTACGGACAGCGAACAGGAAGCAGAGGTGGAACCCCCTGTGGGAAAAATAGACATGGAACAAGCCTGTCCCATAGTGCGTCGTAAAATTAAACAAGCCACTAATGGGCAGGCAATCGCCCAGGAAGCAACCCAAGTATTGGAAGATTTTACTCAATCAGAAATCAGTGAAATTTTAGATCGCATGGGGCAGCGGCAGGGAGAACCATTAGACAAATGGTTAGTTCGGTTGTATGAATCGGGAGCTGCAGATATAGTGGTAGATCAAAGCGATGTAAAAAGGTTTACCATGTTATCTACTGACCCTGAAGTACGGGCTGCCATATGTACTGTAACCTGGAATGGGGATCTTACAAATTTGTTTAGGATAATTGCATATGCCGCAAAAGATCAATATCCAAGTCTGCTGGACTGGCCATCCACAGCTCGGACGTTGTATACAATGCGGGATATCATACAACGTATTAAAGAATTAACTATGCAAATGTGGTGTTTACAGGGAGCTAAAGGCGAATTTACTGCATTAAAATTGTCACAAACTGCCCGAACTGATATTATCAAGAATTTAACACCCCAGCATAAATCCATCATGCTGACGCTTATGATTAACAATGCTGGCAAAACAATTGATGAGTTGATCAAATCGATTCGTGAGGTATTAGATTTAGGGGCATATCAACAGGAGCAGGAAGAAAAGCGAATCTTGACAGATCGCAATCCATACACACCTCCAATACGACAAGAAAAAGGAGGCAGAAGACCAGGACATAGGGACCCCCGAAACCGAGACACTGACATAAGAGTTTCTCGGCGTGATATTTATTTATTTATTTATTTTCTGAATAAATAGCTGCAGGAGTAGCAAAAGAGAAAATTGATGGCATTCCTACAAATGAAATGCACAAATTATATCTGCAGAAAGTTAAAGGAAAACCAAAGAAAATATATACGGAAGGACAAAATGATGTTAGCCAAGTTTTACTTGCAAAAATGAACCAATTGCTACAAGAATGTAAAGAGCAATGTACCAATCCTTTCTTTCCAGAATATGTTTCCTCACACCATGCACAGGCAAATGTTTCTAGTTCAGAGGAGCCAGGAGAGAGGCTCTATCCTGATTTGTCATGGGCCCAATAGGAAGATGCCCAAACCCTCCAGGTCGATACCAATATAATCGATAATCGACCCCATGTTGGATTAGAAATTAATTGGCGCCATGGCAAACAACAAGTAATGGCTTTAGTAGACACGGGGGCGGAGGCCACGTTAATATTTGGAAACCCGCGAAAACATGGGAAAAACGAGTTGAATTGGCAGGATTGGGGGGAAAGACTATAGTAGGAAAATGTACTATTATTTCACTAATTGTAGGAGGGTATCAGATACCAAATGCAAAAGTAGTTGTTGTACTGATACAAGAATATATAATTGGATCTATTACAGGGACTGAAATTACAAACTACGTGCTGACCTATGAGTTTTGGGCATGCTGCACTTACAAAAGTAGCTTTTGAACAAAATTGTCCTACTTATTGCTCATGCACTATAACAGTGGGACGGACGATAGGCCCGCCACTCAAATTACCAATTAGCCATGGGCCAGTCAATCAGAAACAAAACAGAATCCCGGGTGGGCATAAGGAAATAATGGATACTATTAAGCAGGATGCTGGAGTTTTAGTCCCAACAACTAGTAGTTGGAACAATCCAATTTGGCCTGTGCGAAAGTCAGATGGTAGTTGGCGTATGACAGTAGATTATTGGGCATTAAATAAGAATACAACGCCTCTAACGGCAGCGGTCTCAGACATAGTAACATTAGTAAAAAAGATCCAGCAACATACAGGGAGATGGTATGCTGTAATAAAGGTGAACCGGTAGATATAGTATACTTGAATTTTCAGAAGGTGTTTGACAAAGTTCCTCATGAGAGGCTTCTAGGAAAAGTAAAAAGTCATGGGATAGGTGGGGATGTCCTTTCATGGATTGAAAACTGGCTAAAAGACAGGAAACAGAGAGTAGGATTAAATGGACAATTTTCTCAGTGGAAGGGAGTGGACAGTGGAGTGCCTCAGGGATCTGTATTGGGACCCTTACTTTTCAATATATTTATAAATGATCTGGAAAGAAATACGACGAGTGAGATAATCAAATTTGCAGATGACACAAAATTGTTCAGAGTAGTTAAATCACAAGCAGATTGTGATAAATTGCAGGAAGACCTTGTGAGACTGGAAAATTGGGCATCCAAATGGCAGATGAAATTTAATGTGGCTAAGTGCAAGGTGATGCATATAGGGAAAAATAACCCATGCTATAATTACACAATGTTGGGTTCCATATTAGGTGCTACAACCCAAGAAAGAGATCTAGGTGTCATAGTGGATAACACATTGAAATCGTCAGTTCAGTGTGCTGCGGCAGTCAAAAAAGCAAACAGAATGTTGGGAATTATTAGAAAGGGAATGGTGAATAAAACGGAAAATGTCATAATGCCTCTGTATCGCTCCATGGTGAGACTGCACCTTGAATACTGTGTACAATTCTGGTCGCCGCATCTCAAAAAATATATAATTGCGATGGAGAAGGTACAGAGAAGGGCTACCAAAATGATAAGGGGAATGGAACAACTCCCCTATGAGGAAAGACTAAAGAGGTTAGGACTTTTCAGCTTGGAGAAGAGACGACTGAGGGGGGATATGATAGAGGTGTTTAAAATCATGAGAGGTCTAGAACGGGTAGATGTGAATCGGTTATTTACTCTTTCGGAGAGTAGAAAGACTAGGGGGCACTCCATGAAGTTAGCATGGGGCACATTTAAAACTAATCGGAGAAAGTTCTTTTTTACTCAATGCACAATTAAACTCTGGAATTTGTTGCCAGAGGATGTGGTTAGTGCAGTTAGTATAGCTGTGTTTAAATAAGGATTGGATAAGTTCTTGGAGGAGAAGTCCATTACCTGCTATTAAGTTCACCTAGAGAATAGTCACTGCCATTAGCAATGGTAACATGGAATAGACTTAGTTTTTGGGTACTTGCCAGGTTCTTGTGGCCAGGATTGGCCACTGTTGGAAGCAGGATGCTGGGCTTGATGGACCCTTGGTCTGACCCAGTATGGCATTTTCTTATGCTCTAATAGACTTGGCTAATGCATTTTTTACAATTCCAATTGAAAAAGAGCAGCAAGCGCAGTTTGCCTTTACATGGGAAGGATGACAATATACGTTTACCCATCTGCCGCAAGGGGTATGTACATAGCCCTACCATTTGTCATCGGAGGGTGGCAGAGGATTTGGACAAATATACTTGTTGTCCCCCCTCAGTACAGCTGACCCATTATATTGATGATATATTGGTACAAGGGGAAACTGAGGTACAAGTTTCTGAAGTATTACAGCAAGTAATTGAAAATATGGAAAATTGGGGTTGGAAAATTAATAAGAATAAAATTCAGGGCCCAAGTAATACTGTAAAATTTTTAGGCATACAGTGGTCCAGTGGCAAACGGGAAATATTGCCTAAAGCTCGAGACAAAGTACTATTATTCCAACCTCCAACAAATCAGAAAGAGGCACAGCGTTTTATAGGGTTATTCGGATTTTGGCATCAGCATATCCCGCATTTGGGACAGATATTAAGTCCATTGTATAAAGTAACTAGAAAAAAGACTAAATTTGAGTGGGGAAAGGTACAGCAAGATGCATTTGAGCAAGCCAAAGTGGCAATTCAAAGTGCCCTTGATTTATGGCCATTAAAGGAGGGACCTGTAGAGCTGCAAGTCTCCTTTAACTCTTGTTATGCTGACTGGAGTCTGTGACAAAAACAAGATGGGCATCGGGTCCCATTTGGATTCTGGAATCGTAAGTTACCAGAGGCTGCTTGGCAATATTCCACTTTTGAGAAACAACTTTTGGCATGTTACTGGGCCTTATTGGATACTGACCAACTGACCCAGGGACATGATATATTAATGAGACCATTGATTCCTATTATGCAGTGGGTGCATAGCACTCCGAAAACACATTGCATAGGATATGCACAAGAAGCCTCTTTAGTGAAATGGAAGTGGTATATACAGGATCGGGCAAAGGCAGGTCCCACGGGACATTCAGTGTTACATGAACAGATTGCCACCACGGAGGTAGGACAGGAGGAATATGTTAAAGTATCTGATACCCTCCCATCTCCAGCTGTGGCAGGAGTCCCCTATGATCAATTGGACCCGGACCAAGGAACACATACCTGGTTCACTGATGGATCGGCACGTATGAAAGGGAGTAAGCGATGTTGGAAATCTGCCATATATAACCTCGTGACAGAGGTAATGTATGAGGAGGAAGGAATAGGGAAGTCTAGTCAATATGCAGAATTATGGGCAGTATGGCTAGCTATTGATAAGGAGGCGGCAACTTGTCATATTTACACGGATAGTTGGGCAGTCATGAAAGGCATTACACAATGGATGCCAAAATGGCATAAAGATAATTGGCAGATACATCACCGTCCGGTATGGGGAGTGGATATTTGGCAAGAAATATGGACAGCATGTCAGGAAAAACATGTGACTGTATTCCATGTTGATGCACATATAAAAGATGATTCTCTGGCTAACCTATATAATTCTATTGCAGATGAACGAGCAAAAATTCACACCGTGGCAGGACGGGTCCAAGACCAAGGGATTTGGAAATGGGCTCACAACAAAAGTGGTCATTTGGGGGTGGAAGCTACTCACAGGTGGGCTCAAGCCAGGGGGATCCCTGGGTCTCTTGCTGATTTTCAGGACACTATCCGGCAATGTGAATATTGTCAATTAACGCATCCCCGCTCATTGCAGGGGATAGATAAAGGACATATACATAGGGGATTAACACCAGCTTCAATTTGGCAGGTTGATTTTATGGGACCCCTTCCAAAATGTGGTAGTGACCAATATTTGTGTACTGCAGTAGATACATTTAGTGGGGTCATGGTAGCAATCCCTTCCCCTGAAGCTAATCAAAAGGCTACGCTAAAATTATTATCAGAAATAAGCAGATATTTTGGGATTCCTAAACAAATTCAGAGCAATAGGGGCACTCATTTCACAGGACATACTGTGCAGCAGTATGCAAGTGATAACTATATCGAATGGGTTTTTCATATCCCCTATTATCCACAGGCTGCAGGCTTGATTAAGAGGATGAATGGACTGTTGAAAAATATGTTACGGTCCTTGACAAAGCACCAAAACATGAAAGGATGGAAGGTGATACTTCCAATCGCACTGCAATTTTTAAATAGTCGATCACTAAAAAAGGATGGTCGCACACCTTGGGATAAGATGTTTTGATCTGAGAGTACGGTAGAGAAAATACACAGTATTATTTGCTGGGCTACTGAACCTGGCAATATTGAGTTACCAAGTCAAAATAGTATTGAGGCTGCAGGATATGATCTAACAAATCCCTCTGCCTTGTTGCTTCCCCCCAGAAAATCGGTATTATACAATTTGGGGCTAGGATGTCAAATTCCTAAACAACATTTTGGATGGCTGTGTATAAGATCGAATTGGGCAAAACAAGGAGTAACAGTGTTAGGTGGAATAATAGATTCAGATTATAGGGGTTCGATATATGCATTATATCATAACCTTACCCCTAATGAAATTTATGTCCTGGCCCAAACTAAAATGGTACAACTGTTATTGATTCCCTATATTACTGACACAATGGTACTCCACGAGGACAGGGCACTTTTGGGAGCACCACATTGGGCAGGGCCCAACTTCATCCAGGTGCTAAAATCTGGATATTATCCCCAACCAAGGAACCAAGGAAAGGTGAAATTTTAGCAGTAGGCAAAGATGCTGTTCTTATAGTACTTCCTGAAGGAGAAGATCAGTGGATACAGGTCCCCAGCATTCGGTGTAAATTACGAGAATGAGTAATAAGGTGTTTTGTTTTTGTAGGTTGGCAGACACCTCCTGTGTATGGCAATCAACCTCTTTGTCATCATTGGTATGGTGCACTCCCTATATCAGCCTATAGAAGTAACGTTCGGAAAAGGGGTGCTCAGGTGGAAAAACAGCACCTTTTCTCGCCGACAGGATAATTTCACGTGTGCCGCTAGACAATCGTGTATGGTGTGGAACATCTCAAATGCCAAGATATTGAAAACGGTACTTCTTGGCCCGTACACCCGACTACTCATACAATACAATATAGGTGATTGGTTTGCCATAACCAACCAAACTGCTATACAATGTAGATCCTATCAAGCCCCTTGTATGGATTACACAAGGGCTGTAGAAAAGGAGAAGACTTGCACTTTTACCACTATTGCATCAGCTCTGAACAATACATTGAACCAAACCCAGGATTGGGTTCTGTGGTGTGAAAATGCAACAGAAATCCTGAATCGATCTCGTTTTGTATATTTCTGGTTAATGTTACCACATAAAGAAATTATTAGCCGGGAACAAGTATTAATCTGTTTCCCGGATACCTGCATACCTTTGATTCCATATGTGACAAAACATGTACTTAATTTTAATATTACCTTTTCCCCTAGACCCTTTAGGAGAAGATATAAAAGGGCGTGGTATGATACTTTGCTAGGAGGACTTGGTACTGGAATGGGAGCTTTAAATACTATGGACATAGAAGTACTAGCAAACAGAATTGCAACCGCTGGGGGTGATACTGGTCTAATTACTAACATAATTGCCGATTGGATCCCAGACCCGGCCCACGTGCGACAATATGTGCAAAAATATTTACACCTTGAGAACTCTTGGCTTACTGAAGGGTGGAATGCTTCTTTAGATATGGGACATAATTTAACCACCTTTATTAATTGGACACAATCCCGTCTACAAGTTTTGTACATGGAACAACAAATCGAAATGATACAAACAAGACTAACAATTAGTACTTCTTCAATTTGGAAGGAGTTGTTTCAACAATATTGGATGGGCACCACAGCCACAATATACCATATGCGCTACGAGTTGGTGTAGTGGTCAAATTACATTCTATAACGCACCTAATCCTGATATTATATGCAAATTTACTTCCCTTCCCTTCCCAGTTTTCCTTCCGGATAAAGGGCCAGTCCTTATACAAGTCCTTCATACCAATCATTGGGTTCGACAATCAAACAATCATATGGTAGATGATTCTATTTGTACTTATACTTTGTTAGGGTTACCTTGTCCATTAACCTATACTACTCTACCAGATGATTGTTCCCTCCGTCAACCATTAGCACATTGTATGTTATTAAGTTTACCTGCTAATGTTACTGGATTTATTGTTCCATTTCCTGAAACTGTATGCATATATAATGTTTCGTTTTCCGGTTGTTTGTATAATGTCACTTGGTTCTCCTTTGGTTCGAAACAGTATTATTTGCCACCTTTGGATTCAGTTACACATTCTTGGAAAATTACATTGGATATGTCATACTTGGCAGAAATAATAAGAGTTTCACTACTAAGTGAAAACCTGAAACCAAATTGAAAGTCATCTAGTAAACTGTTTTGATCAATGAAATGATGCAACAGCTTTAGAACAATCTTCTTAGTAACTTCACCAAGAATGGCAATGATGAAATGCATCGAAAGCTACTGAGTTCTGCTAGATCAAGATTAGGCTTCTTTAGTACCAAGCAAACTGATGGAGATATATGCCATTCAGAAATAGAAAGGTTGATCAGCTGAGAGTCTTTATTCAGACACTCTGGGCCCAAGAGTTTGCATAGCACAAGAATAGCAAAAACAATGTGGAATAATGGCCCACATTGCTTTGAGGTTACAAGTCTCCCACTGAATATACTTGAAATGATGCACATAAGCTTAATCAGGGAAAGCTAAGGTTGCTGTTTTTCCAAACAGACAAACTCATAAGGGATTCCCTTACTGTCAGGTGCAGCAAGGCATTAGATCCACTG
Source organism: Rhinatrema bivittatum (assembly GCF_901001135.1). Taxonomy (NCBI): domain Eukaryota; kingdom Metazoa; phylum Chordata; class Amphibia; order Gymnophiona; family Rhinatrematidae; genus Rhinatrema; species Rhinatrema bivittatum. The sequence continues at coordinate 33,565,457 of NC_042624.1, read as the reverse complement.
TTAGCCCTCATCACTCACTGTCATGGTCATGTTCCTGCCACTGTCTGTAATGACAAAACCAGGAATGATCACGTGTTTCTGGCCTAGCCACCAAACCCCCCCCCCCCCCCCCCCATCATCCCTCTTATCACTGCTAAGATATGAACTGGTCAATCACCTGGGTGTGCAGTTCAGCCTTCTATATGCTGCTGGTGCACCCCACTAGAACTGCTGCCTGACCCTGCCTCATCCATCTGCCACTGTCAGGGAGAGGTAGGTGTGCAAAACATTCTGGCTAGTCTGCATATTGCTAGTGAAATGGATGCTTCTATTCCCCTCTGCCTGTGCCAGCTGTACCTGCATCCAAGCACAATACTGAGTATACCTGGTAGGGATTACCTGCCTACTAAATGTAGTCCTGGAGGAAACCTTAAAATTTGTAATTAAGAAGTGCAGTAGCTGCTTAAATCTCATGTCATAGAAACATAGAAATGACAGCAGAAAAAGATCAATTGGCCCATCCAGTCTGCCCAGCAAGCTCCCACATTTATTTTCTCATACTTATCTGTTTCACCGACCACCAAGTTCAGGGCCCTTGTTGGTAACTGTTTGATTCAAATTTCCTGCCACCCCCTGCCATTGATGCAGAGAGTAATGTTGGAGTTGCATCAAAGGTGAGCATAAGGCTTAATGGTTACGGGTAGTAACTGCCGCATTAAGCAAGTTACCCCGATGCTTGTTTACACAGACTGCACAGATCCATGCCTTGTTGGATGTTTTCTGAATGTAAACCTCTTTTCCACATTTCCCCCCTGCTGTTGAAGCAGAGAGCAACGCTGTATATGCATTCAAAGTGATGTGTCAGGATTAATTGGTTTAGGGTAGTAACCGCCACAATAAGCAAGCTACCCCCACGCTTATTTGTTTACCCAGACTCTGTAGTTCAGTCCTTGTTGGTTGTTGTCTGAATGCAAATCCTCTTTTCCACATTTCCCCTTGCCATTGAAGCAGAGTGCAATGTTGGAGTTGCAATAACTGTGTGAAGGCTTATTGAGTAAGGGTAGTAATCACTACCACCCCCATGGCTCCTCTCTTCATTCCCATCTTTTAGCCTTTAAGGATTCACAGTGCTTATCCCATGCCCCTTTGAAATCCTTCACAGTTTTAGTCTTCACCACTTCCTCTGGAAGGGCATTCCAGGCATCCACCACCCTCTCCATGAAGAAATACTTCTGAACATTAGTTCTGAGTCTTCCTCCCTGGAGATTCAAATCGAGACCCCTAGTTCTACTGATTATTTTCCAACGGAAAAGGTTTGTTGTTGACCATGGATCATTAAAACCTTTCAAGTATCTGAAAGTCTGTATCATATCACCCCTGCTCCTCCTCTCCTCCAGGGTATACATATTTAGGTTCTTCAATCTCTCCTCAAAAGTCATTTTATGAAGACCATCCATCTTTTGGTCGCCCTTCTCTGGACTGCCTCCATCCTGTCTCTGTCCCTTTGGAGATATGTTCTCCAGAACTGAACACAGTACTCCAGGTGAGGCCTCATCAAGGTCCTGTACAAGGGGATCAACACTTCCTTTCTCTTACTAGTTATTCCTCTCTCTATGCAGCCCAGCATTCTTCTGTCTTAGCTATCGCCTTGTCACTGTTTTGCTCCTCAGAGGGGAGGAGTTAGCAATCTATTGTAATCTGCTGCTAGATACTCCTGTAGTGGGAGGAGTTAGCAATCGTTATGAGTCACCGTGCGGAGTTGCAATCTGTTAGGGGCTGGCTCCCGTGGAAGGAGGAGTTTAGCAATCTGATATGCTCCGTAGGCGGAACTAGCAATCTTGTTATGATATAGACTACTGAATTGGCAATCTGTACCAGCGGAGTGCTAGAGAGGGTACTCAGCTGGAAAGGAATATAAATAGGTGAATCCTTGGGCCGATGGCAGATAACAGCGCCCCCAGGAGGATATCCTGAGAAGGACCACCGACTAGGCTTGGTATGGAGACAGACACAGATAGTTCTTTTATTAGATAGGTTAGTAGAACCACCAGAGGTGGCAGTAGTGAGCTGATATGCCCGGCAGGGCTGAAGTCCCTCAGATACTGGAACTGCGATCCCAGGGTTGCTGAGCTGTAGAAAGACTATAGATAGTGAGTAGACAGGGTATGCTGTATTCATAGCCAGTAGTAGATGACAAACTCACATATGTTCTTAAGGAGGCTTAGTAGCTGGAAAGAGTTAGGCCCTCGAGGAGCGAGTACCTGGTTCCAGAGAAAGCTCTGAGAGAGTGGTGGTAACTCACAAATGTCTGTATCTGCGATAGCTTCCAGGCAGTAGAGAATCTTCAAAGTATTCAGGAACATGGGCCCTTGAGGAGCAAGTACCGGTTCCTATCTGCAATCTGAAATAGAGAAAAGAGAGCAAAGCCCCCAAGGAGTGGGTACCTCTGGTAAGTCCGAGGAGGCAGAGTAGCTTGGATGAATCTGAGTCCGATTCGAAGTCCGTCCGTCCGTCCTTGCTAACTCAAATCGTAAGCGAAAGCAAAGACCTTTTATGTTAGAAGCGGATGATGTCAATACAGGGGGTTGCCCCTGAGGTTCGCGCCCTTGCTGGAACATACTTCGGAGCACGCACGTGTGCCCTACGTCATCAGGAACATGGTAGATCCGCAGCATCGAGCCGGTCCGGGTATGCCGGAGAAAAGCGGCATGGAGATGCCGTGGCAGCAAGCCATCCATGAGACCCGGAGGGAATCGCCACAGAGGTAGAGAGGGTGGCATGAGGGTGTAGAGCAGCCACGAATGCAGCAGTACCACCCTTCAAAGGGTGATCTCCTCTTCTGGTACCAGGCTTAGGTTTCAAAGGATGCGCGAGCTGGAACTGATGAAGCATCTCTTTATCCAAGATATTGGTCTGAGGCTCCCAAGAATTTTCTTCGGGGCCGAAACCTTCCCATTTCAGAAGGTATTCAAAATTCTTGCCTCTTTTATGAACATCCAAAACCTCTTTGACCTTGTATTCTAAATAGTCCTTAGCATTGATGATGGTAGGTTCTTGAGATTTGGAGGAAAATTCGCTGAGTATGAGTGGTTTCAAAAGAGAAAAATGTGGAAGGCATTATGATGCTAAGTTTCAGGTGGTAACTTCAGACGATAGGTGATGTTGCCAATACGTTGAAGGACTGGAAATGGTCCCACGTAGTGAGGAGCAAACCAAGAAGAGGGTAGTTTGAGTCTGAGGTGCTTGGTTGACAACCAAACCTTCTCTCCCTGGCTTGAAGACTGGAACTTGCGCATGTTGTGCATCGTAGTATTTCTTAGCACAATCATTCGCTTTGATTAGCATATTCTTAGTCTGAGTCCATAGTTTATGGATATCATAAGCAGTGGATTGAGCTGCTGGGGTCGTCACTGAGAGCTTCAGTAGAAGTGGCGGTGTTGGGGAACATCCAAAAACCACTTCAAAAGGTGAATTTCCAGTAGATGTAGCTGGATGAGAGTTGATTGCAAATTCAGCCCATGGAAGCAATTTGGCCCAATTGTTCTGTCGGGATGTGACATAGGCTTGAATAAACTGCTTCATCGTCCGATTCATCCGTTCCGTCTGGCCATTTGACTGTGGATGGTAGGCTGAAGTATAGTCTAGAGCGATGTCAAATAGTTTACACAAGGCCCTCCAGAATCGTGCCATGAACTGAGATCCACGGTCGGACACAATGTGTAAAGGTAGACCATGGAGACGGAATATGTGTTGTATAAAAAGTTTAGCGAGTTCCAATGCAGAGGGTAGGCCCAGAAGCGCAATGAAGTGTGCCATCTTGCTGAATTGATCCACTGTCACCCAGATGGTGTTCATTCCTCCTGATGTGGGTAGATCGACTACAAAGTCCATAGCCATGTGCGACCAAGGCCAATCTGGAACTGGCAGAGGTTGCATCTGACCCCAAGGTTGTCCCGAAGTAGTTTTGTTTTTAGCACAGTTGGTGCAGGATGCCATATAGGAGTATGTATCCTTCTTGATGGTAGGCCACCAATACAGTTCCTGTATCTTGAACAAGGTTTGATGTTGGCCAGGATGGCCGGTCAACTTGGAATCGTGCGCCCAAAAAAGCACTTTCTTCCTAAGATGCTTTGGAACAACAGTCTTACCGATTTTCTTTGGATCAATTATGTCCTGTGGCTCATCAGGCATATCTTCCCACATTGTCCTCTCATCAAGATCAGAGGAAGGATCCATTCCTTCTTCAGGTAGAACAGTATTAGTTCCTGAACCCATGGTATTCTCACAGGGCCCGTGTAGAGGAAGGACCTCAATCACCTCTTCGAAAGATCCATCTTGAGAGGATGCATCCTGGGGCATCAGCTCTGGCCCCGCTGGGGTAGTGGACATGCAGATAACAGGCGAGACTTTCTTGAAGCATTTCTTATGACAATCTGGACCCTATCATGAAAGATCCAGGGTTGCCCGGTCAAATTGGAGTTGGTGCACTTGTAGCCAGGGTAACCCCAGAACGATAGGGTGCATGACCTTTTCCAGTACAAGGAAGGAGATTATCTCCATATGGAGTGCTCCAATGCGAAGCGTAACTGGTACGGTCTCACAAGTCACGTCGCCCAGCAAGGGCTCCCTATGAATGGAAGACAACAGTAGTGGATCTTTTAATTCGATGAGAGGAATCCTCAAGTATTCCACTAAACGTCTAATAATGAAGTTGCCTCCTGCCCTTGAGTCCACCAGGGCAGGGGTCTGAACTGTGACTGGTCCATAGGTCAGGGAGACTGGAAGAGAAAGCGGAGGAGAGGATGCGGTAAGTCCTAAGAACAATCTTTCCGCCGGACTTGAATTTATCTGTCTCCCGGGCAACATGAAACACGTAGAGACATCATGGCAGGGCTGGCCACAGTACATGCACAGGCTACGTTTCTTCCAGAATCTTCTCTCTTTAGAGGTCAAGTGACCACGACCAAGTTGCATTGGTTCCTCTTTATCAACAGCAGGAATTGCTGGACCCATCCGTGGTGCAGGGGTACTGGCCTGTTTCAACCCAGGTAACACCTTAGGCCGGAGTTCCTTCACCTTGTCTCGGAGCAGACAATCAATCCAAGTAGCTAAGGCTATCAATTCTTCCAGCGAGTCAGGTGTCTGACGAGCGGCCAGCTCGTCTTTCACGTGGGTATCCAGGCCTTTGTAGAAGAGTGTCTTGAGAAATCTTGGGTCCCTGCGAAGTTCTGCTGCAAGAGTCTTGAATTCTATGGCAAATTCAGCCAGGGATCTGTTGCCTTGCTTCAAGTCCACTAAAACAAACCCGGCAACAGACATACGAGCAGGGTAATCAAAAATGGATTTAAACAAGTCCATAAATCCTTCTATGTCCTGCAGAATAGGGTCCTTGCGTTCCCACAAGGTTGATGCCTACAACAAGGCTCTCCCATCCAAGTATGATAGGATGTAGCTGATCTTAGAGAGGCCCATGGGAAACAATGAAGGTTGTAAGGTGAAATGTAAGCTGCACTGGTTCATAAAGCCCCTAGTCTTCTGAAGTTCTCCGGAGAAACGAATAAGTGCCGCCAGTGGAACAGCTGTCTTTAAAGTTACTTCCTGTAACTGACCTTCTTGTGTAGAAGCTGTGCCTTGTATCTTCTGTGTGTTGTTTGTAAGCGGGACTCAGGAAAGCAATTTCAGGCAGCTGTTTGATCTAAAAAGCAAGTTTATTAATGTAGAGAAGACAGAAACAAAGAAAAGCGGACAAGTAAAAGAGGAAGTAGTTGTTCCACGGAGGAGCAAGCAAGTTACAACAGCGTTTTCAATGCAGCTTCTCGGAGTGGAGCTGTGTATCCGCGACTTTTAAACTTTTTACAATGTCCAATAGGCATGTTCTGACACGCATCCTGGGTGTGCTTTCAACTTCCGGTTACCAATGGGGATCGTTGCTTTTAGTTCAATCAGGTACTGTCTCCGGGGTGTCGGCTGTATCTAGGCACAGAGTTAGCTAATCGAAACTAAGTTCTCTGAAGCACATGGTGGTTGAATAGTTGCCAAGAAATCCAGGAAATGTATACTGTCCAGTGTGAAGCTGATGAAATGCTGCAATAAGTTTCTCCAAGGTTTCTTGCTATTCTGAGATGCGTTGAGCCAGACCCGGTATAGCCTGCAAAGCGGAGAGGTGTGCCAGGTCCATGGGTTAATGGACCTGGCTGGATTAAGCTGGATTCCCAGGAGTACTGCTTCTCCAATTTCAAATCCAGATTCATAGGAGTTAGCAATCTGTTAGGTTTTGCTCCTCCAGAGGGGAGGAGTTAGCAATCTATTGTAATCTGCTGCTAGATACTCCTGTAGTGGGAGGAGTTAGCAATCTGTTATGAGTCACCATGCGGAGTTGCAATCTGTTACGGGCTGGCTCCTGTGGAAGGAGGAGTTTAGCAATCTGATATGCTCCATAGGTGGAATAGCAATCTTTTTATGATATAGTCTGTTGAGTTGTCAATCTGAACCAGCGGAGTGCTAGAGAGGGTACTGAGCTGGAAAGGAATATAAATAGGTGACTCCTTGGGCCGATGGCAGATGACAGCACCCCCAGGAGGATATCCTGAGAGGGACCACCGGCTAGGCTTGGTATGGAGACAGACACAGATAGTTCTTTTATTAGACAGGTTAGTAGAACCACCAGAGGTGGCAGTAGTGAGCTGATATGCCCGGCAGGGCTGAAGTCCCTCAGATACTGGAACTGCGATCCCAGGGTTGCTGAGCTGTAGAAAGACTATAGTGAGTAGACAGGGTATGCTGTATTCATAGCCAGTAGTAGATGACAAACTCACAAATGTTCTTAAGGAGGCTTAGTAGCTGGAAAGAGTTAGGCCTTTGAGGAGCAAGTACCTGGTTCCAGGGAAAGCTCTGAGAGAGCAGCGGTAACTAACGAAGGTCTGTATCTGCATTAGCTTCCAGGCAGTAGAGAATCTTCAGAGTATTCAGGAACATGGGCCCTCGAGGAGCGAGTAGCGGTTCCTATCTGCAATCTGAAATAGAGAAAAGAGAGCGAGGCCCCCGAGGAGCGGGTACCTCTGGTAAGTCTGAGGAGGCAGAGTAGCTTGGATGAATCCGAGTCCGATTCAAAGTCTGTCCATCTGGCCTTGCTAACTCAAATCGTAAGCGAAAGTGAAGACCTTTTATGTTGGAAGCAGATGATGTCAATACAGGGGGAGCCCCTGAGGTTCGCGCCCTATGTCATCAGGAACATGGCGGATCCGCAGCGTCGAGCCGGTCTGGGTACGCCGGAGAGAAGCAGCATGGAGACGCCACAGCATCAAGCCATCCATCAGACCTGGAGGGAGTCGCCACAGAGGTAGAGAGGGTGGAGTGAGGGCGTAGAGCAGCCACGAACGCAACAGTCACATTGTTTCGCTGACTTCAAATCGTTAGACACTATCACCCCAAGGTCTCTCTCCTGCTCCATGCACATCAGCTCTTCACCCGCCATCAAATACAGTTCTTTTGGATTTCCACACCCCATATGCATGACTCTGCACTTCTTGGCATTGAATCTCAGCTGCCATATCTTCAACCACTCTTCCAGCTTCCTTAAATCCCGTCTCATTCTCTCCACTCCTTCCAGCGTGTCCACTCTGTTGCCGATCTTAGTATCATCCGCAAAAAGACAAACCTTACCTTTTATCCCATCCGCAATGTCGCTTACAAAGATATTGAACAGGACCAGTCCCAACACCGATCCTTGCGGCACTCCGCTTAACACCGCTCTCTCTTCAGAGTAAGTTCCATTTACCATCACACATTGTCTTCTGTCCATCAACCAGTTTGCAATCCAGGCCACCACCTCGGCACTCACTCCTAAGGTTCTCATTTTATTCACAAGCCTCCTGTGCAGTACCGTATCAAAAGCTTTGCTGAAATCCAAGTAGATGACATCGAGCGCTCTTCCTTGATCCAATTCCCTAGTCACCCAATCAAAATCAGATTTGTCTGACAGGACCTTTCTCTGGTGAATCCATGCTGCCTCTGGTCCAGCAATTCTTCTGACTGTAGATAGTTCACTATTCTTTCTTTCAGCAGCGACTCCATTACTTTTCCCACCACCGAGGTGATGCTAAGTTGCTAACCAGCCTGTAGTTTCCACCCTCCTCTCTGTTCCCACTCTTATGAAGCAGGACCACCACCACTCTTCTCCAATCTATCGGCACCACTCCTGTTTCCAGGAATCTATTGAACAGGTCATGCAGCAGACCCGCCAGCTCATCTCTGAGCTCCTTCAGTATCCTGGGATGAACCTCATCAGGCCCCATGGCTTTGTCCACTTTCAGTTTTCCTGTCTCTTCCCATGCATTCACTTCTGTAAACGGAGTTTCATTTACTCCACTCCCCTCCAGTTTCTTCTTAACTAGCAACGGTCCTTCTCCAGGGTCCTTTTTAGTGAATAGCGAACTGAAGTATTAGTTTAATATTTCTGCCCTTTCTTCCTCTCTCTCCACACATTGATACTTTTCACTTTTCAATTTCACTATACCACTTTGGACTTTTCTCCTTCCTCTGATATATCTGAAAAATGTTTTGTCACCTCGCTTTACCTCTATGGCAATCCTTTCTTCTGCTTGACTTTTTGCTGTCTTAATTACTTTCATCGTCTCCCTCAGTTCCACCAGATATTCTTCCTTGTGATCCTCCCTTTGGGATCCTTTATATTTCTTAAACGCTGTTCTTTTAGCTTCAGCCACATCTTTTGAGAACCAGATAGGTTTCATTTTTCTCTTGCTTTTCTTTACTTTTCTAACATATAGATTAGTTGCCTTGGTAATTGCTCCTTTTAGTTTGGCCCAATGTTGTTCCACATCTCTCTTGTTCTCCCAGTCTTCTAGTTCTTCCTCCAGGTACTTCCCCATTTCAACAAAGTAAATGTTTTTGAACTGCAAAACTCGGGTCTTCGTGCGACTTCTCCATATACTATTTGTGATATGAAACCATACTGTTTGATGATCACTGGTGCTGAGGTGGGCACCCACTCAGACATTAGAGACATTATCTCCAATAGTGAGCACTAAATCGAGTATAGCTCCCTCCCTCGTGGGTTCCATTACCATTTGTTTGAACAGAGCCCCTTGCAGGGCATCCATTATCTCTCTACTACTGTTAGATTCTGCAGATGGGATTTTCCAGTCTATATCCAGCAGATTAAAATCTCCAACAATCACCACTTCTCCCTTATTTCCCATCTTTTGGATGTCTTCAACCAGATCTCTGTCAAGTTCTTCCATTTGATTTGGAGGCCTGTAAACCACTCCAATAAAAATGGATGCCCCATCATCTTTTTTTAGGTCGGCCCTGTTGCGGTTCCGGTCACAAGGCTTGTGACCGGGTCCTTACCTGGCTCTCCCCGGTGGCAGTGGCGGGAGGTTCGGGTCTGTTTGGGCTCCGCGGGTGTTCGGTGGCAAGACGTGCAGCTTGACGAGCCAGTTTGGGCCTTCTCGCGGCAGCGTCTCCACGAGGGAGACGCCGCCGAGCCTCTGATTCTGGCTCCTCCCTCTCTAGGCACGTGTGCGCGCAGGGAAGCCCAATTTAAAGGGCTTTTCCCACCAGACTGCGGCCCGCCCACTGAAATGAAGTCAGACGCCGGCTAGTATTTTTTTTTTTTCAAAGCATTTTATTGGGCGACAATTAGAATGCATCAATAACAACATACAAAACATGTCAACATGCCTCCTGAGTTTTCAGATTATGAACTTCCCCAAGTCCCCCCTTCCCCCCCCCCCCCCCGTAGAGAATCTCACGTTATTATAAGTATCAATAGGTTTGCATTGCTTGCTGTCATCTTGCAAAGTAGAGGCCCCTCCAAGGACCAGATAAACCCTGTAGTAACCATTTGTCCCATAATCAGGAAATCACTAGTAACCCCACCTGTTCACACTCCCTACCCCTTCAATGGAGCCAACTTTCTAACAGTTGGTGATACAGTTCCATAACAGTCGATCCATATTTCTTGGAAGACACGTTTCTTCCGGGGAGAAAAACGCTTATATGAGAAACCATACTCCAACTGAAAGAGTTCTGTCATAAGAGAAGACCACATTGCTAGAGTCAGAGGTTCCTTCTCAATCCATTTAAGTAAGATGCATTTCTTTGTAATAAGACATGCCTTTGCAATAAAACCGGTATTGTCAATATTTATGCTTTCTTCACCAATGTCATTGTTTAGAATACATAAAGAGCATGACCAATGAATGTCTGTGTGGAACAAGGTAGACAAAAAATCTCTGATGGAGTCCCAAAAGTTCCTAATATCTGGGCAGGACCACATACAATGTATGAGTGACACCACAGGTGCCGGACATTTGAGGCATGAGGCGGACTGCACGCTTCCCATACGGAACGCCCTTGCAGGAGAGTAGATGATCCGGTGAAAAATCCGCTTTTGGAGTTCTCTCTGGTAATAGAAGCATAAGAGTTTGTAAGCATATGTTTCTCCAGCTCCTCTTGACAGTCCCGAGACCACTTGGGGAGTAGAGTTTGGAAAATAGGACATGGTAATGTGGCAGTATAAAAATCATACAAATGTGACAAAGAAGCTTGCCGCTGCTGAAAACAGGTAGTTAAGGCAGAGTAAGCAGTATTAATTATCTGACCCTCAAACCCTTGTGTAAGTCCACGAATAGTGGCCCGTAAGTACCCATACATTAAGAAGTGTTTAGGTTGAAGGCCCAGTAGAGACTGACATTGAGAGAAGGAGTATATCCGATCAGAGTTAGGCTCCAGAAATACCCCCAGGGGCCAGTTGGGCTGTATAGCAAATTGGTGATGTGCAGGAAGTATCTCCAGAGATGCTGGAGTAGATCCACGGATAGGATAGTGGATAGAAACAAGGGGCGATAAGCCCAGCATTTTACGTGTAATACCCCATGTTTTCCTCATCGTTCTCACCAAAGTAAAAGGTATGTTCAATTGTGAGAACTCCGCGTTGGAGATATGGAGCACAAAGCAAGGATCTTTAGGGATACAGAGCGATGTGATAAGCTCCGGATCAATGTAGTCCGAAGATCCAAATATCCAGTCCCCCAAAAAACGTAAATTAGCAGCCAGGGAGTATAAATAAAAATTTGGGAGACCGTACCCACCACGCGCCTTAGGTGCCGTTAAGGTCTTATAGGCAAGTCTAGCTTTCTTATGCCTCCACAAGAATTTCCGGATCTCCTTTTGTAAGAGACAACAGTCTCGAGGCAAAAGTAGCACAGGTAACATTAAGAGTTTATATATCAGCTGCGGTGCTATTACCATTTTGATCACAGCAATGCGCCCCTGAATAGATAAGGGAAGATCACTCCACCCTTTCAGCTTGGTAACCATTTTTTGTATCGTGGGAGGGATGTTTAGGGAATACCATTTGTGGGGATCAGAATGAATAGTTATGCCCAAGTATTTTATCGTGGAAGTCGCCCACTTCACCGGAAAATTCTCCCAAGTAGCTTTTAAGGACCCCGATAGATCTAATGCTTCGGTTTTGTCCAAATTCAATTTGAACCCAGACAGGGACTGATAATCTTGAAAAATATCTAGCGCCACTGGGAGGGAGGACCTAGCCTTGGATAAAAGGAGTAAGATATCGTCAGCAAATAATAAGGTGAGATAGGCTTGGGGACCTATTGGAATACCCTTTATTTTAGGGGTAGACTTTAATTTACAAATAAGAGGCTCAACCGTCAGTATAAACAAAAGAGGGGACAGTGGGCAGCCTTGTCGGGTTCCCCGTTGTTCACCAAATTCCCCAGACAATTCCCCATTCACTAGAATCCGTGCCGTAGGGTTGGAATAAAGCAAATTAATGTAGTCAAAAATTCTGCCCACAAACCCCATTTTTTGGAGAACTTGCTATAAGAAAGGCCAGGCCACGCTATCAAATGCCTTTTCCGCGTCACATGTGATTAACAAGGGGTCGGGCACTCTAGAGCCAGCACATGCCTCTAACGCAGCCAGCACTTTGTGAATATTGACAGTAGAATGCCTCCCTGACACGAAACCCACTTGGTCTGTCGAAATCAGGTTGGGCATAAGGGATTGCAGTCTGTTAGCCAAAATTTTAGCGTATATTTTGATATCGAGGTTTAGCAAAGAAATTGTTACGAGCGCGCGCGGGCGCAGTCATCGTAAGCGGGTGGTGAGCCCTTGGGCCACGGCAGGACTCAAGGAGGAGCCCCAAGCCACACCGTGGGAGGTGAGCTGAGCAGGCATGGTGAGCCAGGCAGGCAGGAACAGAAGCAGGGAGTCCGACCCTCAGCCGGACCTGCATGCCCTTGGTAGCCAACACGGGGGAGTTGACTAATGAACGGTCCTCCGACTGTTCCCGGCCCTTTCGGACCCGCCGCAGGGAACGGCAATGGGCAGCAGGCCGGACAGAGGCGAGGGCAGACAGAGTCCTTAAACAGAAGACATCAGACGGGGCAGAAGCAGGCTGAAGCAAGACGGAGACATCAGGACAAGGGCTGAAGCGAGACACAGGAAGGATCCAGGCGAGCAGGAACTCCGATGCTGGGATACTCACATCCGAAGCCCCCTCGGCTGGCAGAAGCTCAAGAGCCCGTGGGACGAATCCCTCCTGTTGGCCACTCCAGGGCCCAACAGGACAGAAGGCTCAGGAACCAGACGAGGACGTAGGTCAAGGCAGAGACAGGAAGACATCCGGGCAAGGGCTGAAGCAGATACTGTAGACAAGGCTGGACGGAAACATGGCACTGTCCATCAGGGCGCCCTACTCAGCCCACCCGTGGGACTGAGTCGCGGACCACCCTGTCCCAGACGCGCCCTACACAGCCCAGGAAGGCTGGTCGCGGACCACGCTGAGAAGGAGGGTGCAGGGAAACTCCAGGCGAACAGGAACCTCCCGATGCGGGATACTCACATCCGAAGTCCCTTACGGCTGGCAGGCACAGGAACAAACATCTAGGCAGAGACACTGGACAGGGATCCATCAAAGATATGATGATCACAGAAGACCTGGATCAGCAAGGATACAGACGACTGTAGGACCTGATCCGCAGGCCCTTTGCAAGTGAACAGAAAGTCCTTAATACTGGAGGTAGAAGGCAACTCCCTGGAGGAGCTTGCCAGGACCAGCCACCGCTGGGCCTATAAGTCAGGTGGAGAGCTGCGGGCTAGCCCCTAGGAGAAGGGCGTCGCCAAACAGGAAGTCCAAACGCTGGCAAGCAAGCCACAGGCACAGCTAGTGCCTCTCAGGCCCTGGAGCAAGTCCCGGATGGAACACAGGCGAGGCCCAGGCTTCAGAGCGGCCTCCGGAGGAAGGTAAGAGACCTCCTGTAGCGCAGCAGCAGGGGGGATCGCAACAGAAATTGGCCTGTATGAGGAGGGCTGTAACAAATCCCTGCCCGCTTTTGGGAGGAACAACTATAGTGGCAGCTCTCAGCGTAGGGGGCATGTTTTGTTGATCCGCCATGTGTTCGTACACCTTTGGAGCACCGGGGCATACCTCATCCTTGAGAGCACTATAAAAGGTGGAGTTCATTCCATATGGGCCAGGTGCTTTGTGCTTCGGGACTACGTGTATGGCCGCTAACACTTCCTCCACCTCGATAGCACGTTGCAAACGTTGTAACTGGGCATCGGACAAGCATGGCAAGTCAATTTCTTGTAGGAAGGCTTTTATAGCCTCCTCATCCACAGGCTCTGCAGAGTAGAGGGTTTTGTAGTAAGCAGAAAAGATATCAACAATATCTTTGGTGGAAGTTTGTACTACCCCTTGAGAGTTGCATAAATTGGCAATATATTTGGACGAGTCCTGTGCTTTTAAAAGGCGTGCCAAGAGCCTTCCAGCCTTATTGCCATGTTGGAAAAAAGTAAACTGCCTGTGTCGGAGGGTATGTGCCGCTCTAGTATGGAGTAACTCATTGAGTGCGGACCGCGTCCTCGCGAAAACTGGATTGATAACCCATGATCTTGAGTAGAGGACATGTCCTCCTCAGCGCCCTTAACTGTTTCTCCAAAGAGATAATATCTTTATCCAGCTTCTTCTTTTTAAAACTAGCATAACTTATGATGTCCCCTCAAAGAACACTTTTTGCTGTTTCCCATAACAGAATAGGTTGGTCGACATGTTGGGCATTGGACACCATAAATTCCCCCCATTTCCTTTTTAAAAAAGATAGGAAACTCAGGATCCGTATTTAGCGCTGCTGGAAGTCGCCATTGACCCTGGAAGGACACACTCCCCATCTGGAATGTCCCGGTACTGGGCTGTGGTCAGAGATCACCAACGCTTCAATTACCGAAGCAGTGAAATTTGGATATAGTTGATTCAGAGATAAGCAGATAATCAATCCGGGGATTGGGCTGGGGTGTGCCTTAGCAATGTGGTAAATTCACGTTCACCTGGATGGAGAACGCGCCAGAGATCCATAAGACCTAAATGGTTACACAGAAAATTGGGACCTTTCCTTTCACTTCTCTGGTGGCCTCCCCTAGCCGGTAACCTGCCCATAGTCGGATCACTGACATAGTTAAAATCCCCCCCCAAGGATCATAGAACATTCACCCAGACCTGCAATCTGGGAGAGCAGGGTGGTGAAAAAAGCGTGGTCGTACGAATTGGGGGCGTATATAGAAGCCAATAGGATCGGGGCCCCTGCTAAAGTGCCCTTAACCAAAATGTAGCGCCCTTGGAGATCCGCCAGCGTTTGTTGCATTTTAAAGGGAGTGTCCTGATGAATCATTATGGCTACACCCCTACTCTTCGAGGTACCCGCAGCATAATATAACTGAGAAACCCATTTCTTTCGGAGCTTTAGGATTTCAGTGGGGAGCATATGTGTTTCCTGTAGGAATACAATACGGGCACGGAGTCTGGTCAATCTGGCAAACACTTTTTCCCTTTTAATGGGCGTACCCATGCCCGCCACATTCCATGTTACCACTTCGCATGCCATAACAGTGGGATTATAAGAGTGTGCGCAAGCGCCATACCAATTGCCTGTGTAGGTGGGACATCTAAGTCACACTCTCCTTCGGAGAACCTGATTAACAGCCATGCTAACTGTTGCAAAGATGTAGACAAGAAAACCAAAAACATCAATGCAAAAAAACCAACATTAACCCATTCAGTGTACCCAAGATTCTCTACAATTGCTGTTCCCCTATCCCCCCCCTTTCCTAAAGTCCACATATTGGGGCCCTCGCTGAAGCGAGGCGTTGAACCCCCACAATATATGGTCCCCGCTCCAAGGATGATCCTTGGTGGGGGAGAACACGTGGTTACCACTCATGTGCTCGGCTATCCCTCCCCCTGGTAGAGATGGCAGAGTAACAGAAATAGAACCCAACCACCAACGTAGTTATACCCTCAGTGGCGGAGCCCATTGTAAATATAGCACATGAGTGCCTGTAAGTGAAGATTAGAAAACATGACTCACACCTTCTGGCTAACAAGTTATAGATAAGCATTAGGCATATAGAGAAAAGGAATCAGGACCTAATAAAAAGAAAGAAAAAAAAAAAGAACAGAAAAAAAAGAAAAACAACCATTTCCCAGCCACCCTCAGTCGTCCACCCGGACCTTCAGCTGGTGCCTAGTTGGGAAATAACCTTCATACAAAATGGCATAGCAAGCATATATACCCAACTCAGTACTGAAAAAAATAATAGTAAATAGATTGACTTATGCAGAAATCACGATTCTCCAGATTGACTTGGTCCCGGGAGCTCCTGAACATAAGCCCGGGCTTCCACTGCAGAGTCAAATAATTTCACTTGGCCCTGGTAGGTGATCCGAAGCTTGGCGGGAAACATGAAAGCAAAACGGATCTGCTTGTTTACCAGTTCCGCGCAGACTTCAATAAAAGCTTTCCTTTGCAGAGAGACTCTGGGGGAGAAGTCTTGGAAGATCATGATGCGCCGCGATTCATAGGAAACCTCTCAAGCCTTCCGATAATGCTGGAGCACTAGCGCCCGGTGGGCAAAATGTAAGAAGCGCGCTATAATTACTCGTGGTCTCTGTGTCAGTCCTCCTTCAGTCTTGCGGCCTAGCCTGTGCGCTCTCTCAAATAGGCCCCCGGATGGAGACGCTAGGGCTGGCACCACCGCTAACAGCCAGGCCTCTAGCACGCGGGGCAAGTCTGCATCAGGCAGGGACTCCGGGAATCCAACGAAGCGTAAGTTATTCCTTCGGGACCTATTTTCAAGGTCCTCAAGTTTTTCCTCACTTGCCCTGGCTTGTTTGCTGAGTTCTTCCACTCGGCATTCCAAAGCCCCGATGTCATCCTCCAGGAGGCCTACACGGCCCTCAATGCATTCCGCCCGGGTATCAAAGTCAGTAATTGAAGCCCGGACTTCTGCTATTTGTTCAGATAATTGATGTAGCCGAACGTCCAGGGCAGACACCACGGCTTGCGATATTTTATCTTCAAGAGATTCGCTTTCGGGGAGAGGTTCTTGCGGGGCTGTAGATGCGGCGGCCATTTTGTAGCAGGGACCATCAGCTTTTCTTTCTCTCGGCGTATCGAGCAAGTAGCCATGCGGTGATTGAAAAAACCGGGGGAGACACCTCGTGGAAATCCCAACTCACAAAAAACAGGTTTCGCCAAAAAAATTGAGCAAGAGAGCGCTGATGGCAGGGGATTGTGAGAGAGGGATAGCCAGAGCTCGGAGCACAGCACCCTACCGAGCCCACCACATCACGTGATCCGCCGGCTAGTATTTAAAGCCGGCATCTGCTCCCATTCAGTGCCTTGCAACGAGGTACTCCTGGCGAGTGCTAGTTGCGTTCGTGTTCCTGCCGTTCTTGCTCCAGTTCCTGATCTTCAGATTCCTGTTCCTGCTCCCGACGTTCCTGCTTCAGCTCCTGGTGTTCCGGTTCTGCTCCTGCACCCGGTGTTCCTGCTCCAGCCTCTGGTTCCTGCTCCAGTTCCAGCTTCTCCGTCTCCGGCATCCTCCGTCCCTGATTCCTCTGGTTGGACTCTCTGGCTTTGACTCCGGCTTGTTCCTGGTTCCATTCCTGCCGCCTGCCTCGACCTCGGATCGTCTCATTGTCTTCTACACTCTTGATCTCCTAAGTCCCAGTGGTCTGGGACCTCACAAGCTCCTCTCAGGGGGGGTCCTCAGGCTTCCAGGGTGAAGTCATCGTCTTCTACGCACTTGGTCACCTAAGTCACAGTGGTCTGGGACCTCACGAGGTCCTCAGGCTTCCAGGGTAAAGTCATCATCTTGGTTCCAGTGTTCTAAGTCCCAGTTGCCGGGGACCTCATGAGCTCCTTTCGGGGGGTCCGCTGACTTCCAGGGTGAAGACTCCATGATCTATGTGTGTCCCTACTCCGTCCACCAGTCTACTTTCTCGCCGCAGAGTGCCGACCACTGTGTGTCCTGACTTGGCCCACCGGCCTACTTTCTCGCCACAGAGTGCTGACCACTCCTACCAGCTCACTCTGCCAGGCCGGCCCAAGGGTCCACTGCTATACCCTCAACAGGCCCATAGTGCTTCTTATTTGCCCGATCTTCCTTGCAGCTCAGATGCACTCTTTCTTGGCATCCCCGCAACACACACCAAGCCGTTACAACTATTACAAAACGCCGACGCTTGGATACTGTCAAATTCTAAAAAAAGAGACCATATCACTCCCACACTTATCGAACTACATTGGCTCCCAATACACTCACAAATTCTTTATAAAGCACTCTCCATTAGGGATGTGAATCGTGTCCTCGATCGTCTTAACGATCGATTTCGGCTGGGAGGGGGAGGGAATCGTATTGTTGCCGTTTGGGGGGGTAAAATATCGTGAAAAATCGTGAAAAATCGTGAAAAATCGTGAAAAATCTAAAAATCCCAAAACCGGCACATTAAAACCCCCTAAACCCACCCCCGACCCTTTAAATTAAATCCCCCACCCTCCCGAACCCCCCCCCAAATGAGTTAAATAACCTGCGGGTCCAGCGGCGGTCCGGAACGGCAGCGGTCCGGAACGGGCTCCTGCTCCTGAATCTTGTTGTCTTCAGCCGGCGCCATTTTCCAAAATGACGCCGAAAAATGGCGGCGGCCATAGACGAACACGATTGGACGGCAGGAGGTCCTTCTGGACCCCCGCTGGACTTTTGGCAAGTCTCGTGGGGGTCAGGAGGCCCCCCACAAGCTGGCCAAAAGTTCCTGGAGGTCCAGCGGGGGTCAGGGAGCGATTTCCCGCCGCGAATCGTTTTCGTACGGAAAATGGCGCCGGCAGGAGATCGACTGCAGGAGGTCGTTCAGCGAGGGTTCCGGCGCCTCGCTGAACGACCTCCTGCAGTCGATCTCCTGCCGGCGCCATTTTCCGTACGAAAACGATTCGCGGCGGGAAATCGCTCCCTGACCCCCGCTGGACCTCCAGGAACTTTTGGCCAGCTTGTGGGGGGCCTCCTGACCCCCACGAGACTTGCCAAAAGTCCAGCGGGGGTCCGGAAGGACCTCCTGCCGTCCAATCGTGTTCGTCTATGGCCGCCGCCATTTTTCGGCGCCATTTTGGAAAATGGCGCCGGCTGAAGACAACAAGATTCAGGAGCAGGAGCCCGTTCCGGACCGCCGCTGGACCCGCAGGTTATTTAACTCATTTGGGGGGGGTTCGGGAGGGTGGGGGATTTAATTTAAAGGGTCGGGGGTGGGTTTTAGGGGGTTTTAGTGTGCCGGCTCACGATTCTAACGATTTATAACGATAAATCGTTAGAATCTCTATTGTATTGTGTTCCATAACGGTTTAAGACGATATTAAAATTATCGGACGATAATTTTAATCGTCCTAAAACGATTCACATCCCTACTCTCCATCATCCACAAAAGTCTGTTAAACTCCAACCTCAATTGGATCAACCCCCCCCCCTCTTCCCCCGCACCTCCAATAGACCCACCCGCCCAGCCCTCCAAGGAACCTTACGTGCCCAACCCATCAAAACTTTGAAACTCTCCTCTACTATAAGCAGAGCTTTTTCTCTCGCCGGCCTCACCATATGGAACTCCTTGCCTCATGATATACGCCTGGAGACATACACACCCAAATTCAAAAAAAAAACTGAAAACCTGGCTCTTCCAGCAAGCCTACCCCATGTCACCCCCCACTACATAAAATCCTCTGTAATTTCCATCGATCTATGACTAAGAATGCCTTATGTCCGCTGATTTTTGTACTTGTACATTGCCTTTTATGTTTATAGTTATGTATAGAGTTTGTGGTATCTATTTATTGATTTATTGATATTGCTTTGCCTAGCCAATATTATCCACTCTCCCTGTTTAGTGTATTTATTCGGTTATATGTAAGGGCTCCGCCCAAAAGTTAATTGTATTTTTCTGTTATATGTAAGGGCTCTGCCCAAAAGTTCTTGTTCTTTGTGAACCGATGCGATGTGCGAACGGATATCGGTATAGAAGAGACTTTAAATAAATAAATAAATAAATAAATAAATAAATAAATAAATGTTTGGATATTGTTTTTATTTATTAATTATAACTCAAAAAGAGCAAAATGTTGCGAATATGTCTTATCTTAGTAGTATAAACACAAAAGGTAACACCAAATGCAATCACTTATAATTGTCACCATTTGCCAACTCAATTGTATATTCAAAATGATTTCTTAATGAAGTCCGACAAACGGATTCATTTTTTGAGAGAAAACAGGACTGCATCAGCAAGCCATTGTCGACGTGCTCAGTAAAGCCACACCGAGCGTTGTTGAATGGGATTTCATCGAGACTTGATGTCCTGCTATGAACAGATATCTCATTAAGGGGTGGATTTTCAGAGCCCTGCTCGCGTAAATCCGCCCAAAACCGGGCGGATTTACGCGAGCAGGGCCCTGCGCGCCGGGAAGCCTATTTTACATAGGCCTCCCAGCGCTCGCAGAGCCCCGGGACTCGCGTAAGTCCCGGGGTTCTCGGAGGGGGGCGTGTCGGGGGCGTGTCGGGGGGGCGGGCCCGGTCGTCGCGGCGTTTCGGGGGCGTGTCGGCAGCGTTTTGGGGGCGGGTACGGGGGCGTGGCCACGGCCCGGGGGCGTGGCCACGCCCTCCGTACCCGCCCCCAGGTCGCGGCCCAGCGCGCAGGAGGCCCGCTGGCGCGCGGGGATTTACGCCTCCCGGAGGGAGGCGTAAATCCCCCGACAAAGGTAAGGGGGGGGTTTAGACAGGGCCGGGCGGGTGGGTTAGGGAGGGGGAAGGGAGGGGAAGGTGAGGGGAGGGCAAAGGAAAGTTCCCTCCGAGGCCGCTCCGATTTCGGAGCGGCCTTGGAGGGAACGGGGTAGGCTGCGCGGCTCGGCGCGCGCCGGCTATACAAAATTCATAGCCTTGCGCGCGCCGATCCAGGATTTTAGTGGATACTAGGGGTGTGCATTCGGATTGACCGCATTAGTAAAACGCAACTCATATTTTTTTTTTACTTAAAAAATTGATTCGACATAAACGATCGGATTTCCCACATATCGAACATAGATATGTTCGATATGTGGGAAATCGCGATTGTTGAGCCAAAATAAAAATATAAACCCCCTCACCCTCCTTAATCCCCCCCCCCGACTTACCACAACTCCCTGGTGATGGAGCGAGGAGTGAGGACGCCATTTCTGCAATCCTTGGCGAGAAGCATGTGACGTCGGCGGCACGTCGAGTGACGCCGGCGTCACGTGATTCCCGGCTCGTTCGCGCCGGATGGCTCGTTCGGCCCAAAAAGAACTTTTGGCCAGCTTGGGGGGGTCAGGAGGCCCCCCCAAGCTGGCCAAAAGTTCTTTTTGGGCCGAACGAGCCGTCCGGTGCGAACGAGCCGGGAATCACGTGACGCCGGCGTCACGTGATTCCCGGCAAGTCTGAGTGACGCGGCGTCTGAGTGACGCGGCGCCACGTGATTCCCGGCAAGTCTGAGTGACGCGACGTGTGAGTGACGCGGCGCCACGTGATTCCCGGCGAGTTCGCGCCGGACGGCTCGTTCGGCCCAAAAAGAACTTTTGGCCAGCTTGGGGGGGTCAGGAGGCCCCCCCAAGCTGGCCAAAAGTTCTTTTTGGGCCGAACGAGCCGTCCGGCGCGAACGAGCCGGGAATCACGTGACGCCGCGTCACTCGACGTGCCACCGACGTCACATGCTTCTCGCCAAGGATTGCAGAAATGACGTCCTCACTCCTCGCTCGATCACCAGGGAGTTGTGGTAAGTCTGGGGGGGGGATTAAGGAGGGTGAGGGGGTTTACATTTTTTTTTGCACATATGTACATATACCCAACTCATTGGATTTTTTTTATGTCCATATTGGCCGCAAGTGGGACCCCCTTTCGGACATAAAAAATATGAACATAAAATTTTGCTCTGCACATCCCTAGTGGATACGCGCGGCTCTGCGCGTATCTACTAAAATCCAGCGTACTTTTGTTTGCGCCTGGAGCGCAAACAAAAGTAGGCTATTCGCGCGCCTTTTAAAATCCGCCCCTAAGTGTATTTGACTCCTGAAGAAGCAGCCGAAAGGCTGCGAAACACGGCCGCTGTCTAGTCAGCATTTAACATATATTGAACATAAGACATATGTATTTAAGTCATCTATGTCAAACGGACCATACTGTGAGACATTGAAAGGACAATGATAATCCATCCTGCTAGAGAATAGTGCTTGAGGCTATCGCACTGCTGGACTATGTAATTTAAATATCTTTGAGAGAGTATGATGTGAACATATAAATTGCACAGACTAACACACAAATTGAGCAAAACCGGACGGTGTGATTTCAATACACAGGCTGCAAATGATTGAAAAGACCGGACGGCTCGGTGTGGCTTTACTGAGCATGTCGACAATGGCTTGCTGATGCAGTCCTGTTTTCTCTCAAAAAATTAATCCGTTTGTCGGACTTCATTAAGAAATCATTTTGAATATACAATTGAGTTGGCAAATGGTGACAATTATAAGTGATTGCGTTTGGCGTTACCTTTTGGATATTGTTTTTGACATAAAGAGTCACTCCTCCCCCTTTTCTGTCCTCTCT
The DNA here is from genome assembly GCF_901001135.1 of Rhinatrema bivittatum. NCBI lineage: Eukaryota > Metazoa > Chordata > Amphibia > Gymnophiona > Rhinatrematidae > Rhinatrema > Rhinatrema bivittatum. Next base: position 33,543,500 of record NC_042624.1, on the reverse strand, counting down.
GTCCTTCCTTAACAAGTTATAACCCGGTATGGCCGTATCCCAATCATGAGATTCTGTGAACCATGTCTCCATGACAGCAACAATGTCCAAGTCCACTTCCACCATTAGGGTTTACAGATCTGAGATTTTATTGCCCAAACTGCAAGCATTTATGCTCAAGGCTTTCCAGCTTTTCTCGTTCAGGTTACTGCTTTTCTTGGACTCCTTTTGTGACTTATTTAGCTGAGTTTTGTTATCCACTTCACCCTTTTCCATTGCATTTGTATTTGGGGGGTGACTTTCTAATTTCCTTCTGCCACCCCTGGCATCTAGTTTAAATGCCTTATGAAATAGGATTTCAATTTATCTCTTAGGATCCTTTCTCCTGCCACAGACAGATGTAAGCCATCTTTGACAAAGAGCTTTTTACTGTTCCATACATGGGCCCAGCCCCCAATATATCCAAAACGTTGTTCTTTACACCAGGATTTGAGCCATACATTGAAGTTATTAATATGGTTTAGCCTCTTCTTCCCCTTTCCATGAACAGGTAACACTTCTGAAAATGCAATGGTTGTCACCATGTGACTAATCTGCTTCACTAGAGACTGGAAATCTCTCTGTACTGCTTGGATGCTGTTTCTAGCAAGGTCGTTGGTTCCCAGATGGATGATAACATCAACTTTAGAGTCTTTGCTTTCTTCTTTGATTGCTTTGACTATCTGAATAGCATTTCCACTAGCTGATGATCCTGGGAAGCTTTTAACTGTAGTGTTTCCCTCGAAAAGATTTCCCAGATTAGTGCCTCTGATGACAGAGTCACCTAGCACAATGAGCTTTTTCCTTTGGTTACTGATTGTATTATGGAATTTCTGTATGCATTGGGTTTCTTCTTTCTTTTCAGATAATACTTCAATCTCTTTCACAAGAGCTTCTTCATTACCTAATACAGGGACTGGTCATCCAGGGTAATTCTTTCCCAAGTGGTCTGTGTCACTACCTTAGATGCTGCCTGCCTCTTTCCCCGGAACAGTAATGGAAACTACTCCATCTGCTACATGGTGGTTTGCCACTCACACAGTGGTGGGGGATGCTGACCTGCTGCCTCACTGGGTCCAGAGTATCAGCTTGAGAGATGGACTTCCTCTTTCTTGTGGTTTCCTACTCCAGCTACTTTGAGTGGAGGACTGGATTCCCATGCAAGTACTACACTCCTCTAAACCAATACGAATAGATGTTATATTTGCAAATGATGGAGCATACCACTATTTGACAATTTCCCTCTACTGATGGTCTTTCAACAGTGAATGCATTTTGCAAAATGCTAATCTTCCATAACAGTAAAATGCCTTCACATCTCTAATGTCTTATAGGATCACTTCTCTGGATTCATGGGTGCAGCTATAGAGGCTGGGGATGAGGATGAACCAGGATATAAAAGACCAGGAGTGTCCTTCATGCTCTCAATTGCCTACTATTCCTGGGAAGTGATCTTGTCCCTATTAGTATCACTTACTGCCTGTATCTGCTCATCTGATATCATACTAATAACTCTCAGCTACTAGACTTTCAATATCCTCTAATACTTCATACTGATGATAATCAATACTATTTATCTGAATCGGTAGGTTCTTCAAAGATTTGCTACAGACACTGCTCAGAATGGAACAGGGAGCACTGTACTGATTTTGGCAGATGCCCTCCTACTCCTAGTGCACCCCAACTGCTGCTGCAACCCTTCACAAGTCTGCCTTTTTCTGTCCCTGCACCATACTAACAGTGGAGATTGGATCAGGCGGCTGCTGTTCCACCTTCTCAACCAACTCTGCCTCTCTAGATGGTTTCCCTCTCTTTAAAAACCCTTTCTGAATTTAGTATGAGGGCTTCTGGTCCTCATCATCATTACTGCTATTTGTGCTGGCCTCAGGTCTCTTTGGAGGAAGAGCCTTTCCTCTTCCTCTCCCACTGCCACATTTGCCTATTGTTGCCAGTGGCATGATGCAATTTGTTAAAATAAACTACTAGTAAGTAGGGGCTTTTAGTGTTACAATGTCTGTACACGCTAGGGTAGACACCCACAGAAAACAGACCAATCACTTTTGTCACAGAGCAGTGAGTGAACTGATGATGCTTGTTGAGTGACTATCTAGACTAGGAAAATAAGTCAGACAGTGCAAGAGTTACACACACACACAAGAATCAGTACACTATTACAATGACTCTTTTACGCAAGGAAAGCAGGAGGTTTCCTCTAAGTCACTGCAGTACAGAAACACTCCACATACATAGCAAGAAACAGATTGTATCTTTCTTGCAGGCACTCGTACATGGTCAGCTGTAGTGGTAGTCTGGTTTACCCTGATGATACATACTTGTTATAAATAGTGAGGTTTGGGTGGACCCTTGGACACTGTGGCAGCTGACCACGCCCACAGGGGGCAGTCCCATGAGGGGCCACAGGTCAGGCTGATCTGAGGACACACAAACACAGAGATTTGATCTTTATTTACACAATGTTGTGTAGCCACCAGAGGTGGCAGTGATTAGTTGAAGTAGCCCGGCTGGGCTAGTATCCCTCAGGCGCTGGAACAGCGACTCCTCTGGTAGCAGTGCTGTAGTGGAAAGAACTGAGAATAATGAGTAAAGAGGAATATGAACAAGCCCCAGTATGGAGAACCCCCGGATAGGAAGAGCAGGCCCTCGAGGAGCGAGTATCTGATCCCTGAGAGCAGAGAAGCTTGAAGGAGATGTACTCACACAGCAGTTCCACGTAGGAGATGGCACCAGGGCTGGAACAGAGGCAGGCCCTCGAGGAGCGAGTACCTGGTTCCAGGGAAAGCTCTGAGGTGGAGATGGTAGTACTCACTGGTGGTGAAGATAGCGAATCCTTCCAGGCAGAAGAGAAGGTAGGAGCAGGCAGCGAGTCAGGGAACATGGGCCCTCGAGGAGCAAGTACCAGTTTCCGGATAGCGACCTGAAAAGCAAGTGAGGCCCCTGAGAAGCGGGTTCCCTGTTAGCGTTAAAAGTCCAATGAAGATTGGAGGCAGAGTAGCTGGGTACGGAGAGCGAATCCCATCCATAAGATTCCTCTTGCTAACTCAAAGGCTAGCAAACAGTGTAGGCTTTAAATATCCGGGCAGTGTGACATCATCACAGGGGGACGCCCCTGAGGTACACGCCAAGTAGGAAATAAGAGCGAGCGCCGCGCGCGCACGCGCCCTAAGGTACAGACGGAGCATGGCGGGAGGCAGGGCCCAAGCCGGTCCGGGGACGCTGGAGAGGACGGAAGACAGACGCCGCGGCAGCCAGGCATCCATTAACAGCAAGAGGAGGAGCAACAAGAGAGAGGTAGGAGGAGTGCAGCCGTCGGGAAGGGACGATTGCAGCAATACTCTAACAAAACTTTCTGCTGCTATTAGGTAGCACCCCAAACCTAAGTATAGTGTCAGTGAGTGACTCTAAGAACATAGTTTTCTTTCTCCTGTAAACTATTTTCTAGTCTTTTTTCATTTTAAGTGTTATAACAAGGAGCTTCGGAATCTCTGCTTTCTCTTTCTGAGATCCAGTAGAGGAATAACTGAACAAAATGATGACTGCTCAAAGTGGTCTATTTTCAAATTCATCTAAAAACAAATATGAAGTCATGACATACAGCAGCCAACTGTAATAAACTGCTTGAAAAAGTGCTTTAACATGATTGGTCCTGCTCCTTCCTTGTCCCATCCCCAACTGGCCCAGTTCTGTCTGGCTTCAAGTCCAATAAATGCATTTCTTTGCTTCCCCTCATAAACTTCAATGGAACTGAATGAAATGAGTTGAATGAATGCATTTTTTGCGCCCACTCAGTTAATTGATGCAAACCGGAAAAAAAAATTGATTCCTTCATCATGTTTTTCATTTTTGGATTATCTGAATGAACATTTCTAGTTTGAACCTTGTTACATAAATGCAAGTAAATATGGAATGAAGGGTTGAAGAGACCTGAGTAAATTTTCTCAAATATTTGTATTAGGATTGAGCTAGAGGAGATTCTCAGGTTCCTAACTCTAGTTTACCAAGTTCACCAATGCAAACCAATTTTGCACTTGCTAAAATCTTTATTTTATATGCTTTGAGAAAGGTTGAGGAATTTCTCTAAATTATCAGTGCTTTATAAACCCAACTCTAAACCTTACAAATTATTGTCAATTGTACTGATGAAGCATTTTCACATTGCTGTTCAATTTATTTACCTTGGAGACCAATTTACTTCACTACCTCTGTGTTAACTGTTTGCATTGACAGCCAGGTCTTCTTTGAACAAGAGATTGTGACAAGTTGTTCATTGAACTGTGAATTGCATGATTCTAAACAATGGCTTTATCTAATTAGGAGATCCTGTGCGTCATCATTCTAGCCCCATGTGGTTTAGATAAGCCTAGCTAAGCAACACTTTGAAGATCTTTTGGATCCTGTTTTACTCTTTTCTGATTGAAATGATATGTTCTAACTTCTGACTTTCCATTCTGCTGCAGTGGCCATCACTAAGCTATCCACAGGGTCCAGTGATTTTGAATTATTTCAGAGATATAAGAAATAAGACATTCCATCCAGAACTAAAGAGCCTATTTTCCAGGATGAGCGCGCGCACACAAACACACACACAAACACACACACATATATATATGTGTGTGTGCATGAATTTGAGGAAAAAAAAAACCACCCCTGTCAGAATCCTCATGTCTTCCTGGCATTTCCTGAAAATTTGATGTGATTAAGACACCAGACAAAAACGTTATTAGGGAACACTCAACACACATGATCTCTTAAGCCTTTTTTTTTTCCATTGGAAAGTAAACTAAAAAGAGAAAGCTGGGTAATCAAAAAGTGTAAATAGAGTAAGATCCTTTATATGCTATGAAAATCTTGGACGAGGTCTTTCGTTATGATTGGCAAGGATGTTTACTATTTGCATAAGGTCAGACTTGCATTTTGGGCAAAAATAGTGCCAGGCACCTGCAAGTCTTGTTTTGGGGGGAGGGGGGATATACAATTTTGAAACATTTCTGACTCAGGCAGCTGTGATCCACCCTCCCCCTGTTCCCCACATCACCCCACATCACCCTCACATCTGCCCCATCACACAAAACCACCAGCAAGATCATTGCAGCATATTTTCTTGTTATAACATGGTTGTAGCATGGTAGTATTTACACGTGTCGCATTTTAGACAGTCAGGGCCCATCCCTCAACCTATTGCTTCCCCTTTTTGCTGCCCTTAGCCCACTGTGCAGTGTCAGCCAGGCTGAGGTAGCAGCTGGCACAGCCATCCAGGTCCAGCCTGCATCCACTTCTGTCAAACTCCAGCCAGCGGGCCAGGCTCAGGGTAATGCACTGCTTGCTAATCCATTCACCCTTTCAAGTGCTTATTGGGGACGGAGCCACAGGCATAACGAAACTGTGGCCCATAATACCTGTGGATTATGCCAGGTGCTGCTGCTGTTATCTTGCTAACCCCCTTCCCCCCAGCACACCAACAGATTGGGGCACCGTGTAAGCAACAAGCATCTGGAACCCTCCCACTAATGTACTATCATCAAGTTGGAGCTATGGCACTAAGACATAGCAGTTGCTGAGTCTTGAATCAGGGTGGAACTGATTGCTGTCCACTCAGCAACACAGCTGGAGTCCTCTCTCCGGAACTCCGCCAAGCTGGAGCTGAAAAGGAAATCACATGGACAGCTAGGGAAGGGGCCAGAAGAGAAGGGAACTCTCTGCTCCAGTGTGGGAACAAACCTACAGAAGGAGACTGGAGAGTGTGTGCCTCCATGTCCCAGGCCTCTACTAGTGCTGGTCTCTCCCACATAGGGCATATAATGGGAAGGCTGCTCTGGTATGCTCACTGAACTGCAGGCTGACTGAAGGCCAGCAGTGGCAGAACCTCCCAACGGGGTTGGCTACAAGCACTAGAAAAGGGGGCCATAAGGTGGGCCACAGCACACAGAACATGCCTCTTCAATCTTGGGCACAGTGGAGCAGCAGGGCCACCCTGGTTGCCCAGAACAGTGATGCCAGTTAGGGATGTGAATCGCTTTTTGACGATTTAAAACAATCGTCAGATATATTTTAAATCGTCAAAAATCATTAGAGCCGCGATACAATAACAATTCCGATTTATCGTCAAAAATCGTAAATCGGGGGAGGGGGGAGGGGGGGAAAACCGGCACACCAAAACAACCCTAAAACCCACCCCGACCCTTTAAAAGAAATCCCCCACCCTCCCGAACCCCCCCAAAATGTTTTAAATTACCTGGGCTCCAGTGGGGGGGTCCCGGCGCGATCTCCCACTCTCGGGCCACGGCTGCGTTAAGAGAAATGGTGCCGGTGGCCCTTTGCCCTTACCATATGACAGGGCAAAGGTAGCGCCGGCACCATTTTGGTTCCTGTGACCCGACGTCACGAGTGCAGGAGATCGCTCCCGGACCCCCGCTGGACCCCCAGGGACTTTTGGCCAGCTTGGGGGGGCTTCCTGACCCCCACAAGACTTGCCAAAAGTCCAGCGGGGGTCCGGGAGCGACCTTCTGCACTCGGGCCGATTTTCCAATATTCAAAATGGCACCGGCGCTACCTTTGCCCTCACTATGTCGACATAGTGAGGGCAAAATGGCGCCGGCACTACCTTTGCCCTCACTATGTCGACATAGTGAGGGCAAAGGTAGCGCCGGCACCATTTTGAATATTGGCAATACGGCCCGAGTGCAGAAGGTCGCTCCCGTACCCCCGCTGGACTTTTGGCAAGTCTTGTGGGGGTCAGGAGGCCCCCCCAAGCTGGCCAAAAGTCCCTGGGGGTCCAGCGGGGGTTCGGGAGCGATCTCCTGCACTCGTGACGTCGGGTCACAGGAACCAAAATGGCGCCGGCGCTATCTTTCCCTGTCATATGATAAGGGCAAAGGGCCACCGGCGCCATTTCTCTTAACACAGCCGTGGCCAGAGAGAGGGAGATCGCGCCGGGACTCCCCCCCCCACTGGACCCCAGGTAATTTAAAACATTTTGGGGGGGTTCGGGAGGGTGGAGGATTTATTTTAAAGGGTCGGGGTGGGTTTTAGGGTTGTTTTGGTGTGCCGGTTTTCCCGCCCTCCCCCGATAAAACGATTTTTTACCTAAAAAACTAAGACGATCAGATTCCCCCCCCCCCTCAGCCAAAATTGATCGTTAAGACGATCGATCACACGATTCACATCCCGATTGCCAGTGAAGAAAGATTATCAGCTGGTGAGGGAGGAGTCAAAACGGGAAGTTTCTCAAGACGCGAGAATGCCACATCACAAAAGGACACAACTAGAAGCATGAAAGAACCATGTGCCTTATGTCAGTTCTAAATTGACATTTTATCCTATAAAGTAAGTACTGAGGCTAGAATGAAAGGAAGGTGATGGTAGATCAAAAGATTTTAGGGAAGATTTATGTTCCAAGAAAAAGGAAGGCAAATAAAGACAAAATTCTATGACCTTTTCTGAGGTATTTGTACCCCTTCAGGACAAAACCTTGAGCAAAAGATGGAGAAGACTCCCCAGGGTGGAAGGTCTGGGCAGGCAGTGATAACATGGTGCTATTAACCGAGAGAACAGAGATGCCCCTCCCCCCATGGAGGCCATTTCCTTCCATTCACAGGATGGAGGAGTAGCTCAGAGGATGAGTCAGGAAGATGGAGACAAGTCAGCTAGTAGAAATATGAAAGGAGGCAAGCCAGGTGATTTGCCCTCTTTCTTCCTTTTTCTGCTGACCAGGATTAAAGTACGCCCACCTCAGGCGCCAGAGCCATGCCCATCTGTCAAACCTAAGTGCAAGAGGGCATGCCCCACATGGCGTCTCTTTCTCAGCCCCTCTTACCCCTTCTTTTTCTTCCTCCTCGTCTCCTGGTCTGAGAAGAAGGGGTAAGAGGGGCTGAGACAGAGACGCCATGTGGGGCATGCCCTCTTGCATTAGTACATTGTTCATATACATTCATAATTCAATAATTTTAAAAAATCTATATAAAGTAGAGAGTAGTATCTCACATTTACTGTTGCGGTCTCGGTCGCCACGCTGGCGTCCGAGGCCTTACCTTCTTCCCGGGTCTCGGGCAGCTGCCGCGTTCTGCGGCCTCAGGACCCCGGTCACGGCGTTCTCAGCCGCTCCGGTCCCCCGCGGGCCTGCAGGGTCTTCGGCCGCCATGCTCCGGTCCCCACGCTGCCGCTGGCGTGCTCTCGCGGCCAGCCCCGCCCCAGGCGCGCGCGCGCGACTGGTCTTTGCTTTTAAAGCAACCAGAGCGGGAAAACCCGGCTCCTCCCTCCTCTGACGTCAGACGCTGCAGGGCTATTTAAGCTCTGCAGTTCCTTCCTTTCCTTGCCTTGCAACGAGGTTCTCTACTTCCGGTAGTTCTTAGTTGCACTCCTGCTTTACCTGCCTTGACCTCTGATTGCCTGACTCCGTTTGCCTGCTACCAGCCTTGACCTCTGATTGCCTGACTCCGTTTGCCTGCTACCAGCCTTGACCTCTGATTGCCCGACTCCGTTTGCCTGCTACCTGCCTTGACCTCGGATTGCCTGACTCCGCTTGCCTGCTTCCTGCCTTGACTCTGGTTCGTATTTGACCTGCTTGTCTTCAACCTGCCTTGACTTCGGATTGTGACTCCGACTTCTGCCAGCTTGTTGTCTGCCCAGACTCCAGTCCGGATTCCACTCCTGGGTTTCTTCGCTCTCACCTAAGTCCCAGCGGTCCGGGCCCCTACGGGCTCCTCCTGGGGGGGCTTCGGGCTTCCAGGGCGAAGTCTCCTAAGTCCTAGCAACCCGGGCTCCCACAGCTTCTCTGGAGGAGTCTCGGGTTTCCAGGTGAAGATTCTTTTGCCCAGTGGGAGTTCTGCCTACCGACTGCTCCTTCGGGCCGGTCGGCTCAAGGATCCACATCCGGACTTTCTCCAGCTCAACAGTTTGCAAGGCCCATGGATCCGGCAGACCTCGCCGGGCTTCAGGCCATCCCGGGGTTGGCCCAGCGGTTGGTGCAGCAACAGCAAGTCCTGGATTCTCTGGCTGCTACTGTAGAGCGGCTGGCGTCGCGCATGGATACCGACCCTCCCGCGCCTGTTCCAGTACCGGCACCGGCTCCTGCACCACTGGTAACCCTCCAGACCCCTACGCAGCTTCCAGCACCCTCTCGCTATGCCGGGGATCCCAAGGCATGTCGAGGGTTCTTAAATCAATGTTATGTGCGCTTTGCTCTACTGCCTAACCAGTTCCCTACTGATGGCACCAAGGTGGCGTACATTTTTTCCCTTCTGGACAGGCGGGCCCTGAATTGGGCTTCTCCCATGTGGGAGAATAATGACCCTGCATTGGGGGACTTGAATCGCTTTGTGGAGGAGTTCAAAGCAGCCTTTGATGAGCCGGCCCGACAGGCTTCCGCTACTTCAGAGTTACTTCAGCTCCGGCAAGGCTCACGGACTTTAGCAGACTACGCTCTGGATTTTCGCACCCTCGCCCACGAGGTAGGCTGGCAGGATGAGGCTCTCCGAGGCGTGTTCCTGGAGGGTTTAGCCGGTCGTATTAAGGACGAGCTAGCGGCTCGGGACCTGCCGGAGACCCTGAGTTCCCTGATTGACTTAGCGGGTCGAATTGATCGACGTTTGCAGCAGAGGGCGAAAGAGGGGCGTCCTTTCCGGCGTTCGACGTCCGTGACTCCCAAGTCCTCCAATTCGAGTTCGAGTTCGGGGTCGCGTGGAACTACCTCTTCTCCTGCAACTGCCTCCGACGAGCCCATGCAAGTGGGTCGTTCGTCACTATCACCCGAAGAAAGGCAGCGACGCCGGGACTTGAGACTTTGCCTGTACTGTGGGGGAAAGGGCCACTATCTTGCCCAATGTAAGGAACGGGCGGAAAACTCCCGCGCCTAGGTGTAAAAGAGGAGTGTCCCCTAGGCTGCCTTAATCCTGCTCCTCAATGCACCATGCCGGTAACTCTGGAATATCCAGGTGGTTCCTTCCTCACGCAAGCCCTAATTGATTCCGGGGCTGGAGGCAACTTCATTACCAAGGAACTGGTGCAACAGTTGAATCTCCCTACGCGTCCTAGGACTCCTGCCTTGCGGATAACCTCTATTCAGGGTACTCCTCTATCAGGCTGCATCTCCACCGAGACCGTTCTGTTCATTTTGCAGACGGGCTTGTTGCACACAGAGGAGATCTCCTTGCTAGTGTTGGAGAGAGCAGTACACCCGGTGGTCCTCGGGTTACCCTGGCTTCAGAAACACTCTCCTGTGATTCGCTGGAAAGATTTTCAGATTACCCAGTGGAGTTCGGAGTGTTTCCAATCCTGCCTCCAAGCGAAAAAATGCCAACGGATTCCGCTGGCCCACACCGTACCGGTATTACCGGCTCCGTATGCTGACTTTCATGATGTCTTTTCCAGGGAAAAAGCGGAATTGTTGCCGCAACACCGACCTTTTGACTGTGCAATAGAGTTGCTTCCAGGTACTACTCCCCCTCGGGGACGAGTGTATCCTTTGTCTCAGCCAGAGACTCGGGCCATGTCCGCATATATCACCGAGAATCTGGCTAAGGGCTTCATACGCCCTTCCAAGTCTCCCGCCGGAGCAGGTTTCTTTTTTGTTGCCAAAAAAGATGGAGGCCTGCGGCCTTGCATTGATTACCGTGGTCTCAATGCTATCACCAAGAAGAACCGGTACCCGCTTCCCCTCATTCCGGAGTTGTTGGACAGACTCCAAGGAGCCCAAGTCTTCACGAAATTGGACCTCCGCGGCGCATATAATCTGGTTCGAATCCGCCCCGGGGACGAATGGAAGACGGCGTTCAACACCTGGGACGGCCATTATGAATATCTAGTAATGCCGTTTGGACTGTGCAACGCTCCCGCTGTCTTCCAGCACTTGATGAATGAGATTCTGCGTGACTTATTGCATTCCTGCGTAATCGTTTACTTGGACGACGTTCTCATACACTCCCCGGATCTTGCCTCCCATCGGCAACATGTGAGACAAGTACTCCAGATTCTGCGAGACCACCATTTGTACGCTAAGTTCGAAAAATGTCTTTTTGAACAGGAGTCGTTACCCTTCCTCGGGTTTATAGTATCTTCTACAGGATTCCGGATGGACCCCAGCAAGGTATCCGCCATCAGGAAGTGGCCCCGACCTGAGGGGTTGAAAGCCTTACAACGCTTTTTGGGGTTTGCCAATTTCTATAGACACTTTATTCCTCAGTACTCCCGCTTGGTGGCACCTTTAACCGCGCTAACTCGGAAAGGGGCAAACGCTCGCCTTTGGCCTGAGGGAGCTTGTGAGGCTTTCAAATTGTTAAAGGAGGCGTTCCTCCAGGATACCTGTCTACGCCACCCGGATCCAACACGGCCATTCTTTGTCGAAGTCGATGCCTCCAACATTGCTGTGGGAGCGGTCCTCTCACAAGTCTCTAACTCCGGCCATCTCCTACCCTGCTCCTATTTTTCTAAGAAGTTCTCCTCGGCCGAGTGCAATTATGGTATTGGGGACAAGGAGTTGTTGGCGGTCAAGCTTGCGCTGGAAGAATGGAGACAGTGGTTGGAGGGCTCCCTCCATCCGGTTATAATTTATACAGACCACAAGAATCTGGAGTTCCTTAACCAAGCCCAACGTCTTAATCCTCGACAAGCACGATGGTCCCTTTTCTTTAACCGCTTTAATTTCATTCTGAAATACCGACCCGCATTGAAGAATGTACGGGCTGACGCACTCTCCCGTTATGAACTTCAAGAGGAGAAGGAAGACCTCCCCCAACACATTATAGATCCTGCAAAAATCCAGTTAGCTAACACCACTGTTTCCACCCTAGGACGAGTGGTGGTTTCCCACAAGGATCGCAGAAAGGTGTTAGCGTGGGCCCGTGACTCGCTTTCAGGAGGTCACGCCGGCAGGGAGAGGACGCTCGACCTGCTTAGCCGCTATTATTGGTGGCCTCGACTGAGACAAGATGTCCGAGTATATGTTGACTCATGCCCAGTATGTGCCCGACAAAAACCGCCTTGTGGTCGGCCCTGGGGCCTCCTGCAGCCACTGCCTATTCCCGTGGAACCATGGTCCCACATAGCTATGGACTTTGTAGTGGATCTACCTCCCTCGGAAGGCAATACGGTGATTTGGGTAACGGTAGACCGTTTCTCTAAAATGATTCGCCTGGTACCCTTGCCTAAGCTGCCCTCTGCACCTGAACTCGCACTCCTGTTTACTACTCACGTCTTCCGGGCTCACGGTCTACCACAGAGTATCGTTTCAGATCGTGGGTCACAATTTACGGCTCGTTTTTGGCGTGCCCTTTGCAAAAAATTTGGGGTCCAATTAAATTTATCCACGGCCTTTCACCCCCAAACTAATGGTCAGACGGAGCGAACGAACCGCACTCTCAAAGCCTTCCTTCGCAGTTTTATCTCCGAAAAAGGGAATAACTGGACTGCTCTCCTACCTTGGGCCGAGTTCGCCTACAACAACCATACCCATGCTGCTACTGGACAAACCCCTTTCCGGATTGTTTATGGACGTCACCCAAGGCCTCCTTTGCCGCTTCCGATTTCCATTCCTTCACCTGCTGCCTTAACCACGGCGCGGCAAGTACATCATCTCTGGAAGAGAATTCAACTCAAACTGACCACCGCAGCAAAGAGGTCACAGCAGTATACCAATCGTCATCGACGGCCAGCACCAGTTTTCCTGCCTGGTACCAAGGTGTGGTTAAGCACCCGGAACCTCCAACTACCTAACCGTTCTCGTAAGTTGGCCCCTCGATACTGTGGGCCTTTTCAGATTGCAGAGCGTATTGGTACCGTTTCCTACAGACTTCGCCTTCCATCTTCACTTCGCATCCACAACGTGTTCCACGACTCGTTGCTGAAACCGGTGGTACTGTCCTGGTACCATCACCCCTCCACGGATGCGCTATCCTCCCCTACATCTACAGAGCCTACGTATCAGGTACGAGAAGTCTTGGACGTGCGCTTCCATGCCCGTCGCTGGGAATACCTACTGGCTTGGGAGGGGTGTGGCTCCGAGGAGGACTCTTGGGAACCAGCTCGGAACATCTTGGACAAATCCTTGCTCACTCAATTTCATCTGGACCATCCCGGAAAACCTGGCCCTCGGCGGAGGGGGCGTAAGAGGGGGGGTACTGTTGCGGTCTCGGTCGCCACGCTGGAGCCTGAGGCCTTACCTTCTTCCCGGGTCTCGGGCAGCTGCCGCGTTCTGCGGCCTCAGGACCCCGGTCACGGCGTTCTCAGCCACTCCGGTCCCCCGCGGGCCTGCAGGGTCTTCGGCCGCCATGCTCCGGTCCCCACGCTGCCGCTGGCGTGCTCTCGCGGCCAGCCCCGCCCCCAGGCGCGCGCGCGCGACTGGTCTTTGCTTTTAAAGCAACCAGCGCGGGAAAACCCGGCTCCTCCCTCCTCTGACGTCAGACGCTGCAGGGCTATTTAAGCTCTGCAGTTCCTTCCTTTCCTTGCCTTGCAACGAGGTTCTCTACTTCCGGTAGTTCTTAGTTGCACTCCTGCTTTACCTGCCTTGACCTCTGATTGCCTGACTCCGTTTGCCTGCTACCAGCCTTGACCTCTGATTGCTTGACTCCGTTTGCCTGCTACCAGCCTTGACCTCTGATTGCCCGACTCCGTTTGCCTGCTACCTGCCTTGACCTCGGATTGCCTGACTCCGCTTGCCTGCTTCCTGCCTTGACTCCGGTTCGTATTTGACCTGCTTGTCTTCAACCTGCCTTGACTTCGGATTGTGACTCCGACTTCTGCCAGCTTGTTGTCTGCCCAGACTCCAGTCCGGATTCCACTCCTGGGTTTCTTCGCTCTCACCTAAGTCCCAGCGGTCCGGGCCCCTACGGGCTCCTCCTGGGGGGGCTTCGGGCTTCCAGGGCGAAGTCTCCTAAGTCCTAGCAACCCGGGCTCCCACAGCTTCTCTGGAGGAGTCTCGGGTTTCCAGGTGAAGATTCTTTTGCCCAGTGGGAGTTCTGCCTACCGACTGCTCCTTCGGGCTGGTCGGCTCAAGGATCCACATCCGGACTTTCTCCAGCTCAACATTTACTTACTTCGTGTGTGGATCTCAAATGGCTGGACATCATTTAGAAAAGTTAATGAATTCAAAAGACCATGGGACAAGCACTGTGGATCCCTCAAGGTTTGAAGAAAAGGATGGTGTAACATTTCTGCATGGGGATAACCTGCATGGAAAGGCAACTACTACCCTTAACAGAAAGCATGGGGATAATCTACATGGAGCAGAAGTTACTAACCTTAATGGAAAGCATGGGGAAAACCTGCATAGAGCGGCAGTTACTACCCTTCACAAAATGCATGGGGCAACTGCACGGAGTGCATGGGGGTAACTGCCACTCCATGTAGTTACCCCACATGAAGGTAACTTGCATGGAGTGGCAGTTACTACCCTTAACAGAATGCATGGGGATAACCTGCATGGAGCGGCAGTTACTACCCTTAACAGAATGCATAGGGGTAACTTGCACTGAGTAGCAGCTACTACCCTTAACAGAACACATGGGGGTAACCTACATGGAGCGGCAGTTATTACCTTTAACAGAATGCATGGGGGTAACTGCATGAAGTGGCAGTAACTACCTTTAACAGAACACATGGGGGGGGGGGGGGGGTAACCTGCATGGAATGGCAGTAACTACCCTTACTAGAATGCATGGGAGAAACCTACATGGAGTGGCAGTAACTACCCTTATCAGAATGCATGGGGGTAACTGAATGGCATGGCAGTAACTAGCCTTAACAGAACGCATGGAGTAATCTGCATGGAACGGCAGTAACTACTCTTAACAGAATGCATGGGGGTAACTGAACGTAGTAGCAGTAACAACCTTACCGGAATGCATGGGGGTAACGTACACAGAGTTGTAATAACTATCCTTAACAGAATGCATGAGGGTAATTGAATGGCATGGCAGTAACTACCCTTAACAGAACACATGGAGTAATCTGCATGGAGTGGCAGTTACTACCATTAACAGAATGCATGGGGTAACCCGCATGGAACGGCAGTTACTACCCTTAATAGAATGCATGGGGGTAACTGCATGGAGTGGCAGTTATTACCATAAGCAAACTAATGGGCAGACTAGATGGACCATTTGGTCTTTATCTGTCGTCATTAATTACGATGTTACTATGTTATCTCTTAAGGACTTGTCTTAGGAAAATTATGTATGAATAGGTGAACAGAGTTGTGGGTGAATGTGATTGTTCAGGAAGGGGGTAGGGGGGAGTGGAAGAGGATTTGGGAGAGGAGTACATTTTGTTTTCTAAATAGCTAGGAAGTAGGCCCAGGGAATAATTGAGAAACTTTCCAGTGCTTTCCTAGACAGTTTGGTACATGATATGCAGCTTCATGTTCATAAAGGAAGACACCTGGAGGTCCTTACTCAGAAGATTTTAGCCGGAGAACTGAGAAATGAATATTTGGGCACTTATCCAGCTAAATTCTAGGTGGAAAACTTTTTAGCCAGCTAAAATTTGGCCAGATAAGCCAGGGGAGTTCCGGGAGCATAACTGGGAGGAACTGAGTTAACTGGATAAGTTCAGATATTCAGAGTTAGTAGATAACTTATCCGGCTAACTCTGGTCAGCTCATACACCTGCCCTTAAACTTAGCCGGATAAGATTATCTGGCTAACCTTAAGATAATCAGATATATTGCCGCTGAATATATATATATATATATATATAGCCGACCTACACAGCAGCTGAATATACACCTCCTAATATATATTTAAACATTTCTTAAATGAAATGTCTTGCACACTTCTCTGATAGGATATCAGTATGCAGCACTTGGGTCCGCATGCACTAAGGAAATTTTCCCATCTTGTGCCTTTGGAAAAGAGACTTAGTTCATCTGATTCTTAAGCACACACGTGTGTAAGCCCAAATGTATGAAACAACATGCTAATTATTGATTCATTACTTAAACTTTGCCTACTGCTTTTATAGTCTTTTCAGTGACATGTATAATTGACTTCTTACTGTAAATCTCCATAGGTAGTCTGCTTTTAAACCTTGTGAAGCCATTAAAATATTAATGGAAATTAATATTAATTGCTCAAAAATATTTTAATTTTAGGACATTAATATTTCATATTTTACATCAGTATGCAAATGTGGAAAACCATTCCAGTAGAGGGTTTTGTTTTTTTGACAAGCTGTCCAATTTTATATAGTCCATTTCTGCCTTTTCCTCTCTGTCAGCCATAGAGATGTTTAGGACAGTGATTATGTTTATTCAAATCCCCAAAGAATGCAAATGAGATGCAGAACATAGTGAGGCAGATGAAAGTTTACCTTTTCTAATAGAATTCATAGTTTCCCTCATCTATCTAGAATACTCTTTAAGAGATCCTAGCACAATCTTACAGGTTAATCCCTTGTTCACACTAGGGTCTGACATATCAAACCTGGCGTGCTGAGGCACCTGAAGGATGTCACTGACAAGGGGCTGTAAAGAGATGGACTGCCACTGATCTGGCCTAAATGAGCCAGTTGCACATAGCTGATAAACCAGAGATTTACAGGAGCAGACAGGGTTGAGCTAAAACAGACTTCTCTCTCTATTGAAGCACTGTCTGTCAGTTTAATCAGTCATCTCACCTGTCAGGCTCCGGCCGCTAAAACAATGGAGTGGTATCTCAGCTTGGCTGGCAAAGGGGCAGATGTCAGATAACAGATCCTGATGCGCTGTCCTGATCTATGGGGGACTCGCCAGCTCAATTTTCCGTTACTTGATTCTGATGGCGTCTCCAGTCCTCAGAGCGCTAAGTGAAAGACTTTAGAGACAATGTAATGAATTATGGAGAAAAGGTACTGGACAGATCTGGTTTGAAGCTAGGTATGCTGAACGGTACCTAAAGCAGTATTGTTTGGTTTTATGACATCATTTGTCTTCATTGCTGTTGAGATATTCCCTTCCCCTCCATCATTTTGTGAGCTTTACATTACAAACTGTATGTTACGGTGCACAGGTCCATCTTTCGTGCCATACAAATGAATGGCTGGAATGTTTTACAAGAGAGCTTTCTGTGTGCATACCTTTTGGGGGAACTTTCGCATAAAACACAGTTTAATACACATAAATATCTCTACTAAAATAGCCAGGGGCTGTGTCTATAAAAGTGCGAGCGTAACTCGGTTACACGTGTATTTTTACAATAGCTGAGCAGAGACGTTCTTGTGCATAAGTTGTGCCTTCCGAAGAGAGGGTGTAACTCTATGCCAGGCGATGTGTGTGCACGCTCAGCAAAGGGCCCAATTATTTTCAAAGCCACCTTCTGCAAATACTGATAAGGTCTGCACGTACATACCTCTGCACAGGCTCTTTTTGAAAAATGTACCTACCTATTGTTAAAAAAAGTTCCAAAAATGAGAGGGGCGGCAAAGTAATGTGACTGCCCAGGAAAGAACAGGAGAGGATGATAATGTTCAGTGGTCACTGGGGTTCACTGATTATGGCATGCCACAGTAGACAAAATTCAAAGCAAGGGAGACAAACTCGCTACAAGAAGCCAAACAATACATGTTTCATAAAAGGAGCTTTCATCTGCTCAAAAGGGAAGTCCCCAGATTCATGATTCACTCCCAGCTGTCAATGCAAGCTAGATGTACTACATAAGTATCTTGTATATATGGTCAGAATAAGTCATGAACGCTGACTTTTGACTCAGGCTTTTTTAAGTGGAATCCTTAATGTGGTGCAGTTATGGCTTTTAGACTGGGGCCAGCGGGTTATATGGGAAGGGGAGGCCAGTTTGTGTATATGGGGGGAGGGAGGGGATTGTCAGCAGAAATGTGGAGAGGTGATGGTTTCAGCAATGGGCATTGGTGGTGTGTGTGGGGGTGGGAAGAGGGGGATATAGAGGGATTGTGCAGGGGTGTGGGAAAAATCTGGAGGAGAGGGAGTGGGCAAGTGGGGGTGGGTTTGGTTGGGGGACACAACTTAAGAGGCGTCATGTTCCGCCCCAGCTGCTTAAGGTTTTATTTCTTGTCCGTCAAAATTCCACAGTAATTGCTGTCATAGTAAAGCAATAGGGATTTTTTATGGGAGGGTTTGTGCTCCAAAAATATCTAAATGATGTTTCTGGGGGGTTTTAATTTTGGGGTGGGGGAAGGAAGATCAAACCCCAGCCTGCATGAGACAGCAGTAGGGATGCACTGTCATTTGGAATGAAACAGGAAATGTCAGCGTTGCATAGAAATGTTACCGGCTGGGCAGGAATGACTGGAGCTCGCTCCTGTCCCTGGGGGAGGTCACCTCTGAAAAGTATATTTATTTATTTTTATTTATTTATTGTTTTTATATACCGACATTCGATCTCAATTGAGATATCACACCGGTTTACATTCAGGTACTGTAGGTATTTCTCTATCCCCAGAGGGCTTACAATCTAAGTTTTTGTACCTGAGGCAATGTAGGGTAAATGAAGAATGGAGTCTGGGTGAGGCCTGCAGGGGTCTGCAAGAGTGTGCACTATTCTGGGGAGAGTCGCTGCTGGGGGGCGGCTTTGTAAAAATGGCAGCCAGAGTTTAGTTCTAGTGAATGCTAATTTAAAATAGCGCACATTCAAACCAAGCAAATTCATACAGAATAGTACATGGGAGAGGAACGAAATCAGGCAGCAAATGAAACTAAAATAATAAGAAAACAAGTCTCCTGAGCCCTGCACATCCTTAGGCAGCGGTAGCGGCAGGAAGCTCTTAGATAAAATTCAGATGTCTTGGCCTAAATAGCAGTGATTTATTTATTTATTTATTTTTGGTTTTTATATACCGGAAGTTCCTGTATACAATACATATCACTCCGGTTCACATTTAACAGAAATAACTATCGCCGGGGAGGCGGTTTACATGGAACATATCGAATATAATGAACGGATAATAATCAAGGTAAAATCTATTATGAAACAACTAAGATCAACTTAGAAAACAACTTGAAACATATAACTGACGCAATATGAACATTACAATAATGCTGTAAGACAAGGCTGAAAGTTTGTTCTTCTTGCTTTTAGCTCTCTGGGAAAGCTTGATGGAAAAGCCAAGTCTTGAGTTTCACTTTGAAAGTAGTATGGCACGGTTCAAGGCGGAGGTCCGGTGGTAGTGAGTTCCAGAGAGATGGGCCTGCTGTGGATAGAGCACGTTTCCTCAGGGTAGATTTAGCAGGTTGGGTGATCATTCTATTCTGGTATGCCCTTCTGGTTGGTTTGTTAGAAGAGTGTAGTTGAAGCTGGAAAGTTAAGTTGAGTGGGGAGATGTTATGTAATGCCTTGTGAATCATCGTGCAAGTCTTGAACTGAATCCTATATTTGATGGGAAGCCAGTGGAGATGCTGGAGGATTGGGGTGATATGGTCCCTTTTTTTGGCATTGGTAAGGATCCTTGCAGTAGCATTCAGAACCATCTGGAGTGGTTTGGTAGTGTATGCTGGAAGGCCTTGCAGGAGTGAATTACAGTAGTCTAATTTGGTAAGGATGATGGCTTGGAGTACTGTGCGGAAATCCCTGTAGAGTAGAAGGGGCTTTAGTTTCTTTAGCACATGTAATTTAAAGAAGCATTCTTTTGTAGTGTTATTTATGAATTTATTAAGGCTGAGTCTGTTGTCTAGTAGTACTCCCAGATCTCTGACTTGAGGTGCAGTGGAATATCCTGAGGCGTCTGGAGAGTTGCTGGATGTTGGCGGGGTAGAATGCTCCGGTGCTATTATGAGAATTTCCGTTTTTTTGGTGTTTAGCACCAGATTGAGGCTGGTTAGAAGATCGTTGATGGATGATAGGCATTTTTTCCAGTAGGCCATGGTTTTTTGTATGGTCTCCGTGATAGGGATGAGAATTTGAATGTCATCCGCGTATAAGAAATGGGTGAGCTTGAGGTTAGTAAGTAGATGACAGAGTGGGAGAAGGTAAATGTTGAAGAGGGTGGGGGAGAGTGATGATCCTTGTGGTACCCCCATCTTGACTTGGATGGGGTGAGATTCCTTGTTGTTTATCTTAACTTTGTATGTTCTGTTCTCTAGGAAGGACTTAAACCAGTTGAGAGCTGCTCCAGTGATGCTGATGTCTGTTAGTCGTTGTAGTAGGCTAGGGTGGTTTACGGTGTCGAACGCTGAGGAAAGATCCAGCAGCGCGAGGAGACAAGGATGGCCTTTTTCGAGATTGAAGATAATGGTGTCCGTTAGTGTGGCTAATAAGGATTCGGTGCTCTTTTTCTTTCGGAATCCATATTGATTATTGGTGAGGATATTGTTGTCTTCGAGGAATTCAGAAAGTTGTCTGTTGACAATTTTCTCCATAATTTTAGCTAGCATAGGGAGGTTAGCTATGGGTCTATAGTTAGCCAGATCTGTAGTAGGAAGGTTGGGTTTTTTGAGTAGAGGTTTGAGCAGTGATAACTTGAGTTGGTCAGGAACTTGGCCTTGGGCAAGGGAGCAATTAATGATATCGGCAACTGGCTTGGCAATGATGTCATGGATAGAACTCAACAAGTTTGATGGTATATGGTCTAAGGGGTGAGAGGACGGTTTTATCTTCTTAATGATATTTGCTATTTCTAAGGTGGATGTGGGTTCAAGAGATTCGAGCACTGCTGTGTGTGTGTTGGGTTGAGAAGCGGTTGCTGTATCTGATTGTTGGCTGTGGTTGCTTGCGAAGCTTGCTTGCGGTGTTGGCCCTTTGAGGGGGGTTACGAGGGCTGTGATTTTGTTGTCGAAAAAGTCGGCAAGTTCTCTGGCTTTTTTTAGAGCTTGGTCATCTGGGATGTTTGGTCCGGGAGGTTTAGTGAGGGCTGAGACATAAGAGAAGAGTGATTTGTTAAATTTTGTTTAACTTCCAAGACAATAGCATGAGGGCTTTTTTTTCCATAAATGTTGGCTATGGTCTGAGGCAATGACAACTCAGGCCTACCAAACATATGAGCAAGGACCACCAGTAAGAGTGTGAGCAACTAAAAGGCTAGCTACAAGAAGAATCCATTCTATTCTAGCTCTCAATCTGCGCCTTTCACACAGAAAACTGTAAAAGTGTTCTCTCTAGGGCTGTCCCTCATTTGGTTTAAAAATATGGACTTTATATTGTTCTCTGCTAAAAAAAAAAAAAAAAAAAGTCACTTAGTCCAATGTTTTTCAATGGAGCTCCATGACATATCCCTCTTTCTCACTGCACTTATCCTGAATCTTCCTTAAAATAGCATTTGACATTGGCCATCCTAGGACTTGTTATTGTACTCACAGCCTGCCAGACAGACCCCACTTCTAGTTTAATACTATCATCTTCCTCACACCTAATCTAAATGTTGTATCTGTGTACCCTTGGACTGAGGCAGGATTGCCTCTACCTGCAGGCAAAGCAGAGACCAGTCAGGACGTCACCTATACAAGCCCGGGTTCCCCTCGGCAGGGGGCGAAGGTCTGGGTAAGCTGGGTCATAGCAAGGCTCTCCTAGGGGGCTGAAGTAATAAGCCACATTCAGCTTGCCATGCTGATCCTATGCATGAATGTAATCTTGTGTTCTGCGTGGGAAAACATGCACACATACCTGCTTAAAAAACAGCACCTGGTTTTGCATGAGTGCATGCAAATGGCATGTAAAGGCAGCAATTATCTATTCACAGACAATGTAGGGAACCGTGCTAGCAGGGAGAATGGTTAGTGTGGGTTATTTAGCTCCTGGATTGAGGTGGGAATTAGGTGAAAGTGCAGACTCTGGCAGTCATTTTACTTCTTTGCTGGCATTGGTGCAGGTGGGTGTCCATGTAGCTCTGATGTAAGCATGGTTTTTGTGCATTTTTCTTGATGCTCTGGTACATTTTATGGGTCAGCAGAAGAATATCAGAGGCAGATGCCTTAAGCGTTGCAAGAGAGCGAGGTCAGTGAGCGAACAGGTGGAGAGAAGGCAATTTCTCACCAAGGATGAGAGGGGGGCCTGAGAGAAGCAGGTATTCCCATGTCAAGTTCTTCACAGAAGGGCATGCAAGCAGCGGATATTTCACCTGAGGACAACATTGCTGGGGATACCAGAGACTGAAGTGGCCCATACTTACAGGCTGACCTCCAGGGCTATTCTCTGTCTCTATGAACAGATCAAAGAGGACATAGATCCTCTGACAGAGTGTGGATGTGCCATTCCAGGCCTAGTCAGGTTTCTCGGAGCCCTGCATTGTCTGGTCACCGGCTCATTTCAGAATGCAGTGGCTGTGGTGGCTGGCATGGGGCAGTCAACTTTATCCAAGCATTTCAGTCAGGTACTAAGGGCCATGATGGAAAGGGTCAGGCCGTACATAAAGTAGCCAGAGCAGCGTACAGAGGGACAGGAGATTAAGTCTGCTTTCTGTGACATAGCTGGCATGCCAAATGTAATGGATGCCATTGATTGCACCCATGTCACTCACTACCCCCTTCTTCCCCACATGGTAGAGAAATGGCATATCGCAACAGGAAGCATTTCCACTCTCTGAATGTTCGATTGCAATGTGCAAATGAAAATCCTAAGAGTGTTCTCCAAATTCGCTGGAAGCAGTCATGACTCCTCTTCCTCACACAATCAGCTCTGGCACAAAATTTCATCACAGAAGGGTTGCTGGTTGCTTAGTAAGTTAGAAATGAAAGCTAATGCAAGTACTTTCTTGATATTGCAATCAGCTCAGTGGGTTCAGGGCTGTGCACTAGGGATGTGAATCGTTTTTTGACGATTTAAAATATCGTCTGATATTTTTTTAAATCGTCATTAATCGTTAAAGAGTGCAATACAATAGAAATTCCACCGATTTATCGTGAAAAAATCGTTAATCGGCTTAGTGCACACTAACGGGAGTTAGGACACAACCTAAAAACCCACCTGAACCCTTTAAAACCGCTCCCTTAGCTTCCACCACCCTCCCGACCCCCCCAAAAACATTTTAAAATTACCTGTGGATGGCTGGCCATCTTTAAAAATGGCGAGGGCTGTCCAGTGCTCCTATCATGTGACAGGGGCCGGCCAATGGCACGGTTACCCTGTCACATGGTAAGGGCAAAGGGCCATCGGCGCCATTTTTATTAGTGGCAGCCGACGGCCCGAGAGCGGGAGATCTCTCCCGGGGCCCACTGAACTACCAGATAATTTTAAAACATTTTTGGGGGGGTCAGGAGGGTGGTGGAGGCTAATGGAGCGGATTTAAAGGGTCGGGGTGGGTTTTTTGTTTATCGGCCGACAGCCCGAGCGCGAGAGAACGCTCCCAGACCCCCGCTGGACCACCAGGTAATTTTAAAACGTTTTTGGGGGGGTCGGGAGGGTGGTGGAGGCTAAGGGAGCGGTTTTAAAGGGTTGGGGTGGGTTTTTTGTTTATCGGATCGGGCGCAGCCGATAAAAAAAAAACCGATCGGGCTGGACGAAAAAAAATGCATGATTTGAATCGGAACCGGAACCGAACCGATTCCGGTTCCGATTCACATCTCTAGTGTGCACTAACATAACAAAAGGCAAAAGTCAGCATGCAGGGAAGCGAATCAAAAGCAAATTAGTACATGCTTTCTGATACATAAGTGCCAAAGTGCCTACTAATGTGGTTCTCCATACTGCAAGCTCACATGTGTAACTAGTAGGCATTTTTGCGCCCATGCAGTGGAAACACTGTTATTTTCTGCCCTGTGAGCTGGCATGTTTAACAGATTAGTAGACAGTTTGGCACCCAAGAATCAGAAAGAACATACTAATCTGTCCGCTGTCATCTATAGTAAAGGCAGCACTGTACATGCAGTCTGGTACGTGAGTGTCAGTACACCTATTAATCTGCTACATGTGTCAGCACCAGAGGTGAGTACCTAAGGCAGAATAGTAAGGGTTTTTCTGGTTCTTGGGTGCCAATGCACCCATAATCAGTTATAGATGTCAGCTTGCAGGAGCGGCTACTGAAGACAGGGAATTTTCAGGAAACTTGTTCCCTTTTTGCCAAACAACAGAAATATGGTATTTTTATTTTTTTCTAAAGGCGATGCTGGGTATCACTGTAAGTCATGGCTGCTCACTCCCCTGCCAGTGCCACATACTCCTGCTTAAATGTGGTACAATGAGGCAGGGGAGTGAGTGAGTGTACATTTGGGCTTTGTAAAAGTCAGTTCCACTGCCTGGACCACTCTGGAGGGGCATTGCAATATTCGCCGGAAAAAGTGGCAGATATTGTTGTAGTACATTGCATGCTGCATAACACTGCCACCCAGCATGGTATCCCACAAAACCTGAATCCCAATCTTGCAATAGAGCCTGAGATGATCGCTCCTGCTGCAGATGGCGATAGTGCAGGAAGGGGGAATGAGGTCAGGCATAAGTTGATTGTGGACTATTTTGGAGATCAGCACCATCCCCATTGAGAATTGTGCCAGTATGCAAATATGTTGCAATGGCTTTGTTTACTGAATGTAATAGTTTTAGATAATTTGCCTAGTTACTCCATTAAATATTTTGGTAATTTTTTACATCATCCTTTTGTTTTATTGTTCTCATTCTTCATTGGAGGCTGTCCTTGGCATGGTTGTCCTATGGGGGTCAGTGGCCCAGTGTCCTGGGACCACAGGCTTTCAGAGCAGGGCCAGCAGCACTCATATCATACCTATGCCAAGCACAACCTAGCTGCAGACACTTCCCCTCCACAGTGGGGTGGTAGTCTCGGGCTCCATGGATGCCAGTCTTCTGATGATAGCATCCTGGGTTCAGAGACTTCCTTAGTGAAAGTCTCTACATCCTGGAAGCTGGGTCACTGATACCTGTGCAAATGAGGGACAGCATCCATGGTTCAAAAGCTTACACTACATATACAGTTTCTTGACCAAGTTGGCTGGTATTAAATTAAAAAAGAAAATTTAAAAAAAAGAGTAAATTGTCAATATTCAAAGCCATTTGGAGGGATGACCACATTGAAAAGGTAAACTATACTCAGTAAAACACAGACAAATGTAATTAAAAGTAAAATGGTTGTTTATTTTTGCAAACTTTTTTTAAATATACTTTCTATTAAGCGTGGTTTTAAAAAAAATGGGACAAGGGAGGGGAAAGAAGTTACAATTAAATAAAATAAAACCCCAGGTCACCTGAAAACCCAGACCTAATAGGAGGATGCTTAGGATAAGGGATTCTGGTGGCAAATATCTGCACCGCCGAGGACAGGCTTCATATTGCCTGACTAACATCCTGAGCACCCTCATATGGTAGGCCTGTGTCACTTTCTCTTCCACTGCCACCTGCTGTACCACAGCTAAAACTTTGCACCTTGCTAGAGGCTCATCAGGAGCATGTGCTCCCATGATGAGCCATATGGCCACTGTGGTGGGAGGGGGCAGAGGAAGCAGAGTGGGATGCAGGCCTCACTCAGCCAGCAAAGGCTGGCTTTCCTGGGTCTCTGCATCCCTAACTCCATGGCAAACCAGGAAGGAAGCCTTACAAGTCTGTAGCCTGTGGCCTGGGGTGCACCACTTAAGGAGGGGGAGCTAGTCCACCGCTGGTTCCTCCATAGGTGGAGGACAGAGTAGAGGAGGAGCATCTTGCTCCTTTCCAGCAGTGGCTGCTGCCTCTGCATGGGCTGGGGCTGGGTCACTGCTGCCACCCTCTCCATTTTCCTCTTCCTCATCCGAGGAGGATGACAACGACGTTGTGGAGATGTTTTCTGTAAAGACAAAGCAGGTGTGTATGATGTGTAGGTTGAAAGAGGAACACAAATACATTGCCCATTGAGGGAGAGATAAAGGCAAAGTGGAAGTGTTGTTAAGTAAGCATCAACCCTGTCATCAAGGTGCTGACTCTCATAGATAAACAAATATCAGAGTTCTGAAGTGAAATGGATGAAATTTGATGGTGGCAACCACGAGAACACCTCCTTCCCCCCCCTCCCCCCATTCATACATAGCCTGACATTTTCCAACCCTTCTCCTCCTCCATCCACTAGTGGGAACACTTCCTTCTCCAACCCCTTACTATCCCCTCATGAACAGACTGACCATCTCCATCCCTTTTCCACTTCATCCACTAAAGAGACCCCATGCATGGCCTATCCCTTCTCCTATTCAACTTGCTACGTGGTTAAAAGCCATCCTCAGCTCGTGCCAGGCTCTCTTGAGATGCCAGAGATTTCTTCTCTGTCCCGGTGATGGGTAGAGGTGGTGTTCCTTCTCCATCAAAAGGGACACCAATCATCGAATGTCCATGGTGGTGAAGTTCGGCTGTCTTGCTGAGGGAGGCATAGTGTTCAGCCAACGCTCCTGCAGGTCAGGAAGTAATGCATCACTGATGTGGGCATGTATCCTGCTTGCATACACGTGCACGCGAGTGAATCTTTGCACGTGAGCGTATGCTCACAACCTACGCTGCTAACTCTATGTACGTAAACATAGGCACAAAAAAACAAACACACCAAAATACTGTGCTTTCTATTGATTGTGAAAGGGAGAAGGGGGGATGGGGGATTTTGGAAGGGGGGTTTGAGGAAGAAGGGGTGGAGTTCGTAGTTGGAGGAGGATGGTGGGGGGGGGGGGGGGATGGGGAAGATGTTAGTAGCAAGCCATGCATGGGAGAGGAGGGAGGAAAGGGGGAGGATAAAAGAATTGGGAATGGGGGGAATCTTTTCCAAAAGGACGGGCTCCACCTTAACCACAGTGGAACCAGGCTGCTGGGGCTAACTTTTAAAAAAAAGTGAAAGAGCAGCTTTAAAACTAAAACAAGGAGGGAAAGCTGACGGTCACTCAGCAGTGCATGGTTTGGAGGGAGGTATCTTCGAAGGATACTAATAAAGCAAAAGAGTTAGGGCATCCCAATAGAGAGGCTCCAATAAAAGCAAAAGTAGATCACCATATGGAGGGGGGAAACATTCTTCACCTAGTTATACAAAGTTATTGTTACGACTGTCGCTGCCCGACGTCTCCACTCTGCCCTCCTTACCTCTTTGGCGACTCCTCCTGCGGTTGACGGACGTTTGGCTGCCACGGCGTCTGCCTGCTGTCCTCTTTGGCGTCCCCGGTCCGGCTTGGGTGCTGCCTCCCGCTATGCTGTCCAGTTGCCTTAGGGCGTGTGCACCGCGCGGCCCTGCTTCAAGTACCTTCTTTGGCGCGAACCTCAGGGGCGTCCCCTGTGATGATGTCACGCATCCCGGATACAAATAGCCTACGCAATTGCTATCCGTCGAGTTAGCAAAGGTTTCCTTTCGGATGGGATTCGCTCTCCATACCTAGCTACTCTGCCTCCACTATTAGACTACTCTATTTGGGGTACCCGCTCCTCGGAGGCCTCTCTCTCTTCTCTTTCAGGTCGCTGTCTGGAACTGGTACTCGCTCCTCGAGGGCCCATGTTCCTGGACTCACTACCTGGACTTCTCTTCTGCCTGGAAGACACCACTACCTATACCATCAGTTAGTTACCATCTACTTCTCTCAGAGCTGTTCCCTGGAACCAGGTACTTGCTTTTCGAGGGCCTGCCTTTACTTCAGCTCCTGTGCTCTATTCCGAGAGACCGCTGTGTGAGTACTATACCAACGAGGCTCTATTCCTGAACCCTGCATATATTGCTTGTACTCACGATCTCAGTTTCTCTCCACTACAGCACAGCCATTGTGGGATCACTGTTCCAGAGCCTGAGGGACTACAAGCCCAGCCGGGCTACATTCCTGCTCACTACCGCCACCTCTGGTGGCTCCTCAATACTGTTTAATAAAAGATCTAACTGTGTGTGTGTCCTAAAGCTGAGCCTGACATGTGGCCCCTCACGGGACTTCCCCCTGTGGGCATGGTCAGCAGCAACAGAGTCCAGGGGTCCACCCAAATCCTTACAAACAATAACAGTTATACACATGACTACCTATTAATGGACACCTGGTCCGGTTTTGGATGTACTCTTGACCTAATGAGTATTGTTACAATAGTCGGACTCAGAGGCCGTGGCCGACCACACTTACCCGCCCTGTCAGCAGTACGGAGATGCCGAGAGACATTCCTCCGAGGCAGGATTACTAACGCTACCAAAGCCCCACCGCCTGATGTCACCTAGATGTGCGTGGTGACGTCAGCCTTCTCTTTTAAAGGGCCCAGCGCGTTAAAGACCTGGGCCAGCCCCAGAAGTTCCTCACTTTGGTGGGGGTATTTAGGCTGCCTTCTACTTGCTACCTGCGAGTTAGCAAGGACTCGAATCCGTTCCTGTCTACGCTACTCTGCTGCTTCCGTGCTGCTGCAGGAAGCTCTCTCTCTGCCCTTCGTGGTAACTATTAACCTGGGTACCCGCTCCTTGGGGGCCCTCTGCTTTATTTCAGGTGTCTTACAGGGAACAGGTACCACTGCCAGAAGTCTAAGAAGTAGATGGGAGAGTTAGAGTGTATAGCAGTGAATAAGGAGTGAGACAAAATTGGCATCACAGAAGGAGGATAACCAATGGGACAGTGCTATATCAGGGTAAAAATTATACCAGAATGATAGGGAGGATCAACTTGGGGGGGGGGGGGGGGGGGGCTTTATGTCTGGAAGGGCATAAAGTCCAACAGGATAAAGATCATACAAGAGACTAAATGCTCAGTAGAATCTATATGTTACAAATCTTGTGTGTGTTGGGTAAGAGTATTGTGTGATAGCAGTATACTACTGTCCAACTGACCAAATGATGAGATGGACAATGAAATGCTATGAGAAATCAGGGAAGCTAACCAATTTAGTAGTGCAGTAATAAGGGGAGAAATCAGGGAAGCTAACCAATTTAGTAGTGCAGTAATAAGGGGAGAAAGTTCCGATTTCGGAGCGGCCTCGGAGGGAACTTTCCTTCCGCCTCCCCTCACCTTCCCCTCCCTTCCCCTACCTAACCCACCCCCCCCCCTACCTTTGTTGGCAGATTTACGCCTGTGGAAAGCAGGCGTAAATGTGCGCGCGCCAGCGGGCTGCTGGCGCGCCATCACCCGACCCAGGGGCTGGTCCGGAGGCCTCAACCACTCCCCCGGCCAGCACCACAACCCCGGGCCCGCCCCCGAAACGCCGCGTTGCTTGCGTCACGCCCCCGACACGCCCCCGACACACCCCTCCATGCAAGCCCCGGGACATACGTGCGTCCCGGGGCTTGTGCGCGCCGCCGAGCCTATGCAAAATAGGCTCGGCACGTGCAGGGGCGGTTTAGGGTAGGTTTTCGTGGGGTACGCGCGTACCCCTTTGAAAATCTATCCCTAAGAGTGTACAATAGGTATAGACATTGTTTAAAAATACCATCTTAGAAGTGCAGTCCAGATACATTAAGAAAGGTGGAAGGAAGGCCAAACGATTACTGGCATGATTAAAAGGTGAAGTGATATTTTAGGCAAAACGTCGTTCAAAAATTGGAAGAAGGAACTATCTGAAGAAAACAGGAACAAGCAATGTCAAGCAGAGATGTGCTTCGTTTAAAGATATCGGTTTGGACTTTGGATCGGGCGCTCCGCAGAAAATTTTGTTTTCCCACTGTTCGTTTGTTTTTTTTTCGGCAATTTTCGACGAAGTGTGCACTAATGGGCCTTACTGCGCACTACAACCAGATAGTGCGCACTATCTCAGCATTAGTGTGCAGTACACCAAACGAGATAGTGTGCGCTAGCTAGATGTTAATGAACATTAAGGCCTCGCCCATATGACATAGTGAGGGCAAAGGTAGCGCCGGCACCATTTTGAAGATTGGGAATACGGCCCGCGTGCAGGAAGTCGCTCCCAGACCCCTGCTGGACTTTTGGCAAGTCTTGTGGGGGTCAGGAGGCCCCCCCAAGTTGGCCAAAAGTCCCTGGGGGTCCAGCGGGGGTCCGGGGGCGATCTCCTGGACGCGTGACGTCGGGAACCAGGAACCAAAATGGCGCCGGCGCTACCTTTGCCCTGTCACATGATAAGGGCAAAGGGCCACAGGTGGCATTTCTCTCAATGCAGTCGTGACCAGAGAGAGGGAGATCGCGTCGGGACCCCCCCCCCCCCCCCCACTGGACCCCAGGTAATTTAAAACATTTTGGGGGGGGTCGGGAGGGTGGGGGATTTGTTTTAAAGGTTCGGGGTAGGTTTTAGGGTTTTTTTGGTGTGCCGGTTTTCCCGCGCCCTATTTAACGATATAATACAAATGCCCCTGACGATAAATCGAGGGCATTTGTATTGTATCGTGCACTCTAACGATTTTGGACGATTTTAAAATTATCTGACGATAATTTTAATCGTTCAAAAATGATTCACATCCCTACTATTTACTTACTTCACATTGAAGGAGGTTTCATGAGGGGGAAGCTTGTGCTTGGAGTGCTCTTGACTGTTGAGTTAAACCACAATCTGGACACATTATGCAATGTGTATGCTCCTAATAATTATGAGAATGGTTTTTATGAGGTGCTTTACAAATATCTATGCCCTCATATGGAAAAAGGTTTAGTAATAGGAGAGGATTTCAATTGGGTCTGGGATCCCATGAGGTATAAGTCTAACCCATCTCGTGCTGAGTCTCGCAACAAAAAGGGAGTCAACTACTTAGAGAATGGGTTGCAGATGATTGTTACTTGGCAGTTTCTCCATCCCCTGGAAAAAGATTTTACTCATCTTTCTAGGAGTCATTCTACATATTCCAGAATTGATTATTTGTTGGTTTCCACTTCCATTTTTTCTGGGGTAACAGAGGCTGCCACTGGAGATATTACTTTATCGGATCATGCTCCCATTTGGATAGAGCTATCTGGAGGAGATGGAGAGGGTAGATACCGTCAATGGATATTCCCATGTTTTCTGGCCACATATTAAAATTTTCATGATTTTTTGAAGAAAAAATGGAATGATTATGTGAGAACCAATGAAGTGATTTAGATAACCCGATTTTGTTCTGGCAAGCCACAAAGGCAGTGATGTGGGAAGAGATAATCTCCTATGTTGCAAAGAGGAGAAAGGACATAGATTGTCAGTTGTTGAGATTGGAGAGGTAATTGCTTAGAGCAAAAAAGTGATTATTAAGTAATAACACAAAGGAAAATAGGGACAATTACTTGGCAATAAGATCCCATCTAAATATGCTAGTACATCAGAGAGCCAAGAAAAGTGTTATTTATTATAAATATAAACTATATCAATATAAATGTGGCAAACGTTTGGCTAACTTGGTCAGGACCAATGGAGGCCTGAGGTTTATAGCTTCCGTCAGGAACAAGGAAGGAAAACCTATAACAGACAAAAAAAGAGATATACAATAATGGAATATTATAAAAAGACAATAAAGAGATATATAATGATGATGGAATATTATAAACAACTGTATAGTTCTGAGGACAATGACTCAGCTAAGGGGAGAGAATTTTTGCAAAAGACCCATCTGCCACGGATCACAGATGATCAGTTAGCTTGGTTGGATCATCCAGTCAGTGATGAAGAAGTCAGGGTGCAAATTTGACAAACTAAACCGTTAAAAGTCCCAGGCCCTGATGGATTCAGTGGTAAAGTCTATAAAATTCTGTTAGATCAAATAGCTTAGCCACTCAATATGTTTCAGGCCTTAACGGAAAGGGTGTATACTCTGAAGGAGAAAATTTGGCTAAGATAATTGTCATTCATAAAAAGGATAAGGAGGAGTCTTCACCATCCTCTTATCAACCCATATCCCTTTTAAACTTTAATCAAAAACTATTATAAAAAGTTGGTTAGACAGATTGGCAGTAGTTATGCCCAAACTGATTAATTGCAGACAAGTGGGCTTTGTGAGGAGCAAATATGCCTTGATAATGTCTGCTTGGTAATATTTGCAATGACTCAATGGAGACAACAAGGGGAGCCCTTCCTAGTGGTCAGTTTCGATACCAAAAAGTCAATTGGGCCTATCTGTTTGAAGTCATGGGAATTATGAATCTGACAGATAATTTTCAAAATGTAGTACATCTGCTTTATTCTAACCTGAGGGCATTGTTTTGGCTAACACCTCAAGCTCTGATATCTTTAATATTGGGAGCAGAACAAGGCAGGGTTGCCCTTTATCCCCACTCCTCTTTCTGTTGTTTTTGGAGCCCTTATTGCGCACTCTCCAGGAGACAATGGACATACAAGGACTAAAGATTAGAAGTTATGAATTCAAATATACAGTTTTTCCTGACAATATTTTGGTGTTTCTCACATGTCCAACATTCTCCCTAGAAGTATTATTTGGGATATTCTCTGGTTTTAAATTGAACACTGACAAATCGGAGGCACTTGCCTTCCCAATCTCATTGAAAGAATGTTGGGGGGATCATTTTCCTTTAAAATGGGCAGATGGGTTTTTTTAGATACTTAGGATTGCTATTGTCTACAAATCCAGATGAGCTTTATGATCTGAATGTAACATGGAACATACTAAGGAGAAGTTTCAAACTTGGTTTACCTCTCTCCTTGGTAGGGAGGATAAATCTATATAAAATGGTGATCTTTCCAAAGCAGATCTATGTTCACCAAAATCTGCCAATAAAGTTGTTAAGGAATGATTTGAAGCAATTAGATTCTATGCTCATAAGGTTCATCTGTCAAGGGAAAAAAGCCTTGTATTCGTCTGGAATGCTTGCAGTGTGAGTGGGGTCAAGGAGGCTTGGCATTGCCGAACCTGGAAGAATGCAACTTCGCTAGTCTGTTGCGAATTTTATGTGACTGGGTTTATGGTAAATCCGATTACATAAATTTAGAAGGTGATCCTTTTTTTTTTTTTTTATACCATAAGCAGGGGTGTACTTCCCATACTTATCCTAACCTTTTCCTAGGCTATATTCCCAGGGAATTCGTCTCCCTGTATCCCAGTCCTAGACTTTCCCAGAGAATTTGTCTCCCTGATTTTGGTCCGCCTAGACTGTCCCAGCCTATTTACCTTAGACTGTATATCCAGGGATTTCACTTCCCTGTATTTCACCAGGTCCGGTATTTTTCCCAGGAGCCTAGTGCCCTGTATTTAAGCTGCTGGCTTTCCCTGGAGCCTTGTGCCCTGTTTTTAAGCTGCCGGCTTTTCCTAGAGCCTTGCGCCCTGTTTTTAAGCTGCCTGCTATGTCAGGTACCTTGTAATGTTGAACGCTTTGTTATTCATAGGAACACACAAGTCTCTTTATAATAGTGTAAAAATAATTGAGTAAGCACATTTCCATTAAAGGTCTCAATGTTAGTGCAATACAAATGGGACCGCACAAAATCAAAGAGAAAAAGATTAAAAATACCTTCAGGGATCCTGTGTCCTATATTCCATTCGAATCGAGAGAAGGGCTTCTTGGGCTGTACTGTCCTGCCCCAGGTCAGCAGGCGTCCTCTCCCTGGCTGTCCTGCGTCAGGCCAGGCCAGTACTCCCTTCTTCGGTTACCGGCCAATGCACCATCTGTGATTTAAAAATTTATCAAGGGCACGAGGAAAACAGAGACAGTGCGTTTCTCATGAACAAAAGCCTTTATTTCTTATGCGCATAAGGAAGTCATCTCCTAAGTTGGAGAAACTGACTTGATTAGATATCCAATTTGTTACCCTTAAATATAGTTTTGCCCTAGTAATTAAAACAACCCTCCTTTGATTTAAGGTCACAAGGTGAAAAAGAAACATTTGCTTACATCTGACATTCCAAAGAGTCCTGGGAAACTAACTAACCTTGAAGATCTGCATTTTTTATGACTCCTTACTGTGGGCCTAAGACTACAAAGAATACATTATTTCTTCTGCTATCTAAAGGGAGACAGTTTGAAAGAAGGCCTCAAACTGCAAGCAGTGCCCCCCTGGACTGCCATACATTTTTTATTATCACACATACAATTTGTATTACATGAAATTTGTATTACATGCAACTCCAGCAAAGTTGCCAAGAGGTATGTCTGGGAATGTTTTAATTAAGCCAGTGAGATTGGCCTGGAAGTGCTTGGTGAATACCTATCAAAATTCCCCATTTTGCTTCCAAGTGCTGTCTATACCTAGAGAAGAGATGAGCGTCAGTGGACATCGGTTCAATCGATGGCAGAGTTGAAGAGGGAGAGGCATCTGTGAAGAGATGAGGCATGCAGGCATGAGAAGCATCTGCGCTGGAAGGAAGTACTGTAGTGTAAGCGCCATCTCCACATACAGCAGCGAGGAGCGACGACGATGAGAGAGTTACAGGAACTACCATAGCAGAAGCAGTATGCTATTTCACTGCATGCTACTCATATTTGCTTATTGGATGTGATTGTGGACACCACCTCTGCCTCTACCTCTTCCTCTTCATGGAGGCTTTCCGCTTGGCCAACAATTTGGTCAGTAAGATTTTGCAGAGCCCGTCCAATACCATGCAAAGTCGAGTTCAGCTCACATACTGCTCCAAGTACTTCTTGAGATGCTGCATGGATGCTTTCATATATGCTATTAGAAGTGGACAAGATCTCCCTCACATACTGTCTGGCCTCCCTTCACATCCTATGTATCTCTTCACACAGCTGCAGGATCTCAGTGTGGATAGTCCTCCATCCACTGGTTATAGAGAACTCAACCAGTTCTTATCTGGCAATCATTTCCTCCACCAGCTGCCATACCATGATATCCAGCGGGCAGTGGGGAGCATTAATAGGTGGCTCCTCAGGCCCACCACTGGAAATTTCAGCAGAAAGGCACCCTGCCACCCATAGAGAGAGAGCAATTTCTCTAGCAGGCCCCAAATTATGGAACACTTTGCCAATGGAATTAAGGCTAGAAACTAATCATAAGGAATTCAGGAAAATGATCAAAACTTGGCTGTTTATCCAAACATTCAACGACGGCACAGGCTAATCAACAGGCTAATCAATCTTTGATTCACTCTACATGCATTTACAAACAAATACGACAATGTTTCATTTTGGATTTATATCTTTTTTTTTTCTTTTAATTGTATTGTTTTTAGTTCAGTTTTAATATTGTACTTAGAATTAGAGTTTTACGTTAAAATCTGAGTTTATTGCATTTTTTAGTTGCATTGAATTTTATTATTTTATTATTTTATGTACTGTTTTTACATGTAATTTAATCATTGTAAACTGATGTGACGGTATTCTCCAAACACTGGTAAAAAAAAAATGCAACAAATAAATAAATAAAATAGAATTGCCAGATGTGACAGGCACACCAGACAATCCCAACTTTCATTTTCTCTTGTGAGGAAGCCGGTGGTTCACTAGACAACTGCACTGGTGCATCATGGCACCCTTCAGGTGCAATTGACCCCTATGCTGCAGATGCCTCTGTGCCTGTCCCCTGTGCCACAGGAGCCTCTTTAGTATAATCCAGTCACCCCTAGGCAGAAAAAAAATTTGGTTCAGTCTGAGGGAACTAGGTATGTTCCCTCAGAGTGGGGTAGATTTTGAAAAACTGCGCGATCGCGTACTTTTGTTTGCGCAGCAGGCGCAAACAAAAGTACGCTGGATTTTATAAGATACGCGCGTAGCCGCGAGTATCTTCTAAAATCCTGGATCGGCGCACGCAAGGCTGCCGATTTTGGGCAGCCGGTGCGCGCCGAGCCGCACAGCCTGCCTCCGTTCCCTCCAAGGCCGCTCCGAAATCGGAGCGGCCTCGGAGGGAACTCTCTTTCGCCCTCCCCTCACCTTCCCCTCCCTTCCTCTACCTAACCCACCCCCCCGGCCCTATATAAACCCCCCCCCACCTGTATCCATGGATTTACGCCTCCCGGAGGGAGACGTAAATCCACGCGCACCAGCGGGCTGCTGGCGCGCCGAGACCGGACCCAGGGGCGGTTCTGGAGGGCGCGGCCATGCCCCCAGAACGCCCCGGCCCGAAACCACGCCCCGGGCCCGCCCCCAAAATGCCGCGCCCCACCCCCAAAATGTCGTGTCGTTCGGCCCCGCCCTCCCCAACACGCCCCCGACACGCCCCCTTCTGAAAACCCCGGGACCTACGCGCGACCCGGGGTTCTGCGCGCGCCGGCGGCCTATGGAAAATAGGTGCGCCGACGCGCAAGGCCCTGCTCGCGTAAATCCGCCCGGATTTACGCGAGCAGGGCTTTGAAAATCCGCCCGAGTGCGTGAGTCTGAGTGAGAGCTGGAGAGTAAGGAGGCTGCAGCTGATGGTGTGTGTGAAATGGCAGCCTTTTTCACCAACCCTGCTCTCTGGTAGAGCTTCTTACTGCTCCTGGAGGGAATCATGCACAGAATTTAAGTGAACTTCCTCATGCAGGACTGTCTGTTGATGAGTACATCTACATGAGCACAGAGAAAGTAAAAGCAAGAGAGTAAATGTTCTGGGTGGACTCTTGGTGATTTCTATATGTGTATCTGGAATGCAATGTGAATTGGTTATAAGAATAAGAGTAAAACTGGGAAAGTAAAACCTTATACCATCTTGATCAAACAGTGAATTAACAACTGCTTTGAATATCAAGAAATGCCAATAATTATTCAGTGTCAGCATCATAACATCTTGCCACACTGCCAGATAAATTCAGAAAGTTGGAAAACAATTCAACCACGTGGACACTAACTTTAAATTAAAAATCGCACCAATACACCCAGGAAATCAACCTAAGGATCACTAAGGAAAACCTTGTAACTCCTGATAGCTTTCAGTATAGCTGAAAAAAAAAAAAGAGCATTGTTGTGGCAGTGTTAGGAGTGTTACACAGACACAGGGGATCCCTGGTTTGTAAAGGAGAGAAAGGAAAATCAGAGATCCTCTAGGGTCTATGGTATTTTACTAGAATATAAATAAGATTGGATGGCCTTAAAGTCCTTTATCTTTCAACTGTGTTTCTATGGGGTAGGGGGATTCATCTTTTTCCCTGGATCAGCTGTTCCAGCTATATTCATGTTTCACAGGAAGCAATATAATACCTACAGGAATTCTTTTGAGAGTCACCATGGCACCATCCCTATTTGCTTAGATTCGCAATGGTGGGAGTGTCTAAGAACTTTCTAAACTTTTAGACATAAATATCATATGATTAAAAAAAAGAAAAAAGGAGAAAAAATATTAGTTGCAAATTAACTAATTAAAAAATGCTAATGTTGCTGACTTTAAGAGTCTTAGAGCTGTGCACTATACCTTACATTTTTAACGATATATACAAAAATAGAAAAATAAGAATAATATACTCCGAGAATGAGTGAGTAGTTTGAAACCTCTTGATTTTAATGCTGGTACTAGTTTAAGCAAACTTTCAAATAGAAATTTAGGCCTGGAGGCATGTCAGAGCTGTAAAGATTAGCCATCTCCCAAAACAAAACTGGCTTACTGAAATTATCTATAACACTGGGCAACAATGAAAGTGTTACTGACCTAAAAAGGTCCTACTCTGTAGTATCTTGATGTGCTGAACACGAATATGACCATGAAAAGTTTTTATTGGCTCTCGTTTTGAAGATATTTAATATAGTTCACTTTCTATGTTTAGTCATGTAAATTTATCCAGTAGGACTGTAAATAAGACTAGAATAATGTAATATTGCATCATATTGCATAATACCATCATGCACACATCATCCAGAGTTTATTACATCATTTTCTGATGCAATGCAGTTCTACTGGCATGCTGCTGCTGAGTAAGCTGACGTCAGCAGTGTACTATATAAAGCCCAGTCAGAAAGGGTGAGCATTTGAAATATTCATGCTGGCTGACTACTGCTGGACACTCCGCAGAGATGCTCCCGAACAGGTGTACAAGAGACAAGCAAAGAAATCTAAGACGTAGTCTATGACTTCATTTTTCAAACGGTATTAACCGTAGGTCTCCTACTATTGGCATACAATTCAAGATGTAATTATATTATTGCATATTACAAAAAAACTAGAGCCAATTTTGCATTTTCACAGTCACATTCATGTTTAGCACATGGAAATTTATAAGAATTGACTAATTTAATTTCAGTAACATGACTTTTGAGAAAATTTGTTGCCCAGTGAGCTATTGGCATACAGTTCAAGATGTAATTATATTATTGCATATTACAAAAAACACTAGAGCCAATTTTGCATTTTCACAGTCACATTCGTGTTTAGCACATGGAAATGTATAAGAATTGACTAATTTCATTTCCGTAACATGACTTTTGTGAAAATTTGTTGCCCAGTGTAATTTGTTTTTGCTTCAAAACATGCAGATGTATGTTATTCCATAGTAAGCACATTCATTGAGCCATACATGGATGAGCTCAGTTTCAATTTGGCTTTTCCCCAACTCGTGGAAGCAATCCAAGGTTACTAACCCCAAAACTGCATTCTTATTTAAAGAAAGATTATTTCCCTGTATAAAATGTAACAGAAATTTGAAAAAGCAGCTGGACAAAAATGATCCTCCTTTTACTGGGCTAACAAATCTTTTAGGATGCAAGCTTTCAGGACACTGTCATCCTTTCTTTAGGCAATTTAAGGAAACCAAGATGGTACCCTCTCTCTTGTATCAATTATTTATTTATTTGTTATTTATTTATTTGAATGACTGATATGCCACCTATAAAGTCAGCTGTGCTAGGCACTTTACAATTAAAAGCACAAATAAAAACAGTTGCCATCAAAATTCACATAACATGATACATCTAATCATAAATGCAAAACAAAACATTATAAAATCTGAACACATGTAAATAAGTCAGGAGAAGGCCTGCTTGAAAAGATAAGATTTCAATTTTTTTAAAGAGACAGTAGTCTGTAGTCTCCCGCAACTCATTAGGCAGCCCATTCCATAAGGTGGGACCAATAGAAGAAAAGGCCAACTTACAGGTAACCTGATGTTTCGTGCTTTTGCGGGGAGGAAGCACCAAAAGGTTTTTATCAACAGAATGCAAAACTGCGTGAGGAAGTATATTTGCTCAGTTTAGTAGCTAGGTAGTCTGGGTCATCTTCCTGAAGAAATTTACACAAACTAAGGAGAAAACTTTAAATTGTATCCTTTAGGGAATATTTAAAAAAAATCAAACCTAACATTTTCTTCTTCTATTTTATCAAGTTAGGAATATGTATTTTTAGCTGACCAGTCATAAAAGATTTTATTGATCCCATTTCTAAGAAGCACAGACATCTGATTTATTTGTAAGGAACTTAGTATGAGCTATTTGCAAATTACAATCTTTCTCTGCCCCTCTCATGCATTAAGTAAATCAAGAACTGTGCCCCACACAGCTATGTAGAACTTTCCTTAGACCTTGAAAATCATAGCAGAATTCTATTTTTGAGTGTGTGTGTGTGTGTGTGTGTGTGTGTGTGTGTGTGTGTGTGTAACAAGTGGAATGTTAACAGCAGCACTTGTCATTAAAAATTAATTTAAAATTATAAAAAAAGGAGATAATTTCTTTTATCAACTTACTAAGAGTATAAGATTTGCCATACTGGGTCAGACAAGAGTCTGTCAAGTCTAGTGTCCTTTTCCAACAGTGACCACACTAGGTCACAAGTACCTAATAGGATCCCAAACAGTAAATTAGAATCTATGCCACAGTGATAATTAGTGGTTATTTTAAGAGAAAGAGAGAGAGAGAGAACATCTTTGTATGGGTCAATCTGATACTCTATATATGGACCATTGTAAGGGGGCACTTAGATTCAGGGTGAGGTTTCGGGAGGTGGGTTGGGATTACGGGGTATTATTTCAGACACATTCAGAGGTACTCCTTGTAAAATTAACATCATTAAAGAATTTTAGACCTTTTAAGTGATAAAAAAAAGAGTTGATTTATACAATGCAGCTAACAGACTGCAGTGCACCAATCAACTCCTCTTCTCAGAATTTTAATCACTTATAAGGTCTAAAATTCTATAATGATGTCAATTTTCCAAGGAATACCTCTGAATGTGTCTATAATAACACCTCCCTAAATCCAACCAACCTCCCAAAAACTCAACTCAAATCAAAGTGCCCCCTTACAGTTGTCCATATATAGCGTATCAGACTGACCCTTACAAAGACGTTCTCTCTCTCTCTCTCACTTGTGAAGAGTATTTTATAACCTACTTGTATAGTTTATAAAATAGCACGTATCATTGCATGTGGCAAGATGGGCGCACACATGGCCCTTTTAAAATTTACTCATAAGTCTACTTGGTTAGTAACAGTTTATGGACTTCTCCTCCAGGAACTTTTACAAACCTTTTTTTAAACCCAAATATACTAACTGCCCTAACCACACCCTCTGGCAATGAATTCCCAAGCTTAATTGTGCATTAGGTGAAAAAGAATTTTCTCCAATTTGTTTTGAATGTGCTACTCACTAACTTCATGTAGTGTCTCCTAGTCTTTGTATTTTTTGAAAGAGTAAATAACAGATTTATATCTAACCGTTCTATTCCACTCATGATTTTATAGACAGCTTCTCACTATTTTGAGCCCATGGTATATATTTTAGAAGTTATAGGATTTATCTTTAAGGAGGAGAAATGGTTTAAGGAAGGAGTGATTTAGCAATTAGAGCCATGATCTATGATTCAGTAGAATCATAGATCATGGCTCACTAGGTGGTCTTAAGAATATCTCTTTTATCTTTTTGTGCTGCCAAGACAGAGATAAAATCAAAATGTTTGTCTTAACTTGGTCTATTTGGTCAACAAATTAAAACTAAAATGTCATTTGTGTATTATCTTCTGAGAGTACTTGACATTGACAGTGGACATGTGCAATTAAGATTTGAGGAAATAATGTAAGTGTGAACTTAAAAGCATGTTTTCAGCACTGACATTGAAGCTAAAGCAGCTCTTTTGAACTGAAGGCAAGCCCATGATACATTCATTCTTGCATTGGTTTGTCAATGTAATTAATACAATCAGATTGAAACTCTTCTTACAGCCTATTAATTGTTCTAAATTGAAATCAAATTATTCTGTATGCTCTACCGAAATGCAAATTTACACCGAGGGCATTCTCTTAGCTACTTTATCATTACTTAGCAGCTGAATAGAAATACAGATGATTCCAGGTACTTGATGATAATTAAGCAAAACTGTTCACAGTGAACACAATCCTTATAAGTTACTAATGCCTATGAAGAAGAAGAGGTTGATGCTCACGTTAGTATATGTTGTGGAGCACGCCCTCAGGCCCAGTAAAGAGCTCGGAGGTGCAGTCCCATCTAAGGAAGATGTGAGCCCTTGGGCCGCAGCACAGCTCAGGGAGGAGCCCCAAGACACACTGTGGAAGGTGAACTGGTACGAGCATGGGTGGAGCAGGAGCGAAGACAAGGCGAGGATTATCCGGAACAGGAACTAGGCAGGCTCAGCCTTCCACTGGGCCTACACGCACCAATGAGATCCAGCAACACAATGCTGATCTCGAGAGTAGCCCTCCAGCCACTCAATAGCCCTTCCGGACCTGTCGCTAGGGAACAATGAGTGCGTGAGGCCAGATGGAGGCTGAGGGCAGGAACACGAAGGCTCGGACGAAGACTCAGGATACTCGGAGGATTCAGATGTAGACTTGGATACTTAGATGAAGACTTAGAGTGGACACTGGGAAAGAAGCCCTTTTTTTTTTTTCTAAGTAACTGGGATGCAGTCCTGGGTAACAGAACTAAACTTCACAAATTCAACCTCTTTTTGTGTTTGTTACCATGTGTCTAACCTATATGCACATATTTTTCTGTGTAATTCCAGATAAGAGAATTTTGCATATGTACCAAGGTTACTTTCTTTATAGATCCAAGGAAATGAATTCCTTGTATGGCTGAGCGTCACTTTACTGTGAGAGTGTGAGGAATATGTTTAATTTCCTAAAAACCTAAAAGGAATTAAACAAGTGTTGAAACTGGTATAGGAAGGAGATGAGGATCTATATTATTTTGTGATTTTTGCTCTATTCCCCAAGACTGCATCCCAGTTACTTTAAAAAAAAAAAAAAAAGTGCTTCTCTTATTTAAAAGCATTTCTATCCCAACTCTTCAACTTTTCGAGGCAAATAACAGTAAGCATACACAAAGCTACATAAATGATAGAAAACAAAAACTAACAAAGCATCAGCTAAAACTCCAACACACTCCCAGTCTCTCTTCCCCTGGACAATCATATCAACCTGTTCCCCTGCTGAAAACTCCTTAAGAGTTTTCAGCCATTCAGTCATTTCTCATCCAAGAATGAGGTAGGTAAATGTGAAATTGTCTTTAGCTATATTTTGTAAAGATAATTGAATTATGAATGTGCATGAAAGATACACAAAAGGACAGTAGCTGCAGTTGAAGTTTTGATGATTGGTACTACTATTCACAAGTTTCAGACTTGTGGCAAGTCTAACCCTTTTACGTGAATTTTAAAAGTTCAATGCGTGCCAAAATTAGGAGATATGTTAGGCCGACGTGGGCTAAACAGATTTTAAAAGCCGCCGGGATACGTGTGTACATTCCACTGCATGCAGAAATAAAAAGGTTCCAAAAGGGGGCGGAGTGTGGGCACGGCATGGACATTCCTGGATGTCACGGCATGGACATTCCTGGATGTCACATTGAAATTAGTGCATAAATACAGGCGCGCACCTGCCATGTAACTTTACATCTGCTATGGATGATGTGTAAGTTGTAAACAAAAACATTTTAGGCAGATCAGCGGGGTTTTAAAGGTCGGGGCTAACAGGGGATAAGGGAAGCTAGAGGAGTTTGAAAGACCTATCCCTTAACTGGGTGAAGTGAGAACGAACTGGGAAAACAGGCAATGGCATCAGTTTACATGTCTGAAAATCCCCCCACTTATGCAGTAGAAGTGGCATTTGCGTGCACAGGCATGTGTCTACTTAAAATTGGCACACATGTGCAGGTAGTCAGGCTATTTTATAACATGCATGCATATACGTACGTATATTATAAATTGGCTGCATCTTTTGGTGCTGGGTGACAAACGTGCTCACACATGCGTCCACATGCCTGTATGTTTGATACCATGGACTCAAAATATGCGCACACAATTATTCTTTCTAAACACTTTGACATTCTAACTTCTTTATTCCCATTTTGTACAAATTGTATCAAGTAATCCCCAATCTCGT
This sequence comes from Rhinatrema bivittatum, assembly GCF_901001135.1. Lineage (NCBI taxonomy): Eukaryota > Metazoa > Chordata > Amphibia > Gymnophiona > Rhinatrematidae > Rhinatrema > Rhinatrema bivittatum. The sequence continues at coordinate 33,500,585 of NC_042624.1, read as the reverse complement.
TAATGTGTTAATGCACATGAAGCACGTCTTTTGAGTTTGCTACCTTTCCTGTAAGATTAAAAGTGTTCAGCATCCTATAGTAATGTCTTTAGGTTCATGGAAGTCTTGATATCTTTAGACAGCTTCACATCAGCAACTTTCCTCCATCCTATGTCACAGACAACATAAGAGACCTCACATTCACTCTTCATGGTGACAAGCACAATCACCTGAAAAATTCAGAGTACTCACATGTGGGTCATTGTACACAGCATCACCAACTGGTGCTAGTTTGGATTCAACACAAGAGCCAATAGGAGGTAAGCCTGTGTTCTACTGGCAGGGAGAATTTGTAGATTAACTGGGGATGCTCTTGTACCCCAGGAAAGTGAAACTAGTAGAAGTCTGGTGGGGGGGGGGGATTCAAGTGGGAGAAGAGGAGTTTAAAAATATAATTTGAGTCAGGTGGGGAGGGGTTGAAATGGATAGGGTGTCTGGAAGGATGAAGGGAGGGAGTTTATCAATGCACAGGAGGCAGGCCTCTTTCAACAAAATAGAGGCTCTGGACAAGGGATTGTGGAATAAGGGTGAAAGAGGGGGTAGACTCAGGAGTAATCTAAGGAAATATTTCTTTACAGAAAGGATGGTAGATGCACGGAACAGCCTCCCAATAGAGGTGATGGAGACAAGAACAATATCCAAATTCAAGATAGCATGGGACAAGCATAGGGCAGCTCTGAAGGAGTGGTAGAGATTATAGAGCCGAACATTTGGTGTAGATGGGCAAACTAGATGGGTCATATGTGTTGCGTCGGAGGTGGACCCTTAGGCTGAAGTGGGGTTGACGCAACCCATAGGTGAGGGCCTATGGGTCCTCACTGACAGCAGGTGGAGTGGGCTGAAGCTAGAGGCCGATGGAGCTTCACCTATACCATCCCTCATTCCCCTCGGGTTGAGCCTTCGGGTGCCAGGGCCGGCAGGACTTAGGTGGGCCTCGAGGTTAGCTAGAGATAAGTAGCTGTTCAGCCCAGAGACAGCAGTCAGTAGATGGCGTAGTTCTATCCTGGACTGGATTCGGTACAAGGGCTCTGGTGCCAAAGGAAAATTGGGAACTGGAGGCAACCGAGCATAGGAAAGCCTAAGCCTTGAAAGTCCACATCCAGAGAATAGGTGAGGAGAGACGTCACTGACAGGCTGGATTCTGAGCCGGTGGTGAATGGAAGTTGTGGCAAGCAATGAAGAACTCTGGATGAAGGAGAGTCTGTAGCATAGTCGTGCAAAGCAAGGGTCAGAGCATGGAGAAAACAGGTATAGTCAATCCAGGCAATAGTCATGGTATGGAGCAAGAAGACATGGTCAGGCAAGGCAGAGGTCAGGGTGTGGAGAAGGCAGAGATGGTCAGACATAGCAGAGGTCCAGTGCTGGAGAATAGATGGAGTAGTCAGGCGTAGCAAAGGTCCGGGGCTGGAGAGAAGTTGAAGAGTAGTCAGACATACCGAAGGTCAAGTCCAGAGAGTCAATCCAACACATAGACGAACAGGAATTAGGAGAACAGGAACTGGGAACCACAGGAAGACAGGAACACACGATGAGATGATTCAAGGAATAGCAACAAGTACTCGGAGTATGAGGAGACCTGTTGCAAAGGCAATGCTATGGAGCGAGGTCTGAGCTTTTATACGCTGAAGGGACTGACGTCAGCATCCAGGTCCACAGTCAGGTTCCCGCCATGGGCCCTTTAAAGGAATCACTGATACGCGTGTGTGCCCCTAGGAAGGGGTGCAGTGCTGGTGGTGGCGTCTCTCCGTGGGCCACACGGAGAGACCCGACGAACAGGAACATCCTGGCTGGCAACACTGGGCAGTGCAGCAGGGCCAGAGGCACCAGAGGGAACCCGAGGTCAGAGCTGGTGGCCCACCTCCACCAGCGAAGAGGAGCCAGCAGCTGGAGTCCGTCTGAAGAGGTGAGAGGGCCGCGCCACGGGGCTGCCGTGGGCGGTAAGCGTAACAATATGGTCTTTCTGCTGTCATATTTCTGTTTAAAATGAGTTGGGATGCTGGGAAGAGAGAAGAGAGGGAATCAAAGATTATCTTCCATACTAACCATCCCAGTAACTTAGGGTTACCACAGAAGATTGAAAATTTCCTGCCATATAAAGGCTCAACCATTTATTTATTTTAAAAATGTATAACCCGCCTATCTACGATTCTAGGCAGGATACAAGTTACATACACAATTGCTAAAAAGACATAATGACAATGTAAAAATAATAAACTAAATCTTTTCACGATGCTCATTTGCATACCATAGCCTTTGTGAATAACACAATTTGAAAAGATTTACTGCATATATTAACTTTGAAGGGTTGCCCACAGTGAGCTTTTAAACATAAAACACCAGAGCAGATTTATTTATTTATTTATTTAAATCCGTTTATTACCCGCCCTTCCTATGTTCAGAGCAGGGAACAATCTGAACATACACAATCAAACGGGGAAAGCAGGACACCAGATCCTCTCTCCATCCCAATATGGCTTTCTTAAATTACATAGCACAGAAACCCTTCTGCTATCACTTTCTGATTACCTTATCAAAAGCTTAGATAAAGGGCTATCCCATCTGCTAGTGATACTAGATATTTCAGCTGCGTTTGATACTGTTAGCCATCAGATACTCCTCAAATGACTTTGCAAGATTGGAATAACTGGTCGTGTCCACAATTGGTTTAGCTCGTACCTTTGCAACAGGAATTATAAAGTCAGAATAGGCAACCACGAATCTAAGGAAATTCCCCTTATGCAGGGAGTCCCCCAAGGCTCCTCACTTTCATCCACCCTATTTAACATTTACCTTCTACCCCTCTTCCATCTCCTCTCCAACTTTAAGTTACCACACTATCTGTACGCTGATTATGTACAAATCCTCATTCCTATTACTGATTCTATACCGAAAGCCCTTGAAATCTGGAATGCCACTCTCGCCTCAATTAACAACCTCTTAAACTGTATACAACTTGCCCTTAATACCACAAAAACGGAACTCCTGGTCTTTTCGCCTCCTACACCCCTACATACCACGCCCACATCACGTATAATCTTGCCACACACGCAATTCTCCCACCAAGTCCGGGATCTAGGAGTCATACTGGATGACCAAATGACACTCAAAAAATGTATTAACGCAATACTCAAAGAATGTTTTTTTAAGATCCACACACTCAAAAAACTTAAACCACTACTACACTTTTCTGACTTCCGTACTGTTTTACAAGCCATGGTCTTTTCTAAAATTAACTACTGTAACGCACTTCTATTGGGCCTACCCAAAAACTCCATCCACCCGTTACAAATCCTGCAGAATATTGCAGCTCGTATCCTCACCAACTCTACCTCAAAAGAACATATTACCCCTATTCTAAAGGGATTACACTGGCTCCCCATTCACTCTCGCATACAATACAAGACACTATCACTCATCCACAAAGCCCTCCACAATCCAGAAATGAATTGGCTCACTAACTCTTTACAATTTCATACTTCTAACAGACCAACTAGAAATCCATACATAGCCACATTGCAGAACCCCTCACCAAAACTATATAAATATTAGGGATGTGAATCGTTTTTCAACGATTAAAATTATCGTCCGATAATGTTTATATCGTCTTAAATCGTTATAGAACACGATACAATAGAAATTCTAACGATTTATCGTTAAAAATCGTTAAATCGTGTTAGTGCGCACTAACTCGAGTTAGTGCGCACTAACTCGATTTAGTGCGCACTAACTGAAAATGATACAAATAAACACTTTCCAGGTCACTGAAGGTCAGTTAGGAATGAATATGTGTTCCTATTGGCTGGCTGCCCTCTTATCTATTGATATTACCAAGGTTACCACTGAGGTGATGGTTGGGGGGATGGGAAATGGAACTGGAAACTAACGAACACCAACAGAAAATGAAACAAAGTGTTCACACTTCCCAGGTCAGTAAAGGTCACTTAGGAATGAATATGTATGTATGTATTCCTATTGGCTGGCTGTGCTCTTATCTATTGATGTTACCAATATGGTTGGGGGGATGTGAAATGGAAACAGTTGGAAGCTTGACAAAAAAAGTAATGTAATGATCAGCACTCACGTGACTATAACTTGTTTGTTTATTATTTTTGTTAGCAGGCACCTGAAATGCTAGTGCATGTTGAATTTGCCAATCACTGTGCATTTTAGAAAGGTGGTCCTGGCTGGAACTGTACACAGTTCAAATATATGTAATTGATTGTTGGTAAGTGTATTTTTTAAGTAGCCACACTGGCACCAGTATGTTTACTTTTCCTCCTACTTAACTCACTAGCTCAGCTTTGTAAGAAGGGCTTCTCTGCTTGTGTGTTGTTTTTGTTTGGTGTGAGGAGAGCAGAAACATCAGATCTTTATTCAATCTACTACAGTCATCTCTTACAGTGCCCTATCCCTATTAATACCAGGAGTGTTGTGATCTTCCTGCACACAGTGCCCTAACCCTGATACCAGTCTGAGACAGCTCCCTCCCTGCATTACTAGTGAGAGGCTGGCTTCACAGACAGGGGGGAGCTGCCTGACCCTCACTCCTGACTTCCCCCATGTCCCAGCTAGTGAATGGTGTGTGGGTGAGGGGGGGGGGGAGGATGGTGAAGTCTGAGACAGCTCCCTCCCTGCATTACTAGTGAGAGGCTGGCTTTGCAGACAGGGGGGAGCTGCCTGACCCTCACTCCTGACTTCCCCCATGTCCCAGCTAGTGAATGGTGTGTGGGTGAGGGGGGGGGGGGGAGGATGGTGAAGTCTGAGACAGCTCCCTCCCTGCATTACTAGTGAGAGGCTGGCTTCACAGACAGGGGGGAGCTGCCTGACCCTCACTCCTGACTTCCCCCATGTCCCAGCTAGTGAATGGTGTGTGGGTGAGGGGGGGGGGGGGGAGGATGGTGAAGTCTGAGACAGCTCCCTCCCTGCATTACTAGTGAGAGGCTGGCTTCACAGACAGGGGGGAGCTGCCTGACCCTCACTCCTGACTTCCCCCATGTCCCAGCTAGTGAATGGTGTGTGGGTGAGGGGGGGGGGAGGATGGTGAAGTCTGAGACAGCTCCCTCCCTGCATTACTAGTGAGAGGCTGGCTTCGCAGACAGGGGGGAGCTACCTGACCCTCACTCCTGACTTCCCCCATGTCCCAGCTAGTGAATGGTGTGTGGGTGAGGGGGGGGGGGGGAGGATGGTGAAGTCTGAGACAGCTCCCTCCCTGCATTACTAGTGAGAGGCTGGCTTCACAGACAGGGGGGAGCTGCCTGACCCTCACTCCTGACTTCCCCCATGTCCCAGCTAGTGAATGGTGTGTGGGTGAGGGGGGGGGAGGATGGTGAAGTCTGAGACAGCTCCCTCCCTGCATTACTAGTGAGAGGCTGGCTTCACAGACAGGGGGGAGCTGCCTGTCCCTCACTCCTGACTTCCCCCATGTCCCAGCTAGTGAATGGTGTGTGGGTGAGGGGGGGGGGGGGTGGATGGTGAAGTCTGAGACAGCTCCCTCCCTGCATTACTAGTGAGAGGCTGGCTTCACAGACAGGGGGGAGCTGCCTGACCCTCACTCCTGACTTCCCCCATGTCCCAGCTAGTGAATGGTGTGTGGGTGAGGGGGGGGGGGGAGGATGGTGAAGTCTGAGACAGCTCCCTCCCTGCATTACTAGTGAGAGGCTGGCTTCACAGACAGGGGGGAGCTGCCTGACCCTCACTCCTGACTTCCCCCATGTCCCAGCTAGTGAATGGTGTGTGGGTGAGGGGGGGGGGAGGATGGTGAAGTCTGAGACAGCTCCCTCCCTGCATTACTAGTGAGAGGCTGGCTTTGCAGACAGGGGGGAGCTGCCTGACCCTCACTCCTGACTTCCCCCATGTCCCAGCTAGTGAATGGTGTGTGGGGGAGGGGGGGGGGGAGGATGGTAAAGTCTGAGACAGCTCCCTCCCTGCATTACTAGTGAGAGGCTGGCTTTGCAGACAGGGGGGAGCTGCCTGACCCTCACTCCTGACTTCCCCCATGTCCCAGCTAGTGAATGGTGTGTGGGTGAGGGGGGGGGGGGGGATGGTGAAGTCTGAGACAGCTCCCTCCCTGCATTACTAGTGAGAGGCTGGCTTCACAGACAGGGGGGAGCTGCCTGACCCTCACTCCTGACTTCCCCCATGTCCCAGCTAGTGAATGGTGTGTGGGTGAGGGGGGGGGGGAGGATGGTGAAGTCTGAGACAGCTCCCTCCCTGCATTACTAGTGAGAGGCTGGCTTCACAGACAGGGGGGAGCTGCCTGACCCTCACTCCTGACTTCCCCCATGTCCCAGCTAGTGAATGGTGTGTGGGTGAGGGGGGGGGGGGAGGATGGTGAAGTCTGAGACAGCTCCCTCCCTGCATTACTAGTGAGAGGCTGGCTTTGCAGACAGGGGGGAGCTGCCTGACCCTCACTCCTGACTTCCCCCATGTCCCAGCTAGTGAATGGTGCGTGGGTGAGGGGGGGGGGGGGGAGGATGGTGAAGGCTGAGACAGCTCCCTCCCTGCATTACTAGTGAGAGGCTGGCTTCACAGACAGGGGGGGCTGCCTGACCCTCACTCCTGACTTCCCCCATGTCCCAGCTAGTGAATGGTGTGTGGGTGAGGGGGGGGGGGGGAGGATGGTGAAGTCTGAGACAGCTCCCTCCCTGCATTACTAGTGAGAGGCTGGCTTCACAGACAGGGGGGAGCTGCCTGTCCCTCACTCCTGACTTCCCCCATGTCCCAGCTAGTGAATGGTGTGTGGGTGAGGGGGGGGGGGTGGATGGTGAAGTCTGAGACAGCTCCCTCCCTGCATTACTAGTGAGAGGCTGGCTTCACAGACAGGGGGGAGCTGCCTGACCCTCACTCCTGACTTCCCCCATGTCCCAGCTAGTGAATGGTGTGTGGGTGAGGGGGGGGGGGGAGGATGGTGAAGTCTGAGACAGCTCCCTCCCTGCATTACTAGTGAGAGGCTGGCTTCACAGACAGGGGGGAGCTGCCTGACCCTCACTCCTGACTTCCCCCATGTCCCAGCTAGTGAATGGTGTGTGGGTGAGGGGGGGGGGGAGGATGGTGAAGTCTGAGACAGCTCCCTCCCTGCATTACTAGTGAGAGGCTGGCTTCACAGACAGGGGGGAGCTGCCTGTCCCTCACTCCTGACTTCCCCCATGTCCCAGCTAGTGAATGGTGTGTGGGTGAGGGGGGGGGGGGGTGGATGGTGAAGTCTGAGACAGCTCCCTCCCTGCATTACTAGTGAGAGGCTGGCTTCACAGACAGGGGGGAGCTGCCTGACCCTCACTCCTGACTTCCCCCATGTCCCAGCTAGTGAATGGTGTGTGGGTGAGGGGGGGGGGGGGAGGATGGTGAAGTCTGAGACAGCTCCCTCCCTGCATTACTAGTGAGAGGCTGGCTTCACAGACAGGGGGGAGCTGCCTGACCCTCACTCCTGACTTCCCCCATGTCCCAGCTAGTGAATGGTGTGTGGGTGAGGGGGGGGGGGAGGATGGTGAAGTCTGAGACAGCTCCCTCCCTGCATTACTAGTGAGAGGCTGGCTTCACAGACAGGGGGGAGCTGCCTGTCCCTCACTCCTGACTTCCCCCATGTCCCAGCTAGTGAATGGTGTGTGGGTGAGGGGGGGGGGGGGTGGATGGTGAAGTCTGAGACAGCTCCCTCCCTGCATTACTAGTGAGAGGCTGGCTTCACAGACAGGGGGGAGCTGCCTGACCCTCACTCCTGACTTCCCCCATGTCCCAGCTAGTGAATGGTGTGTGGGTAAGGGGGGGGGGAGGATGGTGAAGTCTGAGACAGCTCCCTCCCTGCATTACTAGTGAGAGGCTGGCTTCACAGACAGGGGGGAGCTGCCTGACCCTCACTCCTCCGGGGTATTGTGATCTTCCTGCACACAGTGCCCTATCCCTGATACCAGGGGTGTTGTGATCTTCCTGCATGCAGTGCCCTATCCCTATTAATACCAGGAGTGTTGTGATCTTCCTGCATGCAGTGCCCTATCCCTATTAATACCAGGAGTGTTGTGATCTTCCTGCATGCAGTGCCCTATCCCTGATATCGGGATGTGTGCAAGAAGATCACAACACCCCCGGTATCAGGAATAGGGCACTGTGTGCAGGAAGATCACAACACCCCCAGTATCAGGAATAGGGCACTGTGTGCAGGAAGATCACAACACCCCTGGTATTAGGGATAGGGCACTGTGTGCAGGAAGATCACAACACTCCTGGTATTAATAGGGATAGGGCACTGTGTGCAGGAAGATCACAATACCCCTGGTATCAGGGTTAGGGCACAAGTTCTAGTCACATTGACTGATCACATTACTTGTTTTGTCAAGCTACCAACTGTTTCCATTTCCCATCCCCCATATACTGTCAGTAGGAAACTTGGTAACATGAATAAATAAGAGGGCAGCCAATAGGAATACATATTCATTCCTAAACTGACCTTAACTGACCTGAAAAGTGTCAAATTGTATCATTTTCAGTTAGTGCGCACTAACTCCCAGTTAGTGCGCACTAATCGGAAAAAACGATTTTTAACGATTTTTTAACTAAAAAATCGTGCCTAAGACGATTTTCTTGCCCTGCCACACGATTTCTATCGTTAAGACGATATGGAAAACGATTCACATCCCTAATAAATATGCATCTACTAAAGCCCGTGCCCTTTCCCTAGCTGGCCCCATGTTATGGAATTCCATGCCTACCGAATTACGTCTTGAATTGTCCCCTAAGATATTCAAACAAAAACTCAAGACATGGTTATTCACTCAAGCCTACACATGATTCCCACACGCTCCTCTATAACCTTCTACTGCCCCCCCCCCCCCATAATAAATATTTTCCTTTAATGTGTCTCCTCTTTCACGCTCATCTTTTCTACCTCTGTACCCTAGATAATCCTTTATGTAATCGCTACTCGGCACTATCTGTGCCTTTTGCTCCGCTCTTATGCTTTCTCTAAGATGCAGCGCCTTTCATTGCCTTTCAGTTCCAAATTTTATATATTCTTTGTTCCTGCCCAGCCTCCCCATGTTTCTCCTTCAACTTAAGTTATAATTGTTACCTTATAAGTTTGCCTTTAGTTATATCACTGTTTCTGTTTTTAGTTGTTTTATGTATTAGTTTTCAACTATTATTATCTTGTTCTATGTATAACGCTATGGCGTATGTTTTTTGTTCTCTGTACACCAACGTGATATCTCTGATGAGCAGCGGTATTTAAAAACCAATAAATAAATTATATAATTCTTCAGAAATGAGGGGAGCAACATATAAGCAACATATGAGCACAAGGGAGGTCACATTGTTGAGGTAGGGGGCGAATAGCTGGCTAAGCAGCTTTTTATGGGGTGGGACATGGGGGTAGTCCATTGTCATTTAGGTTTGGGAATGCTTTTTTGAAGAGGAAAGTTTTTAGAGCTTTTTTAAAAAATATATTCTTTCTTGGAGGCATCTTATTTCCTTTAGTAGGCTGTTCCATAGTAGTGGTCCTGCAGCGAGGAAGGTGCATTCTCTGGTTTCCTCAAGGTGTGTAAGCTTTGGAGATGGCAACAAGTTGAAAATTAGAATCCAAAATGTCCAAATTTTGGATTCTTTATTATCGAAATAAATATCTTTAAAACAGCCCGACTCAGGCCAAGTTTCGCCCTCTTACAATGGGGCTGCGTCAGGGGCTCAACTTCATCGAGCTGACTGCAGCATTTACTGTTTTGAGATGCACAAAAAGTTTGCTGTTTGAATTGATCGCCTTTGTCTGGTAACTAACCACAGCAATATTGTTAACTGACCACAGCACCATATTCACTGATATTATGCTTCAGAGACCATTCGATGCCTCTCATTTACATTCTATTTGAATAATCAAGATTTTTAATTGAAGTTGAGCCCCTGACGCAGCCCCATTGTAAGAGGGCGAAACTCGGCCTGAGTCGGGCTGTTTTAAAGATATTTATTTCGACAATAAAGAATCCAAAATTTGGACATTTTGGCTTCTAATTTTCAATTTGTTGCCTCCACAGCTTGGTTAGACAGCCTTCCTTGTTGCTTTATCAATCCATCAGCTTTGGAGATGGAACATCTAATAGCATTAGGTTTGTCGATCTGAGGGGTCAGGAGGGAGTGTGTATTTTTATTATTGAGGAAATCCATGGGGAGTGTGAATTTTGAATCAAGGTGTATGATCATGGTGAGCTTGTACTGTAGTAAGAGATTGGGAGCCAGTGTAGTGATCTGAGTACAGGGGAGATATACTCACGCAAGGGACTGCTAGTAATGCTGCCGAGTTTTGGATAATCTGCAATGGGCAGGTTGTGTATAAAGGTAGACCTGCTAGGAGGGAGTTGCTGTAGTCTATACTGGAGAATAGTAGCGATTGGAGGACAGGTCGGAAATCAGAGTTCAAGAAGGGGCTTAAGGTAATGGAGTAAACGTAGTTTGTAGAAGGAGGAGTTAATTATGTCTCTTATATGGTTGCACACATACAGCCCGATCCAGTAAAGTCCGTGGGAGAGCGGACTAACGCCCGCTCTCCCGGCGCGCGCACCGGCCCCTCGCCGGTGCGCGCGATCCAGTATTTAAATTAGGCGACGCGGTGCAAACGAGGAAAAGGAGGCGCTAGGGACACTAGCGCGTCCCTAGCGCCTCCTTTTGGCCTGGAGCGGCGGCTGTCAGCGGGTTTGACAGCCGACGCTCAATTTTGCCGGCGTCGGTTCTCGAGCCCGCTGACAGCCACGGGCTCGGAAACCGGACGCCGGCAAAATTGAGCGTCCGGTTTTCGGCCCGACAGCCGCGGGCCGAATTCAAATTTTTATTTTTTTATTTTTTTACTTTTTTTTACTTTTGGGGACCTCCGACTTAATATCGCTATGATATTAAGTCGGAGGGTGCACAGAAAAGCAGTTTTTACTGCTTTTCTGTGCACTTCCCTGGCGCCGGAAGAAATTAGCGCCGACCTTTGGGCGGCGCTAATTTCTTAGAGTAAAATGTGCGGCTTGGCTGCACATTTTACTTACTGGATCGCTCGGGAATACCTAATAGGGCCATCAACATGCATTTGCATGTTGAGGGCGCTATTAGGTGCCGCGGGTGGGCCGCGTGTTTTCCTCCCCTTACTGAATAAGGGGTAAGGGAAAACACGCGTCCAGAGCAGGGTGACAGTGCGCTCCGACGGAGCACACTTTACTGGATCGACCTGTTAGAGAGAGAGGGGTCGATTGTGACATCCAGATTGCATACACTTTGAGAGATAGTGATGGAATATGAATCAAAAGAGAAGTTGTTGGGTGTGTTATCAATGGGGTAGCGTGACAGAATAATGATTTCCATTTTGGAAATGTTAAGGGTTAATTTGTTGCTATGGAGCCATTTTTGGATGTTTGTAAGACAGTGGGTGAGGAAAGATTCTGTAAGGGCCCATGCTTTTTTCAGAGGATAGAGAATTGAATATCATCAGCATAAATTTTATAGTGAACTCCAAGGTCAGTGAGGGTGCAACATAATGGAGTTAGGTAAAGATTAAATAAAGCAGTAGAGAGAGCGGACCCTTGAGATACCTCAGAGCTCAGCGGTGCCACGGAGAAGGTAATAGAGTCAATTTGGACTTGTTGGGTCATTTTATTGAGGAATGAAGAAAACAGACCAGAACAGAACCAGTTATCCCAAAAGAGAGCAATCTTGAAAGTAGAATGGAGTGAGTGACAGTGTCAAATGTGGAAGAGATGTCAAGGAGACATTGGTGTTGTATATCAGTCATGAGTAATTGCTTTCCATCAGTGGGATTGCATTTTTCACAAATAGTTGCTATATGTATGCATTTCTGTGAGTTGCTTTTCATTTCTTTAATTTTTTTTTTTTTATTAATTCTGTTGGTATAAATGAGTTGATATGTATGTTACTGCTGTAACTTTCATCACTTTTCCAGTTTCTTATGGGACCAGCCTACATAAGTATTTCAGAGCATATTTAAATGAGGTCAAGCAGTAAATGATTTCACTTTTTGCCCTGAGATTGCACTGCCGTCACACTGTGAGCATGTGATTCCTCCACCAGCAGAGCCAGTTTATGCCCCTAACTAGTATGGAAACCATGCAGAATCTCATCTTTAGAAATATTTTCCAACATGGATTTGTAGACGGGGTGAGTATGTGGGTGTATGTTGGGAGTATATGGTGAAGGATGCATTTAGGGACAATGAGGGTGTGGATGTATGAGGGGTATACATGGAGTGTGTGGGGATGGGGGAGGTATGATGTGTATGTTACGATCCTGCCCGCAAGGAGCGCGGGCAGGCCCTTACCTCCCTGCGGCCAGCCGGGCCGCTGATGCCGCTGCCGCTGCGGCGGTCCCTCTGAGGTGTCCGGGCTCCTCCCTAGCCGCTCTCTGCTTCGTGCAGCGGGGACGACCCGTCGCAAGCTCTCCCTCACGGTCGGGACCCTCGCTGTCTCTCCTGGCTCACTCCGGTATGCTCAGCCACTCCCGGGGTCCTCAGCCGGCAGGGAGGGCGTCCCTGCCGGTGCCCGTGCTGCAGTCCGGGTCCTCGCCCGGCAGGGAGGCCGTCCCTGCCGGTGCCTGCAGCTCTCCACATTGCTACAGCTTCTTCAGCTCCCTGCAGCCAGCGTCTGACTCCGGCCTGCTTCCGACTCCGCTTCAGCCTACAGCCTGCTTCAGACTCCGGTTTGCTTCTGACCCCGCTTCACCCACTGCCTGCCTCTGTCTCCGGTTGCTACAGCCTCCGCAGCCGCCCGCTGCCCTGCCTTCAGTCGGCCCTCGGCCCTGTGCAGCCGGTTCCCTGCATTCCTGTTTCAGTCTTCGCGGCTGGGAGCCGCTAGCAGCCTGTCTCTTCAGCTTCTTAGGGCGCGGGCGCGCGCCCCTCTACTCCTCTTCAAGGGCCAGCTGGGTGTGGCCCCCGGCTGGCTCCTCCCAGGGCGTTGTGTATGTGTAAAGATGTGGGAGGGAGTGTGGGATGGGTGGGAGTATATGTGTGAGGAATATAGTAGGGATGTGTGTGTGAGGGGTGTTTGCAGTGAAGGTGTGTGTGTTAGCTGTGGGGAGGATATGTGGGTATGAAATGCATGTGGAGGTACGTGTGGCATATGTGTTATGGTTATTGATGTTTGGGTGGATCCTTGGACACTATGGCAGTTGACCACTCCCATGGGGGGCAATCCCGTGAGGGACCACAGTGTCAGGCTAGACTCTGGACACACAAACCCAGATTTGAATCTTTTATTAAACAGTTTTGGAAACCACCAGAGGTGGCAGTAGTGAGTAGTGGATGTTGAGCCCGGCTGGGCAGGTCTGCCACAGAATGATGGAACAGTGAATCCTCTCTAGGCTGTGCTGTAGTGGAAAGAGACTGAGTATTGAGTACACAATGAGAAGCATTCAGAGTCCCAGGTAGAATTAGGAGAAGCTCCGAGACAGGGAAAGCAGGCCCTCGAGGAGTGAGTAGCTGATCCCTTAGAGCAGAGAGACTCAGTTGTATTGTACTCACGTAGAGGTAACAGAGATTCCACTAGACGAGAGGTCTGGTACCGGAACAGAGGGCAGGCCCTCGAGGAGCGAGTACCTGGTTCCAGTGAAGCAGTGCTGTGGAATAGATGGTAGTTGTACTCACAGAAGGAAACTGTTAGTGAAGTCTTCCAAGTAGATAGGTTTGAAGATGCAGGCAGTGACTCAGGGAACATGGGCCCTCGAGGAGTGAGTACCAGTTTCCTGATAGCACCTGAAAGAAGCAGAAGAGGCCCCCGAGGAGCGGGTATGCCGTTAACAACCCCGAAGGGTGTAAGAGTTCCAGATAGCGATGGAGTGGCAGAGCAGCTTTGGTGCAGAGAGCGAATCCCATCCGTAGACTTTCTATTGCTAACTCGATGAGCTAGAAAATACTGTAGGCTTAAATATCCAGGCAGCATGACATCATATCAGGGGGATGTCCCTGAGGTTCGTGCCAACGTGGAAATAAAGATGAGAGCGGCGTGCGTGCGCGTGCCCTAAGGTACCTTGGAGGAGCATGGCGGGAAGCTGCACCAAAGCTGGTCCGGGGACACCGGAGAGGACGGCAAACAGATGCCATGGCAGCCAGTAGTCCAAGGTGAACGGGAGGAGCCGCAAGTAGTGAGAGGTAGGCGGGGCGAAGCCGTCATAGACTGACGGTCGCAACAGTACCCCCCTTCAAAGGGCGGACTCCAACTCTTGTACCAGGTCTTGGTTTTTGAGGATGCATCTGGTGAAACTGAAGAAGCATCTCTATCCAGGATATTAGCCGTCAGCTCCCAAGACTTTTCTTCAGGGCCGTAACCTTCCCAAGACAGAAGGTATTTCCAAGTTTTGCCATGTCTTCTTACATCTAGAATAGCTTCAACCTTATATTCAAGGTCTTCTTCTGTGTTGATAGAAGTTGGTTCAGGAGACTTGGATGAGAACTCACTGAGAATGAGTGGTTTCAGAAGTGAAACATGGAATACGTTGTGGATTTTCAATCCAGTCGGTAGCTTCAGACTGTATGTAATGTTGCCAAGACGTCGGAGGATTGGAAACAGTCCAACGTAGCGAGGAGCAAATCGAGTGGAGGGTCTTTAGTCTCAGATGCTTAGTTGATAGCCAGACTTTGTCACCAGGTTGAAACACAGGCGCTTTAGAATGGTGAGCATTGTAGGACTTCTTTGCTCGATCACCCACTTTGATTAGCATATCCTTAGTCTGAGTCCATAATTGATGGATATCATCAGCAGTGGATTGAGCTGCTGGGGATGACACTGAGAGCTTCAGTGGAAGTGGTGGTGAAGGTAAACGTCCATATACCACTTCAAATGGTGTTGATCCAGTGGATGATGCTGGATGTGAATTAATGGCGAATTCAGCCCATGGTAGCAGTTCAGCCCAGTTATTCTGACGGCAACTCACATAGGCCCAAATGAACTGTTTTAGGGTCCTATTCATCCTTTCAGTTTGGCCATTAGATTGTGGATGATAGGCAGATGTATAATCCAGAGAGATGTCAAATAGCTTGCACAAAGCCTTCCAGAATTTTCCCATGAATTGAGATCCTCTATCCGAGACTATGTGCTTCGGTAGGCCATGAAGGCGAAAGATGTGTGCGATGAAGAGCTTTGCAAGCTCCAAGGCTGAGGGTAAGCCAGGCAGCACCACAAAATGAGCCATCTTGTTGAAATGGTCAACCGTCACCCAGATAGTATTCATTCCTCCAGTAGCGATGTGAGTCCATGGCTGTTCCGGAACTGGCAGCGGTTGTAGCAATCCCCAAGGCTGACCAGAAGTAGACTTATGTTTGGCACAGTTGGAGCATGACGCTACATAGGAGTATGTGTCTTCCTTGATAGTAGGCCACCAATAGTACTTCTGTAATTTCAGCAAGGTACGGCATTGACCAGGATGGCCAGCCAATTTGGAATCATGAGCCTAGTATAGAAGTTTCTTTCTGAGGTTCTTAGGCACAATTGTTTTAGTGGCAGGCACAGAATGGGTAGCCGCCAAGATGACTTTCTTTGGGTCGATGATGTGCTGAGGTTCTTCAGGAGCATCCTCAGAGAGGAAAGAGCGTGACATGGCATCAGCTCTGGAATTCTTGTCTACGGGGCGATATTTGAGCACGAAGTCAAAGCGATTAAAAAAACAAGGACCATCTTGTTTGTCTTTGGTTAAGACGTTGTGCATGACGGAGATACTCTAGATTCTTGTGGTCCGAGAATACGGTAATTTGATATTGGGCGCCTTCAAGCAAAGGCCGCCATTCCTCGAATGCCAGTTTAATAGCCAGGAGCTCTTTATCTCCGATCCCATAGTTCTTCTCTGCAGGAGAAAAGTGCCGCGAGAAAAAGGAGCAGGGATGTAAGGCTTTAGAATCTCCAGTTTGGCTTAACTCGGCCCCTACTCCAACATCTGAAGCTTCAGCCTCCATGATGAAGGGTCTATTGGGGTCCAGGTGACGCAGGCATGGCTCAGTGGAAAAGGCAGTCTTCAATTTCTCGAATGCGGAAATGGCCTCTGCAGACCATTTAGAAGCGTTGGCCCCTTTCTGTGTCATTGCAGTTAAGGGCACTGTCAAAGAAGAATAGTTCTTTATAAAGCTTCTATAGTAATTTGTGAACCCCAAAAATCATCTCAGGGCCTTCAGACTGGTAGGTTGAGACCAATTCATGATACTATCTAATTTTTGGGGATCCATCTGGAAGCCTTGTTTCGAGACGATATAGCCAAGAAAAGGCACAGACTCTTTGTGAAATTCGCACTATGACAATTTGGCGTAGAGGCGATGTTCTCGAAGTCCCAGTAATACTTGTTTGACATCTGCTAGATGAGTAGACATATCCTGTGAGAATATCAAGATGTCATCTAAGTATACAACGACACTTTTGTACAGAAGGTCCCGCAGAATGTCGTTCATCATGTTCTGAAACACAGTGGGAGCGTTACACAGGCCAAAGGGCATTACCAAATATTCGAAATGGCCATCTCAAGTGTTGAAAGCTGTTTTCCACTCGTCGCCGTCGTGGATGCAAACCAAGTTATAGGCTCCCTTTAGCTCAAGTTTTGAGAATATCTGGGCTCCTTGAAGTCAATCAAACAGCTCTGAGATCAGAGGTAAGGGGTATCGGTCTTTAATTGTGATCTCGTTCAGACCTCGATAGTCGATACAAGGATGCAAAGTGCCGTCCTTCTTCCCCACGAAGAAGAAGCCTGCGCCCGCAGGGGACTTAGACGGTCTAATGAAATCTTTTTGCAGGTTTTCCTCAATGTACTCAGACATGGCCTTGTTCTCTACCACTGACAGCGGGTAGACACGTCCCTTAGGAGTTTCAGCATTAGGTTTCAGTTTTATTGCTCAGTCATAAGATCTATGTGGTGGAAGGATTCAGCAGCTTCTTTGGAAAAAACATCATGGAATGATGCATACTTAGGCGGCAGTCCCAGCATGCCTACAACTAGAGTTGTAGGCATGCAGAGAATAGGAGAGGCCTCCTTTAGGCATTTGCCTAAATTGTGGCATGTGCAGCCAGGGTAACCCCAGCACGATAGGATGCATGGCCTTCTCTAACACAAAGAAGGAAATTGACTCTGTATGGAGGGCTCCAGTGCGGAGGGATACCAGTTCGGTACAACAGGTAACATCACCTGGTAACAGCTCTCCATGTATAGACGATAAGAGTAGTGGAATCTTCAAAGTAGTGAGGGGAATCCTCAAATGTTCCACTAATCTTCGTAGAATAAAATTACCTCCTGCCCCTGAGTCCACCAGAGCAAGAATCTGGAATTCCAAAGGTCCGCAGATCAGCGAGTCAGGGAGGGAGAGCGGAGGAGAGGGCGTAGTAAGGCCTAAGAAAAGTCCTCCCACAGGACTTAGGCCCGTCCGTTTCCCGGACATATGGGGCATGTTTGGACTGCATGACCAGCTTGTCCACAGTACATGCACCAGCCATTCCTCTTCTGAAGTCTTCTCTCTTTGGATGTCAGGTGACTGTGACCAAGTTGCATCAGTTCTTCACCACTGGCATCAGGTGTTACAGGAACCATCCTGAGTGCAGGCTTAGCACGAACTTCTTTCTGAACAGGTTCTTTACCAGGCTTGAATTCTTGCACCTTATCACGAAACCGGTGATCAATTCTAGTAGCTAAGGCCACTAGCTCATCCAGCGAGTCAGGTGTCTCCCAAGTGGCCAGCTTGTCCTTCAAGCGGGAATCCAAACCTCTGAAGAAGAGAGTTTTCAGGCATCTAGTGTCCCAAAGTAACTCAGTTGCAAGAGTCTTGAACTCTATAGCAAAATCAGCCAGTGGTCGGTTGCCTTGCTTCAGGTCCACCAAAGCAGAACCAGCAACAGTGTGTCAGGCAGGATCATCAAAAACAGATTTGAACAATATCCTGAAGTAAAGGGTCTTTGTGTTCCCACAGCGAGGAAGCCCAAGACAAGGCCCTTCCATCAAGATAAGGTAGAATATAGTCTTGGCATAGGCTGTAGGAAAGTGAGAAGGTTATAATGCAAAATGCATACAACACTGGTTTAAGAAGCCTCTAGTTCTCTGAATCTTCCCAGAGAAACGTACTGGAGCAGCAAGAGGCACAGTAGTCTTTACAGTTACTTCAGGTAACTGACCTTCATTACTGGAAGTTAGGGATGTGAATCGTTTTTTGACGATTTAAAATATCGTTCGATATATTTTAAATCGTCAAAAATCGTTAGAGGCGATATATAATAGGAATTCCCCCGATTTATCGTCAAAATTCGTAAATCGGGGGAAGGGGGAAGGGGGAGGGAAAGGGGGAGGGCGGAAAAACCGGCACACTAAAACAACCCTAAAACCCACCCCGACCCTTTAAAATAAATCCCCCACCCTCCCGAACCCCCCAAAATGCTTTAAATTACCTGGGGTCCAGTGGGGAGATCCCGGTGTGATCTTCCACTCTCGGGCCACGTCTGTGTTAATGGCGCCGGCGCTATTTCGGTTCCTGTCCCCCGACGTCAAGAGAGCAGAAGATCGCTCCCAGACCCCCGCTGGACCCCCAGGGACTTTTGGCCAGCTTGGGGGGGGGCCTCCTGACCCCCACAAGACTTGCCAAAAGTCCAGCGGGGGTCCGGAACGACCTCCTGCAGTCGAATCGTGTTGCCGTACGGCCGGCGCCATTTTGCACAAAATGGCGCCGGCCGTACGGCAACACGATTCGACTGCAGGAGGTCGTTCCCGGACCCCCGCTGGACCCCCAGGGACTTTTGGCCAGCTTGGGGGGGCCTCCTGACCCCCACAAGACTTGCCCATGGGGGGCAGTCCTGTGAGGGACCACAGTGTCAGGCTAGACTCTGGACTCACAAACCCAGATTTGAATCTTTTATTAAACAGTTTTGGAAACCCCCAAAGGTGGCAGTAGTGATGTTGAGCCCAGCTGGGCAGGTCTTCCACAGAATGCTGGAACAGCAAATCTTCTGCTAGGCTGTGCTGTAGTGGAAAGAGACTGAGAGTTATGAGTACACAATGAGAAGCATTCAGAGTCTCAGGTAGAATTAGGAGAAGCTCCGAGTCAGGGAGATCGGGCCCTCGAGAAGCGAGTACCTGATCCCTTAGAGCAGAGAGACTCAGTTGTATTGTACTCACAAAGCAGTAACAGAGATTCCACTAGACGAGAGGTCTGGCACTGGAATGGTGTGCAGGCCCTCGAGGAGCAAGTACCTGGTTCCAGTGAAGCAGTGCTGTGGAATAGATGGTAGTTGTACTCACAGAAGGAAACTGTTAGTGAAGTCTTCCAAGTAGAAAAGTTTGAAGATGCAGGCAGCGACTCAGGGAACATGGGCCCTCGAGGAGCAAGTACCGGTTTCCTGATAGCACCTGAAAGAAGCAGAAGAGGCCCCCGAGGAGCGGGTACCCCGTTAACAACCCTGTAAGTTGTAAGAGTTCCAGATAGCACTGGAGTGGCAGAGCAGCTTCGGTATGGAGAGCAAATCCCATCCATAGATTTTCCGTTGCTAACTCGATGAGCTGGCAAATACTGTAGGCTTAAATATCAAGGCAGCGTGACGTCATATCAGGGGGACGCCCCTGAGGTTCGCTCCAACGTGGAAATAAAGATGAGGGCGGCGTGCGCGTGCACGCCCTAAGGTATCTTGGAGGAGCATGGCGGGAGGCAGCATTAAAGCCGGTCCGGGGATGCCGGAGAGGATGGCAAACAGACGCCGCAGCAGCCAGAAATCCGAGGTGAGCGGGAGGAGCTGCAAGTAGTGAGAGGTAGGCGGGGCGAAGCTGTCGTAGACCGACGGTCGCAACAATATGTGAGTACAAATGTGTATGGGTGGCTATGGGCATTTATATAAGTACATAAGACTTGCCATACAGGGTCAGACCAAGGATCCATCATGCCCAGTATCCTGCTTCCAACAGAGGCCAAACCAGGCCACAAGAACCTGGCAGGATCCCAAGGGGTAGACATATTGCATGCATTGTGGCAGTATGTAGGTGTGTATAGTAAGAGATGGGTTTGTGTATTAAGGGCCTTTCTTTGCCAGGTGCTTAAGATATTTTCTCCGTCTCTGTCTCTCTCTGCCTATGTTGCTCAGTCCTAAAGTGCAGGAATAGTAGGGGTGGATGGAGGGCTTTTGGACTCTTGGAATAGATCATACCAGTTTGGATACTCCAGCACACTCCCCATTTCTGTTTGCACTAGTTATCATCTCTCCTGGTCCCGAGATGATATGAAAGGATTTATTTTATTTTATTTTATTTTATGATAAGTTAAGAATGAGTTCCGACCTGTTCTCCACTGTTACCTCTTCTGTTAATTATTATTATTTTTTTTTAAATTGTTCCCTGTACCGCCACTGAGCGAATGTTGTAGTTACATTGTAAACCGATATGATTTGTATACTTTACAGGAATGTCGGTATAGAAAAAAATATAAATAAATAAATAAATAGTGGTCAGCATTCTAATAGTTCTAGCTTTTCCAAGATATTTACATTTCCTTCCTGCATGCCAAATTTGGTGAATTTGTGTCCCTTTTTTGGAAAGTTATCATGTTTATGGATAACTCTTTCCAACAGCCCATATATTGTAAAACATAGAAAGGGATAGTGAGTGACACATGTACTGTATATTGTAATGAGGCTGATAACAAGGCACATGCTGTGACGGAGATTTAATCAAGACTGCTTAGAGATGTGTGGGGCCACTTGGGAGCATTTTCAAACTCAGGTTTCAGTTCATTTTTTTGACTTTTCCTGAGCTAGTGTAAGCTGACTGCCTCACAGCTGAAGATGTCATCTCTGACCTTTCGGGAACATAGGCCATTCCTCCAGATGTGGGCTACTGAATCAGGAATGCCTTTGTTCAATATTTAGCGATGAAACTTGACCATTTGATTATTGCTTCCGCCTTCGACACCGTCTCATTCTCACAGAAAGGAAGCAGGAGACATTTTAAGCCTTTGAAGAGCAACTGTCATGTTTTAATGCAAAAAAAATATACAATATATATCTATTGTTCCCACAGGAAAATCTTCTTTGATCTCGTGAAACATTTACAGCCTGGACTTTAAGATGTTGTTTCTACACAATATCTGAGTCATAAAGAGAACAATTTTGAAAACCAGGTCAGTTACCTCCTGTCTGATGCTCTTAATGGGATCATGAAGCAGTCACAAGTCTAAAACAAAGTTGACAAATAGCTTTTCATGCAGGCAATATATTATGATATCTATGATGCAACATTTAAAATAAACCCATCAAAAACAAGAAACATTTTTACAAAAGCCTTTTACTATTTTAATGATTAACCCATTGGTCGCTAATGTTTTGCATCTTTTCTCCAGTTCAGGCAGTAAAAACCAGCACACTGCCTAATTTCAAAAAGCTTAAGCTGTGCAATTGATCTCTTTCAGAGCACAGCTTTATCTATAGCCTGATAGGCATGTACCTTCTCACCAGCCTAAACATCAGAAAAGTAGAAATTCAGGTTCCAAAACAGCAAAAAATGTCATACTGACAGAGAGAAACAAACATTTAGGAGGGATACCGACATCATAATTGCAACAGGGGATGGGGTAGAACAGCACTGAGTGAAACCTCAGGTTTCCACTTAGCAATCGCTTTGTAACACATTATTTCTCCTTACTTAGTATTGCATCATAGGCACATATATGGTAGCTGTAATGTAACTCTGGTAACAGGAATACAAGTATATGGGGCAGTTCTCATCAACTGCTTGGCACTCCAGAATTTGTTCAGCTGACATTTGGCAAACTTTCTGCCACGACATAGGCAGCTAGCTCATGGGTGAAAATGTGCCTGTTAGTAACTTAACTAGATAAAATCTAGACTCCTAAGACAGGAGCATAGTGGTGTCTGAAAGGACATCATGTCCCCCTGCCTCCGCAGGGCAACTGAAAGCACTAGGCGAACTAGGTGGTCACCTAGAGTGCTACAGGTTTGGGAGCGATCACCTAGTATTTTCACCAGCCTGCACAAATGTGGAAATATCACTTTGACTGTTCCTGGTGGAAGGACCATGGGAATTGGTCCTCCTTTTTCCAGTCTGCGGGGGATGGAAGAGGAAGTGTGTCATAGGCCTGTGCAGGCTGGAAGAAGAAAGCCTAATTAAGGGGTAGGAAGTAGTAGGTGGTATGGGTCCTGCGGGACCGGAAACATTTAGGCAGCAGCAGAACAGTGTTAGCTGGCTTGATGGAACAGAAGTAGCATCAGCATGTGGCAGACCCTCCTGGCCAACAAGAGGAGCAGAAGTGGAGAAGAACAGGAGCAGAGCATGGCCAAAGAGAAAAGCAGTAGCAGCAGCAACTGAGCCTACGGGACCAAAGAGAAGAGCAGGAGATCTAGCCAGGCCTAAGCGGCTGAAGAGAGGTGCAGTAACTGCCCCACAAAAGGGAGAGAAAAAAGACATCCCAATGTTGTGTAGATCCAAGAAGGAGGCTGCTGCTTCTACCGTTATCTGAATGCTTGGAAGAGAGTGAAATGTATGTGTGTGTGACAGCATGTATGTGTGTGTGACTGCATGTGTGTGTGACAGCATGTATGCGTGCATGTATGTGAGAATATGTACAGAGTGCATGTGTGTGCTGTTGCAACCATCCCTTCCTGATGGCTTCACTCTACCTACCTTTCTTTCTTTGCACCTCCTCTCGCTATGGATGGACGCCTGGCTGCTGCAGTGTCTGGCTGCCGTCCTCTCCGGCGTCCCCGGACCGGCTTGGGCGCTGCCTCCCGCCATGCTCTGCTGGTACCTTAGGGCATGCGCGCCGCGCGGCTCTCACTCTTATTTCCTACTTTGCGCGAACCTCAGGGGCGTCCCCCTGTGATGTCGTCGCGCTGCCCGGATATTTAAAGCCTACGATGTTTGCTAGCCTTTGAGTTAGCAAGGGGGGATTCTTATGGATGGGATTCGCTCTCCGTACCAAGCTACTCTACCTCTCCAATTTTCCATTGGACTCTTATGCTAACGGGGTACCCGCTCCTCAGGGGCCTCACTTGCTTTTCAGGTTGCTATCAGGAAACCGGTACTCACTCCTTGAGGTTCCCATGTTCCCTGACTCGCTGACTGCTCCTACCTTCTCTTCTGCATGGAAGGATTCACTATCTTCAACACCAGTGAGTACTAGGGATATGCAGAGCAAAATTTTATGTTCATATTTCTTATGTCCAATATGCGGCCAATATGGACATAAAAAAAATCTAATGAGTTGGGTATATGTACATATGTCGCCCATTAAAGTCAATGGGGGAAGGATTTCCAGCCTATTTTTGGCTGCAGAATTGTGGTTTTCTTATCAATTGGCCCAGGAGAGAGTTCCCTTTCCTTTGTGCAGGGAAGTACTCCCTGGAAAGGGTCCACCCCTAGAGTTGTGTGTACCCGGTGTTTACATTGGCGTCCAGTGAATATCGTTGGCGTCTAGTGAATTCCGTTGGCGTCTAGTGAATTCAGACGGTACTTACGCACTTCAGCAGATGACAAAGGAATTGGAGGATCTCTCAGAAATAAGAATACGTGTGGGAACACAAGGTCTGGATGAACAGGCAGGCACAGCAATGGAGTTAAAACAGCAGTAGGAACACAAGGCCTGGATGAACAGGCACTTCCTTCGAGGACAGAGGTCAATCCCAGCTAGGGACACAAGGCCTGCATGAACAGGCACAGGAACTAGGTTAAAACACTGGTAGCTCGCCAGCATCTTTCTGATGCATGCTAGAATATTGGCAGCGGTGTGGGCATGGTCCGTCAGGTGGGTGTGCAGTAAAGCCCACCTCCACCCTCATGCTTGTTCAGGGAAGGACTCCCTGGAACGGGTCCACCCCTAGAGTTGTGTGTACCCGGTGTTTACATTGGCGTCCAGTGAATATCGTTGGCGTCTAGTGAATTCCGTTGGCGTCTAGTGAATTCAGACTGTACTTACGCACTTCAGCTGATGACAAACGAATTGGAGCCTAGGATCTCTCACAAATAAGAATACGTGTGGGAACACAAGGCCTGGATGAACAGGTACATCATTCGAGGACAGAGGTCAATTCCAGCTAGGGATACAAGGCCTGCATGAACAGGCACAGCAACCAGGTTAAAACACTTGTGGGAACACAAGGCCTGGATGAACAGGCACAGCCACTGAGTTAAAACACCTGTGGGAACACAAGGCCTGGATGAACAGGCACCGCCACTGAGTTAAAACACCTGTGGGAACACAAGGCCCGGAAGAATGGGCACAGCAACTGAGTTAAAACACCTGTGGGAACACAAGGCCTGGATGAACACGGATACTCGGATAGTAATTATGTGTTTTTTTAATGTATTTATATTCTTATTCGAAAACGTTTCTAGCACGTCATACTTGATTACACTCAGGTACTGTAGGTATTTCCCTATCCCCAGAGGAACACAAGGCCTGGATGAACAGGCACCGCCACTGAGTTAAAACACCTGTGGGAACACAAGGCCTGGATGAACAGGCAGGCACAGCAATGGAGTTAAAACACCAGTAGGAACATGGATGAACACTGATACTCGGATAGTACAATTTTTTTTTAATGGATTTATATTCTTTTTTTAAAAAGTTTATAGCACTTCATTTATTTTTATATTTATTTGTCATTTTTATATACTGACATTCTTGTATTCAATGCAAATCATACTTGCTTACACTCAGTTACTGTATGTATTTCCCTATCCCCAGAGGAACACAAGGCCTGCAGGAACGGGCACAGCAACGGAGTTAAAACACTTGTGGGAACACAAGGCCGGGATGAAGAGGCGCAGCAGTCGAGCACAGAGGTCGATCCCAGCTAGGGACACAAGGCCTGGATGAAGAGGCACATCATTCGAGGACAGAGTTCAATCACAGCTAGGGACACAAGCCGCGGAGGAAAAGACACTAACCAGGATCCTCCAAGCCCTCATTTTCTCCAAATTAGACTACTGCAACTCTACATTTCTTGGACTCCCTTCCTCATACACAAAACCACTCCAAATGGTTCAAAACGCAGCAGCCCGTCTACTAACAAACACTAGGAAAAGAGACCACATTTCCCCAGTCCTAAAAGACCTCCACTGGTTACCAATTCAGTTCAGAGTCATTTACAAATCCATCACCTTGATATACAAAATCTTTCACCAACACACCATAATCGACCTACAAATTCCTCTCCGTTTATACAAATGCACAAGACCGACCAGGGAAGCCTACAGAGGATGCCTCCTTGTTCCACCCTCCAAAACCACTTATGACAGCACCTTTAGAGATTGAGCCCTTTCCACAGCAGGTCCACCGTTATGGAACTCCATCCCCCCAGATCTCAGAAATGAACCTTGCCTCCTAACCTTTCGGAAAAGACTCAAGACATGGCTTTTCAGGCAAGCCTTCCCGAACTGCACCTAACACACACCATCAATAAATTCTCAGCTCAGAAGCTGTATATATTGGACGCCATATTTGTAATGTACTCTATATATTTTTATATTCTACAATGTATATAATTAACCTCCTCTATCCCTCTTTATTTCTTTACACTCCCAGTTCATAGCCCAGTTAATTGTAACTGCATCTCTTCAACACGTGTATTTATGTTATAGGTTGTTTTCTTTGCACCCCTGTTTTCTGTAAAGCGACATCATGTGAACAATTTCATGAATGCCGGTATAAAAAAACCTTAAATAAATAAAATAAATAAGTAAGTACCGCAAGGAAAGTTGAAAACAACTTTGAAGAGGGAGTTCAAGAGGGCGGTGAAATTGTAAAGAGGTAAATGGGTGGGGTCCGTGCAGTCCGCCCGCAGGATTCAACCCGGCGGGTTCGGTCGGACCGGGGTTTCGGCGGATCCCCCACCCCCACCCCCTTTCGCGGGGGGTGGGGGAGGGGCGGGGAAACGCCTCCCGGACGGCCCCGGCCCCCGCAGGGCGCATTTCCTCCGCGGCGGTGCGCCGCGACCGGCAACGGGTCGGCTGGGAAGGCCCAGGGGGGGCAGGTGGCCCGCTGCTCCGGCGGCGCGTGTTATAGCCCCCCCTCCCGGCGTTTCCTCCTTCCCCTTTGGCAACTGTTAACTTGTCTTAACCTCATTCACTACATCTATGCAGACGATGTTCAGATTCTTATTCCCATAACAGAATCTATTAACAACTTGGCTATTCTTACAAGCCTTCCCTGATCCTCAAACTTTCACTAGATAAGTACAGCTACTCAGCTTTGAATATGGAACTTCGCCCCTCCAATATTCTCCTCATTTAGCTACCCTACTTATGCACTTCAGAAAATGACAAAGGAATTGGAAGATCTCTCAGAAATAATAATACGTGTGGGAACACAAGGTCTGGATGAACAGGCAGGCACAGCAATGGACTTAAAACACCAGTAGGAACACTAGGCCTGGATGAAGAGGCACATCATTCTAGGACAGAGGTCAATCCCACCTATGGACACAGCCGCGGAGGAAAAGAAACTAACCAGGATTCCCTCCGTAACGGCGAGTGAAGAGGGAAGAGCCCACCGCCGAATCCCCGCTCGTCCGGCGGGCGCGGGAAATGTGGCGTACGGAAGATCGCCTCTCTGGCGCCGCTCAGGGGCCCAAGTCCTTCTCATCAAGCCTCAGCCCGCGGACGGTGTTAGGCCGGTAGCGGCCCCCGGTGCTCCGGGACCGGGTTTTCTCGTAGTCTGTTTGTTTGGGAATGCAGGCCAAAGTGGGTGGTAAAACTCCATCTAAGGGTGTTATTGCCCCCCCCCCCCGGCAGCAGCTTCGCCGTTTCCCCCGGACAAGGGTCCACCTCCAAGTTCAACAATTTCTTACTCTTTACTTTGTCTGTCGAGGCTTGACGTCTCTAAAAGGGTTTGACCTGGAATGCTGTCCATGTCCATCCAATATCGCATACAATATAAAGTGGCATGTTTAATTCAAAATGTTGTACACGGGGAGATCTCAGAAATGAACCTCGCCTCCTAACCTTTCTGGAAAGACTCAAGACATGGCTTTTCAGGCAAGCCTTCCCGAACTCCACCTAACACGCACCATCAATAAATTCTCTGCTCAGAAGCTGTATATATTGTATATACAGGTGGCCCGCCGCTCCGGCGGCGCGTGTTATAGCCCCCCCTGGCAGCAGCTTCGCAGTTTCCCCCGCCGTTTCCTCCTTCCCCTTTGCCAACTGTTAACTAGTCTTAACCTCATTCACTACATCTATGCAGACGATGTTCAGATTCTTATTCCCATAACAGAATCTATTAACAAAGCCATCGCACTTTGGAACAACAGCTTACAAGCCATCACTAATCTCCTCAACAGTCAAAGCATGAGATCTTATTAAGAAACTGACATTATCCTCAACAAATTCTTACTCCTAGCAAAACCTCTACCAAGTAAGTACACAGGGGTCTGTATTTTCATACCCCAGTGCTTGCTGTTTGAATACCGCTCTTGCCGTACCGACCCGCAGGGACCACCTAGGACACAAGCTGTGGAGGAAAAGAAACTAACCAGGATTCCCTCAGTAACGGCGAGTGAAGAGGGAAGAGCCCAGCGCCGAATCCCCGCCTGTCCGGCGGGCGCGGGAAATGTGGCATACGGAAGACCGCCTCCCCAGCGCCGCTCGGGGGCCCAAGTCCTTCTGATGGAGGATCAGCCCGCGGACGGTGTTAGGGCCGGTAGTGGCCCCCGGCGCGCCGGGACCGGGTCTTCTCTGAGTCGGGTTCTTTGGGAAATCAGCCCAAAGCGGGTGGTAAACTCCGTGTAAGGCTGAATACTGGCACGAGACCGATGAAACAGCTAGTAGCAATCGGAATCTCTGGATTGGCGCTCGCCTGGTTCAAATTGTTGCTAACCACAGAGGTTATAAGGTAAAAAATCCAGAACAAAGAATCACCACGCCACGACTCGGCCATCGGAGTCCCACAAGGTTCCTCTTTATCCCCTAAACTCTTTAATATTTACCTCCTACCACTCTGCCGACTCCTTACCAACCTCAATTTAATACACTTTCTCTATGCTGACGACATCCAGATCCTGATCCCCATCAAAGAATCATACACAAAAACCCTCGAATACTGGGATTCCTGTCACCTAGAAATCAAAAGCCTCCTCAAAACCTAAATCTGGTACTAAACTCCTCTAAAACTGAAGTATTACTCATAACTCCTGACAACAATCTCACAGCTTGTCTCCCAACCAACCTACAAACTACTCATGTGAGGGATCTAGGTGTGCTAATCGACAATTAACTAAACTTGAAATCCCATATCAATAAAACCACCAAAGACTGCTTCTATAAACTGCAAGTTTAAAAAAGGATAAGACCACTCTCCACGCCAAAGACTTCAGAACCATCCTCCAAGCCCTCATTTTCTACTACTGCAACTCTACATTACTTGGACTCCCTTCCTCATACACAAAACCACTCCAAATGGTTGAAAACGCAGCAGCCCGTCTACTAACAAACACTAGGAAAGGAGGCCACATTTCCCCAGTCCTAAAAGACCTCCACTGGTTACCAATTCAGTTCAGAGTCATTTACAAATCCATCACCTTGATATAAGAAATCATTCACCAACACACCATAATCGACCTACAAATTCCTCTTCGTTTATTCAAATGCACAAGACCCACCAGGGAAGCCTACAGAGGATGCAATGCCGGTATAAATAAATAAAATCAATAAGTACGTAAGGGAAAGTGGAAAAAACCTTTCAAGAGCGAGTTCAAAAGGGCGGGAAACCGTTAAGAGGTAAACGGGTGGGGTGCGTGCAGTCCGCCTGGAGGATTGAACCCGGCGGGTTCGGTGGGACCGGGGTTTCGGCGGATCCCCCACCCCTTTCGCGGGGGGGCGGGGAACGCCTCCCGGACGGCCCCGGCCCCGTCCAGGAATAAAAAAAATAAAGTAAAGCAATAAAATCAATAAGTACGTAAGGGAAAGTTGAAAACAACTTTCAAGAGCAAGTTCAAAAGGGCGGGAAACCGTTAACAGTTAAACGGGTGGGGTGCGTGCAGTCCGCGGCCCCGGCCCCGTCCAGGAATAAAAAAAATAAAGGAAATCAATAAAATCAATAAGTACGTAAGGGAAAGTTGAAAACAACTTTCAAGACCGAGTTCAAAAGGGCGGGAAACCGTTAAGAGTTAAACGGGTGGGGTGCGTGCAGTCCCGCCTGGAGGATTGAACCCGGCGGGTTCGGTGGGACCGGGGTTTCGGTGGATCCCCCCACCCCTTTCGCGGGGGGGCGGGGAACGCCTCCCGGATGGCCCCGGCCCCGTCCAGGAATAAAAAAATAAAGTAAATCAATAAAATCAATAAGTACGTAAGGGAAAGTTGAAAACAACTTTCAAGACCGAGTTCAAAAGGGCGGGAAACCGTTAAGAGTTAAACGGGTGGGGTGCGTGCAGTCCGCGGCCCCGGCCCGGCCAGGAATAAAAAAAATAAAGGAAATCAATAAAATCAATAAGTACGTAAGGGAAAGTTGAAAACAACTTTCAAGACCGAGTTCAAAAGGGCGGGAAACCGTTAAGAGTTAAACGGGTGGGGTGCGTGCAGTCCGCCTGGAGGATTCAACCCGGCGGGTTCGGTGGGACCGGGGTTTCGGCGGATCCCCCACCCCTTTCGCGGGGGGGCGGGGAACGCCTCCCGGATGGCCGCAGGGCGCATTTCCTCCGCGGCGGAGCGCCGCAACCGGCTCCATGTCGGCTGGGAAGGCCCAGGGGGGGCAGGTGGCCCGCCGCTCCGGCGGCGCGTGTTATAGCCCCCCCCTGGCAGCAGCTTTGCCGTTTCCCCCGCCGTTTCCTCCTTCCTCCCCTTTGCCACTGTTAAGTAGTCTTAACCTCATTCACTACATCTATGCAGACGATGTTCAGATTCTTATTCCCATAACAGAATCTATTAACAAAGCCATCGCACTTTGGAACAACAGCTTACAAGCCACCACTAATCTC